>NC_138552.1:259751315-261052565 GCF_964273705.1 Natrix helvetica | reverse complement strand
TCTGATCTGGTTTTGATCTCCCCCTGCCTGTTCAATAACTCTTTATATGTGACTATATTTTCCATATTGATTAAATTTGGGTGTATGTATGCTTCCATCGTAGATGGCCAAATAGGTATTTTGGTATAGTGGTCATGTTTAATTTTGTTCCATATTAGTAACAGAGACTGTCTGATGTAATGTCTACTAAAATATTTGTGTGCCGATCCTTTTTCATACCAGAGAAAGGCATGCCAGCCTGCTTGGAGGTCATGGCCTTCCAATTTGAGTAATCTTTTATTTCTCAGCATTATCTATTCTGACAGGGAACAGTTTTGGGGGCGTGGCCAACCCACCATTTTTACTACTGGTCCTATCTGGCACACCAGATTTTCACTACCTTTTTTGGAGTACAGGACCATATAGGAAGGAACACCCCTCTGGTGAGCCCCCCCCCCCCCCGAAAGAAGTACATCAAGACAGTTTGGTCATACAGAAAAATAAAGGAGGGCTGTATTTATAAAGGCAGAGTAAGGTTAAGAGAAGGAAGAGGACTGAGAAGTTGTGATTGAGTGGAGTTGTTCTGGAGAAGAGAATGGTAGAAATCTAAAAAAACAAAAGAAGGAAATCAATAAGTATATTCATTTTGGAAGACATCTTTTTGGAGTGAGTGTCTACCCTCTGGGATTTTCGTTTTGTTTTCTGAGTTTGCATTCCTGTGTGGGAGAGTTATTTATTTATTGATACTTTATTCATATTTACCATGGTTATATTATATTGTGTATATTTATTTGTTAACTATCTAAAGTCCCAGGTATTCACCGAAGGGTATAGCTCAGGGGTATCAAACTCACGTCATCACAGCAATGTCACATGACATATTGGGACTTTCCCTCCCTTCGCTAAACTGGGCATGGGCATGGTCAGCACATGACACATCCATCCCGTGGGCCACGAGTTTGACAGCCCTGGTATAGCTGAATGGTGAGAGAGAGAGAAAGAGAAGGGGGAGGGAGGGAGATCTAATGGCAGTAAGAATGGTTTACATACATAAAATTTTTTAGACAGGTATAGTGAACGGAGGTGATAAAGCTAGAATTATTTTTGTTTCTCATACCTTTAATTTCAAATTTCACTTGTTTGCTATTACTTACCATTCCTTTTTTTCAATTCTTAGAGACAGCCTACACAACTCCTTGCAATTTTTTTTAAATGAAGTTTTTCAGAAGTGTTTGTCATAGCTTTCTTTCTAAGGCTTAGAGAAAGTGATTAGTTTAAGGTCGTCTAGCTGGCTTCATGCCTAAAGCAGGATTAGAACTCATGGTTCCTGTTTTCTAGCCTGATGCTAAGTGTAATCAATACCATAAGCATTGCACCAAGCCAACTCTTGATTATTTACTACCATTGTGCATTTTTGCATAAGACAAATAGAAGGATAGGAGAAGAGAGACGATGGGAGAGGAAGAGTTATTGGATGGAATATTAATCCGCTCCCTGTGCTCCTGTTGAATTCTCTATCAGCTCTTAATTCTTCTATACCATTCAAAGTTTGTCTCAGATTAATCTAGATGGCTTTAATCAACTAAGGCTGTACTTCTATATACACTTACTCAAGAGTAGGTTGCAGTGAATTCAGTGGAACATAGTTTGAGAAAGGCATTGGATTATATTGCAGAACAATTGACAACTAACTTTTTGAGAATAGTTTGCAGGTGTGCTTGCAGAATGGTTCTGGCAGAGATTGCCCAAAATGTTAGGAATGGTGGATAAAATGAATTACAATGCACCATTTACCATTATCCTACCAGCCAGTTCCTATACCCCTTCTCCCACAACTTTGATTACTTTTGTATTTTTTCTAGGTAGGTGGGCACACGTCCAGACTTATTACCAGTTGGAATTCCCCATCATTTTTTTTCTTTCCTTGAAATACTGTTGTCTCACCCATCTGTTGGTGCTGGAGGCTGGCATTTATGTTGCAGCTTGTCAGCTTCCTAGTATTTATGTTAAATAATTCTTTATCTAAACAATCAGATGGTGCACTGAAGTATCCATGGACTCATGGCACACTGGAGACCCCAGCTGCACAGCATTAATTATTGATTAAAGCCAAATCAAACAGGGACCCAAACAATATTATCACATGTAGCTAGAACTGAAACATTTCATGCTGGTCTTTAGGTACGTCCCTGAACTTTTTAATATGCACTATGAATTATATTAGCTCATCTCATCAGTTTCACATATGGACTTTGGAGGGCTCTGTGATACTTTGATAATAGCAGTGGGTGGGATTCCCTGTTTGTTTTCTGCTGTAGCAGGTATCTTTGAAACCACAGTTAAATTGCATGTTTTCTCCACTAAATGGAAACTGCTTGACATTACTCTGTAAAAATGAACTGATAATTGAATTTTAATATCCAAACTCAATTGCTTTTTTAACAGCTGGAGCTATCTCCGAGGGTAAAATGGTTTTCCAGGGATCACCTGGAAAATGTAAAGACTGAAACAAAATGGAATGATATAAAAGCGTAAAATATATTTTAATTGTATGGTTGCTGTTATTTTATAGGAGTTGAGCTTGTGTTTCTTGTCTAATAATAGTAATCATTATTACTATTCAGTTAATGGTTTATATGGAAAAACTCTATATACTAAAAATAATAACTCTGGAAACAAAACAGGTTGGTATGTAAGCAGAATTCTGTCCCTGTATTGACATAAAGTTTTAATTTTCAGTCTCAAAGAAAATTTAAAGGATAACATTGAAAAAAATAAAATAAAGAAAGCCAAAATAATTCCCAAATCATTCTATAGATTTAGATTTTATTGAAATCTTTAGATTTCAATATAGTTAACTGGAAATCAAGGAAGAAAATAATCTCAGGCATTCAGCTATATATCATGGTTAAAAAATCTATTTCATTCTGATGTAAGTCAGAGTTCAACAGGGAGGGAGGGAGGGAGGGGGGGAGGAAGGGAGGGAGGAAGGGAGGGAGGAAGGGAGGAGGTTCCTATTCAACTGAAAACCTTTGAAGGAAAGATTATTGAGAAGGTAATTGATTGCAGGTTCAGATGGTCCTGGAAGAATTGATTTTATGGGCCCTTTCAGTCAGCTTCAAATCTGGATTGTAGTACTAAGATATATCGATAAGGGTGAAGCAAGATAGAGATGATGCATATACCCTGGTATTTCTTGATCTCACTGTGGCTTTTAACATCATCAGTCTTAGTATCCTTCTTGACTAATTTTGGGAATGGAAAGCATAATGTTATTTTGGTTCTTCTTCCTTTGGGACCAGCTCCAGTTGATGTTAGTAGGCAAAAAATACCAATTTCCAGATCATTGCTTTGTAGAGTTTCTCTATTCTCTTCCTACCCTAATTTAACATCTACTTGAGGTCCCTATATGAGATCATTAATATAGAGTTTAATACATCAGTGTACTGACTACAAGCTGCCATCAAAGTGCTTTCCCAGTGTCTGGAGTTTGTGGAATAGGGAAGAACATGTTTTGGCTTAAATCCTAGCATGACCAAAAGGCTATAGGTTTCAAGGCTCTGAAAATCTAAGTACCTTCTATCTTTCCATAATTCTGGAAAAGGAGTACACTCCCTCATACAGAACTGGCACATAATTGCTTGGATTTGATTGATTGATTTGTATGGCTGCCTATTTCACACAGGTTCTTCTGGGTTATATCAGAACAAGCATTAAAACTACCAAAAAAAGTCTGATATATAACCTCTGACATCCAGGGATAACAAATAACCCCACTCAAAGAAGAATCTAACTCCTGAGCCAAACAGCTAGATCTTCAGTACTTTATGAAAGACTTAGGGTCATCCAAAGCTACATAGGGATGCTGTTCCATGGGGCAGCTTTCAGCCATGGCCAGTTCTTCTGGACAAGTCTGTCTTTTGGTCTAATTGTGCCTTTTCCTGGAGCAGGAGGACCTATTGGTAGTAACTCATGTCTTATTCACTTCACAGTTGGATGACTGCAATGCATTCTACATAGGATTGTTCTTAACGGCCATCTGGAAATACATATTGGTGGTGCAAGTAGTTATTGCTGCTCCATATTATGCTCTTGTAATATGATTACTTCACATGCTACACTGGCCTCCAATGAGTTCGGTACTAATTGCCACCTATATATCATTTTAGGACACAAGGTTATTTACAGGATTGTCTGTCCCCAATATTTCTGCCTCTCCCACAAGATACAAAACCATAAGATACAAAAGTGAGGGCATCTCCAGGGATCTATATCCAAATTTGCAGATGACACCAAACTGGCAGGAATAGCCAACACTCCAGAAGATAGGCTAAAGATACAGAAGGATCTTGACAAACTTGAACATTGGACACTATCTAATAAAATGAAATTCAATGGTGAAAAGAGTAAGTTCTACATTTAGGCAGCAAAACCGAAATGTGCAGGTACAGTAAAGATGGTACCTTGCTCAACAGTTGTAACTGTTAAAGGGATCTTAGAGTCCTTGTGGACAACCATTTAAATATGACCAGCAGTGTGCAGCAGCTGCCAAAAAAGCCAACACAGTTCTAGGCTGCATAAACAGAGGGATAAAATCAAGATCACCTGAAGTGTTAATACCACTTTATGATGCCTTGGTAAGGCCACACTTGGAATACTGCATTCAGTTTTGGTCGCCACGATGTAGAAAAGATGTGGAGACTCTAGAAAGAGTGCAGAGAAGAACAATAAAGATAATTAGGGAACTGGAGGCTAAAATATATGAAGAACGGTTGCAGGAACTGGATATGTCTAGTTTGATGAAAAGAAGGACTAGGGGAGACATGACAGCAGTGTTCCAATATCTCAGGGGTTGCCACAAAGAAGATGGAGTCAAACTATTCTCCAAGGCACCTTAGGATAGAACAAGAAGCAATGGGTGGAAACTAATCAAGGAGAGAAGCAACTTAGAACTTAGGAGAAATTTCCTGACAGTTAGAACAATTAATCAGTGGAACAGCTTGCCTCCAGAAGTTGTGAATGCCCCAACACTGGAAATCTTCAAGAAGATGTTGGATAGTCATTTGTCTGAAACGGTATAGGGTTTCCTGCCTAGGCAGGGTGTTGGACTAGAAGACCTCCAAGGTCCCTTCCAACTCTGCTATTGTATTGCATTGTATATGAGAGAATATCATTTGGTGGGACCCAGGATGTATGACTGTTTTGTTGCTGTGTCGGCTTTATCAAACACTTTCATCCAGATTTGTTCACCTTCTATAAGATCTTGAATCTGCAATTCCACAAAAGTGAATTCTATCCTAGGAAAGTGCATCAAAATAGAAATTGACAATGAAGAGACAGGCTGCATGGAAAAATTCACTTTCTAGGGTTGCAGATAGCTCAAAGTGGTGAATGCAGCACAGAAATAAAAATGTTGGATTGCATTGAGTTGCACAGCAATGATAAACATGAGCCAAATATGTAAAAACAAGAACATCAGTACGCCTGAGCGAAATGTAGGTTAGTCCTCTCTATTGTAATCCCCATAGCTACCTATAGTTATGAAATTTGCACCTTAAAAAAGCAAAACAGGAAGAAAATTGACTTGTTTGAGCTGTGGTACTGGAGAAGGCTCCTGCATATTCCTTGGACAGCAAAAGTGACCAACAAGAAAGTATTGGAGTGTATAACATTGGACATGTCACTGAAGGCAAAATCACAAAACTGCATCTCACTTATTTTGACCATGTCATGTGGGGAATTCACTGGAGAAAGCAATTATGTTCTGAAGAGTTAGGGATAAAAGGAAATCAGTCTGCCAAAGAACACAGCAGCTGGACATCATCAAAGCTGACACCAGCCAGAGCATAGAACAACTCAAAAAAGATGTGCAAAGAACAAAGGTACAGACTAGATACACTAGAGAAAGCAGAAAGCAAAATTATTTTATGAAAAACATATAGCATCACAGGAAGGAATGCTGGTAAGAAAAGAGGAAGGAGTTAAATGCCAGGAAGCTAAGAGGAAATATCAAAAGGAGATGGAGAAAGAACAAGAAGAGAAAGCACTAAGAGAAGGAGCAAGGGCCAAAGAGACAAAGGAGCAGAGGGAGCTAAGAATGATTAGATCAACTAAACCTATAAACCAATGACATGGAGGAAGAAATAAAAGCAATCTCCATTAACATAAATGGATTAAACTTGGCAATAAAAAGAAGAACATTCAACAAATTAGAGAAATTTAAGTTGGACATGATGGTGGAAATAATGATGAACATGAGAAAGATATTATTAGTAGCAATATACACCCCAAATGATAAGCAAGAATTTTTTGGGAAACTACACAAAAAGATAATAGAATATGACTATGAAGTTATATGTATATTAGGATACATATTAATGTATCATAAATAATGGAATAGACTACAAATCTACAAAGATGAACAAGAAGACGAGAAAAACCCTACCCAAAACATTTTTCACAATGGCAGAAGAATTAAATTTGCAAGATGTTTGAAAAATAAGACACCCAAAAGAAAGACAATATACATTCTACTCAAACAGACATTTGTCATGGTCAAGAATTGATATGATGTGGATGTCAACAGAGCTAATACTCAAAACAATTAAGATAGACATAGATATAAGCACATGGGTAGATCATAATCCAACAACAATGACTTGGAAGGGACAGAGGAAAAGGGGGAGATGGATTTTAAATTCAAGAATATTGAAAGAAAAAAGTGTCCAACAAGATATGGAAAAAGAATTGACATACTTCTTCAGGAAAATGGAAAGGAAGACAGAATGTATGGGACACTTGTAGAGCATATATCAGAGACCTTGCAATGACATACTTAGGGAAAAAGAATAGACAGAACAGACAAACTCAAAAGAAGTTGGAATCAGAGTACAAAAGTTTGGAGATGGAGCTGCAGAAAAACCCACAAAATAAAAAAGTAAAAAATATGATGTAACTGCAAAGACATAAATTGAACCTGATATAAAATAAGGACTTGGCAAATAAAATAAAATCAGCAAAACAAAACTTTTTTGAAAATGCAAATAAACCAGGATGTTAGCTGCCTTACAAGATGAAAAACAAAAGAGAAAAAAGGCTGATAAGTCAATTGGTGGATGAAGAAGGGAATATACAACATTTAAATGAAAAAAGGGGGAAATAATTGAAAACTTCTACAATAGGTTGTATCAACATGAGAGGTTTCCAGAAGGGAATATAAGACAATTTTTAGAAAAAAATAGAATAACCAAAATCCCAGAAAAATTTAAGAAGGCACTAGAAGAAAGACTTACAATGATGGAGGTAACAGAAGGCATCAAAAGGCAAAAGAAGGGGAAAACACCAGGACCAGACGGATTACCAACAGAACTGTACCAACACTACAAGAACTATTAAGCAATGTAATGTTGTTACTATTCAATGACTTATTAAGGGAGGCAAATATGCCAGAAACTTGGACAGAGGCATATATAACACTTATACTAAAAGAAGAGTCAGATCCACAAGTAAAGAACTATAGACCTATTTCATTATTAAATGTGGATTATAAAATTTTTGCATCGATAATGGCAGAAAGAATGAAGAGACTTTTAAATGAATTTATACACATAGACCAAAATGGATTTCTCCCCAAGAGACAGATCAGAGACAATATGCGAAGTGTATTGAATACGCTAGAGTACTATGAAGCCCACCCAGAAAAGCAAATAGTATTGTTGTTTCTGGACACTCAAAAGGCCTTTGATAATGTGAACTGGCAATTCATGATAATGCAACTTCAAATGATGGGTTTTGAGAGGAATTTATAAATATGATTAAAACAATATATAATAACCAATTGGCAAAGATAATGGTAAATGGTGATATGACAGCAAAGATAGTGATTATGAAGGGAACTAGACAAGGATGTCCACTATAGTCATTATTGTTTATAATGATTTTGAATAGAGAAATATGAAAAAATAAAGAGGTAAATGGTATGAGGATAAAGAAAGAAAAATATAAATTACAAGTTTTTGCAGATGATTTGGTGTTTATTATGGAGTATCCATAGAAACAGGGCCAAAACTAGTTAAAATAATAGAAGAATATGGAGAAGTAGTGGGCTTGAAGATTAATAAAGATGAAACAAAAATTCTGGTGAAAATTATGACAGAAAAACAGAAAAGAGAGTTGATGGGGAAACTAGAAATACAGGTGGTGAAAAAAGTGAAATATTTGGGTATTCAATTGACATCAAGGTGTGTAACACTTAAGGAGGATAACTATTATAAGGTGAGAAAACAAATAGAAATCGATCTGGAAAGATGGGGAAACCTACAATTATCATTGATGGGAAGAATAGCAGTAGAAAAGATGAATATATTACCAAGATTGTTATACCTATTCCAAATAATACCGATAAAGCTAGAGAAAAAATTCTTTGAAAGTATAAATAAAATAGTGGGGAAATACACATGGCAGGGGGAAAAAACCAAGAATAAATATAAAAATATTGCAAGATGCAAGGATTCGAGGTGGATTTGGATTACCAAATTGGGAATTGTACTATCAAGCAGCAGGACTAGCTTGGATGAAAGAATGGATTTTATTGAGAAATACAAGATTATTGACATTGGAGGGTCATGATTTGCAACTGGGTTGGCATGCTTTTTTGTGGTATGATAAAAGTAGGGCACATGGCTATTTCCAAAGACATTATGTAAGGAATGGATTACTAACAATATGCGAAAGATTGAAAGGGAAACATTATTTAGAAATACAAATGTGGCTTTCAACAATGGAAGCACTGACACATCCAAATATTAGTAGTATGAAAAATATTATTAGATACAAAGATATCTTAACAGAAAGGGGGGGACTAAAACAAAAACAAGAATTAGAAAAACAAGGGATTGATATAGGATGGTTTTCACAATTGCAAATACAAACAGGATATGAAAAAGATAAAAGGAATATGATTTTAACTTAGGAAGTTTGGAGTTGGATAAGATACTTATGGGAATGGAAGAATAATCAAGGAACTATATATAGGTAGCTACCTATTAAGAACTATGTTAGAAGAAGAAGTGGTTAAAAATACAATGTTAACTTGGGCAAAGAATTTTGGCCACATGATTGAACTAGAAAAGTGGCAACAACTATGGAAAAGGAATTATAAATTAACCATGTCGACAGCTTGCAAAGAAAACTTATACAAAATGTTTTATAGATGGCACGTGTCACCAAGAAAATTAGCAAAGATGTTTTTTTATTGAAAAAGTTTTATACAGACAAATTTCCCCCCCCTTTTACCCCCCGACATATAATATAGATCACATACAAATACTATACCCCCTTCCCTCCCCCCGTCTTAAGATAAATTTCTCATTCAAATATTGTACCCCCTCAGCTCCCAACAATCATAGTTTGAGTTTCTCTTAAAGTAACAATATCCCATTAATCCCATCTTCTAAATTAATTATACATATATATTTCCCCACCTTCCACCCTAACCTTCCCCCACCTTTCAATCAAACCCACCCCCACCTTTCAATCAAACCCACCCCCCTGACTTCCGCTATGCACCACTCCAGTAATTCCAAACATCCCATATGTTATTTACTCTGTTCATCTGCCAGTCTAAACATCCTTACCTAAAGGCTACATAGTACTTTCTAGTCTGATATTTATTCTGTATATAATCAATCCATTTTACCCATTCCTGTGTATAATTCTCCTGCTTCTGACCTTTTAAGAAAGCTGAAATTTTTGCAAAGATGTTTAAAGACAAGTCAGTGAAAGGTTGGAAATGTCAACAAGCAATAGGTTCAAGCAATAGGTTCATACTATCATATATGGTGGACATGTGCAGAAACAAGGAAATATTGGACTAAAATAAGAGTATGGTTAAAAAAATGTTACAAGAAGAAATAGAATTTAGACCAGTGATATTTCTACTAGGTATTATCCCAGAGAAATTCAAGAAAAAGGATAGTTATCTGATTATACATGTAACTACAGCAGTGAGAATTGTATTTGCCCAAAATTGGAAATTAAATAAGCTACCAACAGACGAAGAGATAATAAAAAAGATTGTGCAGAGATGAATAGGTTGACAATGAAAATAAAGGATAAAGAGGAATCGGAGTACTTCAAGACATGGGGAAGATTTTATGAGAAAAAGCAAGCTAGAAAAGAAAGTAGGGAGAAGATAAAATACCCAGACAATGCACTATTTAATGGAAAAGGGGTGGGGAGAAGGGGAAAACAGAAAAGAAAATATTAAATATGTAAGTATATATTCAAGAGCGAGATATAAAGGGGGGGAAACATAACTAGGGTAGACTAGCGAAGATAAGGGAATAAGAAATGATACTAAATTATATTTGGGTTGGTGGAAATGCCATCCCAAGGAAACATAAACTGAGTTTTGAAATATACACCAACAATAATAGAAAAAGAAAGGGAGAGAGGAGAAGAGAATGAAAGGAAGACGGGGAAAAAAAGAAAGAGGTAAGGAGGGGAGGATGGAAGGGAGAGAAAGAGAAGGAGAGAGAGTGGGAAAGGGAAGGGGAAGAGCAGGAGTAGGAGAAGGGGAAGGGAAGATGGAAGGGGAAGGAGAGGAGGAAAGAAAAAAGTAGAGAAGAGAGGGAGGGAGAAAAGAAAGGGGAAACAAAGCGGTGTTTCAAAAGGAGGAAGGGATGGTAAATAAAGCAACCCAAACTGTATATTATAGCCTATTAAATGAAATAATAAATGTATAAGAATGAAAAATGTAAAGAAGAATAACAATTATGTGAGTGTATACTTAAAATGGTATGTAAGAGAATAAAATAAATAAATAATTCTTTGAAGGAAAAAAAAAGACGTGCAAGATCAGAAAATATGGAGGGACCAAGAATTGGACACAACGGAATGGATAATATCATCTTCATTATTAAGATCTTGAAAAGCTGGCCCCTCTCAGCATTGGGCCAAGGTGTGAAATGAGTGTGTTTTGTAAAGGTATGTGAATTATTATAGTTGGCCTTGGAAATATAATTTAACATTTCTGTTCTGTTTTTCTTTTGTTTTGGGTTTATCAGTAGGGCTGATGATGGTAGCAGGAGATTTCATGTAATCTACGTAATATTTCTTCCCCCCCCCAAAAAAAAACCCAGAAAGATGATACTTTTTAGCCATCTCATGTATTGAGTTAAATCCTGTGCCCTATATAGGTGGCATACTTACTCCATTTTCTGCTTTCCCTGTATTCCTGAAGCCAGATAATTTCTCAGAATACTGTACTGAACCGAAAAAATTAATTGATTCCAAATGCATGTTGAATTATCTTCCTCTGCACAGCCCCAGGAATAAATCTGACTCTTGGCTACCATTAGATGGAGTTGCTATGAATGTGAAACATGCATTATGTAACTTCTCCCACTGAGCCATGGACATCTTATATTTATGCAACATAATATATTCTTCACTTAAAGATATCATAAGACTTTTCATTGTTTGGGTTCAGTAAATGAAGATGAGTATGAATATGCCCCCAAAAGCTGGCTTTCTGGGTTACATTTACTATGACAGGAATTGGAAATTGAGCTGATTTTGGATGAAAGAGTGGTTTGGTAGCAGAAGTAGCATGGATGATGATGATGATGATGATGATGATGATGATGATGATGATGATGATGATATCTAGGAATCAAACTTCAGCATAATAGGAAACCTCAGTGTCTTGAACAACTCTAAGCACAAATATATTGCTTTTCTTAGATCATCTCAGCTGGCTCTAGTAATTTCTTTCACCGGTACAGAGATTTCAGGGTGTATTTTATCCTGCTTCAGTTATCAAGTGTCAAAGGTAATTGTGTGTCCAAACAGAAACTCAATAAGTTATTGTCCTTGCTCATTAATTCCCCCCCAGGTTCGTGTCCCCAATTACACTCTGATCAACAACTTCTCCATTAAAGCTTTTATAACCAGCAGATCATGCTTTGGTGCACAGCCAAGAGGTTCCAGCTACAAATAGCTTAGAGGGAGGTCACAATTTTGACTTTTTTATGTTCATTAAACTGTATGTTTCTCAGAAGCAAGCAAAAATCACTAAGATGGAGAGCAAACTGTAGCCTGTTCCACATGACATATTTCCACTTGCATACTTACAAGTTTTGTAGATAGATAAAAGAAATCAGAGCTAGTTAAGTATGGAATTATGGTGTTGGATTAGAACTAAGGAAATCCAGGTTCAAATTCATCTGTACATGTGGTGCTTCATAGAGGGACTTTAGGTCAGATACTTTCAGTCTAATATTGTGGGAACAATTGGAGTGAATGCTTGAGCTTCTATAACAAATACAATATGTAAAAGCACTGCCTTTGACTCATTCATTGTCTCACTGGCTATGCTACAGTGCAAAAATAAAAAGCTTGCTTACAACTGTTGTTGTTCAGTTTAAGCCTGAATGATTCTTTTAAAGACAAGTTACAATCTATCTCATGCTTAATCTTAAAGTATGTAAATTCCTCAAAGAACTGCAGTGAATGTTTAGAGGCTTGATCTTCTGGGAAGAGTATATTATGTAGGAGTATTTTATCTTGTATCTTATATCTGAAGATAACATAAATTAAAGGACAAAAGCGTGGCTCATTTTTAAAAAAAGAAATACAATATATAAATCAAGAAAATGAATGTCTATGAATGCATGGAATAAAGATTGGGATATGAGGGTGATTAAGATTTTATGAACTAGCTTTGATTTCTTTCATTTATGATTACCTAAGAATTTTAATATGCACATCTCCTTCATGCACACAGGACATATATGCAATTGCTTACTAAAACAGAGAAAATATTACACTGATCTATTACTTTTCAGTATGGACTTTTCTATGAACTGGTGTTCAATGTATATGTTTTTTAATCAATCCAAAATGAGGATCTATATAGCTAAGTTACAATACATATTGTATAAAATATATATGTGAAAAATATCAGGTTTAAATAACTCCAGTGCAAAATATTCTAGATCCGTGACGGCAAACTTATAGCATGTGTGCCAGAGGTGGCACACAGCGCCCTCTCTGATGGCACACGAGCCATCACCCCAGTCCAGCTCTGCTGTGCCTACATGTGTGCTTCCTGCCAGTCAGCTGGTTTTCAGGTCTCTGTCGCATATGCATGGGGGGCGGGGCGCATGCAGGTGGTTCACACATATGCATGTGTGGGGGCAATGTTTGTGCGGGGGGGTCATGTGTGCATGCACAGGGGGCAAGGGGCACGTGGGAGGGTCACATGTGCATGAACGGGGGTGGGACACATGCAGGGGTCACGCACACATGCATGGGGAAAGTGGGGTGCCTGCAGGGGTCGCACATGCATTCACAGGGAGAGGGGCTCATGTGTGGGAGGGACACACACATTGCATTTTGGAGGTTTGGCCACACGCTTTGGGCACTCGGTCCAGAAAAGCTTAGCCATCACTGTTCTAGATAACACTACCAGGAAACACATTTGTTTGAAAATATGACATAGTATATGGTTAACTAGCCAGTAGAGAACATAAACTGGAATTTCTTACCACAAAATATAGAGCTGACTCCAATGGATGACTTTGAAGAAAGATTAGAAAAGTTGCTGTCAAAAGCTTTTTCTCATTATGATATAAATAACTTTCCTTAGTTTATTACTTCATTAGAAGTGGTTACGTATCACACGTGTCTGGAGAACATGAGCAGGAAGATAATATCTAGGTTGGCTACTGTGGAAACAATATTCTTAACCAAGTATTGCTTTGGTCTGATCAGCACAGCTCTTCTAATAAGTATCAGCCATTCATCTTATATTTGATTTCAGGTGACATTCTAAGTTGTAAATTTAAAGTGTTACAACAACATCCACTCCCCAGACATGTGAATAAACTTGAAGCATGCATATTAAAGGATACAATAGCACATCTGAGCAAGTGTATTCACCAATCAAGGAATAGGTTTATTGACTATGTTGGTATTTGACCGTAATAAAGAATAGAACAGACTAATAGAGTTGGATTATAGGACCAACTAGAAGGACCTTGGAGGCCTTCTAGTCCAACACCCTGCTCAGGCAGGAAGCGCTATACCATTTCGCACAAATGGTTATCCAAGATCTTCTTGAAAACTTCCAGTGTTGGAGCATTCACAACTTTGGGAGGCAAGCCATTCCACTGATTAATTGTGCTATCTGCCAGAAAATTTTTCTGTAATTCTAGGTTGCTTCTCTCCTTGATTGGTTTCCACTCATTGCTTCTTGTCCTACCCTCAGGTGCTTTGGAGAATAGTTTGACTCCCGTTTCTTTGTGGCAGCTCCTGAGATATTATAACACTGCTATCTTGTCATCCCTAACCCTTCTTTTCATTAAACTAGACATACCCAATTCCATCAACCATTTTTTATATGGTCCAGTCCCCTAATCATCTTTGTTGCTCTTTTCTGCACTCTTTTTAGAGTCTCAACATCTGTTTTGCATTGTGGCGATCAAAATGAATGTAGTATTCCAAGTGTGGCCTTACCAAGGCATTATAAAATAGTATTAACACTTCAAATGATCTTGATTCTATCCCTCTGTTAATGAAGTCTAGGACTGTATTGACTTTTTGACAACTTCAACAGGCATAGACATTCCTGGCCAATCAGAATTTAATTCTGAGTAGGTATGTACTGGATCGCATTAGGTGCTTATTAGTTTAAGCCTATGCATCTGATGTTAATATTGTTGTCTAAATGTCCCTTTTTTTCAGAATACCACAAATGTGAAGCTGTTGTAAGATTCATAAAACTACATATTAATTTATTGAGGACACTTTATATATAAACTACATAGTGGATTTGCCTGAGCTTACTAAATTCCTTTCCTTTATTGACCCCTTCATCTTCCAGATACTTATTTCACATTTCACATTTATTTATTTATGGTCAATGCCAGATTCTCATTAGCTTTGGTACCAATTTACACAGTTACATTTCTAACATCTAAAGGGCCATGGTCTGCTTTGCCTCAATTCTTAGCTCTTCATTTCTTCCAGGTTTGCCTTCATTTCTCAAGAAAATCTTGCACAATTCTAACTAAATTTCTCCTGAGTATAAATTGCTTACCTTGCTAGGAGAGGTGAGAGAAGACAACTAGATCTTCCAGTTTGCTTCCCTCAGCAATTTTCTCTTTTCCCATCAAACCAGATTTATTCATTGTTCATTAAGCAGACAGTTTGCTGTTCATTTTATTATATATGTCTGCTACCCAATCTGTCTCTGTTTAATTTCCTAGTTATTTAAGACTGCAATATTCAAAATGCAGCAACTCTTTAAACTACAGCTTCAGACCATTGATTCTTCTTAAATCACCTAAATGACAGCTTAACAAGTGACAAGATTTTAATTATTTATTCATGAATTGCCTTCTGTGTTTTCCAAAACCAAACAATTTAGAGATGCTTTACCTAATATTTGTTTACTCCCACATTGTTTAATACCAGCAATTCTTTATCATTTAGAAGGATGTAATATCCTGACACTGTTTTTGATTCCTTCATTGCAAAGAGAAGAGAAGAGAAGAGAAGAGAAGAGAAGAGAAGAGGAGTGATTGATTAGCAGACACAAATAGAAAGCATATTTCATTCTGTATACTCAAAAACATACTTGTCTTATATGGTTTCCTGTTTTATATTTATGACTATTAAGTAAAAATGGGAAGATCAGACTGTATCCGACATAAATTATGTTTACTTCATAAGACCATTGTATCCTATTTCCTGTGATTTAAAAACATACATATACAAATAAAAATGCATGTAAATTTTAGGTAGTTCTCCTTAGCATACCACATGCAATGCTGTTGATTATTTTGTGCAAATAATTAAATAACAAAATTTGAAGAAATATAATCTTCAACATATGCATTATTGGAAATAGATCAGTGCATTTAAAAAATACAAACCAAGCTTGATTCCCAGGCAACCTTAGAATGAAGAAATTTTAATATGAAATTTCAAGTTGCTTACCCTAAGTAAAGAATCGATATTCAATATGGCTACTTTATTCAAGAAAAATGAGCACATTAACTTAATCTTTTGAACTTGGGTGAAATCATATTAAAACCATTTTATACCATCTCAGCTGACAACATCAAACCAACTTTGTCTGATCTAGGAAGTTAAGCAGAATCAAGTTGGGTTACTATTTAAATAGGACAGCATCAAGGCAACCCAAGCTTTAGGTGAAATTGGGAAGTTGAAAAAGCAATGACTTATGTCCATATAATTCAGCAGTTCAACTTGGAAGAACATACTTTGCCTTACCAGCTGAGTTTTATATTAAATTCCATGCAGAGTACCCTGCCATAGCCTAACTTACAATAGAATAATTACAAAAAATTTATTTACATTCAAATGCTAAAGAAATACATTTCTGAACCCCACTCCCCATATAAGGGCCCCTCATGGTGTCAGTACTGGTACCTAAAGTAATCAGAGAAAAATAATTTAATATCACAAAGCAAAAAAAAAGATATTTCTGTGTTGCTGAAGTTATTCATTATGGATAGCATTTATGCTTCTAGGGAGTTTTTTTAAAAAACCAAGTTCATAATCTCCTGCTGATCTTTGGACAGAAGTAAAGACCATATGATCTACCTTCTTGGCTTCTTTGTTGACAATTTAGCTTGATACACTCCCAAATGATGCTTTTAGCAGAAAGTGCTTTACTAAAATCATTATTCTTTCCTAGGAAATGAAATTACAATTCAGTTAATAAGCCAACTAATTAAACAAGATAAATTTGAAGAACTTATTTTGTTAATATTGTCTCTTGGAAGTAAAACAAGATAAGGTTTATGGAATTTGGAGCTATGGAAGTTTGTAATTCAAGATAAAGTACAATAAAAGCATAAACTTTTATTAACTGGCTGCCAGAATGAAATCTTCTCATCAAATTTGTTTGTTACTGATGGTCAGTGCTCCATAGCAATAAAAAATAAGTAAGAAACCATGTAATGTCTGTTTCAGGGTTCCAAGAAATAGATCCATTGCAAGCAAGAACTCTGAGGCAGGTAGATTCCTCAATAGCTTTATTGGAAATATCAAATTGACACATATCTGATGAAAACCAACTCTGGCAGACCCCTTGGTTTCACCTAATTAAAAATTTTCCCCCTCACCCCAAACAATCAGTCACATGGCCCAATCAAGGCAACATCCGCAGGTCTGTTGACATCACTTCTCCTTTTTCCAGCCAGGTGTGAGAACATCCTTGGTTCCCAGGGGAAAGTGTTTTAATTTGACTACATGACCCCAGCTATATCCCTCCCTATCCCTTGCTCCTGTGTGGCAACACTGAAACTCAAAGATGGCTTCGGCCAGGTCAGCTTCAGGGTTGACAGTCTACTGATGGGCTATGCTTTTTCAATCTCAATTAAAAATGGGTGAGGGTCAAATGTGTCAGTGACTCACTAGCAGTTTTACTATCACTGACAACCAGATTGTGGATGGGAGTGAGATTCATTTAGGTCACTTTTAATGTAAATATACCTAATTCCACATTTTGGAACCAGTATGCAAGCAAATTTGCAGTAATTTTTTTGAAATGAATAACTTTCTGTGAATTTTCCATTCCAAGCAAACCCTGTGTCAGCGTTCCAAATATCATGCAGAATTAAATCAGAGTCCATGTCAGAGCTATCCTTACGGTTCCAATTTAATAAGACAGACATGTTGGCATCGAACTGTGGAATCCCAAATCTGAAAACTTCCTGGGATTCTACCCAGTTGAAAGTTCATGATCTTTTCCCCACACCCATAAATCCATCACATGGTCCAATCTTCCTTGGCCATGCTGGCATCTCCACCCAGCTGGTTCCGGTCAGGTGCAGAGGTGCGGAGACAAAAGATGACCTTGGCTTCTATAAAGGAATGACAACAACACATTCCACAACTCTACTCTTTTCTATTCCCCCCTCCTAATTACTACACTAATGAAACAGCATAGTGAAATAATAGAAAGTGTGGCAGGCCAAAGATCCTAAAAGGAACATAACTACAGGCCTGACACCCTGCAAATCTGAAGGCATGTATTGGGGAAAATTGATCCAATAATTTATACATAGACACATATGTATGTGTGTGTGAGTATGTGTGTGAAAATATTTTTAATGTATTAGGGATTTTTTTTTTCACAAAATGCATGCAATCAGCAAAGTTGCTTGAAAATCTCTGTGTTAGAAGAAATATGCATGATAATGTATATGAATTTCCACAGAAATGATAAGGAATTAACTAATCAATCAGGAAAAGGATAAAATTAAACTTAGTTGAAAAATTGAACTGAAAGTCAATTTTAATTTACCATCTTCTAGAAATTGATGCATGCAATTTGCCGCAGCTTTCAAACAGAATCTATTTATTTTCTTCAATTTTTCTATTTTATGTTATTATATAGACAATCATATAATAAAGTTCTCCATGTGGCTCACAGAACATTTTCAAAATACAGCTATGAAACATAGGAGATTAACACAAATAAATGAATCAGAGGTTGTATTCAGCAGGTTGTGACCAGTTCTGGAGAACAGGTAGCGGAAATTTTGAGTATTTAGGAGAACTGGTAAATACCACCTCTGACTTGCCCCGCCCCCAATCTATTCTCTGCCTCCCGAGTCCCAGCTGATCAGGAAGGAATGGAGATTTTACAGTATCCTTCACCTGCCATACCCACCAAGCCATGCCCATAGAACCAGTAGTAAAAACTTTTGAATACCATCACTGAAATGAATGCATATATATAAGTCCAAGCCATGCCCATAGAACCAGTAGTAAAAACTTTTGAATACCATCATTGAAATGAATGCATATATATAAGTCCATATTGTACGTAAATCCTTTTTTTAGCAGCAAAATAATGAAATTTGCTCCCGAAAGAAATCTGCAAGGACTCATACTACTTAATTCTAACAGCAACAGTAAACATACTGTTCATTCAGATATTTTTAGGATAGCAATTGTTTCAAGATCAAGAGTCTTTTTAGATAATTTTTACCTCTATGTATGCATGTATGTATGTATGGTGTATATGTTTCAGAAGAACAACAAAAACAAGACTTTTATCATACTTGTGTAGGTAGCAAATGATTTTTACTAAAATTTTGGCAATATTTCTGTTATAGAATAACAGAGTTGGAAGGGACCTTGGAGGTCTTCTAGTCCAACCCCCTGCTTAGGCAGGAAACCCTACACCACTTCAGATACATGGATACCCAACATCTTCTTAAAAACTTCCAGTGTTGGAGCATTCATAACTTCTGGTGGCACTGATTAATTGTTCTAACTGTCAGGAAATTTCTCCCACCCCCCAGGTTTCAGAGGGAGCTCCTGGTTGTTTCTAGGATCAGCACAATATGCTGAAAGCCTTGTTTCCTGCTTGCCTACTGTCTTACTTTCTCCCAATTTGTAATGAGTACATATCAACTTTGAGTGAGGAGTTTTCCTTTTTATGTATTATCTTGATGTGGTGTGTTGTAATGTAATAATTCATTGAGATACTGATGCAGTCAGTCCTTTCTATTTTTAATTTTTTTCTTTAAAATAACTATGCATGTTAATCCTGGGCAACCATCTCCAAATTCTTGATTTCCACCCTAAGGTACTTTACTTCAGTGTGTTTAAAAGAAGCTCCCCAAAATTCTTCAACACCATAGTAAAGTATGCCCAACACTGCCTTCTTAATTGTGAGTGTTCTGCTTAGATGGAGTTTAGATCCTCAAAGGGGTGCCAAATGCTCTTAGGCAGACCTGATGCAAATACTAGCGCTGGAAAAGGCTGTCTGCTACTTTGACAAAGTCAGAGGCTGAAGGCTTACAAGCATTGTATAAGCATGCTGTACTTAGACTCAGAGTCACTGAGAAGATCCAAGCATTGACCCAGTAGGCTTCTGCGCATGGACAATGCAGAATTCTATCAAATTCTCCAAAGGTTTTTTTTTAAGGTATTACTTGCTAATGGCACAGAATTGGACATAAAAGAAAATTTTCTCAAGCCACAACAGTAAGCTGAACTAGAAATCATAAAAACTGTCCACCTAAAATATCTGGAAGCAAAGAAGGACCAAGAGATGACTATAGCTTAGAGAATATCTTGCTCAATGTGTAATGAAAATGGGAAGACATTTTATTCAATGGATTTCAAACGCCTGGCTGGTTGGTAAAGCTTTTACAAAAGTGGACTTAATCAGGGGGAGCCAGCTGCAGTATGAGATGAACTTCACAGAGTCTTATTATTTGCAGAGACCAGCAAGCCCGATTATCTAGTTGGCCCTACTTTCCCTCTTGTAGACATTACCTTTTGGTCTGCTTGTAGGTTCACATAGCAAGTAGTTCCCTCCATTAACTTTCTTGAAGTTCATCTGATCTAATTTAGGCATCTAAGGCACATAGTTTTAACAGAACTGCAGTAGTCTAGAATTCATGCATTCTCTTTAAAAGGACACCCTGCAAATCACAATATGACAAAGGGATAGAAGCAGTTTTCTTATACAACAGATAATTAATAAAGATATGATGAAGATGTATATAGTGTACTGCTCTATTAAGCATCATTGAATGTCACATATTTTTTTCCCCAGCTGGAAATGGCTCCATTTTGTAATTTTCTTTTCATTGTTATTCACCACACATATATCATTATCACAAAGTGAGAAGTTGTTCTATAATCTTTCATTCCTCCCCCCACCATGCATGCTGAGGGAATGTATAAAAATCACTAAGTTTGATATACCTGCAAGATTTTATATCTGTTAAACTCTTGACTTCATGTAAAAATGTTTTCAAAGTCTCCTGGATTATAACATATTTCACTATATTTGCCCAGTTGGTTATTAGAATTTGGAATAAATTAATCTTTTTTTCTATGTAAGGTTGCCATTCCGTACCCCTCCAAATAGATCTTCTGTATTATTCTCCACAAGAGACTAGATTTCAGCACTGCCACACTAACCCCAATTAAAATGAAGGTCATTTAGCTTTTCAAATTACATAATTATTTTTGAATGAGTTCTTTATAATGGCAACATAGTTCCACTACGAAACACATCTAAATATTAACACTTCAATTAGTTATAGATATAGGGTTTTAGTGTGTCTCTTGCCATAAATGTAAGAAAATTACTATTGTTGCATATTATGTTAATTCATTTCATTTAAATTCTACTACCTGTAATTCAGAGAGCAGTTTCTCCTCCAAGTTTTCCTTATAACAGTGTTGATGTAGAGTTACCTAAAAAATAACAGTTGGCCCAAAGTCATCCCGTAAGTTGAGCCTCCTCTTTATTCATTCAGTACAGTAACCATTTCATCATACTGGTTCTTTATCTAGTAATAAAGAATAGAATGGAACATGATACCATACGACTTCATGGAATAGAAAGAAATGAAAGGAAGCATTCCTGAAATATTCCAGTTTGCAAGTCAGTGCCACATTATGGTCCCAAGAAATGCAGAGGAGGTACTTTTTAAAAGTCTGGCTGTGTTGTAAGAGGCCTAATTTTTTAAAAAAACATTTTTTGAACAGTTAAAACAGATTTACTTCTCACATATTCCTATATACATCATTATTTTTTCCTATTCCTGAATCTGATCCAGTGAAATTCATCTCAAACTTTAAACTTAGTCCAAATAATGGTGGACTAAAATATGTCTCTGATAACTAAAACTATCTTATTAAAGTAGGTGCTTTAAAGAAAAGGCTGAAAAATAGGAGCTTCTTTAATGATGCTGTCTTTATGAAGAAACTGTGGACCATCTACTCTGCTGTTGCAAAAGATCACACATACTGACTACAAATTATGGCCCAACAAAGTGCATGGAAATATCTGCAAGAAATACATTTGTTGTTGCTATTTGTGACTTAGAGCCAGGATATGCAGAATATTTATGTAATTAAAATGGACATGGCTTGTGTATAAATGGAAACCTATCAGGACTACAACTATCACTGGAATCATTCCTATAATTTAAGTTCTTCAGCTGAGCTGAAACTTATTCATTAATTGCTATTCAGATTCAGAATCAGATTAGAACTGGAAGGTACCTGGGAGGTCTTCTAGTCTAGCCCCCTGCTCAAGGAGGAGACCAGATATCATTTCAGACAAGTGACTGTCCAATTTCTTCTTAAAAACCTCCAGTGATGAAGCACCCACAACTTCTGAAGGCAAGCTATTCTACTGATTAATTGTCCTCACTGTTAGGAAGTTACTCCTTAATTTCAGGTTGCTTCTTTCCTTGATTAGTTTCCATCCATTGTTTCTTGTCCTGCCCTCTGATACTTTGGAAAATAAATTGACTCCCTCCTCTTTGTGGCACCCTCTCAAATACTGGAATACTGCTATCATTTCTGCCCTAGTCTTTCTTTTCTCTAGACTAGCCAAACCGAAATCCTGCAATCGTTCTTCATATGTCTTATTATGTTAAAAGAGAACCACTGAAATCAAATTAGTCCATGCAATGGTGGAACCGAAAACACAGGAGTTTTATCTCAGAGGTGCTTTTTCATACAACTGCACTGGTCTTTCCCTGAGGAAGAAAAAGAAGATGTTTTGCTTCTCATCCAAGAAGCTTCATCAGTTCTGGCAGGATGGTGGAGCAATGGAAGCATTAGTTCTGACAGGCTGGGAGAGGGAGGGGATTGGAAGGATCATATTTCTTCGCAGTCATCTGGAGACATCAATGACCTTGATGACTGAGAATTTCCACAAGCAGAGGAATTTTATACTTCCTCTTCCCTGTATGCTAATTTATGATGGACAAAGTAGAAATTTATATTCTTTTCAAGACCAAATAGGCACATTTCCTCATATGTCATACTTTTGACTTCAAGGCACAGGTAAGAAAGTTGAAACATTAAAAAAATGACAGAGGCAATACTAAAGAGTCCCTTTTTGGGAGAGGGGGCGGTCTAAAAATCTAAGAAATAAATAAATAAAATAAATAAATAAAGCAGTGAATTAACATATCTTTTTTAATGTCAACAAATTCCATTATTATTTTTTTTAAAAAATGGAGCAAAATTAAAAAAAAACTACAGATATGTCTAGAATTTCTTCTTCCTTATTCCCCATGTCCTATTCTTTCAATATCATTTGGACAGTTCCCATGAAAGGTATAAAATACTAATAATATCAGAATTGTTCAATCTAGCAGTAGCACCCTTGTGGGACTTTAGAACAGTTCGGCTGTAAAGGAAATGTACTCATTTTCACTGTTGGCATGGAAATCCATTCCCAGGCTGCCAATGAGATTAAGAAAAATGTCAGTGAAGCCCACCAAGGGAATAAGACAGATCTTGGGAACAAGTTCAGTTCTTCAAAACAATGCAAGAATTTTACAGGTTCGCTGTAGTTCCAAGCATTAATTTCACAATATTTTGTATGATAATGAGTTTGCTACAATCCCTTGTCAAAAAAAAAAAAAAAAAAAAAGAGGACAGGGAGCTATCTGAAACATTGCTCAAGGGCACTGATGTGCTCCATTGATGTACAAATGATTCTCAGCTAATTCATATGCACAGGCACACATATTCACGTACTATGATATGTATGAGCAATTTTCTATATTCTACTGATGAGAACAACAAAAGATTTTGAGGTTGTCACAGCAGAGTGACCATCAGTTCAAAAGGTGTTTTGATCTAAGCAGGCATTCCAGAAAACAAAAGCCTAAGAAGAAGCTTGTCTACAAAGTGGGTACTATTCTTTGGTAAAAATTCCAGTGATTTTTTTTTTTGTTGATCACATATCATAGTAGATTTTATCAGAATTAAATAATTATAAAAACGTTGAATAAGACAGACCTTGGGAGTAAGTTCAGTTCTTCAAAACAATGCAAGAGATTTACAAGTCCATTGTATCTTAAGTAGTTCCAAGCATTACTTTCATATCCATTTCAAAAGAATGAGAACACTTGGAATCTGGTGCAATCTTTCAGTCAAGCAGATACATGGTGAAAGGTTTGTGACTCTACTGAGCCCAGATATCTGGTTGTTTTTACTTCTCAAAAGAAAGAATTGGAAACTGAAAAACAGTATAAATTCCTTCTGCTTAACAATTCATCATTTGTTTTTTGTTAGGCCAGTAAGAATATTCAGTTTGCATTTGGAGTTTGTAAAAAATACATTTCAGTAATTCTGTTTTCCTGGAACTCTACTGAATTAAATCCCATTCAAAGTTTATGTTTGAATTTTACGGGCATATTTAAGGGTATGCTTGCTGGCAAAAAAGAAGACACAACTTTGGTTCCCATCTCACTGGGCTAAATTTGGAGCTGAAAGGAGAAATGACTGATGATATGGGATAGGAGCAGAAAAATTAGAGATGCCATCCAACTTGGACACAAGGATAAATATATTAAGCAGGACTGCATTCTGATTCAACTTAATTTGTTATAACCATATCATTGCAAACTGTATTGCAAGAGCATAGTTAATTACAGTACCTATAATTATAGGCAGATATGCTATTATGAATATACAATATGAGGGTTCACTGCCCATCAATCCTTTTTTACAAATTTGCTGTTGTCCATCCTTCAAACAGTTTAGTTAGATAGCTTCACTGTATATTATGTTACGCTAATTTGCTTTTCAAATTTATGACTGAAATTCTTTGTTGTTATGATAGAGATACCTATGCTTAACTGTGACTATGATATAGTCATTTCTGTAACTGAAAATTATAGCTTTTTGCTGCATCTATAATTATAAGCCTGCCATAAATCTATTAAAACATTATTCCACTAAACCAACTTCAAGAAAGCAGTATTATTGTATTAAATTAGAAAGTGATGCTGAAAAAACAGGAGTTGCTTACCCATCATTCAAAAAATATTAACTGATCTCTTTGCCCTTGATTTATTACTTAAGCGTTCAGCCCAGCACAAGAAGAAAAAGCATCCCTTGAGTCTCATAGCCCATGTAAACTGCAACAGGAGGCTTCCATAAAAAGCCTTGCAGAAGAGCGATATGGCCTCTGAGAGGGGAGGACAGTCACTTCAAATCATTTATCACAGCATTAATCAAGCCTGCAAGAGTTTTCTATTGTGAGCCAAACTCTGTCAGCTTGAAATATTGAGTGAGAAAAAAATTTAAAGGCTCTGCAAAATGTATGCCTAGCTCAGGGGACAAAATATTTTTTTCTAAAAAAAAATTGCTCACCGACTGAACAAAGGAAAAAAGAAAAGATTCCATTGTTGCAATCGGAGCAAAGATCCATAACAATAAGCAGGGACAAAAACTGTTGTGGGGGGTGTGTGTGTGTTTGTATGTGTATGTGTATGTGTAACTATTATCATTGAAAGCTCAAAAGTATACAGAAGGAGAGTTACTGCTTTAAGACAAAAACATTATGTCTGATGTTGCTGTTCTTTATCTATTAAAAATCCTTTGGAGGGAAAATCGTTGACCTGGTGTTAGAGTGTCAACTTTGCAACACTCCAAACTTGGATCCTCTTCGAACTGGATTCAAGCCTAGATGTGAGGCAGAGTGAACATAGGTTACTTTCTTGAATGAACTTTGTTAAAACCTGGAGGGAGTAATGCACCCCTTCTGATATTATTGAACCTCTCCCAGTAGCTTGATACTATTGGTTATAGTGTCTTTAGATTAGATTGTGTGCAGGCATTGGGAATAGAAGTCATTGTTTAAGATAGTTCTGCTCCTTTCTCACTGGACAATTTCAATCTGTCTTGTGGTCCTTGATATATAAGAGGTCCAGAGCTCAATGCTCTCTTCATTACTTTTTAACATATTAGCAGTATGCTAATGTTACACAATTATACATTGCTATCCCTAGGCCATGAAGAAAATGTTAATGATGTCTGGTATCTAGAGACTGTTAATGTCTGGATGGGACAGAAGTTGAACCCAAGTAAACTGGAGTTGCTATAGAGAAGTTTCTATGTTACTACTAAAGTTGATTTCCTTGATGGGCAAATATTACCTGTCAGGGATCAAGTCTGGGACTTAGGGATCCTTGTGAATTCATTGCCCCTGTTTGGACAGTAAGTGGAAATTGTAGCTAGAGGGACCTGTACTCAATTTTGGCTGGTGCATGAGTTGCAATTCAAATGCTCATCACCATTCAGTTAGATTTATGTAATGTGCTCTGTCTAGAGCTAATTTTAAAGTCTACTGTACTCGGAAATTTAGGTTGGTCCAAAAATGAAGGGCTCTACTGTTTCTTTCTTTCTTTCTTTCTTTCTTTCTTTCTTTCTTTCTTTCTTTCTTTCTTTCTTTCTTTCCTTGCTTGCTTGCTTGCTTGCTTGCTTGCTTGCTTGCTTGCTTGCTTGCTTGCTTGCTTGCTTGCTTGCTTGCTTGTTTGTTTCTTGGAGCTGAGAACATATAAAACAGACCCTGTACTGGTTGGTTTCCAGGCAAAATTGAAGATACTGCTTTAACGTATAAAGCCATTCATGTCTTGTCATTTGAATGCCTACTACAACAAATACTGTTATAAAAATTACGGGAAAACTGCTATAAATCCTACATTTTTAGAGGTTTGTGGGGCTGTCAAGGAGGTGCTGCTTTTCTGTGGAAGTGTTGATGCTGTTGAGCAGCCACAAAGTGAAGATCAGAGTAGCTGTCTATTGTTGACTTCCCAGAAATTGTTGAGGATGAAACATTTCAAAGGTCTTTCACAAAGTTCCTATGGAAGGCCTTTTTTTAGTACTTTGATTTTATAAGGATTTTTTTTTGGGGGGGGGGCTGTATTAACACTTTATTTTTTGGTCATTTGCTAGTTTCTTTTCAATCAATATATTTAAATACAGAGGTTTACAATTGTTTCTATTTTATTCTGTGTAAGCTATTGAAAATATCATTTGACATCACCAGGGTAATTTGTTACAATTTATGTCCACTCTAGTCCAAACACAGCACTAAGTGGATTACAAAATAATACAACAAATAGCAAAGCAAAATGAAACAGCAGCACCCGGAAGAACAATGAACAGCATCTCAACCCATTACCAGTCTATACTCAGCACCAATCTTCTCCCAAGTCCCTCTGATATAGCCAGACATTAATGGTTTTCTGAACAAAGCAATAGGAGGAGAGGCAATCTGAATCTGAGAGAAATGCTAAAGAGACATAAAGAGAGAAAATCAATCTCTTATTGAATGGACATAAGCTACTGGGAGAAGATGGTTCCATAGATATTCACATCCTAAGTTAACAGGACTTTAATGGTCCAGGCACACTAATTTGAATCACACCTAGAAGTAAACTGATTAACATTGCTGCTCTTGCTGTACAGGATTACATGGGGAAATCTATCATTATATAAGCCTGAACCATGTAAAGTGAGGTTTCCAAGTGGTCCTGAAGGGCAGCCTAATGTTCCGTACATTGTACTACCCCAAATGAGAGATGACCAAAGAATGAGTGATTGTGAGCAGGGCCTGCCAATCAAGGAAAAGCACTATATCTGATGACAAATTCTTATTCAAAGTCTTGCTCAGATTGTTCCTGAGTAGATTTTGTTACATTCTTTTTTTTCTGTAACATCTTCATCTGGAAAAAAGGCTGTTCCCAAAAAGACACAACATAGATAACATAATTGATTCAAAGTCCTCTTGCAGTTCCCCAAGATTGTATTGCTGTTTGCTGTTTATTCTCAGTTCTTAAAGATTATAAACATAGATCTTCATTTTCCTATCTTGAAGACTGAAGGCAATTACCAGGTGTTTACGATTTTGTGACTTTGAAGGTGTCCAACTTCTCTGAAGCTGTTAATAGGCTATTTCCAAATGTGGTTAGCAAGGGAAGTGTTCAATGTTAGTGGTTTTTGAAAAGACTCTATTTGTGGCTCTAGCAATTATGGTAAATTCCCTCATTTTACAATCCCCCCCGCCCCATCACTCCTACCAGGAGATCACTATCTTGCAGTCTCCTTGAAAGAAGCAACCAAAAGGAGAACAGGTTGGGTTTCTTGTGTCTTCTCTTTTTCCAGAGAAGATCAAAGGAGCCAATCTACACATTGGCTCCCTATTCCTGGCCACTAAAGTCAGTTCCACTTTTCATAGAACCATCTTCAGTCTGCCGTCTTCCTATTCAATCCAGGAAAAGCTGTAATTAGTGTAATAGCTATGCAAAGAATCTTCTAATTACAGTTGCCACATGCTCTTCAGGATGGAGCTGTGAGACCAAGCATATCTCAAGTTACAAAACCAGGTTAGCTTGCAGTATCCAAGACCAAGAATGGAACATCCTTGGCATAAGAGAGCTTCCAAAGATAATTCTACTCTGTCTAGTTGGGATTAAATCACCTGTTCCTCCCTAACCGGATTCCAAAAACTTTTAGGCATAAAGGTAAGATCACCTCCACTTCAGCCTGAGATCAAGATAAACAATTGTCAGCTCTTCAAGATAGGCAAGTTAAAAAAAACAGGCATGGCAGGTGTTTCAGGAATGTTGTTTATTGTTTTAGGGTAGAATAACAAAATCTCAAAAGCCTGTTAGATTTTCTACTGCCTTGTCTTATAGCAACAAAACCAAATCTTTCTTATTCTTTCCTAATCTTTTCCGAAAGCTCTCCTTAATGGTTTGCTCATTCTTTCTCCCATTCCAAAGAAGAGGTCATGAATTCTTCATGACTACTGAACATTATCTGCAAATGATGATACTGAATCCTGTGCTAAGCAATTATCTTCCTGTCGCTTCATATACGTGTAGGACAATTGCACATCCACTGTCCTAATCTCTGTCAGGGGAAATTTCACCCTGAGCTAATGAGGTCTTAGACCGACAGCTTTTCCAAACAGCGTATCTTCAAGAAGCGAAAGTAAGATCCAGTAACAAGTTCTAATTAAAACAAACTTTTAATATGAAAATAAGAAAATAAACAAATCTATCTAATTGTTACATTTTGGCAAGAGCAGTTTGTCACCCACCTTCTTGGCAGACGAACAGAAGATCAAAAAGAAAGAAGCCTCTGGAATGTGTGATGTATTAGAAATGTGTTAAGCATGCACAGTAAATCATTGCAGATAAGGACCTATGACCTGCGCAGTAACTCTTCAGTAACTATTTAGTTCAGCTAGCAAACAATTAACGCAGTGACAATCTCCCCACAGGACATTCACAAGAGTGATTGATATGGTACTGGTACCATACCCAGGCCTGAAGTCTATCTGGAGAGAATCCAAATAAAGTGTTTCCTCCAGGTCTTTTCATAATTGTAGAACAACCAGCAATAGATGGTAATAGCAGATATCAATCCATGAATTACAGCATCTAACTATACATGAGAAAGGGTCCAAACAACTAGAGATAGAAAACTATGTAACATTCTTTTCTCCAAAGAAAATAGACTTGTTAAATCCCATTAGTCCTTATCTGTTTTCGAGAAGAATAACAACTTGCAGTCCATGTTATAACTTCCTTAAGAATCAAGAAATTGTAATAATATTAAATAGGAATTGCCAATAAATTTTATTAACAGTCTTCTTTGCATTTCCTGAAATAAGAACAGCTGGATTCATTTTTCTATTATTTCAAACTAATACATTACTAAACTCAAAAACTGAGCTCCCTGTCACAATTATAAAATTGTGCTTGATAAAAAGTGTATCAAGCCATATCTATCTACAGGAGTCAGTTAACAAATATCCTAAAGAGCATTTTATATATCCATTTATATTTTAACATTTATATATCCATTCATGAAAGAGGCCAATTATCAACATAGTGGATTTTTTTTTAAATTTGATTTAGGAATTAGAGTAAAGGATACTTCATTAAGAAAAGCTAGAATAATGCCAAATGTAAAAAGTTTAAGAGCTAAAACACCTCTATATTCTTTGTAAAAATTTCACAGGGAAACTCTCAGGCCATATTTTCTCATTGTGGTGGAGAGGATGAACTGTATCTGTCACAAAGGCTGACAAAAGACTCCCAGATTCCTCCCTGGGATCTTCACACTTGAACAGTCTCCACTCGACTTCTAAGCTACCTGAGTTGTTTTTGCTCCAGGCACAAGAATTCCACCTAGGCTGGTACTTCAATCTCCATTTGGTCATTCATTCTTGAACAGAAAAGAGAGACAGTCCCCTTCCAAGAAATCTCAATGAAGAAACCTCTTTTCTCCAGAAATACATTTTTAAATATGTGGCTCCAGATTTCCTGGGGCAAAGAAAGGATTTTTATTTTTTTAAGATGGACAATAAAGCAAATGCATTAGGAAGCAGATGAGATCTGCATGCAAAAACAAGCAATCCTTAACCTGAGCAAATACAGAGATGAGGAGGGGAGAAGCAAAAATAAGGGTGTAGTATTTGAGCAAAAGTAGCAGTGAAAAGAAATAATGCGCTCTAAGATGAGCTTTTATTTCTGCTGTTATCATTATTAGTAGCATTAATTAAATACACTCCCAGTGATTCTGGGTGGTTGATACAATGATGAATATTTTTTATTCCTTCTCTTCCCTTAGCTCGCCTCTATGTACATTTTAGCATGGTTTCAAATTGATAGCATATTCCCCAATTAAACATTGTATGCAGATTATAACAACAAACTGTGATAGATTTATTGTAAGCATTTGATGGAAGTGATTTTATGCTCACTATGGAACTATAATAAATAACAATGAAATACATACATGTCATATGATAGTCTTTTGGTATGGATTTAATAGCCTTCTTAGAACTTTTTCAGACTCCTCATTTTTGCCTTTCATTTACTTTCTGAGAAAACTGGCAAAATTCACAAGAGTTTTATCAGAAATGCAAGAGTAAAGGGCCTTTTTTGTGATATATCAACAAGCTACTAATGTTGTTACTAGGAATCTGCTGTATCCCCATAAGACAAAGAGCCTTAAGCAGTTCAGAATATGGCATCCAGAAAAGCAAAATAATCCAATAATGGCAAAATAAAGTCTCATAAAACATATTTAGTCACATGCAATCCCACTCCAATTGTATTTATTAATTTATAAACCATTCACTATCATATCGATTTGTGGAGGTCTGTAAAGAACAGCAGCAATAAAAAGACAATAATTCATCAAATCTAAACCAACTAACCCAAATCAACATCTGTACCATCAACTGCATACATGCTGAAGAACAATATAATTTTCAACTTGAAGGAGGTTAGGGTCATTTCTTATCTCAGTGGCCAAGTTGTTCAAAGGAACAGGAACAGTAACAAGGAATCCACTGAGAAGGCTGCCTACTTACTTCTCCTGCTTGCCCCTTTTCTACTATGATAAGCCATAATGGTGCAGTGGTTAGAATGCAGTACGGTAGGATACGTCTTCTGACTGCTGGCTGCCAGCAGTTCAGCAGTTCAAGTCTCACCGGCTCAAGGTTGACTCAGTCTTCCATCCTTTCAAGGTGAATAAAATGAGGACCCAGATTGTTGGGGGCAATATGCTGACTCTGTAAACTGCTTATACTTGCCATTTAAGTATTGTGAAGCAGTATATAACTCTAAGTGCTATTGCTAAGTGATATGATCAAAATAGAATAGTATAACAGAGTTGGAAAGGACCTTGGAGGTCTTCTAGTCCAACTCCCTGCCTAGGCAGGAAACCTTATACCATTTCATACGAATGGTTACCCAAGATCTTCTTTAAAACTTCCAGTGTTGGAGCATTCACAACTTCTGGGGGCAAGTTGTTCTACTGATTAATTGTTCTAACTGTCAAGAAATTTATCCTTAGTTCTAAGTTGCTTCTCTGCTTTATAAGTTTCTACCCATTGCTTCTTGTTCTACCCTCAGGTGCTTTGGAGAATAGCTTGACTCTTCTTTGTGGCAACCCCTGAGATATTGGAACATTGCTATCATGTCTCCCCTAGTCCTTCTTTTCATTAAACTAGACATACCCAGTTCCTGCAACCATTCTTCATATGTTTTAGCCTCCAGTCTACTAATCATCTTTGTTGTTCTTCTCTTCACTCTTTCTAAGTCTCCACATCTTTTTTACATAGTGGCGACCAAAACTGAATGCAATATTCCAAGTGTGGCCTTACCAAGGCATTATAAAGTGGTATTCAGGAAGATCAATTTCCATTCTCTTTCCATTTTTGGCCAGGTTTGAGTGACAATTATGGAATCCAAAGTTCTTCAAGTCTGAGAAGTTCTGGTGGATGCCATGGGCAATCACAAAGATTCCCTTCTCTAATTCTATTGGGATACATTTTATGGGACTGGTAGGGGGAATGAGAGAAACTCTCTGCTGGAGCACGAGTCCATTGAGGGTCACATAGTGGACTTTTGATCTTAGCCAAGTAAATCTTGTTGCCTCCATGTCCCAAATTGCTTCGGTGAAATCAATGTATAATGATTCACACTGCCTAAAGAGAAAAAGAGAGAAAGATTTTAATAATATATAAATTGCTCTGTCAACATTTGTAAATAATCTGATTCAAATTATATGAAACTACCCAGTTCATACTGCATCCAAGCATTACAAATCAAATTTCATTTCCATAACAGGTTCTTTCCAAGTACTCTTTCTCTTGCTCAGAATATAAAATGAAATTCAGTCCATGTGTGATTTACATTCGAGTTTCCAAGTACTTTTCTACCATAGTAGTTGGCACTAAAGGTGTGAATCTCAGGAGAACTAAAATAAGGCACATTAGCAAGTGTATATCAACATGACTTGGAAAAGAACTTTCATTGGGGAACAAATGCTGAACTAATTCCAAATGGTGCAGAAGAGTTTGCCAACCATCTGTTGTTAGGAGGCATTTACAAAAAAACAAAATAGAATACATTTCTTAGAGTCCATTGAATAATGTCAGTATGAATAGATAGTGAGACCAGAAAAGCAGATGTTATAAAAGGTAAACTGCTACTTTCATTGAATTGTTTAAGGAAAGTGAGTAGAGATTACAAAAGAAAAGTGAAATCTGGAACTTATTTTAAATTCCAATATGCTGAGCTACAAGGGTCAGTGGTGAGGGCTATGGAGAATTGTAGGGCACCTGGAAGGCTCACTTCCCACTCCATCAGATTCCACACATTGCTTCGACCAATTGGCTTTGTCTTTTTTGCTCTTGTGTCCTTTGCCTGGTAAGCCTAGCCTTAAAATCAATTTTGATTGCCTTTTTGTATATCTTGTTTTTTAATGTTATTGTTGTTGCATTCATTGTAGACTGTATCCACAACAGCACTGTTTCAAACATTCAGGTATTGTAATCTTGTAAAATGTCTACCTCTTTATTTCCCTATTCCATCAACAGGCTTGACAACCTAAATTTAAATTATTTAATTTATTTCCTGATTTCAACAATCAGCTTCAGACCAACCCCTTCAGATCTATGATCATATCATATGATTCATGATAAACTTCTGTTGAAAAGCATGTGATCATCAATTTTATATTATCACTAGCCTGTATTCCTGTAAATAAAGACATGTTGGAGAAATATTTTTATTGAAAAAAACAGAATTTCTGATACTGGAAAATTAATTCCTATGTACATAGGCCTAATTATATTTTTTGCAGTTATTTGCTGTGCTTTTTGTTGCGGAAGGAAATTAAACAGCTAGTATATCCCCATTTTCTCCATTTCTCCTCCTTTTCAATTATGCAAATCTAAAAATGAACCCAAGACACAATCCCAGACATTAAAATAGGAAACCTTTGCCAGGATTATGTAAAGAAAAATGCTGCTAAAAGTTTGCAAGTAAAAATAGTGTTGCTTTTTCATTCAAAAGAAATTAGCCCCATTCTCCCTTTATAAAAGAAAATGAAGAAAAGAATGATGAGAGTGTATATAGCTCAAATTATCAATTAACTAAATATAGAGCAATTTAGATAATTGCTTTCTATTCTGCATTGGCAAGTTTTTGGGGTGGAATTTTACCTATTTAGCTAGAGTAAATATGGTGAACAAAGTTAGACTGAAAATGTTGACGAAAACAGCTTCATCTAATTATTTGGAAGCATCAATTTATGATAAGCTATCACTTTTTGTCTTTCTCTTGCTTGTGAATCAGGCAAAAACATTCTAGTTCTTCAGAAAAACCTGTCTCTTGCTGTTCCATCGGCAAGTATGTTTATTAATCACTGCATGCTGGCTGGGGAATTCTTGGGGTTGAAGTCAACACAACTTAAAGTTGCCAAGTTTGCAAAAAAAAAAAAAAAAACTGCTATAGTTGATCTAGGACCCAATAGAGGAAATGGTATAGTCACCCACCAGCAACATTTCTGGGAGAAACAGTGTAAAAATCATCCTTATTATTAGCTGCTAGATTAAGACACAATTCAGGACAGTTTGACCAACCTGATGATACATCTAGGGTTCAAGCAGGGCATTTCCAAGGAAGCTGAAGGGTTGTTAGGATTGTAGTTCAAATGTATGAGAAATAAGGATGACAAAGTACCAGATGGTTTCAGACCTAAAAGAAAATCTTGTTGTTGGGAAAGTAAATCTTATTTATCTTTCCCAAAGTCTTTCTCTTCAATTGGCAGCTCCAGAATAAAACATCAATTTGTTAGTGATATGTACTGTAACTAGGATAATATCAAATATTTACCAGGGGTTTTGTTTTCAGTGTGATCTTTGTATGGGTCAATGCCACAACAAATACACAAAACATACCTAGTATGTAATATTCATATTTTCAATACAATTTGATGTTCTTCTTCCTTGGAGAAAACTCCGTGCAGTCAGTAATCTTATGGTGAACTGGATGGTGTCACTGTGCTTTGGCTAATATAATGACATCATCAGAAGTCAACCAAGGGCAGCCATCAAATAATATTCTATTTTTTTTTGTTTACATAACCAATTCGATTTGGCTATACAAGTTCAATGACCATATAATGGTCATGAACGCTAATAAAGACATTTTACAGAAAAATCAGTTTTGTGAGGAATGCATGAAATCTCACAGTAGAATGTAAAGAGCTACTTAGTGGAGGCTCAGATCTAGGTTCTCTGTTCTTTCAAGTTATGCTATATGACCTGATGACCTCTACCACGGCAGAGGCGGTCATCAAGGCGCTACAGAGACTTTTCTCCATGCATGGCCTGCCCAACGTCTTGGTCTCAGACAATGGGCCCCAATTCACGGCCATGCAATTCAAGACCTACTTAGCTAGCCAGGGAATTTGGCATGCCCTGGTCGTGCCATTCCACCCGGCTTCCAATGGTCAGGTGGAGAGAATGGTGCGATCTGCTAAAGAGACACTCACCAGAATGGGCCCGGGTGATTGGCAAACATGGGTTGATCACTATTTAGTAATCCAACACATTGCGCCAAGTGCCACCATGGGGAGAAGCCCCTCCGAGCTTCTCATGGGTCGCCGTCTAAGGTCCCACTTAGACCGGCTACACCCAAACTACTTTGCCACATGGGTCACCTCTCCCACTCTAATCTCAGGGCACCAGACGAAATTCTGGAATGAAACAGCCAAGGCCCTACCCAAAAGGAGCAAACATTCACTCTTTCCACAGCCAGCTCAAACTCGCAAGGTCAGGAAAACTTATCTGAATTTGTTGCAGGCCCACAGCGAGCTCCAAGCGAGCAAAGCCAGGGAACTCCAGCCGCGGCCTGGGGTAAGTTCCAGCAGGTTCCACAGAGCAGAGCTGGAGAGCAGACAGGTGCGTCCGACCTGCCTGAAGAACTGGTTCCAAATGAACTGCGCAGGTCTGGTAGAGCGAAACAAAGACCCGCCTACCTCAAAGACTATGTGACCAATAGGAACAGCCCAACCAAGAGGGGAGGGGTGTTAGATATTAACACTAGCTACCAGGGTTTCCACTCCGGTCCTCTGTTCTGGCGGGAACAGAGTTTAATCTGATTGGTTAAGAGGTCTGACAGCTCCCTATAAAAGGAGAGCTGTCAGACTGTACATACTTGTCTGTTGCAATAAAGAGCTGCTGTTGCGTTAAGCCAGTGTCTGCCTTCTCATTGCCCTATCTAACAATTTAAATTATTTACTGTATGTAAATATCCTTTATAAATATCAGAACAAAACATCATAACTATAAAAGCAGTTCATCATTTGGAAATAATTCTCTGAGAATCAAGGGTTTCTATTAATTGGATGCATTGAAATGGAGACTAAACAACTTTCTATCACAGATACCATATGGATTTGATTCCTATACTGAGTAGAAACTTGATAAATGATCTTTTCCAATCTTGTGATTCTATGGAGAGAGGAGAGAGAATCCAAGACACCATGCAGTATTTTCAGTGCGTAAAGCCTGATGTTCTTTTCTTTTTTTTTCAAAATAAAAAGAGTTGATTTCTAACTTGAAGACAACAAGAAGCCAAATAATAAGAATCTGAATTTGGCATTCAAGTAGATAATAAAGTGGTGGTTTTTTTTAGTTAAAGATAGTTTTACAGTGCCTGTTTGTACTGACTACGTAGTGTCCAGTTCATTTATGAAAGAGCCGAATGTGGTATCACTTTGGCAACAATTACACTAAAAACGAATAAAGCTAATGTAGCAATTATAGCACATGGAAGAACATAATCCTCACTGAATCCACAGTGAAATATAATTACACCAACTTATCTTCTTAGCAATTCCCTGGTCCAGTGAGTTATATGTCAGCCCAGCATCAGCAACTACCAGCTTCTGGGCAGCTGCCAGAAAATAATGAAGTATATGGGATTCCCTGAGACCTTTTCAACATGGGACAGGGTGGGCTACATTCTGAAATAGAGCTGGTCTAAAATGGTCTTTGCAATCCTATATTATTTTTGCAAGCAGAGAAAATGTAAGACAGTTTTTCACATTTTTCTGGGGAAAACAGTGTTCCAGAATTCCCACTTAGCAATGACAATATCATCACTGTTGAAAGCATTCTATGGGATGAGATGTTATGGTAGCTTCCCCATGGATTTAATTAATATATAAGAAGGTAGAGAGAAATGGTCTGCTAGGGAGATGAAAAAACAAGGCATTCACACAAATACAGATATTTCATTCTTAAATAAGGTCAATTCACCCTAGGAATGTGTTCAAAATTGTGAGTGGTGTGGTGGCCTAGAGGTGGAGCTCTTGGCACACAGTCAGTTCAATCCTAGGTAGAGGCAAACATTTCTCTCTCTGGGCACAATGAGAATATATCTGCTGAACAGAAGTCAGCATTGGCAATAGGAAGGGCATCTGGCCATTAAACACCCTGCTTGTTCCATTCAGTTGCCACCCCATAAGGGATTATGGGTCATTAAAAGAAGATGAATGCATTCAAAATTTTCTTTTAAAACTATTGAAACCAAATTCTACAGGGAAAAATACAGGAAATTCTTCGTTTTAAAACTACTGATTAGGTTTCTAATTGTGCTCTTAGTTCAGTTGCATTGATTTCGGAGACTCAGTATTTAAAAATGTACTGATGTCTATGGCTTTGATGGTTTGAGAACAGGATTTGACAAATTCACTGAAAATTGATTTACCAAATTTATAAGCCATTCGCTATAAGTGATTTAGTTCTTTTCCAGACAAGGAATGCCACAATACTCATTTTGGAGAGGGGGACACTTGCATATTCTGGTAGTAAGCTTTCCACAAACATTAGCTCGTCGGACTGCTCTTACAAATGAGAAAGTCTTTTTCCAATATTTGATTAAAACCTGCCTTCCTGTTATTAAATGAATTATTTTCAGCCCTGCATTTTTGAATGAGAGCGAACGGGTTCTGATCTTCCACATAACATCCTCTCAAATATTTATTGAAGAGTGCTATCATATCTCCTTTCCATCATCTTTTTTCAGCTCCTTCAATTTCTTTTCATAAATCTTAATTTCTGCCCCCTAATCTTATGTGAATCCATTTAATTTCTCTAAATCCCCTTTGTGTTATTAAGAATAGGTCAAAGTTGGTTTTATATATTTGCTTGTTATTAATGCTGAGATAATGGAATAATATATATTCGTTTCTGGGAAAATCATGCTATATTTGCTAGAAAGCAGTACTTATACTGAGAGTCAGTGTAATGTAGTGGTTAAGGCACCAGTCTAAAAACTCTGGGAGCACCAGTTCTATTATTTTCCTTACGTGGTTCCTTATAAATGTGACTCCAAAAAGCCATGCCAAATTTCCAGCATATTGTTCAAATCAAGAACAACAATCCAAAGGCAAGATCCCCAGTTAGTTCAGTGGCAAACATTCAGCTAAGGAGCAGGACATAATATAATATAAAAAACTTATTTCCAGCAGGGATTGTTCTCTACTTTGGTTCATTCACTAAACAAAGACTAATCCCCGTTGCTTTTCTTACTTAATGATTCTGTATGTATCTAATTAGATAGCAATTTCTATGCGGAGTGGAAATAAGACAGGCAATCAGCAAGACTAAACAACTGGTATCATGTAGATGGAGCAGAAGTAAAGAGAGATGGTCACCAAGGGATGAAGTATGAAATATGAGTGAATCTAATAGGGAAATTGCTTAAGAGCTTATCTGGAGAGAGGCCGAGATTTCATGCATGCACCACATGAATACAGTAAAGGTTGTAGTACAGGGGAGGGGCGGCGGGGTAGCAGTGATTATTCGGGAAGACCTTGAGCCGAGAGAGTTCACCGTGCCACAGACATCCGGGTGTGAGTCCCTTGTTGTGAGATGGGGCCCAGGGAGGCAGTTGGGCCTGCTGATAGTATACCTGGCTCCTCGCTATACATCAGCGGCCCTGCCTGAACTCCTTGAGCTGATCTCATCGGTGGCGATTGAGACCCCCAACCTTATAGTGATGGGGGATTTCAATCTGCCGTCGATGGGAGAAGCGTCTGAGGGGGTTCGGGAGTTCATGGCTTCCATGACAGCCATGGACCTGACCCAGTTAATTCAGGGCCCTACTCACGAGGGAGGCCACACGCTGGACCTTGTTTTTGTCTCAGGCCGGTGGATGAGTGATCAGGGAATAGGGGACTTAGCCATTACTCCCCTGTCATGGTCGGATCACTATCTTCTCCGGCTGGACTTCCCTGGTGCTACCCCACACCGCGAGGAGGCGGAACCGGAAGGTATTAGATGGTTCCGCCCCAAGCGCCTGTTGGAACCAGATAGGTTCCAGACGGAGCTTGGGCCACCTCCTGTGGATTTGACCCGCCCCCGAGTGGAGGACCTGGTAGACGCATGGAATAGTGCGACTACCGGGGCCCTGGACCGGGTGGCGCCTTTGCGGCCTCTCCTGCGGCGACGAACCACCCTGGCTCCCTGGTTTACCGAGGAGCTAAGGGTGATGAAACGCCAAAGGAGACGCCTAGAGAGTCGTTGGAGATCCTCTCGTTCCGAATTTGACCGAGCACAGGCACGAGCCTACTTGAGGACGTACCTTGTGGCATTAAGAGCGGCCAAACGTCAACATTGCGCCGCCCTTATTGCGTCTGCAGATAACCGCCCTGCCGCCTTGTTTCGGGTGACTCGTTCCCTCTTGTTTGAGAGGCCGCGGGAAGCCCCTTTACAGGGTAGAGCAGAGGAGTTTGGGAAATATCTACATGACAAAGTCGCTCAAATCCGGATGGGATGGACCCCCTTCAGTGGTTCAGTAGAGACGCCCGTGGCGAGTCTTGAGGGTCCGCTTTGGGAGGAGTTTGATTCGGTTGCCATCGAGGATTTGGACAGGTTGCGTGGACGTCTGCGACCCACCACATGTTTATTGGACCCGTGTCCCTCCTGGCTTGTACTGGCATCCTGGGAGGTTACACGTGACTGGCTCCTGGTCCTAGTGAACACTTCGTTGGGTGAGGGGTCTCTACCAGCCGCCTTGAAAGAGGCGGTGGTGAGACCCCTGCTCAAGAAGTCTTCCCTGGACCCGACGGACCTAGTCAATTACCGTCCAGTCTCCAACCTTCCTTTTTTAGCGAAGGTTGTAGAGAGTGTGGTGGCACAGCAGTTCCCACGCCACCTGGAGGAAAATGATTATCTAGACCCGCGCCAGTCCGGCTTCCGACCCGGGCACAGCACGGAGACGGCCTTGGTCGCATTGGTGGATGATCTCTGGCGGGCCAGAGATAGGGGTTGTTCCTCTATCCTGGTCCTATTAGACCTCTCGGCGGCTTTCGATACCATCGACCATGGTATCCTGTTGCACCGGCTGGAGGGGTTGGGAGTCAGGGGCACCGTGTTACGGTGGTTTGGCTCCTACCTCACTGACCGGACGCAACGTGTGTTGGCAGGGGAGCAGAGATCGACCCGGAGGCCTCTCACATGTGGAGTGCCACAGGGTTCGGTACTCTCGCCTCTCCTGTTCAACACATACATGAAACCGCTGGGCGAGATCATCCGTGGTTTTGGGGTGGGATATCATCTGTATGCTGATGACACTCAGCTATACATCTCCACCCCAAACCACCCCAATGAGGCCATCGAAGGGATGTCCCGGTGTTTGGAGGCCGTACGGATCTGGATGGATGGCAACCGACTGAAACTCAACCCTTCCAAGACGGAGTGGCTGTGGCTTCCGGCGCCCCGGTTCAACCAGGTGTTTCCATCTCTGGCCATTGGGGGCGTGCAACTAGCCCCTATGGAACAGGTGCGCAATTTGGGCGTCCTCCTGGATGCCCGGCTGTCCATGGATGACCATGTAACAGCCGTGGCAAGGGGGGCGTTCCATCAGGTTCGCCTGATGCGCCAATTGCGCCCCTTATTGGACCGGGATGCCCTACGCACAGTCACCCATGCGCTGGTGACGTCTCGCCTGGACTACTGCAATGCTCTCTACATGGGGCTTCCTTTGAGATGCACTCGGAGACTACAGTTGGTCCAGAACGCGGCCGCGCGGGTGATCATGGGGAGGACTAGATTCTCCCCTGTAACACCTCTCCTGCGCGAGCTGCACTGGCTTCCTGTGGTCTTCCGAGTGCGTTTCAAGGTCTTGATTATGATCTTTAAAGCGCTCCATGGCACAGGGCCTAGTTACATGCAGGATCGCATCCTGCCCCACACATCCCTACGACCAATCCGCTCTCACAGAGAGGGACTTCTCCGGGTGCCGACCGCCAAACAGTGTCGGGGGGCGACACCCAGGAGCAGAGCCTTCTCTGTGATGGGCCCAGCCCTGTGGAATGACCTCCCCCGGGACATCAGGATTACTTCCGATCTCCGCTCCTTCCGTGTACAACTGAAAACCCACCTCTTCCAACTATCTGGCCTGGCTCAACCGTAATTTTCTCGTACTCCTCCTGACTGTCTGTTTTTTAACATTTTGAATTTGGATTGTACATGGGGTTTTGTAATTAGGGTATTTTAATGGTTTTTAATTGTCTATGTATTGTATCTGTTAACCTCCTCCGAACATGTGTGTCTTTGTACTTATGTATGTCATGGATTTATGTAAATGTTATATGTTTTTTACTCCATTGTACGCCGCCCCGAGTCCTTTTCGGAAAGGGAGCGGCTAATAAATTTAAATTATTATTAATTATTATTATTAGTTCTTATCTTCCTTCTCATCAGTCTTATGGTGATTTGTAGGTGTGAATGATTACCTAGTTTTCTTGCCCAGTTTTCCTATTAAAAGTGGAAAGATTTTCTTTTTACTTTGAGAGAGAGGGGGAAATGAAGTTATTTTCTCAAAGAGTGAACTTGTGGATTAATATTTATATTGTGGGCAAGCATGCCTCCTCTCCATCTCCATATATTTTCCTTACTGTTTAAGGCCATAAAACCATGCTAGTGCAACATGCTATTTGTGGGGCTGCCTATGAAGTTGCCTATATTGATATTGATTGTTTCCTGATTGCTTATTTGTACCCTACGACTATCATTAAGTGTTGTACCTTATGATTCTTGATGAATGTATCTTTTCAGGTCTTTTTATGTACATTGAGAGCATATGCACCAAAGACAAATTCCTTGTGTGTCCAATCACACTTGGCCAATAAAGAATTCTATTCTATTCTATTCTATTCTATTCTATTCTATTCTATGAAGCTGCCAATGAAGCTGTTGCCTGTGAAGCTTCTCGAGAAATACTTTGAGGGAAAGCTGTTATTGCAGAATACCCATCCTGGATATCAGAAGGCTTCCAGATCTTCCTGGTGGGGGAAGGAGAGGCCTTATGTGGCACACTAACCAGCCTATATCAAGGACTGGCTTGCAAAGTAGGAGGGACAAAGAACAGGTCTTGATGTTTTTCTGTGTGACATGTATTTAAAGAATACAACCATAATTTAATCTTCTCTTTTCAAAGTTACATGCTACAGATTTAAGACTTAATTGTTGCGCCATCTGTTTTGTAAGAATTTCCTTCTGTTCCATCATCAAAGTAATCAATAAAGTGGTGGAAAGTAAGAGTTTAGGACTGAACTCCTGAAATCATGTTCCATTCAACGCCTTTCTCTAGTATGATGAGGAACAATTCTGGTGCATTGTTTGAATACAACTTTCAAACTACATTTTCAAACTAAATTTCAAAACTTGCAGTGGATCCAATGCCTACACTTAATCAGAAGGTCATGGCAAACATCGTCAAAGATACTGTATTTTCACAGCATTATGCACAATTCACTAAGAAAGTTATCCAGTTTACTAATGAAATAACATTGGTCTCAAGACTGGTAATCTCATTCAGATAAGAAACACAAACCATTTAAGAAACACTTAACACTATTTTTATTTTACAGAAACAGAATCAAGAAAGCCCCTTTTTCAATATTTACTCTTAATTTCCAGAAAATTAGGGAGAATCGCTCCTGTGAAACTTTCAATGTCCGTTCTCCTTTTGTGGGCTGAGATATCTTTTGCATGATGCTAGTCCAATCTGTAGTTTTTCCTCCTGTCTATAAAACAGATTCTCACACACCATTACAGTTACAAATATATGATTCTGCAAAATATATTTCCACGTGTCATTGTCAGACTCTCAGTAGTTCCCAAAATCTTATTTTTTTTTCTCTTTCAAAGATGGGGATCATTTAACCTTTTGTGATAGTCTGGACTTCACTTATTTTCCAGAATTTCTAAAATATAAATTAGATATGGACAGGAGTTATCATTAGCTTACAGGCCTGTGGAAAGCACTAACCACACAAGTGATCATGGTTTTTTCCCCCTCCCTCCCTTCCTTTTGTCTCAAAAATGTGTCAACAAGATAAGCACCTTCCAAGTATTGATTAGATAGAAGATAAGGTGGATTTTTTAAAAAATTACATCCAAGGTGTTTACACATACACCCAAATCTCTAAGATTTCTTGAAAGTTCATCTTTAGCTTAAGTAATTAGTTACATTTATTCATAACAATTACCATATCCACAAAGCACATTTTCAAGTTTACCCTTCATGAATGTCCATATAAGGAGGCAAGAACAAAATTTAAATGAAATTTTAGTTGCAAAAGTTAAGTGTATGTTTCATTAAATATCTAATAAACACTTTCTCTTGTTCTCAAGACAACTCATTGTCATACTATTCCATACCTTTTATTCCTTATCCTCTAACAATGCATAGCAAAGTCATGAATATTGAATTTCATTGGATACCTGGCTGGCTACTGATAAAATGTTTATTGTGAGGCTGATGTTATAACTCTAAAAGAGCATTGGTCCCACTGAATAATGACATATAGCAAACTGAAATTAACTGGTAGATGGGAAAATAGGCGTTAAAATATATTGGAGAATTAAAACCATTTCCCAATACAGGAAAAAAAATGCATGCACCTTGATTCAAACTTTATTTACAGAATGCCCTTGAAAAAAAGTAATTTATTTATAGATTAATTAACATTTGGCTCTGACTGTGAAAAGTCACAAAAGGTCATTTCAATCCCTAGTTTATTCAGCTTATACTGAAAGTGGAGTTTTCAAACTGCTTTGCAGCAGGTGTACTCTACTCATTTAATTAGGCATCCAGTTAGATAGATTATTAGATAGCTAGTATTTAGCTAAACTACCAGCCAGTTCATCTTGTGCTCTATTTAATCAGCATTCTTTTTTTTTTTTTTTTATAAATGTTTATTTATTTTTCTTTAAAAAGACAAGACAACACATAAGGTACAAGAGCAGGGAAGTAAAAAAAAACACATTTTCATCAAGCATGTCGTTTGGTTACAAGTTTTTGTGCGATAGTTTTTACAATTAAGGATGCGATCACTAATTATCCATTAAATATAGTTAAATATTTCATTGAGCATTGCATGTTCAAGTTACCATAGTATTCTTTCTTTTATGACGACCCTTATTTCTTTATCTCTATAATTATGTACTAGGTAGCAATAGGTCTTTATAAAATTGTATCACCGTTCTCTCAAAAATAAAGGTGGAGATTAAGTCAAAGAAAAAAGGAAACTCATTACTTCATATAAGACATTTCTATTTTCCATTAATCTTAAAGTTTCCAATCATCCTCAACTCCAAATTTAATTTCCCGTTATTACTTGTCAATCCATGTAGTCATTAAATATTTTAATCTATATTCACATCCATTGTTCATTACATCATCATTATTCCATTTTATATTATAAGATAGTCACCAGCCACAATCATACCTAACAATTTAAATCATCTCACTCTTATACATTAAATACATTATTATTCTTATCTCATATAAGTAAATGGTCTATTTCATAATAAAGGCTTAATATGTATAGAAAGAGAAAAAAAAAGAGAAAGAAAAAGGAGAGAGATTTTTTCAAAACATTAAGTATAACTTTCTATTATTATTACATATGAGATAGGGTAAAGAAAAAGAAAAGATTCACTTCCAAGTTTTTTTATCCAACCATTGATAAAACAAGTCCCATACTTTATAAAATTGCTCATCCTCTAATTCTCTAATTTCAAATGTAAGTTTACTCATTTCTGCACAGTTCATTATCTTCCGAACAATTTCCTCCTCTGTTGGTACTTTCTCATTTTTCCAGTATTTAGCAAATACAATTCTAGCAGCTGTTAACACATTTATGATCAAATATTTCAAGTCTTTATTGTATGTTTCTGGTATTATTCCCAATAAAAAAAGTTCTGGTTTCAAGTCTATATGTTTATGTATCATTTTCTCCAACCACATGTGTATTTTAGTCCAGTATCTTTTAGCTTCAGGACAAGTCCACCACATGTGGTAGTATGTGCCCGGTGTATGTTGACATTTCCAGCATTTTTCAGACTTATTCTTCGACATTCTTGCTATTCTCGATGGGGATAAATGCCACCTATAAAACATCTTATACAAATTTTCTTTATATGCAGTTGACATTGTCATTTTATAATTTTGAGTCCACAATTTTTGCCATTTTTCTAAATCAATCCCATGTCCAAAGTTTTTTCCCCAGGCTAACATAGTTCCTTTCACTTGTTCTTCATATAATTTCACCTCTAATAAATAATCATAAAGTTTTTTAATTAATTTTTCATCATTACCTGTTAAGATTTTATCTAATTCAGTCAGTTTATCATAAAAACCCTCATTTTTTCGATCTTCATTGTATCTAGAGTGTATTTGCACATATGAGTACCAATTGAGTTCAATACCTTCTTGTTTCAATTCTTGTATAGATTTAAGTTCACCCTCTGCATTCAATAATTCAGCATATCTAACTGCTTCTTCCCTTTTAAATACTATTGGATATGAAAAGGCTTCAATAGTTGATATCCAGACTGGAATTTTCAAGTAGTGCAACCTCTTAACCTTCTGCCAATTTAATAACAAAGCCTCTCTTATAAAATGGTCTCTAAAGTAACCATGTTTTTTAGTTCCTTTATACCATAAGTATGCATGCCATCCCAACAGCAAATCATGACCTTCTAGATTCAAAAGCCTATCATTTCTTAGCATTATCCATTCCTTAATCCACATCAGACTAGCTGCCTGATAGTATAACTCCCAATCAGGTAGACCCCACCCTCCCCTTGATTTGGAATCTTGTAACAATTTACGTTTTATTCTTGCTTTTTTCCCTTGCCATATAAATTTCAACACCATTTTATTTAATTCTTCAAAATATCCTTTCCCCAACTTAATTGGAATAGTCTGAAACAAGTATAACAGTCTAGGTAAGATATTCATTTTAATTGTTGCGATTCTGCCAATCATTGATAATTGAAGGTTCTTCCATTTCGCCAAGCCTGTTACAATTTGTTGCTTCAATTTAAGATAATTATCTTCTTTGAGAGTGCTGCATTTGGCTGTTAGGTGAATCCCCAAATATTTAACTTTATTTGTGATTTGCATTTCCAAGTTTTCTGCCAATTCTTCTTTTTGTTTTCGGGGTATATTTTTTGTTAAAATCTTTGTTTTGTCTTTGTTTATTTTTAAACCTGCAACTTTTCCATACGCCTCGATTTCTCCTATCAGTTTAGGTGCAGATTGAAATGGCTCCTCAAGAATGAAGACTAAGTCGTCAGCAAATGCTTGCAACTTGTATTCTTCCTTTTTAATAGTCATTCCCTTTATTTCTTCCTCTTCTCTAATCTTTCTATTTAGTACTTCTAATGTTAAAACAAAAAGCAGTGGTGACAGTGGGCAGCCTTGTCTCGTACCTCTTTTAATTTCAATTGGATCCGTCAGCTCTCCATTTATCATTATCTTGGCTGTTTGCTTATGATATATCGTTTGTATGGCTTGAATAAAATTCTTACCAAAGTTCATTTGTTCCATTTGTTGAATCATAAATGTCCAATTCACGTTATCAAAGGCTTTCTGCGCATCCAAGAAGATCAAAGCCATTTGCTTCTCAGAGTGGACCTGATAATATTCTAAATGGGTTTATCCATCCGGACCAAAATGGTTTTTTACCAAAGAGGCAAATTAGAGATAATATAAGGACAATTCTATTTAATCAGCATTCTGAATTATGCAAATTAGTGCTTGATTGCTAAGGCAACAGACAATCTAGTTGTAAAATAAATTTAATTTAAAGACATAGATTGTATCATCTTTTTTCTAGCATTATCCATTATATAGTATGATGTATTCTTGGTAATAGTATAGACTGACTATTGTTTACTTCTAGGATATAATTTCAACTTTTCAGACTGATCAATAGCACCAGAATTCCCACGTAGTTTCCCATCCAAGTACTAATCAACTAGCCAGTTGTTGCTGGATTTTAGCAAGCTAGGTAGAAAGGCAGTGACTTTAATCTGTGATAAATTCCAAGCATCTGATCAATATATTGATAATAATCCTGAAAATATCATTTAATGCACATATATAATAATTACCAATAGATGTACCCATTGAAAATTAGTCTAAACAAACTTTCCTTTTCCTAAAGTAGTTCCTCTACTGATTCTCAATTGATTGTGCCCACAACAGATGTAGTTGTATATTGGGTTCGGAATTTTGAAAAATGTTTTGGCAATTTACATAAACTAGAAGCCACCATTACATCTTAGAATGTCTTTGTTCTCTTGGGAACTTTTAGCTTCCCTTGCTTTTATTATGACTCCTTTTCTTGCATTCACCAAGAAATAGTCCTGGTGATTTGAACTCATCTACAGTGCGCAAGTGCTCATTTTCTTCCCTATTTTAACTTGTGTTCCTAATCTGTTTTTTGTGAGGTTTTTTGATAGGTTGGACTGTTTTTTCTCTTTGTGTAAAGACAGATGCAAAAAACAACAACAAGTTAAGTAGTTTTGCTTTCTCCTTGTTGCTTGTCATGCTAAGATATATTACAACATGTTTTGTGCATTGGTGCTAAAAGAAACTGTGCAATCTGTAGTTTTGGTTGTTTTCAGAAAGTTTAATAGTTACTTAAACCAAGGAGACTATATGTTTGAATTTTATTTAAAAAGTTTTGAAAATAGTATTTTATTTTTAAGACTTGTTTCTGGGCTGAAATTAAGATTTATTTTTAAAATTCAAATAGTATTTAATTTTTTTTAAAGAATGGCTTGGCATTCAGGTCCTTGCTTTAGTCAAAGGCAGATCTTGGCCTAAAATAAAATCTGCAATGAATCAAAAATAGCATTATGAAAGTCAGACTATGTGGTACATGTCTGAAGCGCTAATTCCCACAGGCAGAGGATAATCTTTTAAAAAATATTGGCTTTGATCTGTTCTGCATTATTGTCTTCCTTTCCTTCTGCAAAAACTATTTCTTCTCATTCATTTTGTTTGCATTAAATAATACATCAATTGCAAGTAAATTTTACACAAAATAGCTTTCTGAACTATTCACATGCAACCAGGAGTCAAAATAGCCACTAATTTACAAGTACATTTAATCTATACAAATGTAATTTGTCATGTTCATGTCTTACCCCTCTTTTTCTTCTCTTTCTCTACACACAAACAGAATCATAGCATTTTCTTTCTGACTTTCAAAATAGATGAGCATGCCCACATCAAGGCCATACTTACAAGATATTAGAGACCTATCTGTCAGCACCAGTTGAGCAAATAATGATCTTTTGTCCATTTTTCAATATGTGTTTCTATCCCACTGCAATCTGTGATTTACCTGATTTACAAACATTAAACCACCCATGGTAAGTCTTACAGTAAGTCTTTGTTATATTGAAAACAATTTAAAACAAAATCATAAAGCTCAAGTACATCAAAAATAACTAAAACAATAATAATGTAGCAATAAAGCTAAAATGTTACTATAATTCTCTTAGCATTCTCTCCAGTTAGAAGGATCTCCAGAACATTTTGGCTTTCAATATCCCCTTAATGCCCTTAAGGAGTGGCTCAGATTACTTTCTATGGGGAAGCTGTTCTAGAGAACTGACACTGCCATTGAAGCTTCCAGCTCCTTTCACTTCCCAGAAGAGGGGAACAAAGAGTAATTTCTTCCGGGATGACCTAACACAGAGGTGACAAACTGGCAGCCCATTGGCCAGATGCATCATGTGCAGACCACGTCCACCCCAGCTCCACAAAGGCAAAAAAAATCACAATGTGTCATGTCATGTCACATGATGTGATTGAGTGTGACACCCGTGATCTAACAGATTGGGCCATTTTGGGTTGGAGTAAGTAGGTAGCCAAATGCAAAATCATAAAAGGCTTCATAGATGAGAAAGAGCCACTTTATATGGTATCCAGAAACCAACTGATAATAATTGGAAGGCATGCAGAACAGGTGCAACATACTCCTGCCATCAGGTGACAATTAGCACATGGGCAGTTGCATTTTGGACTGTTATTTTTAGTAGTTTTTGAAGATAGCCCATATAAGAATGCCTGGCAGAAGTCTGACAGCAGAGTAATGAGGGGTTAAGATCCTCTTGCAACAAGAAAGGTCACAGCTGGCACACCAGCTGGGAATACAGGGTAAAGCAAATAGAAGATGCATAGGCATTTTATTTTTAACCTGATAAATCACCTTGGATACAAATTTGAATTAATTAAAAAAAATTCTCATTACTTGCTCATTTTTGCACCCTTAATTTTATTCAGTACTGATCACACGGCTTATACATTCAGGAAAAGGAGATTCCTTCATAGAAAATTTCATAAAATAAAAAAAGATATTTATCTTCATTATTTCATTCATAAAATAAAAATAGGCTGTTAGTTAACGAAGCTAAATTCTGATGTATGTTGGTGCTGTATTGTCTTCATATTTTGTTACTTTGATTGCTTTGATATTAATCAGACTACTAATTATCAAGAAGGATTTCATTCTTTTCCACCTGGGTCATTTAATCAATTAATGAGCTCCTAAAAAAACAACCTCACAACCAATATTTCTTGTTATGATTCTCTATCACATGATTAAACAATGAACACAAGGTAATAAAACTGAAAAGGTAAAGCATATATGTGCTAGTCAATCCCAACTCTAGAGGGCAGTGCTCATCCCCGTTTCAAAGCCGAAAAGCCAGCGCTGTCCGAAGACGTCTCCGTGGTCATGTGGCCGGCATGACTAAATGCCAAAGGCGCATGGAATGCTGTTACCTTCCCACCCAAAGGGTTGGGGTATTTTTTTTACTTGCATTTTTACGTGCTAGGCTGGCAGAAGCTGGGACGAGTAACAGGAACTCACTCCATTACAGGGCAGTAGGGATTTAAACTGCCAAACTGCCCACCTTTCCGATCGACAAGCTCAGCGTCTTAGCCACTGAGCAACCACGTTCCTCTGTAATAAAACTACACATATATAAATAAGATTGAAATCAAATAAGATTTTTCTTTTCAGAGAGCTATCCAAGGAACCATGATCATGTCCCCCAAACCAGGGAAACCTCCTGGTTCTCAGGAGTGCAATATGTCTGCTCACAAGCAGTAGATGATTCATGAACCACAGTATAGAAAACAACCGCTGTTCCTTGTGATTGCATGAATAATTCAACAGAGCAACTACATCTGGGCTGCAAGCTACTAGCATGCTAGCTGGGGAATTCTGGGATTTGAAGTCCACACGTCCTAAAATGACTAAGGTTGCAAAACATTCATCTAACTCATAACAATCCTTGACTTTATCCATAATACGAAGAAGATTTTTATTTTATTATTTTATTTTATTTTGCCACCCATCTCAACCACAAGGTGACTCTGGCCATTTATGATTTCTAAATCAAATAGAAAAACAATTAAACTATATTAAAATATTAAAACTACATACATTAAAATTTTAAAAACTGTACAAAAACCAAAACTAAGAAACAGATGAATGAAGATAACATCTGTTCAGCCACCTCCAGTGGTGACTACCTCTCTTATGGCTCCAAGCCAACCAGAAAAGCCAAATTTTAATATCCTTCTGGAAGCCAAAAGACAGAACCAGTTCTCAACTCCAGGATAGGATGCTCCACAGGGATGGGGCAACAGCAGAGTAAGCTCTTCTTGAATTTGCTTGCTGGAATTCCTTAGCAGATGGGATGCATAGTAGACCTCTTCTGCTGGAGTAAGTGGGGTAGGCTAGTCCCATTGGGGAAAGATGACTCCTCAGATATCCTGGACCCGTGCCAAATAGGGCTTTAAAGGTAACAATCAATGCCTTGAATTTGATCTGGAAGCAAACAGGTAATCAATGTGGCTCACATGGTGGCAGTGTTATATTTTGCACCATTCTGTAGCTTCTGAATACTCTTGAAGAGTAGTCCTATGTAGAGTGTATTGCAGTAATCCAACCGACAGATGACTAAGGCATGAATGACCATCCACAGGGTCTCATGATCTAGATAAGGGACAACTGATACGCATCTAGTTCCTGCTTGGAACTTTTCAATTGGGAAAACTAAGGAGCGAATGCCGAGCTCTAGTCATGCAAGGAGAAAGTCTTCTTCTCTGTAACAGTCTGTCAGCTGATCTATTCCAATCCTCTTTAGTTTTTCCATTTTTAAAGTTGGCATAAAACAAATGTCACATATCTAGCCTTGTATAGGTTAACGATAGCCAAAGGCCATATAGTTGCTGACAAGGAATAAGGTCAGCTTAGCTACCTCTGCCTAGCAGGGAAGTTCTTCTTTATAGTCCTACCCATTTCAGATGACAGCATTATATACTCTGCCTTTTTATAGCACCAAGCTTCTCTCTTTTTTTACAAATTACTTTGCTAATTTTATTTTCAACTAAATGATGTGCCACTTTGGCTGCAATTCCCTTTTCCAACTAGGGAACCTTGCAGGAGGCTTATGACTACAAGTCCCAGGATTTCCAGCTTGCAAAGCTTAAAACGCTATGGGCTGGGAGCTCCAGGAGATGAGGTCTCCAGACATCTGGAAGTGACAAGTTGAGATGGGTTCTGCTCAAAATGGCTTTTGAATGGCATCTTCTACTATATTGTTCTTCTTTTTTGGACTCAGTTGTGATAAATGACTACTTTGTAAGAGTACTAAAATTGATATAGCTGTTTGCAGGGATACAATCTTTGTAGTTACCCCTGCGGCTATATGTTTTATTGTTTATAAATAATTTAAAATACTACTTTAAATTTCTATTTACTAATTACTCTGGGCAGCATACAAGGATTAAAAATAGGAGGGAAAGCTATTAAAACTTCAACTATAATATTATACCAGGGGGAGGAAAAAACATAAAGCCATTAACACATCCTACATAGTAACTATACACCATTCTTAGCACAGCCAGGTTTTCACGGCTGTCTTGAAGAACAGTAGGGATGGAAATTCCAGATCTCAGGGGGAGACTCTACTTCAGGACAGAAACCATGATAAAGAAGGCACACCTTCTTGTTCTCATAAAATGGCTCCGCTTTACTGTGTTTCCCCGAAAATAATACAGGGTCTTATTTTCTTTTCACCCACAAAATATGGCTTGGGCCTTATTATCAGGGGAGGGCTTATTGTTTTGGGGTTGTGGGGTGGCTGCTCCCTTGCGAGCAGGCTCCCAAAGAGCCTCAGGGGTGAAGCAGCCATGAGGTGACCACATTCACGAGCAGCCGGCAGACAACTCCCCTCTCCAGCCAGGCAGAGTGCCATTCACTGACCTAGGGGTATCCCTAAGGCACCAAGCCACGGTGGTGCTCTGCCTGCCCCCAGCTCCCGTGGATTGGCACATTAGGGATACCCCGTAGGTCTGTGCATGGAGCTCTGCCCAGTTGGAGAAGGGGGTTACACGAGGGCCTGTTCTGCCTCCAGCAAGTATGCCTCCCAGCCTCACCATGCCCTGGCCCACTTCTCCCTGCAGGGCCAGGGCACCACCGCCACTGCAGCCACTGCAGCCACTGCTGCCGCTGCGCTCCAAGCATAACTTCTTCTCCAGCTTCCAAACTCCAAAACTCAGCTGCCAAGTCTTCCAGCAGCAGCCACTCTAGGAGTGTGCTCTATGGTTGTGGGCCGGCTGTCAGGCAGAGAGTCTTCTGGACAGAGCTGAGTTTTGGACAGAGCGCTCGTGCAACCCCCACTCTCCAGCCAGGGAGATCTCCATGCACTGACCTAGGGGGTATCCTGAATTTACCAAGGTGTGGGAGCTGGGGGGCAGGCAGAGTGCCATGTGGCTTGGCACCTTAGGGATACCCCTAGGTCAATGAATAGCACTCTGCCTGGCTGGAGAGGGGGGGTTGCCCGGGAGCTGTTCATGAGTGTGGTTACCTCATGGCTGATTCGCCCCTGAGGCTGTGCCCAGCTCTTCAGGAGCCCACTCGCAAGGGAGCAGTCACCAGGCAACTGCCCCCTCTGGCCAGGCAGAATGCCACTCCCCAATCTAGCGGTATCCTGAAGGCACCAAGCAACATGAGTGCCTTCCCCCCCTGGCTCCCGCGGCTTGGCGCCTTTGGGATACTGCTAGGTTGATGAGCAGTGCTCTGCCTGGCCAGAGGGGGGTGTCCAGAGGGCTTATTTTTGGGGGTGGGCTTATATTTTTGCCCATGCAAAAAACATGGCAAGGTCTTAGTTTCAGGACAGGTCACATTTTCGGGGAAACACTGTGATAGATGAGACCTGAAGCACATCAACTGTTACATTTTACGGGATGAGCAGAAAACAAATGCACAAAGGTGGTCCCTCAAATCTTCAGACTCTATGCTATGTAGGATTTTGTAGGTGATGACCAGCATCTTGAATTGTCCTAAGACAGCCAAAGGGAATCAACATAGCTTCGCACAGCAAAAATGTTAGATGGGCACGTTTTGGTATTTCCATAATTGCTCACTCACCGTATGTGGATTGGCTGAAGTTTTTAATTGTCTTCAAGAGCAGTCCCAAGCAGAGAGTATTGCAGAGTGCATCACATTACACATTATTACTAAAAGCGACCCTGAGAAGATCCTCCCAGGCCAACAACTGGGGCAACTGTTGCACACTGTCAAATTGGTTTTTGAATGCATTTGTTTAATTTTGTTTTCTGCTTAATTAGTATCAAAATAAAAGGAAGTACATTTGTACATTACTAATCATGGTGATAATTACACTGATTAATACAATTATTATTAATGTTTATCACTCTTAGTCTACCATCACAAAGTAATTTACAACAAAAACAAAACATAATTCAATAGAAAAATTAAAATAATGTAATCCCTACTTGCCATAGTAATCAGGAGAATATTTATCAGAGAAAACCAATGGCCAGAATAAAATGTGTGGATAATTACTCAGTATAGCTCACACTGTGGCAATGGTAGAAATTGAATTTTCAATTTCAAGGACTTTGTTTTAACACTTCTAAGAACCACTGACTGAATCACAGCTTTTACCATCCCCATTATGCAAGAGAAAATTAACAAAGAACATTGTCGCAGGCTTTTTATAAATCTTCTGGATTTAGTAAAAAGTGCAGTGCAACGCAGCTCTTAAGATTTTGATTTTTAAGTCATAGAAAAGACTTCAGTCACATTCCTCAGCAAGAGCTAGCAATGTTACAGTACTAACAGCTAGACAACCTAAACCAGGGCTCTCTTGTCTTCCATCACCCGATGGCAAGGAATGAAGCCATCACTTGAGATTTAAATACATTGTAAAGGGAATGCTTTATGCATCTTAAATGTTCTCTAAGGGCATATGAATGCATTTTGTAATGTTAATGTATATGTATCCTGCTGTACTTCTAAATCCATTGGTTGTTTTTAATTTTGGGTTAGAAAAAGATAAATATACTGGCCAGCATTCTCTCCTTCTCAAGCTGACAGAAGTATTTTTAGGCTGATGGAACATGATCCTCCTTCTCCCCCTCTCTCTCCATTCCCTCTTGGTTCACCATCCCCACACTCAGGCCCTCTACACCAGGTAACCTTTGCCTCATGCTGGGCTACACCTTTCTTCAAGACACTTTTCTAGATCAAGCCCTGCTCTGCTTTAAAAGTCTTCAAGATCCCCTCAAAGAGGGAAAGTTTAGAAGAAAACTAACAATCCTTCAAGAAGTTAGCAAGGTCCTGTTATGGCCGTCTCTAATTTTCCCTAAAATCAACAGCCTTCAACAGCTCATACTACCCAGATCTTAGTTTTGCCAGTCATCACAACTCCATCTCTCATTCCCAAAAGTTTCTCTTCCCTTCTTCACAGAGTTTAACCTCTTGTTTTTTTTTAAACTTTACCTTCTTTTGCCAGCTCAGCAACCCCATTATCTTTTTCCAATCTGTGTATGAGAAAATGAGTCACTTCTAACTTTCAGTTTTTGCTAAAAATGTGTCTGTTTGGATTTTACATGTCTATGTTATAGGTTGCTAAAGAGCCATAGGCAATGGCAAACTGTCACAAGCACTGAACTGTGAAATGCATGGTGTATAATGATACAGTTAAGTGTCATAAAATCACTCAAAATAGTTAAACACACACATAACAATATATTAATTCAAAAATTAAGACAATGTAACTGGAGACCTATGAATGGCAAAACTACGCCCTCTGTTCTTTTCATATTTGAAATTTCCCTGTATGAGGATCTCAGGGAGTGCAAAAGTCTGGATTACCCTAGATGGCAGCAAAGAGTGAGAAGGCTTTGTACCTGTTTCCTGCCACCTAGAACCAGGTCTGGTAATTCCAAGAGTTGTTTTTTGTTGCCTGTGTCTAAGTGACCAACAAAAATATGGTTAGATTTAAGTTAGGTTTAGCTTAGAGCAATTCTACTTGGCTTTGACCATCTCCCATAAGTAGCCAGTCAATTTTATTTTGCTGGGGATTTAGATTTTTTTTATTTTTATTTAGATTTTTCTGAGAAATAATTCAGAATCACCAACAAACTCAGAATTTGCAAGCATTTAAACATATGTCACAAATTCTTCCTTATTTCCACTCATCTTTTTTCCAATAGTTTTTCTGTTATTGTTCTGAGTCCTTTCCTGGTGGTTATTTTCTCCTCAGTCTGTATCACTGAACTGTCTTCCCTACCTGCTAATCTCATGATAGTAGGTAGCACTGCATTTTATATGACTGACCCTAAATAATGTTCAGATATTTACATTATTTAATATTGATACTACACAATGCATACATATGTTTAAATGCTTGCAAATTCTGAGTTTGATGGTGATTCTGTGTGATGGCTTAAGTGATTAAAGATACTGAACTTGTGAGCGTGAGAACAAACAGCCTAGGTTCGAAATCCGAGCTCCGTGCAACAAGGTGAACACCTGTTACTTGACCCAACTTCTGCCCAGCTAGCAGTTCAAAAGTTTGCAAATACAACTAGATTAATAGGTACCACTTCAGAAGAAAGGTAACAGCATTCCATGCACCTTTGGCATATAGCCATGCTAGCCCCATGATGATGGAAATTGTCTTTGGGCACTGCAAACTCCCTTGGCCTAGGAATGGAGATGAACACCATGTTCTAGAGTTTGACATGACTGACAGGGAAACCTCTACCTTTAATACAACACAATGCAAGTGAATGAGAGAATGCCTTCTACTGTATGTGGGCCTAACACTCTGATAATCAGAGAATTTCCTAAAGCTGCTGTTTGTCTTCCATCAATTATGTTGGAGTCAAGCTGACCAGGGTCTCTGGAATTGCATTTCAGATCATGTTGGAAAGGATAAATCCCTTTGGCAGCTTCTAAAATTGATCATTATTGTAATTTTGCTTTTTATACTCCCACACCGACCCATATACTTTCATGTATGCCATTCTCCCCACTATCATAAACATGGCCAAAAATATTTTTAAAATACTGTTACTATTACACTGTCTTCGCCTATGCCAGAAAAGTCCCTAAAGCAGTATTTATTTGTACCTTTGAGAACAAATTATTAGTTTCCATGCTTCAAAACTCTGAAATAGTTCAGACTTGCCAATAAAACCTAAAAGAAAATGTTATATAAGCTTTAAATTTATTTTGCAAGCTACTAAGCAGTCTTTAAAACTTTTTATGGCTCCTGGTCAGTGGTTAATGAAAAAGCTGGCATTCCGTCAACTGCTATTATCAGTGTAAGAAAAAAGGAATATTTTATAGCAGATAGATGCAACTTGGTACCCAGGTGTATCAGATTATAGAGCCCACCAGGATCCCACACAAATCATCAGAATAATCAATGCAGGTATATAGCCTTGGGGAAGTACACCTTATGGAATCTATCCATCACTACATTACAAGAAAAAGAAATGTATGTATTCCTTGTAACATTCTACAGAGTTGTCTGAACAAAGCAGAATATAGTCTAGTTTAAAATAATTTTTTCCCTAAAAATGTATCCTGAATTATTGGAAAGGAATCTTTTCCTCTGAAACTTTAAAAAAAATGCTCCCCAGACACAAAAACACAATGATACCCCAGTTTTCAACTATTATGATAAAGGCAAGGAACCAAATAAGCTATTTGGAGCCCACCCTGATTTAAATGTTTTGTTCATACATTTTTGTTTCAGGACTATATTTGTGCACCATTCTGTTTTTTATTTTTGCATGGAACTTCTTTTATAGTGTATTTTTCCATGTGAACCACCAATAAACATCTTATTATATTTATTTATTATATATGTACACTGAGAGCATATGCATCAAAGACAAATTCCTTGTGTGTCTTATTCTATTGTGTTGGCATACAAATATGTTTAATAACATGTATATTGATAAAAATACACTAGATAGTTAACTTTATACTTTGCCAGTTTTCATCAGTCCGATTGCTGTAGAAGAAGTAGCTGTAGATATAACTATAATTTGTCTTACCTTTTCTTTGGCACTTAAGGAAGTGTAGGGGAGGTCTTCTTTCATTTTTTAATCACAACAATCTCTCTATATTGATCATATAGGAGAAAATGAAACTGACCAGAATGTAATGGTATGTTGGTTCAATGTTCAAATCCAATGACATTGATTTTTAGCGCCTCATGACCTAACTACAGCAAGGCAGTAGTGGATTATAGATAAAGAGCAAAGGATTTACTCTGGGTCTCCTCTGTGCCTATGATTTGTTTAAGAGGCTGCTAAAACTGGGTTAATGTTCTTTTACCTTGCTTCCCAGCACAGAAACATGGAGCACATCACAGTTGGTATTCAGCTGGTTTGGACCAGTTCAGACGAACCAGTAACGGAGATTGCGGGTGGGCCTCCCACCAGTCCTGGCTCTATGCCATTGTATTTAGCCACATTTATGAGGTCAGGTGCATATGTGGAAGGTGTGTGTGCACACAAAGCACATGCACAGAAGACTGGGTGCATGCATGGAAAGTGCATGCATGTGCATGGCGAACCGGTGGTAAAAAATAAACCCATCACTGGAGCACATACATGGAAGGATTCTAAGAGATATCAGCCACCAGAGATAAATGGAGATTGGGTACAGAAAAGATGACTGAACCACATACACATCAAAGACCCCTAAGACTGAAAAGCTCAATAAGAGATTTGTTGAACTGAAATATTGTTCATCGAAAGAGATGCTGGCAAATGCACTCATCATGCCTTTACTTGGGGAATGATACAAAACTTTTGAGAGATTATAGGAGTTATAGAGTAGCATAGCAAACAGAAAGAGATAGTATTGGAGCTCTAATCCCTAAGTGTAACTCTAAGTAAGTGAGTTCAAATATTTTTTTGAGGTTACCTTTTTCTACCTTTCTCCATGTATGCAGAGAAAATACATAGCACAAAGAAGCTGTTCACTGTGACTTTCAGTTTTAGCCTCAGTAGGGGTCAATTTATAAAACACAGGCTCTACTGTGATTTCATGACTTTTAAGCTCAATCCATTTTTCTTATATCTCAAAAGATATGGCTTTAGACCTAATTTTCAAAGCATGATATTTCTGTAATATTAACCTCCTGCTTTTCCTCCATAGATTTTAATATTACCCCCATGGTTAGAAATGTTTTATTGATTTGTGCCTACAGTACCAGCAAATTTCATTTCATCTATTCCAGCTGTAGGAGGAATCAATGCCAATTTACTCTTCTTCATTTATAAGTGACCAAGGAGACATAACGTCAAATTTTAAGAGGAAAAGATGACTACTTTTAGCACAAAATGTAATTTCAAAATGCAGTTATCTCAACAATAAATAAGAGTAGTTGGGATAAATATGCCATTAACATGCTTGCTTTAAAAAAAAGCAATGAGATACAATGCAATGCAATGCAATGCAATGCAATGCAATGCAATGCAATACAATAACAGAGTTGGAAGGGACCTTGGAGGTCTTCTAGTCCAACCCCCTGCCCAGGCAGGAAACCCTATACTGTTTCAGACAAATGGCTATCCAACATCTTCTTAAAGACTTCCAGTGTTGGGGCATTCACAACGTCTGGAGGCAGGCTGTTCCACTGACAAATTGTTCTAACTGTCAGGAAGTTTCTCCGCAATTCTAAGTTGCATCTCTCCTTGATTAGTTTCCACCCATTGCTTCTTGTTCTACCCTCAGGTGCCTTGGAAATTAGTTTGACTCCCTCTTCTTTGTGGCAACCCCTGAGATATTGGAACACTGCAATCATGTCTCCCCTAGTCCTTCTTTCTGTTAAACTAGACATACCCAGTTCCTGCAAACATTCTTCATATGTTTTAGTCTCCAGTCCCCTAATCATCTTTGTTGCTCTTCTCTGGACTCTTTCTAGAGTCTCCACATCTTTTCTACATCGTGGCGACCAAAACTGAATGCAGTATTCCAAGTGTGGCCTTACCAAGGCATTATAAAGTGGTATTAACACTTCACGTGATCTTGATTCTATCCCTCTATTTATGCAGCCTAGAACTGTGTTGGCTTTTTTGGTAGCTGCTGCACACTGCTGGCTCATATTTAAATGGTTGTCCACTAGGACTCCACGATCCCTTTCACAGTTACTACTGTTGAGCAAGTAGTAACTGTTCCTGTGCATTTCGTTTTGTTGCCTAAATGTAGAACCTTACTCTTTTCACCATTGAATTTCATTTTATTAGATAGTGCCCAATGTTCAACTTTGTCAAGATCCTTATGTACCTTTAGCCTATCTTCTGGAGAGTTGGCTATTCCTGCCAGCTTGGTGTCATCTGCAAATTTGATGAGTTCCCCATTTATTCCCTCATCCAAATCATTGATGAAGATGTTGAAGAGTACTGGGCCCAAAACAGAACCTTGGGGTACTCCACTGCATACTTCCCTCCATGTAGATGCAGTTCCATTGAGGACTACACGTTGAGTGTGGTTGGTCAGCCAGTTATGAATCCATCTGGTGGTGATGCTGTCCAACCCACATTATTCTACTTTATCTAGTAGTAGGTTATGGTCTACCTTATCAAATGCCTTACTGAAGTCCAAGTAAACTATATAGACGGCATTCCTCTGGTCCACTAATTTTGTCACTTTGTCAAACAATGCAATAAGATTAGTCTGGCATGATCTGTTTTTGACAAACCCATGTTGGCTTTTGGCTATTACTTTGTTTTCTTCTAGGTGTTCACTAATTCATTGCTTGATTATCTTTTCCAGAATCTTTCCTGGTATTGAGGTCAGGCTGATAGGTCTGTAGTTTCCTGGATCTGTTTTTTTTTCCCTTTTTTGAAGATGGGAACCACATCAGCTCTTTTCCAGTCCTCTGGTAGTTCCCTGGTGCTACAGGATCTCTGAAAGATATAGTTGAGTGGTTCTGAGCTCTCGTCTGCCAGTTCCTTCAGAACCCTGGGGTGTAATCCATCCGGTTCTAGTGATTTGAACTCATCTAGGGTAGACATGTGCTCCCTTACCATTTTTTCCCCTATTTCAACTTGTGTTCCTAATCTGATTTTTGTGGTGCTGTTTTTGATAGGTTGGACTGTTTTATCCCTTTGTGTAAAGATAGATGCAAAACATGAGTTAAATAGTTCTGCTTTCTCCCTGTTGCTTGTCACCTTCTTGCCACTTTCTCCCAGCAAGGGACCAATTGTTTCCTTCACTTTTTTTGTTTTTAATATATTGGAAGAAGCTTTTTTTGTTATTTTTTACTTTTGTGGCAAGCCTTTCTTCATTGTGAGCCTTAGCTTTCCTCACTTCATCTTTACATGCTCGGGCTATTTGCTGATATTCTGCCTTAGTTATGTCCCCCCGTTTCCACTTTTTATACTTATCTTTTTTGTCTTTCAATTTGTCATAGAGTTCTTTATGCAGCAATGCTGGTTTCTTTTGGGAGCTGTTATTTTTCTTCTTCATTGGTATTGTGCTATGCTGGGCTTTTGTAATCTCATTTTTCAAAATTTCCAAAGCTTCTTGAGTTGTTTTCCCCTTGAGGAGTCTCATCCATGGAATTCTTCCCAAGCTCTTTCTGGTTTTATTGAAATTAGCTCTCTTAATGTCCAAGATTCTAGTTTCATTTTGTTCTACTACTTGTGTTTGCATAATGTTGAATTCCAATATTGCATGGTCACTTGCCGCCAGGGTTCCTATGGCTTCAACACCTTCTTTCATTTCCTCTCTGTTAGTGAGAATTAAGTCCAATATTGCTGATCCCCTGGTTCCCTTCTCTACTTTTTGGGAAACAAAGTTGTCTGCTAGGTTTGTTAGGAACCTGTTGGATCTTCCACTTGGTGCATAGTTTGTTTCCCAGTTGATGTCAGGATAGTTGAAATCCCCCACTACTATTGTGATGTGCTTTCTGCATACCTTAGTTAGCTGACTAACAAAAAGTTCATCTACTTCCTCTGCTTGGTTGGGTGGCCTGTAGTACAGACCTATGGCAATATCATTTCCCCCCCAGCCTTTAATATTGACCCAAATGAATTCAAGATAGTTCTCATCATTGTTGTGCTCTATTTCTGTAGAGAGGTACTTATTTCTTATATATAGTCCCCAACGAGGCTGTTGCAGTGATGTCCCGGTGTCTGGAAGCCGTCGGGGTCTGGATGGGGGACAACAGACTCAAACTCAACCCCTCCAAGACTGAGTGGCTGTGGCTTCCGGCACCTCGGTTCAGCCAGCTGACTCCATCACTGGCCATAGGGGACGAGCTACTGCCCCCTGTGGAATGGGCGCGCAATTTGGGCATCCTCCTAGATGCCCGGCTGTCAATGGATGACCATGTGGCAGCTGTGGCAAGGGGGGCATTCCACCAGGTTCGCCTGGTGCGCCAATTGCGCCCCCTACTGGACCGAGATGCCCTACGCACAGTCACTCATGCGCTGGTGACGTCTCGCCTAGATTACTGTAATGCTCTCTACATGGGGCTTCCCTTGGGACGCGCCCAGAGACTGCAGCTAGTCCAGAACGCGGCCGCGCGGGTTATCATGGGGAGGTCTAGATACTCCCACGTAACACCGCTCCTGCGCGAGCTGCACTGGCTACCTGTGGTTTTTCGGGTGCGTTTCAAGGTCCTGATTACTATCTTTAAAGCGCTCCATGGCTCAGGACCTAGTTACTTGCGGGATCGCATCCTCCCACATACATCCCTGCGGCCAATCCGCTCTCACAGAGAGGGCCTTCTCCAGGTGCCGTCCACTAGGCAATGCCAGCGGGCGGCGCCGAGGAGTAGAGCCTTCTCTGTGATGGGCCCAACCCTCTGGAATGACCTCCCCCCCGACATTAGAACCACCTCGGACTTCCGCTCCTTCCGTCAAAAATTGAAGACTCACCTGTTCCGACTAGCTGGCCTGGCATGATTATAAATGTTACATCTATGAACTCCTGGTAGTATATTCTCATCTGGTTATTTTAAGGGTAATGTTTTAGTTTTAATTGTTTTTAGGGCTTTTAGCCTCATATTTATTTATTCTTCTGTACAGGACTCTTAATTTTAACCTCCTCCACATACATACATACATACATATATTTATAGCCCTATTTATATTTGTATTTTATCTGTGATTTATTGTGGACTGTACACCGCCCCGAGTCCCTTTTTGGGAGAGGGGGCGGTTTAGAAATGTGAATAAATAAATAAATAAATAAATAATAAAAAGTGCGACTCCACCTTCTCTTTTATTTGGTCTATTTCTTTTAAATAATTTAAATCCTTCTAGCTATATGTTCCGATGGTCGGTTTCATCCCACCAAGTTTCTGTAATGGCAACAATATCGTATCTGCCCTCTTTTACTTGAATTTCTAATTCACCCTGTTTATTCCTGATACTTTGTGCATTGGTCTATAGACATTTTGATTGATCGTGTGTTTTCTGTCTACATAACCTGTGTTATGCCTGACTGCCCCTATTTTCTTGCCACTTGATGGCTGAGCATTGTAACTGAGCATTGTAACAAAAAGAACCACACTCCCAGAATCTAGTGCACAGAAGCCATTCTAAAATCAATCATTGTTTCACATAAACCAATAGTTTTAAAACTTCCATTCAATCAAGTGATTTCACTGTTTGGATCACACTATGAAATCAATTTTGTTCTTTCATTAAAGCACCAAAATTGACATTTTTTTAAAATGCTAGTGTTTCAAATGGGCATTTGTTGCCATTTAAGTCAGATAGAAGTTCTTTAAAATGTAAGTTCTTTATTTAAATTTAGGTCCACCACCTAACTTTATGCATTTTTCCAACACTGTCTCTGTACTCATGTGCTGTACGTTTCTGTAGCCTTGAGTTGCCCTTCCTACTTCCAGTTTACATAGTTGTCCCTATCTTGTTACAGCCGGTTTTGGCCCTTTTACAAATTATTAATCCTTGGGTTGACATCACTGGACTTCAGTCAAGGATAAGTGAAGATGGAAGTGGGGCAGGGGTGGGTCCCTGCCTGTTCTAACCAGTTCGCTAGAAGAGGTTCCACAAATCTAGTGTGCCATTTACAACCGGTTCCAGCAGTGGAACGCCCCCTCACTCACTCATTCCAGGACCCCACCCATCTGGTCACCACTCGTCTGCTTGCTTCCCCCGCCCATCCACACCTTGCCTCTAACAGCCCTATAGAGAGCCCTTGGCTCTCTATTGCTGTCTGCTGAAGGGGTAAGTAAACTCTTTGCTGGCACAGTGGCTTTTGGGGCTAATGGGGCTTGGGTTTCCAGCCCGATAGCCCCCGCCGCTTCTGGACATCTATCGCTGTGAAAAATGTGTAGGGTCTGGAGCCCATTTGCAGGGGGAGGGGTCCCCCTCCTGTTTCTAGTCTTACCGGATGGGCTCTGGAGTCATCGCCAGTCACACAGAGCCTCGCCGTGGCTCCACGACATTGAAAACATAGGCGCGTGCCCACACCCCATAAATTACAGCCTTGGATACTTTCCCCCAGGGAAAAACACTGCTACCGGGTACTTTTAACCTGTCATTGGAACACAAGGTGACCACAATATGTGTGCCTGTGTGTGTGTGTGAGAGAGAGAGAGAGAGAGTGTGAGAGAGAGACAGACAGAGAGAGACACAGAGAGAGGGAGGGAGGGAGGGAGGGAATCAGAGAGAGACAGACAGACACAGAGAGAGAGAGACAGAGAAGGGGAGGGAGGGAGGGATCGCCTCCATCTATTCTTTACTTCGGGAGGAAATGGGGATTTTGCAGTAACCTTCCCCTGGAGTGGGGAGGGAATGGAGATTTTGCAGTATCCTTCCCCTGTCATGCCTACCAAGCCACTTTCATAGAACTGGTACTAAAGCAAAATTGAATCCCACCATTGACATACATAATCAGAGTGAACATAATCAGAATCTTTCATGGAGGTACCATAGTTAAAAAGGAATCAAGGAAACACAGAGGGGAGGTCACCTGAACCCAACAGCCTGAGCTCAATGGGACCATCCTTCCAGGTCCCATTAACAGTTACCAAACTTGTAAATTAACAAGGCAAAAGTAATTGCCAGTCCTGCTAATCAAGAAAGCAATGATAAAAGGGCAGTGGAAGCCAACCTACCCTTTGAGTTATCTTTTTTGGCTTCTGTTCCACTATGTGTGATTGACAGCTTCATTGCGATGGATGACTGTAAGTTTGACTGGGTGTGTGAATGTGTGTGAGAGAGGGAGAGGGAGAGAGAGAAAATACACATTGTAACTAATAAAGTTTCTCTGGTACTTTAAATCTAACTGTGTATTCCAACAAACTTGTTGTGTGTCACTGTTTGATTGAAAGTGATTTGAATGGGTCCCTAATTATTTCAAAGTTGTTAAACATGACTGTAAGTGTGTGAGTACATGTAATACCCACTTGCTTTGTCTCTTTCTGCTGTCTGTAATGGTAATATTTTGGTATTGGGCCTTAACAAAGTTTAAAACATTCTTAAATATCCATCTCATCCTGGAATCCTTTTTTTCAAACTATTGCCCTCTGGCATATGAATGCAATATCAGAGGTTTTCAATTTAATTGTATAGAACAATGATGGATAACCTATGGCACACATGCTGGAAGTGGCACATAGAGCCATCTCTCTGGGCATGCCAGCCATCACCCATTGCTCTTCTGGGTTCCGCCAGCCAGTCTTCATGCATGCATACGTGGCAGAAACCAGAAGCTCAGTTTTGCGGCATGCACATGGGCGCTAAGAAATTGATCTCCCAGTTTCCGGCGCTCCCCCATATGCATGTGCACGCTCTCATTTCAACACTCAGTGCTGAAAAGGTTCACCAACACTGGTATAGAATGTGAAAGATGTATGTTGTGTTTTATTTTATAGTTATAATATACACTGAAAATGGCATTTAATTTCATTGTACCAGGTGCAATGACAATAAAGTAAACTAACTAACTAGGGTATATGGTACCTGTTAGATATTTGCATAAACTGCTGTAGTCTCCACTCAGGTCTGCCACTAGGGCGGGAACAAGGGGTTGTTCTGATTGGACGGGATGTCTGCCAGCTCCCTATAAAAGGGGAGCTGCACGACCCCAAAGCAAGCTGGATCACTACTACCTCACTAATAAAGAGCTGATATGTCACTATCGTCTGGAGTCTGTTCTCGAATTGCCCGAATCTAACACTGGCGACGAGGATGGGATCGAGAGGCAGATAGGACGAAGATCTACTAACAGAATCCACGGATCGATCCAGCCCGGATTTCGGCAGGAATTCCGGCAGCCATCTCAGCGCGGCAAATTCAAACGCAGGACAAGATGGCGATGCACGCTCCACCAACCCCGTACAACCCAGTAGCCGAGCATTGGGAATCCTACATGCTGAGATTCGAATGTTTCCTCGAGGCAAACGATCTCACGGGAGTACCGGACTCCCGGAAAAAGAACATGTTCCTGAGCTACTGTGGTCGAGAGGTTTTCGAGACGGCCAGGGATCTTTCGGAGCCAACTCCCATCCAGGCAGTCACATGGACGGCCCTACAACAAACGCTGCAGACACACTACGCACCCAAGCCTTTCTGCCACGTTCGCCGCCACGAGTTCTACATGCGGAATCAGAAGGTGGACGAAACGATCAACCAATACGTTGCAGCACTTCGCAAAGCGGCAACGTATTGCAAATTCAGAAATCTGGACGAGCACATCCTGGATCGCCTCATATGCGGAGTGTGGGACATTTCATTGCAGAAACGTTTATTGGCAAGATCCAATTTAACGTTGCAGATCGCACTCGATGAGGCAAGAGCTTCAGAATCAGCGGAGAGATCTACGGAAATGCTACAACGCGGGTACGGCACACCCCAATCCGGAACCAGACAAACCCGGGTGCATCACGAGGCCACCGATCAATAAACCGAGGACAGCGAGTGCAAAGACAGCCATCGCATGCGCAGCAGCCACACAAAACCGGCGTGAAAATTCGAATCCCGTTTGCCGCCCTGTGCAAGCTGCGGAGGGAATCATCCCCGGTCTACCTGCCGATTTAGAGACGTTGTCTGCTCACGTTGCGACAAAATCGGACACATTGCAAAGGTGTGCTGGAGCGAAGTCCCTGCTACAACATGGCAGCCGCCATCATATCGCCGACCAAAGCCCACCCCAGGGGCTTGGCGAAAAAACAAAGGGCGCCCAGAGAGAGAGCAAAGGGAGTCAGCCGAGAGAGAGTATTCCCAGGGAGCCGAGAGAGAGTATTCCCAGAGAGAACCACTAAGAACCTATCTCACAACGATAGGACAGGTCCGCACAAAGCGACCTAAAAAGCTGAAACTCACTGTCCTCCTAGAGGACTCCCCTTGCGAGCTTGAAGTCTACACGGGATCATCTCTGACGATCATCTCGTGGTCAGCAATGAAAAAGGTGATTCCGAGCCTAAAGAAGCACCAATTACGAACACCAGACATCCTGCTTCGAGACTACCAGGGGAACAGGGTCCCCATCATGGGTCAAGGCACGTTTCGAGTCCAGTTCAAAAACATCACAGCCCAGCTGCCCATGACCGTTGCCAGCGTACCATTACAAAGCCTCCTGGGACTGGATTGGTTCGAAGACTTGGGGCTAGAAGTTACCGGGATCAACGCCGTGGGTAACAGCAGCGCTGAAGGAATTTTTAAGGAGTTCGAGGATGTGTTCAGCCCCGGCCTTGGTAAGTATGTGGGCAAACCAATTTCATTTAATTTGGATCCAAATGTGGCGCCTATCAGGCTCAAACGTAGGAGAGTGCCTTTTGCGCTCCGTCCCAAAATTTATAAGGAAATTGATAAGCTGGTAGAGCAAGGAATCCTTGAACCAGTGGATCACGCTCGCTGGGAAACCCCAATCGTGACCCCCGTCAAGCCAGACGGGTCAGTCCATATCTGCGTGGACTATAAATGCACAATTAATGTTGCCCTACAACAAAGCGCATATCCTGTGCCCAGAGTACAACACCTATTGCTTTCGTTGGGGCCAGGAATTTTTTTTGCAAAACTAGACATGGCACAAGCGTATCAGCAGCTGCCAGTGGATAGTGCCACGGCGGAGGCCCAAACTATAATGACACACAGGGGTACTTTTAAATGCAACCGGTTACAATTCGGCGTAAGCATCACTCCGGGATTGTTCCAAAGCGTCATGGAACGGCTTTTGCAGGGCATACCAGGAGTCGTCCCTTACTTCGATGACATCTTGGTATCCGCTGCAAACGAGGAGCAATTATTGAAGCGTGTAAGGACTGTTTTGTCCAGAATTCGAGAAAAGGGTCTCCGCCTAAAAAAGGAAAAATGCCAAATTAACGTGCCGAGCGTAGAATTCCTGGGTTACAGGATCGATGGACTGGGAATACACCCGACATCGGAAAAAATTAAGGCGATCCAGGATGCCCCCCACACCATGAAATCAGACCGAGTTGCAGGCCTTCCTCGGACTTCTTAACTTCTACAGCGTCTTTCTCAGACAGAAAGCCACCGTTGCTGAGCCGTTGCACCGACTTCTAGCAATGAATGCAAAATAGACCTGGGGACGTTCCGAAGCTACCGCTTTCGCCACAGTCAAGCGCCTGCTGACCACCGACTCTCTGCTAATCCAGTACAGCCAAACCCCACCACTGGTATTGACCTGCAATGCCTCACCTTTCAGCGTCGGCGCAGTACTCAGCCACAGAATGCCAAACGGGAACGAAGCCCCCATCGCCTTCTACTCAAGGACGTTGTCTTCTGCGGAACGCAACTACAGCCAACTGGACAGGGAAGTGTTAGCCGCTGTGGCTGGAGTCAAGCGTTTTCACGAATACCTCTACGGCCGTGATTTCGAACTTATAACGGACCACAAACCATTGCTGGGTCTACTGGCGGGAAACCGTCCCACACCGGTCTCCCTCTCCCCGCGCATGACCAGGTGGACTGTTTTCCTGGCTGCGTATTCCTACAAACTGGTACACCGACCGGGTTCTACATTGGGGCATGCAGACGCGCTCAGCTGCTACCCGCTACCGGAACTGTTGGCCGACCCCACTCCAGAAATACTGGTCCTTTTGATTGACCTTTTGGACACAGGGCCAGTATCTTCTGTGGACGTTGCTAGGTTTTCTGCTAAGGACAACATGATCAGACAAGTGCAAACTTGGGTATGGAGGGGGTGGCCCAAAGGGATTGTGGGACCCGAATTCAAACTGTTTTGGTCTAAGCGTGATGAACTGTCGGTTTTGAAAGGTTGTTTATTGTGGGGGGATAGAGTTGTTGTACAGCACAAACTGCGGAGAAATGTATTAGAAGCGTTGCATGTTGGGCACCCAGGGATCGTAAGGATGAAAGCATTGGCTAGGAGCTACGTTTGGTGGCCTAACATGGACAAGGAGATAGAGGAATGGGTAGCCACTTGCAATCCGTGCCAAGAATCCAGACCAGCCACCCCGGAAGCGCCCGCTATGGAGTGGGACAAACCGAAAGCACCCTGGTCGCGAATACACATTGATTTTGCAGGGCCAGTCCAGGGACAAACATTTCTTATAGTTGTGGATGCATACTCCAAATGGTTAGAAGTAGTCCTGATGACCTCGATCACGGCAGAGGCGGTCATCAAGGTACTACAGCGACTTTTCGCCACACACGGCCTGCCCGACCTCTTGGTCTCCGACAATGGGCCCCAGTTCACGGCCATGCAATTCGAATCCTACCTAGCAAGTCAAGGAATTCGGCATGCCCTCGTCGCGCCATTCCACCCGGCATCGAATGGTCAGGCAGAAAGAATGGTGCACGCTGCAAAAGAGGCCCTCGCTAGGATGGGCCCGGGTGATTGGCAAACACGAATCGATCACTATCTTTTAATCCAACATATTACCCCTAGCGCCACGACGGGAAGGAGTCCCGCTGAGCTCCTCATGGGTCACCGGCTAAGGTCTCACCTAGACCGACTACACCCAAATTACTCTGCCACTTCGCCCCCAGACTCTACAAGCAAAATTCAGAACTTTAGCATAGGGGATTCAGTATACGCCCACAACTATGCAGGGGGGACACTGTGGATTCTGGCAAGGGTAATAGGCATCACCGGACCTCGTTCATACTTGTTAGAATTGGAAGACGGTAGGAATTGGAAAAGACACATCGACCAACTCCGAGGTCGCCTGGCAAACTCCAACCTACGGTCATCGAACGAGGGACTCATACCATCAGAGAAATTGCCGACACAGCAACCCGACTCGCCCAGCGCAGACGACTACGGCACAGCGGAACCAGGGGAGGAACCTGAGACCGACGAAAGAACGGAGCAGTCCCCGAGCGAAGGGAACCTACAATCCCCAACCAGGACAAGGGAGCAAAAAGGACACCCCGATCCTACGCCTGTTCCGGCACAACCAGAACTTCGCAGGTCTACCCGAACGAGGCAGAAACCCGCATACTTACAGGACTTTGTCACTAACCAGAACACTCCATCTAAGAGGGGAGGGGTGTTAGATATTTGCATAAACTGCTGTAGTCTCCACTCAGGTCCGCCACTAGGGCGGGAACAAGAGGTTGTTCTGATTGGACGGGAGGTCTGCCAGCTCTCTATAAAAGGGGAGCTGCACGACCCAAAGCAAGCTGGATCACTACTACCTCACTAATAAAGAGCTGATATGTCACTATCGTCTGGAGTCTGTTCTCTCGTTGCCCGAATCTAACAGTACCTGTTAGTTGTAATAATATTTAAAAGTAAAGCAGAAGTGTAATAGCCGATGGTGGCCTAGTGGTGAAGATGCTCCCCTCCCATTAGAAAGGTTGAGAACTCAATCCTAAGTAGCGGCAAATGTTTCTCTCTTAGAGTGCAAAGAAAAAATATCTGCTGCAAACTGCATATGGTGTCAGGAAGGGCATCAGGCCAGTAAACGCTCAGCTCCATCCAGTCACCCTGATTCTACCCCAAATTAAGGGATTAAAGGATCATAAAAAGGGTTCCTGTAAGGCAGTGTTTCTCAACCTTGGCGACTTTAAGTCCTGTGGACTTCAACTCCCAAAATGCTGGCTGTGGGATTCTGGGAGTTGAAGTCCACAGGACTTAAAGTCGCCAAGGTTGAGAAACACTGCTGTAAAGCAACAGTGTAACATTTCTAACACTCACACATACCCTTTTCCCTACTCCTTCAACAATTTCAAAATATTATGGATTTCTAAGTGAAGGAAATATGTTGACATCATTCTTGAACGATAGCATGGTAAGCAAAAAGTAATGACTTCAAAAAGCTTTTTTATGAGTTTGGCATGAGAAACTTACTTTCCACTTGTCACCCATATTATTTCACATAGCTTGTGATACCATAAGAGCCCCAGGGGAAGTTCTTAACATTTGGATGATTCTTAATACCTGGGCCCTAAGTTACAAATATCGCAAAATACAAAAGGCTTTAAGTCATTAAAACAGCACTTTGATTTATGCTTGGAAATATAATGTCAACTAAACCAGTGTTTTTTAACCTTGGCAACTTGAAGATGTCTGGACTTCAACTCCCAGAATTCCCCAGCCAGCGAATGCTGGCTGGGGAATTCTGGGAGTTGAAGTCCAGACATCTTCAAGTTGCCAAGGTTGAAAAACACTGAACTAAACCATTCCATGATTTAGACATCTAAAGAATATATATCCCAACATCCAGAGAACTGAGTCATAAATCGATAGGAGCACACCAGTCTCTGTGTTCTTCTCTTATTACCAATGTCCCATTTGTGAAATGCAGTCCCTTAGGCCTCACTTGTTATGTTATTTCCAGTCACAAGTGAAAAATCTCGGTATTTTCCCAGGCATTCCTGTTGGCATTTAGTTCAATAATGCTGTTGCTTTTATTATTCTATATCAGTTTGATGTAATATAATAATTAGTAATATGTTTAATTTATATGAAGCCCAACTCCCGGGAGTAGCTATATCATATGTCATTCATAAATCACAGGACATTGGGTGTCTTAGAAATTCAGCAGAAAAAAAAATCTACTAGGCTTTTTCATGCAACTTTTGTTCTTTTTCATGCAGTAATTATAATTCACACTTTTATGTGTGAAGATTTTTGGATCTTGTTTTGCAGGAGGAATGATGGGAATCAGAATTTTAAGATTTTTCTTGCAAGGTTTAATATCCTGGCTTTGATTCCTCTACAAAATGATAGTTTAGGCTTAGTGTGGACAAGACTAATTCTCTTCTGTACTTTTGAGATGATAAACAGATTTTCTGATGAGCTATCTTTTCATGATGTAGCAACAGGAACTTTAAGAACCAAATTATCCAAATTCTCCTCTTGGCATCCTGGAGGCTCAAGCAAAGCCTTTTTTTATGGTAAATCGATATGTTAACTTATGTATGATTTAAAGAGATAGTAAGAAACCCAAAAGAAGTATTTATTCGTATCGGGCAGTGTTTCTCAACCAGAGCAACCTTAAAATGTGTGGATGTCAACTCCCAGAATTCTAGGAGTTGACATTCACACATCTTAAAGTTTCTCAAGTTAAGAAAGAAGGTACAGAGTGTGTGAATCTTTATCATCTTCCAATTTATTGCAGAAAGTTGACTTAATTTTTATAAATAAGCAGGCAGGCCCGCTGAGATGTCAAATAAGAAACTCTAAAATTAGCCATTGTCTTCATGGTCCACCATTATTAACTTCAAACAGATCCATTCTCTTTTGCCTATGCAGAAAAGAGGGTCCAATCCTTTATTTTCTTTCATCTTTTTTTCCTTGCATATACAATACAATACAATACAATAGTAGAGTTGGAAGGGACCTTGGAGGTCTTCTAGTCCAACCCCCTGCCTAGGCAGGAAACCCTATACCGTTTCAGACAAATAGCTATCCAACATCTTCTTAAAGACTTCCAGTGTTGGGGCATTCACAACTTCTGGAGGCAAGCTGTTCCACTGATTAATTGTTCTCACTGTCAGGAAATTTCTCCTCAGTTCTAAGTTGCTTCTCTCCTTGATTAGTTTCCACCCATTGCTTCTTGTTCTACCCTCAGGTGCTTTGGAGAATAGTTTGACTCCCTCTTCTTTGTGGCAACCTCTGAGATATTGGAATAATGCTATCATGTCTCCCCTAGTCCTTCTTTCTCTTAAGCTAAACATACCCAGTTCCTGCAACCGTTCTTCATATGTTTTAGTCTCCAGTCCCCTAATCATCTTTGTTGCTCTTCTCTGCACTCTTTCTAGAGTCTCCACATCTTTTTTACATCGTGGCGACCAGAACTGAATGCAGTATTCCAAGTGTGGCCTTACCAAGGCATTATAAAGTGGTATTAACACTTCACGTGATCTTGATTCTATCCCTCTGTTGATGCAGCCTAGAACTGTGTTGGCTTTTTTGGCAGCTGCTGCACACTGCTGGCTCATATTTAAATGGTTGTCCACTAGGACTCCAAGATCCCTTTCACAGTTACTACTACTGAGTAAGGTATCACCTATACTGTACCTGTGCATTCCGTTTTTGTTGCCTAAATGTAGAACCTTACTCTTTTCACCATTGAATTTCATTTTATTAGATAGTGCCCAATGTTCAAGTTTGTCAAGATCCTTCTGTATCTTAAGCCTATCTTTTTTTTTTTAACTTGGATTACATTAGTTCTCACAAAAGAATTAAATGTAACAAGCCAATGTTGCATAAAACTGCTGAATCCTTTCTTTTGAAATGTATAAAACCAGGACATCCATAGAAGACACCAAAAAAGTCAAGATGATAGACATGTCCATATGACTGAAGCCTGACTTTTCACAACATGTACCATGCATACTTTAAAAGGTGTAAGGCTTCAATCATATATTTGTGCTTTCCATCCTGTCTTTTCAAAGCCTCTTCTGCAGATGCCCCTGAGTTTAACAAAAGCCAATCACAGCATCTTGAATTGAAATTTTCAGAGGAGAAGGAAGCATTTTTCAAGATTTCCAAGAGTCAAACTATTCTCCAAGGCACCTGAGGGTAGAACAAGAAGCAATGGGTGGAAAATAATCAAGGAGAGAAGCAATTTAGAACTGAGGAGAAATTTCCTGACAGTTAGAACAATTAATCAGTGGAACAGCTTGCCTCCAGAAGTTGTGAATGCCCCAACACTGGAAGTCTTTAAGAAGATGTTGGATAGCCATTTGTCTGAAACCGTATAGGGTTTCCTGCCTAGGCAGGGGGTTGGACTAGAAGACCTCCAAGGTCCCTTCCAATTCTGCTATTGTATTGTATAAGATCAGTAAAGCAATTCTTTTTGGGCTAAGGACAAAAGTCCAGCCTCATATGATTTGAGGGTGATATGCTTGAGAATACAAAGTTGACGAAATTATTTTAATTTAATTTAAATCAGAAATACATTGTATGTTGTAGAAGGGCAAGGGAAATTCCAATGTTGTTTTTCCTCTTATGCCCAAGTCAGTCAGACAGGGGCCAACCTGAGTCCCTTTTTAATAATATCACTTTCCATGACTTTCTGGCCTTTTTACTTAGCTGTTTCTAAATATTTCCTTCAAGGCCATCCCTATCTATATACTGATGAAACTCTCAGGTCTGTTTGACTGTTTGTAATTGGGGGAAGTAATGCATCAAAGGGCAGCAAGCTTTAAAAACATACTTTGAATGAGCTAATTTACAGAATTCAAAATTTGGGAGATAACAAATCCATGGGATTGGAATTTGGCAAATTTCAATTTTAGCGCTTATAGACCGCCCCCTCTCCCGAAAGGGACTCGGGGCGGTGTACAGTCCATGTCAAAGAACAAAATTAAAACAATTAAAATTGTAATCACATCAGTTTTTCTATGCTGCCACAGTCAACCCTGATCACACGCTTATTATGCCAACTCTTTCTGCCAGCTTTCTACACAGAAAGTAAATGGAGGAGCTGGCAAGAAGTTGGAAGTTGTTCCCATCCCCACTGTTTTTTGCCTGCCCATGCTCATTCTGTTTCTATGTTTCGGTAAGGAGCTATCTCTGAAACAATGATCCAATGGGTAGCATACAGGTACTCCTCCATTTACAACCATTCATTTAGTGTCCATTTAAAATTACAATATCAATGAAAGTTTCAATGGAGATTCTCAGTCATCCAGGCCATGGTTGTCCCAAAGGTTCTTTTTCAAGAGACAACTGGACTTTCTGGTTTTTCTTTTGCTTCTCATCCAAGAAGTTTCTTCAGCTCTGGCTGGATGGTGGGGAATGGAAGGATTTATACTCCTTGCAAACAGCTGGTCATTTGTATTCTTTTACAGAGTTGTTGAGGCCACCTGGTGGTTTATCTGTGTCATCAGGATCACCTGAGTAGTGCAAATGGGTTTGGAGCCTTCTTGTAACTGTTGAAAGGACTGTTGTAGACTGGAGATAGATGATGTCATATCCCTCCCCCTCTGTTGATAGAGGGCTATTCAATTTGATATAGATGGCCTCTTTGACCCCTCTTTCAAACCAGCAGTCCTCTCTGTCGAAAATGTGGACTTTGCTGTCTTTTAAATGTAGATGGATTGTGGAATTTGACATGATGTGTTTATTCTCCTATGTTGTGACATGTGTTTATGAAGTTGTTGTTTTGTTTCCCCAATGTACAGATGAACCTCCAGGTGGACTCAATGACTCTCTAAAAGAATGCAAATGACCAGCTGTCTGCAGACAGTATAAATCCTTCCATTCCCCACCATCCAGCCAGAGCTGAAGAAGCTTCTTGGATGAGAAGTGAAACATCTTCAAAGAAAAACCATTGGGACTACAGCAATGGGGAAAAAAAACCCTTACAAATAGTTCTCTTGCTTACAGCCATTGCAGCCTCCCTACAGTCACATGACTTGGCAATTGGCAAGCATTAATGATGGGGTGTTGTAGTACCCTGGAGTCATGTGATTGCCATTTGTGACTTTCCCACAAAGCTTCTGATTAGCCAAGACCACGGGGGAAGCTGGATTCACTTAACATAGCATGACTCATTTAACTGCAGTGATTTGTTTAAAAACCATGGCAAAAAAGATAACAAAATCAGGCATGACTCACTTAACAGCCATTGCATAGCAATGAAAATTCTGGTCTCAGCTGTGGTCATACATCAAGAACAAACTGTAGTTTAGTAGAACTTGAAACCTTGAAGAGATTGGTGGAAAGTCAGCTAGAGATAGCAATACTGACCTGGAAGGAATATTCCATAATTTTTTGCTGAATTTGTCATATCAATGGGAACTTCCAATCTCATCTATAATATCTGCAGTAAGTCAAAGTGTTTAAGATTGCTTTGACAATATAGCACCATAGCATTTTAAAAAATATATTCTGCTCATTTATTAACAGAATTGATTCTTATAAAATTTTCACAGTTGCATATGATCCAGCCACAAATAAACTCATCACTTTCTATGGGCAGGAGAGAGGAAAAGCAGGAGAGAAATGTGTCTTCTAGTAGCTGCATAAACATTTCACAAATTCATACACGTCATTCTGAACAGTTTTTTTTTAATAATCTGCTAGGTTACAAAGGACTGAGAATAGAAAGCTGGGCAGGAGTAAACCCTGATTTATCCTTAAATATTTTTTAAAAAAAAACTTGTGATATTCTTTCCTGTTAAATTCACCAGGACTGTGAAGAATGCCAGGCAACTACTGTCAGCACTGTAATATCATGTTATTAGTATTCATGCCTCATCTGTGTGGCAAATGGAATAACAACCCTCTGCTTGAATTTTATTCCATGGATTGCTTCATTACCAAAGGAAAACAAAAAACAAAATTATTCCGCTTATTGTTCAGTTATTGTTAATGAAAACAAATGACATGTTTTCTTAAAGTAATTATAAACTCCATGCTAAGAAATCTGAATTGAGTTATGCTAGTCTTATTAATTCCTCTATCATTTCTCCACTGGCAAAATAATTAGGTTGTCCATTTTAATTTTTAAAATGCGCTTAGCATAAATGTTTGCTTTTTTAAAAAAAATGTAGATTAAGTATTTTACAAAATGTATGTTAAACTGAAGTGCAAAAATACTAAGGTACACACAAATAATGGTTTTGTTCCCCCAAAAAAGTCTAAGTAGTTCCCAAGTGGTTTGTACATCATCGTCAATATAAAAGAAGAGTCTGTTTCAATGTCCATAGACAGACAGAAAATACATTTCTGAAATTATGGACAATATTTATAATATTCATTCTCAATATGCCAATGATATCAAGTTGGATATCCTATCCTGGGCTGAGCTGGAAATTCCATAGAAATATTTGACTGGTACTTAAATGCTGTGAGGATCTCAATGGAATAAAACAAGATGAGATTTAACCAAGCAGAATAGAGTTGCTTCTTGTCCAGAGATTATATGGCTGATTGGTTGTTCCAATCGTTACTCTGAATGAAGGAGACAATATCCCTGAAAAAGCAGATATGTGTCTCAGAGGTCCTTCTGGATTCACAACTACTACTGAAAGGGCAGGTGGAAGCATGACCAGATTGGCATTTGTTCAGCTTCAGATGGTGTCACAATTGCAGCCCTCTCTCAAGTAGGAAATACTGGAGATAATAATATATTCTGTCATCTCCTCTAGGACTGGTTACTGCTAGTCCTAGAGGAAATAGAAAATGCACTGCCATGCATTTTGCATGAAGCTAACTTTTGCTAATTGCTAAACTGCAACTGTAGCTGTCCACTTGTTGGTGGATCAGAAACATTATAGTCACATGACACTAAATTGTGGGTGTTGCGGTGGCTTTTGATAGGTTTCCATGTACAATTCCTTAATTGGTTTTTGACCTTTAAAGCTCTAAATAGCTTGACTTTTTATTTTTACTTTTGTTTATTTAATTATTCAATTTGTACAACATCTGACTCTTAACAACCAGGATGGTTATTCACATCATTTAGGTAGAATCCCATCTGTCCAGTACACCTATCTAGTTTAGGAATATCAATGAGCTGGATTCAGAAGAGGTGAGAAAAGGGGTGGGGAGAAGCAATGTGTTCCTGGGGTACCTTTCACTCTCTAAGTTCCCTTAGATTGACATCTGAAAAGTGGCAAGACTCATTTATTTTGCAGGGCCTTCAGAAATTGAACCAATGTTGGGTTAACACCATCTATTGTGTGTTACAATAGTTGTTTCTATGTTGTTTTGATTTTGATTTTGTCACATCAAAGGGTTCTTTATCAAAATTATTGACATATGAGAAAAGCTTTTTAAAGAGTGTGAACTTTGTAACCTTATCTAATTCTACACTATTGTCTTACTTCACTAAAGTAGTTGTTATGTGTCAGAACATGGTGTCATGAATTCATAAGATGGATGAGACTAAATGTAGCATGCAAGGTCTTGTAAACTACATCAACTTTTTCTATAATGTTTAGTGCAACAGAGGTAGAAAGACATAAGTTTCTTTTAGAACAGCATCATCACATGTCGTATCAGAACTTTCCTCCCCTTTGGTAAACCAGGCGTGGCGTGGCCAGTGCATGACACATCTGGCCCGCAGGCTGTTAGTTTGACAGTCCTGTTTTAGAAAGTTGTTTTAGTATAACTAATCAAAATTAAACTAGTGTATACAAACAGACCTACAATTCCTTTCCTTACACCTTTAGTTTTAGCTGATGTTTGCTTTCAGGCGCATATAGAATACATTCAATTTAACTTTGGCTTAATTGCTTTAGCAATTTGAGATTAACACCTTCCCTGCCGGTAAAAATAAAACCTCTATTAAAATGTCAGTGTAATTGCCACTAAATTTCTGGAAGTTTTAATGAAGGGATCCAGTTAACATTTAGTTGGTTACCTCTCATGATTAGCAAACCTAGATCTTTCTTATGCCTTCAGATCCTGTTCTTCCTGTGAATATCTGCATCGAGTAGGCAGATTCTCTGTGCTATGCATCCTCCTTGCATAATGATATCTAAGCAGATTTGTCTTTGGTGGACAGATCACCTTGAAACCTGAACCTAAACCACCTCTTTAGTAACCCAAGACTGCTTAATTCCCACTTTGCTTGTTCACCATTTTCTCCTACCTTTTCATCTCAATTTCTCCATATAATTCACTCTATGTGTGAAAAAGCCTACTGTAATCTGATTTTTTAATCATCCCCAAACTACACTTATGGGACAGGTTGGTAAATAGTGTTTGCCTGTTCCATTCTACAACAATGGAGCTAAGGTTGTGGAAAACAGTCTAAAATTTTAGATTACATGTGAAAGAATCATATTTTAAATGCTCTTTTGCTTGAAATCAAGGGGAGAAGCAACTAATCAAGGAGAGAAGCAACTTATAACTGAGGAGAAATTTCCAGACAGTTAGAACAATTAATCAGTGGAACAGCTTGCCTCCAGAAGTTGTGAATGCCCCAACACTGGAAGTCTTTAAGAAGATGTTGGATAGCCATTTTTCTGAAATGGTATAGGGTTTCCTGCCTAGGCAGGGTGTTGGACTAGAAGACCTCCAAGTTCCCTTCCAACTCTGTTATTGTATTGTATTGTATTGTATTGTATTGTATTGTATTGTATTGTATTGAAATTTCCTTCAGAGTAAAAAAATAATCACAATACTACTGGACTGGGCTAAAAAAATTTCTAAGTTAAATATTTTCCTTGGGAAAGGGCGCAAAATAGTCTAATTTGGCTACATGTATAGCTTGCTAAAATCCAGCAACAACTGGCTAGTTGATTAGTACTTGGATGGGAAACTACCTGGGTATTCTGGTGCTATTGATCAGTCTGAAAAGTTAAAATTATATCCTAGAAGCAAACAATAGTCAGTCTATACTATTACCAAGAATACATCATACTATATAATGGATAATGCCAGAAAAAAGATGATACAATCTATGTCTTTAAATTAAACTTATCTTACAACTAGATTGTCTGTTGACTTAGCAATCAAGCACTAATTTGCATAATTCAGAATGCTGATTAAATAGAGCACATGATGAACTGGCTGGTAGTTTAGCTAAATACTAGCTATCTAATAATCTATCTAACTGGAGATCTAATTAAATGAGTAGAGTACACCTGCTGCAAAGCAGTTTGAAAACTCCACTTTCAGTAAAAGCTGAATAAACTAGGGATTGAAATGACCTTTTGTGACTTTTCACAGTCAGAGCCAAATGTTAATTAATCTATAAATAAATTACTTTTTTTCAAGGGCACTCTGTAAATAAAGTTTGACTCAGTAGCAAGCTGCATGCATTTTTTTTTTCTCTATTGGGAAATGGTTTTAATTCTCCAATATATTTTAACGCCTATTTTCCCATCTACCAGTTATTTTCAGTTTGCTATATGTCATTATTCAGTGGGACCAATGCTCTTTTAGAGTTATAACATCAGCCTCACAATAAACATTTTATCAGTAGCCAGCCAGGTATCCAATGAAACTCAATATTCATGACTTTGCTGTGCATTGTTAGAGGATAAGGAATAAAAGGTATAGAATAGTATGACAATGAGTTGTCTTCAGAACAAGAGAAAGTGTTTATTAGATATTTAATGAAACATACACTTAACTTTTGCAACTAAAATTTCATTTAAATTTTGTTCTTGCCTCCTTATATGGACATTCTATACCTTCATGAAGGGTAAACTTGAAAATGTGCTTTGTGGATATGGTAATTGTTATGAATAAATGTAACTAATTACTTAAGCTAAAGATGAACTTTCAAGAAATCTTAGAGATTTGGGTGTACGTGTAAACACCTTGGATGTAATGAAAAAAAAAATCAACCTTATCTTCTATCTAATCAATACTTGGAAGGTGCTTATCTTGTTGACACATTTTTGAGACAAAAGGAAGGGAGGGAGGGGAAAAAACCATGATTACTTGTGTGGTTAGTGCTTTCCACAGGCCTGTAAGCTAATGATGACTCCTGTCCATATCTAATTTATATTTTAGAAGTTCTGGAAAATAAGTGAAGTCCAGACTATCACAAAAGGTTAAATTATCCCCATCTTTGAAAGAGAAAAAAAAACAAGATTTTGGGAACTACTGAGAGTCTGACAATGACAAGTGGAAATATATTTTGCAGAATCATAGATTTGTAACTGTAATGGTGTGTGAGAATCTGTTTTAAAGACGGGAGGAAAAACTACAGATTGGACTAGCATCATGCAAAAGATACCTCAGCCCACAAAAGGAGAAAAGACATAGAAAGTTTCACAGGAGCGATCCTCCCTAATTTTCTGGAAATTAAGAGTAAATATTGAAGAAGGGCTTCTGTACAATAAAAATAGTGTAAGTGTTTCTTAAATGGTTTGTGTTTCTTATCTGAATGAGATTACCAGTCTTGAGACCTGTTAAGTCCTCGAGGCTACGACACCATTGACTAACATTGCTGGCCACTGATTGGTTGAGACATGAGCAGCCAGCTGGTGGGAGAATGCAGCCATTCTATTGGTTCAGCGTCTGACAGCTCTAGTATAAAAAGGGCTGTCAGCTGTCAAATGCTGCTGTTTGCCAGGTCAAGGTTTGCCTTACATTTTGCCGTGTTATACTGTGAATAAAGTTCCTGTCTGCCTCGTTTTCCCTACAGAACACTGGCGACGAGGATGGGATTAGGACTGAGATAAAGGAAAAGTGATAAGAGCTGCCTCAAGTCACAGGCGATGAGAAGTCGCTCCAAGGCTAATTCCTCAAGTTCCGTCTTCTAAGGATGGCTAATCTACCGGCATTCACAGCATTCAGCCCCGCCACTGAAACATGGAACGCCTACTTCGAGTGGTTTGAGTGCTTCCTGGAGGCAAACGACTTCACCGGTTTGTCCAGTGGCCATAAAAAAAGATATTTTCTCAGCGCATGTGCCCATGAGATGTTTCGAACAGCCAGGGCTTTAGCAGCCCCTCAATCTGTCCATTCGGTGCCTTGGGAGACTCTTTTGAGAAACTTAAAAATCATTACTCTCCAACTCCCTCGCGCATAGCCAAATGTTGTGCATTTAGGCAGAGGACCCGAAGAGAAGGGGAATCTGTGAGCGATTACATGGCTTCCCTCAGAACAGCAGCCCTGCACTGTGACTTTCCTGTGCTGGTTGATGCCCTGTTATAACAGCTGGTCTGTGGTATCAAACCTCAGACTTCAGCAACGCTTGCTGGCACGAAAAGAGCTGAGCTTCAGGCAGCCGTGGATGAAGCCACAGCATATGAAATGTTGGACAAATCCACCGCAGAAATTCAGAGATTTCTGCCACCGGCCACCCATGCCAGCAGGGGCCATGCTGTCCACCACGAAGAAGATGACGAAGAAGACTTCTCGGATGAGGAAGAAGAGATTAGCTGCCTCAAACTGGCCACCAGGAAAAAATGGACTCAGGCTGATGTTTTTACCTCAGGCTGGTTGCCTCAGCTGTAGCGAGAACCATGCAAGGTCAGTCTGCAGGTTCAAAGCTTCAATATGCCATCGGTATGACAGGAAAGGACATTTAGCCAAGGTCTGCAGAGCGGCCATGCCAATCGCTGACCCACTTCTGGAGCGTGCCTGGTCTAAACAATTCGTAAAAAGACTTCCCAAACACTGCAAAGACTGCTTTGCCATCACAGGTGACCAGCAGCACCCTGATTGGGCTATCAGCCATGCGTCCCTGACTAAGCCTACCCATAAGATATACCTGACTGTGCGCATATAGGGAGAGCCCTGCAATATGGAAGTGGACACTGGCTCTTCCAAATCCCTGGTCTCTTGGGCTACTATCAAACGGATAGCACCCAGCCTGACCAAAGCTCAACTCAGGCAGTGTCCACTTCTCCTCAGAGACTATCAAGGACAGCCAATATCCATTGTGGGTTGCGGCACATTCACCATAGCCAGCAATAACTTCCAGGGGCCTCTTCCCCTCATCATTGTAGATGGCCATCTGCCCAGCCTTCGGGGCTTGACTGGTTTTCCGCATTGGGGCTCAACATCTCCGGAATCCACTCCATTGTTCCAGATTCTTTAGCCATGCTGGCCAGCGAGTTCATGGACGTATTTGACAACAAGCTTGGTAAATATAATGGGACCCCCATTTCTTTTAACTTGGACCCCCATGTGACGCCAATACGTCTAAAACCCAGGAGAGTGCCTTTTGCTCTTTGGCCCAAAGTAGATTTAGAGCTAGATAAATTAATAGCACAAGGAGTGCTCGAAGCAGTAGACCACTCCCCCTGGGAGACCCCCATAGTAATACCTATTAAGCAGGATGGTAGTATTAGAATTTGCAGGGATTTTAAATGCACCATTAATAAAGGGTTGCAAGTCAACCCTTATCTAGTGCCAGTGGTTCAACATCTGCTCCATTCCTTGGGCCAGGGAAACATTTTTGCCAAGTTAGACTTGGCACAAGCGTACCAGCAGCTCCCAGTGGATGAAGCCACTGCCATGGCTCAAACCATAGTAACACACTGGGGAGCTTTCAAAAGTAAACATTTGCAATTTGGGGTCAGTGTAGCCTCGGGTATTTTCCAGAGCCTAATGGAGCGGATGCTCCAGGGGCTGCCAGGGGTGGTACCCTATTTCAACTATGTGCTTATATCCGTTTTCGATCAATTAAGAGCAGTCCTGACCTGTTTCCGCCAAGCGGGGCTGAAACTCAAACAAGAAAAGTGTAGGATAGGGGTCCCCAGTGTACAATTTTGGGGTATCTAGTTTATTCCAAAGGCATCCACTGTACTGCGTCCAAGGTAGAGGCAATTAAGAAAGCCCCCACACCCTCCTCTAAGGTTGAACTGCAAGCCTTCTGGGGCTGTTTAATTTTACTCCATTTTATTATCCCATAAGGCATCTTTGGCAGAGCCTCTTCATAGGTTCCTGGACTCCAAGATGCCCTTGCATTGGGGATCTAAGGAAGCCCAAGCCTTTAGGGCAGTTAAGGATGCCCTTACATCCAAATCTTTATTAGTGCAATATAGTGATCGCCTCCCATTAACTTTGGCGTGCGATGCATCGCCTTATGGCATTGGGGCTGTTCTAAGTCACATTCTACCTAATGGCTCAGAAGCCCCAATTGCGCTCTCAGCAGCTGAAAGAAATTACAGTCAGATGGATAAGAAGGCCCTAGCTGCTGTAGCAGGGGTAAAGCGGTTTCACGATTACGTTTATGGTTGTTTTTTTCACGTAGTGACCAACCATAAACCCCTCTTGAGTCTCCTGGCAGGGGAATCACCAGACTCCTCCGATTTTGTCTCCAAGAATATCCAGATGGACAGTCTTTCTAGTGGCGTATAATTATCAGCTACAATATAGGCCAGGAAAAACTTGGGGCACGCTGATGCCCTCAGTCGCTGCCCTCTGCCAGCGCCTGTTTTGGACCCTGCTCCTACAGTTTTGGTCCTCTTAATTGAAGGGTTGGCCATGCCAGTATCTGCTGGGAAATTGCCAGGCTCTCATATTGACCCAAGTTTTGGATTGGGTGCGCAGGGGGTGGCCACAGAGGCCAGTAGATCCTGAGTTTCACCCCTATTATATCCGGCAGCATGAGCTGTCCGTCCTTAACAGGTGCCTGTTATGGAGCAATAGGGTGGTAGCTCCCCCAAAGCTTAGGTCACCAATTTTAAGTTGCCTGCACACTGCTCACCCGGGCATTGTGCGCATGAAGGTTTTGGGCCGAAGCTACGTGTGGTGGCCCAAGATTGACCATGTAATAGAAAACTGGGTAGCCACCTGCCAGCAGTACCAGCAATCTAAACCGGCTCCCACTTCTGTGCCCATCAGGGAATGGGACATGCACCGGGCTCCATGGGCACAAGTCCATTTGGATTTCACTGGCCCATTCTTAGGCCAGAACTTCTTGGTCCTCGTACATGCCCACTCGAAGTGGGTGGAGCTGGCACTCATGCCATCCACCACTTCAGAGGACGTAATTAGGCTGCTGGGAAGGCTGTTCATGACCCATGGGTTGCCTGACGTGGTGGTGACTGACCATGGGCCCCAGTTCACGTCGGCACCCTTCCAGATGTTTTTAGGCCAGCATGGCATATGACATGCCCCGACGTCCCCATTCCACCCGGCCAGAAATGGCCTGGCAGAACGAACCGTCCGGTCGGCTAAGGAAGCATTGAGCCACTTGGGGCTAGGGAATTGGCATGACAAACTGTCCCAAAACTGTCCCTGGCACAGCATACAACCCTGTGCCCAATCACCAAGCAAAGTACTGCAGAATGGCTTATGGGTCGTCGGCTCCAGACAACCTTGGACCGGCTACACCCCGGTAATGCAGCAGAGAAAAGCCCCCTCACAGGCAACTCCACACAGGCCTTTAATGTAGGAGACCCAGTCTACGCCCAAAACTATGGGGCCAAATCACGGTGGCTTCCCGGACAAATTACACAACTGGACCCTACTCTTATAAGGTCCAGCTCAGTGATGGGTGAATGTGGCGCCGACACATCAACCAGCTCAGATGGTGAGCCATCAGCGCAGCAGACCAACACCTGGTGCAGGTCCAATCCTGCACCGGGGAACTAATATCGACAGAGGCTGCTCCAGCAGACAGAGCCGCACACAACACCCTCCACCAATACATTCTTGTCACCAGGCTTACCTGAGAATCTTTGTCAGTCCAGTGGCGGTCAAGTTTCCCGCTGACTCAGCTGCATAGTCTCCTGATGTTCCACAGGACTCTCCACCAGCGGCTCCTCCTTTGGACACCACCCCTGAACTAAGGCGATCTAGGTGCCGACGCCGGCCGGCGTATTTGGCTAACTACGCCTGTGCTAACTGGGAGGAGAGGGGTGTTAAGTCCTCGAGGCTATGACCTCATTGACTACCATTGCTGGCCCCTGATTGGTTGAGACGTGAGCAGCCAGCTGGCGGGAGAATGCAGCCATTCTATAGGTTCAGCGTCTGACAGCTCTAGTATAAAAAGGTCTGTCAGCTGTTAAATGCTGCTGTTTGCCGGGTCGAAGTTTGCCTTACATTTCGCCGTGTTAGACTGTTAATAAAGGTTGTGTTAGCTTCAACCTGCCTTGCCTCAGTTCCTGTCTGCCTCGTTCTCCCTACAGAACAAGGACCAAATGGTTTAAAAATTCATTCTGTAGGCAAAACCTACAGTACATCTTGCAATATCATTATCAGCCTTTGTAAATTATCAGCTTTTGTAAAAACAGGCCCATCTTTTACGGTACATATGGGTAACATTTGCAACATTCCACTAAGTTTCCTTGTGAAGTGCAAACAAATCTTTCAGCATGTGTCAATTAATGCATAAGTAATAAGGACTCTATTATGCAAGAATAAAGTGACATTGTATTTGCTCCACGTTTCTACTGATTTTTTTTTAATTCAGATAGTCTCCTTCAAAGGAGGTAGCCACAGTTTTTGTTCTCTTTTGATCATTTCCACAAACAGTCGAGGCTGCAGTCTCATTATCTAATCCACAAATGCAGCTATAAATATTTCACAGGGTGGAAACGCACTGAATCTATTCTCTTTCAATTATTTTTCCTAGAAAATAACCACAGCTGCATGGACACACACTATTTGATTTCCCTTAAACTTAATATTATCCTTATGACCTCTAGATGACCCGCCTAAATGCTTTTCACAGGCAACTGCCAAAGCTTTATCCTACAAATTGATCCATATTTGTTCACAGCATCATGAAAATGAAACTGTGTGTGTGTGTGTACATAAAATACCAAAAAGATGTAAATAAAATGAAAGATTCATATTAGACTGCAGATCCTTTTGGTAACCATAGTAACCATATCCAAGCTCAAAATAATACTCTTTATTCATAATTCACTCAGCAGTTCACTAAAATAGGGATAGCATCTTCCTAATGAGGAGTCTTTATTATGCTGATACCAAAATAAAATTCAAAGTTTACAAAGGCGTCCTCCCTCCCCAAATATTTCTAATCATAGATACTATTGAGTGGATTTCTATGCTGCCCCTACTTCAATTGTTTTCATTATTTTTTTATGTCCTGTGCAATGCAATGCAGTCCTCTTTCATTGTTATAGCTGGTAAAAAATAATTCTGAAATAATTGTCCACACACACATGCATACATATAATGTTATCTAAAAATATTCGCAAAAAAAAAGTTTCTCACAGAATTTTATGAACAATACTTCTTACCACAATTAGTTATAAACCTTATGCCAAGAGGATTTTTCCAAACTGCCACCATTCAAAAATAGGTGGCCATATAAATCTTTTTAACAAAATAAATACATGAATCTCTGTGTGTGCACCTTTTTAATCAATAGCCCTCAAATATTGCCCAAATCCAGTGTGCGAATATTATTTTAAATTTATGGAAGTAGATTATGTAACCTTTAACAGGATAATTAATGGCAAATTTGCAGGTACATCGGGTTCAAATAATAAGGTAAATCAAAGACTTGGATTAGATAGGTAAATTATAAACTAAGCCTTTGGTTTAGTATGTCTTGTAAATTTTAGTGAATTATTTTATTAATATGAATGGTGTATGTGTTTGTGCATTTGTAGGACTTTATGTGTGGATGTGTATACTGAATATATTGTGATGTATACAGTGCATGTACTATTTTGGTGTAAACTAGGTTTGGTTATACTGTATTTCTTTTTCTCTTGTGTTTATTATTTCTTTTTTCTTTTCTCAACCTTTTATTGTATTGTTGATCCAAAAAGAAAATAGTACGAGTGGTGTATATGTAAACATGTATTTCTAATAAATTTCTTCCACTCCTGGAAGGGGTAGATATGATATGAAAGAGTGAAAATAACAATGGCAGCTATTAAGGAAACATTACTGGACTATATCTTAGATCTCAATGCTGATGTAGCTGTGGCAAATAATCTGCCCCTTTTAAAAATAGAAGAACTAACAGGGGGGAAATGCAAGTTTTATACTACATATGGAGTAAGAGCATAAAACACATCAACAATGTTTTTTCAGGTGAGGTCCTTTCACATTTTAGGTAGGTGTTCATATTTGAGATATTGAGAATATATTGTATATAGTGTGCTCTTGAAGATGGTTGCTGGAGTGGATAGCTATCCGGTTCACAGAATAGTTCCCAAGAGAAACATGGTCATCTAAAAAGCTCAATTTTATCAGAAATAGCACAATAGGAAGATCCATTCTAACTTCATTTTTTCAGGATACTCTACTACTTGTCATTTTTATGGGCAAGGATGGTCACACTACCAACTAAGCCTTCTACTCCATATACTCATTATTTTCTTTCCGAACATAATTTATAAAGCCTATTTAAACCTGAGAGACATTCTTGGAAATAAAGGTAGTCCTGGGGTTGGTAGTATTTCATTTAAAAAGCTATAATCCCTTGCTATGTTTCAAGACTCTGCAGTATATTCTTGAACTAATGTATAACCTTCATTGGGGTTTCTTAATCATATGTGGGTGGCTGTAAGATTTTGAGGTAATAATAAAATGCTATTTTGAAAAGAGGCTTTTTAATGGGTAGGTGGATTGCTAACGGAGCCATAAATGTATAGGAGCAGAAATGTTAGAAGAATTATCATAAGCAATTTAGTAACATCAAGCCTATAGATTATGTAACACTGCACCAAACCTATGTTCTAGCCAGGAGTTTGAAATCTATCCAAAGCAGGATGGACAGTAAGGGGTATTTATAGAATTGGATGCAACAGGTAAGCTTGATTCCAGCTGCACCATATTTAAACTAAATTAGTATCATTTTTCATGAAGCTGCTAATAGGATAATTAATTATTCTGCTCATGCAGCAGCCTCACACTTTTCTCTATAGTATAACTTGATGAAATAAATAATTAAAACATAAAATAAATATAGAGTGAGCCAAGTCAACCACTGGGTAAAATTTAATACCTGGCAAGGGAAGAAAAATATTTATTACTAAAATTGTTATTGTTGCATATTTACATTTTTGGGATGAAGGAATGCTCTTTCATTCTTTTCTCCCAATATAATTCAGGTAATCTAGGTGTTATTCAGTTCCCTGGGATGAGTGCTACTTGCTCTCTGTATCAGGCAGTACAAAGTTTTGGGTCATCTCCCAAAAACAGGAGGCAATGGAACTCTCTTCTTACAATTTTATTTCAAAAATTAATAAGTGAATATGTGCAAAATTCAACAGTATTAAACATAGAGTCATTCAGTTGTTCTAGATTGTCATTCTCTTCTTTTTCTTCAGACTATTGTAAAGCATTGTAGAAAGAGTTTACCATGTAGTTTTATTATTATACAAATAGATTAACATCAGACCCTCCATTGCGATAGCAAGATTAATATATGAAAACCCAGGAGTCACACTGGAGAATGAAATAAGACAGATATAATTTCTGATGAATACTCTAGCTTTGTGCAATCTACACCCCATTAAACCAATTTATTAGTTTTCTTATAGCTTTTTTAACATCAGTAGACAATATAGAAAATGAAAGAACGTTATTAATGTTGCGTAGCAAAAAAAATAGTCCTTAAGGCCGAATGGGAAAAGAGGAAGAAAGAAGAGAAAAGAAAGAAAGAGAAAAAGAAAGAAAGAAAAAAATCTGGTATAAGAAATGAGTGTGCATCTCAGTGCTGAAGCCATTCAGGTCATCACATCATTAAAGTGGAACCCCATGGAGTTGAAGGGGCAGAGAACAGCTTTTAACGTTTATCTAACTTTCTCACATGAATTGAAATTATGAAATTTGAGAAACTGTTTTTCTTGCTTGTTTCTTATTAGCTGTTTCTTTTACAGGGAGAACACTTGGATCTCCACATACCATCTTTTTGAAAGTATGATCATGATCCAGTTGGGCTTATTCTTCAGATTTTCTTTCTTTCTTTCTTTCCTTCCTTCCTTCCTTCCTTCCTCCCCCCCCCCCTTCTCTGTTCTTTTGATTGAAATTGCCTGACTGCACAAAGACTCTGGGGAGGGTATGGGAACTATGGGATCAATGATAACTTCATTAACGGTATTATGTAGCAATCATTTGCCCATGAAAACATCAGAATATAGCATCATTCAGAACAATTCAGAAGGAACTCAGGACTCCTAAATATAATCCTGAATCTTTCAAATGTATATACTCTTTCATTTATCCAACTCTGATACAAATATTTATTCTCTGTATATACCAATATCTGTGAAACTCTTTAAATAAAGTTGATTGTGCTCTTTCTAAACTATTTTACAGCGTGCAATTCCCGTTGAGCATAGAGGATTACACAGGTGAGTCCTATATGCTATGCACAGGCTGCCTATTCCCATTGAATGCAATATGGAAGGGGGTATCGGCCTCAAGCATAGCTGGTAAAAATCTGTGTACCACCCTCACCTCTCATCCACTCTTTACAAAATGAGAGTAACATAGATAAGTAGTCCCCAACTTTCAGCCATTCATTTAGTGACCATTTGACATTACAGCTGTACTGAAAAAGTGACTTATGACTGGTCCTCACACAATCATAGCAGACTATCCCCATTGTCACATTTGGACTAGTGTGAATTTATGACAGTGGCAGAGTCCTAAACCATGGGATTACTATTTGCAATCTTTCCAGTCATTGTCTGACAAGGAACCAGATGGGGCAAACCAAATTCACTTAAAAAAAACCCAAAACTCACCTGATTCAATTAACAACTGTAGTGATTTGTTTAACAACTATGGCAAATGATCGTAAAATTGGGCACAACTCACTTAACAACAATCTCGGCTAGCAATGGGAATTCTGGTTGACGACTACCTGTGCAAAGTTTTTTTTAGTATATTTAGAAGGAAAATGTTCACTCTCTACTTTTACCCATTTAACACATATCAATATTTTTCTGCAACATTCTTTAGTAGCATTCCTATTGCATATTGAACATTTTAAAGGTTACACAAATATTCTCACAAATGTCACACTTCTCATTTCTACCTCATGTAAGTCTTGATCAAATGAAAGATCTGAAACTTGCAAATTAAACAAATGTAGAATAAATTAGCATTCAGAATGTTGTATATGAAGCCCTGCAATTTGCATTCTAAACTGATTACTCTGGAAGAAAAAAAAACTTTCCATTTTAAATTGTGACTGTAGTTCATTTCTCCCTCCTTGTGTTCCTTCTGGGCTTCATAAAACTGAATTATGTCTTCTGCCCTAGAGATACCATCACATCAGCCCATAGTTCTAACTCTGGTTAGTCATTATATCTATTTACAAAATGATAGCGTATAATGCATAAAATTACATCCTACAGCTTGACCAGCTGCAATGCAAATAATCAATTCATCAGAATAGACGTGGAAGGGACCTTGTGGGTCTTCTAGTCCAATTCCCTGCTCAAACAGGAGACTCTAGACCTTTTCAGATAGATGGTTGTCCAGTCTTTTCTCTAAACCTCCAATGATGAAGCACCTGCAATTGAAGATAAGCTATTCCACTGGATAATTGTCCTCTCCTTAATTCCAGGTTGCTCCTCTCCTTGATTAATTTGCACCCATTGTTTCTTGTGTTGCCTTCCGCTGCTTTGGAAAACAAGTTGACCCCCGTCCTTTTTATGGTAGTCCTTCAAATACTGGAATACTGCTATCGTGTCTCCTCTAGTTTGTCTTTTCTCTAGACTAGCCATACCCAATTCCTGCAACTGTTCTTCCTATATTTTTTCTCTCCAGGCTCTTAATCATCTTAGTTGCTCTTCTTTGCACTTTTTCCAAAGTTTCAACAACTTTTTTGTAATGTGATGACCAAAACTGGATGCAGTATTCCAGGTGTGGTCTTTAATAAGGCTTTATAAAGCAGTACTAATAGTTCAAGTGATTTTGATTCGATGCCTCTTTTTATACAACCAAGGAGTGTATTAGTTTTTGGCGGCTGCTGCACACTGCTGGGTCATGTTTAAATGATCATCTACTAGGACTCCAAGGTCCCTCTCACAGTTACTGTTTTTGAGCCAGGTATCACCTAATTTTTACTTGTACCTTTGGTTTTTCCTGCCCAAGTGTAAAACCTTGCCTTTCTCCACATTAAATTTAATTTTGTTCAATAGGGCCCATTGTTCAAATCTGTCAAAATCGTTTGGATCCTGAGCTTGTATTCTGGGGTGTTGGCTATTCCTGCCAGCTTAGTGTCATCTGCAAATTTGATGAGTTCCCCTTCTGATAATAGTTAAACAGATAATAATTAAAAACCACTATTTGTTCTCAGAAGAAATTGGTTTATTGTCCCCTTAAATCCATGTATAGATTTTGAGAAGTTATAATCAATGTTTTCCTGCATTAGCCTCTAAAGTATTACAATAGCATCAACAAATTAAGGGTTGACCATGTGAAATCATACTTTGTAGCCTTTCCATTGCATCCATGAGAGGTCAATGCAAAGGAAGAGAATACATATATTTCCACAAACGTATGTAACATATGGTATGTAAGTCCCAGGCACACATATCAATATTTTCTGCAACATTCCAGGAACCCTAGATCCAACATTCTTCATCAATATATTTCCAAACTTTTGAAATATAATTATATACAATACAATACAATAGTAGAGTTGGAAGGGACCTTGGAGGTCTTCTAGTCCAACCCCCTGCCTAGGCAGGAAACCCTATACCGTTTCAGACATAATTCAATCATATATTAACAACTTTAAAACTTAATTCTGCAGAACCCAAGTTAAATATAAAAAACAATAGTAGCTATCCTTGAGATGTTCAATAATGCACTCGGGCTTCAAGGAAGGAATAATATCATTTGTAAAACTCAAACTGAAGGAATAGAATAATAATTTTTAGTGTTAGGATTGAAAATGGTGGGAAACCTGATTTGTGCATCACATGTTACAAAAACTGAATCTACACCTTAACAGGATTCTCAGATGGAATTGTTAGATCATCCAACAATAATCTAATATTATCGGAAACTTGGTGTCCTTTCATAAATCCAGATTTTTGCAATCTATGTGCCACAGTTGGCAGTCAGTATTTTTGTGTTTACATTTAATAATAATATTGCTTTTCCCCCCCTCTCTTTCACACACACACATACACACACAGAGTGACATTCACTTTTCCCCAAGCAGAGCAAAAACTGGATCACCAACAGTTATATGTGAGGAATTTTAAAATATTTTTTCTTTATCTGCTGATTCAGTTTGTGTTAGAAGAAATTCCAGGAGTTGATAGGAAAATGAAACACTGCGATTTTTGTGTACATACAGGTATTTAGAGAGGTAAAAAGACAGAGGGAAGGAAGAATTCAAACAGAGACATTCCAGCAAGTTTTTGGGTTACAAATGCTATTTCTAATTCCAGAAAGTTTTACCTCTCTTATAATTTTAGTTATTTTACAGCAGGAGATTTTTCACATTTTTTTTAAATGAGGCGGAAGGAGTGATATTTTTCTTAAAAAATACATCCAAGCATGATAAAATGATTATATACTTCAGTGTTTTTCAACTTTGGTACCTATAAGGTGTGAGAACTTCAACTCCCAGAAGTCTCTAGCCAGGTAGTGTATGCAGAGTAAGGTTTCAACATTAGACTAATAGCCCAGTCAGTACAAAGTGCATTTGAGACATTTTCAGATATTATATTTCAAAAGCTATTTGCTTTCCCTGAAAAGAATGGCTCTAAAACTATCAAGTTTATTATATAATCATATATTTTCTTAGAAAACAATTTATCTTCTGAAAATGTCAATGTTTGTCATATAATTTGTACAGGGAGGCAAAATAGCTGTTTATGTTACTATAAAAACATGTAATTACCTAAAAGTCCCCTTTTCCCTCTTCTTCCAGCTTTTTGGAGAATATCAAATTAATGATTATTAGATAAATTGTAAAAGCAGATGCATATTTGAAAGCTTTTTTGTTTCCTGAGGCCTGTGAGGACCCAGTTGGAGGGGAAAGGAGCAGGAAGTGGAGCATGGGGTTTCTCAGATGGTAGATGTCAGCCTCTGCTTTGCTTACTTGCTATCGGCTGCCATAGAAACAGGGAGGGTGGGTGCATGGTATTTGGGATGGGAATAAATGGTACAGGAGATGATATGGAAAAGGGAATTTTCTTCTCACCATCTTCTCCGCATGCTGGTGGCCAGTGTTTGGACCTGGTCAAGGTCAACCGTCCTGCATACCAACATGATGATGCCTTTTGGAGATGCAATCCACATGACACCTAAGGGAGTTGCAGATTGGACACTGTGTGGGGTCATTGGAGGGAGAGGGCTGGGTTATCATTTGATATGTACTTGTTTGCGCCTTTCTGGCTCAGATCCTGCTTTACTTTCATTGCTATCTTTTCATAACCAGTAAAAGTATTTTAATTCCAAAAACAATGGAGAGGGGAATTTTCTTTCTTGGTTATTGATGGAGGCATGCTTGACAGTAGAAGAAGCCTTGGCAGGCCTGGGGCAGGTGAGCCTGAACCTGGACTAGGCTTCCAAGGGCTGAGGCATCCCATGCTCACACATTCATTTAATGGTCACATCAGGGACAGCAGGAGGTAGAACTGGTAAGTGAGATCGTTTCACTTAATGGCTGTCATGACATGCAACCATAATAGATAGACTCTGTTTGGGTGGGGAACTACTTGTATTTCGTTTCTATGAAGCTGAAAAACAGTTGCTTTCCATGGACCGACAGAGGAAGTAGAAACAAAAGAGTAACCACCTTTTTGTGTTTACTGCTGCATCAGAAAATAGAAAGCATCTGTGTTAATATTAAAGAAAATAATGTCGGAAGGGTATGTATGCACAGAACTGGAGAAGGATAGTAAAAACCATATTCCACTTCACCTAGTTCTGATTCTGACATTGACATTTTACAGGGCAAAGAAATATCCAGGGACTGCTGGAGAAAAGCAGAAGATGGAGAAAACCGCAGCTCTCACTTCCTACCAGCAATTTCTGAGTAAGGTGTGGCCTGTCATACAAATTTAATAAATAAATAAATTACTGGTTAGAAATTTAGGATCCTAGTCTGCTGCTCAGTCCTATAATGTTCATAACCCCACTATGGGACTGTTCAGAATATGTTGTCCATCAGAATATGTTACATTTCTTTTACCAGCTTGCTTGCTTTACCAATAACTTATGGATTGATTCTGTCAGATATCAGGCTTGCAATACACTTGACAAAACACCTCCTTGTGAGGAAGATGACTCTAGGTTGTATTCCTGGCATTTTCAGTTTTTGAAGAAATTACACTTTACTGATCAAGTGGAAATCTTGACCTCATCAATGGATTTGTAATCCATGCTTAGGAAAAGAAGTCTACAATGTGCTTTTGAATCTATCAGGTTCATCCTCTTAATTGGTCTGTCAAGTACTATTAACTCCCAGCCATATTTTCTGCTTTTATCATTCTATATAGGACTATCTTCCAGAATGAGCTCAGTACAAATGACATCAGGGACCTCAAAGGTAGCCCTTCCTCCTCTAGCTTCTGGATATCTTACCACTCTGACAATTCTTCCCTTAGAATTTAAATTGTCCAAGATAGTTAATCAAACATTATTAAGGCTAAAATGCATTTGTATATGGAATTGAATATAAATGGGGTAGTCATTATACGTTTTGTGGCGTGTTCTACTTAATAAAGGCTTCATAGTTACATGTGAGTTTTACACATTGGTAATATTCCTCCTTTCAAAAGGAGTATGTTAAGAGAATGTAAATTGCCTAATTGGCCAAACCATCATTTGAGTTTAGGAATTGCCTCTATAAGAACAAGTTCCTTAATTCTCTAGTGATAAATGTTACAGTTTTTTTTTGTTTTTGCTCACACAGGATCTGAATATTTATTGAATTTATTTTTAAACAAATACGGGTACAAAACTACAGGTTTCTAAATAATAAATTGAAAATTGTGATTATAGAATCCTAACTTTCCACTTGTTCAACTCAACTGGGCACAACTGACACAACTTGGTGCCTTCCAAATATAACTGACTACATAACTTATAATTAGCATAGGCAACAGACAAGCTAACTGGGATGAATAGAATTGCACTCTAACACAATTGGAGTGTTTAAGGAAGGAGATAATGGCACTAAAATATAGTACTTAAGTTACCTCAGTAATAAAATCTTGAATCCTCTAAAGTTGATTTATAAATCTGGAAAGGAGTAAGGGCACATAAGCTTCAGAGTAAAGAACAGAAGATGGATTCAAAACTTTAACCATAACTATGTAGCAAAGGCAAAGTTTTGATTGATAAATAGAATTTGAAGTTGTATCAGAGTAAAGTAATAAGGAGATGGATAAACACATGCATATCACATTGCACAATTCTGCCCTTCTGGGTAGTGGTAAATGATTGGAAAATTTTAGACCTGTCTCAAGGAAAATACATAGTTTGCCTTCAGAGTTGTACTAATCCTTAATAGGGGTATCTGAATTATAAATTATCATTGTAGAATGCATAGATTACTTTTACCTAGCACCAAATTAAAAATGATATTGTGTAGTTTATGGTTCTGTGCATTGAACTCGGGGTCTTCTATTAAGTCATAATATATTTGATTTGATCAACATAGACCTGATATATATATATATATTTATGGGAATTTCTAGATTTTAAAAAAGTTACACTAAGCATCTATTTTCACATCTTAATTAATATAACTGTCACACCCCCATCCTCTAATATTTCCCACAGCCTTGCCTATCACTCTGTTTGTCTTAATTTATCTGCTACTTTATCTCTTCTTTACCTTCCATTCTGCTAATTTTAGCTACTACTGATCTTAAACCATTTTTAAAAGTTATATTTATATCTTGAACAAAAACGTTGCCAAACACGCATTTTATGAACATACATATACCATGTATTAGGACGGAAACAGCATTGATTTTTGCTCAGTTTTCCTTGAAAAAGATAAATCTTGGTTAAATTCTTTGTAGCTTTCCCAGCTCCCATGCTTCAGCTAAAGCTTGCGGGGAAAAACAATGAGATAATTTCTTGCACAAGGTTCTTTTCTATTAAGAAACATTTGTGAAGATTGTAGACTTCATAATAGTATAAAACAAAAATATTAAAAAAGAATAGTGTGATGAAACTTTTCAATTAATCACTTTGACTTGCAAAAAAAGTATGCTTGTCCATTTGTCTATATGACCACCTATCTCACAGCACTGATTGTGAACAGTAATCATGAACTGCATGCACACAGTAACACAATATGAGCTGCCACACTGGAAAGTTCCCGACATCACACTGGCTTAGTTAATACCACATGCTTATTTTAGCTATGGATTCAAAGCCTATTTCTGGATTCACTTAGTATTATGGCTGGACCTAAAGGTGCTGTTCGAAATGCAACTGGACTTTCTTGTTTTTTTCCTTGAAAATGTTTTGCCTCTCATCCAAGAAGCTTCTTCAGAACTTAAGTAGCTTCTTGGGTGAGGAGCAAAACTTTTTCAAGGGGATGCTTTTGAATAGCATTTTTGGGACAACCATGACCTGGATGATTGAGAATATCTCTATAGACATATTCTGTCTGGATTTGCAATACTTGTTAATAGGAGGACTTGATTATTACAGTAATCACTGAATCGCTAGCCATTAAAAACCAAAAACTATCGCTCTATCCTATCTTAAACTTAGCCAGAAATTCAGTAATTGCACTAAAGTTAAAAATTAATAATTTCTTAAGGGCTACTTCTGGGTGGAGGAATTTTTTCTTATTAATTATTATTAATAATAATATTTACCCATTCTACCCCATATGTTCACTTTTACTTTCATATTTTCTGGTTTTGGTCTTTCTTATAGAATAGTTGGTCTTAACGGCTTCTGTGAAGAAGGATCACTAGCCAGCTGAAGATGGCAACACTGAGAGAACATGATAGTTCTTCATTGCCTGCTTCCTTCTTCCTTACAGGACAGCAACAGGGATTGGACATGACAATGTACATGCTGTCTTTCTCTTCCTTATAAGAAACATGCTATGAATCTTTCTGTTCACTCCCAGGAATCCATATTTTGCATGTGAAGAACCAAATCCATGAAGAGTACTTAGAAACCGATGCTCAAGGTATAAAAAAGGGAGGTAGAATTAAGAAAAATATAAAGTTTAAATGGAAGGTTGACTTCTGAGATAATTATAAGGGTGAGGAACCAAGAAGTAGAAGTAAGCCTTTTTCCTGTAGGAAAAAAAACCTTGAAAGGACAGTTTAAGTCTTACAATTGAGGAAGCAGAACAAAAAGCACAGAGAGGAGCAAAGGTTATTTCCCCAATGCTAAATTCAAGATATATCCATCCATTATAAATCCAACAAAAAACCTCATGAAATGTATTGTTTCCCAGGAATCTATATTTTCCCTTGCTGATGCTTATTACTATACCAACTGAGCCTTGATTCTCAGTTAATGCTCCCAAGAGAATGGGTGACAAAGCCTAACAAATTTCAAACATCTTGAAGATGGGATGACAAGCAAAAAAGGAATGTTGCTTGTGCAACATGAAATGGTTTGTCCCATAGTTAAGTGCTTCAAACTGGTGCTTCAAAAAGTTGCATCTTCGAATTTCCTCTCAGGAAAGTTGGTCTTAATTGGACAGGAAGGTTTCCAGCCTACTTGAGAACTGCAACAGTGCCAATTGATTTATTTTGATTAATACACCACCTTTCTACACACGGTTCCTCAGGGCTTGGTTTTTCTTTCCTGTAGAAGCTGATCCTGATAGACTCGGTAAAGAAGAGTCTCCAGCCCAGTTGGAAATAATAATGAGCAAAATTGGCAAATCCTCACTGCCTGTTTCTTCTTCTGTTGAACTGGATATTTGTGTTCATACTTTTCTTATTTCTGTGCAAGTTAAAGGTTACAGTTTAAAAAGTATTTAAATTGTTCTTTAATATATCATTTCATTATCTGTGAAACAAAGTCCTTGATTTGATTCCTCTAAACTTATATAATGTCAGCTATCCAAACTTTCTGCAATACTATACTGAGTTAAAGCAATGCATATTGCCAGTGATTGTTTTTGATATTTAAAAGGTATCAATGTTATTTTGTGGATTGGTCTTTTTTTATAACATGTTGATATAGAAACGCATATGACCCGTACAGGAGGGGGGGGGGAAGTTTCCAATCATTTGCTTTTGTATCCTCAAGCAGCAGACGTTATCTATTTTTTCATCCTCTTCAAATTCTGTAGTTCATCTGCACTTCCATCTTCCCACAATAATTACATGTTTCCTATTGAAAATGTATACATTTTCACACATACAGCCTTTTCTAATTTATAGCCTTAATGATGCATGAAAAAGGTCTTAAAATAATATGGTCATCCTTCTTTAAAAACCTGCTTTTATAAACAAAATGGAGAGATGCAACAGAACAAAATAAATTAATTTAAAGCCATTTCCACATCTAGATAATAACATTCAAAAATACTTTTCAAACACTTGATTCAACATTCAGAAAAATAACTCTTCCTAATTTTTTCAATGGGTGCATCGCACAAATAAGACTCGCTTATTTGCAGAAATAACTTGCATCACACATCCATCCTGTCTGAACTCTTTTCACCTACTAATGCAAGTGTTAGAGCTTTTGCCTGAGACTGTCAACTTTCAAGACACTGTTCTTAATGTATAATCAAGTGGTTACAGCCAGTGTGCATGACAGGTTTGACATCCATAAATCAAATGCTGCTCTACAGCATTGCCCTATAACCATTCTGCAGCATTGAAAAAGTCTTGCTAGGAAATAAGACCTCTGAGAAGTGTCTATTGTTTGAGAGATGTCTTGAATTGAAATCCTTGGCTTATATAAAGTGCCACAATTGATATCAAATGTTTCACAGAGTTTTCATTTTTTCACAGAAATCTAAGTGTGCAATTCAACATTATTTTAGAATTGTAAACTGCCCAAAGTCATAGATTGAAATGAACAGCTATATAAATTGAATAAATACATAAATAAATTGTCTAGACCTTAAGGACATTTTAAGGTAGAGCAAATTCCAGGTATGACTTTACCAAGTGTTAAGACACGCATCTCAATAATCTTTTCAGGTGGAAATTCACTGGAATAATTTTAAAAAAAACAATGTAAAAGTTTAATTTATTCTGGGTATCAGTAGATGCCATATAGAGGTTTTGTGAAGGTGCCAAGTACATCTGTGTGCCACATGGCAAAATAAAGCAAACTTCCTTTGGTAGCCGAAATACATGGCTTAAAAACATTTAAATGCAGCTACCTCTAGTGTTCCACTTCTTTAAACTTCCTGAATGAGAATATTAAAAAGAAATTCTTTTACCACTCTCATAATTAAATGTGATTTAGAATGCAGGCCATAAATCTTTATGGTTTTAATAGAAAGCAAACAGATCCCCAGTTATAGCCTACAGAAACAATATCCAATTGGGAGAAATAATATTTCCACAGGATACTATTTCAAGTTTTAGCATGTATGCTTCAAAGACCTCCTTCTGAATATGTATTGAAAAATAAAAGCCTTCATTGTTCTCTAGAGAAGTGTACCCATGTGGATATTGTCCCTCCTTATTTTTCTAATGAATATATTAAGAAGAGGGAATAATGAGAGATTTATTCAGAGACAAGTTTCATGATCACTCCCTAGAGATACGGCCACCATCCATCCTGATCAGTACAGATAAGGCTTTCAAAATAGCAAAGTAGAAAAATCATGAATTACTGGTAACTATAACACTGACATATTTTTTCAGACGTTTTCATTCATCTCCATTTATTTGCATGAAAGAGGGATAGTCATAAGCTATTACAGCATAATGACAAATAATTGGCATGCCTGCAATAGAATATTCTATACAAATCCTTGAAGACAAAAATGTATATTGTCTAGGAAGAAATATTGTCAACAACTAAGCATGCATTCAGCCGTGCATAACACTGAACCAAATGCAATTTACAAAGAATGGCTAAATGCATTTTTTGCAGGATCTAACCAATATGTACCTGTGAACTGGAATTGGCAGAATATTACATAAGATACCATTTAAGTAAAAGTCTGTTCTTTGTGCCTTGCCATGGGCCAATTTAGAATATGTTTCTTTTGGACTCTTTTTAAAGATCAACCATTTGAGCTTCAGCAAAACAACACACTAGTTCAAAGTCACCTGATGAGTGGCCACAGCTAATTCCTTTGGTTCTCAACTTGTAGTCTGCCAACTATTTCTGTTATATGGAACCATATAAATTATTGTGTTGTTGAAGTTATGTCTTAAACAAACAACATAAGCTGAAGCCAACCTGCCAAAAGGAAAGTATGAAGTCAATAAGAGAAAGTTATACTTATACAGTCATGCTGCCAATCTTTTAATTATTCCACTCCCATTTCATCCTCCAACAATAAGTAAATGATAAAGAGAATTTCTGACAGAGGCTCATTTCACACATCATTGGGAACAATAAAATCTTTTCCAGATAAGGAGCACTCAGTGTACTAAGGTATTTTAATGCACTGTAAAATGCAAGCTGCTAAGTAGATCAACTAGATAATTGTAGCAAGTTGGCTTCAACTCAAGTATTTTATTACATATACACAGATCTGGTGAGCATGTCATTTCCTAACTATTATAATAACTAGTTTCACCTGCTCTCAGCTTTCCCATTTAAAATACCTTAATGGGGATCAGCTCAAAAACATAACTCAGCCAATGGCTGCTTCCTTATTTTACAGAAACGATAATCAAAAAACATTTCTGATAAGTTAGAATACTTGACGTTACTAGTATTAAACATTACTTTAAATGAATGGTGCTCCTGTATTTATAAATGATTGGATTTTTTTAAAGGGGTATTGTGATTTCATCTAAAATTCTTTCCAGTTCTGGCTTGAATGATAAGTAATCCTATAGCATTCTGATTTTTTCCCTGTTTTTCTGTCGTCTAATGAACATCTACAGTAGAACCAATTGCCTAGAAAATATTGGATTTGTTCATTTGGACATGAACACGTTGTATTTTAATGTTCCATTGTAATATTTCAATTTGCTTCTATTTCAACTGAGTTTTCTATTGTAACCCACCCACCTCCATAGTGTTTGAAGCAATGAGAATATAAGACCAGGTGATGTTCGCTTTCTATTCCATTTCAGAGCCACAGAGACAGTACCCATGACCCAATGTTTAGGGGAGGGTGAAATTAAAACCTCAGATAAATAAATCCCCATAGGAAACAATAGGAACATAATTTTTGCTCTCACACACTGAAAAATCAGTGCAGATTAGAATCAGTTATTTAAACAGCCCTGTCTTTTTTCACAATGTTGAGAACAGACAGAAACCTTTTCAGTTTCCTTAAACAAACCCTCTGGGTTTCTTAACCAACAAATTATAGGACAAACAGACCAGTCAATCTTTTTAACATTTATTTCAATTATCATAGCTCTCCGCTGTGGTTTTCTGAACGTTTTTATTTAAAAGAAATCATCTCTCACTGGCCATTTTTTTCTGTAGGCACAGATACCCTGTTTATTGAACAGATCAAGCAGTAGAGCTGCCTTTTTTCCCAGCAAGCCTGCATTGCTTTTTGCTGATTTTTTTTCTTGCACACAGGGATGGGTTTTGTAGGGGAGAGAGAGAGAGAGAGACGGAGAGAGAATGAGACCTGTTGATATGCATTTTAACTGCATGAATAATAGTAAGATAACAAGATACCAGAGACTTCACAGAGTGCACATATATTTTGAAATTCAACATATAGATAGATCCTTTCTTTTTTGAAAATGTATTCTGAGCCTCAAATTCAATAGACCATGCATATAATGTTTGTGCACACCAAATACTAATAAATAAATTGTATCAATTTTATAATAGTCTGTGCATTTACTCATCAGAATTAGCAATGATTATGCATAATGCATAGAAATATACCCTTTTGCATCATAAAATACAGAATAGGATATTGCACACCCATTCACATCAGCTCAATCTTTCTCATAGCAAACCTTTTAAAAAGAGAAGAAATTTAGTTGACAGGACAATAACCTTATAGGCAATCATCTATCTCACACCAGCCCATAATTGTAAACCAAGAACTGCAGAGATGGGATTGTCTAGACTGGAAAAACGTTTGGAGAAATATAAAATCAGGAAAACCTGATTTAGTCATTGAGGACGTGGAATTGAACTGGAACTGGAAACTGCATCCAGTTTTGGTCACATTACAAGAAAGATGTTGAAAAAGTGCAAAGAAGAGCAACTTCTTTTAAGGGCCTGGAGACAAAAACCTAGGAAAAACGTATGAAGAATGGTTGCAGGGATTGGGTATGGCCAGTCCAGAGAAAAGAGGGAGTAGGGATGACAGTTAGCAGTATTCCAGTATTTGAAGGACTACCACAAAGAAGAAGGGTCAACTTATTTTCCAAAGTACCAGAAGGCAAGACAAAGAAACAATGGATGGAAACTAATCAAGGAAAGAAGCAACATGGAATTAAGGAGAAACTTCCTAACAGTGTGGAGAATTAACCAGCGGAACAGCTTGCCTTCAGAAGTTGTAGGTGCTTCATCATTGGAGGTTTGTAAGAAGAAGCTGGATAACCATCTATTTGAAATGGTATAGGGTCTCCTGCTTGAGCAGGGAGCTGCACTAGAAGACTACCATGAACCTTTCCAGCTCTATTCTGATTGATTGACATAATATTTATAAATAAATGAGTAATATTTTTTTTTAAATCTTGCTCTATGTCCAAATGATCTTTTTTTTCTTTTTGTCTATAACACCTGCCAAAGGTGCAAGAAGTCATGTGACTCAAAGTCATTTCCTCAAAAGAGGAAGCAAAGAGTTTAACTTATTCAGGCTGCAAGCACCAGCGTACTTAACCATCATGCTTTGAGGGCATCTTCTGCTGCAAAGTTCTTTTAATATTTCAAGAAAAAGAAGCTCACCTACTCATGAAAATCTTGATGCTTGGTTATTTTAAGAGGTGCATCTACAATATCGTTGAAGCTAAGAAAGATTTCCATCAGATACACTTCTCTGTATTCCCTTAGAAGATTTTTTAGAAATTTCTTTTAACTAAGAATTTTTTTTTACAAAAATGTCCTACGTTGAATCGACTTCCGGTCCCTGCAGGCGACGGACGTTTTGTCTGCCGCTTGTCTTCTCGGTGGGCTCCGTCAAGGAGCACAGGGGGGCTTGGAGGGGTCCCTTGCCACAGGTCGGCTTGTTGGAACCCCCCAGACTCGGCGGCAGCCAGTGGGGTTTTTTCCAGCTTTGCCCCAGGAGCCGGGGAGCAGAAGGGGGGCATTCTTGCCCCTTTGCCGAATGGGTTCCAGAAGGAATAAGTTAATCAAAGGAAGCATGGCTGAAATGTTGGTCGTGGAGGATCCTTCCTAATCTCTTCAACTATCGTAACAGATAAGCAGCGGGCTATCATAAGTTCCTATTCAATCTATTTAAAACTGAAGATTAGAGGGGGGATTTTTTTTAAAAAAAAAAACCTCGGACAAAGTGGCATTTAAACTCTCTCTCTCCACTTTGGAATGGAGAGAGAACAAAGGTTGACCTGCCACTTGAATTAACTATGCGAGAAAGACTGAAATCACAGTTGCAAGAGTGCTTGCTGAGCTGTTCTTAAAAAACAAAAACTTTTGCTCTTCTCCCTGTGAAAAGGAGGAGTCAAGATGGCTCCCCTCGGTTCACGTTTTGAAGTCTGCCTTTTGAAACCACCCTGGGGAAAAAAAAAATTCTGGCATCTTTTAATACCTCCTTTAGGGTGCTCTGGATCTCTTCTGCTACGTGGACTTTTTGGATTTTGATTATTCGGTTTCTCTCTTTCTGGTGTACCTCTGTGTCTTGGAACAGTGAATGAGAATTAACTTTTTACTTTCGGATTCTCCTGCTACCTTAGACCAGCCCGGCTGTGCACTCCAGTGACGCCATTTTCTTTGTAAAAGACTTACCATCTCTGAACTTAGACAATGGGACCTAAGAAACCACCAACGGGCAAGTCACTATCGGCTCCTGCCTCAGCGACTTCCAGCCCAAGTACCCAGCAGCCGAAAATTACTTCATTGCTACAAAAAGAAGCGGCTGGAGAGAGCTCAAAAGAATTATCTGTCAACCAAATGTTTCAGGAAATTATGAGAGGTCAAAACGAACTGAGGAAGGAAGTGGCAGATCTCAAAGACAAACTCAGAGGGGTACAACATAACACAACAGAAAATAGACAAAGAATTGCGGTGCTGGAGGAGGCGGCAGCTGGGATGGGGGGAAAGGTTAAGGAGGTCCGAAAGGGAAATTTAGAACTGGAAATAGAAATAGAATTTGAATGAATGTCTTTTTTTCTCAGGTTCCAGAACCTACCAGAGACAGAAAATGAAGATCTTAAAGATATTATGAGCACAATTTTACCAGAATACCTTAAGAGAAACAAAGAGCAGATGTGGTGGGATATGGACCTGGTCTATAGAATTAATTCAGCATATGCCAGAACCCATAATGTTCCAAGAGAGGTACATGTTAAATTCCTCAGGAGGACCACGAGAGATGAGGTGCTAGGGGTCCAAAGGGAGGGACCTTTAAAATGCCTAGTAAAGAAATTATCATTCTAAAGCAAATTCCGAAAAATATAAGAGAAAAAAGGAGGAAGTATTCTTCCTTATCAAAGAAACTATACAATAGAGGAATTTGGTTTAGATGGTTATTGCCAGAAGGAATGCTGATCTTCTGGCAGGGAAGTTGAATTAGAATTAAGACAGTGGATGAGGCCGAAGCCTTTATTAAAAAACATTTTTCTCTCCCAGAGGACGAAGATAGCGGAGGTGGGGGAAAAGGCAGCAATGTACAAGATATGGGGAAGGAGGGGGGCTATGGCTCCGCCTGGGGACAGGGAAGAGGGAGCAATATCGAAAAGGCTCAGGTCACAAAAATAAATATGTCTGAAATATTATTGTAATTGTTGATATACTAGAAAGTGACAAAGAAAGAGATGATTGAACACATGGTTGATATAAAGTAAGAATTCTGTTTATGCTTATCTTTTATATGTTATTTTTAAAATTGTAGAAGCGTGAGATTTGGAGGGATTTCTACTACTAACATGGGAGCTACCAAAATTTTCTATGTACCCTTTTATCTTTTCCCCATAAATGTTTTAAAACCAATAAAAAAATTTACAAAAAAAATGTCCTACGTTCACCTTTATATAAACACAATATAAACACAACACTTACCATTTTTGCCCATAGTAAACATATAATGTGCATTGCCAGATCATTCGGAAGATAGAGAATGAAAAGTGTCACTTCACCAGTTAGACAAGTTCAAAACTGAATAGGAAAAAATAAATTTATATAATTTTGGAGTATGCAAGACATAACCTCTAAATCCAATCATGTAAACAAGAGATTAGCTGAGATTTCAAAGGAAAAAGTCAGATTGCATACCTAAAGGAAGATTGAAATCCTTGATAGAATAAAGTTTTTCTAGATGATTGCCCAAAGAGGCTGCAAAGAAAGTATCTCTTGAAGTAGCTTTAGGGAATAAGGAAGATCACCTTCAGAGAAATACTGTATGTATTATAAAAACAAAGATGACTGAAACATTATTTAAGACCAAGATTGATATAAGTCCCGCTATAGACTGAACTAGGAAATCAATATCACAGGAGGAGTAGAACCATATTTTATTAAGTTGGGTTGTAATAAAAGAATCCTGCAAGCCTGATTGTGCTCTACTACTTCTCCATCTTATATTCCAATGAATCATAGATGAGCATGCCTAAGTCACTTCTGAATACTATCATGCTTCCCAAAATGAAAAGAAATGTTTCAACCCTCTTTATGCAACAGCCCTTGCATATTATTTTAGTTAAAATCATTCCCTTATACTCTATAGTACCTTAGAGAGAGGTAACATAAGAATATACATAAAAATGTGTGAAATTCATCCCAATGAAGAGATATGCCATAATTTTTTTTCATTTAGATAGCACATAATTCTTTTCATTTAGAGAAAGACGAGATATAATTTTCATTGACAAAACATTTTGCATCAATCTGAAGCCTCCTCATTATTCTGTACTAAAAGGCACTATGTACATGCATATGCCTCTTCCAGTTTTGCAAGTGATAGAGAATTCTGAGACAGACTGAGCAGGAAAGCATTACCTTTAGCTTCTTTTTAGTGTCTTCCCACATTAGTCAAACCTAAAAAAGGAACTTTCACAATTAGTGGAGGAAGTAAGGAAGAGTTGCAAAACAGAGGAAAATTAACCATTGTGTCTGTTTAAAAGCTAAGAGGCCATATTGCTTCACAAAGTACTTTCCAAAGATGTTTCAATTGATGTAAAGCACCTCATGAAGATTTGCACAGCTCTGTCATCAGCCTAGAAATTTGTCTATTTTTTTCAAAAACAGGAATAGCAGGAATAGTCAAACCCCAAAGATGGTCTCAAGAACTTTAATGTGACAGGAACCCTGGGCTCTATCTAAGAAAAAGAAATAAAATGTGGATAAAAGTAAGATTTTACACTTAAGCAAGAAAAATCATTTACACAAGTCCAGATTGGGTGAAACTTGTCTCAATACCAGTAACTGTGAGAGGGATCTTGGAGTCCCAGTGCACAATCATTTAAATATGAGCTAACAGAATGCAGCAGCAGCCAAAAAAGCCAATGCAATTCTAGTCTGTATTAATAGAAAAATAGAATGAAGATCACATGAAGTATTAGTACCGCTTTACAAAGACTTAGTAAGACCACATTTGGAATACTGCATCCAATTTTGATCACCACAGTATAAAACAGATGTTGAAATACTGGAAAGAGTGCATAGAAGACCAACAAGGATGGTTAGTGGGCTGGAGGCTAAAACATATGAAGAACGGTTGCAGGAACTGGGTATGTCTAGTTTAATGAAAAGAAGGACTAGGGGATATGTGATAGCAGTGTTTCAATATCTCAGGGTTGCCACAAAGAAGAGGGAGTCAAACTATTCTCCAAGGCATCTGAGTGTAGAACAAGAAGCAATGGGTGGAAACTAATGAAGGAGAGAAGCAACTCAGAACGGAGGAGAAATTTCCAGACAGTTAGAACAATTAATCAGAGACATGAGTGCAGTGTTCCAATGTTTGAGGGGCTATCACAAAGATGAGAGGATTAACCTATTTTCCAAATCAGCAGAAGGCAAGACAAGAAACAATGGATGGAAACTGATCAAGGAGAGAAGCAACCGCCCTCATGTCTCTACAAATCTCTTTTCTCTTGACAAAGGAAGGACCTCTTCAGGAACAAAGCACCACAAGCAGAAATATAATTCAATGTTACTATTTTTTTATATATTACCAAACCTATTGCATCAAAGTACCTGTTTGGGTATGGTAGGACTTAATGTAAGGGAATTATAGTATTTTTATAGTTGAGAATTACTGACATTTGCCATAATTATATTTGTCAGTCCAATTCAGAAGCTGCAATACACATCAGCAACTCTTTTAAGGGAACTTGACAAAGCATAGTTCCTGCTGCAGTGATTTGTTTCTTCTTCCAACAGTGACTTCTTTATCTCTCAGAGATCTGTCACCTTTTATTATGCCTTTTGCCTTTTGTGATAGATACCTTACATCTCAGATGCCAAAAGGCCAGTTCTCTGTTTTCAGAGCAACAACTGCTTTGCATAAAAACATCCTTAAGGTAACAGCTACTTGATAACAAATGAATAAAAATAGTGCCTTGAAGAAAGGAAAGAAAACAATAGAAACATCTATTGTTAATATAATTATTTCACATCTGAATGCTCCATTTGACCATGTGCCTGCATAAATGCATATTCCAGCATCATCAATATATAGAGCTATAGATACTCTGCTTGAAACTGAAGGACCACACTGAGTGCATTATAGCAACGTTCAGTTTTAAATGCTGATAGGTTGACTTCCACTGATATCACTACTGCATTAACCTCTTAACTTAGTGCTGATGGCCTTGTGCCTTTTTTGTTCCTTGGTGTCATGGTTGGTAACATTTTACATGTTGATTGACAGCGTTATGCATTTGTATAAAGGCATGGTTCATCTTTTAGAGGGGAACATATGTATTCTTGATGAATCAGAATGCCAGCTTATCTGTATGATGACAATACTTTCATTCACCTGACTTTCCATATTGGAAATACACCCGTCTCCAAAGCCTAACATCTACTATAATAGCAGAAGCCATAAAAGCAATCTTGGGATAACCAATTAAGTATCTATCCCTACTTTAAGTATTTCATTAGATACAATGTGCATCTAGCAATGTCATTAAGGATATTGAGGTGAACTGTGAGGTAATTGGGCAGGACTACAAGGCAGTTATTCCATGAACATTGTTTCTCTCTAGAGAGATGCTTTCTTTTCTGTTTCCAAAGCTCAGCCCACTTCACAGTTTTTAAGCATTATTTGGCCTTCTCCATATTCTAAGGCTAAGCTGGCAATGTAGTTTTCTGGAAAAGTGTTTTTGTAATGAGGTATGTAGTGGGGGGAGTGGTGGCTCAGTGGCTAAGACACTGAGCGTATCTATCATAAAGGTCAGCAGTTCGGCGTAATGGAGTAAGCTCCCATTACTTGTCCCAGCTTCTGCCAACCTAGCAATTCAAAAGCACATGCAACTAGAAAAATAGGAACCACCTTTGGTGGAAGGTAACAACGTTCCATGCTCCTTTGGCATTTAGTCATGCCAGTCACATGACCACGGAGACGTCTTCGGACAGCGCTGGCTCTTTAGCTTTGAAACGGAGATGAGCACCGCCCCTAGTGTTGGGAACAACACTACCTTTAATGAGGTATGTAGTTTACCTTTAATGAGGTATGTAGTGGGGAAAAGGAAATTCCCTCAGGATTGAACCAGTCCATCCTTTGGGGTCCTTCAGTTTTCAGTAACCATTCATGTGGGGGAACAAAGATTAGGCTTCTTTCTATCACCACTTCTTTACTATATGTGAAAGACTAGATATATTCCTCTCTTTCACACCAACCCTCTGGGAATCAGGAAAGGATCAAAGGGGAAATCCTGGGTCTGGCTAACATAGAAATCTTTCCCCTAATATAATGTTCTAATGTTGTTCTGGTGTGACCAGAATGACTCCAACCTTAAAACACGGCATTTCAACTCAGTTTCATTTCTACTTATGTTGTAACAGGTGGTATATTTTTGAGTCAAAATATCTTAACCTGAGAAAATTATAAACATCTTTAATATAACCTATGGGACTGAACCTAGATCCAAATTTGTGACATGGTTGTTGAATCAAAATACACCATTTCTAATAATCTGATAAATTAATTTAAAAAGTGTGAGCATCATGACAATTAGAGCTTCCATTCTGACAGCTAATTACCATATATTTCTCTTGAGATGAGCATATCACTAGATATACATTATGTGAAGGTGAAAGAGGCATTCCAAGCATTTGTTTTCCATTTGTCATACTGTTAAGCAATGAATGTCAGCAGTGACAGAATAAAGTTAGGTTATTCATTATTATGAGAAACAGAGTGCCAAAAGAAAGTCAGTATCCCAACTAAGTATTGAGTTAGCATTCTTTGTTTGCATGCAACTCTATAAACTCAAAGAACTAGAGAGATAGCCCAGCACAGCACAGCTATGAGTTTGGCGGTCTTCTAGTCCAAACCCCTGTTTGAGCAGGAGACACTATACCACTTCAGTTAAATGATTGCCCAGTCTCTTTTTGAAAGCCTCCAGTGATGGAGCAACTACAACTTCTGAAAGCAAACTGTTCCATTGATTAATCACTCTCACCATTAGGAAATTTTTCCTTAGTTATAGGTTGCTTCTCTCCTTGATTAGTTTCCATGCATTGTTTCTTGTCTTTCCTTTTGGTGCTTTGGAAAAAGGTTTAACCCCTTCATCTTTGTAGGATATCCCTCAAATATTGGAAAACTGCTATCATGTCTCCCCTAGTCCTTTTCGTTAGACTAGACATACCCAATTCCTGTAACCGTTCTTCATATGTTTTAGCCTCCAATCCTCTAACCATTCTTGTTGCTCTTCTCTGCATAGTGTTAGGGATGTAACCCTAGGCTTGGCTTGGCAATGTATATTAAGCTATGATTATGTTACTGTTACTTTAAATGCTTAAGAGATTAATTGGTTAATTACCTCAAGCAGCCATAAGAGGGAGCCAGAATGGTTGTTAGATCTCTCTACTCTCTGTTAGACAATCGGATACTGTATAGTGAGTTACTGAGTCTTGCTACTATTAACTACTTTGTGTGTTAAACTGAGAATATTGATAACTGACTGACTGAACCGTGTATGACTTGGACTGTAAACTGAACTCTGAATACCTCTATATTTCTACATAGTAAACTACTATATTTTATACTATTCAGTGTCTCTGTATGCTGGTTTGTGCGTGTTCTACCATATCACTCTCATTACGCTTCTCTGCATACTCGCTCTTCTAACGGGGAACTTAATTACTTAACACATACTTTCCAGAATCTTAACATCTTTTTTATATTGTGCTGACCAGGATATAAAAAATATGTCAAGACTTTGGAAAGAAATTGATAATGCTGAAATTGATAGCATGTCTATTTCTTCCAGGAAGACAGGACTTGCGAAAAGATACTTGAGGAAGCTACAAAGCTAAGCAAGTATTCAATGATGGGTAATAGTGGTTCAGAGAAATTTCATTTTAGAATAAGAAAATATAAGCATTCATCCTGATCAGAACACTGAATGGCGCACTTCTTTGATTTTGCACTTTATTTTTGGCTCAAAAGTATAATGTTGGTCGGCTTCAGTTACTAAGTCACCTTGTCACATTGTTTCACTAAGATTGTCATTAGTGACTGTTTCTTTGAGTATTTGTAAGCTCATCCTTGTGTCATCAGTGATGTTATTTAGCCACATTGTTTTTTGCTCAGCCTCTTTTTAATAGGCTTATATTTCTTCAAGTCTCAGAATTTTCTTCAATGATGCTTACCTTCATGTTATATTTCTAAAGTAGTTAAGCTTCAGCTACATTATCCCATTAGACCCTTCTCCAGAGGACTAGGTGTCCACACAATGTGTTCAAAGAAGTATCATCTGGGCCTGGTCAATTATCTCTCTAGTGAGAAATCTGATTGATTTGTTCAATGATTTATTTGCTTGTTTGCTTGGCATTTAAACATCTTTTCCACTGTCTTCATAATTGCTTTACCAAATGCTAGTCTATGGCATATTTCTTGACTACTAGTTCCTTTAGAAGTAAGGAGCTATTCTCATTATCAATTCTAAGGCTGGTTGCTGTACTTCTTGTCAGCTCAGGTTATTGATGTTTCTTCTTCCAAATTTAAAACCACACTCATCTTCTTCCACTCCAGCTTCAATGTATGGTCTGATTCTAGTCATTCGGTGTTAAATGATTTGCTCTTCCTGAAGTTCAAGGTTTTCTCAGCAATTTCCTCCTGCATCACAGTTCAGATGTATCAATTTTTCTTCATTCAAACTTTTTAGTGCTCCAGAATTCACAATTTATAGTACAACTGGGAAAACCAAGGCATTAACAATATATACCTTTGTTGTCAGGGAGATGACTCTTCACCTTAATATTAGCCTACATCTGTCTTTGTCTTAAACAGCAGGCTCTTTATTTCAAGGCTCCAGTTACCATTCCTGGAAAATGTTGCATTTAGGAAAATAATGTCATGCTACTTCATCTTGTTTTCCATTTGTTTACACTGCATTGGCATTGTTTAAGTTTAAGAAGAGACTGGACAGTTACTTGTCTGAAATGATATAGGGTCTTCTGCTTAATCAGGGGGTTGACTAGAAGACTTCAAAGATCCTGTCCAGCTGTATTCTGATTGATTGATATAAACAATCAATAGACAGGGGTGGGCTTCAAAAATTTCAGCAAAGGTTTTCTGCCCGGTTTCTTGGTGGGTGTGGCCATGCTGGGTGTGGCCTAGTCAGCCTCCTGCACCATGGCAAAGGGGCATTTTTTGCCTTCCCCAAGTTCCAGAGACTTTCATCAAGGCTTGGGGAAGGTGAAAACTGCCTCCCTGCGCTCCAGAGGCACTCCAGAAACTGGAAACAAGTCCATTTCTGGCCTGTTGGAACTTCCAGGAGGCTCATTTTTCCAAGTCTCCACATGGGTCCTGACCTTACCTCACATCCAAAATGCTCACAAGAAGACTCCTGGGAGGGGAGGGATGGGCAGGGCCAGCCAAGGGTGACATTTGGAGGTTCTCCGAACCAGCCATAACATTAGCTACGAGTTCTCCCAAACCTGGGCAAACCCGTAACAGCCCACCCTTGGTTATAGAGAGAGAACAAGATAGTGATTGTCTTTTCCATTCTCTTTCTTTACTTTCAACAAGAGACTCCTTAAATCTTCTTCACTCACAATGTTGTCACAATGCTATGTCAGCATATCACAGGTTAATGTTGTTTCTCCCAGCTATTTTAATTCCAACTTCTATTTATTCTAGTCCAGCATATCTCCTCATTTATTCTGCATTTCAGTTAAATAACATACCATTTATAACCTTTGCATGTTCCATTCTTAATTTAACAATTTAGTTCTTCCATATTGTATTCTAATTATTGTTTTTGGTCTTTTCTGCCTGCCTGTAGTCATTTTGTTTCTGTTTGGGTAAGGAAATATGGGTCATAGGTTCTCTAAATTTGCATTTAAAATTCAGGTTCATTTGTGCTATTTTCATATCACTGTGTATTTTCTACTTTTAAAGGAATTTAATTGGTTTTTAAAAAAAATTGGGGAAAAGGGTAGGTGAATATACCCAAAAAAAATTTTTTTTGGGCAGCTCCATCGTGCTAGACGTAGTAATCTCTCCAATTCTCACAACTTTTTGCAGAAAAACAAACAAACAAAAGATAAAAGATAAGCAGAAACAGCATCTTATTATACATTGTATCAACCATGTGTTCAATCATGTCTTTTGCCACTTTCTAATATATCAACAAATAAGGTGATATTCCAGATATATTTATTTTTGTGACCTGAGTCTTTCCATTATTGTTCCCTCCCCCCTGTCCCCAGGTGCAGCCGCAGCCCCTCCCTCCATCATGTCTTGTGTGTTGTCGCCTTTTTCACTACTTCTTATATTTCCGTCCTCTAGGAGGGCACTATGTTTTTTAACGAAGGCCTCTGCCTCCACAACTGTGTTAATTCTAATTCTGTTTCCCTCCCAGAATATCAGCATTCCTTCTGGCAATAACCATCTAAACCAAATTCCCTTATTATATAATTTCTTTGATAAGGAGGAATACTTCCTTCTCTTATCTCTTATTTTTTTTGGAATTTGCTTAAGAATGGCAATTACTTTATCTTTATATTTTAGTGGTCCCCCCCCCTCTGAGCCCCTAGAATCTCATCCCTTGTGGTCTTCCTAAGAAATTTAACATGTACTTCCCTTGGAACATTATGTGTTCTGGCATATGCTGAATTAATCCTATAAACCAGATCCATATCCCACCACAACTGTTCTTTATCTCTTTTAATATATTCTACTAAAATTGTACTCATAATATCCTTAAGATCTTCATCTTCTGTCTCTGGTATGTTCTGGAATCTGAGAAAGAAGGACATTCTTTCAAGTTCTATCTTTGCCATAAAACTTTCCAATTCTATATTCCCCTTCTGGACTGCCTTAACCTCCTCCCCCAGCCCAGCCGCGCTCTCCTCCAGTACATCAATTCTCTGTTTATTTTCTGTTATTTGTTGCTGCACACTTTTAAGCTCATCTCTAAAATCTGCTCCCTCCTTTTTCAACTCATTTTGTCCCTGCATAATAGCTTCAAACATTTGAGTAACAGATAAATCTTTTGAACTCTCTCCAGTCTTTTCTTGTAAAAATGATGAAATTTTTCTTTGTTGAATTGATGGTTGACTGGATGCAGTAGAAGTCGATGCCGAGGCTGCTTTGCCTGTAGGTGGTTTTCTAGGCCTCATTGTCTAAGTCCAGAAAGAGTACAAATCTTTTGCAAAAGAAATGGCGTCTGTGAAGTGCGCAGCCTAGTGAGTCCGAGAAGACATGCAAATCCAAAAGTGACAATTAACCCTCTGTCACAGTTCCAAGCCAAGAAGTCACTAAAAAAAAGAAATCAAATAGTCCAAATCAGGAAAGACCACGTAACAGGAGAGGCTCCAAGAGTCCTTCAGGGGGGATAATATAAAGCCAGACTTTCTTCAAAGGTAGTTTCAAAAGGCAGACTTCATTTATAAGTGCGAAGAAGAAGAAGGAAGCAGGCCATCTTGGCTCCTCCTCGGGATCAGGAGCAGAACATAAAAACTTCCATAAAGCTTTCAAAATAACTCAGCAATCAGCTCTTGCAGTTATGATATAAATCTTTTCACATAGTTAGTTCAAATGGCTAATTCAATTTTTTGCTCTCTATCTCCATTCGGAGATTGAGAGACAGTCCAATGCCGCTTTCCCTGAGAGGGTAGAAGAAAAAAAGCAACCCCCCTCCAATCTTCCTACTTCAAACAGATTGAATCCACAACTTGTAAAAAAGCCGCTACTCGTCAGTTAAAAGCAATTAAGGAGATTGGAGTGAATTTCTCACCTCCAGCACTTCAGCTGCTGCATATAGTTAATTCTTTCCTTCCAGAATCCATTCAGCGAAGGTGCTGTTATGCACCCCCTATGCTCCCCGGCTCCTAAGGCAAAACTGGAGACCCCCCATGGCTGCCGCCTATCCAGGAGTTTCCAGCAAGCCGCCCTATGGCAGGTGGTCCCTCCAAGAATGCCTGTGCTCCTAAAAGGAGCCCACCAGAGAAGCGAACAGTGGACCAATGTCCGTCTCCTTCGGAAACCGGAAGTGATCATCACTGTGTATTTTCAAATGCATTTTTATCTACACCTGTCCTCTTTATAACTTGTATTTTCCCCCTAATATACAGAGTTTGGCAAGCAATTTTATCAAGTAGTATGGAATATGTTCTTTGTACAATACTATCCCAATATATGAATTATGTATGTACTTTCTTAGCATAAGCATTAGGAATCTGCACAATAATCTTTGGAAAAAGTCTTGAGGGGAAATGAAATACTTAAATTTACATTAGAATACTAAACTAACTAATGTCACCCTCATTCCACTTTATGTCCATAATGAAAGAGGCAGAATGTACCATGTTTCCCTGAAAATATGACCTAGCCCAAAAATAAACTCTACCCTGATTTTAAGCATGCGCCTAATATACGTCATACCCCAAAATAAGTCCTAGTGAAGATCATCATCAGCCCATGGGGGCATGGCCAGCACGGGAGGCAGCAAGGGCCAGGGGCCAATGCTGTCCTGTAGCAGCCATAGCTTGCACAGTGCAGGTAAATTGATTACCCATCCAAGCAGGAGGTGAGGAAGAGGTGGGGGAAGAAAGGCGATTCAGATGCCTGCATGAGCAATGAGAAAATGGGCCAGAGCAGGTGGAAGGCTTATTTTCATGTGGCAGCACCAGCAGCAGATAGAGGAAGAGGCATTGTGGGGGGGGGAGGCAGGCAATTCTGATGCTCCACGTGGGCTGCAGGCAAGCTGAGAAACATGAATACAATCCTCCTGTGGCCACCTACCCACTCCATCTCACCATCTCTCGCCTTGCCTGCGGCCCATGTGGCACATCCAGATTGTGTGCCTTCCCCCCCCCCATACTTCTGCTTCCATCTGCTGCCAGTGCCATGCAAAGATAAGCCTCCAGTGGCCGGCCAGCCACTCCATCCATTGGAGTCACGAGCAAGCTGGCCTAACTGATTCATAGTCCCATTTTAACCTCCTGGCAAACATCTTATTGGGTAGTTTTTAAGGGTATTTTAATGTTTATTTGTATTTTATTTTACATATTGTACAGTCCACATCCTACCTCCTCCGCGTACCTATTTGTATATTTGTATATTTAATGTATATCTATATTTTGTATTATACTGTTTTAATATGACTGTACACCGCCCCGAGTCCTGTTTAGGAAAGGGCACGGTTTAAAAATTTAATTAAATAAATAAATAAATAAATAAATAAATAAATAAATAAATAAATAAATAAGCAGAAGTGGGCTAGCAGCCATGTGGTGTCCTGCTGGGCGGGGCTGCTGGAGTCACCACCACAAGGCGAGGCTGCTGTTGGGGCATGGATGGCCTGGCTTTGGGGCCCTGAGGTAAGCCAGTGTGGGACACATAGGGCAGCTCCACCTCCACTGCCTCATGACAGCAGCACTGGCACACCACATGGCCTCCTGTGGGGTTGCAGCCACAAGAAAGCAGAAGTGGGCTTCCCGTACATGGAAAATAAAATAAGCCTTCCACAAAAATAAGCCCTAGTGCTTATTTTGGAGACCTCAAAAATATAAGACTGGTCTTATTTTCAGGAAACATTGTATTAATCTTTCTCCCACTTCACCTTAGAAATATAATCATTAACATTCCATCATCTGCCATTTGAACTGTCATCTTTCCTTCCCAGAATGGCAAGCACATGTATGCTGATTCAGATTTGAGAATTGTCAGCACAGCACTCACTGATTTAAATACTGAATCATCTTTAAGTATTTAATTTTTTAAAGAGTCAACCAAATCTTAATTGAAAAAAAATTGTTTAAAGGTTTAAAAATCCTATGATATTTCAAGCATGCTAAAGGCATACATAACAGGCATGAAAAACCAGGCAGTGCCTCCATTCTCCTTTAGATGTTGTTCAAGCTTTTGCTAGCGCTTCTCTTTGTAGCCCTCCTGTGTCTTCTTCCTCCTAAACTTAAAGTAGAGAATGAAAGTAGCCAACCTGATATCCTCTTGATATCTTGACTAATAACTTTCATATATTCCAGAAAACATGTCTAGTGATTTGGGATTTGAAGGAATTTATAGTCTGCAAAATTTGAAAGCATTCATAAAATGTGAGACAGCTAATTTTTAGTGAGTCTCAGCAGGTTGAAGTATCTGGCTGATGTGTCAGGGCTCCATAATTAAACAAGTTGAGCCTGGTTAATATTTGAAGGGAAGCTCACCAGGGAATTCCCTAGCTGTAGGTTAACTGACTTGTCAAAACGGAAGGAAACAAAAGAAACAAAAGCATATCACTTGTGTTTTGCAACAACAAAAAAAACCCTCTCTGCATTCTTGTAGTCTTCAGATAATTTAAAACAACCTTTCTGTTATTTAATCAAGGCAAGGATCCAAGGGTCTTAACAAGTCAGAGCACGATTTACAGAACCTTGGACAGCTCTCTGGCAGCAGATGATCCAAAAAGCTCCCTCCAAGAGAAGCTTCCCTTCTCCAAGGAGGATGTATCCTTGCGATACGGACACATAAAATTAAAAGAGGCAGTCTTGGAATCATGTGATTTGGTCTCATCCAGTTCCCTCAGACTTCTCAGGGGGAGGGAAATTTAAGAGAACAAACAGCATTAAACAGTTGATGGGTGGATTCCTTACACAAGAATTCTAAATTACCGCATCGGAGTGGGGAAAAGAAGCAATGCAATACAATTATATCTGGATGCTTGACATTTCCTCTGAAACAATCACTTACAAGGCTCTTCTCTTCAGTTCAATTGAACATGCAAATTCTTAATGGTTGTTAATGCAAATTAGGCTTCTCCATTCATCTCATATTTATAAATCATGTGCGTGCTTTGAAATATACAAAACATACAGATAAAATTTATGGCATTCAAATTTAGCTTTTTTACTACATCATTCCCTTCGTTATTCAATCTGGGTGGGATACGTTATTAGTACAAATTGTTTTTTAACAGTGATATTATAATTTGAGATCCAATTTGGTGTAGTATCAGTTTAATGAAAGTAACAGCTAGAAACTGAGTGATCATGAATTCTAATCAAGTGGAAGACATTCTCCCTCCCTCTCTCTCTCTCTGTGTGTCTCTCTCTGCCTCTCTGTCTCTCTTTCTCTCTCTCTCTCCCTCTCTCCCTCCCTTTCTCTCCCAGTATTCACCAGAAGTCTGCTGACTTAAAAACACACTAACTATACTTTTATATCTCTTTTAAATTGAAAAATAACTTAGAAATGTATTTTTGCAAATGTATCATTCTTCTATTACTGTATGCTTGGAAAATCCTGAAACACACAAAATTGCAAAAATTTCCAAAATAAGGGAAATGGACTGCACAAACATGTTCACATTGGGGCGGGGGGGGGGAGCTCAGGAATCTCTGAAAGAACTTCAAAATAAACAAGCTAATCAGCAGCGCTCCCAACTGATAGAATTAAAAATGCTTAGAGGGAATGTTTACAGTAAGTGTCCAGAAGGAGATGGAAGAAAGAGATATGAAGGTGGCAAAGGAGAAGAAAACAGTTGTGGTGGGGGGAGAGGGCTATGGAGACAACTCATGCAGAAACACACTGGGTCCCAAACATAACATTTTATTTCACTTGCAAACTTCTAATGTTAGTTTTTTTAAAAAAAAAATCAATAGAACTTTGCATTCTAATAAATAAATCTCCAAGGACATTGTTCCTTTTGCAACATCAAACTTATGAAATTGTACAGGAAAGTAGAAGAGGCAAATCACACAGGGAGAAAGAAATATATCCACACTGATAGGCTAATTATTTTTGTGCACATTATCTGCTTTTGTCAGACCCTGAAGTTTTGAATATTTAATTTTTCCTCTAGCACAACTCACCCAATCCAAGAAAGAAATTGATCTCATTTTTTTCTGGTATGGAAATTCATGGAGGAGAATAAAGCATCACTATGGCAAAACTGTCAGATTTACTTCAGCAAGCAGAATTCAAAGGGCTACTTTGAGAAGATGACACATTAATGCTTAGAGCGCTAACACCACTCTTTATGCCTAGACTAATAATTGCTCTTATTCTTGAAGTAAATTGGCCCGTCCCTGACTGGCCATCCTTCTTGTAAAAGAGAGTGTTTCAAAATAGAAATTCATTATAATTGGTGACAAATAGAGGCAATTATTTTTTCCCCTCTTTGAAGCACCCAAAAGAGATGATTTCTAATTCCTTCTTTCTTAGTGGAGCAACAAATCAGCAAATTGGTACAAATGTTAGAGAATCTCGGGATGATGCTGCCACACATAGCTCTATATTTTCTCATTCTCTCAATACGGAAGTTTTGCTTTTGTGAATTAGTATCCTGAAGGAAAGACAGGTTTAAGAATACTGTCCATGAATCAACGGAAGGCAAGAATGAAAATACAGATAGATAGCATGCAATTAAACCACTTGCTAACACAGTCTCCAAAAATGACGGCAATTTGGAGGAAAAGTAGATCATATGAAGTAGTGAGGGACTAGAAAATTGACTGACTGTGAAATGCCAAGCAATATCTAATCTAATTAGGATGGAAAGCCACCAAGAGATCACAGAGTTGTAGGTTGAATTAGAAAGGTTTTTTTTTAAAAAAATCATATAAAAAGAGAAAATCAACGTTATTTAGTAATTTTACAAATGAACATACATAGATATGCTTATGAAAATATGAGGACACCAAATCAACTTTACAATACCTTTATCCTTTATCCACATATGCAATCTACCAAAGTCTCTCATGAGATACACTTTAATTATTGTGCTCTAGCACAATAAGGCTGATGTGATAAAAGAAAATCCCCAAATATAATTCCTTTGGGAATAATGGGTCCCAGCATTCTGAAAATTAGCTCATTGGTGGTAACTTTGTTGACAAAATTCTGCCCTATGATGTAGCATTTCATACAAATGAAAGCTACAATGTATCAAACAGACACAAGTGGTTTAATAGTAATTAGATAATAAGTAATGTTTTAAGAGAGTAACAGAGTTGGAAGGGACTTTGTAACTCTTCTAGACCAACCTCATCTTCAAGCAAGAAGCCCTATAGCAGTCATGGCGAACCTATGGCACGTGTGCCACAAGTGGCACGTGGAGCCATTTGTCAGGGCACGCAAGGCGCTGCCCTGTCAGCTGGCCAGCGTGCATGCGTGCGCTTGCCAGCTGGGTTCACCTTTTTAAAAGCTATTTTTCGCCTTACCCAGGCTCCAGAGGCTTTATAGGATCCTGGGGAGGGCAAAAAGAGCCTCTCCCACCCCCCGGAGGCTTCAGGGACCGTCCGGAGGCTTCCCTGATGCCTTCGGAGTGCTTAAAATGACCCTCCGAGCAACCCGGAAGTCACTTCCGGTTTGCTCGGAGGGTGGTTTTAAGCGTTCCGAAGGCTTCAGGGAAGCCTCCAGACTGTCCCTGAAGCCTCCGGAGGGCCTCCGGGAGGGGCGGGGGAGGCTCTTTTCGCCCTCCCCAGGCTCCTATAAAGCCTCTGGAGCCTGGGGAGGGTGAAAAAAGCATGTAAAAATGGGGGGGCATGTTGTGCACGCATGTGCAATGGGGGATCGCGCATTGCATTATGGTTGCGGCACGCCCGCACATGACCCCCCTGCGCTCCCCCCACTTGTGGCATGCGAGCCAAAAAAGGTTCGCCATCGCTGCCCTATAGCATTTCAGACAAATGGTTGTCCAATCTCTTTTTTAAAATCTCTAGAATTGGAGCACCCCCCAACTTCTGTGGACAAGTCATTCTACTGATTGTTATATATGTCAGGAAATTTCTCCTTATTTCTCATTGATTACTTTTCAACCATTGCTTCTTGCCCTGCCTTTAGGTGCTTTGGAGAATAATTGACACAAACTTATTTGTGGCATCCCCTGAGATATTGGAGCACTTGTATTATGTTATCCTTAGTCCTTCTTTTCATTAAACTAGACATACCCAATTCCTACCAATGTTCTTCAGATGTTTTAGGCTCCAGTCCCCTAATCATCTTTCTTGCTCTTCTTGCACTCTTTCTAGAATCTCAACATCTTTTTTATATTATGGCAACCAAAGCTGGATTCAGTATTCCAAGTGTGATCTTACCAAGTCACTTTAAAGTGGTATTAATACTTCGTGTGATCTTGATTCTATCCCTCTGTTAATGCAATCTAGGATTTGGCCGCTGCAGCACGTTGCTGGATCAAGTTTAAATGATTGTTGGCCACTATTTAAAAAAATACAGGGCAGTTTTAGCTCATTGGATATAAAATATATAGTTCTTTGAGTATGCAAATCTAAAAACAAAAAATGGAGACCCTATATATTTAGTCCTACTTGTGGTCCCTTTTTTGGTTGTTTTCCTCTTGCTTTAAGGAAATAACTTCTTGTCTTTAATAGCTACATTGCATATTTACTATGAGCAATTTTTTACGCTCAAAATAGTTGCACCCCTGGAACTTGTCTAGCAAGATGGGTAAAAGTTTCTTTTGAATCAATAGAAATTGAGCCACAAAAATTAGTGAATGTGGTACAAAGTTAAACTGATTCATCCACCATTCAGTCTAGAAAAGCAAACTATTAATTATAACAGTCAGACTTGGTAATGATCAGGCATCAATAAATGCTTAATTTCATGTTGACAATGTGATTGGAGGATTACAGATAGTGTAAAAGTCATCCTCATTTTGCCCCGCCAATTGTGACTGTTCATTATTGGCTAGGTAGAAAAAGTGACAAACTTAGAACCAATTTGGCCTTCACAACTCAAATGAGAATTACCTCTTTTTGAAAGAAAAGGGAAAAGGTCACAAAGCAGCTCAGAAACATTCAGTGATCCCATTAATATTTATGCACCTGGCTTGGTAGCATCTGTATTTTACAAAGGCCCATCAATAAAAGATATCAGCTATGATGACAAGTTACATTTTATTTCTGTCAACAGACAAAGGTGTTCGTATTTTCCCTCTGACAGAGCGGTCACTCTTTTTTTTCTTCCGAAATACTGTATATTTGGCCTGAACTGAAAGATTTAGGCACAATTGCATCTTGTGCAGTGCACCTTATGATACAGAGGTGCACATGAGTGTTACAGACTATGTTACAGAGGTCCATAACCCCCTCTCCAAATCTCCCTTTATTCCCCATTTCTATGTGCAAATGTTTCTGTTCATATAGTACAGGGATGGAAATGAAAGCAAACTAAGGAAACAGGGCATTCTTAGCTAAAACCTGAGACCATAGAATCATAGGCCTGGAAGGTACCTTAAAGGTATTCTAGTCCAACCCCTTGCCAAGGCAGAAGTCCTTATGCCATCCCAGAAAAATAGTTGTACAATCTTTTCTTGAAAACCTCCAGTGATGGAGAACTCAGAACTCCAGGAGGCAATCTGTTCCATTGATTAATTGTACTCACTATTAGGAAATCCCTCCTTATTTCCAGGTTGAATCTCCCCTCTGAAGACCTTCCACTCTTTAATTCTTGTATTTTCCTCAGGTACTATGGAGAATAAATTGATGCCCTCTTGACAACCCTTCAAGTATTGGAAGACTGCTATCGTGTCTACTTGAGCCCTCTTTTCATTAGGTTAAAGATAGACCCCTTCGGAGTTCATCATATGATTTAACCTGCAGACCTCTTAGCATTTTTGTTGCTCTTCTCTGCACTCATATCATACAGGACACAGCATTTGAATGTGCCTGTTCTGACCCAGCCTTAGCAGAAACAAGAAACAGACTCCTTGTCACACAAAAAATGCTTTTTATTTACCTCTTGTGAATTAATTGCATTCACCTACCAAAAAGTCCAGGCAATAGTCCTTCAAGGAGTTAACTGCAGTATAGACCTTATCAGTTCCTTGCAATAATTGCAAGGCTGTGCGCTCTCAGTCAAAAGGCTGCAAATTAACCTCTGGCAAGCAGTCTTTGTGGCACGAAACACAATGAACAAAATCTTCAGAAATATGAACTGTTGTCTCCTATGACAACCATTCCCCTTTCCTTCTATTTATTCCCCAGCCAGGGAAGGGCCATTCAGCATCCATGTGTGCTTTGCTTCCCGAATCGACTCCTTGTCCTCTGTTGTTCACCTCTCTTAACTGCTCTGTACATATGTGCATCTGGAACAAGCCTCAGATGTTCTTCCTCCTCACTCACATCAGCCTCCAAAGGCAGATGCCTTTCCAATGGCTGGGAAATGTCAGACAGCCCTGGCTCTATTTCTGCACCCAACACATAGCATCCATCAGAGCCATTCCCAGACTCCAAAACTGGCCCAAGTTCTTCCCCAACCTCCTCATTGTCCAAGCCTGCCGCCAGCTCCACTGACAGTTGCCGGGCTACAACAGTGCCCGCCCTAGTGCAGTATAGAGCAATACTCTCACTCCCCATGATCTTGACCCTGTCCCTCTGTTGATGCAGTCTAGAACTGTGTTGGCTTGTTTGGCAGCTACAGCACGTTGCTATCTCAAGCAGTGATCCACCAGGACACTTAGATCCCTCACATAGTTTCTACTGTTGAGCCAGCTATCAGATATAGCTAAGTGTGTGGGATGATGGACATGGAAAATATATTGCACCATGGTGGTTCCTCCAAACATTTAATCCCTCTGGAATGAGCTGCCCCCGGAGCTTCGCATAATCCCCGACTTCCGGTCCTTCCGACGCGCCCAAAAAAGTTGGCTTTTCCAGCAAGCCGGCCTGGCTGGAACAAAATAAAATAAATGATTGATTTAATTGTTAATTTTAATCTAATTTTTAAAATGTTATTGTTAATATTAATTGAGTTTGTTTTTGGATACTCTATCTAATTTCCTTTTTAACTTTTGTAATATGTTTTTTTTTAATGTTGTATGCCACCCTGAGTCCTTTGGGAGAAGGGTGGCATATAAATCCAATAAACAAACAAATAGACAATTCCTGACTAGTCTATTTACAATACAATAGCAGAGTTGGAAGAGACCTTGGAGGTCTTCTAGTCCAATCCCCTGCCTAGGCAGGAAACCCTATACTGTTTCAGACAAATGGTTATCCAACATCTCCTTAAAGACTTTCAGTGTAGGGGCATTCACAACTTCTGGAGGCAAGCTGTTCCACTGATTAATTGTTCTAACTGTCAGTAAAGTTCTCCTCAGCTCTAAGTTGCTTCTCTCCTTGATTAGTTTCCACCCATTGCTTCTCATTCTACCCTCAGGTGCCTTGGAGAATAGTTTGACTCTCTTCTTTGTGGCAACCCCTGAGATATTGGAACACTGCTATCATGTCTCCCCTAGTTCTTATTTTCATTAAACTAGACATACCCAGTTCCTGCAATTGTTCTTCATATGTTTTAGTCTCCAGTTCCCTTATCATCTCTGTTGCTCTTCTCTGCACTCTTTCTAGAGCCTCCACATCTTTTCTACATCGTGGCGACCAAAACCGAATGCAGTATTCCAAGTGTGGCCTTACCAAGGATTTACATATTTATCATATATCACTCAAAAACAAGAGTAAATAACATTTAGATTATCAAGGACCATACTTAATATTTGGAGAAGATGAGGATTCCAAGGATTAGCAATAAAGCAGATTGAACAAAAATCATAGGTACTTCTAACAAAGTTCATGCCAAGTCAACCTTTCTAAGATTAAAAACAAAAGGTTTTCAGTAGAATTCCATCACTACTTACTTGGAGGCACATCTCTATAAATAAAAACACAACAGTTCCACAGTTTTCTTTATTGTCTGAAGATTGGCATAGCTTACAGTTGTCAGAAGCATCAGCAGTGTTGTCTCAAACATATCACCTTTCTTTTTTCAAGAGCCTTTAGACAAACTGTGTATCTATTAACTCATCTTTTCCTTTGTCTACCCAGTGGCCAGACACCCAGCTTGAAATAATAATAGAAACAATCAAATAGTACCTCAGACGGAAGTTCAATGTAGAAGTTTAAAAAGTAAATCCCCTAACATTTGAAAAGGAGAACTTGCAAGACTATGTCAAGCAGCTATTTTGTACATAGCAAACCAATGCTTCTCTAACATCCATAAACAATTATCAGGCAGAGGTGCACCTGTAGATCCCTTCTATATGGCAGATACTACCAGTTGTGCCAGAATCTCATTCAGAGACCTGAGTGAAGTCTCTGCTGTTCTTCCCATGCTTGCCAAATACACAGCAGCTGGGCCGGCTCACATGGCACTGAAGGACTTTTGCAGTAGCGGCATTCACCGGGAATCCCAGAAGTCAAGATGGCAGCCAGAATCACAAGATAGAAACCCTGCCCCTTTTTAATGTGTATTGTGTATTCCTTTAAATTCCTTCCTTTATGGGAAGAATTTATTCAGATCTTGCTTTGCTAAGTACTGTTGAGAAACGCAGAAGTTCCTACAGGATTATTCTGTTTTGCCACTCAAATATTGAAAAGTTTTAGAGATATGTGCCAAGAAGGGCTATGTGCAATGCAGTCAATATCCCCTGGAGGGAAGGAGTGCATTCCAAAGGAGCAAAAGACAGTAAAGTTTAGATATTTTGAATGGGAGGAAAAGAGTTAAGATATCTGCTCCCTAGGAGTTCTAGAATACTGTATATGTTTAATGGTGCAAATAGCCTGCTTTAGTTTGGCAACATTTCTTCTATAGATGAGGAACACTAAAGGAAACAGCTTAGAAGGTAATGCAAGAAACAATAGATGGAAACTAATCAAGGAGAAAACCAATCTAGAACTAAGGAGAAACTTCCTAACAGTGAGAATAATTAACCAGTGGAACGACTTGCTTCCAGAAATTGTGGATGCTCTATTTGGACAGCCAATTGTCTCGAATAGTATGGCCTCTCCTGCTTGAGCATTGGGTTGGCCTAGAAGACCTTCAAGGTCCCTTCCAACTCTGTTATTCTGTTAGAAGAAACCCCATGTGTCTTTCTTGGTTTCTGGAGCCTGATTAGAGGGTGTGTGTGTGTTATTTCCTGGTTATTTAAGTAAAGTTATTTATTGCAATGGTACTGTACTGATGGGAGCACACTCTGCTCCTTAGGAAGAGTATTTTATGTTATTTGGTAATTGCCATTTTAAGACTGTTCTCTCTGTTATAAAACTTTGTTTACAAATGTGACAATTTTATCTCAAGCAGATACACATATATCACCTCACAGATACATATATATCAAAATAATATAATGGAGAGAATAACATGCCATGAAATAAAATTAAAGCAAAAACCAAAGCCAAATTAAAGCAAACAACAACAACAACAACAAACAAACAAACCCCAAAATAAAAAAAATGCCAACTCTTCGTTAAAAGGCTTGCTTTTCTTGCCAGCCCCATTTTCTTTGAGCTTCAAAAGGAGCATGTAACTGTTGCTAATTAGCACATTAGTCAGCCATGTTCCATTCTCACCGTTTGTCTTGCACTAACAATGTAGACTATCAGATACAAACAGACATTGCCATGTGAACAATGTATCTCTTCTGATGGATGTGTGTCTTTTCATCCATTTTGGATAGCTGCCAGTTAGTCAAGAGAAGATAAAAAATGCACAAGACATATATAGATTTGAAGCATGTGCTTAAAGTTGCTTTACAATATAATTTGACCTCAGAGGAACTGGAGATTTATACATTCAGTACTCAGATGAGATTGCAGTGGTGCTATAAATCGTTCATTCTACTGGTTAACTGGGCCTAGCTACTTGCGGGATCGCATCCTCCCACACACATCCCTGCGGCCAATTCGCTCTCACAGGGAGGGCCTTCTCCTGGTGCCGTCCACTAGGCAATGCCAACGGGCGACACCAAGGAGTAGGGCCTTCTCTGTGATGGGCCCAACCCTCTGGAATGACCTCCCCCCCAACATTAGAACAACTACTGACTTCCGCTCCTTCCGACAGAAATTGAAGACACACCTGTTCCGACTGGCTGGCCTGGCATAATTTTAACGTCTACCTCCTGGCATACATATTTTTACTGGTTTTTTAAGGGGATTGCTCTTTTAAACTTAATTTTATAGGATTTTGGGGTTTTAAATGCTGTACATTTTAAATTATTTACTTAGCAGTACAGTTCTGTATATCTTTTTATCCTCCTCTTATTTATGTATTTATCCACTTAATATTTTAATTGTTTATTATGACGTATTTTGATATGGACTGTACACCGCCCCGAGTCCCTTTCGGGAGAGGGGGCAGTCTATAAGCGCTAAGAAATAAATAAATAAATAATAAATAAATTAACAAAAGTAAGATTCTGAAGCTACAGTAAGAAGGTAATATACAAAATATACAAAAAACACCATTGGGTGCTGGATATAAAATAAATTCTCTACAATGGATGGACCTCATTTCCAGCATTAAAACTAGAAATGACAGTGACAGCATTTTAGAAGAATGTTCTTTTTTTTTTTTTTTTTTGCTAAATCTGATCATTTTCTCTGTAGTAGAAATTTTCTAGCCTTAAATTCCGGGCTGTCAAATTCCCAGCCCATGGGCCCGATGCATCATGTACTGGCCACACCCATGTCCGGTTTAGTGAAGTGGGAAAAAGTCCCAACACGTTATGGCAGAATCACGTGAGTTTGACACCCCTGCTTTAATTCTATCCCCTTCCATTTTCTGTGCTTTCCTAGAATTTATCTGATATGAAAAAGAGTTAGAACTGGGAGGAGGGGGGAGATAGTGGTTTTTCTTAAAGCTTCCCAGAATTAATTTGTCACTAATTAGAAAACCTGAGGTGTAATACCAGATAAAGTGGCATCAGAAGTTCAGAAATAATTTATGTTGGTTGTATCTACTAAGCAAAAGTCATGAGCAGGAAAAGAAGCCTAGTGACAGTGAAGTAAATGGAGGTGGGGGGAGAGAGAGCTGTTTTACTATCATAATGTGTACTGGGTTTATTCTTGAGAAGACATTGCATTCTAAATCAACCAAGAATTCAATAGACAACCCACTGAGAGGTAGGTTCTTCTGTCAGGTTCATTATACAAGAAGAAATAGAATGCTTCAAATTAAATTGCATCAGGATAGCTAAGTCATTTAACCTTTCACGGTTAAAATTTTCTTTAGTTGATGAAAGTGTAGATTGTAGGCAATTTTTAGATATGACAACTCACCATTTTTCGGCATTTAATTATTCTGACACTATTTCCCAAGGCTAACAATTAGGGATGTAGCCCAATTTAATTGGCTCTTCTGTTCTGGAAATAGGCTTCATTGAATCAATGTTGGTTTATCTAAAACTAATAGTGAGCATTTTTTTCTTTTCTTTTTCTATCATAAGTTATGTGACCATTATCTGCATGTCTCAGTCTTCTGTCTCCTGGAAATATTTGTTTGTTTGTTTGTTTGTTTGTTTAGCCAGATACAAATTCAGCAAACACAAGTCACTGGCATCCAAGGTTTAAAAAAATGATCCCAATGATCACCATGAATAGTAATAGAGCTCACCTAGCCACCTCTCCCAATTGCCTTGGGAAACAACCATATCATGCCCTTTGGTAGAAAAATACATAATCACAGACAACTTGTGAAACAAGCTACCTAAAGCAAGAATATTGGTTTTCTTTTTTATTAGTTTATAAAAAAAATAATGGAAAAGTAAGGGAGGGAAAAGGGAAGGGAAAAGTATAAGGCAAAGGGGAAAAGAAAGTAGAATAAGATAATAGCATCAAACCTCAGCTGTTTGCTTTTATATAGTAATATAAACTAGCTATTTCTATAACAACAAATCTATCCAATTAATAAACCCAAAATCAAAATTTCATTTTTTTCCCACCTCAAGCACAAAGTCCAGAAGCGGTTTCCAAATAGAAACAAAGATAATTGTTGTTTTTCTTTTCTTTAATCAAAGCTGTCAATTTAGTCATCTCTGCTAATTCCTTCAACTCTTTCATCCATTGTGGGCTTATATTTTTGTGCATAAAATAAACTTGCTACGGTCAACATATATGACATCAAAGCTCCAGTTTTACTTTTCCATTTTTTTCCCAAGTCAAGTTAATGGACATTAAACCCTTCCCAAAAAAAAGTTTCTGCCTAAAGCAAGAATAAAGCAAACTTCTGGTTGTTTAGCATACTGGACCTGCACACCTTTGAAAGTGAAGGGCATTTTGTCTTTGGACACAGGTAGGATGAAGAAGTGGACAGTCCAAGGCAAAACATTGATGTTTAATGTATATAGGACAATTACATGAAATGTAGTAGATATGTTAATTCTCTGTGTATTTAAAATCCATTATTTATTCATGATTCAAGCTTCTGACAGCTTTTGAAAAAAACTCAGGGATCAGCAATTAAGGGTCTTCAAGGAAATATAGTTCATGCAAAACTTAATGGAAGAAATTCAGTGGAGCTCCTATTCTTTCATAAACGTGTCCAACTTCTTGAGTTATCCATAAAGTTTATAGGCTCAAACTTTCTGCTGTTAGATGGAACTCAACAAACAGTGGTCTATTTTTTCTTGAAATGATCTTTGAAATGCTTTTTCAAATAACACCGAGATGTCCCTACTTATCATAGAACATTAAAATGCTTTTTCAAAAAATATCCATAATTACAGTATATTTTAGTATTATTATGTATAAAATATTTACTAGGGGTTTTTTTTAGTCTGCTATTTGTAATAATATTTTTATTATTTTCATATGGGTGCTGTTATTTGTGTCATATTTATACTGGATATGATTTTTAATGTTTATATAACTTTGTCCTTTTATTTGTATTTCATTTATTGACTGCGCTAATGGAAAGGTAGTGTAAGAGGCCTACTACTCTAACATTCCTATTTTCATAAGATATATATGGGTTAATATTGCAATAATAGTTAGGACTGTATAAATTGTATATCCAGGGATCATAGCTAACCTAACATTTATAGAGATCTCATAATTTCACAATTTCTTCTTTTAGCTAAGCTTTGGTTGTCATGCAAATTGACATGCATGGCTGTTGCAAAACTGCCAAGAATAGTAAGACAGAAAGCAAAGTTGCTTCTCAGTCAATATTCCCCCCCAAAAAATTGTTTTATAATATTCTAGTTACACATGATGGAGTTAGCAGAGATGGCTAAATTGACTGTTTTAATTAAAGAAAAAATACATATCCTTATTTCTACTTGGAAACTACTTCTAAACTGAGATAGGGAAAAAAATGAAACATTGATTTTGGGTTTTACCGATTAGACAGATTTGTTGTTATAGAAATGGCTAGTTTCTAGAAATACTATTGTGTAAAAGTAAAAAGTTGAGGTTAGACGGTAATGCCTTATTCTACTGCACCAAAGGAGTTGGAAGTCAATATCTTTTTTTTTTGTTTTTCCCCTTGTTTTCCCCCACTATCCATTTCCCTTCCCTAACTTACTTTTGTATTCTCTTTCTATGCTATATTATAAACAAATAAAAATTGTATTGAAAGTATAATATCCTAGTTACATGGAGATGTCAGCAACATGGTGTAACCCAATCAATCCATAAAAATCTAAAATAAAAAATGAAATTAAACATTATATCAAGCAGGGAAGAGAGATTTTATTGGCAATTAGGTAACATTAATACTCATGTAGTCTCAGTAGTAGGTCATAAATACCAACTTGATTCTATGCATAATAACAAAATGGAAAGTTAAAATGCCAAATACAACCTGACATTTGGACTACTATATATCATATATCATACTCAGTAATAAGTTGCTGCACATCCTAGAAGAAGAGATAGACTATTGGGCTTTATGAGGAACTTCTGAACTGGCAGGGAAATTAATTTTTTATGTTCCTGAGGATCCAGATTTTATATTCCATCTTCAATAAATGTAGTTTGAAGAAAAAAACTATATCATAGTTAATATACTTTTTAATGTCTTGAGGGGGGTTGTTAGTGTGTGTAATTATCACTTCTTGTCTTAATTTTCTCTCAGAAATTTAATAAAGAGGATAGTAACACACCACACAGTCCCAAATTTTATATTTATCTTCTCATTTAATAGTATTGTGGGAGGGCTTCCCTAATCAGTCCAGTATGGTGGGGTTTTTTTCACCTTAAATTTTCTCCTGTACGGAGAGAACATGCTGTTTGGGACAATGAGGCTGAGTTCAGCCATTTTTACAGAAGTTGTGAAATGCTGAGAAGAATATATGTGACAACTGAATTCTGAAGAGGAATTCCCTGGGTGGAAGGAGTGTTTATGGGAAAAGATGTGTTAGCATAATTTGAAACTCAGTTTGATTAATTAAAGTTTAGAAAGAAAGTAAAACTAAGGAAGCTTAAAAGTGCTGTTCCCTCTGCACTGTGTGTAGTTGCAAATGTGATCCTTCAGAGTTGAAGGAGCAGGAACTGAAAAGTGATAAATTAACAAAAGGGAATGAATTCTTGAAAGTTCAAGGGCAGAACTAGAACATTTAACTCATCAAATCAGAACAGGCATTAAGCAATAAAGAAGCGAACTGCAAACGCAACTCCAGCAGTTTACTTCTTAGCTGCAGAAATAGGAACAGGAAATTGTTGATTTAAAGAAGAAAAGAGAATGGGGAATAGAGAATTACAAAAGTAGGCACAACAATCTGTTTCGTTAAATGAACAGGCTTTGAGTACACAATACTTAGTTTACTTAATTAGTTCAAGTTTTGCAGGGGAAGTTCATATGTTTGGAATGAAAGATAATTCTATGGGGTCATTGGTGTTCTCTGACCTTGGTGGTTTTCTTGCAGACATTTAATTACCAAACTAGGTAACGTTATCAGTGCCTAGTTTGGTAAGGAAACATCTGCAAGAAAACCACCAAGGTCTAAGAGCAGCACCAAAGACCCACACTTCAACCCTGAGATAAATATTCTCTTCTATCAATGCAATTGTATTGAGGATCTAACAGCTCAAATTGTAGCCTTTCAGAAGATAAAAGAAGCTGCTTTTAAACTGTGGCAAATAAAATATGACTGATCATACTAAAAGTACACAGATAAATTGTTTATGGAGAATTTTCAATAGAGAGTGTCAGTTATAGTAACAGTAAAAGCTGAAGAGGAATCATCAGAAGGTTTCTTCATAAATCCAGTGATGATCACTTCAACTCCTCTGAAAAGCACTTCTTCAATAATAATAACAACACTGATAAGTGACTGAATGTTCAGTGTGGGTTTTTTTCTGAAGAATTGCCTGGGACACAGTTGCAGAGGCATTCAGATGGAAAAGGATTATAAGCGGCAATTTTCCTTTACAAAAATTGACTTTCTAACAGATTATACAGTGCAGTTGCAGGACATGTTGATTACTCCTGGTAGTTAAAGACTTAGTTTGGTTACTTTTAACTTCGATATTTATACTTTTTTAGAATGTTGTATAAATCCAGTTTAGTAATCTGAGGTTTAATACATTGAGTTAATTATAATCCAACTAATAGTTCTAAGTGAGTGCATCAACTGGAATTATCTCATGTAAACCATAGGTCAGCAGTTTCCTCAATCATCAAGCATCCCAAAATGAGACTAAAGATAGCTAAATGTCTATAATTATAATTGTTTTTTGCACAGTCAGTCAGATTGGATTTGGCCTTTTTATCCACCTATCGAGTTATTCCCAAGAACCTGGATAGACAGATATTGAATTTTGATGGTATTAAAGGTATTGTCACAGGATGTAAGCTGTTCAAGTAATGCTGCCTTTTGAAATTGACTGAAAACTTTGTCAATGCCAATAGTGTTCAAGTGGTGCTCCAGTTGTTTTGGGATTGCATCAAAAGCACCTATTACTCTTGGTATTATCTTTGCTTTCTTTTGCAGTCGTTCTATTTCTATTTTGTAGGTCTTTCTAATTTATCTTCTACAATTTTGTTCTCTTCTATTTTGCTGTGTCAGGTGATTTTTAAAAAGATGAATAATAAACACTTGTAACTATTGCTAATATCCAATGTTATCCATTGCTCTATTATCATTCATCCTGATTGGCCTTTTGCAATTCAGCCCTTACCTGTAACAAAATAAGATATAGAACTAAATTTCATTTTCTACATCAATTAATTCACATACTTTATTCATACAAAATAGGTGGCAAGATTAAGGGTTCTAAGTTCTTTTTAATCTTCTCCAAAGGTTCTTTTTCAGGAGGCAACTGGACCTTCTTGTTTTTTCTTTGAAGATATTTCGCTTCTCATCCAAGAAGTTTCTTCAGCTCTGACAAGATAATGGGAAATGGAAGAATTTATATCCTTGCAGACAGCTGGTCATTTGCATCCTTTTAGAATGTCATTGAAGCACTTGGATGTTTATCCAAGCCTTCAGAGTCACCTGAGTTGTGCTCCTGGTTCCTGTAGTCTGAAATTTTTCTCTGGAAATCCATTACTATTCCCACACCATTCAAAGGGTGTTCTTCCCAAACTGTATAGCTAAAAGTCTGTAGAGACTTTCAGTTATCCAGATCATGGTTGTCCCAAAGGTGGTTTTTCAGGAGGCAACTGGACTTTCTTGTTTTTTTTCTGTGAAGACCTTTCACTTCTCATCCAAGAAGCTTATTCAGCTCTGACAGGATAGTATAAATCCTTCCATTCACCACTGTCCTGTCAGAGCTGAAGACGCTTCTTGGATGAGAAGCAAAATGTCTTCAAAGAAAAAAACAAGAAAGCCCAGTTCCCACCTCTGGGACAACCATGACATGTATGACTTTTGGTTCTAAGTTAACTCATTCCTGAACAAACATGTCAGTGTACATGGCAAGTGATCTCTTGGGACAGATATCTGCTATTTTCTCTCTAAGATCCTTGGCTTCACTCACCTTGTGTAGCAAAGCAGCTCTAGCTTAGAAAATGGCAGGATAGGAAAATAGATGGAATCCAGATATTCGTCCTTGCTTTGTAACATGGGGGTCATTTCATCATATGGTGAGGGGCAACTACTTCCATGGTTTTAAATTTTCCCTGCCTGCACGTAGATCCTCAAATCATTTCTCCCGCCCAATGAACTCTCTCCACTATCTAAAATAGAATTCAACATTTTAGACACTTTTGTTTTAGAAAATATATATGAAGACTATGATTTAAGTACTAATATGGTCTTAAGATAGTTGCAGAAACCCTAAAATTACTTCTTAGACATGAAAAAGGAAAAAAGCTTGACCTCAATCACATGTGTGATGTTATTCTAGCAACTCTTCATTATCACCATTGGTTTGACTGCAAAAAGTATTATGTATGGCCTGCAGCCACCAAACCCCTCTCAAAGGACCCAAACACAGGAGGAGCAATAGCATCAGACTAGCAGTTTCCTGTTTTGTGATTGTTTCAATAAAAATACCAGTCAGGCTCTAATAGCTCACCTCCATGTGATCAAAACACAGCTACAGTAATTGCTGCACCGTCATAGAGGGCATAACGCTAGTACTGAGTTAAAAATTTGTTATTGTCATGGCCCAACACTCATACTCTGAATCTGAAGAAGCCGTCCATTCTGGACCTGTGGAATATCAGCCTCAGGAGACACCAAGCCATGAATCACACGAGGCTGATAGAGAATAGGACCACCTGGACAGCTGGAACAGTTGGATTGAAATGACATAAGGTCTCCCAGCCATGCACTTGGTGGACAACTTTGAAGTGACTCTCAGAACCTTGGACTGATTTTGGACTACTGTACTGCATGCACTATTAACAGCAAACCTGTTAGGGTGTAACCAACAAGTTGGGTAGACAATATATTGCACAAGGCATGTTATGTATCTTTAAGAGAGGAGCTCTGCTAATTAGTAGATTACAGCATTTAAATTGCAGCTGATGTTGTTGCTCTCTCTCTCTCTCTCTCTCTCTTGATTGATGTATGATAACTGCTGTCTAACTGTTACTACTGTTGCTACTACTTACTGTGTGTAAGTTATTTGCTACTTGTATCCAAGTTATCTTGGTAGTATTGGACTGTTTTTTTCTGTGTATGACTTTTTGGCTGTGTTTATGGATTTTGCTATATTCTTCAAAAAGTACAGTTTATTTTGTTACTTTACTATCCATTACTCAGTGTGGTTGCTTTATCTATCGCACGCTGCGTATACTTTACAGGGTTGCTCTGTTATAACCTCGACCTGGGGTTCATTGCTAGTGCTTGATCGCACCAGAACCTTACATTGGTTATGGGCCCAGACGCCCTGCCTTAACCATAATTTTTTTTTTTTAAGCACCACTTTTTGGATAGTTTATTTTTGTGAATATGGCACAAGAACAGTCTGCTGCACTCTCCATGATTACCCGGTTTGATGGAACCAACTATGTTTCCTGGTCCTTGAAGTGTTCCCTACTTCTGCGTAGAGAAGGACTGTGGTTTGTGGTTCAGAACCCACCAGATGTTACAGATTGGGATCCTGCTGATAATGAGGATGCGAAGAAGATTGCGCAGTTTAACAGGGACAATGAGAGAGCTCTCTGCATTATTGGACTAACACTGAATGACCAGCAACTGGTCCATATTCGTGGCGAAGAGTCTGCTGCTAGGTGTTGGAACACATTGCGGAGAATTTATGTTCGGGACAGTGTGGGTGCTCATATTCATCTCACACGGAAACTGTTTAGAGCCCGTTTGCAAAAAGGTAGTGACATGTTGGCTCATTTAGACTTCATGAAGAAAACTTTGCAGGATTTGCAAGAAAAAGAGTTGATTTTTTCTGAGCTTCAACAGGTGTATATTATTCTATCATCGCTTGATGAAAGCTACGACTCTTTTGTTTCCTCATTGGAAGTTCTTTCACGAGATGAACTGACATTATCTGAGGTTACCGGGAGATTGCTTGAAGAGTCCAGACGAAGAGAGGATAGAGTTCAGTTCAGAGACAATCAATCACAAGAAGAAACACAGTTTTCAACTGTAAATTTTGTTAAGAAATGTTATTCTTGTGGTGGTAAGGGGCATATTGTTAAGAACTGTAAAAATAGCAAGAAAAGGAGTGTTGCTAATAGTAAAAGAAAAAGCAACAATGTTACTGTAACTGTAGCTAAGGTAGATAAGGCTGTAAACCATAGTTTCTGTGTGGTTGACAGTGGCGCATCCCATTCTATAACTAAGGTTAAAGAAAGGTTTGTTACTATGAAGGCTAGCAAACAGCACATTTCCTTAGCAAATGGTTGGAAAATTAAGGCTTCAGGTGAAGGTACAGCTTATTGTCCATGTATTAATGAAAAATTGGAAATGTTATATGTACCTAAAATGAAATTTAACCTATTATCTGTAAAAGACCTTGTGAAATGTGGGTTTACAGTAACATTTAAGAATGATAGATGCATTATTGAAAAGGAAGGTAATAGTGTTATTGCCAATTTGGAGAATAATTTATTTATTCTACATGAGAACTCTTTAAATATTGCGAGTTCTGAACCTGGTTATAAGAATAAACAGCCCCATGATAACTGTATACATCTACTTCATAGACGTTTAGGCCATGTAAATTTTAAAATGGTACGTCAAACTGTTATTCTATCTAATGGAATCAATTTGAAACCTTGTTCAAAATATCTTAACTGTAATGCCTGTAACCAGGCTAAAAGTAAGGTTACCCCTGCAAACCGGTTTCAAGGATTCAAGACATCTAAACCACTGGATGTAGTGTTTGCAGACCTAATTGGCCCTAAGAAACCTAGCTTAGGAGGTGCCTGCTATATACTCAGCATTATGGACCATTATTCTAGGTATGGTTTCTGTTATGTAATGAAATCAAAGGCAGAAACTTTCCAACATTTTACTAAATGGTTAAAGTTTGTTGAACGTAAGATGGATAAAAAAGTACTTTGCCTAGTCAATGATAATGGGTCTGAATTCACTAATCATAGGTTTACATCAATGTTGGAGAATGCTGGTATAGAACATAGGCGTTCTGCCCCCTACAGGCCAGAACATAATTCATTTATTGAAAGACGTGGTCAATCATTGCAGGCAATGACCAGAACTATGCTGGTTGATTCTGGTTTGTCAGAAAAGCTTTGGGGTGAGGCTATAATGTGTGCAAACCATATTCTGAACATAGTAGTTAACTCAACTACTGGTAAGATTCCTTATACTCTTTGGCATGGTAGGAAGCCTGATTTGAGTTATTTACACACATTTGGTGTCCCTGCTTGGGTGCATATTCCCTCACAAACTAGATGGAAGGATCAAAGCAGAGCTAGGAAGATGGTTTTTGTTGGGTACAATTCCAATCATAGATCGTTTAGGTTCTGGGAACCTGGAACTCGGAGAATTATGCACAGTGCTAGTGCTAAATTTTCAGAACATGTTGGTTGGGAGAAGCTAGAACAAGAGTTTCACAAGGTTTGTGATGATATAGATGTTGATCGTTTGGTTAATCATGATACACCAAATGAGCAGTTAGAGAATCAGGATGGTCCATCTATTACTCTGAAAAGGGAGGAAGATGTAGATGTAGAATCTACTCGTGAGGTGGAACAGGATGATTCTGCAAGTCCTGTATTGCCTAGGAGGTCTACTAGGGACAGGCATCCACCCGACAGATACCAAGCCAGTGTAGTATTGCAAGTTAGCATAGAACCTTCTAGTTTTGCAGAGTTAATGCTGTATCCTGAAAAGGAAAAGAAATTGTGGAAAACAGCTATGGAGAAGGAGGTGAAATCCTTACAGGAATTGAAGGTTTATGAAGAAGCTAGGCTCCCTTCAGGGGAGAGTGCAATTGGCTGTAGATGGGTGTTTAAAATTAAAAACGATGCTACTGGCAATGCTATTTATAAGGCTCGTTTAGTTGCTCAAGGGTTTTCCCAAACTGAGAGGGATTACGATGAGGTTTTTGCTCCGAGCTTGAAAGCCTCTACGTTGAGGGCAGCATTGGTGTGGGCTGCTAAGTATCGGTGTAATGTTACCCATATTGATGTTGAAACAGCGTATCTGCATGCTCCATTGCAGCATACCATTTATATGAAGATGCCACCAGGTGTGGATTCTAATGGCCAGACTGGATGTTGGAGACTTAAAAAGAGCCTTTATGGTTTAAAACAGTCCGGTTTTGAGTGGAACAGATGTATAGTAAATGAACTAAAAGCTATGGGATTTATTCCAGGTTTGGCTGATCCTTGTTTATTTAGACGGGTGAAAAATGGTTTGATCTCATTGTTGCTTTTGTTCACGGACGATATAGCTATTATTACTAGGTCTGAGCAGGAAGCTATTGACATTGTTTCACAATTAGAGAGTAAATTTTAAATCCGGAATTTGGGTGAAATTAAGCATTATCTGGGCTTAGACGTGGTTAGAACCAGTAAAGGTTTTAAGCTGTCGCAGGCTGGTAAAATTAATCATTTACTTAAGAAATATAGCATGGAGCTATGTAAGACTGCAAAGACACCAATGGCATTGGAGTTTAAACCTGAGGTTACTGAGGGTACTGGTTTTGATAAGGTAATCTATCAATCTTTGATAGGTAGCCTAATGTACCTAAGTAATTGGTCTAGACCAGATATATCATTTAGTGTGAACCAACTGGCTAGATTCAATGATAGTCCTTCAGAGAGGCATTGGCAAGCAGCAAAGCGTGTGCTGCGTTATTTGAAGAAAACTATCCACTATGCATTATATTTAGAACCGAATAGGGATTTAGTTTTGACTGTGTATGCTGATGCGAATTTTGCAGCTGCTATAGATAATAGGAAGTCAACTTCCGGCATAGCCTTTATGCTAGGTGGTGTACTGATTGGATGGAAGTCGATATGACAGAAACACATAAGCTTATCCACAATGGAAGCTGAGTTTTCATGTTTGTCGTTGACATGTACTGAGCTGATATATTATAAGCAGTTGCTTATAGATATGGGATTAAGTATCAATGAACCTTTTACTGTTTATGAAGATAATCAGGCAGCAATAAAAATAGCGACTAGTTTAGCTATTAAGACGAGATTGAAGTATACTGATTTGAGGTATCTTAATGTTCGACAAAGCATTAAGGATGGCCTGATAAAGTTGGAATATTGTTCAACTGAAGACAATTTAGCAGACAACTTCACTAAGGCACAAAGTTCAGTAAAACATACCTCATCATGTGAAGGTTATCATCTTACATTGTGAGTGGATATATTGATCTACCCAAAGGGGAGAATGTTAGGGTGTAACCAACAAGCTGGGTAGACAATATATTGCACAAGGCATGTTATGTATCTTTAAGAGAGGAGCTCTGCTAATTAGTAGATTACAGCATTTAAATTGCAGCTGATGTTGTTGCTCTCTCTCTCTCTCTCTCTTGATTGATGTATGATAACTGCTGTCTAACTGTTACTACTGTTGCTACTACTTACTGTGTGTAAGTTATTTGCTACTTGTATCCAAGTTATCTTGGTAGTATTGGACTGTTTTTTTCTGTGTATGACTTTTTGGCTGTGTTTATGGATTTTGCTATATTCTTCAAAAAGTACAGTTTATTTTGTTACTTTACTATCCATTATTCAGTGTGGTTGCTTTATCTATCGCACGCTGCGTATACTTTACAGGGTTGCTCTGTTATAACCTCGACCTGGGGTTCATTGCTAGTGCTTGATCGCACCAGAACCTTACAAAACCAAACAAGCATGCATCTGCCAGAAACTCTGTTTTCAGTTTGCATGCTTTGATTCTTGTTGTTTCTTTACTCTTCAGTAAACTGTGAACTATCATTAGCAACTATGCGTGAGTCAGTATTTGAAACCAGAAGCAGGACTGTCACAAACTCTTGCTCACAGTTTTTAGATTACTGAACGTTAAAATGATCATGAATAACAGAGAAAATGGACTAACAAAAACTGATTTTTCTTTTATAGCCAGAAAAGTGAGTCATCTTGATACTATTGATTATAAAATTACCATGTTGGGGGAAAAATAGGAAAAACAATCTTCACAGGGTAGATTCCAGGATACCGTTATTCTACTATTGATTCTTGCTTCCTGAAAGAGAAAATTACTTGTAGTTTTTGATGTCCTCTCTATATTTCTTAATCTTCCCCTTTGTTCTTATTGTACAGAGATCAACATGACGTACTGGGTAAATTGCTATGTTTTTATCTGTAATAATCTTCTTATATATATTGATTATTCTTTGAAATGCTGATAGGGGAAAAGGGAGGATGAGAACCAAAATATGACAAAGTACCCTATCATGCTTCTTAAGAAGCACTTTGTTAGGAATTCTGATATTTGTAGTTCCAAATGGCCAGAAGGATGCCCAATTAAGAGAAAACTGTTTAAGAAACTAAAGCTGAATTCCTAACCTGGACTGAACATGATCAAAGAGATTCTGCTGAGAAGTTCCTAGTAGAAAGCACAATTGTGAAACATCTCACATGAATATATCAATTTCTGGACTCTTTTATTGTTCCCCTACCACGTATTTCACCGATATGAAGTACTGGTTCCTATAAGCTATTGCAACTAATACCCATTATAGATCTGGCCTTCATAAAAATATATACTTCCATTTTAAAGCCATAGATATGTTCACTAAGACAACCTTGACTGGAAGAAGGATATCCTTTAAGCCTGTAGCCAGTCTACCATCTGGAATAAAATCAACTGTACCTGTCTCACTTTTAAGTAATGTAATAGTGGTGGCAAGTTCTCCTTTTTATCCATTGTAAAATTACTGCTAATCAGTTTAATTGGTTGATGCTAGATTCTAGTATCTATATAACATCATTTCTCAAGGATAGGCAGATGTTACGTTTATGGAATCTTCCTCTATAATATAATACAATACAATAGCAGAGTCGGAAGAGACATTGGAGGTCTTCTAGTCCAACCTCTGCCTAGTCCAACCCCCTGCCTATACCGTTTCAGACAAATGGTTATCCAACATCTTAATAATTAATAATAATAATTTGAATTTATTAGCCACTCCCTTTCCAGACAGGACTCGGGGCGGCGTACAATGGAGCACATAGAACATAAAACATGTTCTTAAAGACTTCCAGTGTTGGGACATTCACAACTTCTGGAGGCAAGCTGTTCCACTGATTAATTGTTCTAACTGTCTGGAAATTTCTCCTCCATTCTAAGTTGCTTCTTTTCTTGATTAGTTTCCACCCATTGCTTCTTGTTCTACACTCAGGTGCCTTGGAGAATAATTTGACTCCCTCTTCTTTGTGGCAACCCTGAGATATTGAAACACTGCTATCACATATCCCCTAGTCCTTCTTTTCATTAAACTAGACATACCCAGTTCCTGCAACCGTTCTTCATATGTTTTAGTCTCCAGTCCCCTAATCATCTTTGTTGCTCTTCTCTGCACTCTTTCTAGAGTCTCCACATCTTTTCTACATCGTGGTGACCAAAACTGAATGCAGTATTCCAAGTGTGGCCTTACTAAGGCATTATAAAGTGGTATTAACACTTCATGTGCACTTGATTCTATTCCTCTGTTTATGTATCCTAGAACTGTGTTTGCTTTTTTGGCAGCTGCTGCACATTGCTGGCTCATATTTAAATGGTTGTCCATTAGGACTCCAAGAACCCTTTCACAGTTACTACTGTTGAGCAAGGTACCACCTATACTGTACCTGTGCATTTTGTTTTTCTTGCCTAAATGTAGAACCTTGCTCTTTTCACCATTGAATTTCATTTTATTAAATAGTGGCCAATGTTCAAGTTTGTCAAGATCCTTCTGTATCTTAAGCCTATCTTCTGGAGTGTTGGCTATTGGTGCCAACTTGGTGTCATCTGCAAATTTGATGAGTTCCCCATTTATTCCCTCATCCAAATCATTGATGAAGATGTTGAAGAATACTGGGCCTAAAACAGAGCCTTGGGGTACTCCACTGCATACTTCCCTCCATGTAGATGCAGTTCCATTGAGAACTACATGTTGAGTGCGGTTGGTCAGCCAGTTATGAATCCATCTAGTGGTGATACTGTCTAACCCACATTCTTCTACTTTATCTAGTAGTAGTTTGTGATCTATCTTATCAAATGCCTTACTGAAGTCCAAGTAAACTATATCGACGGCATTCCTCTGGTTCACTAATTTTGTCACATTATCAAAGAATGCAATAAGATTAGTATTAGTAAGATCTGTTTTTGACAAACCCATGTTGGCTTTTGGCTACTACTTTGTTTACTTCTAGGTGTTCGCTAATTCGTTGCTTGATTATCTGTTCCCGAATCTTTCCTGGTATTGAGGTCAGGCTGATAGTTTCCTGGATCTATTTTTTTTCCTTTTTTGAAGATGGGAACCACATCAGCTCTTTTCCAGTCCTCTGGTAGTTCCCCGGTGTTCCAGGATCTCTGAAAGATATAGTTGAGTGGTTCTGAGCTCTCGTCTGCCAGTTCCTTCAGAACCCTGGGGTGTAATCCATCTGGTCCTAGTGATATGAACTCATCTAGGGTAGACAGGTGCTCACTTACCATTTTCTTCCCTATTTCAAGTTGTGTTCCTAATCTGATTTTTGTGGTGCTGTTTTTGATAGGTTGGACTGTTTTATCCGTTTGTGTAAAGACAGATGCAAAACATGAGTTAAATAGTTCTGCTTTCTTCCGGTTGCCTTGTCACCTTCTTGCCACTTTCTCCCAGCAATGGACCAATTGATTCCTTAACTTTTTTCTCATTTGTAACATGTTGGAAGAAGGTTTTTTTTTGTTATTTTTTACTTTTGTGGCAAGCCTTTCTTCATTGTGAGCCTTAGCTTTCCTCACTTCATCTTTACAGGCTCAGGCTATTTGCTGATATTCTGCCTAAGTTATGTCCTCCCCCTTTCCACTTTTTATACTTATCTTTTTTGTCTTTCAATTTGTCAGAGAGTTCTTTATGCAGCCATGTTGCATAAAGAACTCTAGTTCACGATGAACAGATGAGATACACATTTCTTTCAGATTTTGACATTTAATTTTTTAAATAATTGTTACTGAAAGATTTTATAAGATTTAAAATTGCAGAAACATAGAAGAAGAAAAAGAAAAAGATAAGGGTAAAAGAAAAAATGAAGAAAACTAAAAAGCCAGAAAAAGAAAAATATCTGGAAGTGAATTCCAATCTTTGCAGCAGTTACAACCGTACTAATTACCTTCTCCATCCACCTCTAGTGCTTAAAATTATTTTTTGTTTAAAAGAAGAGTATACTAATATAGAAACAAAAGTGAATTGAGCTATGCAGGGATCCATAAAATTTGACCCAGATCTGCAGTAGGCTGATCTGATTCAACACTATTTCCTCTTGATGCCATTGTGGATGCCAATCCTGTATGTTCTTTGATCTCCTTTTGTCTCCAAATGAAAAGTTCTCAAGCACTCTACATAGCTTCACATTGTAAAAGAATCCCCTAATATAATTTTATCATCACCTTCTGAGGAATTTATGGTTTCCTCGGAAATATTTGCCATGCCATTTATTACCCTCTGAAACACTGTACCAGGCAGAGTATTGAAAGTGTGCGGCTTTTCACAAAAACTTGAATCAGTCATTTAAAGCAATGCAAGGCAGTAGCCATTACATGTGGACCTGTATCTAGGAAGGTGTGTCTGCATATACATGTGGCATATGTAAAAGTTGATATTATACAATCAATGCAGCCATTTCAGTCTAACCAGCTGTCAGTCCTGAAACCATTTTGGAAATCTTCAGGGTTGCCACAGCAAGGCCAGTTGCAGCTGTGAGAACATGAAGGGGGAGATAGAGATAGCTGGGGAGGTAATATCGCTAAACTAACATTCTTTCCTGTGGGAGCCAAAGATGTCCAGGTGTTTGGAAGACATGGACCAAAGACAGCTAGAGAAGGATTGTGACCTGGTTGGGCCATGTGATGGATGTGTGATCTGAGAGGCATGAACTTTGGGTTTTGATTTGGATGGGGAAAACCTCAGGTCCTTCAGATTCAGGTTTTCACCAGCTGTGCCAAGATGGCATTCCTAATAAAGTTTTACTTTGAGGAAACTCCAGGCCTCAGAGTTTTGATTTATTTGGGTCTGTTACTTGGAACCCTGACACCAGCACTATCTCAATACCTTGATGGAAAGTCAAATCACTCAGCCCTGATGCACTGCTTCATCACGGAGAGCTGAGCTATTCCAACTTGGCCCTTTGATTAAAAGTACTGAAGCAGAGCAACTTAACTCTGTAAAACAAGCACTATTGTTGAGGGGGAGTCAACTGACTCTTGGCAGTGATGAGACAGACCAGTTTTGCCTCTATGTCACATGTGATCTGGGACAGCAGCCAATCTGCACCGCCCTAATTATTATCACTTTGGTATTTAAACCAAGTTCACTGCAAACTTGATTTTATTTTCAAACTTTTTGGTTGCTGTTGCAATATCAGAAGTGCCACTGTTAGCATATTTCACTGTCAGAAGAGAAGGTACACTATTGTGAAAACCACTTAAATGTTTGCATCTTGTAATATTATATCGCTGATGTTTACATAAGTCATTGTTTGCTGTCTATACAAAGTAATCTTTAGTCTTCTAGCCATTAATGGTGACATTGAGAAATCAAAAACATTCAGGTCAGCATGTCTCAAATACAGAATTATAAAGGAGGAAACTGCAGGAGAAAAACAAACTCATGTCAATCATGTACTATAAAACGTTATAGGAATTTCTATTTAATGTCAAGCTAAGTAAACAGCAAACAACTCCTTGCTGAAAGATATTTGCTAACAAAATGCACGTATGAGTTGCAAAATATCAAACTAGCCTGCCGTTACGAAATTCACACACAAACACACCACGCACACTTTGAAAGGCCCAGGAAAAATTTTGGTGTTCCAGGGCTACACTAAATATGGGAGAGGGGCAGCAGGGTTATAGGATTGATGGATTGATACCAAGACCATATCTTGTTTTTAGATATCAGGAGGTTCAGTCCTTTCCAATTTTTTAATTGTTTTTTTTTTTAAATTAAGAAATATATCAAATCAATTTTTGAACAATGTGGTGGCTGTGTGTCATACATTCTAATACAAATAAAACTAATGAAAGTAATCATAATTATTACATTCAATCAACTCATATATATCTAACAATAATACATATTTATATAAAAATTATAACCTCTCATCATTCATTATTCCACGTTGTATAGAAATTTATTTCTATCTAACCTAACCTCTAATCCTGTCACTTACCTAAAAGAAAAAAAGGAAAGGAAGTAAGAGGAGGGGAAAAGCAAAACAGAATAACAACAAATAGAAGGGTTCATCCATCCATCATCTGTAGCCCGCTTCAATATTTTAATTGCTACGCTTTTAAGCAAGAGTAAAAAAGAGAAAAGCAAATCAGAACAATAAAAAAAGAAAAATCATCTAACCATCATCCTTTGCTCACTTTAATACTTTAATTGCTATGCTTTTTCTATTGACCTGCCTTTCCAATTCATCTCCTAAATCTTTGTCTCTAACTTCATCTGCTTCTTGACTGTTCAATGTAAGTACTTCTCCTACCTCTACCCTCTTCCACTGCCCAGTTCCTAGATTTTCAACTCAAACCCCAGTCTCCATTTCGAACATATTTTCCAACTCACTTAATAAATTGATCCTTTTGCATTTTTGAGCTTTAGCTGAATCCTGTCACTTTCACCTCTGGGGTGAGGGAAGAACAACCAATCCATTGTTAATTGATCAATATTTTAAACATAATCAACAGCATACAGGAAAGGACTCAAAACAAAGAATTTTGACTGTAAACATTTTCAATTCATTTTTCAATTTCAATTCATATATATGTGTGTGTGTGTTGTATTTGTGCTGATAAATAAATAAAGAGAGACTAGTATAGATCTATTTCAAGCTATTTAGCTCTCATCAGCTAGCCATACCCTTACTGGGATTTGAACCTGGCTAGCTGATGAGAGCTAAATAGCTTGAAATAGATCTATACTAGTCTCCCTTTATTTATTTATGGCAGAATTGTGACAAATACTGTATATCACAAGGATGTCCACGGTGGCAGAATTGTGACAAATACTGTATATCACAAGGATCTTACACCTTTTCTTCCCCTTAAAGAATTGGTTGACAAATAATCATAAACTTTCCCATTTACATTTGATACAAATACTATGTTACTTTAAAAATGTTCCTGGTGGAGAAATCTACTTGTCTGACAATCCAGTTGACCCAACCTATTTTTACTATATGTAATCCCAAAGGTAAAACTAATTTTCCAAGCCTCTGTTAATCTCCCCCTCTGGTTTCTTGATCCAGTTATTCAGGTAGAACATGAAGAGTATGTAAAAAAAGATGTTTTATATGTATTTGGCATGACTTGCTATAATAAATAAGTTAGACGGCTATAATTCACTTTTTGTGTGCTATGTGTTATTTAGTGTAAATTACTCATTTATCCAAGATCCCCAAAGTGTTGGTATCTCATGCAAAGATATGTGAGTGAGTTCCCCATAGATGTATATATCCAAAATTTATCGGATCATTATAATCTTGTCATTGTAAATACCAACAATCTTAAAATATCCTTTCCTGGTCGTTTCTAAGCCATGAAGCATTGTAAATGGGTTATATGTGCCTTGGTGAGTAATATAAGGAGGGCAATGATAAGTGAGATACAACAATCCATTCAGCCTCCTGCAAAATTCAACTAAATTGGATCCCATGGGCACAACTGCTAGCAGAAACTTCTATAGTTTAATTTTGTCTTATATAAAATAGTATGGTGTTCTGTTGGACTGAATCTCCCTGCATTTCATTCAATGAATGATCTTGAATTCTAATCCTGTGCGAATGGGAGAAAACCACCTTTTTTCCACATTATCTAAGCTTTATATGATTTTATACACCTTGGTTATGTCTCTCTTCAAGCCACCCCTCTTCCCTTTGTTCATGAATGAAATTCAGCTCCCCGTCAATCTGAAATTCTGGAGATCTTAATGTTAAATCCATGAACATCAGGAGGACAGAACACCAACTCTACAAAATGCCAAGTGGGTCATGTGACTTGACTTGACCTCCTAGTTGAAATAACAGGAACAACAAATGTGAAGATTGTTTTTGTCTATTTGTTTAAGCTTTGAAATATAAGAAAACAACACTGTAAGAAAATTGTAACTGACCATTATATTCTTTGTTCATTTTTACCCTCTGATGGACTTTCCTTTTGTCTTCTTTGATCTCTGCTTTGTTTCTGTTTCATTTCCTGCTATCTTGTGGGACAGGACCCGGAGGCAGTGTGAGCACTTATAAGAATGAAACTGACTTGGATAGATGAAGGGTATGTAGTGGTGAAGAAGAACATTCTGGGTGGAAAGGAAATGGACAAAGCAAAACAAACTTCTGAATGAAGAGAAAACAAACAGAGAAAGTTGTGTATGTATGAGAAAGGAGTGTATCAGTGGAGGGAAGAATCTGAGAAACTGTCCATTGGAGAAGGGTGTGGCTTATTTAGATTGATCTCATGTCATTTTGCCTAGAAGCCCAAGGTATCTTGTGTTGTGTTTTTTTGCTAGACATGGCACTGGTTAGTGAGCTTATCCAAAATTCCAGACCAAAAGACTTCATTTAATTCTGAATGGCCAAAAGAATGACCATCATAGATCATATGTGGTGTATAGGAACATTCATATATACTATTTTGTCCAAGAGCATTGGGATTGCAACAAATCCCATGTTCTTTTTTCTCTTCTTCCCTTGGCAACCAATCAGAGATGGGTTGCTGCCGATTGGGCCCCGTTCAACCGAATTGGTAGTGGAATGCAGGCCTGGGTCACAGAAGTGGCAGTGACCCAGGCCTGCCAAACACCCTGTTGCCGCTTGGGTGCCACCATTTTTTATTTTAGTGACTGTGCATGCACAGTTCACTGTAAATTGTTCTGTGCATGTGGGCAGAACAATTTACATTGAATAGCAATGCATGCGCAGCGTGCATCTGGCAGGCGCGAGGGTTGCAGACCGGCAGTATTGCCAGCAGCAACCCACCCCTGCAACCAATGTCTCTAATAATTACACAAAAGAGAAGCACTACAGTATATGCCTTTAGATTTTTATAGCTGTACCCTATGGAAAACTTTGAGCTGATTGCAAAAAAACCTAAATTGCAAGTCTGAACTTTTCAGTTTAGAATTGAATAAATGTTCGCCTTACATAATAGACAATCTTCCCAAGGTAAAATATACCCCCGCTCCTAAAAATGGTGGCTACAAAATGTCTAGCTCAGTGTATCTCAACCTTGATACTTTTAAGATCATTCTGGACTTTAACTCCCAGAATTTCCAAGGCAGCCATACTGGCTAGAGAACTTTGGGAAGCTGGACAAGGCCGCATACCTTAAAGTTGCCAAGTTTGACAGACACTGGTCTAGTTCATGTTTTACATAATGCCAACAAGACACTGAGGGAAACCTTGATATTGATGCAGAAAATGCTGTTCTCATAAGTGTATGCCCATTCAGCATTTCTGCCAGTAAAACAGATGAAGGACTTCTGTGATTTCACTGACATAGATCACTGCAATCTGTTACAACATATTGTGACAAGATGACTTTTTCTGTTTTTAGCTATTAACTGCCTGTTAAAATGTTGTCGCTCCTTGGCAAGTTTCCTTTAAGAATTTGGTGAACCTAAATGCTCTGGAACACTATGGAATTATTTAATGATGAGAAAAAGACAAGTCATCTTGAGAACTTTATCCCCATGTCACAAGATTGTTTGCAGACTATATTGGAGGATTGGAAGCTAAGTCATTCACATCATATTATTTCAGGATATGAACTTGAAAATGGGAAAGAAAATTTAGGGACCACTTTTTAAGATTTCCAGCACATATCAGACTCAAGTAACATCAGATGTTGCAAGGTTATGTGAAGGTGATTTCATAATTTTCATTGAAAGTACCGAGGAATATCTAAATGATAGATATGATTTCCTTGAAAACAGCTTTCACTGCCAGATGTGCAAATTGGCCATGGCAGTGAAAGTGATCTGCCTTTTGAAGCCCTGTGTAAAGCCCTGCAAGCTTGCAATGTAAAAAAAAAGATCTTTTACAGAATGAGTAATATGGAATTCTGGAAAGTAAGACAATTTGTTTTGTAGAAGAAGCCCAAATTTCATTAAAGGACATGAAATCCTAGATTTTTTCTATAACTTCTAGTAATGCTCATAACATTTTTTCAGTGTTGAACACTGACTGGAGAAGCAAGAGAAGAATGGAAGTAGATCCAATGAAAGTATTACAAATCCTGCATTTATAATTATGGTACACACTTTCAAGAGAGATGCAGAAGTTCAGGATCTTATGCAATAATGAAATCTCAAGAAAACACAAAGCTCTTTTTTCATCAGAATAGAGCTGGAAAGGACCTCAGAGGTCTTCTTGTCCAGCCCTTTGCTCAAGCAGGAGACCCTATATTATTTCAGTCTCTTCTTAAAAACCTCCAGTGATAAAGCATCTACAACTTCTGAAGGCAACCTGTTCCACTGGTTAATTGTTCTCACCATTAGGAAGTTTCCCCTTAATTCCAGGTTGCTTCTCTCCTTGATTAATTTCCATTCATTGTTTCTTGTCCTGCCCTCTGGTGCTTTGATAAACAAATTGAGCCCCTCCTCTGTAGAAGCCTCTCAAACATTTGAATATTACTATCATGTCCCCCCCCCCCCCCCCGCATGTCTTTCTTTTTTCTAGACAAGCCATACCCAAATCCTGTAACAGTTCTTCATATGTTTTAGTCTTCCGGCCTTTAATTGTATTTATTGTTCTTCTTTGCATTTTCCACTTTTTCCAAAGTCTCAAATTATGTAATATGGTGACCAAAACTGGATGAAGTATTCCAGGAGTGATATTAATAAGGGTTTATAAAGCGGTACTAATATTTCAAGTGATTTTTATTCTATGCCTCTGTTTATACAAATTTTAATTATTCAAAATGGCTTAGCTGTCACAAATCCTCATATACCATCATGTTCACTGAGGCATGCTATACCTAGGTTCAGGGAATGTTCAGGAATTGGGAAAGATGACAGGAGAGATCCATAGATGACAACTGCATGCATTCATTAAGGGTCTCTCAATTTTCTTCTGTTAATTGTGTCCATCAGATGTTCCTTCCCATATCATCTCAGCTTGTTTTTGACCTCCTGGGCTGCAAGATCAAATGTTACCTGCTGAATGGCACTTAATTTTTAACTTCTTTATCTTGTCATAATAGACTTTGAAGAATGCAGAAACAGAACACAGACAGCAAAGGTCATAAATTATCATGCCAACATTGTACTAATTGGATATGATCAAACATACTGATTTGTACTTCCTCTATACTTTGTATGTAATTTTTACTTCTTCTACATATTTCATTAACCATGAGTCCTCTATATTTTGTATAGATTTTTTTTCTCTAGCCATATCTTCTCCCAAAGTGCAAATCCAAATAGAGTGGAACATTAGCTGTAACCCAGCTGTCCAAAGGATGAGCTTTTCAAAGAAACCAACACTGTTTAGCCCACTGTTGCTTTTGGTATAGCTTTCAAACACAGTGGCTATAACCCCATTCATTCATTCTAGAACTAGAGCATAGTAAAGTTCTTTCCTCATCCATTAAATGAAGCTTATCCTTCCTTTATTGTTTATATTTTGAAGGTTTTCCAATTGTTTGGCACGTTTTTTGCAAGAAAGACACCACACCATCTGTCTTCCTACAAAGATGGGCCTTCATCCATGGAGAAAAGATAACAGGCACAAATATATCAATAGAGAAATGTGAAGCAAATGTTTCATTTGGCAAAGGTTTAGTTTAGGAGTGGTGAAGTTATATGAGCAAAGCAGGTAGTAGATTAATGGATCAAGCAGAAATTCTGGCAGCAAAATACAGCGAGAACAAAACAAAAGTGATGTTTCTGATCTTATGTTCAATGAAAAATATGTTCTTACAATCAGTGATTTCTGAGCATATGCATATTAGACAATAACCAACACATAATACATAACATCATACTGGGGTAACAGGTAATACATGCATTTTAACATACATCATTTTTAAAACTTAAATACAGCCATATTAGACTAAGGTATGCCAGACAATACATTTCTCTGAAATCAATCAAAAGAATTGCAGGAGGAATGCAATCAGTATGTACATAAGGACCTGGTCAATCTGCATCCAGAATGACTTTGCACTTAATTCTACATCTCATCAACTCAATATCAGGAGTGGGAATCAGCCGGGCGAACCGGATGTTAATGTTGCATACGGTTTGCTGAACTGGTTGTTTTAAGGACCGGCTGGCCCTGCCCACCCCACCTGCCCCTCCCAGGAGTCTCCAGGTGGGCCTGTTCATCATGCATCATGCTCTGGGAGGATGAAAAGTGGGCCTTCCTGAAGTCTGGGGGAGGATGTTTTCACCCTCCTGGAGGCTCAGGGAAAACCTCTGGAGCGTGGAGAGGGCAACAAATAGGCCTATTGGAAGTATCAGAAGTCTGAAAACGGGCCCATTTCCAGCCTCCAGAGGGCCTCCAGAGCCTACGGAGGGCAAAAACTTCCCTCCTCACTCTGGTGCGGGAGGCCGTGTAGGCCATGCCCACCATGGCCACACCCACCCAGCAACCAGGAAGAGAACTGTTTGTTAACATTTCCACCCCTGCTCAATACCATGTACATTTGGATTTTGTGTCTTTTTATAAGTTCCCATTATTTTAGTACACCCAAAGTTATTAAAAACATGAATAAAAGTCAAGTCCATTGGGTTAAAAGAAAAACAATAACAAAAAGGAAGTATGGTATGATGGACTTGAAAGCAAACCAACCCTTCTTTCTTGTATTCTGCACTTTTGTCTTAGTGTGCTTTTTTCCTTTAGTCTGAGTCTTCACTGAAAGGCATCTCTCTTCTCTCCACTACTCACACAATCTCCTCACAGGAAGCCAAGAAAACTTGGTTTAGTATCATAAAGAGGGGTTGGTCTATTGTCATCCATTGAGATCCATGTCTGAATAGAATTGGAACAAAACATGCCGTGCATAATGCTGTTATCCAAGTTTTATAGATCTGTTGAGTTTAGCCACATATTAATGTAATCTGACCACTATGAAACCTGGTGATTAATTCAGTGGATAATTTAGTCTATAATGGTTTGGTGGGGATTTTGGTTTGTTTTTTTTTTCATTTCTGCCCGCTTTTAAATTTTAGAAAGGAAGGAGGGTGGTATATATAATTTCTTTTTATGATTTTTTAAAAGTTTTTCAAGTAAACTACTTAGAATAAGAAAGTGGAACAAATATGCCTCGAATAAAGTACAACGTTGCAGAGTTCGTAAATTTCAGGCTGACATATGACATGTAATGATTTTAATTGTCTTGCTGGCTTGGTGGCACAGTGGTTAGAATGCAGTGCTGCGGGCTAATTCTGCTGACTACCAACTGCCAGCAGTTTGGCAGTTTGATTCTCACCGGCTCAAGGTTGACTCAGCTTTCCAGCCTTTTGAGGTCGGTAAAATGAGGGTCCAGATTGTTGGGGGCAGGGGTGGGTTCCACAAATCTACAGTGCCATTTAGAACTAGTTCCAGCTCCCTCCCCCTGCCCATCCCAGTGACGTGCGGTGAGGGTTATGGCTGGGGAGGCTGGTGACGTCATCAGGAAGGCGGGGAATGGGACCACGTGTGCAGCACACGTGGTCCCATTCTCCGCCTTCCTGAGTGAACATTAAGAGGACCGCGGAGTGCACTGATCCGCGTAGCATTGCTTCCTCCACCGGCGCCAGTCCCTTCCCCCCCCCCACTCCTTCAAGATCTCCCACCAACCCAAAGCCCGATCCCCAGCTCCCTCGGGCAAGGCTTGAGCGGGGTGAATGGGAAAGCAACGTAAGGGGCTGCGCTTTCACCCCGCTCAAGCCTTGCCGCCTGCAGCCACGGCCCGCCTTCGCTGCCCCTTTCATTGCTTTCCCGCCCACCTCTAAGGCGCGCCAAAGCCTCCTTCGTCCCCCCCCCAGCGTGCACCCTTTTTATTTCCTGCGATACCCCCCCCCATTTCGGGAAAGCTTTCCCCATTGCCTGGGGGGTGAGGGGGCCGGCTCCTCTCTCCCCACTCCCTCCGTCCCTGCCTCTCTCCTCAGCCCCAAAGCTCCGTCCACGCGACTCACTTCCAAGGCGGTGGCTGGAGAGGCGCGCAAGAATGGCGAGCGGTTTCCCACCAAAGCGGCATTTTGCGCGCAACAAGGAAAAGTCCGCGGCGAAGCCCTTGTCGCCCCGAGCTCTTGTTTGCGCTTCTGCCCCTTTTTCTTCGCTCCATCCCGCTCCGGCTCTGGAAGGGCCGGCGAGGTTGGCTCCAGCCGAGAGCAACAGGGAGGAGAGGAGGGGGTAGCTGTGGGCTAGCTTCCACCCCTGCCGTGCGCGCCTCGCTCTTGTCGGAGCCTCGGCCGCCCGCAGCTTCCACTGAGAACCCCAACTCCGCCCGCCTCGCCAAACCAATTTTGAAATCATTCTTTATTCCAAATGCGCACGAAAAGCTGGAAAAGACAGCTGGGTAGATGCGTGTTTGCATTCCAGCTACCTAGTGCTCTTTTCCACCAATCGTGGATGCTTTTCGCTCTCGGCTGGAGCGCTAGGTAAAGAGCGCTAGGTAGCTGGAAAAGACAGCGGGTAGATGTGTGTTTGCGTGCCTTTGTCCTCCAGCAGCGCCGACATTTCTGCCTCCGCCCTCCGCAGCTCCTGGGCGCGCTCGCTCTTTCGTTCGGCCGGACTGCCTCGGCGCCATTCTGGCTACCTCCGTCCGGGTGCACCCGGGAGCTGTGGAGGGCAGAGGCAGAAATGTCGGTGCTGCCGGAGGACAAAGGCACGCAAACACGCATCTACCCGCTGTCTTTTCCAGATACCTAGCGCTCTTTACCTAGCGCTCCAGTGGTAAATAAATTGGTAGCCCACCATTGGTTGGACTAGATAGAAGACTTCCATGGTCCCTTCCAATTTTGTTATTCTGTTAACTTAAAAACCCATATTCAACCATATAAAACTATCTATAATCAATTTAGAAAACAGAAAATTATGAATCCCAGCAGAACCCACATTAGCTTAAAAGACAGTATTTTAAGCATTCCCCTCTATTGCCAGACCCCCAAGCAGATTCATATCTTCAGGGCCCTTCCTAAAGGCTGGGATGTCCAGGGGGAGGATGTTCCACACGGCAGGTGACATGGCAGAAAAGGGTCTCTTTTGTAAATGGGACTCAAAAGTTAACACAAAGAGAGAGTCAAAAGAGAGTCCAGCATGTTGTAAGCAAGGCTGTTTCTATTTCCAGAATCAGTTTCAAAGTGACTGAAATCTGGTCATCTGAAAATAGGGCTTCTCTTTATTTCCTTCACAACTGACAGGAATCACAGTTCTTAAGTGCTAAAAGATCTTTTCTCCATTCACATCTCACAATATTAATGGCACTGCAGCAAAACTTACAGTTGCTTTTGAATAGGGACTTTATTACTTGTTTATTAGATTTCCTGACAGGAATTCTTGGGGAGATACCTATTAAAAACAAGCATAAACAGCCCTCTGAGCCAAATAAAAATGCCTCTTAAAGAATTTCGATGCAAAGATCACTTGAAATACAGCACAATTTATTCATTGCATAAAGCCAAAATTTATTATTATTTATTTAAAATGTAATAGCTTACTAAATACAGAGCCACAAATAACACACTAAGACCCTATCAGAACAACTTGCAATCTAATAGTTATAACTGGAAAAGTTAAAGAAGGAATAGGAGAATTAAGATATTGTTCTGTACATTTAGGGGTAAGGATGTAATCACCCTTCAGATTTCCAAATTACTTGAATTTCTTGATTCAGTTTTTGATGCAGAAAAGACTCAACAAATGAAGGATGAATCTTGTTATTTATATACAAATACATTTGGAAATATTTATTAAAATATGATTTAATAAAGTAATTCAATTTCTATTTAAATAGACATTGTCATGTCTTAAAAAAACAATTCAGAAATTGATGGCCACATAGGCCACAAAACAGAAATGGGGCTGTTTGTTCATCTCTAACTGATTACATTGGAAATGTCTTTCATTTCAAAAGGAAAGATTTTACAGAAATAAGAGACAGAAATGAGAGGACCAGTTTAAAAAAATAAAAGAAACTTAAGGAGAAGATCAACCGGATTAAATATTTCCAGAATTTTATAACATTTATAACTGAAACTTCAGGGGAATATTAAGAGCTGATAAATTAAAATACAACAAAGTCAAAAGTATCACCAGTATGTTTAATAAGCAGTGAAGGAAGTTCATAAAGAAAGAGTGGACCTCAATAATTGGAAAAGTCACCAGAGAAAGAAGAACAAGAGCATAGATGTGTAAACAGAAATGTGAAGATGCATGAAGTGATGTAGAATGTATTACGCCAATAACATTAGGACCAGATTAAAAAGAAATGAGAAACAGCTAGGGGAGAAATCTAAACCAAATTGGGTAGGAGACTGCAAAAAAGCTTCAATAAGTTTTTCCTGTTTTCTTCACTGATGAAGATGCAGGGCAGTTATCCAAACCAAATTGGATCTTTTCCGAAGTATAAGGATCTCTGGCAAATTGTGATCGAAAGAAGTTAAATTATAATCTCTGTTAAGTACCTGAAAACAACCAAATCACTGCTAGACTTTTTAAAGAACTGAAATGTGAAAATGTTGCTTTTCTTTTTTTTTAAATATCCAAAATCATGACCATTTGGTAGGTGACAGCATGAGAACTGAAAAGTTATCAAAAGAAGAACAGTTTTTAAAATGGAACCCTGGAGGGATTAGTTGAACAGCTGTTCAGTCTCAATTGTCTAGAGGCATTATTATAGATACAATTTGCAGTTGTATAACAAGGCATATTTGGCAGGAGAAGAATCAACAGCGTTTTTGCATAGGTAAGTTCTATCGCAACAATCTTTTAGAAATCTTTGAGCAAACTTATCAGGGATGGAATAAGAGATGCCACCTCTTTATTGATTAATAACTCAATAAAGAATAGTGAGAAAGAAGAGGACAGAAATAAATTCTCTGGAGGATTTAAAATGTGGAGTTCTTCCAATATCCATATTATAATTCATAAAACTGGGATTTAATCAGTTTTTCAGGCATTTAAAAGAAAGAAAGAGCAAAGTTCTGCAAAAAATATCTCTAAACTGGAAGCCTGAGTATAAAAAGGGCCAATAGTAGAACTCAAAAGGAATATAATCAGGAAATGAGGATGGATATACTGATTATCTTTGATCTCTCAGTTCAATATTATTTACAATGGTATTCAGAATTGGGGAGGATCATCATTTTATAGTGATTCATCTTTCTTTCTAGGCAACTCCAGTCAATATTGGCTGTGGGAGGTAGGATTGAACCAAAGCCCCAAACATGTGGAGTATCTCAGGTCCTGATGTTCTTATATACATGGGGCCATAGGATGAGGTCATTTATCAATTCAGAGGCAGGGTCATCAATGACAGTACCTTCTCTAGTACCTTGAGTCTGGGAAGGTTTGGATTGGAAGAAATAAACTCAGACTCAACCCCTGCAAGGTTGAGTGGACACCCAGTTGTTTGGGCACACAATCCCATAAATTTTCCATCTTTAGTCCTGAGTAGAGTACACTTCCACATTCAGATGTGGTGTGCTTTTCTGGACTTGCAGTCCATGCTTGAAAAACAGGTGGCAGTCATGGCTAGAAGAGATTTCGCACAGATTCGCCTGATATACCAAACTGCAATTATTTCTGGACCAGAAGGCCTTCCAGATGCACATATTTTCTAATCACCTTGCATATGGACTATTGCAATGGACTCTACATGGGACAGCCGTTGTAAACCACTAGGAAGCTGCAGCTGTTCTAGAATACAGCGGTGTGAACAGTGAGGGGGAAGCCTTGGTATACCAATGCAGCATAAATAGATAGGGTTAAGACAGAGCTCTGTATTCAAATGATCTCTCTAATACCAGAATATTACTTTATTCTGATACATACATATATCACTGCAACTCAAAAATTATATTCTAGAGCTAGAAAAAGCACAAAGAAGTGCATAACTATGCAGTTGTTTTAGCATCAGTAGGTTGCTTTTGAGATGTTTCTAGCTTATAGCCCTGGAATTCCTTGGTGGTTTGTTATCCAAATGCCAGATATAATGGTGTCTAGAACTATAGAGAAATTCAATTCTAACCAGTCTGACATTCCTCCATTATCAGTAAGGAGATCAGCCCCCTCAGTGATTCACACTAGGACCATATATAAGAACCTCTGAAAGTATCTCTGTCTTAAGAATCTGAGAGATAAATTGAATTCCGAAGGGGGAAAACAATCCAGTTAGTGATATTTCCATAATCTTATTATTTCCTCTTTTAACAAAACTTGGTAAATATTTTTCTGAAAGAGGCTGCATCTTCAAAAACAGCCAGATCTGACATGAGCCATGGTGACACAGTGGTTAGAGTACAGTATGGCAGGTTATTTCTGCTGACTGCCAGCTGCCTGCAATTTGGCAGTTCAAATCTCACCAGGCTCAAGGTTGACTCAGCCTTCCATCCTTCCAAGATGGGTAAAATGGGGGCCCAAATTGTTGGGGGCAATGGGCTGACTTTGTAAACCACTTAGACATGGCTGTAAAGCACTGTAAAGTGGTATGTAAGTCTAATTGCTATTAGCTCTATGGTGTGAAATTATTACTACAGAATAAGCTCTACTTTTTAAATTAAATTTCTAAAATGTATTTACTTAAATTTATTAAACCTGTATGCCACCCATCTCTCCAGAGATGACTCTAAAATTTGAATATGACAGCAAGTGAGTTCACATTTCCATTTGAATAGAAACTTACTCCAGCCTTCTGCAATCTGGGAACTCTCACAGGACTCAATTCCAAAAAGTCTCAGGAATAAAATCACCAAGAGATGATTCAAATAATATCTTATCTTTACCTTAAGTGAGAAGTCCTCACTGACCCTCTGCCTCACTGACCCATCTCTTAATTGCTTCCCCGTGTAGGCTTGTCTTCTTTCTGGATGCACTCCATATGCATCTTCACAAGCATTCAGAATGCAAATTCTACCTCCCTGAAAGACTCAGATCTCTGCTTGTCTGCTGTAAGTCAGTAAGGTGAAGTGCAGGTAAGGGAAATGGGGGGAACCTGCAGGCCTTAATGTGGATCTCTTGAAAAAATATGAGCTTTTTTGCTGCAAAACTGGCTGTTATAGCAGGAGGGATGTATGCTCCTGAAAACCGGGGACTAAAATGTGAGCTTAATCAGATTTTAGAAGAGAACTGACTACTGATGATTATGAATTGCAGTAACAGCTGCAGTAGTGAGACCTGCAATTGCATGCTGTCCATGGTCACACCAGGTCCCCATCCCTTTCTCCTCTGGTTGCCTATTTTTTGACAACGTACGGTACATTTAACATTTAATGGCTTTATACTTGTCTAGTTTTCATTAGAGCTGAGAGGGGAGGTGTCCCTTGATATTCTTTTTGCTGGAAAGGAAGTCCTGGTTACTTCTGCAAATCAAGCCAGCTAGTATTTATTTCTCTCTTGAGAATGAATACTGGTACATGAGGTACTATCAATAACTCATGCGTTTTTAGAAAGTGAAGCAATTACTTTAATTCAGCCACATGGATTAACATGTTCCTTTGCACTTATTCAAAAAATACACGAGTGTACCATTGAAAATCATGAGCAATGCATGTGATCAGAAAATATATGCTGTTTTGGGGTATGGTATCATCAATATGCTGATGATACCCAAGTTTTCATCTCTACCCCAAACCACCCAAACGATGCCCTCGACGTGATGTCCCAATGCCTGGAGGCTGTGCGGATCTGGATGGGGAGGAACAGGCTCAAGCTCAATCCCTCCAAGACTGAGTGGCTGTGGTTTCCGTCATCCCGATTTGTACATCTTGTCCCATCTTTGATGATAGGGGGAGAAATTTTAGCCCCCTCAGACAAGGCTTGCAATCTGGGATTCCTCCTGGATACTCGGCTTAGTTTAGAAGAACACCTGATGGCTGTGACCAGGGGGGCCTTTTACCAGGTTCGCCTGGTACGTCAGTTGCACCCCTTCCTGGATCGGGATGCTCTGTGCACAGTCACTCATGCCCTCGTCCTTTCTCGCCTGGACTACTGCAATGCTCTCTACATGGGGTTGCCCTTGAAGAGCACCCGGAGGCTTCAGCTGGTCCAGAATGCGGCCGCGCGGGTTGTCATGGGGGTACCTAGGTGCTCCCATGTTACACCCCTTTTAGGCGGCCTGCACTGGTTGCCGGTTGTTTTCCGGGTGCGATTCAAGATATTAATTATGACCTTTAAAGCGCTCCATGGCTTAGGCCCAGGGTACCTGCGACACCACCTACTGCCACCAGTAGCCTCCCACCGTCCAGTACGATCCCACAGAGTTGGCCTCCTCAGGGTGCCGTCGGCCAGACAGTGTTGGCTGGTGACCCCCAGGGGGAGAGCCTTCTCTGTAGGAGCGCCTTCCCTCTGGAATGAGCTGCCCCCAGAGCTTCGCATAATCCCCAACCTCCTGTCCTTCCGACGCGCCCTAAAAAGTTGGCTTTTCCAGCAAGCCGGCCTGGCCTATTAATTTTAACTTATTTTAAATGTATCGTCTTTTAAATTCGTTTGTTTTTTGGGATATGTATATAATTTTTTTTAACTTTTGGAATGTGTTTTTTTTTTTAATGTTGTACGCCGCCCTGAGTACTTTTGGAGAAGGGCGGCATATAAATCCAAATAAACAGAAACAGAAACAGAAAAGATATAATGAGGTTGTCATATAGCAGTTCCCAAAATGGATTTGGCATTTTCATCCATTTAATCTTTCCCAAGGATCAGGGGTAGGCAGACTGTTATTGTTGGTCACACAGCCAGCCAGAAGTTTAGACTGAATTTAGCATTTTTGTCAACATATCAATACAAAATAAAGAATGACAAAGCTGGACAAACCTTGGAGAATGACCAAGCAGGACACCCTATGCCATTTCAAACCAATGCCTGTCCAATCTCTTTTTAGAACCCTCCAATATGGAGAACCCACAACTGCTGAAGGCAAGCCATTCCACTGATTCATTGTTCTCACAAACAGGATATTTTTCCTTGGTTCTAGGTTAGAGCTTTCCTTGAAAGGTTTCCATCTGTTACTTTTTTCCTGCCTCCAGGTACTCTGAAGAATAGGTATTTCCCCCTTTGTTTGTGACAATCTTTCAAATATTGGAAGACTGCTACCATGTCATCCCAGTCATTCTCTTTGTTAGACTAGACATACCCAACAACTATTCATCAAGCCTGACTGAGCTTGAGTGATTCAAAGCAATTGAAACAACATCTTCAGCTTATGCTCATACTAGTTTATGTCCATACACATAAGAGTTCATTTCGCCCTCCAGGTACCTGGCATAGCACTCAAGCAAGAGCTTCACATAACTGAAATATCTACTCTTAATCTATTTCTTCAACAAACGGTGATTAAATAAATCATATTTTAGTATGATGCATATAGTGTATGTATGTATTTTAGTATAATGTAAATAAAGTAACAAACATTGTGAATGCATGAATGAACCTCCTTTAGAATTTAGGAGGTATCAGATTCTATTCATTGGAAAATGAAGAGAGATGACCCTTTTTATGGTTCATAAAAAGAAAAATGTTTTATTTGAGCAACATATAATTTTCATATCATTACTATAACTATAATTACATTCCTGGTTCCTGAGTCTAACTTTAAATGCTTTAAAATTATATATTTTACCTTTCAACTGGATAAAGGAATATATTTATTTCTCATCATTTCTATTTGTAGGGAAACAATGAATCTATTGTCCTTCAATTCTTCAGGAAAATAGGATACAGTTTTTCATTCTCCCCTGCTTAGTAAACAGAACTTCCATAAAGCAATTCCTGAAAATCTCTACATTTTTATTATCTCCAACATTCCATGACAATAGATTTTTTGATGCCTAATATTTCTGGAAATCATTCCTATCTAGAATTATCCACGTCCAGGTCTTCCTTTTAATTGAAGTATATTGCAGCAAAGAACAGGATCTATCTTCTAGACCAGAGTAAGGAAAATTGATGTGCTCCAGTTGTTCTGAACCATAAATAATTCATCATTTTCTGGCTGAATGTAACTGGTGAGAAGTGAAAGCCTTGCAGTGAATACAGCCTAGGCATCTTCATTTAATCAATTGATGTAAAGTGTAAGAGAAATTCAGTAGCTAGTAGTGAAGGGATAACAAAGTCTGGGGGTAAGGATATATAACATGGATCTCCAGATCGAATTCAGATTCAGGAAGTTTCATAATTTACCTTTCATTTGAATTAGGCTTTTCAACCAGTGGTGCTATTCAGCCGGTTCTATCCAGTTCGGGAGAACCAGTAGCGGTGACGGCGGGAGACTCCGTCCACCGCCCAGATGTCATCACATCCTGCTTTTGATGCTCTGCACATGCATGGAAGGTATGCACATGCGGAAGGCAGGTGCACATGCTCACATTTGCAAACTGGTAGCGAAGGTAAGTTGATTTCACCCCTGTTTTCAACTACATTATGTAAAAGTTATCTGGAATCATTGGGACAAACCCAACTTTTTCCTGCTTTTAGAAGATCAAATAACCACCTGGAGAGATAATGATGAATAAGGGGGAAGAGCTATACACATCCAGATTTGTGTCTAATAGTGTCTTCAGGATTAACCAACTTTATTAGGACATAATCTTTTGTGAGCAGTTACACTAAGAACTTAGGTATGCTAAGAGAAGAAAAGAAGAAAATTGCAAAGAAACTGAATGCATTATTTGCCTCCATCATTACAGGGGAAAAATTGGGGCTGATGCCTGAATCTGAGCTTCAGATTCAGGGGAAAAAATCGGATGAACTTATCTTGTAATGGTGACAAGATAAGCAGTCCCAACCTTTATGATATATTGAACAACAACTAATCACCAGGCCCCAATGGCATCCATCCAAAGGTTATTAAGTTTAAAATTGAGATTGTGGACCTTCTAATTAAAATATGCAACCAGTTTCTGTACTTGGCCTCACTAGTTGAGAACTGGAAGGTGGCCAATGTCATTCCAATTTTTAAAGAAGGGTTTAAGGGAAGATCCAGGAGATTATATGCCTGTCAGCTTAACATCTATTCCAGGGAAGATAGAAGAAAATTACCAAACATTTGGGACACAGGCTTTGCTCAAGGTTAGTCAACATATAAAAGAAGGTCCTGTCTAAATAATTTATCACAGTTTTTTAAAGATTTTAATGAACTTGTGGATAAGGCAAGCCAGTAGACATCATCTACTTAGATTTTCAGAAAGCCTTTGATGAAGTCACTCATCAAAGACTTCCTAGTAAGCCTAACAACTTGAAACAAAAAGGCAGGTTCTTATATGTATAAGGTACTATCTGAGGAATAGAAAACAAAGAATGAAAATAAATTGATATTTCTCACAATAGAGAGATGTAACTATTTGAGTCTTCCAGGTTTCTGTTCTAAGACTGGTGCTTTTTAACATTTTTATAACTTATCAGATATGGAATAGCCAAGTTTGCCAATGACATGAAATTGTTCAGACTGGTAAAAACAATAAGGCACTGCAAAGAGGTCCAAAGGGATCTCTGCACATGAGGAGACTGAGTTTCAAAATGGCAGATTTTAATTCAATTTGAGGAAGTGAAAAGTCATGTAGATAAACTCCTATCTATTCATATAAACCAATAAGAGCTAGCATTGACTGGCATCACAACTGGTTTTAAAGGGCACATCCTTAATATTTTTGTCTTCATATCACCTCCAGCATATAGACTGCTCTCAGCTGTTCTGCTTTAATGTTTTCCCTCTTTTTCTGACAGAGGACTTGTAATGGTGCATGAAATATAAAGTTGCATGAATCAGCTCTATAAGAAGAGATACCTGCAAGAGGTTATGAGAATGAGTTCATGGATTAGAAAAAATAAATGTTACAATAGCCATGAGGAAAAATACTTTAAAAAGTCAAATAATTTTGCAATTATCCCCTTCACCTCTGGAAAAATTATGCTTATGAATGTGCTCTACATATTCATAAACATAAATTTTTCTCCCTGGTGTTTTATCAAGTTTTTGTCCATGTTATAGCTGTAGGAAATTGGAGTTTTGTAATGTGTGAAAAAATAAAAATGCTTCACAAAGTTTAACAAAATGCCTCAGAGAAACTTCTTCTTTCTCTAGATCATATTTATTTAAGCTACTTTTTAAGGTGGTTGCAGCAACATTATCTACTTGTTACATGCAATATATGGAAGCGCTATATAGTGACTCTCAAAGATGCCCATTTTTTTAAATGGCATGGCCCATCCTGGTTCTCACCCAGTGCCTGGAGGCTGTAAAGGTTTGGAGGAAGAGTGACTGACTTCAACTTAATTCTGGCAGGACAGGGTAGCTCTGGATTACTGGTTCCCCATTTTGGGTGAGATACAATTGTGGGTTCCCAATTTTCTTACTATCGGTTTGCTCGCACGTGCGCCCAACACTTCTGCACATGCACAAAAGCTTCTGCATATGTGCAGAAGCATCCAGGTAGGTGGGTGGAGCCTCCTGCCACCTCCACTACCAGTTTGCCTGATCCAGGCTGAACCGGCAGAAACCCACCTCTGGTGAGATCCCACCTTTGACTCTTGCCAGGATTCTATTCTCCTGACAGATCTGAGCTATAATTTGAAGATCCTCCTGAACTCCTGTCTCTTGTTCAAAGAGCAAGAGCAGATGCAGCCAGGGCCTTTGCACAGATTTGTCTAATATGCCAATTTCATCAGTTCCTGAACTAGTACTTGTTCACGGCCATTCGAACCTTGGTTGATTCCTGGCTGGATAACCCCAATGCACTCTGCACTAGATCTGACTTGGGCACACACTCCAGATCCCATCCCTCAAATGACCTAAGTATCTCCCCGGTGGGCTCCCCACTCCTTGGGGGGCACAGGACGCCCCGTGGAGGCGTTCTGGCGGAGGGGCAGCACTGCGGGGGATCCCTGGATCGGCGGCGGCCGGCGGGGGCCCCCCCGCCTCGCTCCAGGCACTGGGGAGCATGAAGGGGAGACACTTCGATGTCTTCGCTGTGAGGCTGATCGGAGAAAAAGAGAGTAGAAGGATGCGGCTGCAGTGCGGTGAGGCGTGAACTTCCTCCATTCCCTTTACTAACTTGAAGAATCTGTCAGCTGTTTAAGCTTTATTTTCGGCTCGATTTGGAGAGGCACGACTGGAGGGAGGGGGATTTCCCCCCCCCCTCGGACAGGCGGCTGGAAACAACTTCGCTCTTAGCCCCAGGGGAAGGAGGAGGGGGAGAGCCAACCAATGATGTCACGCCCCTACTAAGTGAATTTTCAGATTTAATCCTATAACATAATGATGATCTGGGAACTTTGGGAACTTTGAACTTTGAAAACTTTACTTTTTGCCTCTAAACCCGAAGCTGGCAGGGCAAGATGGCACACTTCCGTTGTCTTTATGAAATGTGAAATCTGACTCCACCTTCAAAACTTCAGGCTTCCGGACTTTGTCCCCATACTACTCAGATAAATCTCTTGTTGATTGCTTTCTTTTGAACTTCCTGGAGTGAAAAACTTTGCTCTATTGCCAGGGTGATTGGAAAAAACTCTCTTCTGCCTGGACCTTCTGTCTCCTGGACTCTCCTGGCTGTTCTGCCTTTCTGACTGATCATTTTCTATACTGACTGAACTCTTTATTCTATAAATAATGTCACCTAAAAAACCACCTCCTGGAAAGCCTGGCTTTGCTGCCTCTGCCCCGACATCTGCAACCTCCAGTCCTAGTACACAATCAACGATAGCAGCTTTGTTGCAACCTAAATCTACGGAGATGGAGTTTCAACAAATGTTCCAGCAACTTCTACAGGGACAAGAGGAAATAAAGAAACAACTGAAGGAGATGAAAGAAGAAATTAAAGAGAACCAGGCTAAAATTAATAAGAACTCACAGAGATTGGATCTTTTGGAGGGTGGGGTGGCTGAGATGAGGGAGGGGATGGAAGGGGTGCAGAAGGGAAACAAAGAACTTGACACTCAACAGATGAAAATAGAGTTTGAGAGGATGTCTTTTTATCTTAGATTCCAAAACGTGATGGAGGCAGATGATGAAAACATAAGGGACATCATGACAAGCATTTTGGCTGAATACATCCAGAAAGAGAAACAACAGATGGGGTGGGAAATAGACCTGGTTTATAGAGTGAACTCAGCCTACGCTAGAACACACAACGTTCCCAGGGAAGTACACATTAAATTCCTTAGAAAAAGTACAAGAGATGAAATTCTGAGTGCACAAAGGGGGCAAGCCCTGACATATAAAGATAAGGAGATAACCATTCTGAAACAGATCCCCAAGAAAGTGAGGGAAAAAAGAAAAAGTTATTTGCAATTAGCGAATAAATTATACCAGAAGGGGGTGTGGTTTAGATGGTTGATGCCTGAAGGTATGCTAATATTCTGGGAGGAGACAAGAGTCAGAATTAATACACCCATAGAGGCGCAGGCCTTTATGGAAAAAAACAAAGTACTCCTAGAAAAACCAGATGATTTCTCAACAGATACACAGGACACGGGAGGGGCCGGAGCTCTGTCGGCGGGGGGAGATGGGGCAATACTGAGAAAGCTCAGATCACAAAAATGAGTAAGAAAATCCACCTGATATAAACTGATCAAAATTATCAACTGAATCTATATGCTGACTATATGTTACTATTTAATAATGAATTATGTGTAAATGTATACTATGAGTATGGAGGGGGGGTGCACCTACCGCACATTGCAGCTGCCAAAATTTGTAACCTTTCCTTTACCTTTTCCCCTTGTAAAATATCAAAAAAACCAATAAAACTTTGTATTAAAAAAAATGACCTAAGTATCATGCCCTTTTGGAAACATGCTTTACCCTTTGGAACTCCTTTCCCCCTGAGATCCAGCAGGCCTACTCTCATAGCCTTTGGAAAACCTGGAAAAACCTGGCTTTTCCCTCAAGCCTTGGTGTCTTGTGAGACTGGTGCTCAGATAAGATCTACAGTTACTTACTTATTTATTTATTTTAATTTATCTATTTGTCAAACATGCACAAAATAACAAGTATAGGTAAGAACATAAACATGAAGGAAGTAAATACAATAAATAGGAACAGTAAGGCAGGGATGGTAGGCACGCTTGTGCACGCCCCCTTTATGGATCGCTTAAGAATGGGGTGAGGTCCACGGTAGAAAGTTTAAGGTTGAAGCTGTGAGGGTTTGAGGCTGTAACAACGGAGTCAGGTAGAGCATTCCAGGTGTTGACCACTCTGTTTCTGAAGTTGTATTTTCTGCAATCGAGTTTGAAGTGGTTTACCTTGAGTTTGCATTGATTGTTTGCCCATATGTTATTGTGGTTGAAGCTGAAGAAGTTGATAGGCAAGACATTGTAGCAGACAATTTTGTGTATTATGCTTAGATCGGACTGCAGACAGCACAGTTCCAGATTGTCCAGGCCCAAAATTTTAAGCCTGGTGACATAGGGAATTCTATTGTGAGCTATGGTAAACAAGTGAATATTTGTATGTTTCATTTCCCCATTTTGTTATTTATATTTTTTATTACCATTGTGAGCCTCCCAGGGTTATATGAGATGAGCAGCTATACAAATACTTTAAATAAATAAATAAAACCACAGTTGTGCAAAATGTGAACTGAGAAAGACATTTCAGGATATTTCTCCAGGAATCTCTCATCCTGGAAATAAGATGATCTATTGCTGTAATTTAGCTGTTCAGTGGAGGCAAGTCATATGACCTGTGATTTTCTTCAGCAGCTATCGGACTGAAAACTTGGTTTAGTGAATAATAGTAAGTGGGAAGGAGCAAGGAGCTTTCATTCCAGAAAGGTGCTTAGTGGAAAACAGCAGGTCAGTTTCCTTCCATTTAACACCAGAATGATGGAATCATTGCTAATTGGGAAAATAAATGATAAGCCCATTAAAACAACCTGACAGCTGGATTTTCCACAACCCAGATGATGATGTGCCTCCTGGAGGAAAAGTACTTGCTACAAACATGAGCAGGAACAGACTAATTCAACATCTGGATTTGCCTATGTTGACAAGACATGAGGAATGGAATTCAATCTGCGATTCATCAGTGCACTGACAGATATACAGCTTTCAATTTCACTTCACTGAATTACTCAGCATTTGTAACTGAATGTGTAATGTGACTCCATTACAAAGTCTTGCGTTCAATTTTTATTAACATTTTACCAATCATATAATTTAAATATAATTTTCAGCTTTCCTGTTATAAAAGCTGCAATCATTTTTTTCCTTTCTGCTTTCCATCTAAGAAAGAATCTATGCACTTCATGTAAGGTATACGAGTGTGTGTTAGATAATGAGTATCTTTAGAAATAGGGGATTGATCTTTCTAGTTTTATCTGTTTCATTTTGTACCAGCATTTGCAAGTAATCTGAAATATATTTCAGTTTATTTCAGAGGCGATCAAATTGCGATTCCGAAGTCCTAATTTTTTTCTTTCTCTGGCCTCTAGGCCTTCCTATGACAACCACAGTTGAAAATCTATAGAATTACATCTCCTCAATTTCAGAGATGAAACTTCAGAAATATTGTTGCTGTTAAGCTGAAAAAAGAGGCAGGTAATTTTTTAAAAAAGTTTTCTGGGTAAAATAATTTTGAAGGAGGTGTGATTGGCAACCCCAAATTGATCTAGACACTGCTGAGTGGGGAGGGGAATGTATGGGCATTAGTAAAGAACAATGTAAATGAATCTGAGGGGGATTGGGCTGTGTCACGTTGTTCAAAAGCTGCAGATCTGAAGAAAGACTGGGACAAGATCTTCAGAAATACAGCATGGTATGATTGAGAGAAGAGGGCTGAAGATTGCCAACCATCCAGGGACAAAACCTTACCAAGGGAGGGAAAGAGGGAGGGAGGGAGGGAGGGAGGGAGGGAGGGAGGGAGGAAGGAAGGAAGGAAGGAAGGAAGGCTCTATTAGATAGGGAGAAAACCCAGTACCAACCTGGAGAAGAGAATGTTGGCCACTATTTTTAGCCTTTTCTTCATTCTTAATTGAGTTAAAGTCTTTAGGATTAAAGATTTATACATAACAATTTAAGCTAACATTACTGCTTGAAAACATTTTCAATAGAGAAAATTTTGCTTTTAATATAGGGTATCTCAAGTCTCTGTGGTTAATTTTCAAACAGGTGAAAGAAGGAAGGAGTAGGCAATTACCTAACTGCTAATTACATTTGCAAAGTTGAACTGTGAGAACCAAGAGTAACTTCTACTGATATCTTAATTCAAAAGAAAAAAATGTATCACCATCAAATAAACCCAAAACATGTAAGGCAGGAATTAGACTTCTGTGTCACTGCACTTCAGGGACCGTATGTCTGTTATTCAGAAACTATTATATAGCTATTGCATTTATACTTCTAAGAATGTTAATGTTCTTAATGTTAGAGGACAATAAAATAACAGCACAAAAAAACTTCCCAATCGGAAGTTAGCTCAACCAATCAGCATACAGGATGTGCATCTGCAGACAACACGTAATTGAAATTTGGGGGGAAGGGGGTGCGCATTGGCCCATCTGCAGCCATCTGCAACTTGTGCTTACCTATCAACCCCCCCCCCCCTTTACAGCACAAGTATGAACTGACACCTATGCGTAGTTGCAGAGAAGTCTTAATCAGACATAAGTCAGTTCCCCTTCTGGCATATTGTACTTTCAGTAAGGTTGACTAGCTCAGCAAACAGTTAAGAAAACTCCACTGTGGCTACATTCCTGAATTCCTTCCCAATGTAATTATTTAAAAAAATAGGAGGAACTACCCATATTAAATGCAAATAAAAGTTTGACCTTCACTAAATCTTTAGGCATACTTATCCAAATGATCTATTACAACAGTAATATGGAAATCCCGAGCAGGGACATGCTTCAACTTTGGCAGGAATCAGGAAATCTAAAGGCCATTTAAAACAAACATAAAATATTTCAATAACATTTCCTAAAAATAATTGCCAAAGAAACACACATATTTCTTATTTGTCACCAAGTGTCATCAATGAAAAAAATGCTATGCATTTAAAAATTAAACATAGAGTGTAGGCAAGTTGAAGTAAAGTGACATCACATATCAACTTACGAGATTGTTGGGAGGAAAAAGGGAGGAGGAAGGAGCACTATGTAGTTCACCACCTTGAATTAAATATAAAATTGGATTTTAAAAAATCATATAAATAAATGGCACCATTGCAATGCTCATGGAGAGAGAAAAATCAATATTTCTCCCTTCATTTGGACTTTCTCACACAGTTTCTCACTTGATGGTTCCACTTATGTAATACTTAATTTGGTTTTTTTTAAAACAAGTTTTATTGATTTTTACAATTTTTTTCAAGGAAAAGGGGTTAAAAGGGTATAGAACATTTTGACAGCTACATCGTGCGGGGGAGAGCAGTCCCCCCAAGTCTCACAACCTTTACAAACAAGAATAGAAAAACATCAACATTTGCATAGATATTAGCAGTTTTGAGTTTAACACTAAATCATCAGTATATTTCAATCATTTTGTTTTGTATCACTTCCGTAAGGATACATTGTAGCAACAATTGCAATAATGTTTCAAATCACTTTTGTGACCTGAGTCTTCTAGTTGTTGCATCCTCCACCCCGTCTGTTGGCAAAGCCTCAGCCCCTCCCTCCCTCGTCTCTTGTGTAACATCCCCCATTTCATCTAGGAGAGCATTGTGTTTTTTAGTGAAAGCCTCCGCCTCCACAACTGTGTTAATTCTAATTCTGCTGTCCTCCCAGAAAATCAACATGCCTTCTGGTAATAGCCACCTAAACCAGACCCCTTTATTATATACTTTTTTTGCTAAAGGGGAATATTTCTTCCTCTTATCTCTTACTTTCTTTGGAATCTGTTTAAGAATGGTTATTTCTTTATCTTTGTATTTTAGTGGTCCTCCCCTTTGAGCTCCTAGAACCTCATCTCTTGTAGTCTTTCTAAGAAATTTAACATGAACTTCCCTTGGGACATTGTGTGTTCTTGCATAAGGTGAATTAATCCTATAGATCAAGTCAATATCCCACCAAAGCTGTTGTTTATCTCTATTAATGTATTCTGCTAGTATTGTGGTCATAATCTCCTAAAGATCTTTGTTCTCAACTTCTGGCAGATTTTGGAACCTAAGGAAAAAAGACAAATTCCATTTTTCAAATTCCATTTTTATCATGTGATTTTAAAATTCTACATTCCCCCTTTAGATTGTCTTAACCTCCTCCCTCATCCCAACCGCACCCTCCTCCAGTACACCTATTCTCTTTTCATTTCTCTGTTTTCATTTCATCCTGTCCCTTTAAGATAGATTGAAGCATCTGGTGAATACACAAGTCCCTTGCACTCTCTTCAGGGGCTTTAGGTTGTAGAAATGACCCCAGTTGTGACTGCTGAGCAATCGGACTTGACGTAGAAGATGTCGGGGCCGATGAAGCCTTGCCAGGCAGTAACTTTTTTGGACCCATCATGAAGCTCAGAAATAGTTATTAATCTGTGCAAAGAAATGGCATCTGTGGGGAAGCACAGCCGGTAGAGATCACAAGGCAGGCAAATCTAAGAGAGAATAAATCCTCTAATACACAACTAGATCAAATAGGTGGATCAAAATATTCCAATCCAGGGGGAAAGCGTATTTAGAGAGGCTCCTGGAGATCTCTGGGGTGGAAACTAGTTCAGAACCATAAAATCTTCCAAGGGAGGAATCTCATTCATAAAGACAAAGAAGAAGGAGGAAGTTGGCCATCTTGGCTCAGCCTTTACAGGTGGTCAGGAAACAACTCCAAAGTTCCCATACATAGTTTAAAGAAGAGTCAATTCAACCATCCTTTCTCTCGCAATTGTGGTCAGGAAATTTTTTCCCATTGTTTAGGGGAAGTGAAAGTAAGTTTTTAACTCTCTCTCTCTCTCTCTCCTATGAGAGGGAGAGATTTTGCAAGTGTCGCTTTTCTGAGAGGGGTGGAAATTCCCCCCCTCCAATCTTAACTCTTCCAAAGGTTGAAACAAAGTCCTAAGAAAACTGCAGTTCAGTCAATTGAGTAAAACAGTAAAAGACTTGGGGAGACCTCCCACCTCACCGCACTTCAGCTGTATCTTCCAAATTGATCATTTCCTTCCAGGCTCCGTTCGGCGAAGGCACGTGGTGGCATTCCGTGCACCCCCCCCCATGCTTTCCGGCTCCTGGGGCAAAGCTGGAGAACCCCCCGCGCCCGCCGCCATTCAGGGGGTCCCAGCAAGCCGCCCCTATGGCAGGGCGCCCCTCCAAGGCACCCTGTGCTCCCCCTAGGCTTAAGGGGAGCCCACCGAAAGAGCGAACAGCGGACGCACGCGTTTGTCGCCTTTGGATACCGGAAGCCATCCCTTAATTTGGTTATTAATCATCAAATTTGCTTGGGTTATATGTAGTAAGACACAAACAAATCTGACCAAGAGTAATACTAATCAAGCAAATCATATGTGTGTGAACACATCTGCCAGATCTTTATCTGAACTGCTATATATACATAATCATCATTTTTAAACTGGTGCAGGTCTCTTCTACTGCCCTGTTTACTTAAGAAACATACTGGAAAAAGGGCTTCATTCAGATTTTCTCTGAATTTATACTCTTTCTTTTTTATTCCCCTCCCCTCTTTTCATTTCAGTTCAATAAGAAATCTCATGCTGTGTCTGTGTGTGCCAAATATTACTCACTCATCACAAAATCTCCAGAACTGTAAAGCCTACAAACTTGAAATTTGGCACGTATGTTTCTCTTGGCTTCGCTAAGAAAAGATTTTTCAAAATGACCATCAGCTCATTAGTATTTCTTATACAGTAATTAACACGCTCTGATGCTATGGAGTTCTACTCCTCTTCCCCACCTGAAAAGAACTCTGTTCCAAGTGCCAATTGCCTCACATTCCGTTACCTCAGTTCAAACTGACAGACGTTGTACTCCTTCACTCAGGTGGGGTCTGGGGCTCCTTACAGTACTAAAAGTCAGTACCTCACCAAAATGTCTATGTCTTCCACCTATGAAACTGCTTCTGGACTCAAGATGGAATGAGCAATATTCCCTTATGTGCTTCAATCACTGACCACCACTGAGCCAGTGGATTGAACCGGAGTGAACCAGATTTCTCCTGCATTGTCTGATCACATAGTTTCATCGCGAAGCACCGGTATCCAGCTAATATAATATAATTTAACTTTAAACTGTATCTGAGCTATATATAATTCCTTTCCTTTGGCCTCTTCCTTTCTTCTATTTTATCTTTAACTGTCAAAAGTTAAGTGAATACACTCTTCATATGAGACAATACATAGGCACATTCTATATATAGATGGCTTTCTTTCATCTGTTTCTTTAAGAATATTTGGTACTATTTACACTTTAACATTTCGTTTCAAGTGGTTTATGGTCATTCCCCTTCTACTTACTTATCTCTCCAAAAGCGTTGATATTAAAGAACTTCTTTTTGTCATTCTTTCTCTTCCTGTTATAATGAAGAACAGCTGAGGCAAAACTGATTGAATAATTTTGCATTCTTTTTTGTGAATGTCACTGACTGCAATTTTCTAAGCGGTTGCTGCAAATATATTTCTGTTACTTCAAAGCTCTTCTTTTTTACTCCTTTTCTTTTATGTCCTTGACATCTAAATGTATAATTTCATGCCATTGTCAAATATGATTATCTTTGGGCAGTTCTATGGTTTTGTTAATGTTGTCACAAATAAGTTTTTTAGATCATGACATTACTGGTGTTCATAAACGAAATCATATAAGATTCTGCAATCAATCGGGTGTCCCTTCATCAGATAATACCAAAGACTTTAATGAAAAAGGAAAGCGGCAGTTTAAAAAAATCTAAAATTGGGAACAAAAGCTACCAAACAACATTAATCAGTGTAAATGTTTGACAGTGTATTCACTTTTTTTTTCCTTATGTATCTGTTTCAGTTTTGTGGAATTATAATCAAATGTATTTTGTCAAATATTTCTGGAAACTGAAAAAAGTTGCATCTCTTATTATACACAACTTTCTCTAAAGGCATTTTTTTATTTTCAATTTTACTGAACATATAAATTGTTGACACATTTCCTTGGTTGCACGTTGTTTTGATGCAATTGTTGCATCACAATTCCAGAGAACTACAAAATCCAAAATGTGTCTTTCAAGTGGTGTTCCCTAGTCAATGTTGTAATCTGGCACAATTAAATCAGAGCAGTAAGTTCAGAGTATCTAAAAGAAAAACACAGCAGAAAGGCAGGCTGCCAGACTCTGATAACTAAAGCATATTGTTTAAAAATTAAAAGATGTACAGGGTTTGCAACTTATTTCCCAGAAGTTGCTGTTTACATTTAAATTTATTATTATTATTATTATTATTATTATTATTATTATTATTATTATTATTATTATTATTATTATTTATTAGCGTTTATATACCGCCCCCTCTCCCGAAAGGGACTCGGGGCGGTGTACAGTCCGTATCAAAAATACAACAAATTAAAACATAGTAATAACTACATAAATACGTATATGAGAGGAGGATAAAATATGCCAAACTGTACAGCTAAATAAATAAATCAAAATGTACAAAATTTAAAATCCCAATGTCATATCAGGTTAAAGATGTAAATAGCTTGGAGCATAACTATCATTGAATGAAGCTGACTCCTTGCTTAGTTCATTACAAAACAATCTCTTCTAGATATCCTTCCTTTCTGACAAACATATTCAATAATAACAGAATAAGAGTGGGAAGGGACCTCGGAGGTCTTCTAGTCCACCCCCCTATTCAAGCAGGAGACCCTATACTATAGCAATAGTAATAGTAATAGCAATAGCACTTAGACTTATATACCACTTCAAAGTGCTTTACAACCCTCTCTAAGCTATTTACAGAGTCAGTATATTGTCCCCAACAATACGGGGTCTTCATTTTACTGACCAGAGATGGATAGAAGGTTGAATCAACCTTGAGCCAGTGAAAATTGAACTGCTGGTAGCCAGCAGTCAGCAGAATTAGCCTGCAGTATTGCATTCTAATCACTGTGCCACGATGACTCTCACTATTCCAGCCAAATGGCTGTCCAATCTGTTCTTGAAAACTTCCATTAATGGAGCACCCACAACTTCTACAGACAAGGTGTTCCACTGGAACAGATCTCATATATATGGATATATTCAGATATCCAGAATTATGCTGGACTGTCTTTGCCCTCCATCTACAAATACCCTTTTGACTTTTCTGCTTCCCTCTTTGATGCCACAGTGCTACCATATTTTAACTACAAAGGTCCGAATCCCCATGTAGTTGATTTTTGCAGACAGGCATTGCATCAGACTTGATGGCAGTAAAACACATGCAGGTACCAAACTAACTTGGCATGACCCAAGAGGCTCTAAATGTTAGTAAGGTAGAAAGGAATGGTTAGGCTCTGAGATTAGCACCTGAGACTTACTTACTTACTTACTTACTCACTCACTTACTTACTTACTTACTTACTTAATTACTTAACTAACTAACTAACTAACTAACTTTCTTTCTATCTTTCTTTTATTCTCTTTCTTTCTTTCTTTTCTTTCCTTTCTCTCTCTCTTAGTGACTTTCAGAGCAAATTTTGAAAGTTTATTACACGAGCAGATGCTGCTGCCGTGATCTAAGAAGAAATATGGGTGCTAGTTTAATCCATTATAATTTGGATGTAAAGAAAAAAGGCTGCATGTCTCTCACAATTAATCTGAAGTACATGCACAGAAATGTTCCCAGTAATGTTCACTCAGATCCTTAACACTTTGAAGAAAAATAAGCCATGAGATCCATTTTTCAAACTATCACTAAATGATATAGCATTTTTAGATATTTTTTGCAAGTGCATGTGCAGCTGAAAAACATACTTTCCCATGTTCTCTGAGAAGGTTTTTACAAAATATTGCCAGTATTTCCCATATATGTGTGTTTTGCTCAGTTATTGTAAGAGAAAATTTATTTTGTTTTGAAATTAACATTTTTGCTAATAAACATCATGTTACCTTAATCTGTATAGGCAGAATTTTCCTGCCTGATGTCTTAGTACAAAAATGGGTATATTAAGCATGGGCAATTTTGGAATGGGGTCATATTTTTCTCATTATAACTCATTTCAGTCTAGTTCTACATCATTTTGTATGTCAGGAAAGGAAAATGTTGTACAAGAAAATTTTGCATTCATGTCTCCTAATATACTTATTTTGTATTCATGTTATCAAATAGGTAGGCAAGTAGTATTTTGATAATATAAAATGAGGTCGAATCTATTCTTTTCCCTAATTTCAAGCATCCACATCACAAAGTTGAAAACCAGACTTTGGCATTCAGGTTTGTTCTTGTTCTACAAAATTTGGAAAGCGTAAAGTGAACTAAATTCATAAAGAAAATGTAATGAAATGTTATTTTCTTTCTCTAAATAAATGTTAAACTTTTATGAATTAAAATGTCGAAAGACAGAGGAACTTTCATCCCAGGGATCGTAAGTGCCACTTAAAATCTATTTAATAGCAAAACAGCTAAACCTCTATTTTAAAACTCATGACAGTCCAAACTAGAAACTTCAACATTGTCATCCTTTTATACTTCTTCCTTTTCCACACCACTTTTTGCATTGTCTTTGATAATAAAAATGTCCAGAACTCTCCAAAGTTGGTTCCCTTTCATGTGCTTTTCTGGTTGGTTTTAATAAGTTGTTTTTTCAAAATATGTTAACTCGTACATCAAAAGCAAAATGCATGCTGTGTGAACTATGGTATAAAACATTGTTTCTCAGATCTCAGAATTTCCTAGCCAGAATAATGGACCTCAATTCCCAGAATTCTCCAGCCAGCATGAATTGGTTGAAGTTGAGAAATGCTGGAATAAACAATGGTGGATGCCATAGTTTGTGCCTGCTTAAACTTATTTCCTGACAAATTGAGATTCAAAAACAACTGTTGCATCTCCTGTTCTTCTTTACATTTAAGAAAATGGTCCATACTTTGTAGTATTGGTCTTATTTTAGCAATATGTCATCCAAATTACAGAAAATTCCTTTGAAAGCAATTCTGAATTTAAGTGGCATATGCCTATTATTTTTTCTGATTCAGCATTTTTATCCTGATTCCTGCACATTGAGTCAAATGCAAATGTTGAGGGACAAGGTATATAATATGGGCAGTATGGGGGTTTGTTATAAGAATATTAGAATAATCTTTAAAAAGAACCCTTCTGATTAGACCAGGATTGAAAATAATTTCACCATTTCATTTGGATTCAGATTTAGTGATACTTTCAGAAGAGCCACTTGGGAAAAAGAAATAAATACAAGTGCCGTGAGTTTAATTATTTCAATGTCTATGAGTATGTCCAGCTCTGATCCATTAATAACTGTAGCAATTCCACTATTGTTATTTTCATCCTCCTGCAGTGCCTCTGTGTATCATATTATGATAATAAACCAATTACCCAGGCAAAACTCTTGTGTGAAAAGATTACCAATTCAATCTTGTTTCTTTATTATTTTCCTCTTTTATTCCATTATACAATTTCTTCTTTCTTAATTTGAATGTAACTATGAGTCCCAGGATTGGAGCAAGGGCAGCATGTTGCAATATGCAATCGTTTCCATTCATCCACGCCTGATTCCCCACTGCTATTCAAATTATGTTCATAAAACAGTGCACAAAAGCAACCATCACACACATTGGATGGCAATAAAATCCCTCTCAGTCAAGTAAGAGATGTGGATTATGCCTTCCAACAGCAAATTGCAGATCTTTCAACAAAGCACAAAGTGGCAGAGATGGGGGAGTTTAGTTATCTGAACATTTTTATTCAGAAAAAAAAAATCTGCCAGGTAGGGTTCTTCCAGGAAATTCCTGTGTTGTTGATACATTTCTTCCTCAGAGAATGGAAAAATACATAAGAGGATTTGATTTGTCATTACCCGGTAGAGGAAACATAGTTGAGGAAGTGGAAGTAGCAGAAACATTTGATGAATGTGACCAACAGTGTGGCAGGATCTGAAACATTTGCAAAACGACAAAAGCAACATCATACAATCATGCTGCCTGGTTGCTGCAACATTACGATAGATGGAAGGTGGTAGAGCCTATAGTGTTGATTTCCCCTGCAGGCATCTCTAAGCCTGCAGGGGAAATCAACACTATAGGCTCTACCACCTTCCATCTATCGTAATGTTGCAGCAACCAGGCAGCATGATAACTATCCAAGGCTGATGTCCTTGCTTTTAAGAGAAATTGAAGCTGAAAAGTAAGATTCCTCCTCAAGTACATTCAGAACAATAATATGTAGGATTCTTTGACAGGAGAAGCTAATGGGAAATGGAACTCTTCCAAAAGTAGAGCTATCTAAAGCACAAATGTCAACAATCTCATTGAAAACCGCAGTAGAACTCAAACTGGCTGCCCAAAAAAGTTCAGGGAAATTAATTGCTTATCTGATAATGTATATGTGTACGTCAGTGACGTGCGGTGAGGTTTATGACTGGTGAGGCACTGACACAGTGCTGGGTTTCAAATATTTTTAGACTTGTGGACTTCAACTCCCAGAATTCCACAGCCAGGCATGCTCAGTTCCAATTTAAAGTGACAGCATTTGTTTTTCTCCTTTGCTCCTTCTTTCTTTTTCTTTTTCTTCTCCTTCCCCTCCTTCCTCCCTCTCTCCCTTCCTCCCCCTCTCTCAAACACACACACACACACACACACACACACACACACACACACAGAAGTTGGATTGGACTATCTCTCCTACCCCTTCCCTCTCTCACTCACTCTCAAACAAACCCCCCCACACACAAAAGTTGGATTGGATATCTTTTCCAGTGGCTTGAAAGCAGCTCCTCTGCCATCCCCCCCATTCCCCTGCTGCCTTTCCCAAACACCTCCACCATTGCAAATGCAGCCTGCTGTCTGGGTGGGAAATGCCTGGAACACAATAAAGCCCACCCACCACCTCCTGCTGGCAGGCTGGGGTGAGAGGAGAGGCAGAAAAGCCGGAGGGGAGCCGATCTGAGCCTTCCAAAAGAAAGAGGCTGGGGGGAAGTGTGTGTACTACAGCATGGCTCTTTGCCTGGCTTCCTGCCTCCTCCTGTGGTCTCCTCAGTGCTCGCTTGTGCTCTCCCTCCCCAAGGGTAGTTTGATTGCAGGCGGAGCACGTTGCCTTTTCAAACTTGTAATCAGTGAAGCTGGGCTAGATTTTTATATAGTTTTATCCAGCTGTCTGTGTGTGAGAGAGAAATGAATGGGGGCCTGGGGAGGAAATCACTACACTTGGGGAGGGAGAGCACCAGGGAGGAGACCACAGGAGGAGGCAGGAAGCCATGCAAAGAGCCATGCTGTAGCACACACACTGGCCCCACAACGTGGCTCTGCCTGCAATCAAACTACTCTTGGGGAGGGAGAGCACAAGCGAGCCAGGGTCCTTTCCTCCAGCCTTTGCCCAAAGCCCTGCACAGCACCAGGAGTATGAAGTTTGAATTCCTCCCCCTCCCTCCAACCCACACGTACCTTTTCCAGCTTTTTTTAACAGTTAAGCAGAGTCATCCACGGTGAGGCAGTAACTAGCTCAGCTTTTTCCTTTTCCTTTTTTTTTTCATGATGAGAGTGGTGAGGCTGTGCCTCACTTGCCTCACCTGACTGCACGTCACTGGTGTACGTATATGTGTTGTCACCAGGATGCAGGTGTGTGGGGCGGCTACTATTTCATTTTTATTATTTTATTATTTTATATGATGTTTTTATAGTCATGTAAGCTGCCTTAAGTCACCATGGATGCGTAGATGGCAATATAAATTTTCTAAAATAAAAATAAAACAAATAAATATAAAATAAATATAGAAGATACATATAGAACAGTGATGACTAACCTTTTTCTTATGGCATGCCAAAATTGCGCGCACCTGCGCTATCACACATGCGTGCATGCCCACACCAATTCAATCCTACCCATCAAGCTGCCCATGTGCGTACAACCTCCTCCCCCCTTGAGTGCATGCACAGTCCCTCCTCAGGTTCCGGAGGCTTTCCTGAAGCCTGGGGAGTGCCAAAACGGCCTGTCCCCCCCCCGGAGGCCCTCCGGAAGCTGGAAATGGATCATTTCTGAACTTCTGTTGGCCTGTTGGGGCCATTTTTCACCTTCCCCAGCCTCCAGAGGCTTTCCTGAAGCCTGTTCGGGCTGTCTGTTCTGTTCTGTTCTGTTCTGACTGAGAAGATATTTGGGTCTGTACTTCTCTCAGCTACATATTTTGCATTGTATCAGCCCCTACAAGGGAATGGTTGCATTTCTACAAGGAAAATGTACTTGTGCTGAACCAAATCTCTTCAACATTCAATTAAAAATATAATTAGGGAGGGAGATTGCTTCCGGCTTCCGAAGGCGACTGATGTTGGTCTGCTGTTCGCTTCCCTGGTGGGCTCCTCTTAGGAGCACAGGAGGTTTTGGAGGGATCACCTGCCATAGGGCGGCTTGCTGGAACCCCCCGGATAGGCGGCATCCATGGGGGTGTTTCCAGTTTCGCCTCAGGAGTTGGGGAGCATAGGGGATGCATAGCAGCACCTTCGCTGAATGGATTCTGGAAGGAAATAACTAATTACATGCAGCGACTGAAGTGCTGGAGGTGAGAAGTTCGCTCCAATCTCCTTAATCACTTTTAATTGATGAGCAGCAGCTTTTTGTAAGTTGTGGATTCAATCTGTTTGAAGTTGGAAGATTGGAGGGGAGTTGCACCTACACCCCTCTGCTTCTGGTCAGGTGTCGAGGTGCGGAGACAAAAGATGACCTTGAGCTTCTATAAAAGAATGATAACAATACATTCCACAATCCTACTCCTTTCTATTCCCCCCTCCCAACTACTACACTAATGAAACAGCATAGGAAATTAATAAAAAGTGTGGCAGGCCAAAGATCCTAAAAAGAACATAACTACAGGCCTGACACCAGCCCAATGACTCAACAGACAAAAATTTCATCATTTTCACAACAAGAAAGGACTGGAGAGAGTTCAAAAGATTTATTTGTTACTCAAATGTTCCAGGTTCTTATGCAGGGACAAAATGAGTTGAAAAAGGAGGTGGCAGGTTTTAGAGAAATAACAGAAAATAAACAAAGAATTGGTGTGCTGGAGGAAGGTGCGGTCGGGCTGGGGGAGAAGGTTAAGGCAGTCCAGAATGGGATTATAGAATTGGAAAATTTTATGGCAAAGATAGAACTTGAAAGAATGTCCTTCTTTCTCAGATTCCAGAACCTACCAGAGACAGAAAATGAAGATCTTAAGGATATCATGAGTACAATTTTAACAGAATATATTAAAAGAGATGAAAAACAGTTGTGGTGGGATATGGATCTGGTTTACAGGATTAATTCAGCATATGCCAGAACACATAATGTTCCAAGGGAAGTGCATGTTAAATTTCTTAGGAAGACCATGAGGGATGAGATTCTAGGGGCTCAAAGGGGGGGGGGGGACCACTAAAATATAAAGATAAAGAAATTGCCATTCTTAAGCAAATTCCGAAAAAACATAAGAGATAAGAAGAGGAAGTATTCCTCCTTATCAAAGAAATTATATAATAAAGGAATTTGGTTTAGATGGTTATTGCCAGAAGGAATGTTGATCTTCTGGGAGGGAAACAGAATTAGAATTAACACAGTTGTGGAGGCAGAGGCCTTCATTAAAAAATATAGTGCCCTCCTAGAGGACGAAAATATAAGAGGTAGTGAAAAAGGCGACAATACACAAGACATGAAGGAGGAGGGGCTGCAGCTCCATCTGGGGACAGGGGGGAGGGAACAATATTGGAAAGACTCAGGTTGCAAAAATAAATATATCTGGAATATCATTGTAATTGTTGATATATTAGAAAGTGGCAAAAGAGATGATTGAACACATGGTTGATACAATGTATAGTAAGATGCTGTTTCTGCTTATCTTTTATCTCTTGTTTTTTCCTTTCTGTAAGAGTTGTGAGAATTGGAGAGAGTTCTACCTCTAGCACGATGGAGTTGCCAAAAAATTTTTGTATATTTACCTACCCTTTTCCCATAAATTTTAAAAATCAATAAAATTCTTTAAAACAAAAATGTAATTAGGGTGTACCAAGCCTTCATTCCTCTACCACCTTCAAAGAGAATTACCCTCCCATGCATGGGGCTTCCAATTGTGATTTGATTATAGATCACCCTGGCAAACCTTTGTGAAAAGCTGCATATAAATTCCATAATAGACAAATAAACCTATGAAAATGCCCACTGACTACATCAAAATTCAAATTGCCTTCATATTCTTGTTGCTTAAGTCAAAACACAGGTGCTCTGATCTATCACTCCTATCTCATTTGCAAGTGAAAAGCTCAATCACTAAGAAGGCAAAAACTGTTGTCTGGCTTTGATGCTTGTATGTTCAACCTTTAGCATCACCTCCAGTGATCAGCATTGTCAAAATGGGTAATGCAGTTATCATTATTCTTATGAGCAAATCGTTAGGGCTTATTGTTATGGAAGGAGAAGAAAAGACATGAGGGAGACTGAGTTCTAATGAGAGCAAGCAATGAAAACAAATCTTTCCAGGAGAGAATAGTGTTGACAGCTGCCTCATTCCTTTTGCAAACATTTCAGTGGTTCCAGATTGTGACATCTCCTTCCTGATACCTGGAACCTGTATCTATAATATAAATAGGCAGACAAACATATATCAAAATATAATATATAATAATATATAATAATCTCAAGGACATCTATACAGGAACTTTGGAAATTTCAACTGACTCTTCCAAACCTGCCTTTCAATTGCAGTTGAGAATTAGTCAAAATCAGGAAAGATCTTTGCTAATGCCCAACGGTGGCATATGTTTTGCTATTGATTGGAGGGGGGAGTTTGCTATGATAAATGTAGAAAACAAAGAACCAAAAACTTTGTAAGAAGTATCAGCAGTAAGCAGATTAAGCCAAATTCTCTGTCAGTCAAATCTTATCTGATTCAGATTTGGTGAAAGAAGTCCTGGATTGGAATCTAAATTCAATATACTGGATTAGTCAGTGCTCAGTGGACTAAACTATAGATTTCATCTGTTTATTGGGTCCTATGAGTGGATGCTTATGGTTCCAAAAATCCAATATTGTTCAACTTGTTCTGGCTATGTGTTCTTGAAAATTGCAGATTTTCAGTGTGAAGTGTTTGTTTGGTGAATTAGAGATAGCAATAGCAATAGCACTTAGACTTATATACCGCTTCACAGGGCTTTTACAGCCCTTTCTAAGCCATTTACAGAGTCAGGATATTGCCCCCAACAATTTTGGGTCCTCATTTTACTCACCTCGGAAGGATGGAAGGCTGTCAACCTTGAGCCTGGTGAGTTTCGATCTGCCAAATTGCAGGCAGTCGGCTGCCAGCAGAAATAGCCTGCAGTACTGCACTCTAACCACTGCACCACCATGGCTCTTCAGAGATAGAACTGAAACGTTTCTGGATGTATGGGATTCTAAGGGTTTGGGCTGATGCATTATATCAAATATCTCCTAACAAACCACAATAAGTTCATGTTCTAGTAAATTATTACTTAGATTGTTTGTGAAGTCGGCCTTACCAATGCATTTAAAATGTGGTTATAATACTATAACTGGGATTCTCTACTGAGATTGTATTTTAGCATTTTTTAAAGAACTTAATGACTTCTAATTTTGCTTAATGGCTTCCAAACTAGAGTTATAAGAATTCCAGGTTGAATCACTGGACTAGCATTCTAACTCAAGAAGCAATTCCTCTTTATAGCTAGCTTAGCATAATGTTGAAAGAAACTTTTTAATAGAATTATATGGATTTTTGTTTAACACGATTGGATTCAGTTTGACAGCACTACAACAGATACATTCTATAGACTACAATAATTAACCATGGAATTAACTTTTGATCATATAATTAAGAAACATGCGTACTGCATTAATTATAGTAACTTCTTTACAGTTCCATCACATGGATTGCCAAGAGAACACAATGCCTAAAGAATGAATGCTATGAGCATAAAATGGAAAAAAATCAAATTATACATAAAAGAATAAAGCAGCTGTACCATTATAACATTAACATCAGCTATAAAATTAAGATTCGGCTAAATGTAATGGGTTTTAAATAATATGAACAGAAATATGCTATTGGATGGAATATGCTCATCTGTTTATTCCTTTGCCTCCCAGTTCACTGTGCTTTGATAGAGTGTCTGTGAGACATGGAAGACTCTCCTGAATGGCATGAAATGTAGCATGCAGGAACTCTGGATCAGGAAGGAATTGTGCATGGTTGGGCACACATAACCTGTGAGAGCTTTGCTTGGTTTTATCTTCAACCCCAGCAAAATGAATTCCTGAGAATTGTTCTGGAAGATGTTCATCAAGCTTGATAAAGAATTAATTTAATGCAATTGTATATTTGCAATTGCAAATGTACAATACAAAATTGTAAATTGTATATTTACAATTGCAAAGGTCAAAAATGTTCTATTACCTTTAGCAAAATGCCACATGTTAAAAACACACTAGCTATGAATGTATGCCTATTAGAGACTCATAAACATCTGGTGTTTGTCCCAAAGGTGCTTTTTCCAAAAGGCAGCTGAATTTTGTTGTGATTTTTTTCCCTTTGAAAAGGTTTTGCTTCTCATCCTAGAAGCTTCTTCAGTTCATGAACTGAAAAAACACCATGACCTGAATGATTGAGAATCTCCATTGATCTCCAGCAGTTATGCAACTTTTAGAAATGCTAAAACCATATAGGAGCACAAGCTCCCAGATAATTGTGTCAGCTGGGCAGAGATACTTTCATCTGTTCCATATATGGCTTGTTCTGCAAAATAGCAAGGGGCAAGTGAATCACTTGCTCTACAGCAAACAGAGCAAGGCATGTAGCCTTAATTACAATGATCACCAAGATAAAAATGCAGAAGTATCCACCAAATTTTAAAAACTTCTCTATCAGTCATAAACAACTAAAGAAATAAGACTTTAAAAATGAGTTAGATAACATAAAAAACTTCATAAAATAAAATGGGTATAGAATAAAAAGCAATTTATTCACCTTAATGTTAACTTGTAAGAAATAAATATGATATCAAAAAGAATTGTATGGGTGCCTTAATCAACCCCCTCTTGAAAGCTCCCTCCCCCCTAAGAAAGTCTATCCAGCTTCTGAGTTAAAACCATCAGCAAAAGAGAGTCCTTCCTTTTCCTAGGCAATAAGTTCTAGAGGAGAAATGACCTGTACAGTACTCATCAAGACATTTCTACTAATATTAAGTGAAGTTAACCACTTGTTTCCATAGTGGGTCCTTATTCCATTTGCAGGTTCCACTTGCTTTAACAGTTATCAGCAACATGAGGAGGGAGGGAGGGAGGGAAGGAAGGAAGGAAGGAATTTTCTTGGGGATGGAAAAGCATCTAATTTTTACATTAAGAAAGCAAAGAGAGGAGTTTTTTCTCCAAGAAGATCCATTGGAGGATAATTTCATGATAGTTTTTTTCCCAAATGTTCCACTGCTCTGCTCTTCTACTTTTTCATTTTGAGTTTTACAGACACCATTAATGATATATTGTCACCTGAATAGCTTATTTGCATTTTGGGGGGAAAATCAGCTCTTCTTTGCTTACAGATGATCTTTGGAATATGATTTAGAAGGCACAGTTATAGAATTGTGTATTTTGCATGTCAATAAATGTTTTGTTGGATTTGGGGTTTGGGAAAGACTCCAATGATTTATAAAGGCTCTCTGTCCCTCTCTGTCTCTCTGTCTCTCTGTCTCTCGCTCCCTCCCTCCCCCTCCCTCCCTCCCTCTCCCTCTCCTCTTCCCCCTCTTGCCCTTGCCCTCCCTTCAGGTTTATTATTTAACAGGCAGTAAAGTTGATCCACTGTATAATAAACATGAGATCCACTCCATTACATTTCTTGGTTCTCTTCTTGCATGCAGTTCAACATAAAGTATAATTTATGATTATTTTTCTTGCCACGTGTCTTTTTGCAGGATGAAAGGCACTGTTAAAGTGTCAGAAAAGCCTCGGTAACAGCATAATAAGGGAGTAAATAAAATCATAAAGAAACAACTAGCAATGTGGAATGCTTCTTAAATAATTCAAGTTCCAGAGAGCAAAAATCAACAATTGACCAAATGGCCCTAATTGTCACACTCTGAATCATCTCCCTTAGTGGCTGGGCGGATGATAAAAAAAGTTAAATTATGAGGAAAGGGAAATGATGGCATTGGATAACTATCATTTAGAAGTCACATAGAAAAAGGAACACAGGAATTTAAAGTAATTTTTATTTAAAAGGGGTAGATCTGAACACCATAATGATGATAGAGGAAGGAGGAAGTACAAACTACCACAAAATATTATATGTGTCATTAAATATGGTTTCCAGTTCGTAAGGTAAACTAGGACACTATTCCATCCAGATCCTAATCCTAATCAATACATACAAATAATCAAATAAGTATCCTGCTTTCTAGTTTTCTCTTCTGATTGATACATGCTGAGATTATGAGTTAATCTTTTTGCACATCCTCAACTTCTACAATCTTTGAGACAGAGAGAGAGAGGGAGAGAGGGAGGGAGGGAGGGAGACATACACAAAAGCAGATATTTTCCTACTGTTTATTGTGCCCCCCTTTTTGTTCCGTTTTTACAACCTTTATTATTTATTTATTTGTTAAATTTATTTGCCACCTATCTCACCATGCAGCTACTCTAGGCAGCTTGCAGTAATAAAAAGGAAGAAAAGAAAAGGAGTGCAACAGGACAGAAGAAAAAAGAAAGAGCAATAAAATGAACAATGAGAAACGAACACAATGAGAATAATATATCAATATGATAACTAAAAAGATGGAAGGGTGGAGAGCAGAGACCAAGGGAGGGGAGGTGGAATATGCCATCAATCTAACAGCCACCTTCAGTGTAAAAGTCCCCCATTTGGTCCCCTGGTCAACCAGCAGAGTGAGGTCTTCAGGCTCTTGTGGAAAGATAGGAGGGGATAGGATGTTTCAATATGCTACAAACGAAGAGGAGGAGGAGTATAATCTATTTAAGTAACCAACATCCCTGATGGCCCAGCCAAGTTACGTCAAATAGTGTTAGCCCAAAATCCCATGTCAAGTGTGAATATTTGCCCTATTTGCAACCCTCCCATATCTTCTGCATCTACATGGCAATTTGTGGGTCCTGATTATTGATTTCCTGAACATATGCCCCAAGATCCTGCTACAGTTCTTCCTTCTTGCAGCCAATCTCAACTATTAGTTTGACAGCTGCACTAACGGCTGATATCAGATGACTGCATTCTTCTCTGTCATTTGTTGATATGGTTTAACTGGTTTCTAACTGTTTTAATGGATAAATTGTATTTATTGTTTAGTTGTCAGACCTGGAAGCCATCTTTTACATTTGGGCCTTCAAGCCTGTCACATTTTTCTACTGTGGAAAAATGGGAGGGGGGATTATATTGAGCATGGGTGATTATAGTCAAAATAATATTATTTTTCATAAAGTCAAGGTCAACTGACTCTGTAGCTGCAATGAGGTGATTGGGAGGCATCTCCAGTTTTGGATGGTGCCTGATTGGATCACGTGATAGACATGTGGGTATTGGGCAGGGACTTGAACTTGTTTTTGGGGTGGGGGGTAGGGAAAACCTGGAAGCTTTCAGATGTGCCAATATGACATCTCTAATAAAATGGAACTTTGAGGAAACTCAAGCCTCAGAGTCTTCTTTCATTGGGGGCGTTACTTGGAACCCTGGCATTAGTTTTGTTTTAATTGTGTATACCGCTCAAGACACATGGAAGTGAGACAGCAGCTTAATTAATACGTTTTAAGCCTTAAAATGGACAGGTGTAAGGGGCCCAATGCAGAGAAAGTATGGATGATTCTCAATTTGAATTGTGCCCAACAATTATCTAGGTTCCTGCTATGTATAGGATACGGGATTTAGACTGGAGAAAATTACATGCACTCCATGTTTTGTGGCCACTTCCTTCATCCATCTGCCTCTGTTCCCAATTTTGTTCTTTTTTCATCACATCCAACAATCTTTCCTCAAGCTACTTCCTTTAGGCCTGTAGACTCCAGAGCCAGGTTTCTTGGGTGTTCATGTACCACTATTTACAATACAATCTACCAACTGTCAGAGACATGCTCTTAAATACTCTGCATGCCACGAAATACATTATCCATTAAGATTGTACAGCACTACTATCCATCCATTTATACTGTCATTTTCTGATCATCAGATCTAAGAGTTTATAACATTTTATCCTCAGGGCAATCTTATTTGACAGAAATATATATGTATGATAGCAAATTACCTTTTAGAGGACTGTAAGCACACATTCAATTTATTTTATGTTTTACTTGGTCGGAGGAAGACTTTCATCTGTAATAAATCAGAAAATGATGATCATTATTACTGAATGCCTACCATAGAATATGTCTCTGCATAGAAATACAGCCAGAAAAAGGATTGCATCTGAACAAGCAGATGACTGCTATTGTTGTTCTGTCTTGTATGCTCACAGTCAGTGTTAACCTTTCATTTCCGAGACATTGCTTTTTCTCTCTCTCAACATGAGGCATTTGGCTGGGGCTAGCTAGTTGTGCCAAGTGGATTGTGATTTTAAAAAAATAGTTAAATCTCTGAATTTTAGTTAAATCTAAATAGTTACATCTTTTATCTAGAATTTTAAAAGAAACTGGTAATTTTCTCAGTAAAATATTCTCCCCTCGCAAGATTTTTCTCAGTTTCTTAAAGGTGACTCTCTTGCCTCTAAGACACGAAAGCAAAGAAGCTCACATGCTTTAAAGATTTTTGCAGAGATGGAAAATACTATCAATAAGCTATCCCCAGCAGACCATAATGGTTGTGGCAGAATGTCAACTGACATACACATTCATAAAGGTAATACTGAAATAGGCTGACAAGAAAACCTTCTCTTTTCAGAAGATGGATTTTCATCTGTTTTCCACCCTCTGACCAAAGCAATGTATTCAGCACATTTTGAATTAGAGGCAGCTTAACCAGTGCCAAGAGTGTCTTCAACTTGGCAGCACTATTTCATCTATCACTGGATGCTTATGAGTATCACCAGATAAGATTGATGCAATGAGTTGGCCATTGCTATCATTTAGAAAGTCTTGCTAGATGGCTAAACCTGACAAGTTGCCACCAGGTAAAACAGAAAGCAACAGTACAACTGCTTTGTAAGCTTTGTAAGAAAATACAGTTTCATAAGCTCAAGATAGAATTCTACTGCACCAAAATCAAAGTCTTTGCTTTTGAGATAATGTAAGGTATATTCCAGGACTGGAAGAGATAACAGTCAGAATCAATACTGGATATCAGAACTCTAGCAGCTTAAAAAATATGGATGGTATTATTTTGTTAGCTGAAAGTAAAGAAAACTTGAAATAATTTATTAGAAGAGTCAAACTGGAAAGTAAAAATATCTTAATTGAAATTAAAGAATTTTCAACTCAATATGCTGAATGAATTTACAGTTGATAGCAAAGCAATTAATATAGTAGATAATCTTGTTTTATTGAGCTCAAATACAATGAAGACCATCTGGGAAATGGGAAAAGGTGCTTAATCTCAGGGAGGAGATAATGACAACAAGATCTTGAAGGATAAGGATAATTTTAGGACAATAAAGATCAGAATAGTTAAAGCAACGTCCTTCCCAATGGTACTATATAATTATGCTAACAGGGCAGTGAGAAAGAACAAAGAAAAAAATAAACTTTTTCAGATTCTGGTTTGGAGAGGAACAGTGGTAAGCATAGGAAGACGAATTAATTCTGAAAGGGGGTAAAATTACCCAGAGACAAAGATTAGAAACCAGAAACTGACAAGATTTAAGCATGTGATGAAAGCATATGATGGATGGGAAAAGACTGCTAGGCTTGGCAAAGTTAAGGGGAGCAAAAGAGGAAGATAACAGATGAATGTAAATTAATTCGTTCAAGAATATTATTAAAATGTAGCTATACTTGTTATATGAAAGTAAAGAAGATCTAAAAGAGTTTACTAAAAAGTCAAACTGGAAAGTAAAATATCTGAATTTTTGTCACTGGGGATAGGACAAGAAGAGATTTTATATATATGTATATATTTAATTCATTTCTAAAGTCACAATTCCTAGTCCCTGGCAGTCAACATTCCTTAATTGACAGGACCTATGGTATATCCATCCTGCCAGACCAAATTGGATGGGTAGATATAGCTGGGAGAAAGCTAATTCAGACCCAAGTCATGAAAGGTTTTAAAGTTGACAACCAGCACCTTGAATTAAACCTGGAAATACTGTGACAACCAATACAGTTCATGCATTAGTGGTGTTATATATGTCAAATATTGGACACCATTTATAAACTAGTTAAAGCTTCTGAATACTTTTCAAGGGTAGTCCCATGTAAAGCATGTTGCAGTAATGCAGATGAGAGGTCACAAGTGTTTGAGTGACTGTGAACAAAGCCTCCCAGTCCAGGAATGGGCACAACTAACACACAACCCAAAGATGTACAAAAGCCCCCATAGCCACGAGTGCCTACTTCCTCATCCAGCAGAAGCTGCAAGTCCAGAAGGACTCCCAAATTGCACACTATGTCCATCTGAGGCAGTGCCACCCCATCCAAGACTAGAGATGGAAGGTTGAAATAACCAAAGCCACTCAGTTTTCCTTGGGTTGAGTCAAAACCGTTGCATCCCATGTAGGTCCCTATAACCTCCAGGCATTGGGACAGAACATCTACAGCATCATCTGGCGCAGAGTGGAGATATAAGTTGGGTACCACTACATCTTGCTGAGTTGTGCAGTGGTTAGAGTGCAGTACTGCAGGCTACTTCTGCTGACTGCCAGCTGCCTGCAATTTGGCAGTCCAAATCTCACCAGGCTCAAGGTTGACTCAGCCAGCCATCCTTCCGGGGTGGGTAAAATGAGGACCCAGATTGTTGGGGGCAATGGGCTGACTATGTAAACTGCTTAGAGAGGACTGTAAAGCACTGTGAAGTGGTATATAAGTATGAGTGTTATTGCTACTCCTATATCTGACACCAAATGGTTGGATCACTTTACTCAACACCCTTATGTAGATGTTAAATAGGAAAGGAGAGAGAGCTGAGCTCTGGGCTACACCACAAATCAGGGACTGCAGGCTGGATCTCTCCACCACTGACTGCTACCAACCCCAGAGAAAGGAAGAAAACCAGGGCAGTAATAAGCCCCCCCCCTTAACTCTGGAAGCCTGTCCAGAAATAGATTTGTCTCTCTATGGGTGTGCAACCATATTTCCCATTTCAATAAAATCCCAAGTGAAAAAAATCTTATCAAAAGATCCTTCCAATTGGTCTTTCAAATAGCAATAACACTCTCACCACAAAGGGGAAATCTGCCCTGCATCTTCCCTTAAAGGAACTCAAGAATTCGTTCACCAATTTCTTTACTCCCAAATTTGGCAGAGAATGTACCCAGTGAAAAGAAGAGAGCAAATATATAGGAAAATGTACAAAAACTTTTACTATGAAACTTAAACTAATAAAGAACAAAGCAAGGTGATTTTCATTTTAAAATCCCAATTTCTCAGAAAATTAACATATCCAGCTAAAAGAAGGAAGGTTGCCTTCAAAGGATAATTAAGCACTAGAGAGATGATTGCTCTATGGTTTACTTCTTCTTTCTTATCTTAACTTCATTTCCTACATTAAGACTTCTGTTCTTAACCTTGAATCTCTCTGTGTACTAATCAACATCTTTCTCCAACTGAACAAAAGGTTTTTCATTTCTGTTCTCACACTCCTTGATTAAAGATCTCTGTTTAACTCTTGCATACACTTTGATTTTTTTTTACAGCTTCACTGTTACATTATTTTTTTTAGTGTAATATTTTCTCTTACTCTACCAACATTCTATCTTCCCATACTGTAGTTATTTGGAGGCAGTGCACCATCTCAAAATTCTTTTAGAGCTCTTGCCAGTCTAAAAGTCTTCTGGACTGCCAGCAAAGATTAGGGACTGCAGGCAGTGTTGTAATACTGGTACAATTTCATTTTCTTAGTGGGGAAGAGGAAATGCATGAGAGATTGACCAAGCACTTAGCTCCCTTGTGAGGTGCCCCAAAGCTCAGTACTTTCTTCCCTGATGTTCAATATCCATATAAAGTTGCTGGAGAAGATAATCCAATAGTTTAGATCACAGCAACATCAGTCTATACCAGTATTTCTATCTTGGGCCATATAGAGAATGGCCCAATATCTGGAATTTCTGAGGGTCTGGATGGAATGAAACAGGCTCAACTTGAACCACTGCAAAACTGAATTCTCTCTTAACTTTCCTTTAAATCTGTAACTAGGTCTCTTGGTAAGATGGCACCAATCCTGAAAGAGTAGGTCTGCAATTGGAGTTCCTCTTACAGTTCCCCTTGACTTACAGGAACTACTGAAAAGCCATTTATATAGTTATATTTCTCCTTAAAACATTATATACGTATGTATGTATCTGTACGTGTACATAAATATACACAAACCAAATCATACCAATTTTTTTCTTTAAAGTTCCTTCTGTAGTTTTTCGTGGACACAGCCTTGAGGCAGAGCTTCTAAAGAAAATCAGAACTTTTTCACTCCATAATTCTTCCCACGGCTGTGGAACTGGATTTATCTGTACATATACAAGTATGTATACTGTAAAAAGAAAAAGTTAAAAAGCAGTAAACCTAATTAGTTAAAATATATGGATAAAATTGATATTTCCCCATAGTTCTCTATTTAGTGGGAGATTGATTCCAAGAACCACTCCTTTTATAAACAAAATTTCCATTAACATGAGATATATACAAAGAAATAAATTAATCAATGAATCATTGAAATAAGTTAGTGGAGACTCAGAAAAACATGCATTTACCCCTTTCTTCACATTTTATAAATGTAGACAATAGCTAGGGGTTCATTTTCTCAGTCTGTGATGTTATACTAATGTAATGCCTAATGTCTCATCACAAAGATCCTAATTTTTTTTAAATGTATATTTTGAAGCACTCTTATTTCACATTTTCAGCTGTTCCAAGAATGAAAAATTCATAATCCCTCTGAAAGCTTTGGCAAGTTGTTTTAAATCTATTTCCTTTCATCTTTGACATTTATAGTACACCTCTTTCGATGATGACAGAAACAGGAAATCAATTTGGGGCACTTTAAGTTAATATTGTAAATATATGAATAACTGATTCGTAAGTGTTCTGTCCTTCCAGAAGCAAAATTTATACAATATGATGGAAATCCTAAACCAATTCCCTTGAATTAAGATGCAATCAATAAAAAAATGCTTCATAGTACTGTAAACTCCCAAGATTTCTTTTCCAGTGAGGCTAAAATGAACACTGTAAACAAATTCAGAACTTGTAAAAAGCCTGCTATGTTTCCTGGGACCCAAGTAAAACAACAAAATGAGCAAAAAACAAATGAGATAGAATCCAGTTTTCAGCATTCTCAGATCAATATCTTACTGAGTAAGGCAACTCCCCAACCTATGTATCCTTCAAATGCATAGGTCAACCTTCAAAATTCTGCAACAAGCATGGTAATTGCTAACACAGTAGGCCTTTCTCCACTACTTGAATTACAATCCTCTCCTTCTACTGTATCCTTGAATTGGCATGAAATTATAGCAGTATGATGTTTGCTGTTTCCATGCCTATCCTGCATCTAATGTTAATTTCACAGTCACTGCAAGTGATCTAACCTCCTTCCATGGTAATGGGTAACACAATTTAATGATTTAAATACTTTGAAGTTGCCCTTGGATGGTGTCAGAATAAGGAGAAAAAGATTGCTTTAATGCTGGCATAACTACAGACAAGTTAAGCCTGTCATACTCATGGCCTGGGGATTAGATGAAGGCATTATTATAAGGCCACCAGAGTAGAAAAAATTAACTTGCAAAGGAATGATTAGGGATAGGGATAGGGCCAAGTGAGGACATGGCCTTGAGGGAGACCTTCTAAAGAAAATCAGAACTTTTTCACTCATAATTCTTCCCACTGCTATGGAATTGGAAAGACATACTTATTAGGTAAATTAGGTATATACTTTTGCTTCAAAGCACAGTGGATGACTTTTATTATCATATCCTCCATTTCTTTGATACCTGAGCTGGAAGAAATTTGAAAATTGGAGTTGTCTCCAGATGCATGGTAATTGGATGAGACTGGCCAGTAAACAACATAATTCATTTCCCACATGAAATCTGTAATTCACCTATGTTGGACAGTAGAGAAAGAAACAATCCCTTAATGTCCCACTCTGAATTATTAGCAGTTCTAATTTGGGATTTAAATATATATGTATATATGATAATCTGACTCTCAGTTTTATGAAGGATTTCCTCATTTTGTTCTTTTAGCCTTCCACAGGAGTTCTAAGAATAATAAATCTGCAGGATATTAAGTTGAGGAAAACTATTCTAAAGCTTAAATACACATTTTAAGTGCTTGTGTTTATGTAACAACCAGATATAAAAAATTGACACTGAGCAATCTAAAAAAAAATGGAGATTTACATTATAATCACCACAGGAGGGGGGATGAAAATGGAGTATTTGCAGCCAAGGCAGCGCTGGTTGTCTAAACACTGGAAAGCGAAATAAATAAGATGAAAAGGAACAGCAGAGTGAAGCATTTGTTGTAGTCTCCATTTGTATATGCTAATATTGATCTTATTTTTCCAGGTGTCACTGGGATACTGTTTAAGTTAAATGGTGTTAACTATGTACGTAAATGAACTTCAAATACTTTGGCCACCAAATGAGAACAGAAAACTTACTGGAAAGCATCCTGACATTGGGAAAGATTGAAGGCAAAAGGAGAAGTGGATGGCAGAGGATGACACGGTTAAATATACAATGACCGTGAATTTGGACAAACTCTGGGAGACTGTGGAGGATGGGACTAGAGTGCTATGGTCGATGGGGTTGCAAAGAGGTGGACATAAATTAGTGAATGAACAAAGAACAAAATACACATAAATAAGTTTCAGCAGATTTCTGGGAACTAAGGTTTCTTTGTTTTTTAACATCTAGGCCAGGGGTGTCCAAACTTGGGAACTTTAAGACTTGTGGACTTCAACTCCCAGAATTCCCCAGCCAACATGGCTGGGGGATTCTGGGAGTTGAAGTCCACAAGTCTTAAAGTTCCCAAGTTTGGACACCCCTGATCTAGGCAGTCTTTCTCAACTTCAGCCAGTCCATTGTCTTCAGCTCCCAAAATTTCCTAACTAGTTAGAGAAACAGTGATTTCTAAAAAGGCACCAACCAACTACACTAGCCACCAGCTGATGAGCCATTGTTTCTCTCAAATGCAAACCACATGGGAAGGGAAATGCACGGGAGAGGCTGAATCAATAATTCAAAGTAATTTCAAGCTTCTCTTCAATGACAGTGGAAGTCTTGTTCACCTATCTTGAGTCTGTTTTAAATCATACTGCCATTAGTCCATTGGTCTACTTATTCTGCCTCTGTTGCTTCTGTTTCAAGTCTTTGCCAGTGTTCTGACTACCCTCCAAAGTAATCAGTAATCCAAAACAAAAAAACCCATATGTTTTTATATGTTTTTATCTTTATATGCATTTTTGTAATGCAAAAGGAAAACATATTTCCAAATGATGTCAGAAGACGGAATATGCTTGTGTTTCAGAACTCAAGTTTTGTAAATCAACCTGCAACTATTAAAATGTTTAATATTACATCATTAAGTCTTCTGTCCCTTCAGCATTCAGAGGCAGAAAAATTACAGATTCTCCTAAACATGTATAGAGTTATAGTGTAATAAGACTCCTTCTTTTTACTGTAAATTACCCATCTCCCCATATAATTTATGTTCCACTGAATAACAAAAATTGATTATATCAAATGGCTTTACAATAATATGAAAACATTTCTGATTTGGTCAATTTCTTCTCACAGCCTTTTCTGCCCCTTCTCCCTTTATCCGAGGAATAAATCTAAAGGGCAAACCTAGAAAGTCAACATCTGATCCTAAAGCTAGCAGAGCAAGTGCATAATGTGGCTCAGTGTCTGTCTTCGCCTGCTCATAGCTCAGATAGTAAGACATTCCAAAGAAAGGAAAAAAAATATTTACAGCATAAATTGTGCAAATATATTTTAAGAAATAAAAAGAGTGAAGGGAAATGTTTGCAGATCAAGCAGCGGGAAAGAGATAGTCCTCTTCTTGAAATGCAGCTGGTTTTTGCTGAGAATTTCACTGGACATTTACTTTGGCATCAGGCAAATCCTTTTAGCTTTCACTCTTTTTCATTCATTTTATCTTTTATAAGCAGTTTTGGGGGTTCCATGGTTCTCAGGGAAAAAAAGAATGTGAATAACAGTTGTGCTGAGTTTCAGCAACATTCCAGATACAGGAAAACACTATAGAACTTTAGTTAAATAGTTATTTTGTTTAACAATCTGCAGTGTTGAATATATGTTAAGCTAAATCTGAAAAATAAGCAATATGATACAATCATCATAATCAAGATTACAAAGAAAGCCTGGAATTTACTAAGAGCCTGCAGTTATTTTGGAATACTTTAAGATCCTGTCTTTCTAAATGATATAAATGGGTTGTTCTTACCACTCTGCCTCTTTCCTCCAGAAGACAAAGCCAGAACCTGATTCATAGCTTTCATGAGAGTCAAGCCAATGAACTCTGTCTGCCATAGTTTATTTAGACATGTTTGCTTGGTTAGTTGCGTAGGGAACTAAAGTACCCTTACAACTGCATTTACACTTGACAGTTTGTCTCTAGATTAAATTACTTCTGCTAACCCCTGTTTGAACTTCAGCTATTCTTCATCTGTGACCCAGGGCATTATGACTGGAAAGATTGGGTGGTAGATCTCTGTATTTAGAAAGCTTCGGTAATTTTTCATTGCTACAAACATCAAAAGGTTTCTTGTTTGTATATTTGAGTTCCTGTGAGTGACATGTCCACTAAACTGTCATTGCTCGTTTTTTTGTACTGAATCTCTTGCTTGCATGATACTCTAGATCAGGAGTGTCAAATTTGTGGTGTCACATAGTTGTATCGTGACTTTTTTCCCCTTCACTAAACCTGGGATGGGCATGGCCAGTGCATGACACATCTGGCCGATGGGCCACGAATTTCACACCCCTGCTCTAGATTAAGAGATATATTTAAACATTATTCATCTAACAAAACCTTCATTCCTGTTTCTTTGAATTCTTATTGGTACCCATTCTCAAAATCTATAACTAAGGGCCTTGTTGACAAAGTTCCATATAGTTAAAACTATGGTTTTCCCAATAGTAATATATAGCTGTGAGAGTTGGACCATAAGGAAGGCTGAGCACAGAAGAATTAATGCTTTCAATTTGGGGTGTGGGAGAAGATTCTCGAGAGTCCCTTGCACTGCAAATCAAATCTGTCAGTCGTGGGGAAGGGGAGAATAATCCTCTCCTTTAATATCTTGGAGCTACATCTGATTTGACAATATCTGGAATCCAACCTACATCCCTTGATCTGGGATGCAGAATAAAAATAAGGAATAATCAATTTGCACTGGTACAAATTGAAAGGTCAAACTATTTTCAAGTAAGTACCTAAAATATACATTGTCACATTAATAAGCCAAAAGTGATCCAAGCAAATAAGGCAACCAGAGAAGTTTTGCATTTCTGCAAAATGCAAAAGTTGCAAAACTTGGCAATGCAAATCCAGAGTTTTAAAAATTGTATCCTGACAATTATTCACCTCCTCTCCCTGCCACTCATAAATTTTACACTAATGAAATTGCTTCACGTTGCTTTATCTTTTTTGACAGCATTAGAAATGTTGAGTCATCTATTGGTAGATCCTCTCATGTTTTACAAGATCACCTTTCTAAATAACAGCATCCCCCAAAGGAAGTTGTTGTCTATTATTGATCTAATTTGAGAGCCACTGACACAGCAGGTAGAGGAAGAGATGCTGCCCAAGGTCAACGCCTTCTTAAAACACTCATTTGCTTCAATTCCATAGGCTATTAAGTATTGGCTGAAATAGGTGTGGGTGGGTGTGGGCGAGTGGGTGTATGCGCAGTACGCACATGTGTGTGTGTACACACATATATATTATTAATATATGTATGTGTGCATACACTCATATACATGTGCGTGCACATGCATGCACACACACACACACACACACACATACAGTCTTGCCTTGGTGCCAGGAATGTTGTGATTGGGCAACTGCTACAAGAGAACCTGTTGTTTTAGGGATAGGAGAGATTAAGAAAGAACATTCTATCCCCTTATTTAAAAAAATATGGTTGGAAGAAAAGTACAACTTATGGTTCAACAATGTTCCATTTCCCCTTGGGGCACCATTATGAATTTCCATAATGCTGACCAAGAATCAAGTCTAAACAAAATAGTCTTGCAAATGGGAAGGATAAGAAGGACTATGGGTAGAGAAGAATGGATTTCCTAAGGCACATTAAACATTGAATTTATCTAGCAAAGTAATATAACTTTTTAAATTATTGTTATTCTCTTGCTAGCAGTGGACATATTTGTGATTCAGGGACTTTTAATAGACATCATACCCCTGCATCCATGTATTTTCAAGTGAGTCCCTGAAGTATACATTGTCACATTAATAAGCCAAACAATATTCCAACCAAATAAGGAAATCTTATTTGCCTTTGAGAAGTTTTGCATTTCTGCAAAATGCAACAGTTGCAAAACTTGGCAATCCACATCCATATGGGTAAGTAGAAATATAAAAGAGTGGGGGGGGGGAATTGATTAGCAAGCACTTTTATTGCCTGTTGGGCAAGCAGATCCCACTAACCCAGAACAACCTACCCAAACCCTGATGATTCTCTACAATGTTGATCCACGCAGCTTTAGCATGTTTTGATAGAATGTGATCGAAATAAAATGAACTATTTGTAGGAAAACCCTGGTTCCACTAAAAAGTGAAGGAAGATTGTAATAGGAATGTATGTGGCAATTCTGTTAAGAATTATTTGATATTGCAAATATCAATATGGCATGTGTGTGTGTGTATGTAAAATTATGTGCTACTTGGTGATTCAGGACTTTGTTCTGATTCACATGTGCATTCTTTGAATTATCAACACTCTGTGCATGAGGAAGAGTTGAATTGATCTAGTGAAAATGTTAACTTTATACTGCTCATATATAGGGGCTAAAATACTTCTCAGATCCAACCAACCATGTATGCGCTTTAAAAGATTTTCAGAGGAACTGTGGATATATGTAATTGCAAATGCTTGCATGCCCTTCTGTTTGAATCAGATGATCTACTGTAGGAAATGAGGGATGTGTTAGGTATTAGCTAAAAGCATATTTCCAAGAAAAGGTGTTGCCTTCTTTTTGATAAGTTGTAGAATTACCCCCATACCACAACTGAAAATCAGCATTCAGGGGCAAAACAACTTTTTAAAAAACCCAGTTGTATAAATGCTAGCACTGGCTTAAAATCAAAGTTTTAAATTAAATTGTAATTTTTAAAAAAGTAAGAGTTGTTGTTGTTGTTTTTAGTTGAGAAGTCGTGGCCAACCTATCGCGACCCCATGGACAATGTTCCCCCAGGCCTTCCTGTCCTCTGCCATCCTCTGGAGTCCATTTAAGCTCATGCCTACTGCTTTGGTGACTCTATCCAGCCACTTCATTCTCTGTCATCCCCTTCTTTTGATCTCAATCATTCCCAGCATTAGGCTCTTCTCCAGTGAGTCCTTACTTCACATTAGGTGGCCAAAGTATTTGAGTTTCATCTTCAGGATCTGGCCTTCTAAAGAGCAATCCAGGTTAATCTCCTCTAGGACTGACTGCCTTGATTGTTTTGCAGTCCAAGGGACTTGCAGGAGTCTTCTCCAGCACCACAGAAGATTAAGAGTTATCATCAACAAAATAAGCCCTCTTCTTCCTCAGAGGAAAAGGCAGAAAATCCTGTCCCTGCTCATACAATGAGTCTGTTACCATCCCCAAAAGCCATGCGGCTTATATAATTTCTGTCCTAAAGGGACATCTCTGGAAATTTAAAGGGACTTGCTTCATTAAGTGGCTTACATGCCAAAGTCTTCTTTTTTCCTCCTGTTAATTAGGATGGCTGGAATGGAAAAATGTTCCTGCTGCGCCTTAATCATTTTTCTCTCTGGATGATGGCACTTGGTACAAGACATGTTTGGCAGGACGGCTGGCAGCAAATGGATCATATGGCTGAACATTTTGTGTTGCAGTTGTCAGTGGCATAAATGGCATCTTCCTGACAGACTGGGAAAGTTACATAAAGTAAACAGATCACAGCTACAGGATAAGCAAAGAGCTCGTCTGTTTCCAGATCAAAATATGGTTTTTTACAAGGTTTCAAGCTCTTCTATTAACAGAGATCTCAGACTGTCAAAGAAAAAAAACAACCTTCGGGGCTTTCAGAAAACAAAAAGACATAGGGGAGAAATGCTTCAACCGGTTGCATAGCAGGAAACGGGAGGTGAACAAAGACACACCATAAAAATGCTAACTGGCATCTTTCCCTCCACTGCCTTGCAACAGAGAGGATTTTTCTGATAATACCTTGTCTCCCCAAAAGGTGAGACAGTGGGAAAGTAAGTGGGCTTTGTCTTCCCTGTAGGTGTTTTGTTTTTTCATTCAATCTTAAACAAGTTTTTCTTAGCATTAGGAAAAAGGCGAAATCAAACCACTTCTGAAAAATCTTGACAAGAAAACTATAGGGATTTATCCCTCTAGATATTGATATATAAAAATCCAGCCATTTGGAAACCTCCTGTCACCTCAGGGAGAGAAATCACAGAGCCCATCAAAGGAAATTTGTTGCTCTAGAGCAGTGCTCCCCAACCTTTTTATCGCCGCGGACCGGTAAATGTTTGATAATTTTTCCGTGGCCCGCTTGTTTTGATTTAATAATTTTAATTTAATTGTATTTAAACATGCCTTCAAAATAAAATACAGCTACACCAAAAAATGAATATAAAGTGATTTATTTTATTTAACTCACTAGAATGCCAAATCAATGAGAACACTGAGCTTGTTTCTTTGCAACGAGATGGTTCCAGTGTTATATAATGTCAGTATCACTTAACAACGCTCCTGCTTAGCAACCAAAATGTTTGCTCAGGAACTCTGGCATTGAAGTGTGCAAGTCTTAAAGCTGTCAAGTTGCAAGACCCTTTGCACCCCTAACCCTTTAGGAAAAAAAACCCAGGGTCTTCAAACCTGACAGCTTGAAGACTTGTGGACTTCAACTCCCAGAATTCTGAGAGTGATTGATGCCCTTGGTGGACTTCAATTCTCAGAATTCTGGGAGTTGAAGTCCACCAGTCTTAAGAGCCAATTTTGCAGATCCCTGGGCAAAATTGGCTCTTAAGACTGGTGGACTTCAACTCCCAGAATTCTGAGAATTGAAGTCCACCAGTCTTAAAACAGTCCCAAGAAGCGAGGCGGCAGAAAAAGAAACAGAGGCCAAGGAGCTTTCCCCCCCCCCGCCCCCTCCCAGCAAAAATCTAACCGGGGACCCGGGTGGGCAGTAGCAAATTAGCCGATCACGCCGCGTGGGCAGTAGCAAATTAACCGATCACGCCGCGTGATCGGCTAATTTGCTACTGCCCGCCCGGCTCCCCGGTTAGATTTTTGCTGGGAGGGGGCGGGGGGAAGCTCCTTGGCCTCTGTCTCTTTTTCTCCCTCCTCGCTTCTCAGCCCCGCCCGACTTCAGGATCCTCCCTAATCATTGTAGGTCGAAAAGAAAAAAGGGAAAGGGGCGCTTGTTTTGAAGTGCCCCTTTCCCTTTTTTATTTTTGACCTACACTGATTAAGGAGAATCCTGAAGTCACACAAGTCAGGCGGCAATGAACTGCGTTTAGCTGGAGCTGGCTGGAGACCGTGTGTGCGTGTCCACACCAAATACGCGACGCTGGCGCTGCGCGGCAGTTAGACATTAGTGCGTGGCGTACTCTAGGCACGTGTGCGGCCCCGCGGCCCGGTGCCGATTGATCCACGGACCGGCACTGGTCCGCGGCCCGGGGATTGGGGAACAAGGCTCTAGAGCAGGGGTGTGTTAAACTCACAGCCCACAGGCCGGATATGTCATGCAATGGCCACGCCCACCCACATTTTAGTGAAGGGGCAAAAGTTGCGATGCATCACGTGATGACGTGACAACATGAGTTTGACACCCTTTCTCTAGAGACAAATGAGATTTCTGACACTTAGGAAAGTGGGATGCTAGCTGTAAAATAAGTTGGACATCCATGCCTAGCTTAGAACCTAAAAGAAATGGTTGGTAAGTTCAAGCATATTTATAAATCACGTGTGGGCATGTGCACCCATGCCTTTGAGTCAGTTATGATTCCTGGTGACTGCCTTCACAAGTCCCTGCAGCTTTCTTGGCAAGAATTTCAGAAGTGATTTGCCATTGCTTCCTTCCTAGGCTGAGAGAGATTAGCTGGTTTAAGGTTACCCAGATGGCTTCATCCTTAAGGTAAGACTTGAATTCACAGTCTGAATTTCTTAATAAAACACTCTTCAAATGTACTGTTCATTTGGTTGCATTAAGGTTCTGGAGCATAAAACAAACTTGGCTACATTCCTCATGGATGTTTTAGACAGCAAAAGGGCAAAATTGTTCAAATTCCTGACTGTCTCTGTAACCTTCCGTAGCACTGACCATGATATTGCTCTTGGCTGTTCAGGTGGAATAGGACTTGGAAATACTGTTTTAAACTAAGAATCCACATTCTTTAACTTTTGGAAGATATCCCACTGTAGGAAAGGAGTCAAAAGCTGACTATAAACATTATTGGGAGGGGGGGAATAAAACGATTTTCTACTCCATTATTTTTTAACTCAAAATTTTTAATCCAGAAAAAGTGATGCCACTAATCTTTCCCCTCCTCTCACTTATGGTTCTACTACTATAACTGAAGTACCATATTCTAAGCATGTTCAAAGTACATTTTTCCCATTCTGAGAACTGCAATTCACTTCTGACTTACATATCTACTCAGGAGTACGGAATTCATCCCAAGGTAGTTGGGGAAAAGATTAACGAAGCTTCGGTCCTTTAAGAATTGCTATGGTAATACTCATTATTTCAACTATCAACTTAGGGGAAAGCATATTGTGTACCTTATTTACATTCATTTATATTTTCTGTCAAAAATCAAAGTCTCATTACATGTGCAGAGTGCCACAACTGCATCTACGGACAGTGTACTGAACAGATGTAATTAAGGCTTTCAACTGAGTAAAAATGCTGAGGACACCCACTACTCCTCTTAAGGGGCCACGGTGGCTCATGTAGTAAGACACTGAGCCTGCACACCGCTGAGGTTGGTGGCTTGATTCCCGTGAGTGAATAAACTGCATAGGGACAAGAAAGGAGCCTCTCCCAAATACCTACTGGCATTCAGGCACCCTGCGGGTAAAAGAAATACTGCCTAACAAAATTCCTTTCACAGAGGCAGCCAGCCACCTCAGTGATCCCTGGCTAACATGTGCCGTACATTTTTTTAAAAAAAAATCCTCTTAAGTGCAGATGTTTAAGAACATGGAACATGAGGAGCACCCCTTACCATGATGTATTTTGTAAGAAAAAATGTATCCCTGTGTAAGCCTTTCACTGCGTCTTAAAAATTCCAAGAAAACACTTTTTATTTGGGTTTGTGAATCATTCCATCTGAGGTGACTAGAAAAGCAGTATAATTGCATTTGTTTTGTTTTTTTAAGTACAGAGAGAAGGAAGAAGCTTGGAAAGAAAAAATAATAATCTATTTCTGCTGGATTTTGAACAAGCAGCATTTGAATTAGGAAGCAAAAGTTATACAAACTGTGTTATGGCAACACTCAGACTAAAGGGGGAGATTCAAAAGGTATGAACTAATGTTAAGAATTTGCTCAAGCGGCAGCCCTTCCCCTATGAAGGGCAGAATGAATTGTTGAGATTAACCTACAACCAGTGGTGGGATTCAGTGAGTTCGCACCACTTTGGGAGAATTGGTTGTTAACTTTCTGAACAGTTTGGTGAACTGGTTGTTGGAATAAATCATTAGGGCAGAGGACCGGTTGTTAATTTATTTGAATCCACTGCAACAAACAGAAATCCAAATGATAAATATTGAGCTCAGGTTTCTAAATAGACCTATTTGCAATTCCAGGGGTTTTGTGGGGGGGGGGGAGTGAATTTCTAGAAGTGGACAGAAAGAGCTGGAAACCAAAAGAGAGGAAAGCTGACATTCTGAAGAGTTTTAGTATATGTGGGGCAAGTTGGAAAAAAAGCAGATAGTCAAAAAGTCAGATTCTTTGGGGGTAAAGGCTGGAAAGCGATTGGCATAAAAGAGTGCTTGGTATTAAATTCAGCATCAATGCCAAACACATACTTGTTGTTTCTTCTTATAAGTCAAAGGCTCGGTATTTTGTCCATACTCACATTCCTGCCATTGTCTGTCTTCCCATTGTCCTAATATAAGGTCCTTCATTCTGCTGTGTGGAAGGAGGAATTTTTTTTAGTTGTGTCAACATATTAAATAGATGTACAATTTGAACACTATCTAAGGCTGTGCATCATTCACAATTGGGTGGGGGAGGAATCACTGAGGATTTCATATTTCTTCTAACTGTGGTTGTATTGTAAAAGCTGCTAAGCTGTAACCCAGGGATGTCCAAACTTGGCAACTTTAAGACTTGTGGACTTCAACTCCCAGAATTCCCCAGCCAGCTGGCTGGGGAATTCTGGGAGTTGAAGTCCACAAGTCTTAAAGTTGCCAAGTTTGGACACCCCTGCTGTAACCACTGAAATAAATCATTGTGAAAACAAGTGTCTGGATTTTTGATATTTTTTGCCAAGCCTTTTCTAAAATAGTTTTCTAGTTCCTCAGGTTACTAGGTAATCCAGCTATATTACACCTCTTTTTGTGCAGTGCCATTAGAACGTGAGCAGTCCTTACAGTCTTTTTTCAAGAGACACAAACTTCATCATTCAGTTGTTCGCTTCATCTGGTACCAGCCAAACTACTGTATATTGCATATGATACAGTAGTTTATTTTTTTAAAAAAACCCTACTGTTGTTGTTTTAACCATCCAGTTATGTCTGACTCTTTGAAACTTTATAGGCAAGTGGTCTCGAGGCTACCCTGTGAATTACAGTTTCTTTCGATCGTTGGGTGTTCATCTTTGTATCAAAAAATGTAAAACATATTATTTTTAACTATAAAAGAACTGTACATGATGTGTAATAGTTAAGCTATAAAATTCTCTGCGATCAGATACAGAAAGGACCACCATTTTAGTTGATGTGAAAGGGATCTAGGTAAATTCATAAAGAATCAAACTAAAAAAGGCTACTAGTCTTGATTACTGTTTTCTACATCACAAAGCACAAACTTAAACAACAGCTGCAAATGAACAGCAGTAATAAAAAAAAGGAGGTTATTGTCCTCCTGTCTGATTTTGTGAGCTTCCAAAAATTACCTTATTAGCTGCCGTACTACAAAAAATGGTGGCTTAACTGGAACATCAGCCTGAGAGACAGACGGCTGCTTATATTACTCACAATTTGTCAGAGCTTGGATACACACACGCATTAAACAAAATATTCCCTGTGCTGAAAGCTTGTGGTTCATTACCATCCAGAATCCTCTGAGGTTCCATGGCAGGGATGAGTCTATGGAGTTAAAAAGTATGCTTGAAAAATGTGGTTCTGAAATATATTATCTTTATGTTTTATCATAAGTTTAGCTTTTTCAGAAAGCCTCTCTCCCGCCTTGGCTGCATATCGTGGAGCCAGAGAATCATCTACCAAACTCACCGCCTTTAACTTTTCTGTACAGTTATGAACAAGGAGGGAGAAAAATACCGGTTTCCACCCACAGATTTCTTTATTAAGTTGAACTCCATTATTTTTCACCATGGCAAGAACCATTTTCTCCTCTGAAAACTAAACTGCACATCCCAGCAAAAAGGAAGGGAAAGGAAAAACTGAAGGTCAAAAGGCAGAATACTGCTTACTTGGCCATATTTCTGCAAAGAAGTTTACCCCCTATAATCAACCAGCGTAGATTAATGTAAGAGGCAAAATTTTTGTTCAAGACAGAAGTAGTAGTAGTAGTAGTAGTAGTAGTAGTAGTAGTAGTAGTAGTAGTAGAAGGAGGAGGAGGAGGAGGAGGAGGAGGAGGAGGAGGAGGAGAAGGAGAAGGAGTAGAAGGAGGAGGAGGAGGAGGAGGAGGAGGAGGAGGAGGAGGAGGAGGAGGAGAAGGAGAAAGAGAAGAAGAAGGAGAAGGAGAGGAGGAGGAAGAGGAAGAGGAGGGGGAAGGAGGGGAAGGAGGAGGGGGAGGGGAGGGGAGGGACAGGGGGTGGAGAGAAGAAATTGTTTTATCATTGGGACGGGGAGGGAACTTAAAGTATTCACATTTTAATTTCTAAACCTCAAACTATACAGATAGTCCTCAACTTACAGTTGTTTCTTAAGTGACTGTTCAAAGTTACAACAGTACTGAAAAAGGTGAGTTATGACTGTTTTTCACACTTAAAATCATTGCAGCAGCACCCCTCCCCCCATGGTCATGTGATTGAAATTCAGATGTTTGGCAACTGATTCATATTTGTGATGGCTGCAGTGTCCTGGAGTCATGTGAACAGCTTTTGAACAGCTTCTGACAAGTGAAGTCAGTGCGAAAACCAGATTCACTTACTAATTTCATGACTGCAATGATTCACTTAACAACTGGGGCAAGAAAGGTTGTAAAATGGGGCAAAACTCACTTAACAAATGTCTCACTTCGCAATATAAATTTGGGGCTCAAATAAGTTGAGAACTAGCTGTATAGATTTACACAAGAAAAATACCACCTGATTAATGTGCCACTGGGGAATGGAGTAGGGAATAACAATCAAATGGTGAGTCCTAAGCCTATGATAAACCAAACATCTATTTTTAGGTTTCTATAAATAACTTGCCAAGATTGAAAATCCCAGCCTCCTCACTCTGATGTCATTGAATCTCCACTGCATTCCCTGCAGTCCTCAGCTACTCCCCCCCACCCCCAGCCCTTCTTTAAACAATCCGATCTCCAGCTGCAAGAAGGTCGCTCATCTTTGGCAATTACTGTAGCTGTTTCAATAATAATAATAATAATATGGTAATTATAGTGCATCATGTTTTCCTAGCATTATTTTGGCAGCATCTTTTTACTATAAACATAAAATAAAATATCTCACCCACATGGTGTTTTCTGAGCTGCCTGGCCCTGAAAGAGGATGATGTGTTAAATAGATAGTATGACTGATACATTTTGGTCTAATGTTCACCTGATGCCTACCATCATAGTTTTGGTGCAACCCCATAGCCTCTCTTGCATACTTCTTCCGAGACAATGAGGAACAATTAGCTCACTTGAGAAGTATTTTTGAATATGCATGAGCATTCAAGATAGTAGATACAATTTGTGGATAACCATTTGTCTGAGATGGTGAGCGGAGTCCTGCCTTTGGATTAGATCAGGGGTCTCCAACATTGGCAACTTTAAGTCTGGGGGACTTCAACTCCCAGAATTCCACAGCCAGCAAAGCTGAAGTCCTCCAAGCTTAAAGTTGCCAAGATTGGAGAGCCCTGGACTAGATGACCTTTCTGTGATTCTGTACCAACAAGTAGGAAGGTGCCTTGAGCATAACTTTAAATGGACATGATCCACTCAGTCAACACTTTCCTGATGAGATGATGATGATGATTAGTAGTAGTAGTAGTAATAGTAATATTAGTATTATTAGTATTAGTATAATTTATATTTCCTATTTCTAACCTGCCCATCTCCCTGAGGTTTTATTATTATTTTTATTATTATTTTTATTATTATTTTTGTTGTTGTTGTTGTTGTTGTTGTTGTTGTTGTTTTATCATAGAAAATAAAATACAATACAGTAAAACAAACAGACAAATGTAACAAAACAGGAACATACCTTCAACCCTAACAACAATGACAACAAAAATTAGTGTACAAAAAAGGAGGAAGAAGTGTTCAATTAAATTTAACATTTAACATGCAGGATCCACCCTGGCCGGGTGCTGAAAGAAAGAAAAAAGCAATAAATTCTCCTCCCCTTTTACAAATATAGTTGGGGTTTGATGTGTAGCAGAGCAACTTCCTCAGGTTGCTTATGGCACCAGATTCATGGAAGACAATTTTTCCATGGTCCTGGGGGAAGAATGGTTTCGGTTTCACTCACTCGCCCGCCACTCATCTCCAGCTGTAGAGCCTGGTTTCTAACAGGCCATGGATCAGTACCAGTCAGTGGCTTAGGGATTGGGGACCTCTGCTTTAATGTACTTTCTCTTCTTTCAGTGCTATCCCATACAATTATTCACTGTTTAGTTGGCCAGCTTTTTCAGATATATTTGCACCAGTGGGAAATCAATAATTAAATGAAGATGTTGCTATTTGTCACACACTTGGCACTGTACTTGCTTCAATAAGTCAGGAATTTTGTAAACTTGGTTTAGGCTAATGCTCTATGTTGCTTCATGAGAATAATGATCCCTTCCAATTCTGTTTATTATCTTCTCTTTTATTCTATTCTATTCATTCTATTCTATTCTAATAACCTCCTCTATGGGTTGACGTCAGCACTGGAGCCAGCCTACAAACTTCTTTTCCTTAAGTACTAGAAGTTGAAAAGAAACTAGCACAAGTGGATTTCCTTCTGCCTAGGAAGGCTTGCTATAGTCACTGACTTAGCACATATTACCCACGTAGCTCAGTAGGACATTCCTGGATAAGTGAATGGTGATTTGTTTTAACTCTTACTTGAAAACTTTCTTCAGGCTCAAAGATGCCCTCAGTTGAACCTGATAAACAGCATGACTTGGATTTTACTTTTTATTTTGTAAGCAAGTCCTGCCTATGGCAGTCAAATGAGTTCCACAGTGTAGGTATAATTTGTAAACTTGGAGGAGAGTCAGGCTTCCATGCAGTTGAATCTGAAATAAGAGCAATAATCACCATTGCCAGCTATTACTCACCCTGAATGTCAACTCCAAATGCAAATGCCTGGCCTTATATTTCCCAACATTTTCACATACTGTCTTTGGTGAACATATTTACTGTCTAATTACTTGTTAGAGCAGGCATACATTTGAGTTAGCTTGCAGCAATTTATGAGCTGAGAGTCACAACATGTATCATGTTTCACTATTTGTCTTTGTTTTCTAAAAGGCTGATACATTTGTATTATATTATAATGTAATAGTTTTCAAACTTCTGAACTGTAAGGAGCTTTTGCCATACTGATTTTTTTTGCTAGGGAGAAGGTGGTTTATCAAAAGATACCTCTTATTTTGCAGGGAATGTTTGGGACTTCTGCCAGTTCACATGGAATATAGGCAGTGGCCTACTGGGATTTTGCATTGCTCTGTTTGACCTGACTGTGCACCCCAAAAGGTATCCATCACTCTCCTGTGACTGCTTAGTGTAGTGGAAAATCAGTAGTCTTCAGGGGAACTATGTTTCAAAGCGTAATATTTAATAAGATTCTGAGAAATGCAGGGTTGCTTTAAAAAAATAAGTGACACTGGTAAAATATCCTATTATAAGATTTGCTGCTATTTTGTGGAGCTGTGCAGTGACTCACATTCGAACAATAACCTGTGATTGGGAGGGAGCACAGGTGTCATCATAGCACCTATCAAGAGCACCTTAGAGCAGCTGTTTTTCCCCCTGTGTTTTCCTTTTGCAGCTGATGTGCAATCCCAGGAAAAGATACATGAGGTTTAACACATTTCTAGCATGCCCAAATAAACTCTGAGACACATTACATCTTTCAAATCCTCATAATTAGATAGCCCAATTATTTTCTTCCTTTCTTTTTTTCTACCTGTATCCTGCTCCTTAAATCTTCAACAATAATTTAATTGGCTAGAACAGCGTTTCTTAACTTCAGCAAAGTTTAAGCTCGATGGACTTCAAATTCCCAGAATTTTGTTCATAGTCGCATTTCACTTTTTTTGGTCAGAAGGCACACTTAAACATTAATTCCTCTTCTTTTTTAAAATTCACTCTAGCTACCTTCCTTTTAGTATACAGAAACAGTAATGGCATTTTTCTAACCAGAAAGTAAAGATGCAGCTTTCACATACACATTAAACAGGCCACACAGCTACTTCCCAGGCAGACCATGTCCACAACGTTTATACTTGCAGAACACATTTTTCAACACCCTCACAATATTTACTACTTCCTTTTCGTATATCTTTTCTTGGATGCCAGCGTTTATAACATGCATTTCAATTCCATTCTGTGATATATATCACTATCATTCCCAAACAAATCTCTAAAATACTTCTTTCGGGATTTCGGTTTCCTCCCTGATCATTTCATCACTTTTGAATTTAATTCCATTCATTCTGCTGGAGTATCCATATTTAATTCTCTCTACTTACTGCTAAAGTAACTTTCATCAAAATCTCTCTCTATATTCTCTGAATCTTTTAATCTTTACTTGTTCCATAATCTTTTTGATTACATTTCTTGTATCGGTCTTTTTCTCTCTGTACACATTATGCAGTATATTTCTCTCCCCCTTATTTACATCATCCTCTCATACACCTTTCCTTTTTAAAAAAAAAATCCATCGCCACTTTTCTATCATCGTTCCACCAAGTCTCCTTCTTTGTATTTTATAACTCCATGTGCTCCTGCAGAATCTTGTAACATAATTCTTTTTATTCTGTCTCCAGCACCATCCATGTCTTCTTTGCCTACATCCATTTTCCATTCATTCTGTTGGGAATTCGTCTTTCCTACCACTTTTTCATACAGAACTGATACATTGTCTTCCCGTCTTTGATCACTTTCACCTGGATTATCTTTCACAGTTAATATATGTTAGGCATAGCAGCTGAATTATCAAACATGGCTGAGTATCTTTAGCACATAAGGAGTAGTGGTGGGATTCAAAATTTTTTACTACTGGTTCTGTGGATACTGCAAAATCCCCATTCCCTCCCCACCTCACTAACCTGCTTTGCAGCTACGGTCTCCTGTTCAGGGGAACAAAAGAAGATCAGCTGGGGGGGGCATCCTATTTGCCGGTTCTCTGAACTATTCAAAATTTCCACTATCAGTTCTCCAGAACCTCTCTTAACTGTCTCAATACCATCTCTGATAAGGAGAATATGCTACAAGAATCCTCAGTAAGTATAAAAGCTTAAATCTCCTTTTATTAAAAGTTTCCTATAATATTTTTTGTATAAAGTTTGCAGCTTCCCTCTTGACAACTTTGGATCAATAGACATCCGAATTTAGACTCAGCCAGATTAGACGTTCAGAGCAAATGCCTACTTCAATCCTCCATCCTGCCTTCTAACCTTACGCAAGCCCTTTCCAAATAATGTTTCTATGCGTCTGTTTTTTCATGTAATATTCTTGTAGATCTTTTAACCTTAAGGCAGATTCATATGAGGTTATTGAAGGACATACCGGTGGAGTTCACAAAACTTAACTTTAATAAAGAAAGTTAAAGGCTCAATATCTGCCTTCTCAAAACTCCCATGGTTTTTCCTACAGCACTCAAGGTTTGGCTTTTTGTAGTAATTATGGGTCCCTCGTCCCCCAAATATTGCAAGTTCTGCCTCATTTTCTATAACTTGAGACTATCTGAAAAAATGCATATCATTACATATGAATGATGACCCACAGAAAAAAGAGCAAACATTCTCACTGTTTTTTTTTAAAGGCAAGGTTCTTGTGATTTCTAGTAGAGCTCTTCAGTCAAATTTAAATGTTTACCACATATGCAGCCAGCTTATAGTTTAAATCTGTTATTTTCTTTGTCAAAATAGCATTTAGGGGAAACATGGTAACTGATATATAAAACTCATTCAGGAAACATATTTATGGCTTCTAATCAAAGGATTTAGCAGTCAGACTTACCATTTTTCCTCATTCATAATTGATTGCCTGGTATAATTAGACTAATTATGTATCCATCTTGCAGTTGCTCTTGATTTATGAACCTAGTTGCCTGGCTTGTTTCTATAATGAGTGGAAATATCTCAGGACCCTGATTCACTAAATATGATTTAGAGCATACCTCTTTGAAATGATAGGCAGTCAATATTCTTTCTTGACCTTTCGTGCTAGTTGAGGCTTCACGGTTAATTTGGTGTAGCATGATGGGTAAGAGGTGATCTATCATAGCACTGAGACAGTTCTCATTTTGTGGCACAGGTGGCAGGCCTGTAGCAGGAGGCTCTGACTAGAGCTGGACCTCGCAGGATCAGACATAAAGAACAGATTGTAAAGGGGAATTTTGACAGATGTCATTCAAAGAAGAGAAAAGCTGTACCAGTGAAAATTCGTAGGATAAAGGGGCAGAAAAGCGTAAACTGCAGGTATGAGGAGGAGACTCTATTTCTTTTAAAGGAACTGCAGAGTAGATTTTTCTAGTTACAGTCCTAAATTTCTTAGCTCCTATGTCTCTGCTGGTGAGCATTTGTTGGGACTTTTTTTTTAAAAAAAAATGCATGTATTAAATTTGTTTTGTCACCCATGTTATCACAAGGTGACTTTGGTTGGCTTACAATGTTAAAAAGAATAAAACAATAAAAATGCAATACAATAATTTTGCAGTTGACCCAGCTATGGCCTATGGAGTCAATAAGGTACCCTCAACCCTAGAAGTTCAACCCTTACCTCTCAGCATCATTTCAGATTTTGCTCAAGCCGGGAAAATTCCCTATGCTTTCCCACATCCTGCCTACAGTTGTACAAAGTTTCCCTTCCTTTCTCCTTTTTAAAAAATATTTAAATATCAATGTATGGCAACTGATGTATGGCAATTGTTTCCATGGAGCTGAACTAACAGTTCTTGTTGCAAAATTACTACAAATCTAACGAGGAATATACAGTGGGGCAAAAAAGTATTTAGTCAACTACTAATTGTGCAAGTTTTCCCACTTAAAAAGATGAGAGAGGCCTGTAATTGGCATCATAGGTAGACCTCAACTATATGAGACAAAATATTAAAAAAGGACCAAACAATCACATTGGCTGATTTGGAAAGAATTTATTTGTAAATTATGGTGGAAAATAAGTATTTGGTCACCTACAAACAAGCAAGATTTCTGGCTCTCACAGACCTGTACCTTCTTCTTTAGGAGGCTCCTCTGTCCTGCACTCATTACCTGTATGAATGGCACCCGTTCGAACTTGTTATCAGTATAAAAGACACCTGTCCACAACCTCAAACAGTCACACTCCAAACTCCACTATGGTGAAGACCAAAGAGCTGTCAAAGGACACCAGAAACAAAATTGTAGACCTGCACCAGGCTGGGAAGACTGAATCTGCAATAGGCAAGCAGCTTGGTGTGAACAAATCAACTGTGGGAGCAATAATTAGAAAATGGAAGACATACAAGACCACTGATAATCTCCCTCGATCTGGGGCTCCACGCAAGATCTCACCCCATGGGGTCAAAATGATCCCAAGAACGGTGAGCAAAAATCCCAGGATCACACGGGGGGACCTAGTGAATGACCTGCAGAGAGCTGGGACCAATGTAACAAAGGCTACCATCAGTAACACACTACGCCGCCAGGGACTCAGATCCTGCAGTGCCAGACGTGTCCCCCTGCTTAAGCCAGTACATGTCCGGGCCCTTCTGAAGTTTGCTAGAGAGCATTTGGATGATCCAGAAGAGGATTGGGAGAATGTCATATGGTCAGATGAAACCCAAATAGAACTGTTTGGTAGAAACACAACTCGTCGTGTTTGGAGGAGAGGGAATGCTGAGTTGCATCCAAAGAACACCATACCTACTGTGAAGCATGGGAGTGGCAACATCATGCTTTGGGGCTGTTTCTCTGCAAAGGGACCAGGACGACTGATCCATGTACAGGACAGAATGAATGGGGCCATGTATCATGAGATTTTGAGTGCAAACCTCCTTCCATCAGCAAGGGCATTGAAGATGAAACGTGGCTGGGTCTTTCAACATGACAATGATTCCAAACATACCGCCCGGGCAACGAAGGAGTGGCTTCGTAAGAAGCATTTCAAGGTCCTGGAGTGGCCTAGCCAGTCTCCAGATCTCAACCCCATAGAAAACCTTTGGAGGGAGTTGAAAGTCCGTGTTGCCCAGCGAAAGCCCCAAAACATCACTGCTCTAGAGGAGATCTGCATGGAGGAATGGGCCAACATACCAGCAACAGTGTATGCCAACCTTGTGAAGACTTACAGAAAACGTTTGAGCTCTGTCATTGCCAACAAAGGATATATAACAAAATATTGAGATGAACTTTTGATATTGACCAAATACTTATTTTCCACCATAATTTACAAATAAATTATTTCCAAATCAGCCAATGTGATAGTTTGGGGTTTTTTTTACATTTTGTCTCTCATGGTTGAGGTCTACCTATGATGCCAATTACAGGCCTCTCTCATCTTTTTAAGTGGGAGAACTTGCACAATTGGTCGCTGACTAAATACTTTTTTGCCCCACTGTAGAAACCAATGAACTGTTCTCCTATTGCTTTAAATATTGTAGTATCAGAAGAATAATTCTAATTGTTTAGAGAGTTGCTTTAGCATCAAAGGGGATATGGCGAGCAGGGAAAGTGAAGGCTGCCATATGTGCAAACATCTGTGAAAGGAAAGGAAAAGCAGAGACTGTAGAGGAGGGACAATCCATAAAAAAAATAAACAAACCAACAAAAAATTGGCAGCAGTAGGCAAGGCTACAAGACCCAGCCATCCAGGTTTACCTTCCCTGTATTGATGGGAAAGGCAAGAAGAAGGGGGACAAACAATAACACCTTGTATTGGCCATAGTCCAACCCAGCCCTATTGCCAAGCCACTGAAATCCCAACTCAAATTCCTGACATTGGCATAAGTAACAGATGGAAACAACTTAGAGAAAAGCAACTTAGGAGGCAGCAAGGAATTGCACAGAGATATACAGAAAAGCACACGTACTGCTGTCTGCAGAGGGTGCTTTTTCTTATTCTCTGTCTGCCGGGTGCAGAAAAAACATGAATAGAGTGTGGACTCCATTACGGCAGGAGCAGTGACGTCATTATCCCTTTAATGCATGAAGAGAGCTCACAGTAGCACTTAGTCAGAAAGCTCACCAAATGCTAGATGCTGTAGCCCATCCACATGTAATCTATGTACCATTACAAATCTCCCATGTCTCACTTGCTATGCATTCAGAATCACATTGATTGAATTTTTATAACTGACTCCATCATAATATCCATTCAAATGTCATTTTTCCTATGTAAGGAAAAAATTCAAGGATTTAAAAATACAACTGCATGAGTGGGTGCCTTTCAGTCAAGAAAAAAATGGGTTCTGAACTGCAGGATATTCCTATCCTTTCCAGGAATATCTATTTGTGATTAGAATTTTCATCTGAATCTTCTCCCAATTTCTTCACACTGTGTATTATATCAATGTTACTCTCTTCTGTAGGTTGTTCTCCATTGAAATCAATGGAGTACTATACGAGAACATGTACAGAAACCCAAAGAACTTAATCACACTAAATATTATATTTTAAATTAATTTCTTCAGTGCCCAGACTGTAGTGATCCATTTGATCATTTCAGATTCTGAAGCTTACTTTAAATATGCCGTCCCTGTAGGAAATTGTCTGTATTGTCCACATATATAAATGAATTGCAGATATATAACACAATATGTATACGATGGAATCAGAATCTTCTTTCTTTTTTTGAGTTTTGAACATTTTATTAGTTTATAGGATAAAATACAAAAATACAAAAGCAAATAGGACATAGTGGGGCGGAGAAGGAGAAAGAAAAGGGAGGGAAGGAGAGAAGGAAAAAAAGACATTGACTTCCATCTCCCTCTGTTGTAGTAGAATAAAGCATTAACATTGAACCTCAACATTTTATTTTTCCATAATAATACAAACTAGCCACTTCTATAACAACAAATCAATCTAATCAGTAAAACCTAAAATCAATGTTTCATTTTTTTCCACCTCAAGGACAAAGTCCAGAAGTGGTCTCTGTGTAGCAACAAAAGTACTTATATTCTTTTCTTTGATCAAAACGGTCAATTTAGCCATCTCTGCCAATCCCATCAGCTTCTGTAGCCATAAGTCCATGATGGGAATCAAAATGTCCTTCCACAATGATGAGAACTATCTTGGATGCATTTGGGTCAATATTAAAGTTTGGGGGGGAAATGACATTGCCATAGGTCTATACTACAGGCCACCCAACCAAGCAGAGGAAGTAGATGAACTTTTTGCTAGTCAGCTAACTAAGGTATGTAGGAAGCACATCACAATAGTAGTGGGGGATTTTAACTACCCTGACATCAACTGGGAAACAAACTCTGCACCAAGTGGAAGGTCCAACAAGTTCCTAACAAATCTAGCAGACAACTTTGTTTCCCAAAAAGTAGAGAAGGGAACAAGGGGATCAGCCATATTGCACTTAATTCTCACTAACAGAGAGGAAATGATAGAAGGTGTTGAAGCCACAGGAACCCTGGGGGCAAGTGACCATGCATTATTGGAATTCAACATTATGAAAACACAAGTAGTAGAACAAAGTGAAACTAGAGTCTTGGACTTTAAGAGAGCTAATTTCAATAAACTTAGAGGGAGCTGGGGAAAAATTCCATGGATAAGAATCCTCAAGGGGAAAATAACTCAAGAAGCTTGGGAAATTTTGAAAAATGAGATTACAAAAGCTCAGTCTAGCACAATACCAATGAAGAAGAAAATAACAGCTCCCAAAAGAAACCAGCATGGCTGCATAAAGAACTCTCTGACAAATTGAAAGACAAAAAAGATAAGTATAAAAAGTGGATAGAGGGAGACATAACTAAGGCAGAATATCAGCAAATAGCCCGAGCATGTAAAGATGAAGTGAGGAAAGCTAAGGCTCACAATGAAGAAAGGCTTGCCACAAAAGTAAAAAATAACAAAAAAGCTTCTTCCAACATGTTAAAAACAAGAAAAAAGTTAAGGAAACAATTGGTCCATTGCTGGGAGAAAGTGGCAAGAAGGGGACAGGCAACAGGGAGAAAGCAGAACTATCTAACTCATGTCTTTACATCTGTCTTTACACAAAGGGATAAAACAGTCCAACCTATCAAAAACAGCACCACAAAAATCAGATTAGGAACACAAGTTGAAATAAGGAAGAAAATGTTAAGTGAGCATCTGTCTACCCTAGACAAGTTCAAATCACCAGGACTGGACAGATTACACCCCAGGGTTCTGAAGGAACTGGCAGACGAGATCTCAGAACCACTTAAATATATCTTTCAGAGATCCTGGAGCACCGGAGAACTGCTAGAGGACTGGAAAAGAGCTGAGGTGGTTCCCATCTTCAAAAAAGGGGAAAAAACAGATCCAGGAAACTACAGACCTATCAGCCAGACCTCAATATCAGGAAAGATTTGGGAAAAGATAATCAAGTAACGAATTAGCGAACACCTAGAAGCAAACAAAGTAATAGCCAGAAGCCAACATGGGTTTGTCAAAAACAGATCATGCCAGACTAATCTTATTGCATTCTTTGACAATGTGACAAAATTAGTGGACCAGAGGAATGCTGTCGATATAGTTTACTTGGACTTCAGTAAGGCATTTGATAAGGTAGACCATAACCTACTACTAGATAAAGTAGAAGAATGTGGGTTAGACAGCATCACCACCAGATGGATTCGTAATTGGCTGACCAACCGCACTCAACGTGTAGTCCTCAATGGAAATGCATCTTCATGGAGGGAAGTATGCAGTGGAGTACCCCAAGGCTCTGTTGGTAAGGCCACACTTGGAATACTGCATTCAGTTTTGGTTGCCACGATGTAGAAAAGATGTGGAGACTCTAGAAAGAGTGCAGAGAAGAGCAACAAAGAGGATTAGGGGACTGGAGACTAAAACATATGAAGAACGGTTGCAGGAACTGAGTATGTCTAGTTTAATAGAAAGAAGGACTAGGGGAGACATGATAGCAGTGTTCCAATATCTCAGGGGTTGCCACAAAGAAGAGGGAGTCAAACTATTCTCCAAGGCACCTGAGTGTAGAACAAGAAGCAATGGGTGGAAACTAATCAATACACGTGTTCGTTTATTCTGTGTGTGTATTGTCCATATTGTTTTTATGTGTTTTATTGTACGCCGCCCTGAGTCCTTCGGGAGAGGGTGCGGCTAAGAAATAAATTTATTATTATTATTATTGTTATTATTATTATTATTATTATTATTATTATTATTATTATTATTAATAATAATAATAATAATAATAATCAAGGAGACAAGCAACTTAGAACTGAGGAGACATTTCCTGACAGTTAGAACAATTAATCAGTGGAACAGCTTGCCTCCAGAAGTTCTGAATGCCCCAACACTGGAAGTCTTTAAGAAGATGTTGGATAGCCATTTGTCTGGAACAGTATAGGGTTTTCTGCCTAGGCAGGGGGTTGGAGTAGAAGACCTCCAAGGTCCCTTCCAACTCTGCTATTGTATTGTATTGAATAGGTTGCTCTGAGACGCTGAAGGGTTTGAACATTTGTTCACAGGGATGGGGCATCTTGCTTGGCTTTGCCCTTGAAGTTCTTTCTCTCAGATCCTGGCATGTGGCAAAGCCAACTCGAGAGTGGGCAAATTGGATTTGCTGGAGTTTGAGTGATGGGACAATTCTGGCTTTCAGGAGTAATAATTCTCCATTTGTGTGCATACAGTAGTCTTCCTGCAGTCAACATATATAAGATTAACATTCCCCAAAAATTTTCCCAAGTCTTTTTCCATTAAACCCAAAAGAAAAGTTTCTGGTTTCATCTTTACCTTCGTTTTAAGAATTTTCTGTTTTAAAATATGAATTTTACTCCAAATTTCTTTGCTTTATCACATGTCCACCATAAATGATAAAAGGTCCCTTCTTCACTTTTACATCCCAACATTCATTTGAAATCCCTGTATACATTCTAGAAACAGAATCTTCTTCCTGAAACTTACCTCTCCTTAGCTCCGGTACCTAGTGAAAGAAAGACTTTTCCAAATGCCTGAATTTAACTGAAGAGGAAGACATATCTGACACACAATTCTATATGATTAAAATATGCCTCTTGGAAGATTTCAGTGCAAACTTAGAAGCTCCAATTTAAATGATGAAGCATCAAAGAAATTTCAAAGGAACTTGCAGTGGGAAAAGGTCAGTCTTAATTTGCCACCAAGTTCAGCCCAAATTTGAGACAAATTTACAGGTTCCTCATAGCAACAGTGAGTGAGAAAATTTAAGGAGGAAGAAACAGGAAAACAAATTATCATGTTGTTTCTTCAAGCTCTTCCAAAACCCAGAAACATACAAAAAAACATATCATTTGTGATTTATTAGTAATCTGCAATTCCATTAAAAAAATAATAAAGGGCGTGGAACTACAAGTTATCACTTGCCAGCTTCTGATCACCAATTACATTCTGACTTTATCTTACATGAATTTCAATGAAATTACAAACATAAAGTCCAACTAATGTATTGTTGAACTAGTTATAAATGAGAACTGGAGCATTTTGCATTGCCAACGTACAAAAACACCATTAATTGTTGGTGGGAGGGAGTTGTCAGCATTTCTTCTATGGCCTGTTTCCTTACCTACAGCTTCCCTGTATATTCTAGAGCACTACTGAGCAACTACACATTCTATTCTCAGAGCACCTGAATGCCTGATATATATTTTTTTTCTGAAGACATGAAAAATGACAGGCACTTTCATAATAAGCCAATAAACAATTGTTATATCTTCCCATTTAAGATGTTAGTATCAAACCATCTTTCTAAATAGCAAAACTCCTACTAATATTCCTTGTCTTTTGAAAAACAAAGCATTTTATAATCCTGCTTCTGTTACATACTCCTTTTTATAGCATGGATGGTAAAGGAATACGCTTGCCTGCTTCTTAATTTATCTTCATTCTTTTGACTGCATTAATACTGTTTTCTAGTGTTCTCCACTTCCTAGTCAAAACATCATACAAGAAGAGCCTTATATATTCAGGGATATTATATACAACAACAAAATGCATTAGACTATATAATAGGAATTATGACATATTTTAGAAAAACAACTACAAAAATTTACACTTACATTAGGCAAACTATGAAAGCCTTACACTGCATAGTTTCTGGAATTCTTTTCAATATTTTACCATAGAAGGCATGCACATTTTTTAAAACAAAGTATTGTGTGTTTTTAGAGAATTATTGTAGCGACAGATAGAAATACTAAATTCTGAATCCCGGTGTATAATTTGTTTTCAAGACTTTGTAGATTGGGAAGAATGAGAAGATTTGGTGGGGAAATGTATAATGTTATTTGCATATATTTGAAACATTTACAGTATATTATTTAAAAAACCTCAATCTAATAGAAAAACCTGGGATGTGTGAAAAAGATCATACAAAAATACTGAAATGGATTAGTATCTGAAAACGTGCAAGACTACGAGGCTGCATTTTTATTTGTTGTCAGCCCCACTACATTAGTTTATCTATTTGTAAGAGTAGTGTCAAGACAGCTGAACACAATCTATTTCCATTCTTCACAACGGTCTAGTTTTGTTTTACTTTTAATTTAATCTTTTCTAGGTTCTGAACCCAAAGATTTTATCTTTGAAATAAATGCAATCATGCCGCCCCAGGCCATTCATTATAAGTGTCAGGCCTGTAGTTATGTTTCTTTTAGGATCTTTGGCCTGCCACACTTTCTAATAATTTCCTATGTGTTTCATTAGTGTAGTAGTTGGGAGGGGGGAATAGAAAGGAGTAGGATTGTGGAATGTATTGTTGTCATTCTTTTCTAGAAGCTCAAGGTCATCTTTTGTCTCCGCACCTCGACATGTGACCGGAAGAAGCTGGGTGGAGATGCCAGCGTGGAAGAAATGGAGTGGGGCATGTGATTGATTTATGGGGGTGGTGATAGATCATGAACTTTCAACTGGGTGAACTCTCAGGATGTAAATCAGAGTTGGAATTCCACAGAAGTGCTAACATGCCTGTAAGATTAAATTGGAACTTTAAGGATGATTCTGCCTTGGTCTCTGATTGATTTCATGCATGGTATTTAGAACGCTGACAATAAGGACAATAAAGGCAATGTCCAAGGTCTCAGCCATTTTGGAATCCAAACAACCAGATGAATCAGGCAATAATGGGTCTAGGACAACTCATCATGGCACACACCACAGCCAACTTGCCTCAGGACAAGAGTTACATTAATATGAAAGAATGGTGGAAAGGAATCATTAAAGAAAGGATGCAAAAGGAGGGACAAAATGAAATGTGAATGACAAAATAAAATATTTTTAAATTATTTTAAATAATTAAATTGAGTTTCCCTGTGGTGAGTTGTTTGCAGTGAGTTGACCATGGCGAGTTGGCCACAGTACATTATTGCTTTCCAAAGTGCAATGAGGTGGACATAAATTCAAGGATTATTTGAGTTCTATAACTATATTATTACCTGATACTTGGCAGCTGATTTCAACTACCAAAAAAAGTGGAGAGGGGAAAGAATTGTAAAATGCAGTAAAAAAAAAAAAGCAGCAAGATTGTAGGTAGAATTAATGTTTTATTCTTGATAATTCCAAACTTTAAAAAGTCCCCATCAATTTCATTAAATAAAAACATTCCTAAGGGAACCAGAATTTTGTGAATAAAGAACTAGGTTCACATCACAATTCAACCAAATAATTCTTTGAGTGACCCTGAAACTATCACTATCTCTTGGCCTGGCTCCATTCTGTGGATGCAATGGAATAGAAAATAGAAAATAATAGAAAAATAGAAAATAGTAGAAAATAATAGAAAATAGAGAATAAAATAGAATAGAATAGAATTCAATTCTTTATTGTGATTGGACACACAAGGAATTTGTCTTCGATGCATACGCTCTCAGTGTACATAAAAGATATAAGTGATAAATTATTATCATAGTCATCATAAACACATTCATCATGAATCATAAGATACAATACTTAGTGATAGTCATAGGATACTAAATAAGCAATCAAAATCATACTAGGAAACTAAATAAAACAATATAAATCATAAGTTACAAGCAATGAGGTTATAGTCATAAGTAGAAAAGGAGATAGGTAATAGGAAGGATGAGAAGAATAATAGTAATACAGTCTTAGTAAATAGTTTGACAATGTTGTGAGAATTAGTTGGCCAAACATGCAAGAAATTTTCACAGATAAATTGCTCAATGCTTTTGGGAGGAAACAGGGTTTTTAAAAAATGGTCTGTAATAACAATATAGAAGGATCCTTACAAGATAAGACTAAAGATGTCTCTCAGCCCTAAATAAAGAACAAGTGATCTTCCTAGTCAATGTATTATAAAAGCAAGGATGATGGGGGTTGTAATTCAGCAAGATCTGGAGAATCATAGGTCTCTTATCTCCTGTTCTAGAATCACATTATATTTCCAACAGTGGAAACAGTTGGAAGTTAAATGCCACATATACTATATTTCCTTTTTCCGATCCCCAGTATGTGGGACTAAAGTTTTGTTTAAAGATTTGTTATTTAAAATGAGAAATTACCATTAGCTTATATTGTTTTCCATAAATGAAGACATTTAAAGTCCTGCTTTAGCATCTAACCAAGCTTTCTGAACTATCTCCCTCTCCAAAACCATACATCTCTAAAGAAAATAGTTATGGACAATGTTTTGACATTTCTCGAATGTAATATAAATCCATTATTAGAAGAGTGCTGACAAAGGGAGACAACACTAGTTCCCAGTAACAAACATTGGGCCAACCTTTGCTCTATTACTGACATTACAGCAGCAATGAAAGATGAAGGCTTATCCTTGATCTTTCTAAAATTGTGGATACTAAAGTAAGACTTTAACTGTGCAGTGGGTTTTTTAATCCAAACCAAGCAAGATGAACTCCATTCCCCCAGAATAGCAAAAATGATCCATTAAGGTTTAGCCTGCAAGATGAAATAATGCAGGCTTTTTTTTTTCATTTAACATATAAGCTCCTCCATTCCTCAAGCTACTTGGTCCAGTTTTTCAAGATGGCATTTCCTCTTCTATTGAGAGCCTGCTTTTCCTTGAGACATTTGTTGCTGTTGTTAGTTGAGAGGTCATGTCCGATTCATCCATGAACAACGTCCCTGTAGGCCATCCTTTACCATCCTCTGGAATCCATTTAAACTCAGACCTACTGCTTCGATGACTCCATCTAGCCATCTCATTCTCTGTCATCCACTTCTTTTGCCCTCAATCTTTCCCAGCATTAGGCTCTTCTCCAGTGAGCCCTTCCTTCTCATTAGGTGGCCAAAGTATTTGAGTTTCATCTTCAGGATCTGGCTTTCTAAACAGTAGTCAGGGTTGATCTCTTCTAGCACTGAATAGTTTGATCACATTGAAGTCCAAGGGACTCACAGGACTCTTCTCTTGCACCATAGTTCAAAGGCTTCAATTCTTTGGCACTCAGCCTTTCTTATGGTCCAACTTTCACAGCCCTACATTGCAACTGAGAAAACCATAGCCTTGACTATACACACTTTTGCTACACAGACTATATGCACAGGGATGGGTTCTGGCAGTCACTACTGTGCACGCATGCGCAGTACAATAAAAATTGTTCTGCGCATGTGCAGAAGCAAAAAACAAGATGGCGGTGCCTATAGTGCTGTCCGAAGAACCAGGTCAGGAGTGTGACAGGTCTGAGTCTGACAGTTCCAACGACCCAGGCCGCCAAACCACTACCAGTTCAGCCGAACCAGGCCAAACCAGTAGGAACTCACCTCTGTATACGCATGTTGAGACATAAGCCTGTCCAAATAACTAAGACATATTAACAAGGATCCAGACATTTTATTGTTTATATAATATATTGTTTATATATTATGGTTGCTGTATGGAAATGAAAGGGTGGTCTTTTCAAACCATACTTTATGGAAGTATTTCTCACTTCCTTCTCTCTCACTCTGCAATGTTTTCGTAACATTCATTGTATTTTTATATTTCCTAGATGAGCAAGGTATATTCCATGTTTGCTCCTGGGCAGATTGAATGTAAAAAGATTAATGATGATGACAATGATGATAATAATTACCCTTCATGTAGAGAAAGTCATTTTGCTGTCAGAGATGCAGAGTAAGTGTCTATTCCATTAAGAGTTATGTTCAATGAACTTGTGACAGTTTTCTCAGCCAAGCAATGCCATCTAGTCAATCTTGGCTGTTTGCAAAAGATTAGGAAAGTTGGACCAAGTAACTACATGAATGGAAACCTATCAGAAAATTCCTGGGCTGTAGCTTAGGTAGTAAAGTTAACATCCTCAAGGAAGGATGCCAATGGCAAAACATTTCTGTATGGTTGCCAAGGAAATGGCACTGGCATAACCCTGAAGTCACCAGGAAATCACTCAGCTCAAAGAAGATTTTAATGTACCTTAACGGTTTTTTACAATGAGCAAAGTAGGATACTAGATATATTTAAAATAAACAATTAAGTAAACTTTGTGGGAACCAGAGATCTCTCTAACAGAAATATTTGTTATGTGAAGTGAAATCTTTTTATAACTAATCCTTCTAATACAGCTTTTTGCAATGTGGTACTACTCTCCAGATGTGTTTAGATTGCCCTTCTCACAATTTCCAAGAAACATAACCACACTAGCTATATTTTCTGGTGAATTCATTCTATTAGATCCCACTAATTAAATTCCACAAACTTCCCTGTATCTGGAAGGCACAAAATGCAGAGACACCTCTTAACATAGAGTTGAGAAGATTTGACTGCATCACAGAACTCTTGCTGATGTTGTAATCGTCATTGAAATAAAACATGCCAAAAGCTTTGCATGGTTTGGAATATTGCTGTATAAATGCATCATTGAAATAAAATGCGTCATTGAAATAAAACATGCCAAAAGCTTTGCATGGTTTGGAATATTGCTGTATAAATGCAAAACATCCTTGTTTTTCTTTTCCTTTTAGATATACTTGTACATATTTGCCATCTGTCAATGCAGCCTTCCTTTAATCTAATTCTACTCTCAGGGCAAAACATATCTTAGGTCATTATTCCTCATCATGAATTGTGCCCAGAGACACAGCTTTCTGCAAGTTATGCTTTCTTTTCAATTTAAATAATGCAACTTATGGAAAATAAGTTAAATTATTCATATATGTATGAATATATAGTATGTAAATGTTTTGGTAAGATGATTATGATGAACAGGTTTTCAGGAGCCTAATTTGCAATAAAATACATTAATAAAGCAGGATAAAATGTGAATTAAAGTATAAGAATAAGACGTGGCAAGAGGGAGAGATAAAAGCCTGCTTGTAAATCGTGTACAAAAACAGGAAAATGTCATAAGCCCTAAATCACAGAAGTCCAGTAAAGGTTCCAGTAAAAGTCCTTATGTCAAAAGCCCAAAACACAAGGTTCAGCTTAAGTTCGTATAGAGACATGTAGTCAGTACCTATGGCCTAAGACAAAAGGAGAAGTAAGACAATATCTACTTATAAGGCTTTCCTCAAGGTAACCAATAAGAAATGAGTTAAGTGATTCCGTGTTGTGCTACTTTTGAGAATGTATAAGAATGTGTACTTCGATAATGAAGGTTGTTCAGAACTTGCAATACTAGCCTTTGATTAGTTTTCTGAACCTGGCTGCCAATAAACTTCTCCTTGAATCTCGAGACATCTAAGCCCTGTCGTTTTCTGCAACATTAAGACATCTCTGCTTCATAATATTAGATTTTACTTGATTGTATGTTTTTACTCCCAATTACATATTGGGGAATCATATGCCATTTAGTTGTTCATAGTTGTAGGTATAAAATGTATATGTACAATCTGCAGATTTGAGCAACATACTAAATAAATTAATAAATGAAATTACAGTCATGTTGTTTCCCCTGTTTGCCTGTTCCTTGTCTCGTTACCTTGAACCATGGCTGTTTATTGAAACATGGGAGGGGGGATTACAATGTTTTAGTGTTGGTGAAAAGAGAGAGAGGGGAAAAGGGAAAAAGGAAGGAAGGACCAAATATTAGTCATTCCATTCCATTTCCATTCCAGCCCTTTTTGTCTTAAACATTTTAAAGTATGCTTTAGATATGAATGCAAAATTAAAAATGGGACTGAGCATTCTGTTTGCAAGAGGGATGAAAAGACAATGGGAACAGGTGATAGAACCACCAGCTACTCAAACCATTCATATTCATTTTTTCCTCTGTCTATGAACTTTCCTTGAGATTCAGGATTTCAAGCACTTCCTAGTGAATCAAATGGGGACCATTGCAATATATATGGAAGCCACCATGGGAGGACAGGAGGGAGGTAGAGCACACTAAAAAGGGCTCTTTCTCTGTTCCTTTATAGTCATTAATCAGATGAAGAAAGATAATGAAGAGATACAACAAAGGAATGTGTCTGTCAAATCAAGAATAGTCTGGAACCAAAAGAAGCAAACAATTCTCAAGATAAATTCTGAGGATGTCACTTCACTTAGTCTCTAAAAATCAAAGACCCGTCCAAGATATTCCATTGGCACCTCCAGGAATAAAAATATGAATGCAGTAGACATTAAGGTCAAACTCAGATAGCCACCATCCATTTATTGGTCCAATCTTCTCATTTTCAGTCTTAGTTAAATGTGGAAGGTAAGATCAAATACCTTCAAAGCCCAGCAGATACCTAGGAAAGGGTGAGCTGCAATATAACCATTTACAGTGTTTATGTTTATGTAAACACCCTTTAAAAGGTTTCCTTATCTAGTACCTTGTTAATTTCTTATCTAGTACCTTGTTAAATCTCTTGTTCTGACAGTCTCCTGTTGATTTATGTGTCCTTGCCTGGGAATTACTTCCTCAGCTTTCATCATACTCACTATCTCCTCAACCTCATTGATTCTGCGAGACATTGAATCAGACCATGGACTTGAGAAATGAAACAATGAGAAAAACAACAAAGGAAAACAGAATGAGTGCTCTATCCACATCTTTTTCCTGTGATTCCTATAACCTAGGCTCAGGTAAGGTACACATGGCGTTCACAATTTTATATGACTTTTTATATCAGCAATCCATTATGGTACAAAGTATTTTTGTAAAACTGCCTATTATTCCTTTCTTAACGGGATGGTGGAGGGTGGAGTTAATGTGATGAAGTCTAATGTGTTTGGAGAAGGCTCTGTGATCCCCTTTTTATGGTCCCTGTGGGTGGGTGCTTGGGAAGAGGATATCTCAGTGACTTCACTTTTGGAATACAGAACTTAGTAAGGCTTCCCTGTAACCAACTTAATTGTCTTTTCAGCACCAAAGTCCCTTTTTTTTCTTAAAAGGTAAAGGTTTCCCTTGCACATATCTGCTAGTCATTTCTGGCTCTAGAGGACAGTGCTCATCTCCGTTTCAAAGCCAAAGAGCCAGCACTGTCTGAAGATGTCTCTATGGCCATGTGGCCGGCATGACTAAACGCCGAAGTGGCATGGAAAGCTGTTACCTTCCCACCAAACATGGTCCCTATTTTTCTACTTGCATTTTTAACTTTAATTTTAGCGGCCCTAGGGACTAGAACCTCCGAACTGCTGACCTTTCTGATCGACAAGCTCAGCATCTTAGTCACTAAGCCACTGCGTCCCTTTCCCTTTTTTCTTACTGGCCTTTAAAAATTAATTTACAGAATTAATGCTGCCTATTCATGTTGCCATGTGATCCATTAAATATGTTTATTTCTGCTGTTTCGGCTTCTGTTGCTGTCAAGCACCAGGGAAATCGGGAAATCTAGTCAGTTCAAATAAATATAAAGGTTTATTGCAAGCTTAAACTCTCTACAACAATCTGAACTACTAAAGGTCAAAGCTAATGGCGGTAGATAAGAGTCAACGTAATTCAAGGTGGGCTGGACTTAGGTCTCTTGTGGGTATAAAGGTACTTGAAAATGGATGCATTTGATTGTTTCCCTCGGGCTTAGTTCCTACATTGCTCCGTAGCTGTATTAAACAATTTTGAGTTCATATTTACTCATTACTAATGTATCTCACAGAAAATCTCCATTGTGCCTTAATGTAACTAACCTTGGTAAAGCTTTTAAACTGAAAAGTAGAAAAATAAATTCTCAAAATAAAAAAATAACAATGCACATTTCCCCTCTTTTTCTATAGATAAATATAGATCTCATCCATTTTGTTATCTGGGAAATTAACTATTGCTGGCAGCTCTCAGAAACCGAAGTAGATGCACATTCATGGTGCTTGAGAAAAAGCTCCACATAGGGCTGAATATGCATGCAGATAATCAGGCAATCTCATTATAATGGTTTTTAACTGTGGAGTGGGCTAATATTCTGCACCACTGAATCAAAAATAGGAAGTTTCTTTTTGACAATAGCCAGCCACATGTTCTCCAGGAAGCTGACAAGCAAACCATTAAGGCCATTGACCTTCATGTTCATCTGCAGGATCTATCCTTCAAGGGTATAAAGCTATCACATTTCACTGCTTTTCTCAGTGATACAGAATTAGAACTGATCTGCATCCTATGGAAATAATTTTGCCTTCAGGATCACCACCACCACCACCTCCTCCTCCTCCTATCTTTCCATATCTAATCCGAACTGCAAATGGTTTGTTCAGTAGTAATTAAGACTTGTCATCAGAATCAACAACCTTGCTGGTTCTAAGGCCTTCTTTGAAATTAATTTCCCACATACACAGACTGACACAAACATACATATTTCAGTTATGGACTTATTTTAACTATCCCAGTGTATCAGCCACTATGTCAATATAAACCACAATTCATAACCTTTGATTCTGGGTCTAATATTGTCTTAACCTAATTTTATGTGGCTCTTGACCTGTTTTCAAAACCCATCTTCAATAAATTGAGACCTCAATTGAGAATGATATATGAGACTTTCCTAGTAGTCTGTTGCCTAGGGAAATCAGAGATAATTAGACATTTAAGACACAAAGTAGGAGATGTTAATGAGTAAATTGGATGATTTCACTTTTCTTCTTTTTTTTTTACTCACATGGTAACTTATTTCAATCTCATCTACTAATTGGCATGTGGCCCAAATATTTTCTCCAAGGGTAGATAACTTTCTATAGTTGCCTTTAGTTATAAACATGTGGACAGAGGAGCAATAAGTGTTTGGTACATAACAGAACTTCCTTCAGATTTAAAGTCAGTTTTCTAACAACTGATAAGCTTCACTAAAGGAAACAATTACATGAAGTATCACAGAAAGGGTTTTTGGGGGGAAGAGAAAGACTATTCTATAGAAATGGTATCTCAGACATGCAGCCCATAAAACCTAGTATTATTATTTTGGATGGCAAAATAATGCCTCCCTAACACTTATAGAAGAATATAGACTGGATATAGGGCCAGGGTGGCGAAACTATGGCACGCATGCCGGAAGTGGCATGCAGAGCAATCTCTCCAGGCACACAGAGCCGTCAACTATTGGTCTTCTGGGTTCCAGCGCATGGAGATGCTGCCGAGGGGTAAGAAGCAGGCTAATATAAAAATGAGGAAACAAGTTCCTTGTCCAAATGGCAGAAACAAGAGTCATTTGAGGCTGAAGAGCTAATTCTCTACAGAATTTTTCCCTTTAGGCTGTTCCTTGCTCACTACCCAGTAACTGTCCCAGATCATGAGTTGTACTATGGGCCAGTTCTACCCTCTTCTTGGCAATTACTGTCCATACTGGTCCAGTTTCTTCCCCAGAATGGCTGCTTTCCATCTGTGATAGAACAATGGTAAAACTTGGACCCTATCTATCTGTGCCCTAAATTCAGTTGGGTATATCTGTTTAATCATTCTTGAAGGACATCTCAACATGATTCAGCTTTCCTATCACCTGCAGTCATAGCCAAAGCCAGCAGACTTTGGATTTTTCTGAACCATAATCAAATCAAAGTTTCCACCTTGTCTTGGCAGAAACTAATATCCTATTTGTGAAATGTGTGTCATTTTGGCACTAATTGAGCTGAAGATGCATCTGTCCACCCTTATCATCCTCATTTAGTGCCAGGCATGTTCCTCCTCCCCTGCATTAGTTGAAGCATTGGAATACTCTTCAAGGTCAGGAGCCACAACTGCACCTAATCTTCAAGAAGGAATAATGAGTCTAGAAGGAACCTCAGATTGTGCATTTGGTCTGTCTGGGTCAATGTGATCCCATCTAGCACCAAAGATAGCACAGTCCTAGAACCAGTAGGCTCCAAAATCCACATACATTCAATCTTGCCAGAATTCATCTGAAGCCTGTTATTTCTCATCCAGTTCCTCAGAGTTTGTAGACTCTGGGATATCTCACTGAGTGGCTCCATGTAGATGTTAAAAAGAAAGAAGAGAGCAACAGAACTTGCTCCACTTAACATAGCAGGGGCTGTGGGCATAACCTCTCCTCCCCAATCATTACCAACTGAAATCAAACACACACAAAAAGGTGTGTGCATAACATCATTCTTCCCACTCCCAATTCTGTGAGCTGATCCTAAAGGATTGGTTGATGCCATTGTAATGTCAAGTTGGGACAAGAAGGATACACTTTCACAATCCTGCTTATGCCAGAGATCATCCCTCTAAAAGCACAACTGATTCCCTTTCCAACCCATACTCAAATCTGAATCCTGACTGAAAAGGATCCTAATAATCCGTTTCATCCAAGAGAGCTCATGTCATCTGAATCGGAGCTGGAAGTGGTGGTGGTGCAATCTGCAGATAAGGGTGATGTGCTGCTGCTTTGCCATCTTTATTGCCACAAGGTAGCCTTAATAGTAGGGACATGGTGGCTCAGTGGCTAAAACACTGAGCTTGTCGATCAGGTCGGCAGTTCAGTGGTTTGAATTCCTAGTGCCACGTAATGGAGGGAGCTGCTGTTACTTGTCCCAGTTTCTGCCAACCTAGCAGTTTGAAAGCAGGTTAAAAATGCAAGTAGAAAAATAGGGACCACCTTGGTGGGAAGGTAACAGCATTCCGTACACCTTCAACATTTAGCCATATGTCCACAGTGTCAGGGGAAGATTTCACCCTGAACTAAATGAGGTCTTAGATCGCAGCGTTTCCAAACAGCATTATCTTTAAGGTGCGAAAAAAGAAATAAAATCCCGGGAAACATATTCTAATTAAAAACAAGCTTTAATACAAAAATAAGAAATAAAGAAATAAAACAAATCTATCTAATTGTTACATTTTGGCAGAAAACAGTTTGTCTACCAGCTTCCTGGCAGACGGACAAAGATCAAAAGGGAAGAGAAGTCTCTGGAATGTGTAAAGAGCAGGCGCAGTACATCATTGCTGATAAGACCTTATGACCTGCGCAGTAACTCTTTCAGTAACTCTTTAGTTTCAGTTCGGCTAGCAAACATTTAACGCAGTGACACACGGAGACATCTTTGGACAATGCTGGCTCTTCAGCTTAGAAACAGAGATGAGCACTGCCCCTAGAGCTGGAAATGACTAGCACACACATGTGTGGGAACCTTAAGCCGTAATGGTGGCTTTAACTCCTGTTTGGTTAAGTTCATTCCTGGTTGAGCACTACTGATGCTATAGATTTTTGTTCTTCCATTTCATCTACCTCAGTTCATCCATGAACCATAGGGAGTGATGAAATCCACAAGAGGGGAGTGTGCACAACCTGATCCAATGCCTTAGCTGCCCCCTTATTTCAAGTGGCAACGGAGGATTAGGGTTAGGGTTGAACGGACTATGTAGCAGAGCAATGGCATCACCCCCAGCACCTTCTGAAAACTATTCTTGTCCATCAATCGCTGTGGGTGGGCTGATCTAATAGGTCCAACCTCCCTGCAGTGGTTAGTGGCACTAGAGCAGGGATGTCAAACTGGGGCCTGCAAGCCGGATGTGTCACACACAGACCACACCCATTCTGACTCCATAATGGCAATAAACATTGTGATACATCATGATACATCATGTGACGCAAACAAGTTTGACACCCGGGCACTAGAGAATCCCATAGAAATCAGTGCATAACGTGATCATGACAAGGAAGACACCAAAAGCTTCTCCAAGTTAAAGTCACACATCCATTGTCCCACATTGGGCTCTGGATGACCTGGGATAAGCCCATGGCTGTCATAGTAGCCATGAACTCCCAAGCTATTGAAGATCCATTCCTAGAGAACCAAAACTGAAGTCCTCCAAAATCCTAAGTCCCCCAGACTCCACTGCAAACCCAGAAATGGGAGTCAAGATGCTCAGGCAGGGAAGTTGTTATACAGCAGGAAGGGTGGTCTAACAGCAACCATCCCAACTGATCCCTGGAACCCAACTTAATGAGTCTCATATCCAGAAACGTGGTGCAATGCCCCGAAGGTCAATGATAGTGTTGATAGTGTAGCCATCAAGCCAAATATTGTTCCGGTTAACAAAAATCGCTACCAGATAACTAAGCAAACATAAGTGGCAGGTTTGCAGTAATTTTGGAGTTACTTTTTTCCAGTCTAATAAAGTTGTTGAATGGCATATCATTATACTCTCATTCAGTTTTGACTCATTTTACAAGAGTCTATGAAAAGACTTCAGTGTTGTAACCTCAGGCTAATGAACTTCATGTGATCTTTATGATAATTTGAGTTTGAGACTCATGCTGTAACTCAAGCATGGTTGATCTTTGCTTCTGTGAGATCCAGAGTCAAGAAGGAAACCCATTGCTTCCTAATTTAAAAATCAATGCTTTATTTTCTAATCTGAAATTCTAGAGGACTGGCATGGGGTTGTCCTTCACAACTCACCAAGGGCTACAAAAAGAAATGTAATGGGGGACCCACAGTAGCCGCTAGGCTGGCCTAAACATCCAGCATCCCAAAGAAAACTTTCTTAAAGGGCTCTAAAGTCCTGTGAAACCGTACATAAGTCTAAGTGTTATTGCTATTGCTAAAGTACCTTAGAGTCCAGCCAATTGCATAAAATGGGAGCAGCCTAAAGGTGCAGTGCAAAAGAACCCACCATAACCTCAGAATAAATCAGGCAATTGATTTTGAGATTAAATATTTTATTACCATTGCTAAAATGAACACATATGTTTGGTATCCCCATTATATGATGAATTGTAAAAAAATAGTTTTAGTACAGTATCAAAATTTACATACTTATGTCAAAAGGCCAACATCGCTCAAATTATCTCCTGCAGAACTTGGCTAAGATCTATCAAACAACAAAAGTTGCTCTCAATCCTCAACCAGGGAAAAGTACAGCTTAGACATTTCTTCCTTGAATAGTAGCCAGTTGCAATCAATTATTAGACTGAATGGAATATTTAAACACTTTGTGATACAGCATTAGGAAACGAGACTGCTATTCAATGAAAAGTAGTTTAATATCCCATTGATCCAGAAAAATACTTAAAACTTCTCTAGAGTCGTTCTTTGGGTCTAGTCCTTGACCGCGGGCACAAATTCTTTGAGGGTCTCTCGCTTTCGCTGTTCTCATGTAATAATAGGAATACAACAATTTTAATATAAATAATGAAAACAACTGTGTTACCTAGCATGACATTAAAAAAAATCTGATTGAATTACTAAAGCACATTTTTGATAACCTTTTTTCCCTAGAAAAAAAAGGAGCTGATTAATGCCACTCTATTATAGGATAAAAGGCTGCACTATATTAGTGCTGGAGCCATCTAATACTCACCAACATAATAGCAGAGAAAAAGAAAAAAGGAAAACAAACAGGACAATATCAATTTTCAATTAAACCTTTTTAATCATCCCAATCTTGGGAATTGTTGCATTCCTATTGTTGCGTTAAATACTCAGGTATGATTAAAAAGTCAAAGCAACAGCATTTTATCACAAGCCTGTTGCACATTCATACAAATATTACTGCATTTTTATATATACACAAAATAGCTATCAGACATTTTAATACACAGAATCTAATATTATACAGTGGAGGGGATAGGAGGGAAATTTTAATGTAAGCCCATCTATGTCCAAAAACTCAAGCAAAATGAAAAAGCATTTTCAACCTCAGATTAATGAAGGACATGCTTTCAAGAATCCTCAACATTTCCTCTAAAATGAAGTGAACCTCTGCAAGAAAAGTTCTCCTGAACCCCAAATAAATATAGTGTTATTCTGTTAGCCATACACATTTGTGAAATCAAGTATTATCTTATAAAACTGAAGAACCCAGCTCCCTGGCATTTAGAAGGTAGGATTGGATTAAAGATTTCAAATGCTTAATATCTATAGTAGCACAACCCTAAAACCCACATCTGCAAACAAGCAATTGGAAAGGGATTTGTTGAACAACAGACTATGATGAACCATTTCAGGGTGATGACGTATGGGCTCGGTGCAAAACTCTGCAACTGCAGCAGCACTGCTACTGAAATCAATTTCATGAAATAAGGAGCACCGAATGCAGCTAATTATTTTCAGGTACTTCACAAAATTTCTACATGGAACAAAAATGACATCATATGGCAGGAGTTGAAAACCACCCTAAAGGTCAGCTGGAGCGTCAATTGCACTGGAGCACAATTACTACGTAGGAAATTAGTATAATCAGATAAGAAATTAGTCAGGAAAGAGAGGAGTGGGCTATACTTTGGTTCAAATTATCCAGGATCCAACCTAAAATTAATCTTAATTATGTCTATCAGAGATCTTCTAGTCCGATGATTAAATAGTGTAGCAACCTTCAGCCCCCAAATAGAGTTTTATTTGTGTCTTATCTAAAGGAACTCACAAAAACTGGAAGCATAATTGTCACATCCAGAACACTTGGATTCATAGGACCTCTAGAATCCAGCAGTCTATCCTGAACTATACTTGTGGTGCAATGTACAGTTAGGTTATACTTAAATTTACATCCTGTACGCTCTCTGTAGAGAAGAGGCCTTCTGGCTGCTCATTCTCTCCATAGCAAATATGATGTGGATTTGTGTCAAAGACCATAGGTTCCACAAAACACTCTATACTTATCAATATTCTGAGTAGCTGGACTTGACAGGAATTTGAACTGCGCTAAGTCTAGTTCTCTGCATGGTACACAGTATCAAAAGAAAAGGGAGCAAGAGGCAATTGCTCCTCAAGTCACAGCAGAATCTTAAGTCTTCAAATGCTGATGAACAGTAATTTGATTTGTCAGGAAAGTCTTACAAGACTAATGAAAATGCTAGGCAGGTATTTCTTGATTTTCAAGAAAGCAACTGACATTGGATACTTTGGTAATATAATTATCAAATATGGGTTTTAATGTTGTGTTTATTAAGTGATCCACAACTACTTTAAAACTGTGTTCAAGGAGTTAATTCATTAATGGTCCACATTAAAAAAAATCCAATGGGATGCCACAGAGTCTAGTCCTAGACTCATGTTCTCAACATTTTTTATACATAACTTGATATCACGAAAATTTTCATGATAATGTTTTTCAACAATATCGCATATATAAAAAAGGCCAAAAGGTATTCATTATCATCAGAAGATATTAAAAAGGATTATGTTATGGGGTAATAGATTCCAGTTGAATATCAACAAAACAAAACAAAAGCTTCCTTAATATAATTCCTATACAGAATAAGGGTTAGAATCAATGGTCTCATAAGCACCTTTTAATTCTTTGATTATTATGCTACTGTTCCACAGTATGGATTTCAGCGTTCAATAAACTGCGCTTAACTTCCTCAGTCTTTAAATTAATTTATCGGAATCAAAATATTATTCTTTTTTCATGCATTTTCCTTAAAGCCATGGAATGTTTTGTATATCAGCCTTCAGTTTTGAGTGCCAGATTTTTGGAAGTGAGATTATTTCAGCATCTGTCATAGTCGTAATGGGTTTGTCATTTGTCTCTAAGATTAGCCCAGGTTTTACTCAGGAGCTCCCTGAAATATTTTCTTAGCACTACCCAATTTCACACTATTTTCTGATCCACTTTTCCAGAAGCAAAATCTCCTTTCCTCTTTCTAATTCACCTTATTGTTTCATCTACTCTGAAAAATACACAAACATTGTTCATCCAAAGTGAAAGTATTACCAACAGATAAGAGTTTGCTTGTGTAAAGTCCTGTTCAATTTGTGATACACATAACTTATTTTTGATACCCAACATAAATTGTGTTGGTTATATACTGTTGGTTTTCAGAGAAAAAGTAGTGGCCAAGGAAGGGAATGTATGCTATTTGAGAAACTGTTACTGAAGGTCATAAGTCAACGACATGGCCATCATTTAAACTTTTGGAGTAACTTTTAATGATTTCCTTTCCTTAAATAACTTGTCTTTGTTATTCTCTTTAACGTAGTCATGATTTCAGCTGAAGTCTCATTCCAAGACTCTTCACTTTCAATTTAATATTGAATTTATAACTGAGAGATGAGAAAACTATATCCGTAACGTTTTTCCAATTATTTGTGACTTCTCTGAAAATTAGTGTCCCTCATTCTGGTGATAGTGTCTATTTTTTCTGCTTTACCTCTCAATCTATAATTATCACCCCCACAGCTACTCCTATCATTAGCATTAAAATCTTTCTTGGTGTATTGCTTCTTAGCCTTGTTTGCCATTTTCACAGTATATCCATCCATTCTTGTCTGCCAATCATCACTATCCATCCCATTTCCATCAGTCTCTAATTCAAATTGATTAGAAACAGCATGTGCAGCTCCATGTTCCCAGAGCACAACTTTCCCCTTTTCAAGTTTTTCTGTGTGGGTTTGTGTGTGCGTTAAAAGTAAAAGCCCACAAGTTTGATATCTGAGCTTTTTGGTTTTCTCTTTAGATATCAGCATTCCCCTATCTATTTATTAAAAAAGAATAAAAATAGATGCAGTGTTCACTCCACAGATCTAGAAAGAGTCCCTCCCTTCCGGCATTCTCCTTGATGTATATGTGTGGATCTCCAATCAAAATTTAGCCATGGATACAATTGCAGCTACCAGGCACCATGTCTCAGAGCATTACTACAGGTACCCTGTCTTCAGTCTGGCTCAAGGATCTATTTCATCCCTGAAAGAGCAGCACAGGATTTTGATGCCCTGTTACTAACAGTGCCTTAGGACTTGGCTGTACTTTGCTAAAGTGGGAATATTTCTTCTAATAAGAGAAAAACCAGTTCTTTAGAATGCAATCACCAAAGTAGATAAGAATAAAGTGATTCTTGGTCTATGTTTTTAGAGCAATGAGGCACCACAATTTTAGTGCTTATATGTGTAGTTTTTCTCTTGCTACACTATTGGCTCTTTTGAGACTTGAAGGTTTGGGGCATTTAGCAATAATCCTAATATTTGGACAGAAAAAGGTTTCAGCTAGTTGGCTATTCACCATTAGTCAATATTTCATACAATAAAATATAATACTACTTTTTTAAAAACTGTGAAGACCAAGAGCATAGTTCATTGGAATCTCTTGATTTCTTTTTTTTTCTTTTCTTTCTCTGAACCTTCTCTGAGTTTTCCATCTGGATTAATGTGAACAATCTTGATGATTGTTCTCTCTCTCTCTCTCCCCTCCCTCCCTCCCTCCCTCTGTATGTGTGTATGTCTGTGTGTGTGTGTGCATGTGTGTTTGTATTGAAAATGCTTGTGCAAAAGCAGAATGGAGTATATTAGTTGCAGATCTGGATACATCACACAAACGTCTATGAAGAAAAGACTTCTATTTTCCAGTGATGGCCTAGAAAGTGTTTGGCATTGTCTCATTACTACTAAAAGGGTTGCTGCAATGTCCACTGATACTTGGAATCCTTCCTTGTTTTGACAGCCATTCACATTGGCCCTTTGTATTGGCTTCCAGACAAGTGCTGTCTAATTCCAGGACACGAGCCTGCAGCATCTCCAAGTTTCCTCCACACAACCTGAAAAAGTAAACGGGAAAGGCATGTTAAGTTACTTATTTTAGAAAACAGAGATTAGGTACAGAGGGGTTTATTAGACAGACAGTATTATGTAGTGTCATAAAAATAAAAAAAACCAAGTTATAGAACTAACAACTAGCTTTTACTGCAGGGGTGTCAAACTCACGTCGTCATGGCAGCATCACGTGATGTATCAGGACTTTTTTCCACTTCGCTAAACTGGGTGTGGGCGTGGCCAGTGCATGACACATCGGCCCACAGGCTGGAACTTTGACAGCCCTGTTCTACTGTATGCTTTCGCTGGGAATTCCTTAGAAATTTCTTTTTTATTCTATTCTATTCTGTTTCTATTCTTATTTCAATTATTTCTATTTTTATTATTTGTTATAATTTTTGCAGATTGCTACCATGTGACATAGCTTCATGTGTGTCTTTTCTAGCCTGGTGCCCTTTAAATGCATGGGCTTGGAACTTCACAATTTAAAGTCATCCTAAGTCTCTTGTAAGAGATAATATAATTCTTTGTAATTGCTCTCAGTGTAAAAGCTAACTCCTCTTTGAAAATGTATCCTTTAAATCAGTGGGTCTCAACCTTCCTAATGCTGCGACCCTTTAATACAGTTCCTCATGTTGTGATGACCCCCAACCATAAAATTATTTTATGTTTTCTGTATTTTTTCAAAAATATGTGTTTTCCAATGGTCTTAGGCGACCCCTGTGAAAGGGTCGTTCGACCCCCAGAGGGGTCCCGACCCAAAGGTTGAGAACTACTGCTTTAAATAATGAAATATGAGTTTTTAATATTTTTATGTTGTAGTGTTTATCCTTTGGAGCCCTTGGGAGATCAGAATGATCATAATGAACTTTATTGGCTTTTCATAAGGTACCAAAGGGCTGATTATTCACATTTGGATCAGGGTATTAGGGGCTTGACTGCAAGAGGAAAGGAGGTACTTGGACCTTTATATACTGACCGATATATTAATAATTGTTGCAATTTCTTGTTTATTTAGAGTTAATTAGCTACCTTCTAGTTTAATTTATTGTCAGACACCCAAAATGAAAACAGTAATATGGGAATCCACATAAATTGTTGAAATAAGTAAAATTAAATTAATCAATTACACATCCAGGGATATTTTTTTAAACAATTAGATTTTAACCTCTAAACCTGATAAACAAGGCAAATGATTCAAGAGGATTGCCATATGAGCCATAAAACAACAGAATTATGAAGTCAGATTTCTGCCTTTTTATCAATTGAAAGATACAAAATTGTTCTTCCAACTAGAAGATGCTTGATTGTTCTTCCCTTTCTACGAATAAAAAAAATTGCCAAGCCAAACAAAAAAATATCATTATATTTCTAACAGAAAAAAATGTTTTATTCACACCAATGTTTACTTTGAAATGTTTATTTTGAAATAAACATTAGCCACTAATATGTCTGCTTTACTACTTTTTAAAATAATTGCTTTCAGGCTTTTAAGAATACAAAATTATAATAACCTTATAATAACCTTAAAGGAAGAGGCAAGGAGTGCAATCCTCTCTTTCAGCCCCCAGGGTTCAAGAATGGCCCAGTGGCTAGAGTGCAGTACTGCAGGCTACTTCTGCTGACTACCAGCTGCCTGCAATTTGGCAGTTCGAGTCTCCATCCATCCGAGGTGAGTAAAATGAGGACCCAGATTGTTGGGGGCAATATGCTGACTCTGTAAACTGCTTAGAGAGGGCTGTAAAGCACTGTGAAGTGGTATATAAGTAAGTACTATTGCTATTTTAATTTTATTATTGCTAGTCATCTTGGCCATCATTTTGTAGCAGAAAAGCAAATCTAAAGGTATTAAATTAATAAATATATATTACTATTGATTTTAATTACTTTTATTCTAATTATTTATGAAAGGCATCAATAAGCTTCATTCTGTTTTGTAAATACCAATACTTGAGTGGCTTATGAATATAACAACTTTGTACTATCCATGATGCATTTCATAACAAATTGTTTCCAGCTTAATGAGGAACAGAAAATGTTTTCCCAAAAGACAATGCTGGATGATAATGCTGATATAGCAAGAAAGTGACCTTCAGCTGATGAGAAAGGACAGACTGCACAACTGAATATGCAGATTAAAGGGCAACCAGTTGTCTTGTGAACTTTACACTATCTATATGCACAACAATGACTGTATTAAATCCTAAAGCCCTTTTAGTGCTCTGAAAATGATATTGTTATTTTAAGATGAATGCTATGCAGTACATAATTACTATATAAATGCAATTTACATATAAAAGGTTTATTCCAAACCAGTGAACTTGTTTTTATGTGCCATTAAATTCATGTGAATTAGTTCAAATTATTAACTTGACCTGGATATTTTAATATAAACTAACTGCAACTATTTATCTTTGGAACCAACCCAGAGATGTTATCATGCCAGAGAAGTTCATTAGTCTATGATCATATTCATAGGATGCGACCAACACACCACTGTATGTGTATAAATACATTACACGGACCTCCTAGCTGGTGGGATCAATGACAAACGAATGTTACTTTGCAACCTAATTTCTAGAGATCCTGGGGTATTCGTGGTGTAAAAGTGGGCATTGACTTTTCTTCTTGATTGCACCATTAAAACATAGCAAAAATGGCCAGTGCTGTCCTTATAATTAGCAGGGAATGCTGCACATGATTTGATACATAAACACTCTGTGAAAGTCATAACTCATCAAAACCATGATGGAAAGTGGAGGTCAGCATTTAAACTAGATTGCCTTTTCCTTTTTCTTACTTCATGCCTTGTCTTCTTTAGCTTATTGTTTTTAAAAAAGTAATTACTTTTCAGAAAATAAACTAATATTTTACTGATGCATATTTGAGCTGAAGGGGTCAGTTTGGTATAGTGATTAAAGCACCAGTCTAGAAACTGGGAGACCATGAGTTCTTTGGCACAAAACTAAGTGGGTGCCTTTGGGTTAGTCACTCTCTGTTGGCCTTAGAAAGAACGAGGGAAGGGCAAACCACTTCCACTAATCCTTGCCAAGAAAATTGTAGGGATCTGTCCAGGCAGTCACCAGGAGTCAACTTTGACTCAAAGACACACATACACACACACCAAAAAATGGTGTTGATTTTTCTTGTTGTTGTACTTTCCTCTTGGCTTAACAGAGAAATAAATGGCATAAGTTCGCATCAACATTATTAATAAGTAATTTATCCCTCTCCTTAATCAAAAGCTTGACAATTCATATGTGTGTGTGTGTGTGTGTGTGTTGTATTTGTGCTGATAAATAAATAAAGGGGGACTAGTATAAATCTATTTCAAGCTATTTAGCTCTCATCAGCTAGCCATACCCTTACTGGGATTTGAACCTGGGCTGTATTCCATATTAGGCAAACACATTAGCCACTAAGCCACAGGCTCTCCTCCTTATCAGCTGAGCCAGGGAAATAGGTATGTATTTGTGTTACAACCCCTGGTATGCCCAAATATGTATATGTTGTATTTGTGCTGATAATATAACAAAGGCAACATTAAAAATATGGTTTACTGCCTGGATGGTCTCCTGGAGTGAGCTGAAAGAAAGACAAAGGGATGTATATACACACATACATACATACATACATACGTACGTACGTACGTACGTACATACAAACATATGTGTAAAAAACAGGCAAAGCTTTAATTGCATCATCATGGCTACAATCCTAACTTTTTTAAAACCACATTCTGAGGGATAGCCCTGCCTAAATCATATTATTGTGTTTTCATGAGCGTTTTGACATTCTGGAAGATCAGAAATCATATCTGCAACTTCAGTTTTGTTTCCATTTCTTTATGTAATGGAAAAGGAAGTAGCAAGGAAGCGGTATTGATTGGCAACTCTATCTTCTCATTCAGTCTTTTTAATCATTATACTTTGAATGTGCCTATTCTAAATAGGAATGTCCTAAAACAAATATATTACCATATATTGATATTTTATGACTAGCCACTGAAACCCACTAAAAGAATGAAGGACCTCATTTTCAAATCAAAGTGCTGGTTATAAATACACATTAGCTACATTGTTTTAGGAATTATATCCAATGTATCTAAAAGAATAGTTGTTTTCCCAATAAATTATATTTAATTCTACCCAAAGAGCAAAATATTGAAGCTATATTAGAAATTAAAGTTTCCTTTAAACACAACCTTTAAACATACCATTTTCATTTAATACTGATTTCTTAGAAACATGAGCTTTTCCTTATAATGAGGGAAACATGTTAGGAAAAGGTACCCGAATTAAATCCAAGAGGTGGAGCATCAGTCTTGCTGCCAGAGACAATAAACAGTTGCAAAAAGGCTTCCGTTCTGATGTTAAAATAAAAGTTCAGTTCAAGCTGTGCTCTGTAACATACTGGGAAGTTTCAGACAAGTTCCCACTATCTAGGGAATATTACAGAAAAGTAGAATACAAAAAAAAAGCTACTATTTTTTTTAAAAAAATACATATTTCTTTAGGCTTCACTGAGATAGTACAATTACATAATTATAAATCTTACTCTGATTTTCTTACCCAAAATTTATAACAACACTTTTTATACAGTAATTTTAAATGTGGAACCGTTTATTGACACACAAGGAGGATCTTCCAGATCTGTAATTAACCAGGACCTCCTTGGCCAGTGAGGGGTGACTAATATGGGATGCCCTCCAACAAGATCTTCCTGATCACCGGAGGTATCAGGGGGAGAGGAGGAAAGGTGTATAATAGACCGGGAGGCTAGCGGCATCGAAGAGCATCCGTCCCTTCCATGCCGGAACATTGGAATCTTGAGAAGAACCGGGGGAGGTGAGTGTTTGCTGGACTGGCGAATAGGTCCACCACCAGAAGACCAAACCTCTGGGTCAATTGGTGAAATAGAGATGGATGAAGCCGCCATTCCGAGTTGCTGATGGTAGTTCTGCTTAGCCAGTCCGCTGTCACATTCTCCTCCCCTGAGATGTGGTCCGCTCTCAACGATTCGAGGTGGCATTCTGCCCATCGCCCTAGGGCTTCTGCCTCCAACATCAGGGCTCTCGATCAAGTCCTGCCCTGGTGGTTGACATAGGCCTTGGTGGCAATGTTGTTCATCAGTATTAAGATGTGGGATCCTTCAATGAAGTGATGGAAGTGGTGCAGAGCTAGCCTGGCAGCTCTGAGCTCCAGCCAATTTATGTTGTGGGCGAACTCCGCCTGCGACCATCTGCCCTGTGCCACGTGAGTCTGAAGATAGGCACCCCAGCCATACAAGCTTGCATCCGTTGTTATGACCAGGCATTCTGGTTCTTTGAAAAGGGACCCCCTGTTCAGAGCTGCAGACTGCTACCACCAGAGCGACCGGATTACCTGTGGAGGAGTGCTCACCACCCTCTTGGAGTTGCTGGCCTTGCATCACTGAAATGGGAGAAGGAACCATTGAAGATTCCGTGCATGCAGCCATGCCCAGGGAACTACTGCGATGCACAAGATCAGTTTCCCCAGCAGCTGGGATAGATTGACAAGAGGTGCTGACTTGGACCTCCGGATCTGACTCACAAGGGATGTGATGCTGTCCATTTGCTCCTGTGTGAGGAACACTTTGCAGAAACTGAAGTCGATCACTGTGCCCAGATGCTGGATTCTGGGGGTGGCTTCAGGTGGCTCTTTTCCAGATTGACAGAGAATCTGTGTTGTTCGAGATGTGGATAGTAACCCTGAGATCCCAAGATGCCTGTTCCCTGGATGATGACATCAACAGGATGTCATCCAGATAACAAACGAGTCTCACTGGACGAGATCAGAGATGTGCAGTGACAGTGGCCAGAAGCTCGGTAAACGTCCTTGGGGCCGATGATAGGCCGAAGGGAAGAGCCTTGTACTGCTAATGCTGGTCTGCAAAGTGAAACCTCAGAAACTTGCGATGCGCTGGATGAATGCGAACGTGCAGGTATGCCTCCTTCAGATCGATTGACATCAGGAAGTCACCCTGCCTGATGCAACCCAAGATGGTCTGAAGTGATTGCATCTTGAAGCGCTTGTACGCTAGATGAAGGTTGAGTTTCTTGAGGTCCAGTATGGCTCTCATCCCTCCCGAGGACTTTGGGACCAGGAAAAGGATGGAGTAGAATCCCTTCTGCTCCTGGCCCACTGGAGCCTGGTTGATGGCTGTTATGCCCTGCCGAAGCCTGATCTCTGCCTGCATTGGCTGATGTTTGTGAGCTGACTTGGGGAATGGGCAACAGACAAATGTCTGTGGAGGGTCTGAGAGGAAGTCTAGGATAAGACCGTGACAGACTGTGTTCAAGACCCAGGTGTCCGTCATTGTCGCTCCCCACTGGTCAGCGTACAGTTGTAACTGGCCACCTATGGGAGGAGACCGTTGACAGTCACTTATTCCTATGAAAGATGCGGTTGGAATACCCCCCTCGGAAGGACCTGACCTGTTGTCTATTTTTGTCCCTAAACGCCGCCCTGTCCTGGGTATGATCCTCTGTCTGGGAATAGGAATGGTTAAATCTTCCAGAAGAAGCTGGAGGGTCTGTGTTCCGAAAGGGCTGCCTACGGACAAAGGAGTGACACTTGTGTTCAGACTTCTTGGTAATGGCTGGTAGAACCTTGCATTTATCCTTGGATTCTATTAAGAATGAATCCAAGGCCTCTCCAAAAAGCTTTCCCCCTTTGAAGGGAGCAGAAGCAAGCTTTCACTTGGCCTTCATGTCTGCCTGCCAGTGTCTGAGCCACAATAGACAGTGTGATGTAACACTGAAGGCTCTCAAGGAAAGGCATTAAAGGAAGCATCAGCTGAGTATTCAACTGCCGCAATGATTTTATTGACATCCTGGCGCAGTCTGGTGTCATTCACTGGCAATTTGGATTGCTGCTTACAGAGCCAGAAGAGGAATGCCCTACTGAAATAAGAGGATGAAGAGGAGGCTCCCATGGCCCATGCAGTGGCATGATGGGTCTTATGGCAGGCCTTTTCTGCCCTCTTGTCCTCTGCTTTAAGTCCTTCCAGCAGGTCAGCTGGAAGAACGGAATTGGAAGTCAAGGCCACTATGGATCGTCTGCCAGAGGAAGCTTCAAGAGATCCTCAATGCTGCTTTCCTTGGAATAAAGCTTCTTGTCTACCCCACTCGGATTGGCTATTGAACCCGGCTGAGCCCACTGCCGCTGGATGACATCCAAGAACAGCTGAGGGGCTTGCACCAGTTCCTGGGGAGGGGCATTTTCCTTGAAGAGGCCAGCACCTGGATCCTGGGATTCAGAAGCCTCCTTACTGCTCTGCTCTGTAGATTCCTTATTAGCCTGGCCTGGGAGACTCATCTGAGTGGAAGAAGCCCTGGCTTTGGTGAAGATGGCTTTGATCATTGAGGGCTTGAACAACCCACAGAAGGCGGGTGGATCAGGAGAAGGATTTTTGTCCTCAGACAAATCTGGGGCCTCCTGAGCCCCCTCTTCTGTTTCGGACTCCCTGCTTACGGCCAAGGAGGCTGGAGATGATGAACACCCTGCCCGGTCCTTAGAACCTGAAGCCTGAGTTCCAGGCTTGGATCGTGCCTGACGCGGTAGGCTGTGGCCTAGCTGTCTCATCCCCTCAGCAATGCCCTGAGATATCGTGTTAGCGATGATCTCTCGCATCTCATTGGACATATTGTGGCCCTGGTCCTCGGCTGGCCGATGGCTCTTGAGCCTAGGTGCAAGGAAAGGTCTTCCTCATCCATGAGGGAACAAGCCTCCTGTAGTGAATCTCCCCCTAGGGAAGGACCTGGGGACCCCGGGGACACCCTGGGTGGGTCAGAAGAAAAATCAAAGTCCCCTTCTTCCACCAGAGATGGTGAAATCTCTCTATGGCGAGGAGGCAAAGGGGGACCGGTGGGAACCTCTGCAGGAGGAGAAGGAGGCCGTGCAAGTTTTTGGGTCTTCTGGATTTGCTGCTCTATAGCTTTCTGGCTCATCTCTGCTAGCTTCTGAGAGGCCTTGGACATCCCCTTAGGTTTGGGCTGTTTGCCCTTGGGTAGGCGCCCTTTAGCTACCCGTTTGCCAGCAGGTCCTGGCCTGCTATGTTTAGGGGAGGAAGGACCTGCTTGATTGATGTCTTCAGCTGCGCTTCTGGAAGTCATAGTAGCCGGAACAATCTGGCCAACACCACAGGACAGTTGTGAGGTTGAAATAGCAGTCAGTCAATTAAGGTCCTAATGTCCTGGTCTCTGTCCGGGAACGATGGTGGTGAGGCTGCAGCAGGTCAAAATGGCACCTTTGACAAGTTCAGTGTGCCCACAGATCCGCACTAATGTCAAACAGGGTATGGCCAATTCAAAACCAAAAAAAAACCCGTAGCCGCTTGAAACCAGTCATTTTCAGGAGGGGGGAACTTGCCTGGAGACCCAGAGCAAGGTCCTCAGATTAAATAACACCAGCGATCTGCAGGAGACAGGCAGCGGCAATTCAAATGGCCAATAATTTTTCACGGCCTTTTTAAACTTCAAAATCGCCACTGCATGGCTCGGAACAGCACTGAGGACTGCTTGCCAATCAGAAAAAGGCTTTAGGAGCCTCCGGAGCTGTTACAAGCTCTCTGATGGTGTTTTGGGGCTCCCTAACTTCCTACCTGGCCCCAGGCTCACCAGCAGCCGCTGAACGAGCCCCCGCAGTGGTGCCTCAACCGCGTGGTCACGGAAGGCAACCTCATTCGAGCAGCCTCCTCCACGCAAAGAAGCTGACAGGAAAAAAACTTTCGAACTGACAGGAAACTTTTAAGACTACCACTATCACAAAAATAATAAAAACGGCTACACTAATCTAACTGTTTGCAGAGTCCAACCTGCTACTCAAGGACTGGAGCTCCCCAACTGCATCCTTTTAGGGCGACTGAGTTTTTTAAACTGGGCCTCTAAAGGGAGCAAGAGGCGTGGCTACACAAACTTTGAACTTAGTCCTTGGACAGGACTAAGCTGAAATTAACCCATGCTTGGACACTCAAAGCAGCGCCTAGGAGAACTGGCTTGTTTAGATTTCTTGTTAACGTTCAGAGGACTAATGAAGAGAATAAGTCATCGAACTCTGAAAAGATGTCACACTAACCTATTCTCATTGGTTTCAGAGTGCAAGACACAGAATAATGCTTTTAAAATGAAGAAAGGCACATTCTACTAAATGTTAGGGGGGAAAAAACCTTCCCAATAATAAAAGCAGTGGCTAGTGGAACCTATAGCCATAGGGGTTGTGGGCTTCCTTCACTTGATGTGATCAAGGTCGAGGCTAGACAACCATCTGTCAAGGAAATTTTAATTTGTATTCTTGCCCAAGAGATTGGAGTCAGTAGTTTACATGGCCTTTCAACTCTATCAGGCAATGATTTGGAATTTGCCTTTTTTTTTTAAACAGCAGCTGCACATTGGGTGGACCTTTCCATTGAACATAACTCAATATTCCTTTTCTGTTTGATTAGTATGGGAGTTGTTGAGAACCAAAGCTTCTCAGGACAGAAAACAGGGTTAACAGTAAGTTGGTCACTACAAAGCCAGGAGATAAAGGGGGAAAATGTCAATTAAACCATGTAAAGGGTGAGATAATGAAGCTTCAAAATAAAATTACAAAAAGTATTTTAGGTTGACAGAGGCCAACATGAATATTTTACGAGTCTGTTTCCAGTTCACAACAAAGATTCTTATCTAGGTATGCTGCCGTTTTTCTATCAGAGAGCTTAAGTGTCAGAGAACCTATGATGTAGACCAGATCAGGAAAGAAAACTACAACACTACTTCATTGAAATACTTCACTGAAATATTCTGTAGTAACACTATCTTATCATCCTGCATTTTTCTCCCCCTCTGTCTTATACTCCAGGGACTCAGAGTCTTTTAAAAAAAAATATTTTCTCACCTCCATGGATTTAATGCATGCTTCTGTACCTGCTGTGACTTCCGGATGGCTTCTCCAAGGTCATCTCTATGGCTCTCTACATTAAACCGTGCATAAATTTAGAATCTAACCACATCAAACCACACTAGATTTAATGTCCAGGAAATTCCCTGAAGTCTTCTAGTGAGCCTGATAGTCATTGATAATTCATACCCCATTAATGTATAAGTTTAGATTTCTGTTCTGCCAACATGCATCCTTTTATAGTAGTTTATACTTTACTGAATTTGCCATTTTGAAGCTCTAACCTAATAGAGAGAGTTTTTTTGGTGCCATTTACAATGCCTTTTTGATGTTACCACTCTCAATAGTTTAGTATCATCAACAGACATGGTCACAACCCTGTTCAGCCATAATTTTAGACCATATATACGGTACGTATACAAGTTTAAAAGTACTAGATCCAATTCTAGGGGACCATATCACATTTTGCTGGTGTGATAATTTCCCATTGTTAATCAGCTGTCAGTTTATAAAAGCACCTGTACCCTGATCCCATGACAACCGAATGTGGTGAGGCATTACATCAAGGTTTTGGGTCTAGCAAATGAGATGATTCTCTTTATGGAATGGGAAGGAAGTAGCATAGACACTGTACACATGGAGCCTCCACAGCATATACCAGTTCTTAGTATCTGGTTCCAAATAATACAAATAAATCCTATGCCTTGAATAACAAAACATAAATGCTGTGTCAAGCTTTCTCACTGATGGCCTCTCTAGAGCAGGGATGTCAAACTGGCAGTCTATGGGTCAGATGCGTCACATACAGTCCACGCCCACCCCAGCACCGCAAAGGGGAAAAACATTGGGAAACGTCACATGATAGCAATGTGACGCTGTGAGTTTGACACCTGTGATGTAGAACAACCTACTCCAAATAGCCAGAACATCATCATTATATTTTTGAAAAGCCATAAAGCATAGGAGTTACCAAGATTTTTTTCTTATGAACAATAATACGTAAGAGCTGTTGTTGTTACATATGCTATTGGTTTGCTATTATTTTAGACTTTTGTGTTGTTATTTGTAAGCTACTTAGAGCAGTCTCTAGAGGAACAAATAAATAACTGGAAATAAAAATAACATGCTATGCCAAAACAAATATGAACAAATAAATCTATCTGTCCAGAGTCGCTGATTTAAGAGAGACCTTGTATATTAGATAATGCCTATCTTATCACAATTTACTGTCCTTACTCCATTTTAACCTTGTCAAGCATGTTACGATTGTTGCAATGAGAGAAGGTGGCAGGATGATCCTACCATTCCAAAAAGTACAGGTATATACAATTTACAACAGTTCATTTAGTCACTGTTCAAAGTTACAATGGCACTGGAAAACATCTCTTATGACCATTTTTCACACTTATGACCACTGCAGCATCCCGATGGTCATGTGGTTTACCTTGGATGCTTGACGACTGATTCATATTTATGACTGTTGCCAGGGCCGGATTTTCCTATAGGCTAACTAGGCTTCAGCCTAGGGCCTCAAGATCAAGAGGGGCCTACATTCAAATTGTTAGCAAAATTTAAATTACACTATTCTAAAAACAGCGAACACTAAAACACTGAACCAAAATAAGGAGAAATTCTACACATATGACTAATAAACAAACATAAAAATGTATTGGTTAAGATCAACACGTTCAGCTCATTGGGTCTGTTCGTTTGTATATACTAGATTACACCAAAGTATAGTTCATACGTTCACTGATTGCTATGGCAAATATTGACGTACCTTAAGCTCTAGTTTGTTCTTGCATAAATAAAGTGCAAATTGGTGTAGATTGGAACAGACAAACGAACAGACCTATTGATATCCTGACGTTCAGTTATATTCGTGTTACTTCGATAATATGAAAATATATATATGGTGCTGAGAATAAATGTCCAAATAAGTGTTCTCGACTTTTTTTTATTTATTATCCGTGCCACATTTTTTATAAAGGTTAGTACCAATTACAACATGTTTCATTTAATATATTGATATATATCACAGTAATGATGTATTTTATTATCTCTCATGTAATTTACAAACTTAAAAATGGGAGGTGAAAGGGCCCCATAAGTAGAATAGCCTAGGGCCTCTTTTCATCTAAATCCGTCCCTGACTGTTGCAGTATTCCAGGGTCATGTGATCACCTTTTGTGATCTTCTGACAAGCAAAGTTAATGGGGAACACAGATTCACTTAACAACTTTGTTACTAATTTAACAACTATAGTGATTCACTTAAAATGGGGCAAAACTCATTTAACAAATTTCTCACTTAGTAACATGGGTTCTGGGCTCAATTGTGGTCGTATGTCAAGGATTACCTGTATACATAATAGAGCTTTAGACTCTTAAATGTTATATGAACAGCTGTATTTTGACTTATTCTAAATGACGCCATAACATCTCTATTGTCAAGTGTTGATTCTATATTCTTACTCAAAATGATATATTAGCATTTTTCATTACAAATAAAAAGTATTTCCTTAATGCTAAAATTAGCATTTTTTTCATTTAATATAGTTTTGAAAGTACATAAAAATGCAAAAAAAAAGCCTACTGATCTCAGTAAAAAAGAACAGGGGTGGGGTGCTGAGTTGTAAGAGAAATGTGTTTCAGTGCACTTTGTTTTGTCTTCTGTTTTTGAAGCTCAGAATTATATTCTAGGAAATCTTATGAATTTTTTAAAATGCTGACAATATACTTTGAAAGTATTTCAGTATGAAAATGCAACCAATTACTTTTTAATATTGTTTTGTATTTACTGACTTTACGGGAATGTGGATATTGCAATGCTTGGGTCAGCATTATATGCTGTATATTTTTGTTCCATATAGAAGGTTGTCCAGAATCTAAGCAATGTACTTTATAGCTCCATTTAGATATTTATGGTGAGACTTTTTTTGTCAGTAAATGCGAATATCTATCCAGATTCTCACAAATAGAAGGCAATGTCATGACTTTAAAATATATTTCTGTAAAAAACAAACAAAAGGAAAGCTCTAAAACGCAGATTATATGGGGGAACAATACAATCGAATCTTTTAGTCTTTTATTTCTCTATCAGACAAGAGAATAAATGTTTCTGGAGGATTACCTTCATTTGTTGAAATCTATTCAGTCTACTAGAGAAACCAGGCATGTAAATTGAATTCAATACTGAGTTCACGGTTCCATGTGATGCTTTTTGAAAAATAGTTTGATTAGTCATTAGTCAAAGCAATGGTCTCCCATTTTTTGTTTGGAACAAGACCAATGGATTCCTTTTCAGGAAAACCACAAATAATTTATTTCTCAGGACTTGCGTGCCAGGTTCCTTATCTCATCTTTGTTGTACTTTGGGTTCCAAACCTGTTCCATTTTGTCTGAAACAATTGGACACAATACTTGAAGTAGGATATGACCGATGTAGAATTATGAGGAGGTAAAGCTGTGGCATGAACGTAAAAGCCTCTCTTCAACTACTATCTGAAGATGTTTTCAGTTTACAGTTTGCTTTTTTTAAATAATTTTTTATTTTTATTTTTTTGTTTTCAAAACAAACACAACACATAAAATCTTTTTTTTTGCATACTGTAGAAAGTGTATCAGTTGGTTACAAAAGGCTTTCGTGCATCTTTTCCAGAGTCATCAAACATAATTCATATTAACTCAAATATTTTAACTCAAATACTTATACATATTTCCATCATCATGCCTCCATTTTCATTTGACTATAATTGTTTAAACATCCTTCATCATAAAATATACCAAAATTTAATACATAACCACATACTAACATTTCATTTACTATTTCTAAAATCCTCCAATAACACTGAATATTTATATCCTATTCTAGCTAAACATCCATAATATTCAATAACAAAATTTTCTAATCCTTCTTTCCAAATCATTATTTCCAATTTACATTCTATTTCCTTATGTTGTACCCATGCCTATATATACCTTGTTATCATTATCCCTCCTTTATTTAACTATATCATATATTATTACATTTCCCCCCTAATATTCAAAACTTAACTATATCTAACTTAGTTCTTTTTAAAAAAAAAATATTTATTTATTAATCTTTATATATAATCCAAGACGGTTTCTAATCTTCCTTTCATAGGTACCATTCAATATTCATATCCCATTATTACTGTTTAACTATATCTATTATCACTAAATTTCATTAAGTTTAGCTAGTTTTAAGTTATATTCTTCCATCTATCAACCTGTATCTTTCCAATAACGAGGCAATCTCATATCTTCTGCTGTTTGTGGTATCAATCCTCTTATCTTCTCTTTAATCAACTTTGTATGGACTCCTCTTAGCAGCTCTTTGCTTATACGGTCTCTCTTGTAATTTTGATGCCCTTCTTCTGTTTCCTCAATCAAATTATCTATAATTGTCAGTGGTGTTATCAAAACTATTGCTGAAAAGATTTCTCTCTTTAGGTCCATAAATTCTTTTATTTTTTCTTCTTCTGTATCTTGCCATCTGGAGTAAGTTTCCCCTCCATTTAATTCCTCTTTCAATATTCCACTCTTTCCATTATCAGAGACAAACCCATCATCATAAGTATCAGCAGTTTTAATTTCTTTATAATCATTTTCCTCTTCATTTTTTTGAATTTTAACTGCCACTTTCTCCATTTGATAAACATCTTCAACTTCCCCGTCATATTTTGCTGCTAAATGGATTAAATCAGCGATGGCGAACCTTTTTTGGCTCGCGTGCCACAAGTGGGGGGAGCACAGGGGGGTCGTGTGCGGGCGTGCCACACCCATAATGCAATGCACGACCTCCCAGTGCGCATGTGCGCACAACAGGCGCGACCCACCCCCATTTTTACATGCTTTTTTCACCCTCCCCAGGCTCCAGAGGCTTTATAGGAGCCTGGGGAGGGTGAAAAGAGCCTCCCACGCCCCCCTGGAGGCCCTCCGGAGGCTTCAGGGACCGTCCCGAGGCTTCCCTAAAGCCTTCGGAACGCTTAAAACGACCCTCTGAGCAAACCGGAAGTGACTTCCCGTTAGCTCGGAGGGTCGTTTTAAGCATTCCAAAGGCTTCAGGGAAGCCTCCGGATGGTCCCTGAAGCCTCCGGGGGGGCGGGGGAGGCTCTTTTCGCCCTCCCCAGACTCCTATAAAGCCTCTGGAGCCTGGGGAGGGCGAAAAATGGCTTTAAAAAAGGGTGAAATCAGCTGGCCAGCGCGTGCATGCGCGCTTGCCAGCTGACAGGGCAGCGCCTCGTGTGCCCTGACAAATGGCTCCGCATGCCACCTGTGGCACACGTGCCATAGGTTCGCCATCACTGGATTAAATCATCCAACTTGTTCTCAATCGTCTTGCGTGTATTTGATAGCTTCTGTATTTCTGAAAATATCTTTTGCAATCAGTTTGCTTTTTTTAACCTATTCCTCTATCCTACCAACTTCTTGACTTCCATTTCTGAATTCTACTATATCAGCTACCCCCAAATTTAATCGGAATTCCCTTCACTGCTATTATTATTATTATTATTATTATTATTATTATTATTATTATTATTATTATTATTATTATTATTATTATTATTATTATTATTAGTTATTATGTATTTAAATGTATTACCTGTCCATCTCCAATGGATTCTTCATTCAAGTCATTAAAATGTTTAATAGAGGGCCAAACTGTAATTGTGGCATCCCACATACTTCAATCTAGTTTGATGAGGAATGAATTATGAGTATTCTTTAATAATTCAGATCGGCTGAATTGTCATGCCACCTAGTCCACACTTAATTGGCTTTTAAATCAGAATATTATGAGATGCTTTGTCAAATACTTTGTTGAAATCAGAATATACGATGTCTCAACATTCCCATAATTTTCAAAGAAAATTCTCAATCAATACATGAAATAAGGGTAGTAGGCAAGACTGGTTCTTGACAAATCCATAATGGTTTTTGTTCTATCTTGCGGAGAACATAGGTGGACAAACGGAGGCAAGCCAGGACTTAACAAAATGCTAACAGTTTATTGCTAACAGGTTGCCAACGCGGCAATTCACATTTCGCGCGTTTAGCTAACAGGCAACAGCTGAGCTCTGCTTTGACAGCCTTTATATATGCCGGCTGTCAAGCAGCCAGCCAATCAGCGTTTAGCACAGTGCCCCCTAGTGAAACGGACCAGAGGGAAAACTTGTGATACATAACACTCCTTCACACTTAGAGCGCGCATGCGTAGTCTTGCAAATACCCTGGCCTGTGACGGACCCGCCCAGATCTCCGCAGAGTGACTTCTGCTTCTGTGGCCGTGGTTCTCAAAGACTCGGGCCTTTCCCTGCCCGACTCTATCACCGCTGGAAGTTCACGGGGAAGATCAGGTAAGTCTCTAGGTTGTTCTACTCTACTTTGAGACCGCTCTGGGGAGGTAGATCGGGAACGAGGCGTTTGCGCGTTTTCGGAAACTAAGCCCTGTTGCTCCCCTGCCATGTTTGATTCCCCTTGCCGATTCCGTAGCTGATTGATATGGCGTCTCCACACTCGTCCATCTTCTAACTCTATTAGGTAAGAGCAGGGGCCAGTAATTTTCCTAACAATTCCCTGGACCCAAAGTGGGTGCCCGGCGTAATTTCGGGCATAAACTGTGGCGTTTAATGGAAAACCCTTTATCTGACAGTGTGAGTCCAGAGGCTTTGATGGGGCATACTCTGGATGAAGCCTGTCAAGTGTAGTTCTAATTCGTCGACCCATTAATAACTCAGCAGGGCTTTTATTTGTTGTGGCGCATAGGGTGGCATGCTGCCAAAATAGGTACGTGTCTATGTCCTCCTGCCAGTTGAGCGGCCCAAACCTAGCCAGCGCTTCTTTCGCTGATCTGACAGCGCGTTCCGCTAGGCCATTGGCCGCCGGGTTGAAGGGGGCCACAAACGCATGTCGGATCCCCAGCTTGGTAAAGAACTTGTTTAGTAAGGCAGCAGTAAATTGGGGCCCATTATCTGACAATACTAGATCAGGTAACCCATGGGTGGAAAATACCCTCCTTAATACCTTAATAATGGCAGGGGCAGTGGTGTTAGACTGGTGTTATCTGCAGGATCGCATCCTACCACACACGTCCCTACGACCAATCCGCTCACACAGGGAGGGACTCCTCCTGGTGCCGTCCGCTAGGCAATGCCAGCGGGCGACACCTAGGAGTAGGTCCTTCTCTGTGATGGGCCCAACCCTCTGGAATGACCTCCCCCCCGACATCAGAACCACCACCGACCTCCGCTCCTTCCGTCAAAAATTAAAAACTCACCTGTTTCAATCAGCTGGCCTGGCACTCTCTTAGTTTTGTCTCCCGGGGATATATTTTAACTGGGTCTGGGTATTTTAATTGGGGATGTTTTTTAGGGTTTCCATAGCATATTTATTTCTTGTACAGTCTCTTCTCCTCCATCTAAATGTTTAGTATTTAATTGTTTTTATACTATTTATATTGTTATTCATGTATTTTATCTGCATTTTATCTGACTGTACACCGCCCCGAGTCCCTTTTTGGGAGAGGGGACGGTTTAGAAATCCAAGAAATAATAATAATAATAATAATAATAATAATAATAATAATAATAATAATAATAATAATAATAATAATAGACTATAATGCAATTTCAACCCACTTAGAATAAGCATCAACAATAACAATAAAAGTCTGGCCCTTTACTGGGCCTGCTAAGTCCATATGGATCCTGGACCATGGAGCTCTTGGCTGCTCCCAATTTTGGATGGGAGCTCTGGGACCGGCAGGTCGGGACTCCTGGCACTTCGAGCAGCCAGAGACCCACCGTGCAGTGTCCTGGTCCATGCCTGGCCACCAAGCATAGCTGCGGCCCAGCGACTTCATTCTGACGATGCCGGGGTGGCCTTCATGGAGGGTAGTCAACACCGCGTCTCGCAGGGAGGCAGGAACGACCACACGGCTACCCCACAGGAGGCACCCTTGCTGGGTTGAGAGTTCGTGTTGTCTGGTCAAAAAGGGTTGCCACTCGGTGCCTGGTAGTTTGGATGGCTATCCTCGTTCAGTCCAAGCCAGCACCTTGGAGAGTAGTTTGTCTCGTCGTGTGTGTGTGGCCACATCCGCTGCTGTGATGGGTAACTGCATTGCGTCGATCAGTAGAACCTCAGAGGCAGGCGCAGGATCCTGAACAGCGATGGGCAATGGGCATCTGCTCAAGGCGTCAGCATGACAAATGTGCTTCCCGGGTCGGTGATGCAGAGTGTAGTTGTAGGCGGCCAGGAACACCGTCCATCTCGTGAACCTGGGAGACAGAATCTGGGGCGTCTGTTTGTCCCCAGCGATGATGCCCAACAGGGGCTTGTGATCCGTCACTATATGGAAGTGGCGGCCATAAAGATACGAATGGAACCGCTTCACCCCAGCCACTATAGCCAATGCTTCCCGATCGAGTTGGCTATAGTTTCTTTTGGGTGAAGATAGGGTGCGGGAGAAAAACGCCACCGGTGCTTCTAGCCCGGACTGCAGACGATGGCTTAAGACTGCTCCGACCCCATAGGGAGACGCGTCACAAGTCAGGATCACCGGGAGGGACTCACTGTACTGGTGCAAAACAGTCTCAGAGGTTAAAAACTTCTTGACATTTTCAAAAGCTGTGGCTTCCTTTTTTCCCCAAAACCATTTAGCTGATCGGTCTAACAATCGGTGGAGGGGCTCCACCACAGACGCCTTGTGAGGCAGAAAAATATTGTAAAAATTGAGCAGACCCAAAAAGGCTTGAAGCTCGGCTTTGTTTGTTGGGGGGGGGGGGGCTGATTAATTGCCCGCACCTTCTCAGGGGTCGGATGGATCCCTTTTTTATCTACTAAAAATCCCAAAAATTCAACTTGGGGAACTGCAATTTGGCACTTGGTAGTCTTCAGTTTTAAACCAGCACCACGGAAACGCTGAAGTACAGTTCGCAAACGGGCCATAAGGTGTGACAGGGAATGGGCTGATACCAGGACATCGTCAAAGTAAGGCACGACGCCTGGTATCCCTTGTAGAAGCCTTTCCATCAAGTTTTGAAATAGCCCAGGCGCTACGCTGACCCCAAACTGTAAGCGGTTGCACTTGAACACGCCCCTATGGGTGACTATTGTCTGAGCTTCAGCAGTTGCCTCATCCACAGGCAACTGCTGATACGCCTGAGCCAGATCGAGCTTTGCAAATATGGTTCCCTGACCCAGAGAGTGCAGCAAATGCTGCACCACTGGCACAGGGTATGCGCTCTGTTGCAATGCGCGGTTAAGCGTGCATTTAAAATCCCCACAGATGCGCACAGACTCATCATGCTTCACTGGTATGACAATGGGAGTTTCCCAACGGGCATGGTCAATAGGTTCTAACACTCCCTGGGCCAATAGCTTGTCCAATTCGGCATCTACTTTGGGTTTTAAAGCAAAAGGCACTCTGCGCGGCTTAAGACGCCGTGGTGGTACCTGGGGGTCTAAATTGAACAAAATAGGAGTGCCAGTGTATTTCCCTAACCCGTCCCCCAAAACTTCGGGAAATTCCTTAATCAATATGTCAAGGTGTGGAGTGGTCTGAATCTGATCTATGCCGGTTATTGCTAGACCCAGGGCTTCAAACCACTCCAGCCCTAACAAGCTTGGCCTGGGACCCCTGACTATAATAAGAGGGAGCCTCTTATGATACTGTTTAAATGACACCTTACAAGAAAATTTCCCCAGCACAGGAATGGGATTTCCCTGAAAATCCCTTAGCTTCAATGGGCATGGGGTTAATCTTGCTTGGGAGATGTCTGGCACTAGTCTTTTAATTCCTGCCCACGATATGATAGACACTGCTGATCCAGTATCTACCTCCATCTGGCAGGGTTTTCCCTCTAGCTTAACTGTGAGGAAAATTTTTCCTCTCGGGGCATGGATTATCTGATCTACTTCAGACTCATCTCTGTCCTCACTGACTGTAAAACAGGAGTCCTGTTTCCTGGAGCCTGCGCTCCTGCTAAAATTAGAGGGTTTTCTGAACCCCTGGTTGGTGTTGGGAGAGTTCCCTTCTAAGGCGCTGGCACAAGGCGCAGCTGCCCTACAAACTCTTGCCAAATGGCCCCTTTTTCCACAACGGAGGCAGGACGCGTTTTTGAATCTGTAAAGCCGTTGGCTTCTAAAAAACACTCAAAACGTGAAATGTATGAAGCCCAAGTCTCTGTGGTCACGTTGAAAGCGGCTAACGTATTCATCGATGCCATTTCTGAGGTAAATTCGTCCCTTGATTGATAACAGGAAGTAGCCTTCGTAGGCAAGTTACTTACTCGACCTCTCGTTGAGTGATCCCCTGAGGGAATTCAGCTCTTAGTGACTCAGGTTGTGGTTAGTGAATTCACAGCTCTGCCTGGGCTCCTCCTGAGGATCCCATCCTCGTCGCCAAATGTTCTATCTTGCGGAGAACATAGGTGGACAAACGGAGGCGAGCCAGGACTTAACAAAATGCTAACAGTTTATTGCTAAAAGGTTGCCAACGCGGCAATTCACATTTCGTGCGTTTAGCTAACAGGCAACAGCTGAGCTCTGCTTTGACAGCCTTTATATATGCCGGCTGTCAAGCAGCCAGCCAATCAGCGTTTAGCATAGCGCCCCCTAGTGAAATGGACCAGAGGGAAAACTTGTGATACATAACAGTTTTTGTTAGTAATTATTAGGTCTGTGCAGAGCAATGTAGATTCACTGTGATGAAATGACCCCCATTCCATGAAGCTAATGTGAATTCATTTCATTAAAATAAAAAGATACCTGATTTACCTAAACAAAGTACATCGGAAACCACTTTGGAACTTCACCTCAGGATAAGACTTGTCTCGCCCTTTTCAAACTGTATTCACTGAAGTGCTTCCAAATTTGACAGCTTCAGGATTGCCCACAGCAATTTTGGCAAAAGACCTGGAGGAACCTCCAAGCTGGTTGCCTTTGAAATAAGTAATCCTGCAGCTTTCACTGAAGACATTCTGGAAATGTTTCAGCCAATACTCTAGCAGAAGGTTTCTGAAGAAGTCACTTAATAGCCTTCCCCCATGGCTCAAACTCTGAGAGAGAAGACTAAGAAAATCCTTGAATTGTAGGAAAATGAAGCCTCACAAGCCACATAAACTTTTAACGTTATTATGTGATTTTAGTGATATTTGTAAGAGTGTAAAGGAATTGCCTTGGGCCACATAAATATACACTATATACTTAATTTTTTTCTTTACACACAATGCCTTTATTGCTAGTTTGTTGAAAAAATCTAATAACAAACATGTACTTGGAAATTTTCTACATTTATGATCTATCCAATTATGTGTAGAAGAAGCTGAGTGGGAAGGTGAGGTTAAATATGTCATCAGTTTGAAGTAATTCTGTTGTCACAAAATACCTAAGTCCAGTCCTTTCTCCCCCTCGCTCCCCAATTTATCCTTATTTATCGTTAATTTATCTTTGACCTTTAGTTGACTAGATTCTTGCCTTACAGGTAGCAATAATAAACTTTTCTGTGCTTTGAACTCAGTGAATGTCCCTAGTTACTCAGACCTGACATTATGTGAAATTGGAAAAAAATTAAAAGATAATAAAGTTGATGACATTGTAAACTTAACAAATTTTGGTGAACTATTTTTTTAGATTCTAAAACTGGTATATGCTATTCTTTAGAAATGTAAAGGTTCATAGCCAACTGTTCTTTTAAAGCTCATGTGCCACAATTAAATGACCAAGATGCCTTACTTAAAGAAAGTACTGTCTTGGTATTAAAGCAGTACTGAGCTTGAATTTTACTTTTTGCATTCAAGCACTCATACATGTCTCCTCCTCACAATTTGTTGATTTTAAATGCTAATAACTGAAAAACTACTATTTGTATTACACAAGGAAATAGTGTAATATTATGCAGTCCATGCTCACATTTGTTTATACTGTATGCAATCACTATTTTGTTTCTAATTGCTCAGACGTGACCAAAATTTGTCCAAGCAGTATCCAAATGGAAAGTGACTTTTTAATATAACTAGATTATGCATAATGTGGTGTGGCTTTCTCTCAATTTTCGTGGGTCCATTTTATTGTCCTGAACCCTGTTGCTACTTTAATGTATGCTCAGTCTTCACCATTTCCAAAAAACAAAAATGAGATGTTGTAAAGCTGTTGCTGTATGACGATTTCCTGAAAAATCTGTTTTTTTCCTTAATATTAAGTTGGTGGAGGCACATCTCTCAGAGAACTAAAAATTGGTTGAATTGTATAACGGATAGCTTACAGAAAAGAATATAGTAGGTTAAGTTTGAACTGTGGAGTCCTTGGTGCTGTATTAACTTGATTGATTGCTTTCAGACATTTCATTGCAAAACTAGGTACTTAGTGAAGTAATGAAACATGTACAAGCAAACAACCAAGTCAGAGAGCATCGGGAACTCCAGAAATATCAAATTCAGCATTGTGTGATGTGGTTTATACATTAATTTTTCTCCAAGCATTTTTTCCAAAGTAATAATATGCACCCACTAACTACAAAACACAAATACAAAATGTCAGTAGGACTTTAATATTTTCCCCTTAAATAAATAAATACTGACAGAAACTACTGAAACTGTGAACTTTGAAATAATCTTTCCCAATCTTATGATAATAGATCTTTGGGTCATCAAATGAGTTGGAGCAGATTAAGGACAGATAAAAAGTATTTGTTCACATTAAATGTACTATCAGTTTATGGGTTTTACTTTTCTGAAATATGTACTGTCTTTCAAAGCACTATGGTGGACACGTTTAGCAGTAGGCTATTAGCATGATAACTGAGAGGTACATGTCTAGAAGCAATTTGAAGTCTACACACCATCCTTCTGATTTTCACATCATCTTTAACTACTCCATCAGGTCATTGTGTATTTCACCTGTTTCATTTGCATTCTGTATTATTCACAAACATTCTTTGAAATATAAAATGGAGGCAGGATAATGGCACATAGTTTTCCTAATAAAATATCCAAAATGCAAGGCAATACATTGGAAAGTTACTTCCATTTGATGCAAAGACAAGCTATTTCTCAGAGGTGGCCAGAAACCAGATGTTTTATAGATTACAATATACCACCACTTCTTTGCAGTCTATGTCTTCCAGTGACCAGGGGTGTATCTTGTAGTAATGTAGGATAAATTGCTGTGTGGTAAGATTTAATATCTTAGTTTCAAATGATGAGAATGTACAACAAATATTTCTCCTTCATGACGCCCTGTTTATAAACTTTCCTGAAAGGTATTAGCCCATTCTATGTTGGAAATAGAATGTTAGACTAGATCATCTTGTATCAATTTGGTGGTTTTAGATTCCCGATTTTGGAACTTGTAGTTCAATATAACTGGAAAACACAGTCTGAAGAAGGCTGGACTAGAGAGACTAGCTGATATGACTTTCCATGTTTTTCCTTTATAAATGTGATTTTCAGAATTTGAGGGGGGGGGAACCCTATTATATGATGTCTGGATGAAAAGACAAGGCTCTTTATAGCTCACTAATGCAGTCTTTTCAAGCTTGGAGGACAGAGTACACTAGTTCACAACCCAGATCAAGACAGATAATAAAGAATGATTTGTGAATAACATATAAGAGATGAGAACTAGCATTCAGGATTTATTATGTTTTCCTATGAAATATGCTGATGCTTTGAAAACAATGGATTATGGATGGTTACAGAACATACAAGTTGGAGATTTGGCATATGTACCAAGCACAGCAAGGCATGTTACCTTGAGGGCATTAACCATCGCTTCAGGCTGCTGAGAAGATAAGGAGGCCTGTTCATTGAAGCTAGCTGGATGGCTCGGAGAACAGACATTCCCATCTGCCTCTGATGGCATCCTAATGGGATCCTTAGTAAAAAAAAATCAAAAGCTATTTAATGGTAAAAAGTAGGCCAAGCTAATCAAACAAAACAATTCCCATACCCACACTTCCCCTTTGCTTTAATTCCCATTGGGCAAATACAAAATCCACACATATATACAATTCTAAAATATGTATCCTAGTCCCTCATAACTGAAGATGTGCCTGGTACAACAAATGGTCTTTGGGTGAAGTTTCTACACATTTTTATCATATCAGGATAGTATCAACCCTATCAGATAAACCAGATTACGAAACAGTTGTATCTGCCTAAAGCTACTTTTATTAGAACAGCTGTAGCATAGTACAGGACCTTTCAAGTTTGAATCTGCTTCCTTTCTTCCCTCTTTTATCTCCATGAGAATTGGAAGGAGAGGGGTCGTCCTGTCTGAGACATTTATATAAATCTCTTTCTTGATATGGGTTCAAACTACATTTATCTGATTGTTGCCTTGGTAACAGATCTTCCCACTATTCATCAAAACCATATCCTATAAGCTCTACAGATAACAACAAACCTTGATTAGTCTTAGGAACCAAAATTTCTAACTTCGGTCCAATACAAATTACAGCACATGTAAATCCTATTGCAAACAAGTTCAATTCAATATGCCTTCTTAATTTTCACAAGATTTAAGCACAGCTGACTCCATCAAATTGAGACCCACTCTTTTATTTTCACAAACGCAACAGGACCACACTGTACTAATCTAATATACAGTATCCATCATTATTAGTAAGAGCAAAATGGGTTTACAAATCAGTCTCAGATCCAGTAACCTACACATTGTACATTAAAATGTCTGAACACAATCTCCATTTTCCAATGATTTTACTTGTTTTACACAAATCCCTCTGAAAGTAAAGTTCAAAATGCTTCCTGCAGTGTTTAAAGGAGCTCAAGGTGAAACTGCAGTTGCTGGGGCAACCTAATCCAGCCATTTGCTTTGGTAAAATGCTAAAAATATCCTTACTGCAAGGAAGGTAATAACAGCTTGGCTAGTCACAACCAAATCAAATCAGATCAGATTCTTCAGAGATGCTTGTGATATTATCAACCAGATTTGCCTCTCCCCCACCCTTCCATTTAATTAAAACACTGAGAAGAAACAATTGTGTGTGGGGGGGAAGTGCACACATCTTAGTTACGGGTTGTCTTAAATCAAAATGAACATTTTTTTTTCAGGCCAAGTGAGAGATAATTTTCCACATTGAATGAATGAATAAATGCAATATTTTGACTCAATTATTTAATTGGGTTCTCTATCTAATTTTAGGGCATGTGTGGAGAACAGATTACACTTCAGATCATATTTATGCAGAAATCATGAATATTGAAAAGCGTTCAGAAATTTGCCTCAGATTTTTGTATGAGAGTTTGCTTTTGTGCAAGCTCAATTCTTGCAAGTTTTGCCACATCTTAAAACTGTCTGAATGTAGCTCCTGCCCATTAGATTTGTCTCTTTTTGTCTCCATAGCATTTTACGAGTTTGCCTAAGTGGTAAATGCCTTATTCCATCCAATTGCTTAGTCGTTTTATTATGCAAGCTAAAACAACGTTTTTCTTTTTAATAAAACCCATTTTAAATCACAACATAAGGCTGATGTTCTCTAAGCATTATCTCAAAGCTGTTAGGGCCAGATATATGTTACAGAGTTGATTTTCCTGTTGTTATCTCTATTATGCCCAGTTTATGGCTGAATAAATTCTCAGGCTGAGAGAGAGTTTCATTTCTATCACATGCTGTCTTCCACCACCACCACCACCCCGACCCTGGGAAGATGGTGGTGGCAGTGGCAAACTATTATACCAATGTAGCCAGACACTGTGCCGTGCGCCCAAGGAGAAGAGAGACGGAGACAAAAGGGGCAGGTGGAATAGTCAAGATCTTTTTACCCACAGCATGCCCTCAACATGTCAGCTATTCACTACTATTGCTGTCAAACCCCCACAAGGCAGAAAACATGCTCAAATTCTACTTGAATTGAGCTCCAAAGAGATTTGCAAAATAGTAAGCTATCACAACATTGTGTAAATGTCTCCTAAAATTGGTATCATAGATGCCTTTCACTCAGAAATGTCTTGCATCTATCACACACACTCTCACCCAAATACACTTGAAGCACTGTCAAAAGAACTAAAATTACCAATATAAGAAGGTACATGCTGGTTGAACTTCAGTGTAAAAAAGAAAAGTGTGTGTGTGTGTGCGTGCGTGCGTGCGTATGTATGTATCTGTGTATAAATATAAACAGGGGACGATATCTCTTCCATAATGAAATAATCTTTTTATGGGGAAAGAGAGAAGAATAGTTTGCTTAAGTTTAGGCTAGTTGGTTTTGGGTCAAATACCTATTGGAGAATAATTGCAATGGTGGTTCAAAATCTGAGTAGCAGGAGGGTCACTCAATCAAGCGATGATCTGTAATTCTTATTACCTGCAGAGAAAGACTCACCCATTTGTAAAGTGCAGGTGGTAATGATCAATACAAGTTTGGTGCCAAAGCATTATCTATAATTAATCCTTGTACTTCTATATTCTGATACTAGAGTAGTAAGAAAGATCTTTTTTTAAAAAATGTGGTTTTAAATATATATATATATATATATATATATATATATATATATATATATATATATATATATATATATATATATATATATATATATATATATATATATATATATATATATATATATATATATATATATTAAAAGATTGCATGATTTCATTTCATATGCAGACCACATTGTGACAGACATTATGTGGATGTCCTTATATGTTTTTCTTAAATATTTATAAAATATAAATGGCTGCCTAATTCAAGCAGCATGGTTCTTCATGGTGCTTGCAGGGTACAAAACAATTAACCAAAATATAGGAGAAAAATTAGACATGTTATTAAATAGAACCAAAATAATCCTAAAGGTGGGGGGTTCATTCTAAAGGGCAAGGACCACCACCAAGAACTCAGACCTCTTGGGTCCAAGAAGATAATATTGTTTCAGAGAAGAGACCTAGCTAGAGCACAGTCCTATTGAACATAAGGGGTAGGCAGATACCATTGGAGACAGAGGGCACTCACCAGTGAGCTTTAAAAGTGTTAACTAGCACTCTGAATTGCATCCAGAAGCATACTGGGAGCTAGGTGAGGTGTTACAAGTTCTAATGAGGCATACCCGAAACTACTGATGCCATTGTTCTGGACCAACTGAAGCCAGATGGTCTTCAGAAGCAGTACCATGTAGAGTATCTTGCAATAATCCAACTGGGAATTGTCTAAGGCATGAATGACATAAAATATCACTGGAAGAAGCTGAGGAACACCCTCTCTCCCTCCATTCCTAGCTTCCTTCCTACCTACCTACCTATGACAGACAGAGGCTGAGTTAAATAATGATATAAAGCAATTCTTTATTAAATTATAAGTACATTAAGTTCTTGTTACCATCAAGTTACTTGAAGCCATTTTAAGGGATCGGGAAACTGGAAGCAGAGAAACATCCCTGAGGGAAATTTTGACAGGAAAAAAATTATGCAACAGCTTAGCCATAATAGCACTCAAGGAAATCATTTTCATTTCTTTAGAGCTGACAGTTAAAAATTCAGATTATGTCTGATATAGCATATGTTCCGGAAAGTTAATTATTTTTCCTCAATCTCAAATTAGAGGAATATTTATCCAGATTTGGAAGCAATTAAATCTCAGAAGCTTTAGCTAAAAGAAACCCAATTAGAAAGTGATAGGCAATTCCTCCTTTTTTTTCTGATGCTAATACCAGACATTCATACGCTGTTCTCCTCCAAATACATTAAACTTTAACTGCTTTACTACACATACTAACTAGTAAGAGACTGGTGCTGGATTATAGTTCAGAATGTTAGTTCAGTATAGCTGGAGGGAGTAACTTTCTGAGAAACTGATGAAGCCAACATGCAAAATATTGAATGGAAGAAGAGACATTACCAAGGCAATGGTCAGTTAAAAGGGGCCTGAACCTGGTCAACACAATAACTTGCAAAATATCTCAGACAAGTTCCTCCCTAGTTTGAATGAAGATAAAAAAGGGAGGGAGAAGCATATAGTTATTACTATGAACAGATTTTATTACTACATTTTTACAATAAAAATACTACTGAACCATGTGGCAGGGGTGAAATCAACTTACCTTCGCTTGCTTTGCTCGCACGCGCTACCTCCGTGTTTGGACAGGACCCTCCACGCATGCGCAGAGCATCAAAAACAGGACATGATGACGTCCAGGTGGGTGGGTGGAACCTCCCGCCACCAGCACTACCGGTTCGCCTGAACTGGATAGAACTGGCTGAATTTCACCGCTGCCATGTGGTATTGGTTTCTTACTCTGGTTTACCTAATAAGGTGGACCGCTGAATAAAGAAACATTTTCTTCTTTACTTTGAAGATTGCAGAGTAATGCAGCTGCAATCTGTCCTAGTGCAAGATGACCGGAAAGAGGCAATCCCAGTTCTACTGTAGTAAATAACTGGAGACGCAGCCTCAACTCTCGAGAGATTCAACTGAGATTTCTTGCATTTCATTAACGTATGCTTGAGAAAAGCAAATCTGAACCTTTGTACCGTAATGTACAAAGGTTTATATCAAAAGTAAAACAAAAGTTTCTCCAGCTCTGAAGCATTGCTGTTTTAAAAATGAGATTTAAAAAAAACTGTAATCAATAAGGACTGGAACAAGTGCAAAAGCCAATGTTATGTGTCCAGTTCATTGTCTTGGATGGTATCTCGTTTGTCATCTTGCTTCTTTCAGAGAATGTCAGGCTGGCTGCCACTTCCCCCAGCAATTTCCCTTTGACAAGCAAGAACAGCCAAAGCCCAGAGAGTAGGAGGGAATACATCAGTATCCTGAGGACAGATACGCCTTAAGAGATTTTCCAATAGACTTGGTTCTACCGAGCAGCTATTGCTCATTTGGCACTGGGCGATGCATTTGAGAACAGCTTCTGCTTTTTAATCTCAGTAAAAGAAAGAAAAAAGCCAGCTGACGAAGCATATTGTGTCCTGATGGTCAGCTTGGCATTCCAGCTTTAATGTCATTCCTTTCCTTCCTATCACTAGCTTAACCTTTAGGACAGCCAAAACAAACTATGTGCCTGCAAACTGGTCTCAGGAAATCTCAACAGCTTGGAAACCAAACAAACACAGAAAAAGAAACAATATTAGTGTATCTGGAACAATGACAAAAATTCAAATACAGAGATAAAATCATAATTATGAAATAGCTTCTACTGAAAATTAAATTCCTTGCGGGCTCTGATTTTGTTGCTGTCCTCATGGCCAATGTCATCAACTCTGTCATAATCAAGAGGAAAATTAAGGCAAGTTTTAATAACAATTATTTAAAAATAATTTTACTACAGTATATCTAGTTATTTCAACATAAGTCCCTTTGAATAGAATAGAATTTTTCCGGTATTTATTTCAAAGACACTCCACCATCACAAATAAATTGAGGTTTAGACTAAAAAAAACCTGTATAATCCAATTCTCAAAACGTATCTCATTTTAAAAAAATGTTTCCCAATGAAAAATAACAGAAAAGGATTAGATGGTTAGAAGAGCCAGAGCAATCACTATTATCTGTTCATATAAACATACGTAGCTGCATTTAAGATTTTGATCCATTCTAGTTTCCAAACAGTGGCAGAAGAAGACCAGAGAACAAACATGACCCCTACTCATCCATAAGATTCCTCCTAATGAGAAGTGAGATAAAGATGGATTCTGCAGATAGCACCTACGATTATTGCAGAACTCTGTACTGCATCGTGTCAATTTTCCAATCCTTTGCACATTTGAGAATCTCCATAATTAATTAATTAATTGATTGGTTAATTAATTAAATTTCTATGGCCACCAATTCGTACAAGCTGACTCTGCTTAGTGCACAATCATCTTTGTCTACGATGACCTCCGAAACAAATGCTATCACAAGGGTATCCACTGAGGTTTCTTAAAAAGTCTTACCTGGGGGGAGACACAGAATACGATGGCCAGATAGGAACAACTTTTTGTCACTCCCAGGGAATATTAAAAATTAAAAGCTTGAGGAACCACTATCCCTTTTAAAAGCTTCAGAAAGGAGAAACATTGGAAGCAGAGCTATTGCTCGTCAAAGTAAAACTTCTGCAACATGCACGTTCAGCAGAAAGTTCATAGAAATGGATGGATCCAGGTCTTTCGGGAATAGACTCTTGCAGAATAATTTTGGAAGTTTTTTTTAATCAACTGATTGTCCCCCTTACAAATTCACTTTGTATATTCTAAAGAGAGATGTTCCAATCAACTTTATCATGAGGGGAGCAGGACATCTTTACCTGTCCTGGTAATTTGGCTTGTCACTTTCTGAAACAGGGTTCAGAACATGATTCTCCAAAGATCTTTGAGGGAGGGAGGGAGGAAGGAAAGTCTATTTCCTACTTGCCCTTCCTCATTTTCTTCTATAGTTCACTCAGACCAAAGCATCCTTTCTTGATCTTTTTAGGATATGTGATAACAAGTGTGGGGCAGCCCACCCAGATATCCTATGTCCTTCTCTGGGGTTTTCTGGAAGTCACTGTGTCTTCAAAAGGGATATTATATGGTGCTGCCTTTAAAGAGCATCTGGAAGCTTCAGCTGGTATGAAATTTGAGTGTGCGTACAGTACCTAGACAAGAACATGTTAGACCTCTGTTCCACAAGCTGTACTGTTTGCTTCTGCATTCAGTTTAAGATTCTGGTTAATAACTTATAGGTCCTACATGGCATGGGGTCAAGTTATTTGAGGAACAATCTCTCCCCAATCACATCTACCCATCCCACTGGGTCTAGCAGAAAGGGCATGTTGCAGGTTTTGTCCACAAAAGAATCTCATTTGATGGAACTTTGGGAGGGGGTTGCCTTTTTTGCTGAGGCAACCACCCCGGAACATCATTCTCCCTAATATCAGATACTGTTGGTCTTCCAGAAGAGCCTGAAGAAATGGCATTGTCATCTGGTCTGGGGATCTGTTAGCAATAGTGTGGAATCTGTAAAGTGACTGCATTGTTAATGAAATTGACTATGCTCTCTCACTGATGATTTTTTAAAATAGTGTTATTTTTATAAATGGTTTTTTATGTCCAGTTATTTTTTGTATTGTTTTGTGTTTTTAATTGCTCGTATGTGAGATGGGTGGGCTATACAAATTGAATGAGCAAAGAAACAAATTATCTACATAGCCACATTAACAGTTTGAATCCTGCTATTCCATCAGTAAGTGACTTTGGGTCAGTCACTCAGCCCAACTTACCACATAGGGCTGTTGTGGGGGAAATGGGATGAGAAAGAAGTGTTGGATATGTTCACTATCTTGAGTTATTTGTTAAAACAATGAAGGTGGGATACAAAAAAAAATAAAAAATAAGACGATTGGGCAATTAACACATTTCAGTTTTGGTATTTTCTGTATCTGGGCCATCCATTTCTCCAAAAGAGAATCAACAAGCCTGCCATGTGTCACACAAGGCTTTATAGATAATGACCAACCTCCTGAATTGTACATGGAGGCCCGCTGGGAGCTTGGCAGCTCATGAACCAGTGGAATGCTCAAAAGTGTCTGTGTCATTGCATTCTGAACCAGCTGAAGCTCGCAAATGCTTGTCAAGTGAAAGCCCCACACAGAGCATATTACATTAATGTATTCCATGAGTTTAACATAAGTAAGGTCTCCCAATCCAGAAATGGGTGCAACTGGTCACAAGGTGCCCCTGGGCAAAGGCCCTTCTAGTCATGGCTGCCACCCACTTTTCAAGCAGGAGCTGCTAATCCAGGAGGTTCTCTCCTGCCAGTTATAGCTCTGCTAAAGAGAATGGCAGAGAAGACCAAAGGAATAATAAAGAAAAACAAATGAAGGATAGTGAAAATCAATACCTGTAATTAGAATGGTGCTTCTGAACTTTCCTTGGGCTATGTTTTTCCAACATAGCAATTTCTGTATAAATCCAATATAAAGTGATGCACACAAGTATTTTACTGTTCAAGCAAATTACTTCCCTCTGTCATACGATGCCATCTTCAGTCTCATAAAATTACAAAGTCAATAAAATCACATGCACAGGAATAATTAATTATTCAACTTTATTTGACAAGGCCATGTTGTGACAAGTGAGTATAATCGGCCCTGTCTGAGAAGAAAAACTTGAAGCAAAAGTGGCTAGAACCTTTTGAAAAGGGAATTAAGGGGTACTGAAGTCCCAATACTAATGAGGAAGTTAAGACTAAAGAAGGATGCTTTTGGGAAAGGGAAATTGGAAATGGAATGGCTAGTGACCAAGGCAGTCCGCAAAGATTTACCTCAGATATGTAGAAATGAGCTTAGGAAACCCAAAGCACAAAATGAAATAAGGCTAACAAGCCAGGAAAAATGCAACAGGAAATGTTTCTTCAAACGGTAGTAACAAAAGGAAGGCAAAAGAAATGGTGGGCTACCGATTTGCTCCAAATGAAGAAATCTTAACAGATCACAAAGTGAATATAATGAACTCCTATTTGCCTCTGTCTTTATATTCAGGGGGGAAGGAGAAAAGGAATAGACACAACATGGGAGGCTCAGCTAAGATCTGGAAAATAGCTAATCTGGATGCTTCCAGGCCCCAGGCCCTGATGAAGTACGTACATCCTATAACATGGAAGGAACTGTTTGCAAACTGTTTTACCCAATTATCACTTTTCTCAGGCTTGAATAATATCATTACCCCCACAAAAGGAGACTTTTATTTTACCCAAGTGTTGTGGTAGCAGCTGTTTCAAAGTGGATACTTGGCACACAAAACATGCAATTGTAAATTGCTCCTTTGTCCCCAGGATATGCCCAAATTAAATCCTTGGAGTAATTACCTCCAGTTCAAGAACCACTGTGTTGGGACTTCTGATAATTTTCTTTTAGGAAACCTGAATTGCTTTGAAAATGTCAGAAGGCTTGAGAACAAATAGTTCTCCTCTTCAAGAAAGGGGGAGGGGGAGGAAGAGGATCCCCATAATTCTCAGCCAGTGAGTCTAATATTAATACCTGAAAAGATGTTAGAGCAGTTAATGGAACAGGTCACTTGTAAAGTCCCTTGAAGACAATACTGTGATTGCTAAAAAGTCAGCATGGCTTTGTCAAAAGTAGGTCATGTGAGACAAATCTCAACTCCTTTGAGAAAAGTAATTACCTCAGTGGGAAAAGAGAATGCTATGGATATAATTCCCCTCAATCTCAGCATTTTTAATAGGAGGAGATGATGCAAGTATTTAAGGATATGCCCAGTGAAGACAGCCTAAAGGAACTTGGAATGTTCAGTCTACAGAAAAAAAAAAGCCTGAAGGGAGACATGATATCAGTGTTTAAATACACTAAAGGGTGAAATAGAGAAGGTGACCGGGAACTATAGAAATCAAAAATAATCAGCCTAAGTTAAAGCTACCTAGGTTTTGTTTAAATATAAGGGGGTGGAAATTGTACAACAACAGAATAATCTAACTATGGAGATTCTGAATTCCACTTCTGGATAGTTTTAAGAAGCTAGGAAGTCAGCCTTCAAGGATGGTTTAATTGGTTTTCCTGCACACTGACAAGAGTTGGAATGATTGTTCCTTGTGGTCCCCTCCATATCCCCCATTTTCTGATTCCATGCATTACTAAATTAGATATTTTAAAAACTGAAGTTTGTTATCCCATTAAAAATAAAACCTGCATCAAACAGGATGTTCATATTTCTAAGCTGGTCAAAGTACAAAGAGATTAGATAGCACACTTCATTGTATTCACTTCACACACATTTGGCCAGCTATGGTATTAAAGATAGAATGCATCAGGAAAAAATAGTGGCGAACAAATATGCTACCACAAAAAGAATTAAATACGTAGGGATCCAAATCCAGCTTTTCAAGAACTAGCAACTTTTCACTTGGATGCAACCATTTAATAGTATTGCAAGATCCGTGTATGTACCAACGTATTACTCTTGAATTCCTTGCAACACCCGTTGAATTTCTGGGGCATTGAATAAATAAATTTTACTTTGAACTATTTTCTCTTACACTTTTCCCAAATCCTCCCTGCTCACAATTCAGTACCCTTGCTGTGTCCTGTTCTCTGCTAGAGTTCTTTAAAACAAGACTGACATTAGGGCTGAAAAGACTTTTAGACATAGCATCCTCTGGTGATATCTAGTCACTAGATCCTGGCATATTTATTTGAATGCAGTATATCATGAGTTTAAGATGTGCTTAGTCTCTCTTATAATTCCTCATAATGAGCCTAAAAAGTACTCTGTGGATAAACTATGGAAGATCAAGACACTTGATCCAATCATCAGATACTGTTCATGGTGCAAGCAAAAGAGCTGACCTCAAAGACAGAGATCAAGAGTCAGACCTATCAACATTCTGAGACTATAAACAGCTATTTGAAAACATCAGCCATTCATTCTCAGCTGGAACTAGCAGTCTACATTTGACAATACCTAAATATTTCTTGTCCAATTGTCATGGCTGAATGGCTTGGCCATCACCCAAGGCATGGAAAACTGCCACATTGTAAAGATAACTATTAAATCAATTTCTAAGTGGACCTTTCTTGTTAACTGATGAATTTGCAAGTTCTTGGCAAAGCAGTGAGGAAGTCTTTACTGATTTGACTGCTGTTGTAAGGAAGCTCTGCACAAATTAAATTGATCCTTATCAATCTCCATTTCCACAGGCAGCAAAATGTAAGAGTCAGAAAAAGAATACTGTATTTATTTTCATTATAGATTGGCTTTGTCAATGGTGCTGTAACCAAGATCTTTTTTAAAACAGTCATCATTGATGTTTTCGTAGTCTTTCCTTTTCATTCATAAACTGTTCTCTAGAAGGGGAAGAAATACAATGCTAAGGGCAGTTTATTCAACTTCTATCTGTTAACTTTTCTTAGTAAATATATCCCAATTTTAAAGCTGATGTTTTTTTAAAGTCAATTTATAATGGCATATTTTATATACTATATTCTTAATAAAATGCATATGGTATGTTTCTTTTTAAACCATCAAATAGATTAACAGCCACTTATGTCTAACTTAGTTTGGCTTGAAAGTAAGCAAGATTGGCATAGTTAGCACTGGGATAAAAGACAGGGAATTCCATTGCTGAAGACTGGACTTAGAAGAAGATAGTTATGGCAAGAAAGTAATAAACCAGTTTTCCACTATTACCATAAAAGCTATATAGACATGCCATCAAGACAGCAGGAATAAACCTTGACTTGAAGGAGACTTTCTTTTTAAAAGTACTGTCACTAGAACATCAGGAACTAAGTATTAAAAAAAATTGCTATTACTTTCTAGCTAGCAATTTAATTAGGTGTGGAAAAGAAGATTTAAGAAGGAGCAGGAGGGGCTGAATAGAAGGAAACTTGGGATTCAGGTGATAAACTAATGGAAAAAAAGAAAAGAGTGGAGTTGAAAGTGCAAGAAGTATTAAGAAAGAAAATAATGAATGTCTAAAAGTTTGCAATTCTATCTTACATCTTAACCCATCACAGGAGGAATAAAACAAAAAGTAATTATATTATGGGAACATAATTCTGTTCAAAGTCAACTTCAACTATGACAACATCAGAATCAAGCCAAAATATATAATGCAAAAGATAGTAAGATGATCCACCCACCCCCAACAAATTATCCCATTAAAAAGCTTTGAGATCTCAATTAATATCCATCCATCAAACAGAATCAATATTATGGAAAACAATGATAAATATTCATTATATTCAAAATCAAATGCAAATATCCTAACGTTTTTTGCACAAACTATGTTTACATAGATGGAAATGTATAACTGATATACTCACAATTTCTTGATGTTTTATCCAAGATCAGTTATTATTGATTGATTGTTTGATACATTATTGACTGATACTGTTCTTCCTCTTTGCTTTTGTCCCATGCAGCTCTGATAGTCACTCAAATTGTGATTTTACAATGAATAAAGATGATTTATACCAGGGGTGTCAAACACGATTTCATTGAGAGCTGCATCAGGGTTGTGGTTGACCTCAGGGGGCTGGGTGGCCGTGGCTGGGGTGGATGTGGCCAGCTAAACATCGCTTGCATCAGGGGCACCTGTGGTGGCCTGAGGAGGGCTACGGGGAACCCATTGTCTCCAGCAGAGGAAGGCAAGACCAGAACCACACACCCCTGCCCCCCTGACCTCAATCACAACCCTGATGTGGCCCTCAATGAAATCGTGTTTGACACTCCTGGTATAAATCATCTTGACTCATTGGAAAATCACAATTTGAATGACTATCAGAGCTGCATGGGAGTTTGTCACCCCTGTCCTTGAGGTTCCTGGACAGGTTGCTCATGGTGTGTGCAGGAGGGCAAAGTGTGTGGACCGAGCTGAGGCACTGCAGGCCGGTCCTCTGCTGTTTCCAGGGTGGCTCTGCGGACTAGATCAAACCACCTCGCAGGCCAGATCTGGCCCCGGGGCCTTGAGTTTGACACCCCTGATTTATACTAATTTTCAGGAGTGCCAGAAATAACAAAGGTGATTGCAAGGATTTACTAAGCTAGCTCACCTGAATACTCTGAAAATAAATCTCCCTAGCTGACTATTCTTAGACTAAGAAACCAGAGAAAGTAGCTCTTTTATTACTGACAGAAGATACAATAAAGATCAGAATATGTTTCCTTTTCATTGCGCCTGAAGAAAATTTCTGTATCACTCAAAGATTTGCTATGTATCAATAAAAGTCATTCCCTGCATTGGGTCTTCTTCCAGTAAGGATGGTTTGCGGTTCTTGTTATTCTTCTGTAGGACCTTATTGGGAAGCTAGTTTTTACACCAAAACCATTTAAAAAGAAGAGATTGAACATAAAATTCTCAGCCTAATAATGATAAAATGTTATTCTATTCTCTCTATCAGAAATAGTGAAAATATTATTTTCCTCCTTTGGATTCATTGTCTAACTTCTGCACAAGCACATTGTGTCAATACCTCTTCTTTAACCTACTCTGATGTGTTGCGATGGAAGTTGAGGGTTTAATTTGTCAAGCCCTTGAATATATTTTTATATATTTTTAGCAACAAAGGGAATCCTTTTATTTTCTTCAGATACTGTTGCCCTGGCAATAATTTTGCTGTTTCACAGTTCTATTAAAGGGTGACAAGTTTTAGGATTATTTCTAGTACAGGTAGTCCTCGACTTACAACAGTTTGTTTAGTGACCGTCCAAAGTTATAAAGGCACTGGAAAAATGTGACTTATGACTGTTTTTCAAATTTACGATCTTTGCAGCATTCCCATGATCATGAGATCAAAATTCAGATGCTTAGCAACTGGTTCATATTTATGACCTTTGCTGTGTCTCAGGGTCATATGATCACTTTTTATGACCTTCTGACAAGCAAAGACAATGAGGAAGCCAGATTCACTTAACAACTAGGTTCATAACTTATCAACTGCAGTGATTCACTTATCAACTGTGACAAGAAAACAATTGTGGCCAGAAAAGTCATAAAATGGGACAAAACACGCTTAACAAATGTCTCACTTAACAGAAATTTTGGATTCAATTGTGGCCGTAAGTTGAGGACTACATGCATTCATATAGATTAAAAAATGTAATGAGTGGGGAGATTTTAAAAAAACAAGACGATTCAGAGGGGTAGGTCAAATGGGGACACAGATGAAATCTTTTCCAACTATTTTTTTAAAAAAAGATATGGTTTCACTTGCAATTTCTTCTATGTGCCCCAATAATACAACTCCCTCCCCCTATATTAAGTGTGTCATGGTACAACATGCTGGGTGAAAAATGAAAACTGACAGGCACATTTCTTATGCTTAGTGCCAATCTGTGCTGTTCCTCTTGTCTCTGGGGTTTCTATTCTATGACCTCCACATGTTTATCACAGAATGTTACTTCTCTATGCCTCAAGTGAGGTTTTAATTTCAAGATATAATGACAAACTCTGCCTCCCCTTCAGAGAAACTAAATGGCAAATATCTTGACAGCTTTCTTCCCTGGGCAGATAGATTGTTCAGGAATGATGTGCTACGTGTCGTATCACATCAGCTCAGCCAAGCATGTCAGAAGCTTTTTGACCAGAGGTGCAATATGTTGTAGATTCATTTTTAATATACACATCTCAAATATTATTAAAAGCTTTTAATGCATGCATTAATCATAAATATGGAACTGAAAGAAAAGACAAATTACAATGGAGGCTTTCTTTTAACTCGAAAACAGAAGGTGGATATCAGGACTAAAATACTAATGATTCTTGAGGAACCATTCCTTTACCATCTACATTCATATTAGCCTCCTATTCATATTGTTTCCAAGACATCATGACTATAACACATTCACAAAGTCTTGAGCAGTGTCATAAAATGATCATATCTCTGCCTTCCTGCATTCGTTAATTCATTCTGATATAATTTATGAAGGAAGGATGCAGCAGCCTGATCTAAATCTTTACATGTACTATTGATTCGAATCTTTCATCTATGGCCAATGATTCAAAATAAACTTAGATAATAACCTGTCTTGTACAAACTGGAAGCCAAAGTATTGATTAAGTTATAGCATTGCCAATCACTGCAGTATTTAGAACATGCCACAGATGGTATAAGGTAGGATGAAAATATCTAGATCACATTTTAATTCAATTAACTTGCAGTTTCCCTGAATTACATAATATGTAGAACAACCCTTTCAGAATGCACACATCTTGAAATGGATCATTGGCTTACCTGAACAGTTTTCTCTGTGCACTGCGGGGTTAGCATGGGGTTAATTCTCTCTGACTGCCCTGGACTGAATTGAAAACTTCTTTAGCCACGCCTCTGCTGCTGCACTTCAGATTTTTTCTATGAAGGCATAGACATGAAGTCTGTTCATATTTATTCCGTGGTGTCCATCAAAAAATAAAGTCAAGTTCAGTTCACTGAGTCTGATGTCGTCCTTGGTTTTCATGAGCTCAAGTCAATGTGGTACAAATAGGTCATAATCCTGATACACAAGTAAATAAGAGAAAGTCCACAATTTGAAAAACTGTGAAAGAGAGAGAGAGAGAGATCCTAGGGCGAGTTTGGACTCTCCCGCAGCGCACAGAGAAGACTGTTCCGGTAAGCCAACAATCCTTCTCCTGTGCGCTGCTTGGAAAGTCCAAGCATGGGACATACCAAAGCTAAATGTCACTAGGGCCAGGAGCAACTAAGTCAATGGGCTCTCCAGCGGCATGAATACCCTGAAGGACTCGTCGCCCAAATGCTGCCTCCGCTGATGCAAACTTGTCCAATTTGTAATTCCTCACAAACTGGGACAGTGAAGCTCCTGTGGCCGCCCTGCAGATATCTTCTATGGGCACTTGGGTCGCCCAGGCGGCTGTGGATGCGGCACTCCTTGTAGAGTGGGCCGTGATGTGGTGTGGCACCTGCTTGGACTGGAGTTTGTAAGCAGAAGCAATGCAAGCATGCAACCAACAGCCAATAGTGGTAGAAGTGACCTTACATCCCATAGTGGCCAGCTGAAATGAGATGAAAAGGGATTCTGATGCCTGAATGACGCTGTGCGTTTAATATACTTGTGGATGATTCTGCGCACATCAAGCTTGTGCCATCTGCGTTCCCTGGGATGTCTCAGATGAGGACAGAAATCCAAAAGTATGACCTCCTGGCTCCAATGGAACCAGGAGTTGACTTTAGGAAGGAAAGAAGGGTCTAAGTGGAGGACGACCCTGTCTGGGTGTGTGATATATACATCCTCCCTGACCGACAGAGCCGCCATCTCCGAAATTCTCCATGATGAGGTGATGGCGGTTAAAAAGCCAGTTTTGAAAGTCAAGTGCTTTAGGTCACAGGATCATAGGGGTTCAAACGGTGGACCGGTCAGGGCGTTGAGTACCGTATTCAAATCCCAGGTTGGATATCTATGGATTACCGGAGGCCGCAGATTGGTGGCTCCCTTTAGGAAACTATGGACCTGGGATGACGTGCCAGGAGAAAAGATCACTGGAGGCCAGAATGGTGGATAGCGCTGCTACCTGGTGCTGAAGCGTGTTAGCGGCCAACCCCTAATCCAACCCCTCCTTTAAAAAATCCAATATTTGTGGAATGGAAGCAGAAGCTGGCTCAATATGCTGTGTCAACCATCACTTTACGAAGGCTGAGCAGGTGGCATCATATATCCTGGTAGTTGATAGTCTACGCAATGCTTGAATGGTGCTGATGACCTTGGAGGAGAGCTTCTCTAGGAGGCCCCTCTTAAGTGCCAGACGGCTAATTGTAGCCACTGGGGCTCCAGATGTGAGTCCCCCGGCTGAAGGAGACCTCCTCTTGAGGAATTCTCCATGGCTTGGCAATGGATAGGCTCACGAGGTTGGCAAACCAAGTCTGTCTGGGCCAAAAAGGCACTGCCAGAATCACCTCCACCTGTTCTGCGAGAATCTTGCATATCACACTGGGCAGGAGCGGCAATGGCAGAAACATGTAGAGCAGGCCGGGTGGCCAACGGCAAAGCAGGGCATTGACTCCTTCTGCCCTTGGGCAACTGAACCTGGAGAAGAAGCGAGGGAGGTGAGTGTTCTCTGGGGTGGCAAACAAGTCAAGTAATGGGTGGCCGAATCTCTGAGTGATCTTGAAGAAGAGGTCCGGGTGAAGGCGCCACTCCGAGTGATTGATCGTGGCCCTGTTCGGCCAGTCCACCTGCACGTTGCTCTCTCTGGAAATGTGCAGGTGTTTCTCTGCCCACTTCCCCAGGCGTTCCGCCTCCGCCATCAAAGATTTGGACCGGGTGCCCCCTTGGCGGTTGACATGCGTCTTGGCAGCGACATTGTCCGTGAGTATCATGACATAGTGGCCCCGAATGGTTGGCTAGAAGTGGAGGAGAGCCAGCCTCGCTGCTTTTAGCCCCAGCCAGTTTATGCTGTGTTTGAGATCGCTAGCAGACCACCTGCCTTGCGCGACCTGGTTGTTGAGTTGGGTGCCCCATCCAAACAGGCTGGTGTCTGTTGTAACAATCTGATGATCCAGCTCGCAGAAGAGGCTGCCCTGGGTCAGTGCCGGGGACTGCCACCACTGCATGGATTGCCGAACTTTGAGGGGAACAGGAATCAGATCAGGAGAGTTGCTGTTCTTGGCTCATTGGTGGGGTAGAAGGCACCACTGCAGCTGTTGTGAGTGCAACCTTGCCCATGGTACGATCAACAGGCAAGAGATCATTTTACCTGTTCAACAACAGAACAATGGGCGCTGTCCGCGATGACCGTACCTGGTTTATCAGGTGTAGGATGCTGAAGACACGTTCCTGAGACAGGGGGACATGACAAGTTACAGTGTCTATGATGGTCCTGAGATTCAGCAACTTGGTGGTGGGAGGTAGGTGGCTTTTCTCCAAGTTGACAGAGAATCTGTGGTCTTGGATAATTCTCAACATCACCCGAAGATCTCGGACCGCTTGTTGGCAGGACAATGACTGGATGAGAATGTCGTCCAGGTACGCTTGAAGTCGTACTGGGAGTGACCTCAGGGATGTTACCACCACTGCCAAAACTTTTGTAAATGTCCTTGGGGCCGATGACATGCCGAATGGCAGAGCTCAGTACTGGTAATGGTGGCCTGCATAATAGAATCACAGGAACCTGTGGTGAGCCTTGCAGACTGGGATGTGGAGGTACGCTTTCCAGAGATCTATTGATGTTAGCAGATCTCCTGGTCTTATGCAGCCCAATATTGACTGGAGGGACTGCATTTTGAAGCGTTTGTACGCTAAATGGTAATTTAGCATCTTGAGATCTAATATCCCCCTCCACCCACCCACCTCGAGTTTTCTGGGACCAGGAACAGGATGGAGTAAAAACCTGACCCTTCTTGTTCTGCTGGCACTAGCTCTATGGCCCTTATCTCCCGAAGGTGCTGGATCTCCTGCTCCATCAGAGACTTCTTGGCAGGGGAGGATGGGGTGGGACAATGATTGAAGTGACGGGGAGGAGAGGAAATAAACTCTAGAATCAGACCCAACCTGATCGTTTGGAGTACCCACTGGTCTGACGTGGTCTATTCCCATTGTTCCTGGAATAGCTGCAGGCGGCCTCCGATGGGAGCTGTCCGCTGTGTGTCACTTATAGCGATGGAATGGTCTGTAGCCTGAACCACCTCGAAAGGTTCATTTAGAGAAGGACTATTGATGGCCCCTGTCCCAAAAGGACTGGCAGTCCTGCGACCGGTCGGACCCTTGCGCGTACAGACGGTGGTACTGCCCCAAGCTAGTGGATGATTCAGAGGCATAAAAGGACTGTTTCCGGAAGAAACCAGGCCCCTTGTGCTCTGCCTTTTTTGACACAGAAGGTATGACCTTCTTTTTGTCTTTGTTTGGGGCCTCCCCAAAAAGCTTCCCTCCTTTAAAGGGGGCAGAGGCCAACTTCCACTTGGAGCTCATATTGGCATTCCAGTGGCATAGCCATAGGAGGCGCCTAGTGGTAACATTGGAGGCTAGGGCCCTGGAAGCGAACTTAGCAGAATTTAAGGTGGCGTCCTCCATGTATTCCAAGGCTGTCATGATTTTATTGAACTCCTGCTTCATTTTGGTGTCACCCACTGGAGGTTTGGAGGCTAGCTGGCGAAGCCACAGGAGAGATGCCCTAGACAGGAAGGAGGCAGAGGTGGCTGTTTTCATAGCCCACACAGCCACTTGATGGGTCTTATGACAGGCCCTCTCAGACCTCGTCTTCTGCCTCTAAAAGATCGGGCAGTAAAACTGAAGAGGATGTGAGAGCCTGCACTGGCGGGTCTACCTGAAGTGGCTTAAGTAGATCCTCCAAAGCAGAATCCACCGTGTAAAGTTTCTTGTCATTATTACTAGGTGTGGCCAGGGTACCAGGTTGTGCCCACTGGCACTGCACCACATTCAGAAACTATTTTGGTACAGGTATAATCTCCTGAGGAATGACATGTCCATTAAAGAGCCCTTCACTGTGATCCTTAGGTTCTACTGTGGTCTGATCAGTAGCAGAAACCCCCAGGTGTGTTGTGTTCTTGGCCTTGTTCAAAATAGTCTTGAAGGAATTATGTTTAAATAGGCTAGTGAAGGCCGGTTTGTCAGTGACTGCACTCTAGTTCCCTGAGAACTCCTGCTCAAGTAAGACATCCTCGTCCACCACTGAGTCCTTGCTGTCCAGCGAAGAGTGGGGAGACGGAGACCTGTGGCCCGGTTGCTGGGGCGAAACCTTGGTGGAACTGGGCCTGCAAGAGCATTTGGATTTCTGCTTTAGACCCTCTGCAATGCCCTGGGAGATGGCCCTGGCTATCACATCCTGCATCTCTCTGGCCCATTTGGTGGCCCAGGGCAAGGGATGCTGAGGGGCCAGAGGTCTGGGTGGGGAAGGTTCCTCCTCCACCTCCATCAAACAATGGAAGAGATCCTTATTCTCATCCATGGACCCAGCAGGGACCAAAGATTCATCTGAGGAAAATTCCTGGCCCTCATCATCCTTGTCAGACATGGGGTTGTCCATAATGACTGGGTCTGGTGGCTCCAGAGGATCCCTGGCAGGGGCTTCCTGTGGGACAGCAGTTGACCTGCGCTGGGCTTTCTCAAATTGTTTATCCAGCGCTTTCTGGCATCTGAAGGCCGCCCTGTCCTGTGCCTTGTCTTGCTTCTTTCACCTGGCCTTACTGAGGGCCTCTGAGGCCGTCTTGTTGGCCTGTCTGGCAAACCTTCTACCGGATGAAGGCTCTGGTTGGTCTGAGGCCTCAGATGCCCTATCTCCCATTGTGAGGCCCGATTTGCTCACCACCTGGAATTACTGCTTAATTTCTTGGTAAGATTCCATGTGGCGTGAGTCTACCGGCTCCCAGTGCCCTGCAGGTGATATGGCAGGAGTATGCCCCCCAGGGGGTCAAAGACCTCGTTGCCTGTTCAGCCTGAGGCTCACAGTGCACAGGGGAGTAATCCGCCAGTAAAGTCCGGACAGAGATATGCCCGCAGTGTTTTTCAAGTCTTCTGAGGCTTCTCGCGGCTGCCAGAGCACAAGCGGCGATGTGTGAAAGAACAAAGTCACCAAAATGGCCGCCGGACTTAGGGTGGGAAAAAAGGTAATTTAAAATGGCCACCGCTTCAAAAACGACGCTGAAAATGGCCGACACAAGGATCTAGCCTCTGAGGAAGCCTGGTCACGTGGGGCAGTAGCGCAAGTGGTTAGGTCCTCACACCACTGACCGCTGCGCTCGCAGAAAGCCGAAAAGCGAGGGCATCGGTACTCCAAACCCTCCGCGCTGCTTGCAGTCGCCTGAAATGACCGTGCACACCCAAGCAGAACACCAGGACACGTCGATCGAGCCGGAGTTGCAATTCTCACCAAGCTGCTCTGTTAAGGCCAACGAAGTAATTTCTAGATAGAGGCTAATTGGAGAGTGCAAGGAATGAATTTATAGGAACCAATTTAGAACATGTCTACTGGGCTAGACTTAATTGAAAAAATCTGAAGTGCAGCAGCAGAGGCGTGGCTAAAGAAGTTTTCAATTCAGTCCAGGGCAGTCAGATAGAATTAACCCCATGCCTGGACTCTCCAAGCAGCACACAAGAGAACTTTCAGTATTTCTTAGCACACACACACAAAAACAAAACCAAAGAATCATATATATAAATGCATAGACTGGGGAAACTTCCATACTAATATGCAAGACAGAAAAAGATACATTAGGGAAAGTTTCATATAAGATAAATAAACATTTTCTTTGCTCATGTATGTGTTTTAATAATATATTGAAGAAGAAACTGGACAGAAAGGATAGCATATATGAAACTAACATTGACTAGAAGCAGAATAAATTCCCCTAAGAACTCGGAAGCTTATCATATATACCATGCAACTTGGTACCTATGTATGATATAGCATATGAACAGTCATGTCACTAAGTTGCAAAGTATACCACCAGGTGGTCAAAAATATTTCTTACATTTCTTGCTGTATCTTGGTAAAAAGCTTTGATTTAAATATGACAATTCAGATTAATATTCCTAATTCCTATGTACCTTGGAATTCATAGGTATTGCCCTGGGAAATCAATCCCCACTGAACATTTCTAAAATACATGTATGACTGATGAGAGGCAGGGGCAGGCACAATCCCCCCCCTCTCAAATTCACAAGGCAACCACAAATTTTCTGATCAAGCAATGTCTAGATTGAATCTAAAAATTACCTGTCAGCATAGAGTTATGGGAATGAAGTTCAGCACATTCTATGCAGCAAAAATATTGGTACTCCTCCAGTTTTTCTCAAAGATTCCCAATCTGCTGTGAAGTATGTTGAAATAGACATCTACCATTTTTGTTCCATAGTCCACAGCACTTTGTATGACTTACATATTCTGAAACACAGTATTTTCCTTAAATAATGAAGTTAAACATCCCTCTCCCTAACTGATATACTGCTCGTGACTTGAACTTCAATTGCCAATATTCTGTGACTGATTTTCTTAGCTAAGAATTCAGTAGATTATAGACAAAAAAGAGGTAGGAAGTTGTCAAACTAAGGAAGATACTATGGGCTTCTTCTATCTATACCAGCAAGTTCTCACAACTGAAAACTTTACATGTCTGCTCTAAAAAGGGTTTCAATTTTTTCTTCAAGTTCTTTTCCCAACTAATCCCTCCTTCAGACACTGAAAAAATAAATATAACCTAAAACTTTGCAAAAAAATAATAATACTGTAATTAAATGTGCATAAGGCCTATATTCGAACTTCTAAAACAGGGCTACCGATTATCTGGATACTTTGAAATAACTTCTCAAGCATTTAAATATTCCACAGAATGTGACTAGGGAAAAATGTCTGATGAATTCATGCAAGCTTGTAACTTCAGATTTCTTTAATCAAACATTTATTATGCAAAACTGGTTTCCACCTCCAGTGAGATTTTCCTAGTAATGTATCAACACTTGAAAAAAATGAAGTATGAAAAAGAGTTTAATCTTAACTACCCTAAGCACAAATGCTAATGTGCTCATTAAAGAGACATTAAATGAAAAGAGGTAAAGTGGATGATTGCCATAATAAGACATTGTAGTCTATTGCAATGTTTCCATTTTCTAAAATGCATATTTCTATGTAAACACAAGACAAAACCAGACATACTAAGGAGATTTGCATTTGAGCAGCACTTCGTCACAATCTGAAAAAAGGAAAACCCCACTTAATATGCTAATTTGCTGTTATCCGTTGCAGTGGTTCTGATGATGATGACGGAAATATATAAATCGTTCTTGAGAATGTGAGATTCAATCTAGCCGTAGTTCATTCCATGTTGTCATATATTCACATGATGTCCTAATATGCACTGCCTCTTAAAAAATTTCCTGCGATCTGAGCGTACATGCAGAATGTTCTCTTTAATGCTTAGCCATTATTCAAAAGCTTTAATTGCTTAACTCCCCCATATAGTTCTTACTCCGCCTCAAGTGAATCAGACACCAACAATAGTTATTATTGTTCAATAAAGACACCCACAAGAAACTGTTGTCTATACACACAAAGAGAAACAGAGAGAGTTTCCATATAGCTGCCTGCTCTTTCTTCACTCTTAGGAAGGCAAGATCAAAGAGAACACTGACCAGAATACTATAGTCACTGAATCATCATAGCTGCCTTTCTTTATTAAGCTCAGAGTTCGACAGAGTTTATCCTTCTTGAGCTATGAATGCATTTCCTTGATAGCTGTATGGGCATATTTGAGGGAGAGCAGTATCCCAAGTACAAAATCTAGAGACTGGAAGAACACTGCACCAGGTAATATGCTTGTTTTTCTTTATGATTGTTTCTTTTCTCAGTTATTTCTCAAGGATCTGGACCGTAACTGAAATGACAAGGTTAAAAACTGTTACACAGAAATTACCTGACTATTATATGCTCCAGATACAACTCTTCATTGCATAAGCGAGAATTGCATGGTAGAGTTTCAACTACATGTATACAAAAACGTGTGTAACAAACATAATCTAGGGCAATTTGACTGCCTAATAAAATAAGCTTCCTAATCATTTTAGACTAAGCAGGTCTATCTCCCTAATTGACCAATTTCTTTTCCTCAGTGGCTATGAAATATAGGTATTTCCTAGTTCCAGAGGGCAAATAATGAATCAACAAATCATGGGATGCCTCTGACTGAAATGTCCTAGCTACTGTCTCTGCATCATGACTTATTCCATTACAGCTGCATAGTTTTGTCCATCACTCCTTATCTGACTAATTGCTTACTCCATAAAGAATTTGAGTCCCTTGATCCAGGCAACATTTAGGATGCTGACAGGAAATACAGTAACACTTCAACTTCCCATCTATAGGTATATAAAGCATTCAGATACACACAATCTCCTCTATAGCATGGTGAGCCACTCCCTGGCATACATCAGTCTTAATCTTCTATCTCCAGACCTCAGCTACAAACTAGTATGCCTAGCAACAGAAATCACCCACCTGGGGCAGCATGCGATTTTCCTCCTCCAGCTGTCTTACTCTTGCTTCCAGCTGCCTAACATAGGACAAGGTTGATTCTAAAATTAAAAAAGACAAAAGAAAAGGACTTATATTACACAAAGGCGTCTGCTGTGGCAAACTAAAGGCCAAAATTACTCACCAACAGATTTCTGGCTTCCTACTGTCTTTAAAATATATGGTAGATGTGTTCTTTTTATGGGCTATAGGGAAGATTTGGATATATTGGTGAAACTTTTAATTTTCCAAATGTGTAAATACTCAAATAGAGCAGAAATGGGTGAGTATTAGATTCCTTTTGAAGGGTTTTTGGATTACTGTGAACAGCTGAGTAGCATACTATATGGGCTGATCCAATGTAATAAACTATTATAATCAGTCACAGTCAGCCAGAGGTTTGCACCAAATTGGCATTTTTATCCACCAATCAGGTCCTTCCCAAGGACCTGAGAGAGACAGATGTTTTTGTTTAAATAAATATTATATAATATATATTATTATATTATATATAATATTTAAATAAACATATATGATATTCTGCTATTCTAGATGCCAGTACCATTGTAAATATATTCCCCCATTCCTTTTGATCCTCCTTCTCCCTGGTAAAAATGGATTGGACATGTTGTAAATGTTGAAAGAAACCCCTCAGCAGAGACACAGAGGAGGACAAAATGGTCCAGGAGTCACTGAGGATAGTTACAAAGGCACAGAGAAGCAGCTGAGGCAGAAATGATAGGTTTAGAAGAAAGGATAGAGAATTTTCAGGAGGCCCTGGTGTCCAGATTGAACTATTCCTCCAGTAGATTATGTGTGATTGCATTCCTCCATTCTAATTCCAGAATTAGCTGATACCTCAAAAGCCTCACCTCCAAATAAAAACAGCAGAGGACACTAAAAACCTAGAGGAAAAAAACAAGGTGTAATTATTTGAAAACAATTGCAATAGACAAAGTACCGGTATATCACTCAATGGAAACCCAGCCTTACTACAGTCCATCTCTATAGATTCGGTAATACTACAGGATTTTTCTTCTTAACCAAGACGATTGCCATGTTGAAAAAGCAGTCATGTTGACAGAAAAGTCACTCACAAGCTCAACAATCTTATGTAATTTTGCTTCTGCTTTTCAGATAAGCTCAACTATTACACCCATTACCTCATCTGCTAGGAACTTATAAAATAAGAAGGAACAATGTTGAATGAAAGTTTCATTTTCTCCATTCCAAAATTTGTTGGATATTTAAACAGGCTCAAACAATGGGAGTGAATGTGAATTACAGATGATCAAGGTAGCAATCCATTGTGGTTTGACAGAAGTGATTAATATACAATGTACAATGCCAGGCTAAAAATAGGACTCTAAGACAGCAGGGGGAGAAATGATCCTAGGTTTTATGCGCTTTGCTGTGGAAGAGTTGTCACAGTAAATGAAGGGTAAACTTTGATGATTTGAAAATTAGCATACCTTGGCTGCAAAGTTTCATTACAGCAATCCTCATCTTTGGGCCCACCCACTGTTTACTCTGGATTCCTGCAATCAAGATCAGTTCTAATTTTCACAGGCCCTTTTATTGGTGCTATCTTATGGATCTAACATATTGGAAACGCTCACAACTCCTGGCCTCCCCAGTAGATGATAAGCTGTAGAAAAGTGGAATCATCAGCAGCTTTCAATAAATGTTACTTAACAAATTGTTTTTTATTTCAATTTCATTTTGCCTTTCTGTGAATTGAAGCAGTCAATAAACAAGAAGCTAAGGCTTATCAAGGCATTTGATGGTATTATTATTATGTTAATCTTTGGTGAGATTCACAGCCTTTGGGGCTGGTTAGTAGCTCAACAGCTCGAGTCCTAACCAAGGATCTAGGAACTGTTTAGGTAACGTTGGAGGATATAAGTTGTTCTAAGTTACGGTTATTATTATTATTTGGTGAGATTCACAACCTTTGGGGCTGGATGGTAGCCTGACAGCTCGAGTCCTAACCAAGGACCTAGGAACTGTTAAGGTAACGTCAGAGGATATAAGTTGTTCCAAGTAGGGTGGTTTTTTGTAGAGTCAGAATGTTCAAGTCAGGTAAATTTAGAATTTTCAAATAGAGAGGTAACCCTTTAGGTATTGCTCCAAGGGCTCCAATTACAATTGGGGATAACACATGATTTCTTTTTCCACAGTTGCTCAACCTCAATTTGCAAGTCCCAGCATTTTGTGATTTTTTTCTTGCTGTTTATCTTCAATTCATGCATCACCAGGTATTGCAATGTCAATGAACCATACTTTTTTCTTTTCAATTATTGTTATGTCAGGTGTGTTGTAGGCCAAGTGCCTGTCAGTCTGGATTCTGAAGTCCCACAAGATTTTGCCTTTCTCATTCTCTAAAACCTTCTCAACCTGATGGTCCTAGTGGTTTTTGCTGTACTCAAATCCAAACTTTTGGCACAATTTCCAGTGAATAGCCTTAGCAATGTGGTGATGGCGTTGTAGGTAGTCAGTTTGTGAAATTTTGCTGCACCCGCTGATCAAGTGGTCGACTGTCTCATCTTTCTCGTTACAGAGGCGATATTTGCTGTTGGTGGTAACATGTTGAATTTTTGCCTTCATGCAGTTTGTAGCTAAGGCTTGTTCTTGAGCTGCCAAAATAAAGCCTTCTGTTTCTTTTTTCAGTACTCCTGATCTTAACCAGTTCCAAGTTAGTTTTTGGTCAGCTTTGCCTTCAATACTTTTCAAGTATTGGCCATGCATAGCTTTGCTTTTCCAATTTTCAACTCGCTTCTCAATTACTTCTTTCTTATATTCAGCTTTTAACTTAGTTGTCTTCAAAAGGCCTCCTTTATTTACTTCCTTAACTATTGGTTCTTCACTTTTCTGAATGTAATCATTCAAGCTGTGTCTTTCTTCTTCCAAAGTCTGCTTTACTTGTAGGAGTCCTCGACCACCCTCTGCTCTTGGTAAATACAATCGGTCAACATCACTTAGGGTGCAAAGCATGATTCATTGTCATAAGCTTTCTTGTTTTTTTATCCAAATTGTCCAACTCCATCTGGGTCCAGTCAATTATTCCTGCAGAGTATCGAATTACAGGTATAGCCCAGGTATTTATGGCTTTTATGATGTTTCCTCTATTCAGTTTGGACTTTAATATCTTGTGAATTTGTTGAATGTGTTAGGGTGTAACCAACAAGTTGGGTAGACAATATATTGCACAAGGCATGTTATGTATCTTTAAGAGAGGAGCTCTGCTAATTAGTAGATTACAGCATTTAAATTGCAGCTGATGTTGTTGCTCTCTCTCTCTCTCTCTTGATTGATGTATGATAACTGCTGTCTAACTGTTACTACTGTTGCTACTACTTACTGTGTGTAAGTTATTTGCTACTTGTATCCAAGTTATCTTGGTAGTATTGGACTGTTTTTTTTCTGTGTATGACTTTTTGGCTGTGTTTATGGATTTTGCTATATTCTTCAAAAAGTAAAGTTTATTTTGTTACTTTACTATCCATTATTCAGTGTGGTTGCTTTATCTATTGCACGCTGCGTATACTTTACAGGGTTGCTCTGTTATAACCTCGACCTGGGGTTCATTGCTAGTGCTTAATCGCACCAGTACCTAACATTGGTTATGGGCCCAGACGCCCTGCCTTAACCATAATTTTTTTTTTTAAGCACCACTTTTTGGATAGTTTATTTTTGTGAATATGGCACAAGAACAGTCTGCTGCACTCTCCATGATTACCCGATTTGATGGAACCAACTATGTTTCCTGGTCCTTGAAGTGTTCCCTACTTCTGCGTAGAGAAGGACTGTGGTTTGTGGTTCAGAACCCACCAGATGTTACAGATTGGGATCCTGCTAATAATGAGGATGAGAAGAAGATTGCGCAGTTTAACAGGGACAATGAGAGAGCTCTCTGCATTATTGGACTAACACTGAATGACCAGCAACTGGTCCATATTCGTGGCGAAGAGTCTGTTGCTAGGTGTTGGAACACATTGCGGAGAATTTATGTTCGGGACAGTGTGGGTGCTCATATTCATCTCACACGGAAACTGTTTAGAGCCCATTTGCAAAAAGGTGGTGATATGTTGGCTCATTTAGACTTCATGAAGAAAACTTTGCAGGATTTGCAAGAAAAAGAGTTAATTTTTTCTGAGCTTCAACAGGTGTATATTATGCTATCATCGCTTGATGAAAGCTACGACTCTTTTGTTTCCTCATTGGAAGTTCTTTCACGAGATGAACTGACATTATCTGAGGTTACCGGGAGATTGCTTGAAGAGTCCAGACGAAGAGAGGATAGAGTTCAGTTCAGAGACAATCAATCACAAGAAGAAACACAGTTTTCAACTGTAAATTTTGTTAAGAAATGTTATTCTTGTGGTGGTAAGGGGCATATTGCTAAGAACTGTAAAAATAGCAAGAAAAGGGGTGTTGCTAATAGTAAAAGAAAAAGCAACAATGTTACTGTAACTGTAGCTAAGGTAGATAAGGCTGTAAACCATAGTTTCTGGGTGGTTGACAGTGGCGCATCCCATTCTATAACTAAGGTTAAAGAAAGGTTTGTTACTATGAAGGCTAGCAAACAGCACATTTCCTTAGCAAATGGTTGGAAAATTAAGGCTTCAGGTGAAGGTACAGGTTATTGTCCATGTATTAATGAAAAATTGGAAATGTTATATGTACCTAAAATGAAATTTAACCTATTATCTGTAAAAGACCTTGTGAAATGTGGGTTTACAGTAACATTTAAGAATGATAGATGCATTATTGAAAAAGAAGGTAATAGTGTTATTGCCAATTTGGAGAATAATTTATTTATTCTACATGAGAACTCTTTAAATATTGCGAGTTCTGAACCTGGTTATAAGAATAAACAGCCCCATGATAACTGTATACATCTACTTCATAGACGTTTAGGCCATGTAAATTTTAAAATGGTACGTCAAACTGTTATTCTATCTAATGGAATCAATTTGAAACCTTGTTCAAAATATCTTAACTGTAATGCCTATAACCAGGCTAAAAGTAAGGTTACCCCTGCAAACCGGTTTCAAGGATTCAAGACATCTAAACCACTGGATGTAGTGTTTGCAGACCTAATTGGCCCTAAGAAACCTAGCTTAGGAGGTGCCTGCTATATACTCAGCATTATGGACCATTATTCTAGGTATGGTTTCTGTTATGTAATGAAATCAAAGGCAGAAACTTTCCAACATTTTACTAAATGGTTAAAGTTTGTTGAACGTAAGATGGATAAAAAAGTACTTTGCCTAGTCACTGATAATGGGTCTGAATTCACTAATCATAGGTTTACATCAATGTTGGAGAATGCTGGTATAGAACATAGGCGTTCTGCCCCCTACAGGCCAGAACATAATTCATTTATTGAAAGACGTGGTCAATCATTGCAGGCAATGACCAGAACTATGCTGGTTGATTCTGGTTTGTCAGAAAAGCTTTGGGGTGAGGCTATAATGTGTGCAAACCATATTCTGAACATAGTAGTTAACTCAACTACTGGTAAGATTCCTTATACTCTTTGGCATGGTAGGAAGCCTGATTTGAGTTATTTACACACATTTGGTGTCCCTGCTTGGGTGCATATTCCCTCACAGACTAGACGGAAGGATCAAAGCAGAGCTAGGAAGATGGTTTTTGTTGGGTACAATTCCAATCATAGATCGTTTAGGTTCTGGGAACCTGGAACTCGGAGAATTATGCACAGTGCTAGTGCTAAATTTTCAGAACATGTTGGTTGGGAGAAGCTAGAACAAGAGTTTCACAAGGTTTGTGATGATATAGATGTTGATCGTTTGGTTAATCATGATACACCAAATGAGCAGTTAGAGAATCAGGATGGTCCATCTATTACTCTGAAAAGGGAGGAAGATTAGATGTAGAATCTACTCGTGAGGTGGAACAGGATGATTCTGCAAGTCCTGTATTGCCTAGGAGGTCTACTAGGGACAGGCATCCACCCGACAGATACCAAGCCAGTGTAGTATTGCAAGTTAGCATAGAACCTTCTAGTTTTGCAGAGTTAAGGCTGTATCCTGAAAAGGAAAAGAAATTGTGGAAAACAGCTATGGAGAAGGAGTTGAAATCCTTACAGGAATTGAAGGTTTATGAAGAAGCTAGGCTCCCTTCAGGGGAGAGTGCAATTGGCTGTAGATGGGTGTTTAAAATTAAAAACGATGCTGCTGGCAATGCTATTTATAAGGCTCGTTTAGTTGCTCAAGGGTTTTCCCAAACTGAGAGGGATTACAATGAGGTTTTTGCTCCGAGCTTGAAAGCCTCTACGTTGAGGTCAGCATTGGTGTGGGCTGCTAAGTATCGGTGTAATGTTACCCATATTGATGTTGAAACAGCGTATCTGCATGCTCCATTGCAGCATACCATTTATATGAAGATGCCACCAGGTGTGGATTCTAATGGCCAGACTGGTTGTTGGAGACTTAAAAAGAGCCTTTATGGTTTAAAACAGTCCGGTTTTGAGTGGAACAGATGCATAGTAAATGAACTAAAAGCTATGGGATTTATTCCAGGTTTGGCTGATCCTTGTTTATTTAGACAGGTGAAAAATGGTTTGATCTCGTTGTTGCTTTTGTTCACGGACGATATAGCTATTATTACTAGGTCTGAGCAGGAAGCTATTGACATTGTTTCACAATTAGAGAGTAAATTTAAAATCCGGAATTTGGGTGAAATTAAGCATTATCTGGGCTTAGACGTGGTTAGAACCAGTAAAGGTTTTAAGCTGTCGCAGGCTGGTAAAAATAATCATTTACTTAAGAAATATAGCATGGAGCTATGTAAGACTGCAAAGACACCAATGGCATTGGAGTTTAAACCTGAGGTTACTGAGGGTACTGGTTTTGATAAGGGAATCTATCAATCTTTGATAGGTAGCCTAATGTACCTAAGTAATTGGTCTAGACCAGATATATCATTTAGTGTGAACCAACTGGCTAGATTCAATGATAGTCCTTCAGAGAGGCATTGGCAAGCAGCAAAGCGTGTGCTGCGTTATTTGATGAAAACTATCCACTATGCATTATATTTAGAACCGAATAGGGATTTAGTTTTGACTGTTTATGCTGATGCGAATTTTGCAGCTGCTATAGATAATAGGAAGTCAACTTCCGGCATAGCCTTTATGCTAGGTGGTGTACTGATTGGATGGAAGTCGATACGACAGAAACACATAAGCTTATCCACAATGGAAGCTGAGTTTTCATGTTTGTCGTTGACATATACTGAGCTGATATATTATAAGCAGTTGCTTATAGATATGGGATTAAGTATCAATGAACCTTTTACTGTTTATGAAGATAATCAGGCAGCAATAAAAATGGCGACTAGTTTAGCTATTAAGACGAGATCGAAGTATACTGATTTGAGGTATCGTAATGTTCGACAAAGCATTAAGGATGGCCTGATAAAGTTGGAATATTGTTCAACTGAAGACAATTTAGCAGACAACTTCACTAAGGCACAAAGTTCAGTGAAACACACCTCATCATGTGAAGGTTATCATCTTACATTGTGAGTGGATATATTGATCTACCCAAAGGGGAGAATGTTAGGGTGTAACCAACAAGTTGGGTAGACAATATATTGCACAAGGCATGTTATGTATCTTTAAGAGAGGAGCTCTGCTAATTAGTAGATTACAGCATTTAAATTGCAGCTGATGTTGTTGCTCTCTCTCTCTCTTGATTGATTGATGTATGATAACTGCTGTCTAACTGTTACTACTGTTGCTACTACTTACTGTGTGTAAGTTATTTGCTACTTGTATCCAAGTTATCTTGGTAGTATTGGACTGTTTTTTTTCTGTGTATGACTTTTTGGCTGTGTTTATGGATTTTGCTATATTCTTCAAAAAGTAAAGTTTATTTTGTTACTTTACTATCCATTATTCAGTGTGGTTGCTTTATCTATCGCACGCTGCGTATACTTTACAGGGTTGCTCTGTTATAACCTCGACCTGGGGTTCATTGCTAGTGCTTAATCGCACCAGTACCTAACAGAATGTACTTGACTTTATTATGCATTAAGTCAGAGGCCTCAAAAACCTCCAAGTACTTGTAGCCTTCTTCTGGTTTTACTGCCTTTATCATTTCTTCATTCTCAAGTTGTATTCCATCATCTTCTAGGGCCTTTCTGCCTTGGTTGCCATTGTTGCACATTTGTCAATTCCAAACTGCATACCAATGTCTTGGCTAAATTCTTTTGTGTTTTCAATTAATAAATTCAGTTTTTGTTTTACCAAACAGCTTCAAATCATCCATGTATACCAAGTGCGAAATTTTCAGTCCTTTCTTTGCAGGTTCGTATCCACAGTTCATCTTCTTCAAAATGGTTGTCAGTGGTAGCATTGACAGTATAAAAAGTAGAGGTGAAAGGGAATCACCCTGGAAAATGCCTCATTTAATTTCAACTTCACCCAGTTCTTCTCCATTAGCCATAAGCTTCGTTTTCCAGAGGTTCATTGAAGTTTCCATGAATTTTTGTATGTTGCTGCTAATGCCAAAGATTTTCAGGCATTTCTTGATCCAGCTATGGGGAACTAAATCAAATGCTTTCTTATAGTCTATCCAAAACATGAACAGCTTGGTTCGTCTTTTCTTTGAATTCTTTAGGATTAGCTTGTCAATCAGCAGTTGGTCCTTTGTTCCTCTTGAATTTTTGCAGCATCCTTTGTGTTCTACAGGAAACAAGTCATTTCTTTTCAAGTATCCATAAATTTGGTTTGCAATGATACCAGTAAGGAGCTTGTATGTTGTTGGCAAACAGGTGATTGGCCTATAGTTTCCAGGGTCCTTTCCTTTTCCTTTATCTTTTTGGATCAAAAATGTTCTTCCAGTTGTCATCCATTCATCATTGCCAGGTGTTTTTAAGATTTGGTTCATTTGGGCTGCCAATCTTTCTTACATACTTGTAAGTGCCTTTAGCCAGAAACCCTGTATTATTATTATGTTATAAATAATTATAGTTTTATTGCTGTTATATCTGGAATGAACTGCCCCCGGAGCTTTGCATAATCCCTGACCTCCAGTCCTTCCGACACGCCCTAAAAAGTTGGCTTTTCCACCAAGCCGGCCTGGCCTGTTAATTTTAACTCATTTTAAATGTATTGTCTTATAAATTCGGGGGGAGGGGGGTTTGGATATGTATTTAATTTCTTTTTAACTTTTGGGATGTGTGTTTTTAAATGTTGTACGCCGCCCTGAGTCCTTTGGGAGAAGGGCGGCATATAAATCCAATAAAAACAAACAAACAAAACAAAATATGTTTTTTCCCTTCTTTCTTGGATGCACCTATAACTCCTCTCAGGCAGGATGATATATATTAGTTCAGGCAAAACCATTTAGAGTGCTTGATTGAATCAGACACAAGTCTTTCTCCATAATTCTGCTTCCAAGAAGTGCTAGCTAGATGACTTTCAAGCTAGCTAGATGATCACAAGAAGAACATCTAACTGAAGACCTTTATATTACCATCATCTCTAACCAACTATATTCCCTCTACTGATGTTGCTATCACTGCTTTGCATATCTGCCATGAATCTTTGCTCATTTTTATTTTAAATCATGTGTATGAGCTGTAATTACCTAATTTTATTATTGTAAATTCCTCAGGTTAATTATATGTAGTGTGTGAGATACAACTTGGTATATGTCCTGAATCTACTGGTTACAAATATTATATTATTAGACAGTATGTCTTGTACTTTTCTTATTTTTGTTTACTTAAGATCTAATCCCTAACTTCAATAATTATTAGGGTCCATATTTTTGTCTCCAAGTTCCTTATCCTGTCTCCCTCCCAGCAGAAGTCTAAAATTGCACTATCCAAAGGCAGACAAGAACTTAAGAGAGAAATAATTCGGTTACTTGTTTGGGGCCACAAATGCCCAGTAAAGTAAAGCCTCTTCAATATACTTCTTGCTTTCCAAGTCTTTAGGGATAGCCTTTCTTGCCCAGGAAATGTCAGGCTTAGAGTGTTAAAGAAAGTAATCTACCAGGACAAATAGGTAGCTGTTTGTTTTCTGGTAAGCTTCAAGCTTGATAGCTTCATCTTCATTGATGCATTGTTGTCCCTTCTCCCTTTCTGATGCAGTCAAATCAGAAACCAAGTTTTAAATTTAATCTTGATCATTCTTGATACAAAAGGAGAATAGATTGAAATGCTTAAGATAAGAGAAATATACAAACATCCAAATAACATTACATCCACATGCCTCAACTTTTTTCCCATCAACAAAGATTGACTTTCTTTAGCTATTCTATTGGACCCAAGGGTAAGTATGGTGCTGTATTATTCTAAATCAAAACTTCCCATGAGAAAAAAAGGCAGAAACATCTGGAAGAACTTTCCTAGCCATAGTGAAAATAGCACATGAAGTCAAATCACGTGGTCACCTACTTAACTCAGGGATTACAATTTAATCGATGTGCCCTATGTCTCAATCAACACATTTCAGTATCAGAATTGACAATTCACAACTAAAATTTATGAACCTTCACTGTCCACATAAAGGATAAAATAGTCCACCTGGAAGTCAAACAACTTAAAAATTGTCACCAGTCATCTCTTTTTAGCTCAAGATACAAATATTTTAAGGTCTTTTGGCTGGAATTAAAGAATAAACCTTCATCTCACAGCATCTATATATCATCTTTGAAAACCCATATAAACTTCAGCTCCTTTATTGCTGTTAGATATTTAAATAGCCTTTAATGGTATTTTATAGCTCTGAGGAATTCTATTTAACTCATTTTTTTCTGCAAGCATAAGTTATTGTCACTAAATCCACAGATGGCAGCTCTTTATCTATCTTAGCAAATGCACTGTGGAGTTTGACAGGAACTAATGTAGAGAGACAGTTTTCTCTTTTCACTGCACCTTGCAAACAGTGCAGGGAATACAGCTAGATCCCATGGGAAGTACAGCCCATAGCCCACCATTTGAAGTGCCAGTGAAGCAGCATATAGCTTTATATATATTAGGCAGATGTATTAGCCACTAAGCCACAGGCTCTCCTCCTTATCAGCTAATATATATATGTTGTATTTGTGCTGATAAATAAATATTTGATAAGATAAATATTTGGGCATACCAGGGGTTGTAACACACATACATACATACATACATACATACATACATACATACATACGTGTGTGTGTGTTTGTGTGTGTGTGTTTGTGTGTGTGTGTGTGTTGTATTTGTGCTGACAAATAAATAAAGGGAGACTAGTATGGATCCATTTCAAGCTATTTAGCTCTCATCAGCTAGCCATACCCTTACTGGGATTTGAACTCTGATGACAGCTAAATAGCTTGAAATGGATCCATACTAGTCTCCCTTTATTTATTTATCAGCACAAATACAACACAAATATAAAAAGGCAACATTAAAAATAAAAATATGGGTTTCTGCCTGGATGGTTTTCTGTGATGAGCCGAATGACAGAAAGAGGAAGTAGTGAGCTCCCTCTCATATTTGGGCATACCAGGGGTTGTAACACAAATACATACATACATACATACATACATACATACATACATACATACATGTATATGTATATATATATATATATATATATATATATATATATATATATATATATATATATATATATATATATATATATATATATATATATATATATATATATACACATACATACATACATACACACACACACACACACACACACACATATTTAAAAGGAAAAAAATGAGATCCCCACTCAATCACTAATACTATATAAGTACTCCAAATAAACTTCCTCCCTCCCAGTGTTATTTTAATAGCTATCCTTCACTCAATATGTTAATAGAAGATGGATAATGTATTTGAGAGGTTTTCATTTGGATACCTGGATGAAGAAAGGAAACATTTAAGAGAACAATGGATGGACAGAAGACTTCCATTTGAGGCTAACTAGCTGTTCCTCATCACTAACTGAGAAACAGCTAGTTAGCCAATACTTCAGCATAACGAATAGGAAACTGCTCTCACAGCTAGAGATAGACCAACTATATATTATATCCCATACTCAAGAAGACCTAAGAGAAGAACTGATGTGTGGCAAATAGCTGAATCCAGACCTTCATTAGCACCCTCTCCATGTACAGTTGCAGACATGATGCAAAAGATAATAGATTAACACTGATTATTGTAGGCTTGGTGGAGAAGTACCATCAGACAGTATGCTGGAATATACCAACAAAGCCCTCACAGCAATCCCTACTATCATAACTAAAAGCAATGAACTGGTATATACTACAGCCACCATAATCCTGGAGATCCTACAACACTAGTACATACTCTCCCTGGAGCATGAGGTTAGAGGTTAAGATCATGGAAACTTGGTAAGAGGTTAGTTAGCTGGTGGAATTACAGAAGGGTGTGAAAGAGTGTGAAAGGGGTAATCTTCAAGTGTGTAAAGATTAGGGATAAGACTCATTTATAAATAGGAGAGATTGATTGCATTTGAAGCCTTAGACACTGCTAAACAAAGCCTCAAAGCACAGGTGACCAGACCAGGGAGATACACTAGAGAAGCAAAAGCCAAGAAGCTAAATATCCTGTTTTCAAGGAAAGCCTATGGCTCAACGTCAAATGCATCTGTGGATTTGTGAATGCATGGTCCCATTTAAAGTCAACAAAACACTGAGGACCTTCTTAAGAACTCAATGGGACCATGGAATATAACACTGGAAATCAACTCAAAGCAGCTCACACTCGTATGTGGCATATACCAAGGTGATGAACTGTCTGCACAGGCTTGAACCCTCTAATCACAAAGACTATATATGGATACAAGTTCAAGAGTGGAATTACTATGGCCACCTCCTCTCTGCAGTCTATGCAAAGGGACTTCAGGAATCAGTCCAGCATATAGTGGCAGGAAGTAAGATGTAGGCAGGAATAGCATACACTGAATGGTACAACTAAATAGCTGGCATTGCGTGCATATTTATTTTTTATTACCCATTACCAAACTGTTTTCTGGATTTGCAGCAGTAGAGAATAAAACTACATTATCTAAAACTACACAATGAACATAAATTAAACAGATCAAAACAAAAGGCAGAGGAGAGAGAGAAAAAGAAAGCTTCCATTATATATATACAATTATGGATAAAGTCATACAAAATCTTGTCTAGAAAGTCTCTGGCATAATATTCCATGCCATGTCAGGCTATTGTCAGTTGTATAGAAGTATCAGAAGAGACACAGTATCTGTGTCTCTATCTCCTCCTAGAAGGATTAGTTGCTATTGGTTTCTTTCTTTTCATATTTCTCTTAAACTGGAAGCAATGGCAGAGGAATAATTACATCCATTCAGTAGTACTGACAGAAATGGATTGTCAAACAGTGAAGACTAAAAGCTGTTGGCATAATATAACTACATCTGCCAACTCCTATTAACAGTTTTGTTTTTTACTTTGGACCTTTTGGGAAATGAAGATTTCAAATTTAAGAGTTACCAGGTAATTAGTTACAGATACTGCCTATTCAGATAATGTAGTTGGTATGCTAGCGTAAGCCAGTAAAAATGCTATGGCTGATTCAAAACACAGCTCTTTTGAGTACTAACAGAACTTTTTGTTATGCCATGTTTTATATGACAGCTGCACTAGTTGCCAGTTGGTTTTGGTATGCAAGTCAAAGTGCTGGTTGTTATCTTTAAAGCCCTTTACAGTATATGACCTGCTTATTCAACCTCTGTCCCTTTGTTTCTGCCTGCCCAGTAGCTTCTGACAGAGTGGGTGTGTCCCAGGTCCATTCTGTTGTTGTGAATGTGGTCTCCTTAAGGGATATAGGAAGCATGCCTTGTTTATCATGGGCTCACCTTCCAAAATTGCATCCCTCCCAGAGATATAGACAGTGCCTTGTCTCCTATGTTCTGAAAAGCCCTTAAAACTTGGCTTTGGTCCCAGCCTGGAGTTAATGTGTTGGAGGGGAGTGAGCAATCTTCCTTGGTTTTAATGGTTGTTTTTAGTCCAGGATGTCTCTTTGTTTTTAAATTGTTTAATTGTCAATTATATTTTGTAAGTCGCAATAGCAATAAAACTTAGACTTATATACCACTTCACAGTGCTTTAGAGCCCTCTCTAAGCAGTTCACAGAGTCAGCATATTGCCCCCAACAATCTGGGTCCTCATTTTACCACACTCAGAAGGATAGAACACTGAGTCAACCTTGAGTGGGTGAGATTTGAACTGCCAAACTGCTGGCGGTCAGCAATCAGCAGAATTAGCCTGCAGTACTGCATTCTAACCACTGTGCCACCACAGCTCTTAAGAGTGAGCAGCTATCTTAAATCTAATAAAAGTAATAATTATAGCACTGATCCCATCTGACACTTCTGTGATAATGCAGGATTCAAATACAATCTCCCTCCAAAACAGGTCGAGATGAGCCTTCTACAAACAATCCCTCCACTTTCTCTGGCTTAATTCTTGCTTAACTAGCTCTCATTTTATCCATTATTGCTTCCAGGAACCACCTCAACACATAAGTGTCTCAATTGACTATAAAGAAAAGAAGAAAAAGACATGAGTTGCCAGATTTCTTCATTCCACTGGGTTACTAAGGAGGAAAAAGAATGAATAATATTGCTTTTATATTATCTTTATTCTTTTGGGCACTTGAAAAGTCAGGAACAGAAAGATCAAAATAAGCAGGGGGGAGCAGGGGATTGCAATTGATCCCATGCAATCTTTGTTAAACTAACCATGCCTGGTGATTCCTTGCAGAACAAATTGGCAAGTTTGTTCCAAAGATGATTTTCAAAAACACAGAAAAGACTAGCAGTATCACTAAAATGAATATGTTTATCAGTTTGGGAAGGTGATTTTGGATAACATCAAAGGGAAGGCAAATTGCTACTTACTGTAGAGAGCAAACTCCATTCCCTTCTAGCATTGATGACATTACCTAGGTTGGTAACGGAACGTCTACAAGAAAACAACCAAAAAGAACCAGAGAGCAACAAGGACCCCTCAATTTAGGACCTCTGAGTTATAAATATTCTCTTCTATTGTTACCTACTGTTGTAGGAAAAGGCACTTTGGGGATGCTTTGTCTCAGGTTGCAAATCTGAGCGGCCTTAGGTGCTCTTCATCCTGATTTGGAAGGAAATGTATTTGGATGCTCTGCATCAGATAGCAAAAGATCTGATTTTGCAAGTAAGGAAAGCACATCTTGCTTATTCCAATTTCAAGCAGCAGAAACAGCCAGTTCGTTACAGAATGAGGCGGGGACCATTCGCCTTGCCCAAGAGCTTTGAAGCACTGTGGGAAACCTTAAAAGGTTACTTGCTTCCACTGAAACATGACCAATTACATTTAACCTAGCCTTATCTCTCTGCCAACATTCTGTGGTAATTTGCTGAAAAACAAGCAGGCTTGAAAGCATTTATTGATTCATCACTATGCTTAATCAATTAATTCTTTAATCAGACATTTTCAAATTTAAAATCTGAGTCTTTAATGAGATTTTAATTTGATCAACCACCTGGATCTCAGTTTTCCCAAAGGAGTGGCTTGGGGCCTGTTCTATGGGAGCAAACAGGAGGGGCAAAAGTGGGGCAAAAGTGCATTGTTGTTGCCAAGCAACAAACTCACTGGCTCATAGCCATCTTGGTACATATTAGCAGCAAACATTTTATCTAGTGGAGAAAAATGAAGAATAGCAACTCTGCCTAACCTTGAAACTAGAAGAGAGATTTCTTTATTTCACTCATTTGTACCATTCAATAGTCAGCTTCCTTTGTTTAAGGAAAGCATTTAACTGCTGAATTTGATGCATTAGGTAAGGCAGGTCCTGTTACAACTGTTATTATTGATGTCAGCTGTACAGGTAGCCCTCAATCTGGGCCCACAAGTGGGACCAGAACATCCATCATTAAGCAATGCAGTCAGAAAGTGTAACATTGTGTGACTGCATCTCTTAGCAACAGCAATCCCAGTACTCCCCATTCCCATCATTAACTGAATTCCAACGGTCATTAGGTGCGAAGCCAAGACAAGCCATCCTGGACTTGGTGCCTCTCTGTAATTGAATGTGTGAATGAGTTTGGGGAGGAAGGGGAAGTGGTGCTGCCTAGGAAACATTCAGACAAGAGAAGCAGGAGCCCTAGTGGCTTAACAATAAATGACAGAAACCTAGGAAGGACTTGCCCTAATGAATCAAGTAGTTGAAAGTGGCAGATGGAAAGTGTATACTTGCAGACTTGCCAGATTCTGTAGTATAAACTAGAACTAATTCATCCAATTGTGGTTCCTGTCTGTTGCTTAGGAGAGCTGACTTTCTACCCTCTGTAGAGTAAGGGACTGCCTCCTCTTCAGTTCTCTCCATTTGCCTGTCTCCCTTGGCTACCCATCTCTTGACTGTTTGTCTGTTCTGAATTCTGTCTTGTAGGATAGGAAGCAGCAGAGAACTACATGCGTCTGGAGCTCCTTGCCACACTGTGACTCAGGGGCTGCTTGGTGCATCACGGCTCCAGGGCTGTAAGAAGACACTGAGCTGCAGTGCAATCTAGAAGATTTAGGCACACCAGCAGCATAGTGCAAAGTCATAACACACCAGAAAGCTCAGCAGTGCAGTGCAAAATCACAGCTCCCTGAGAAGCCCTAGCTGTCCCAGCAGCATGGGAGGAAACCACATCCACTTCAGGAAACTTCAACTTCTCCAGCCCAGGCCCAGCTGCCCTTGTTCCCCACACTCTGCTGCCCTGGCTGACCTTTGGGGTCTTTGTGCTCTTCCTGCTGACAAGCTGTACCCAATAATGGCCCTTCATGAGGTAGCCTCTGACCATCTTCCTCAGGTCTCCCAAGGAAATCACTGTGTGCAACCTTGGGAAGAAAACTTTGTGTGATCTACAGCCAGGCATCCTCGGGCAGCAGTGAGAACGAAAAGATGGGTAAAGTCAGTTAGGTGGCAGGAGTTCTAAATTGCAGAGTGTCAAAAGAGCATAGATGGGGGAAAGACAAGCAGGTTGAAGCACCCCCAAACACTCGAATTTTGGTCACAACCATGGGGGCCACCACAGCAGTCTAACTTCAAGGACTAATACTAAATACCTTTGTTCAATGTCCCAGTAACTTTGAATAGATTATAAATTGCGGATTACCTTAATTATAATGAGGGTTATAGGAGAATCTCCCATAAACTTAACCAAAGTAGCAAATTAATTCTTTAGTGAATAACTTCACTTAAGAAGGCAAGTTGTGGAAGTTTAAACTTTAAAAAGGAGGATTTTAAAAACAGCTAATGAAAAGTGAATATGTTCAGTGGCCAAGAAACTTTGTTGGGAGAGGATCATTATTGATGGGGGTAGAATGAAATATCCGAGATATGGTTCAATAATATTTTAATCAGAAGCAACCCTATTTTTCTATAAGTCTCACATGAATTAAAACATTGTTCAAAATTGCTAATTTCATACTGAGATAATTAAACTTATTTGCAATGTACTACTTGAAAACTTAAATATTCCCATTCTTAAAAGCTTGAGGGATTAGCAGTCGCAATAAATGTCGTTGCTTCTACTCCTCTTAGTTCTGGAACCCAACCTAACATAGCAAAACATTTCAACCCCATTCTTCTTCTTCAGAGAATAATTATATCAGAAGCATAAAAGCTATTTTGGTCAATTAGTTGTTCCTGTTTTAGGGATGTGGAGCAATGCATTTGTTCGCATATAAATTGATATTTATATATTTCCTTAATATACAAATAAAGTTAAACATAATTATCAATCAATATTTTCATTTTTATGAACATATAGTGCAATTTTGTTGGAAAATATAACAAAGTAATGTTGGGTGAAAACAACACACAGAAGTGTTTTGTAATTTGAAAGCTGATTAGAAAAATATGTTTATTAGAAAAGCTGCAAACCATAATGTGTCACAAGAAATGTAGAGAAAAATATGTAAATATTTTCATGTGGATTTTTAAAAACAGATTCAACTTCATTAGTCCCAATGAATGGATAGGTTCAACAAGAGAACTGAGTATAACAGAATCAGATTCTCTTACTCATGCCCAGCAATTTTGGGCCCACTAACTCATTGCAAAATTATACAACCACTTAGCAGACTGCTCAATCTAACTTCTCGGTACTGTAGAAATGCTGTATCTTATCTTACCCTCTGTAAAGCAAGAGTTCCAAACTGTACAGTACCACGAGCAATAAAATGAAAATGAGTTTGTGTTACACTTCATGAGTAAAACTAATGATCTCATTGCAGTTAAATACCGTATTTTTCGGAGTATAAAACACACCTTTTTACCCCCCAAAAGAGGGTGAAAATCTGGGTGCGTCTTATACTCCAAATGTAGCTCCACCCACCCACCCACTCCACGCGTCACATTTTTGGGGGGGCTCCATGCAGTGGGGATCCTCACTTTCACATGGACCCTGATTCCCGAAGCTGCCTGGCGAAATGCAATGAAAGCCTTTTCAATGAAAGCATTTTTGGGCTGTAGGGTCCCCTCCCCAATTCCAAAAAGGGCACATGCAGAGGCCAAACAAGTGCATTGTGTTTCAGGTGGCAGGCGGTTCCAGCACGTGCTGCCACCTGAAAATGCTTTCCTTCCCAGTTTCCCGGTGCACATCGCAGAGCCACGCAACCTCCTCCTCCTCTACAGACTCGCCGCCTTTTTTCTACTGGCCAGCACCATCGGCTGGGGGAGGCAGGGAGAAAAGCGAGAGGGCAGTGTAGTTGGTACGAGGGCACAGGAGCCGAGTGCAGACACAGGGCAGGCAGATTAGAGGCAGCCGGCCAATTGCCGGCTTAGTGGCTTGGCTGGTGGTCACCCAGAGTGTGCAGGCAGCAAAGGAAACCCTCATCGTGGCCGCCTCTGCCTCCTGTCTACATGCCTCGCGGAGGTTGAGCAGCAGCAGTGAGATGTTTCCCTGCACAAAACAGCCAAGAGAGAGAAGTGGTGGAGCTGCCAGACTCAAGAAAGATGTTCGGGCAAAATTTGGGGGTGGTAGATGGGGCAGGGGATGGGACGGGGTGGGGTGGGGCACGCATCTTATTCAAGTCTGGCAGCTCCACCACTTCTCTCTCTTGGCCGCTCTGTGCAAGGAAACATCTTGCACAGTAAAGAAAAACTTCTCATGAAGTTTTGCTTTACTGTGCAAGGTTTTCCCTGCAAAGACCAGCCGAGAGATGCAACAGAGCTGCCAGACTCTTTCAAGATGCGCATTTTGTGGTGGGGCACAATTTGGGGGTGGCAGGTGGGGCAGGGGATGGGGTGCCTGGCATCCCTGCCAGTGGCGAAGAAGTGCCCCGGGCGCTGCTGGATTCTCCCCTCCCCTCGCTCGTTGGGGCGCGGGTGATGAAACTTCACCCAGCACGCTGTCTCCCCTCTTCTGTCGGCTGTTATCCGGGAGAGGGAGCGCGAAACCATGGTCACTGGCAGCAACACTTAAGGGCATGGGCAGTGGGCTCCAAGAAGTGACTGCCAGGCACCCCATCACCTGCTCCACCTGCCACCCCCAAATTGTGCCCCACCACAAAATGTGCATCTTAATAGAGCCATGACGCAGGTTTCCTTTGCTGCCTGCGCAGTCCCGGTGGCCAGCAGCCAAGCCGCCAAGCCGCCAATCAGCTGGCTGCCTCTAATCTGCCTGCCCTGTGTCCGCAGCTGGCTCCTGCACATTCGCCCGACTGTCCTACCCTCTTGCTTTTCTCCCTGCCTCCCCCAACCGACAGAGCTGACGAGTCAAAAACAGGCGGCGAGTCTATAGAGGAGGAGGAAGGCGCATAGCTCTGTGATGTGCACCGGGGAACTGGGAAGGAAAGCATTTTCAGGTGGCAGAGCGTGCTGGAACCGCCTGCCACCTGAAACACAATGCACTTGTTTGGCCTCTGCATGCACCCTTTTTGGAATTGGGGAGGGAACCCTACAGCCCAAAACACTTTCATTGAAAAGGCTTTCATCGCAGTTCCCTAGGCAGCTTTGGGAATCAGGCTCCGACCAAGGCAGCAAAGATGTTAGCCAGATGAATACTGATGGATGCTGCTGGGAAGAGGCAGAAAGGTTTTTTTCCTGATTTCCTCTCCCAAAATTAAGGTGCGTCTTATACTGTGGTGCATCTTATACTCCGAAAAATATGGGTATATCACTTTATCTGGCATAGCAATTAATTCTTTTGTTATTCACTAACAAAATATTTTCTATTTTGAAAAGCTAGAAATTTAAAATAATGGAGCAACATTTTATTCATATATTTGTCTATGCATATCACAGCAATACAGATATACTTGTTTCACCAAAGACACCAGCCATTGGGAAACCATCTTCTCCCAAATCCTTGCTGGTGCCAAGTGGATGGTTCTGGCAGACAGATGGACCCACAGATTTAGCTATCTCTCAAACCTCACTGGCCTTTGCTCCTGGTTTGCCTGTGCAAGCATTCCCAAATATAGCGGAAATTAGTTTTGAAAGTGTTTCTCACTTTATCTGAGCAATTCTGATTGGCTTTTAAAAAATGATTGATACCCCCCAATTAAGAACTGCAATATAAAAGAAAAGTGACTTTAAAAACCACTGCAGAATTCCCCAATAATTTTAATTCTCCTAGATTTTTCTTACAGGATAATTTTTTTTAATCTACTGCATACAGCCTCCAAAATGACTTCTCCAAGAATTTATAGCCAGCAAGCTTATTTAAGTCAAGCATGACTATATTTGAAAGAAAGAATGCAGCTAATTGTTCACAACATATAACCCAAACAGGAGTTTATTGAAGACATCCAACATATGTTGATTCAAAGGATGACCATTTGCTGAGACACATATGGCACTTTCGAAAAAATAATCTGCATGATAGTTACCATAACAACTGCAACAGAACCCTAAGAAATTTAAATAAACTAGGATACATGATTTTTGGATTCCATCCCAAAATTAAAAGTTCATCAGAACACACACACCCTTTTCCTCCTTTGTTTCTGTAAGATAAATGAGTGCATGGATGAAGAAGTTATCAAGCACCTCTGGTAATTCAGCTGAGTACCAGAATATAGATTCTTTGCATCCTACTAACTGAAGAGGCTATGTAATGAGGAACCTGGTGTGGAGAAATATTACATGCATCCAACAATGAATATTGAAGGAATCAATCACTCTGGTTATTTCTAGATTCTTACATACAGTTCTGTTATACTCATATAAGGTAGTCTTCAAGCATCACATATTAAAATGTTAAACACTAACAGCATTAATGTGAGAGATTCAGTACTGGTTGTTTTATTGATCATTTTAAGTAGGAAGAAATTTGCTTCTGCCTAATGTGTATTTTTTCCAACAAAACGACTTTTTGCTCATCAGTATTAAAACATCCTGTACATGGGGATGCCCTTGAAACATATCCTGAAGCTTCATGCAAAATTCAGCTGTGTAACAAATTCTGGATATCCAAAGCATATGGAATACTTCTGCTCTGCAAGCTGCATTGGGTATCAGTTTGCTTCTGGTTCAAATTCCATGTGGTGGTTGTTGTAATGATGTGTATGTTTTATGCTATATTTCAAGTTCAATTGTTATTCCTAGCTCTTTAAGAAGGCTAGGAAACAGTTAACTTTTTAATGATGTCATCTGGGGCAGAAGGTAGTTTTAAGATGGCTGCCACCATCTTTATAAGATCTTTATAAGATGTTCTACAGATGGCATCTCTCCCCAGCACGGCTCTCCAAAATGTTTAAAAATCTGGCCCCAAATTGTTGGAAGTGTAAAAAAACACCAGGCACTTTTTATCATATGTGGTGGACGTGCAATGAAGCAAAAAAATATTGGAAAATGATTCAATCATGGTTAGAACAAATGGTAGGAGACCAAATCTTGTTTAAACCAGAAATTTTTCTCCTAGGTATAATACCGGAGGGGTTTAAGAAAGATACACTTTATCTAATTATACATGCACTAACTGTGGCATGCATAACTTATGCACAATATTGGAAAAAAGAAAATACACCATCAGAGTAAGATATAATCAGAAAAGTGTTGGCCTGTGCGGAAGCAGATAGGTTCACTCTTGAATCAGAATATTTTGAAGTCTGGAACAGATTTTATGATTGGTATAAGACAAGGTGACAAGACTGGAACAAACTGTATATATTGTGATTGGACAGAAGGATAGACATGTATTAAGTAGGCTAATTGTTAATGGTTGAGACTAGCTTTATATAACGTGAATGTATGGTCACTTCGACTTCGTGGTACTGCATTATTTTAAACGTAAAAATAATAAAAATATATTCAAAAAAAAGATGGCTGCTGCTGAATAAAGACAAGCCTCTAGTTGAAGTTCCTTGCTGTCTGCCTTTATTTTATGCAAAATCATCACATGGTAACAGGAGTGGGGTGAGAAGAGTCATGGCAGCAAACAGCAACACAAAGAACATTCCTTCCCTGGATTTGGAATCAGGGAATATATCTGAAAACTGGTTAAGGTGGAAGGAACTGATAGAGCTTGTGTTTGCAGGACCTGATGCAGACAAATGGAGTAATCAGCAGAAAGCAGCACACTTTCTAATATGTGTGGGACAGAAAGGACGTGATCTGTGCAGAGCCTGGCAAGCAAGTGGGGAGATCACTGCAGAGGACAAAAAGAAAACAGGTACTGCTTGCAAAGTTTGAAGCATACTGCAACCCGAGAAAAAACTCCACAGTGCAGAGAAAACTGTTTTATGAGAGAAACCAGTGTGGAGGTGAATCTGTGGATGAATGGGTGACCCAGCTGTGCTTGCTTGCCTGACTGTGCTTTTTATGATGCTGGAGATATGATTAAAGACCATATTCTGATGGGCAGTAAGTTTAAGGAAGTTCAGGAAAAACTACTGCAGGAAGAATACTTAAATCTTGAGAAAGCCGTAAGGATTGCCAGAGCATATGAAATATCAAGAAAAGACATGCAGATACTGGAAGGAACACAGCACCAGATTAATGCTACAGAAACTCAAAGCAGCAGATATGGTCAAGAAAGGGAACACAAAGGAACAAAAGGCACCTATGGCACTGGAACAAGTAACAGAGAAGCAGCTTGTGGATATTGTGGAAATATGCACCACAAAAACAGTGTCTCTCCTGCAAGGGGGCAAATATGCAACAAATGCAAGAAAAGAGGACACTTTGCCAGGGTGTGTAAACTGTGTTTGCAAACCGGAAGGCCACAAACACAGGCTGTACATGCCATAGAGGACAATGATGACAATGCAGTGTCAAACTCGGACTGCTCCCCAATATATCTTGCAGCGATACAGAAAGCACATCAGTCTGCAGATGAAGCCAATGTAACATTACAGATAGGGGCCAACAAAACTCCAGTCACATTCAAAATAGATACTGGAGCACAAGTAAATTGTGTGCTAAGCCACATATATCTGGAACACCTCAGGAATGAATCCCCCTTAGAGACTCTGGACCTACCGAAATTAATGGGATAGGGTGGTGAAAAGCTGAAAGTAATGGGTCACTGTCATGTAAAATGTGCCTACAAGGGATCGGAAAGGGTTTTACAATTGTTTGTGATAGAAACGCAAGCCCCAGCCGTGCTAGGTTTCAAAACAAGTAAAAAGATTGGACTTGTGAAGATCATAATGATTGTGGATGGTGGGCATAGAGGTCTGATGGAAGCTGACATTAAACGTGAGTACTGTGATCTATTAAAGGGCCTGGGGTGTCTCCCAGGCATAAGCCACATACGTATAAAAGAGGGTGCACAGCTTGTCATCCATGCCCCAAGGAAAATACCTCTAACTCTTGTGGATAAAGTTAAACAGGAACTCACTAGGATGGAGAAGTTGGGAGTAGTAAAGGTCACTGAACTATCAGAATGGTCAGTTCTATGGTTGTGGTGGAGAAGAAGAACACAGGTGCAATTCGCATATGCATTGACCCACATGATTTGAACAAAGTAATAATGAGAGAACACTACAAATTCCCCACCATGGAGGACATAGCACACAAGCTAGTAGGAGCAACAGTATTCAGTGTATTAGATGCCCAGTCTGGTTACTGGCAATTGCGTCCTGATGAAGCCAGCAGTTACCTCACTACTTTCAACTCCCCTGCGGGTCGATGGTGCTTCACAAGGGTGCCTTTTGGCATAGCATCGGCACAGGAGATATTCCAAAAGAAATCACACGAACTGATTGCTGATCTACAGGGTGTTGAAGTAATAGTTGATTATTTGTTGGTCTATCGAAAGGATCAAGTAGAGCACGACAGAAACCTTACTGCTTTGCTCAATCAATGTCGTGAAAGAAATCTTAAACTCAATCCAAATAAAATGCAAATTGGGGTAGGAGAAGTGACATATTTTGGACACCTACTAACCAAATGGGGCTTGAAGCCTGATCCAAAGAAGATCACAGCAGTTCTTAACATGAAGGCCCCAGCCTCCAGAAAGAAACTGGAGACATCATTGGGCATTTTCAACTATCTATCTAAATTCTCTAAGGGCCTCGCTCAACAGACACCACCATTACGTGCATTGCTGCAGAAGGATGCCATTTGGTGTTGGGATGCAAACATGGAAAGGACTTTTGACAAAGTGAAGAAACTGATCACTAAACATCCAGGGCCAATACTGAAATACTTCGATGCAAATGCTGACACCGTGCTTCAAGTGGATGCATCCCAGTTTGGGCTAGGTGCTGTACTGACACAACAAGGACATCCTGTGGCATATGTTTCACATGTACTGACCATGACACAAGCTAATTATGCTCAAATTGAGAAAGAGATGCTGGCCATTGTGAATGGATGTGAGAAATTTCACCAGTACATATATAGTCATCCAGTAGTTGTAGAAACTGACCACAAGCCGTTGGAATACATACTACAAAAACCGCTAGCTTCTACACTTCCACTCTTGCAGCGAATGGTTTTGAAATTACAGCAGTATGATCTCACAGTAAAGTATAAGCCTGGGAAGGAAATTCCAATGGCAGATTGCTTGTCAAGGGTGTTTCCAGGAGGACATGGAGCCAGGGATGAACCTGAGTTGGAAGAGCAGGTACATACAGTACTAGTGAACATGCCAATATCAGATGTATGGCTGGAGAAAATAAGACAAGACAAACAGGACAAAGTACTAGAGAAACTAACTCGTGTCATGTGCAATGGCTGGCCAGAAAAACACAAGAAGCTGTGTCCTGAGCTGCAGGAATTCTGGCCTGTGAAAGATGAACTATCCATTCATGAGGATATCATACTCATGGGTGACCGTATTCTTATTCCTAAGTCACAGCAGGCAGATGTAATGGAACAAATTCATCAAGGGCATTTGGACATTACTCTGTGTAAGCGCAGAGCACGGGAGGTGGTCTACTGGCCTCATCTGGACTCTGATATTGAAACACTCGTAAAGAAGTGTGACACCTGTCAGACATTTCAAAAAATGCGAAAGAACCTCTTACACCGTGGAATGCTCCTTTGTGGGAGTGGCAGAGATTGGCTACAGACATTTTTCATTTTGGAGACATCCACTACCTAATGATAATAGACTACTACAGCAAATACTTTGAACTAGTGCATCTGGGAAGTCTAAAAGCATCAACAGTCATATGGGTTTTCAAGACAATACTTTCAAGACATGGAGTGTGTGAAGAACTTGTGTCTGACAATGGGCCACAATTCTCATGTGCTGAATTCCAGTGCTTCCTGCGTGAATGGGGAATCAAGCACAAACCCACAAGCCCTTATCACCCACAAGCCAATGGCCTGGCAGAGAAGTATGTTGGCATAGCCAAATCCATTGTACACAAAGCACTATCATCAGGACAGGATGTATATTTAGGCCTATTAAACTATCATGCAACAACCATTGAGGGTTTATGCTCACCGGCGCAGCTGGTAATGGGGAGAATACTGAGGACTACAGTGCCTACTGCTCCGCATAAATTGCAGCCTCATTCCATCGCACATGAGCGGGTAACAGCTCAGAGGAACATAAACATGAGAAACCAAAAACTGTATTTTGATAAATCTACCAAGCCTCTTCGTCCACTGTGTGCCGGGCAAGCTGTGAAACACAGAGTCACTGGGATTACATGGGAACCTGCTCGAATTGTCAGAGAAGGCAATTCACCAAAATCATATGTAGTTGAAACCAAGTGTGGACAGCAATTGAGAAGAAACAGGTGTCATCTTCGTCCAGACACTGCTGCTGATACTGCATTGGAAGAAGAAAACAACAAGAAAAATGAAGCGCAAGCGCATGATGGCACAGAATTCCTGTACACGGACATACAGTCTACCGAGAACGCCAAGGGTAATGTACGCATATCAGCATGTGACAATGCCGTGACTGACTCACAACCTGACAGCAATTTTACTGATGATCAGATAGCGGCAACTTTTCTCGCAATGGTCGAGCTATTAAATCAAAAATATGGAAAGACTTTGTATCATATTAGATGTTCTATACTTAAGAAGGGAGATGTAATGATGTGTATGTTTTATGCTATATTTCAAGTTCAATTGTTATGCCTAGCTCTTTAAGAAGGTTAGGAAACAGTTAACTTTATAAATGATGTCATCTGGGGCAGAAGGTAGTTTTAAGATGGCTGCCGCTTAATAAAGACAAGCCTCTAGTTCAAGCTCCTTGCTGTCTGCCTTTATTTTATGGGAAATCATCACAGTTGTGACCTACATGGCATATGGTCAAGATATCTACAGAACCATCTTTGTCCCATTCAGGAATGAGATCCCAACAGTTTAGCAAACGGTTCACTGAGCCCTCACATACGTGCCTAATGTGCCTAACAGGCGATGTGCACGCATGCACATTTTACAGGAAAACAGCTGAGGTGCAGCAATCCACTTTGCCACACCTATCAGCTGGGCTAAAAAACAAGGAAATATAGGTGAGTATAGTCCAGGGGCAGGCGCACAAGCCCATTGGCAAAATGAACCACCGGCTGGCCCCACTCCTGCCCATTTTTCGGGCTGTTTTCAGGGTGTTTTTTCTGGCCAAAATCAGCTCAAAAAACAACCTGAAAGTGGCCCAAAAAACAGCCAAAAACTAGCCGTTTTTCAGGACATTTTCAGGCTGTTTTTCAGGCAAAAATCATCCCATAAATGGTTGGGTCTTTCTTTCCTCCCCTCAACTCCCCTCCATTGGAGACCCCTGAATACCCTCCCCAACTTGGCCTATCCCATATAGGTACCACCCACACAAGTGACATAGTTAACCACACCAACTCAGTCACATGACACCCACCCACCCACCCAGTCACACCCATCTAGCCATGCCCAGCCAGTCATTAGGGCAGAGAACTGGTTGTTAAAAAATGTCCTAAGGAGATTTACATGACAGTACTTTTTAATATATAATTGTTTTACAAAATAATGGAGTAGACTTACTCTCTTTTGCTTCAGATGATAGGACTCTGATAATGTTAAAAACTTGCAGGAAAGCAAATATTTGTGAATATATGAACAATTTGACTATGGGAGAATATATAGTAAAAGGTGATGGATTCTTCTTCGCACTTCTCATTTATGCATAAACTAGATCAGGGGTGTCCAAACTTGGCAACTTGGCAAGCTCTGCTGGCTGGGGAATTCTGGAAGTTGAAGTCCACAAGTCTTAAAGTTGCCAAGTTTGGACACCCCTGAACTAGATGGTGCATCTTAACTTTGTTGCTGTCAAATAAATGACAATTTAAGATTGCCCAGTTTTTTAAAAAAATAACCTCACTGTTCTTTTCCTCGGAGATGATTTTGTTGGTGTCATTTTAGCAGAAGAACCTGTAATAGCCCTGGGGATTTCCAACCTTTTTTTTCCTAATGGAATGCAGCCAAAGAGTTTATTGATGAATTTCTCTGGTTGGTTAATTCAATTTTGCACAGCTTTTCCTGACATGATGTAAAAATTAATTTAATGTGGCTGGATATCTCCCAGTGATGTTTCATTGTACAGAAGGAACTCACAATAGTGTTAAAGTACAGTAAGTTACTACACAAACTGTTCGTACTTTCTTCAAAATATGAAATTGGAGTCCCAGGTATAGTAGGTTGACAGTAGGATAGGTAAATGTGAGAGAATGAAGCTCCTAGTGATAATACCTCATATTTTGTTGCTGAACAGCATTCCTCCCACAACTTGCTGTAAACTTAATTAAACCAACAATCTGAAATAATATATATTACAGTGAACACAGTCCAGTTTAGAAATAGTACTTTTATTTATGTTGGCTTTAATGGCTCCCTAGGACACACCATCTACCGGAAAAAACAACAACAACCACTACTTAAACACACAATCCCATCACCACCCTGCACAGATCAACTCTGTAGCCAAGACCCTCATCTCCAGAACCAAACGCCTAGCCGACAGACCACCTGAAAACTGAATTACACACTCTCACAAATTTATTAATCTCCAACAGATTCCAAAGAAAAACAATTACCAACCTAATCCAAAGGGAGACTCCCCCTTACATCAAAGGCACCACAGATAAAATCAGCAAGATTCTCCACAAACACATCTCAATTTACCACAAGTCATTTAGTGACCTTTTGAAGTTACAATGGCACTGAAAAAAAGTGACATGACTTTTTTACACTTATGGCCATTGAGGTATCCCCCATGGTCAGATTCTTGCCAACTAGTTCGTATTTATGACACTTGCAGTGTCCCAGGGTCATATGATCACATTTTGAGACCTACTGACAAACAAAGACAATGAGGAAGCCAGATTCAGTTAACAATGTTGTCAGTAACTTAACAAATGCAGTGATTCACTTAACAACTGTGGCAAGAAAGGTAATAAAATGGGACAAAATTAACTTAACAAATGTCTCACTGAAATGTTGGGCTCAGTTGTGATCTTAAGTCGAGGACTACCTTTACAGCTAGTCCTCAGGTCAAGATGACAGTTTGGACCAGGATTGCCTGGTCCAAATGACGTGACTGTATTGTACAACATTGCATGATCACATCATTTAGAAACACCAGTGTCAACAGTTCCAGTTGCTGTTAAAATCTCAACACACGTAGCTTGTTAAATTAGAAGAGGTTGGAGTACCATATAAGATAGTGGTGGGGGTGGGGTTGCATGGTTGCATGGTTGCATGCAGGTGAATTGGTGGGAGTTGAAGGAAGATGAGGGGGATCCTGCAGGTAGCACAGGAAGGCAAGAGTACGATTTATTAAGAGATCCCTTTGATCTTATACGCCACTGCAGACTCCTTTGGAGGGGGAAAATGGCAGGAGTGACTTATCTGGGCAATTTGAGACCTTCACTGCAGGCTTCACCATTGCTTGTGGGAAGTTGGCAGGGAAGGTTGCAAATGGTGATCATATGACATGACTCACTGCAATGTCATCATTACTAGCCAGGTACCTGAAGACCTGGATCACAGTTAGGTGACTGTGGCGATGCTACAATAGTCAGAACTTCAAGAAGCAATCATATTTTTTTCAGTATTGCCACCACTTTGAATAGTTTGTTGAATGAATGGATGCAAGCCAAGACATATGTATTATTAAATTTTTCTATAAGCAATTGTAACTGGTTGACTAATATCAAAAAAAAATGTTTTTTAAGTACTTTTGCCTTGAAATGATAACAGTACATTCAACATCACTGCTATCTAACATTCCCATACTTCTGGTTATAAACATACTCTTTTATTATTCAAGATACATATTTCTTGAATTCTGTTCATTCTCTATTCCATTTGAATCAAAAGGTTAAAAGTTCTATTTATTCAACCTTAAACATTACTCAGGTAACATAGTTCATTAAAACAGATTTGCTGATTTGCTTGAGGTCTTCTACATATTTCATAGTCACAAATTTTAGTTTTAATTTGACTCCGTTTGAATAAGCATTTCACGGGTGACACAGGGCAGTGTATCTATACCTTGTTATTTTTACATATTATATAAATATTGGTTTTATTCTGTTCAGTGGCCAAAGCCTTAAGTGTTTGAGCGCATTATAACTATTGTAATTAGCATACATATATTCATGAAATTATTTAATGATGTGGTTATTTTAAGTTTGCTACTATAATACTTAACAATGCATGCAACTCCTAATGCATGCTGAAGGTAGTAATAGCTGATGATGGATTACAAACATTTAAGCAAAGTGTTTTTTTTATATATGCAGCTATTCCAGGTAGTTGGAATACCCTAATCTAGTTAATTAGCACCTATCAATTTTACAAGAGCCATAAAGAATCTTCTCTGATCCCCTATTATATTCCAAAAAAGAATTAATATTTCAGTCTGGCTCTTTTCTTTTAGCTCCTCCCCCAAATGTTTGCCCAAAGCAACCATTTCCACTGACTCATTTTATTCTCTCAGAAGTGAAATAGGTCAAGGCATTTTTTAAAAAGGAAAACTCTTACCCGCCATAGATATAACCTAATTAGCAGCCTACAAGAGCCAAAATTCTCTCTAAATATTCTTCAATGTCTAGATTCTTGGCAGAATCTAGAGCAAACAACTTCTGTTCAGCGTTGCCAATTATTAATTATAAGTTTAGACATCCATTTCTTTCCCTCTATCAGCACCAATAAATAATAAATATCCCAACAGTTTTGAAATCTTCTTTAAGAAAACAATTCCACAGTGCATTCTCTCCTGACAATATGCAATATATCTGGGGGGGAAACGTGGTCTATGATGCATATTCAGTTCATTCTCCCAGGGGTCACACTGTTGAGCGCAAAGTTTTAGATCAGTAACAAGTGGTACTTAAAATAAAAATATTATAACACAAAATGTTCCCGTTTCAACTGTCATGTCCTTCTCTACAGAACTCCCCTCTACCACTGTACTGTTTTCTGTTCTTCTTAACAATCCATGTTTAACCTCTGCCAATTTTGAAGACAGACATTTTTTAAATTAAATTACTTCTGGGAGTTGCACCTCCTTCAGTTGTGGTGTTTTTTTTAAAAAAATTGCTACCTTATGTGACTTAGTCAAAATTTTCATCATATGTAATGGACTTAAAACGGACAAGGAGCTGTCAACATGTAAGCTTTTCAGTGATGGTAAAAATTCTTTTAAATCTTCACATTAAGCCAATAGTTCTAAGAGGAAGCTTCTAATGCTTTTCATACAAAATCTGTATTTCATGTTCTTCAACTGTTAAGATGAACTTCATGATACATTTTAAGGGCATTTCTTCTAGGCTTTTGTTTGCGGCTTATAAAAGAGTCAACAGTTGCTCAGACCTCTATAGTTAACGGTCTCTCTCTCCCCTTCTCCCTCCCTCCCTCCTTCTCTCTATACACACACACGCACGCAAACACGCGCACACACACATGCAAGCACACACGAAAAGTACCTGCCAGTGCAAGAAATCAGGAATCAGGATAGAGTTCAAAAGTACAAGTTTATTTCATGCTAATACACATGAATTTGAACTACTAACTGTCAAGGCAAATTGGTGCCAGATAATCAATGGATTTCAAAGTGGTTAGTCTTAAATCTCTTATAAAGTAATAGAAACTCCAAACTTATGATGCAATACAATACAATACAATAGCAGAGTTGGAAGACCTTGTAGGTCTTCTAGTCCAACCCCCTGCCTAGGCAGGAAACCCTTTACCGTTCCAGACAAATGGCTATCCAACATCTTCTTAAAGACTTCCAATGTTGGGGCATTCACAATTTCTGGAGCCAAGCTGTTCCACTGATTAAGTGTTCTGTCAGGAAATTTCTCCTTAGTTCTAAGTTGCTTCTCTCCTTGATTAGTTTCCACTCATTGCTTCTTGTTCTACACTCAGGTGCCTTGGAGAATAATTTGACTCCCTCTTCTTTGTGGCAACCCCTGAGATGTTGGAACACTGCTATCATGTCTCCCCTAGTCCTTCTTTTCATTAAACTAGACATACCCAGTTCCTGCAACCGTTCTTCATATGTTTTAGTCTCCAGTCCCCTAATCATCTTTGTTCCTCTTCTCTGCACTCTTTCTAGAGTCTCCACATCTTTTCTACATCGTGGTGACCAAAACTGAATGCAGAATTCCAAGTGTGGCCTTACCAAGGCATTATAAAGTGGTATTAACACTTCACGTGATCTTGATTCTATCCCTCTGTTTATGTATCCTAGAACTGTGTTGGCTTTTTTGGTAGCTGCTGCACACTGCTGGCTCACGTTTAAATGGTTGTCCACCAGGACTCCAAGATCCCTCTCACAGTTACTACTATTGAGCAAGGTACCACGTATACTGTACCTGTGCATTTTGTATTTCTTGCCTAAATGTAGAACCTTACTCTTTTCACCATTGAATTTCATTTTATTAGATAGTGCCCAATGTTCAAGTTTGTCAAGATCCTTCTGTATCTTAAGCCTGTCTTCTGGAGTGTTGGCTATTCCTGCCAGCTTGGTGTCATCTGCAAATTTGATGAGTTCCCCATTTATTCCGTCATCCAAATCATTGATGAAGATGTTGAAGAGCACTGGGCCTAAAACAGAGCCTTGGGGTACTCCACTGCATACTTCCCTCCATGTAGATGCAGTTCCATTGAGGACTACACATTGAGTGTGTTTGGTCAGCGAGTTACAAATCCATCTGGTGGTGATGCTCCCCACTTGACCCCACCCTGGGCTCAGCCTGGTAATCTCCTACAGTACAAAGGCCTGAAGGAAGAACTAGAGATAATGTACAAAGGAGTCTCAGTGGTACTAGGAGCATTTGAGGCTGTGATTCTAAGAGAGTACCCTAGATTGAGGAAAAAACATATTACCCATGGGGTGAAACAGAATGAATCTCCCTTGCTCACTCTTTCCCTCCCTCCCTCCTTCTGAATTATCATTGCTATTAACCCTGGAATTAAATAAGGTCAAAATGTATTTCTTCTGATGGAGAATAAGAAGAAACATAGCTGAAAAAATGTGGGATCTAGGAATAAAGCGATGTTTTGCTTGCAAAAGATCCCATGCTCAATCTTGTTATTTCCACTGGGAAAAAAAAACTGACACATAGGGTGATAGAGATCTTTCTTTACCTGAAACACTAAGAACATTATTATGAAAAATATAAAAATAACTTTTATGCAGGCTAAAGCAAATTCATGCTTCCAACTTCATAGAACCTAAATCAGGGCTGTCAAACTCACGTCATCACAGTGCCGTCACATGACATATGGGGCCTTTTTTCCCCTTTGCTAAACCAGGCGTGGACGTGAGCAACAGGCCACAAACTCAACAGCCTTGACTTAAATAGTCCTCCATAAGGTTCTTTCTCCCAGTTCTGTTACTGTTGTCCTCTTTGCTGCTATCATCCAACAGAATGGTTAGGATCAAAGATCTCTCACAACTCCCATTCAATTATTTGAATCAAGTTTCATATTACCAATAATCAATACAATTTGAACACATAATAGCCATTTGAACAAATAAATAAATAAAAATGTAGCCATCAAGTATATTATGTTTTAATTAGATAGCATACAGCTTTTCTTTTTTAATCAAAGGTAAATATATAAACCATACAAATAGAAAGAAACAACTTAAATTTGCCATTCTGTTAATTTCATTCCCAAACTCCATCCCCCATGCATACTTTCTTCAAAAGTAGAAGGGAGAATCTTATATTGGTAGCAATAGAAAGCATTAATTATGAAGGAAAATACGAATTACTAATTATCAAAGCATTGAGACTATATTTTAGAATCAATGTTGGCACAGACCCTCTCCTTGAAGCACTGGAGCTTCTACTTAGGTAGAAAGCTGCTTCAAATACTCTCTTAACTGTTTTCACAGAAAAAAGTATATGCACAACTGCTTTGTTTTCCTGATGATCTTACTAGACGTTTTGTTTATGTATGTGCATGGCTGCCTCAAGCCCTCAGGAGTATACGGTTTAATTCATGTTAACATGTTTTGCTGAATGCCCCTCTAAATGCTTTGCATAGCTTACTAGTTATGCTTCTCTCTGCAACATAAAGAGAAACTTCAAGTAGCCAGAAGCTATTACTCACACATTTAATTTCTAACCTATCCCAAGGATAGGTTAATGCCTTCTTCTTCGATAACTGCAAAATAATCCATTCCCAATCACAGAACTTGCCTTTTCCAGAACTTGTGTCTAAAGAACAAATTTCCTAGAAACGATTTTCAAGTAAAAAGCCCTTTTTCAGAATATTCACAAAACTATTTGAAAAACAAGCATGACCTTTTATTCAGTAGAAGACTCCTGAGAAAATGATTTGCTGTCAAAAAGGCACTAAGCTTTTTGATGAGCTTGCCAATTCAATATAAATTGCATTTGGCATTTTAAAAAATGCAGAGGAAATATTTCCATGTAAATGTTATAAGCCAAAAACATTATTGTGATGATTGTAAAAATGAAGAGGCCAATCAACCTAAATCAAAACACAGAAGCACAAATCAGTCTACTGAATGCTGAGATTTTAAAGTATTAAACAAGTGACATTTTGAAGAAACTTGGTTTTATCGTTCGTGGAGGTCTACAAAGATAATTATTATATACAGATGGAAAGAAATTTATATTGCTCATGGTAAAGAATTGCATTCAAGACTTGTGTTCTTTATCACTTTTGCAAATAACTTAAAATTCAAAAATGATTAGATAAAAATAGATATATATATTATCTAGATATACAAGATTTGCTAAATGGTTTAAGAATGAATTAATTTCATATGGATACAACATAAATGCTTTTTCCCTTTTCTTTTAGTGTATATTACTTACTCTAATATACAGCATACAGCTTCTTTATTGTACTATCACTGGTGTATTATTTTGGGTTTTTTGTCACTAATTTAAACTCTTATAAATATTTAAAAATATTCATACAATATTCATGTATTTTTCAACATTCGCACAATCACAAATTTATGACCTTAAAATTTATGGTGTTCATTTCAATACTAATCACTTTCTTATTTTATTTTTTTATCTTGGTTCCTTCGAGTCAGTGTGTATTCCTGGTAACTAAATGGACATGTGCCTGCAGGGTTATTTTTTTGTAAAATTTTGGAAGTAGTTTACCATTGCTTGCTTCCTAGGGCTTAAGAGAGAGTGACTGCCCCAAGGTCATTTATGGTCTTCTGCAGTGACGTGCGGTGAGGGTTATGGCTGGGGAGGCTGGTGACGTCATCAGGAAGGCGGGGAATGGGACCACGTGTGCAGACCACGTCTCATTCTCCGCCTTCCTGAGTGAACATTAAGGGGACCGCGGCGTAGCATTGCTTCCTCCACCGGCACCAGTCCCTTTCACCCCGCTCAAGCCTTGCCGCCTGCAGCCACCACCCGCCCTCGCTGCTCCTTTCATTGCTTGCCCGCCCGCCTCTAAGGCACGCCAAAGCCTCCTTCGTCCCCCCCAGCGCGCGCCCTTTTTATTTCCCGTGACACCCCCCCCCATTTCGGGAAAGCTTTCCCCATTGCCTGGGGGGTGAGGGGGCGGCTCCTCTCCCCCCACTCCCTCCATCCCTGCCTCTCTCCTCAGCCCCAAAGCTCCGTCTGCGCAACTCACTTCCAAGGCGGTGGCTGCTCCATCCCGCTCCGGCTCTGGAAGCGACCGAAGATCAGGCTGCGTCACTCGCTCGCCGGACTGCTTCGGCGCCATTCTGGCTACCTTCGTCCATCCGCGCCCGGGAGATGCGGAGGCAGAAATGTTGTCGGCACCTCCAGATGACGAACCAGTTGCTTGCTTTCCTCATCGGGAGGCCGATAACATTTCTGCCTCCGCATCTCCCGGGCGCGGATGGACAAAGGTAGCCAGAATGGCGCCGAGGCAGTCCGGTGGACGAGTGACCGAAGATCTCGCTGCCTCGCTCGCTGCCTCGCTCGCCGGACTGCTTCGGCGCCATTCTGGCTACCTTCGTCCATCCGCGCCCAGGAGATGCGGAGGCAGAAATGTTGTCGGCGCCTCCAGATGACGAACCAGTCGCTTGCTTTCCTCATCGGGAGGCCGATAACATTTCTGCCTCCGCATCTCCCGGGCGTGGATGGACGAAGGTAGCCAGAATGGCGCCGAGGCAGTCCGGTGGACGAGTGACTGAAGATCTCGCTGCCTCGCTCGCTCGCTCGCCGGACTGCTTCGGCGCCATTCTGGCTACCTTCGTCCATCCGCGCCCGGGAGCTGCGGAGGCAGAAATGTTGTCGGCCTCCCGATGACGAAAGCAAGCGACTGGTTCGTCATCCGGAGGCGCCGACAACATTTCTGCCTCCGCAGCTCCCAGGCGCGGCCGGACGGATGTATATAATATTATATATATATATATAGTATATAATATTATATACTATTATTCCATGAAGAGAGGTGAGGCCCTGCCTCCCTTGCCTCTACTGACCGCACGTCACTGGTCTTCTGTACCTTGGAACCATTACACCAAACTAGCTCAATACATTCTCATACAGACCTCTAAAATATTCTGTTCAATATCCCTTAAGTTTCATCGGAAATGATTTCATTTGTTTTACTTTTAACTCCATTCACTATACTGGAGGATCCTTGTTTGATCCTCCTCATTTAGTCTAATATTTGTTTTCCTTACAACCTCAAAATCATTTTGTGTTTTCTTTGCGTCTTTAAAGTTTAAATATTTCTCGTTCTCACGGGTGATGCTCTGTTGTTGTTTGGATTCCTGTACATTGCCCAGAGTCATTGTTGTGAGATGGGTAGCCTCCTAAATAATTTAAATAAATAAATGTAACTGAAGAAATGTTAAAATATGGATGAGATTTGCTTATGAAATGCTGCGTGACTTATTTAATACATTTGTGAAGGGCACATCTATATGTTACAGAGCAAAGAATGCTGTTATTGTTCCTCCACACAAAAGAAATGGTAACCAGAATTAAATACAAAAACTGTAGCTTAATGACAGATTAGACGGCGCTCCAGAGGGTTAATAATCATTGCCCAGAGGATCATTGGTTTGCCCTCTCTCCTCTTTGGAAGAGCTTCATAGCTCCCGCTGCCTTAAGAAAGTTCAAAACATTCTTCAAGATCCATCTCATCCTGCGCACCCTTTTTTTTTTAAACTATCACAATCTGGCAGACGGTACAGGACAATAAAAACAAAGACAAATAGCTTCTACCCCAGAGCAGTAACTATACTGAATTCTACTCTATAGTGCAATATTAATGCAATATCAGGGGTTTTCAATTCAATTGTATAGAATGTGAAGGATGTGTGTTTTTGTTTTATTTTTTATGTATAATGCACACTGAAGATGGCATTTAATTTCATTGTACAAGGTGCAACGACAGTAAAGTAAACAATAAGCAAAGTTTGGTAAATGTAGTGCAGCTTTGTCCTAGGCAGCATGTGTGCGTACAAGATCTTTATCCATTCATCACATACCACTGAGATGAATAAAGGTGAAAAAAAATATTATTGTATGTTGATTTATTTAAAAGATATGATAGTAAATAGGCACAAATTAGGGAATGTTTAGCACCAATATGAAATTAGATATTGGTTGCTGAACCTGATGAGAACACTTCACAATGGATGTTCAACATGAATGAGAACAAACTGAAAGCAAATGAATGCAGGTGAAAGACATCAAGTCCCCTTTTTACTGCATTTCTAGACAAGATTTACAGGTATATTGGTGGACCTGTATACTTGTATGCAATTGTGCGTGCTACTGGCTTATAAATGAGAAAGGTTCTGCAGCCAGTGTTAGATTGTATAATGCAACCAGGTATATAACATTGAAAATTAATGCATCGAAGGCTAAGGTTGTTACATTTCATGGGGGAAATGTACTATAATAAATGGTTGCAAATATTACAAAAATGGTGAAAAACTAGTAGAAAGGTAGGGACTAGTATGTGACCTGTGGCAAGGAATGAATATTAGTTTAAACAAATGGATATATACTGTATATATATATGTATGTGTATATGTTTGTGTACACACACACAGACACACACAGAGAGAGAGAGAGAGAGAGAGAGAGAGAGAGAGAGAGAGAGAGAGAGAGAGAGAGAGAGAGAGAGAGAGAGAGAGAGAGAGAGAGAGAGAGAGAGAGAGAGAGAGAGAGAGAGAGAGAGAGAGAGAGAGAGAGATAGAGGGGGGTTTAAGTATAGGTAAAAGTTCTCCTCGTACATATATGCTAGTCATTCCCAACTCTAGGGGGTGATGCTCATCTCTGTTTTAAAGCCGAAGAGCCAGCACTGTCCAAAGACATCTCCGTGGTCATGTGGCCAGCATGACTAAATGCTGAAGGCGCACAGAATGCTGTTACCTTCCCACCAAAGTGGTTCCTATTTTTCTACTTGCATTTTTACATCCTTTCAAACTGGTAAGTTGGCAGAAGCTTGGACAAGTAATGGAAGTTCACTCCATTACGCAACGCTAGGGATTCAAACCATCGCACTGCTTTGCTTATTGTTTACTTTACTTTCTGATCGACAAGCTCAGCATCTTAGCCACAAAGCCACCGCATCCGTCCGTCCCACACACACAAGCATGATCCTGCTCAGTTTATTAGTCATAACAAAGTGAGGCAAACTATACATTCCAGAAATAAATAAGAAACTGAGTGCTAGCATGCTAGGAGAAACATCAAACTAAATTCCATGCTGTGGGAAAGGGTTTTTAATTAAATTTATTAGTGAATTTATCCCCCTCTTGCTGTTTATTCCAATAATCAAAGCGGTTATTTAAAAAGTATGTTGACACTTATTAAAAAGCCATTTACAAAAATTCCTTTCATTTAATAATTTTAAGTCTTAGAAGAAAGGTTAAAATACTTGTTGCAGCATCTCAATAAGAAATCTGAATATGTACAAGCCAATAAATACTCTTTATAGAGATCTGGATCATATTTTTTTTCATACCATTATTAAAACTTCACACACAACATCTACCTGAAAACAGAGTGACAGCAAAAGCTAATATTGAAAAATAAACTGAGTTGAGGAGAAATTGCAGTTTACACTCTGCCAAGTTTCTGCTAATGTTAAAGTTTTGTCAACATAAAAAGTGTTTTATGTTTCCCACTACAGCTAATAAATTGCTAACTTAAAACCAGGTGTTTTAAAAGATTGGGAGATGAAATTACCTATTATAACCTAATCCAGTGTTGAATCTGTTTAGTTTGGTTCAGTCTTATTTGACAATTGGTATTAATTAAATACTTTAGACAAAATGTATATGCCCCCAAGTTGTAAATTAGCTTATATTGGTCACAAAACTATATTGGGTGATTATATTATATAATTAGCTCTCAGACAGAGATACAGACACCTCTTCAGCAACTGTAACTGGAGGGCTTTCATAAAGTACTTTAAGCATCTAAAAATTAAATGATGTAAGGATTATGTCCCTTCATTGACATAAGAAGAAACTTCAAAGAGCGTTTGTATAATCTTTCAGAAAGGCACATGGTGCATTCCTCTTATTTGATTATGCTGTTTCTTTCTGATTTTTCACAAATTGTGTTTTATACATCTGTGCTACTAAACAGAAATATACCAAGAGAACAATGTTCTAAGGCCATGCTGGCGAACCTATGGCAGGCAGAGCCCTCTTTTTGGGCATGCAAGCTATCGCCCTAGGTCAGCTCCACTGCGCATGCGGGTGCGCCTCCCACTGGCCAGCTGGTTGTCGGGTCTCTGCCACACATGCATGGGGGACGGGGCATATGTGGGAGATGCACATGCATGCGTGGGGGACAGGGTGCATGTGCGGGGGTCGCACACACATGCACATGGATCGCATGTGCATTCATGGGTGTGGGATGCATGCAGGGGGCCTCATGCGCATGCAGGGAGGTGGGGGAGCATGGAGAAGCTTGCACATTTGTGTGGGGTGGGGCACATGCGGGTGGACATACACAGGTGGTCATGCGTGGATTGCATTATGGGCATGAAACAACAAAAAGGTTAGCCATCACTGTTCTAAGACATTAAATAAATGGCTATCTTATCATTTTCACAATAGTTTTCACATGGTACAGTGCAGGTATCACATATAAGATATTTAACGGGAGTCATTAATCAAATGTACAAAACACAATTTGATCAGTTGTCCATTCTGCTCAAAATCTGGAAATTATAATTTCAGACAGACATAAATTATTCTATAATATTACCAGTATCATGTATATAAGGGATATAAATAGCTTATGAGCTTGTTTGGAGGTTCTAGCAGGGGAGCGCAGCTATTGTATACCCTGAACTGAAGATCGGTAAACTCCTTCTCTCTGGGATAGTTGTCCTCTTCCATCGAGCGTGCAGCTTCAGGAGGGACACACGTGGAGCGATGAGGGAGGAAGGGGACCCCCACCTAGCCAGCCAGATCCGCCGAATCAACCCTGGCGATCAATGGGGTGACAAATGTCGCGGCCAGATCGCCCTAGCATTGTGAAAACACAAGGAATAAATATGGAATGGTGGCCCAATTTACAAATGAAAACAAGATTTTAAAAAGATCGGGAACAATACGGAATACATGAGAAACAAAATGGAATTAGATAAGATATTATTAGGAACAGGAGGAAAAATGATTACTAGATTATATAATTTTCTCTTAAGATATAAAATGGAGGAAGAGACGGTAAAGGAGACAGTGATTAGCTGGGGAAGAAATTTTGGCCATAATATAGTTAGAAAAATGGGATAAGAAATTATAAATTTATGACTGCAGTAGCTTACAAATAAAACTTCTATAAAATGTTTTATAGATGGCATTTGCCTCCAGCAAGATTGGCCAAAATGTACCCAAATTTATCCTCCAAATGTTGGAGATGCAGCTAAAAGTCTGGAACATTCTACCATATGTGGTGGACGTGCCCCATCACAAAGAAGTACTGGTGCAAAATTCGGAAATGTTTGGAAGAAATTACTTAGCGAAAAATAGAAGTGAAACCAGAAGCATTCTTATTAGGACTATTAGACCCAAAAAATGGATAAACAATCTCAATACATAATCATACACATACTCACTGCACCCAGGATTGCTTTTGCACAAAACTGGAAAAAAATCAATACACCCGCAGATGAAACAATAATTAGAAAAGTACTTGAATGCACAGAGATGGACAAAATGACAATAGAACTAAAAGGAAGAGAAGAATCGGATTTTTATAAAGTATGGAATAAAATTTACAAGTGGTAGAAAACAGAAGCCAAAACAGAAAATAGAGAATATAAATATATGGTGATATAAATAATTAATATTATTATAAGTGTTAATACTACTGTTGTTATATTATAGGACAAGGTAAAAGCAATAGGAAGGCAATGCAGAATGGAAAACTATAAAGACTAAGCAGGAAAACCGATACAGAAGGCTGTATAATTATTTTATATTGTTATGAATGTTTTGTGTTTTGCTCTTTCTTGTGTTTTTATTTCGTTTTTAAATATTAAAACATTCAATAAAAATTATTTAAAAAAAAAACAGCTTTCCAAATACTGAAAGAAGATACAATAGTTGATGTCAAAAGAAAAAAAATCCTGTGTGAATTAAAATACAAATACAATCCCAACCCATAGCATATCTTGGCTAATAGACATAAATATCTAAATAAATGGGAAAAGGTAAGGCTATACATTTAGCAAAATTATGATTATACACAATTAATACCCGAGTATCTTTTGTTCAAGAATAACAACAATTTCAATTTTTTCTCAATGTATTGCATTTATTGCAGGTAATACATAATTCCTTATGAAATGCCAGATTTCATGATCAGTTAGTTAACATGTTTAAAAGATATATTTTCCAAATTAAAAAGGAATGAGATTATGACTATTTTGGATTTAACCATCAAGTATATTTATAACTCTAAGGACGCAGTGGCTCAGTGGCTAAGACACTGAGCTTGTCGATCAGAAAGGTTGGCAGTTTGGCGGTTCAAATCCCTAGTGCCACATAATGGAGTGAACTCCCATTACTTGTCCCAGCTTCTGCCAACCTAGCAGTTTGAAAGCATGTAAAAATTAAAGTAGAATAATAGGAACCACCTTTGGTGGGAAGGTAACAAGATTCTGTGTGTCTTCGGTGTTTAGTCATGCTGGCATATGACTACAGAGATGTCTTCGGACAGCACTGGTTCTTTGGCTTTCAAAAGAACGTTGGTCTTACCTGAACGTGTCTTTTCAGGGTAGGAGGGGGAGTGGTCACGTGTGGGGATTCTCATAGCCTGATTGGTCCAAAGACTGAGAGCAAATGCTTAAATACTCCTGGCTTTCCATTCCTTCCCAGTTCCTCGAAGGCGAACAGCAGAACTGTAACAATAAACAGCCTCCCTCCCCAGGAGGACCCCGGGCTCCCCTTGGCCCCAACATCAAAACTAGGGCGGGTCGTGACCACTCCCCCTCCTACCCTGAAAAGACACGTTCAGGTAAGACCAACGTTCTTTTTCCAGTGTAGGAGGGGGAGTGATCACGTGTGGGACATACCAAAGCCCAGTCCCAAGGGAGGGATAACTCAACCAATAACTATGGCCCAAGGGGAGTATCTGCTACCACCCTTTGTAACACTCTTCTCCCAAAGGCAGCATCTGCCGAAGCGAACAAATCCAGACGATAATGTCTGATGAAAGGTGTCGGGGACGCCCAAGTGGCGGCCCGACAGATGTCCTCAAGGGGGGCCCTAGTGGCCCACGCCGCCGTAGTCGCGGCACTTCTGGTGGAATGGGCCATTATCCCCGAGGGGACGGGACGCCCCGCTGCCGCATACGCCTCTTGGATGGCTTGACGCAGCCAACGGCCAATTGTGGCCGAAGAGACCCTAGCCCCCAAGGTCCTAGGTTGAAAGGAAACAAACAAGGCCTCCGACCTGCGGAGCTCCACTGTCCGCCAGAGATAAATGCGCAAGGCCCGACGAACATCCAGACGGTGCCAGAGCCGTTCCCTATCTGAAGACGGCCCCGGACAAAAGTCCGGCAGAACAATCTCCTGAGCCCTGTGAAATGGAGTGTTCACCTTCGGAAGAAAGGTAGGGTCAAGCCGAAGCACTACCCTACCCGAATGAAAGTGGCAGAGATCATCTTTGGATGATAAGGCACCCAGCTCCGAGATACGCCGGGCGGATGTAATTGCCACAAGAAAAACTACCTTAAGGGACAAGAACCTGAGGTGAACCGACCTGAGCGGCTCGAACGGGCCCCCCGTCAAGGCTCTGAGGACCAGGGGCAGGTCCCACATGGGGAACCTGTGAACAGGGGGAGGCCGGAGATTAGCCGCCCCCTTAAGAAACCTCTTGATCAGGGGAAGATGAGATAGCGAGGAGGACCCCACTCCCCCCAGAACTGAAGATAGAGCAGCCACCTGGCGCCGCAAGGTGTTGTGTGACAGACCGTTCTCTAAGCCCTTCTGCAAGAAATCTAAAACATTAGGAATGGTGGCCCTAGTCGGAGAGATCTGGTGTTGGGAGCACCACCTCACGAACGCGTCCCAAGTCGAATTGTAGATACGGTTCGTGGACGGACGCCTGGAAGCCTCGATGGTGCGGATGACCCCAGAGGACAGCTGGGCCGCCCTCAGCAATCCCCGTTCAACAACCATGCGGTCAGATGAAGCCACTGGGGCTCCGGATGGATCAGGACTCCCTGGCGCAAGATCACCTCCTCCCGTGGAATCCTCCATGGAGGAGCCACCGATAGTTGGGTGAGATCCGCGAATCAAGGCCTCCTGGGCCAAAAGGGGGCCACCACGATGACCAGAGCCTTCTCCGCCACCACCTTCCTGATAACCCCCGGGATGAGCGGAATTGGGGGAAAGGCGTATAGGAGGCCCGCCGGCCACCTGCTCCTGAGAGCGTCTGTCCCCTCCGCCCCCCGGGGCAGTGAAGAACCAGGGCAGATGCGCGTTCGTCGGAGACGCGAAGAGATCCAACAGAGGCCCGCCAAACCGCTGGCAAATCTTCCGGAAGAGGTCCAGATGGATCTGCCACTCGCCATTGTCCAGAGTGGCTCGACTCAGCCAATCCGCCTGATGGTTGGAGAGGCCGGAGATGTGCTCCGAGACCAAGGACAAGAGGTGCCTCTCTCCCCAGGCGCCCAGCCTCAGAGCCTCCAGCCAGAGAGCTCGAGACCGCGTCCCCCCCTGACGGTTGATGTGAGCCTTGGCGGCCACATTGTCCGTCAGAAGGAGCACGTATCGGCCCTCCACCGAGGACCGGAAGTGTTGGAGGGCGAGCCTGGCCGCCTTCAGTTCTAACCAATTTATATTGTGACGGAGATCTGTCTGGGTCCACCTGCCCTGAGCTAGGCGGGAGCCCACCAGAGCTCCCCACCCGAACAGGCTCGCGTCCGTGGTGACTGTCACTCTTTCCGGCTCCCAGAAAGAACAGCCCCTCTGGATGGCCGGCGACGTCCACCACCGCCGGGATGTGTGCACCCCTGCCGGGAGGCGAAGACCACAGAGCAAGTTGCTCATCCGGTCCCTCTGGAACGGAATGAGCTCCCACTGCAAAGGGCGGAGGTGGAGCCTGGCCCACGGCACTATCCCAATGCACGACACCATCTTGCCTAGTAACTGTGATAACATGAGGACAGAAATGGACCGACTTACGCGGACCCTTTCCGCCAATTGGCGCAACCCGTCCTGACGGTCCTGATAGGTGCACCACCCCCTCCTCCAAGTCTATCACCGTCCCCAGATGAAGAATGCGGGTGGAGGGGGACAAATGGCTCTTGGGGAAGTTTACTGAGAACCCCAGGGGCTGAAGCATCCGGATGGTGAGCTGAAGGTCTGAAATCGCCTGCGGAAGGGACCCCACCTGGACCAAGACATCGTCCAGGTAACATTGAAGTCTCACTGGAACTGCCCGAAGGTGCGCCGCCAGCACCGCCAGCACCTTCGTAAAGGTGCGGGGGGGGGCGAGGCCAGGCCAAATGGAAGAGCCCTGTACTGATAATGTTGGCTCCCGTGCGAGAACCGTAAGAACCGGCGGTGAGACGGAAAGATTGGGATGTGAAGATAGGCCTCTGTGAGGTCCACTGACGCCAGAAAGTCCCCTTTCCTGATGCCCTGAAGAATAGACTTGAGTGAAGACATTTTGAAGCGTCTGTACACCAGAAAACGGTTCAGACGTTTGAGATCCAGAATTGCTCGCCAACCCCCCGAACTCTTCGGAACCACGAACAGGTTGGAGTAGTGGCCCAGTCCCCTTTCCAACCGGGGGACTAACTCCACCGCCTGAATGTCCAGGAGATGTTTGATTGCCTGATCCATCAGGCGGCGGCGCTCCAGGCTCCGAGACGGAGGGAACGACCTGAAAGAGTTCGGGGGTGTGGAGAGAAATTCTAACCTGAGTCCCTGGCGAACTGTGGATCTCACCCAAGTGTCTGATGTGACATCGTCCCAACGATCCACGTAGAGTGACAGGCGGCCGCCTATGGGACGACTCAGGTTCGAGTCTTTTCCCTCTACGGTACGGGCGACCGCCGCCCCCTCGAAAGGGCCGCCGGGACTGATGCTGGAACCTATTCCGGTCTTGATAGGGCTGTCGCGAAAACTGTCTGTCCGACCTGAAGGAAGAAAAGCGTTGTTGATGATCAAACTCAGAGGATCTATAAGACTGCCTGCGGTAAGGATGAGACCGGTTCTCTGACTTTTTCGTAGAAGACGGGAGGACCTTCTTCTTGTCCTTGTTTTCGACAAGAATCGGGTCGAGAGCCTCCCCAAAGAGGTTGGGGCCCTTGAATGGGGCAGCCGCCAGATCCCATTTAGCCTTGTTATCTATCTGCCAATTACGCAGCCACAGTAGTCGGCGGGAAGTCACCGAAGTGGCCAGGGCGCTAGACGCGAACTTCACCGTGTCCAAGGTCGCGTCAGCGGAAAATTCGGCAGCCGCAATGATCTTAAACAGATCCTGGTGCAACTGTTCGTCCTGGATCGGAATGCGATCCTGGAGTTGGTGCAGCCACATGACCGTAGCCCTGTTGAAATACGACGCAGCAGCCGCCGCCTTAATGGCCCACGCTGTGGCGTTAAAGTTCTCCCGCAAGGTAAGCTCCGCCCGTTTGTCTTCGGGCTTCAACTTATCAGCCACATCCCCAGACACCACTGGGGAGGAGGAAACCAGGGAGGCCACCGGGGCATCAATGGAGGGCAGCTGAATGGCCTTCGCAAAAGTCTGCTCCACATTATAGAAGCGACGGTCATTGCTCCCCGGGTTAGGGAAATTTGAGGGGCGAGACCAGTGGTTGGTCAGTACCTCCATGAACAAAGGAGGGGCCGGAATCTCTGCCTTGTTAGTGGCCGTGTTCGAAAACATGGCCATATCCAGGTCTCTCGGGGGAGGAACCGTAGGATCACCTGTGCCCACCTTGGTGGTCTTTCTAGCCTTGCTCAGAAGGATCTTGAACATGGCCGGGTGAAAGAGACCCTTGGGCGGAGGGCTCTTGGGCCTAGTGGTCTCCTCATCCTCAGAGAACCCCATACCCTGGAGATTCTCCTCTCCCAAGGCTGAGGCCTCGCTTACCATAGACGGAGACGATGCCCTATACTGAGATCTAGTAGCAAGGGAACCCCTATTCCTCTGTGCAATGCCCCTAGTAATAGCAGTCGAAATAAGCCTCTTAATGTTCTCTGGGAGGTGCTCCAGATCCTCCCCCCCCATAAGAAGAGCCAGGCCTTTGAGGGGCCAGCCTGCATGAGGAAACAGATCCCCTGGAAGTACCCTCCAAGGGATCCTCCTCATCCCCCCTTGCTAACCTTGGCGAGATAGAGGGGGAAGGGGAGGGAGACTCCCTCCGCCTAGAATACCTGCGGGGCCTGGGTGGAGAAACAGAGGGGGAAGAGGGGCTGAATCCTCTGGGAGAGGATTGGATAGATCTAGGCCTGATGGGCGAACGAGACCTGCTGGCTGAAGCCCGCCCCGCAGACCTGGCCTGCCTTTCAGCCCTGGCAAAGGTCTTTTCCAATGCCCTATGCCTCCTTGCCTCCTCTCTGGTGGAGGCCCTGGATGGCCGCTGGGCCGTCCTTGGAGCACCCGAGGGATCCCCGGCCCCCTGGGCTTGTTCCCCTCCTGCCGGGCCCTCGGCCTGGCCCTGGAGAATGACCGCGTCCCTTTCCATCGCCTACTCACGTGTCCAGTAGTCCAAGGGATGCGAAGAGAAGGCCGCTGTAGGCTCTTTCGGAGCCTGGACCTTCGTAGTAGCAAGGCCTGTGCTAGGCCGCTCGCCTGCAATTAGGCCTGTAACGAGCCACCGAGCTTTGCTAGGACCACGCGCACGTGGCGCGATCCAAAATGGCCACCGGAACACAAATGCGGCAAAAAAAGAAGCAAAAACCGCGTGGCGCGGCTCCTCTAGCCTCCCGCTGCAGCAGCGGCGTCTTGGCGGCACCCTGGGGCCTCGCGGCAGTCCCGCACGCACTCCCCCCTCGCTCGCTCGTCTCGCAGGCAAAAAGATCGCACCCAGGCGAAAAACGCCACTTCCAGTGATCCGCGGCTTTCCCAGCCGCTCCAAACCTCGTGTTTTTCGCCGAAGGCTGCTTTTTAAAAATAAAGCCTCGGCGCGGCTGCAGCTGCCCAGAGCCAGCACCCCCGCAGTCCCGGGAGTCGGGCTAGGCTCCGTGCCCTCGGAGGAAGGCAGGAACCCCCAAGATCCCCCCCCAAACTGCCTAGAGGCAGAAACTGTCCCTTTGGGCCACAGCTGCAAATTTAAAATTGTTGGGAAACGATTTAAAATGCCCAATTAGCCAAATCCAGACCAAATTAGAGAAAAAACAAAACTACTCAATGATTTCCTACCTACACACAGATTCTCAAGTGATTGGACCAAAAAGACTGAGAGGAACTGGGAAGGAAAGGAAAGCCAGTAGTATTTAAGCGTTTGCTCTCAGTCTTTGGACCAATCAGGCTATGAGAATACCCACACGTGACCACTCCCCCTCCTACACTGGAAAATAGAGATGAGCACTGCCCCCTAGAGTCGGGAACCACTAGTACACATGTGCAAGGGGAATCTTTACCTTTATATTTATAACTCTACTGAATAAACTATACTTTTTATACCAAACACATTTTTATAAACAGCTAAATAATTTTTGAAAAGTAGCAAAGCCTTAGTGCAGGGGTGTCAAACTCACGTCATCACGGCAACTTCATACACGTTTTCTCAAATTTGTGGCCATCCATGGGGTAAACACTTTTACTGCTTTGGAATGACATGTTCTCTCATACATTCAGATTGTATAATTATCACCAAAAATATTCATCAGAACTTTGACACTGCAACTTTGCCTAACACAGCAAAATAGCTGTATGGAAAAAAGAAATCTAATTTTCACTCTGAATGTTAATACCCTCAGTTCTATCTTTATTACATCGTGTGCAAGACATGATAATTTTGGATTTAGGAAGAGGAAAGTAGGAAAAAATCTGAGGTTAATATAGGCATTCCTTCCAATGGTTATTGAGAGGTTTTTTTAACCCAGAAATCCAACTACTACAATATAGCATTACAGCAAAAACTGCTTTGAGTCCTTTTAATGTGGTTTTACAGATTAACAGAGTTGGAAGAAACCTTGTAGGTCATCTAGTCCAACCACCACCCAAGCAGGAGACCCTACACCATTTCTGACAAATGACAGTCCAATCTCTTCTTGAAAGTCTCAAGTGATGAAGCTCCCATAACTTCCGAAGGCAACTTCTGTTCCATTGGTTGATTGATCTCACTATCAACCAATAGAACAGCTTGCCTTCAGAAGTTGTCCAGAAGCAACTAAAATAATAGGTATATCAACAGATAATGTGGGGGGTAAAACTAGTCCTCACATGCCAGCATTTTTTCCCCTCAGTATTCTTAATAATGAATTTTTATCCCAATATATACGTTATTGTTTGGTGTATGGTGATGGTATAATTAGCCAGGGGACTACAAAGTAGTTATTTGGCTGCCAAAGTGTGCTAGTCCATTTAATTCATGTTGATGTACTATCTAGGTCTGCCCCAGAAAGATGATTAATGCCCTATGGAGTCATCTGGGGACTTCTCCCATCACCGATGTTGCTTTGCAATCAGGCTTAAATCTGGGCAGGTCTAGCACTAGCAGGGGCCTAACTGTCCAAAGTGGTACCTATTTATCTACTTACATGTAGCTTACTTTCGAACTGCTAGGTGGACAGAAGCTGAGGCCAATGACAGCAACTCATCCCATCACATAGTGTGAAGACTTCACACTTCTGTGCTTCTGGAGCACAGACTTCTCCAGCATCTTTTAAGCCACTGAACCACTGCATTTCACAATGCATGGGTAAGGTACATTGTATACATTTTGAAAGCAAAATGCAACTTGTGGAACTTCCAAGATTGAGAAAAGGCTTAAATTCTCATAAGAGTTCAGTCTTACTTGAAAAAGAAGTATGGACATAATACAACAACTGCACATAAATGGACTTCAAACAGAACTTTAAAACAAGAACAATTTGTAGACAGCTAAAAAAGGCACTGAAATCTGTTCCTCCTGATTCATCACAACATAGAAACATTTAATTCAAGAGCTGGCAAATTTTGCTTATAATGAAAACAGTACCTCAAGGACAGAAACTCAGACATGTCAATCGAACAACAGAAAATGGATGTGGAAGCTCCAGCATTTTCCAGAAGCAAAAACCAAAGCCTGAGAAATACCAATATTGTAATTTCAGCAAGTCTGGTCAGTTAATGGTTTCAACTACCATTTCCACATGATAAGGAGAAGCACAGCAAAAATCTGTTTTAATTAATCTAAGACAATGTTTCTAACCCTTCAGAACTTTAAAATGTATGGACTTCAACTCCCAGAATTCCCGTCAGTTGTGCTGGGGAATTTTGGGATTTGAAGTCTATATATCTTAAAGTTGCCAAGGTTAAGAAACACTGCCCAAGGAAAGATGGAGGGATGGATGGATGGATGGATGGATGGAGGGAGGGAGGGAGGGAGAGAGAGAGAGATAGAATGAATGAATGAATGAATGAATGAATGAATGAATGAATGAATGAATGAATGAATAAAACTTAGCACTTCCCAAATGTTCTGGAATATAATAGAATGCTAATTTACTGGTGCACATTTTGCAAGTATTTATCAATTATTTGAACTATCTGCTCAGGAAAGGGGAGTGCAATCATAATACTCCTAGAAGGTGAATTAGAGGAGAGAAAATCCCATTCAAAAGAAGGTTGAATGTCAGCAACATTTCCATTTGAGTAAATCAAATCATTGATTTCAATTATTTTGGTCCATATATCCTGTTACAAAATCTGAAATAAAAAATTAGCACTTCCACTTCAGCTTAACCACATAAAAATCTAAAGTAGCTTGCAGTTTCAAGCATTATCAATGATCATAATTTTTTTCCAAGGATGACAATCAAATTGCACAATGCTCACTGAAAAGCCCATTTCTTGTTAATTAAAAAAGAGAAATAATATGAATGTCCATAGACTGAGAGTTTGAATGTTCAAATACGGCTCAGATAAATACAGCTTACTTGAAAAAAGAAAAACAAGGGAGGAGGAGTTAATCATCCTTTGGCACCAGATTGGCAAAATCTAATTTAAAAATAAATTTCTTCCTCCACTACTTCAGAGATTCAAAATTATTTTCTTTTTCTAGACTTATGAAGGTGTCCGCGTTTTTGGACTCATGTGAACTAAGAACATAGCATATCTTGTTTTCAAACCCACACAAACAAATATGGGGGACCAATATTTTATCCTCCACACTTCTCCACACAAACCGGGCAAGTTGGAATTTTTTCCAGGCTGTGAAAGGAGTCAATACATGGATACAATAAAGGACACTGCTTATGCTAGAAAATGCCGCTATGGGTAAAAAGACAAGCTTAGAGTCTCTTTAGAAAGGCAGAAAGTAGAAGTGTGCAGTAAGTCTATAGTAAGGTCACTCCTTGTTGTTATCAAACTGTATTATTTCCAAAAGGTACATAAGAAGTAATCTTGTGTTTTGGGGTTCTTCTCTATTCCTTTAGTAAATCAAAGGTAGCTGTATATGGCAATAATACTTTGTTTTATTTATCTTCAAACAATTTGGTTTCCAGGAGGAGGAGCCAATGTCACGACGAGACGACATGTGATCTCAATGCTCTGAGATCACCGTCGATACTTTTGCCAATGGGTGGTCCAAACGGACCTAAACCGTCCCGCAGAGATGGTGAACAGGAAGAATACTCTTGCTGATCTCAGGGACATTGCAAAGTCCCTGACCGATCCAAGAGAAGGTCTTCAAGTCGGCGACAAAAATATCCAGCCATTAGAAATATGCAGCAGAATTAAATTGGAATGGTTTTGGACAGTGGGTTATCTTACTTTTTAAATGCTATCTTCATGGATGAAATTTATGCAAGCCTTTTAAAACAAATGGATTAAGTTTTCTTCTATTTTATTCTTTTATTATTCTTTGTAACCTATGGATTAAAATTCTCCTGTTTCATTACTGTGGGTGTTCTTCTAACTCATTCAAGAATCAGACTTTCTTTTTAACTTGAAATACAAAAAAGATACAAAAAGAAACAAAAAATTGCAACAATAACACTACTACTCAGAGGCTGGAGTTTTGTGTATTGGAAATGAGACATTCTTACTTTTCTCACTGATTATCCTGGTTTGGCACTCCAAGGTCTCACTTCTTGTTTATAGAGAGTGATAAGAAGAAAAGCATACAGGTCTCCCTTTGAAGTATATCTTTAACCAGAGAAAGGTGAAAATAAAATGTTATTGTGAATCTATGCTTAATCTTGTTAAACCTTCCAAACTAGAGCAGCAGTGTTTGTTAGCTGGAGATAATGGCACAATTTCAACAGCAGAAAGAAAATTTAAGTCTGCAAAAGATATTCTCAGGAATACAGAAATTATCAAACACATATGAGAGGATAGAAAAGAAGTTGGAAGACTTAGAGCATCTAACAGAAAAATATGATGAAGAAGTTGGAGATGTTTATCAAGTGGAAAAAGTGGTGGTTAAAATTCTAAAAATCGAAGAGGAAAATGAATATAAAGAAATTAAAATTGCTGATATTTATGGTGATTGGTTTGTCTCTGAAAATGGAAAGAGTGGAATACTGAAAGACGAATTAAATGGAGGGGAAATATACCCCAGATGGCAAGATACAGAAGAAAAAAAACAAAAGAATTTATGGATTTAAAGAGGGAAATTTTATTAGCAATATCATTGATAACACTACCAACAATCAAAGATAAGCTGATTAAGGAAACAAAAGAAGGGCATCGAAATTACATGAGAGATTTTATAAGCAAGGAGTTGCTAAGAGGAGTCCATACAAAGTTGATTAAGGAGATGATTAGAGGACTGACACCACAAATGGCAGAAGATATGAGACTGGTTGGCTACTGGAAAGATACAGGTTGATAGATGGAAGTGTATAATTTAAAACTAGTTAAACTTAGTGAAATTTAGTGACAATAGATATAGTTAAATAAATAATTGATAATGATAATAATGTATACAATGTGTAGTGTTATGATAAGTAATAATTGGATATGAATATTGAGTGGGACTCATGAAAGGAAGATTAGAAATCCTTTTGGATTATATATAAAGGTTAATAAAAAAGAACTAAGTTAGATTCAGTTAAGTCTTGATTATTGGGGGGGAAATGTTATGATGCAGGATATAGTTAAATAAAGGAGGGATAATGATAACAACGTATATACAGGTATGGGTACAACATAAGGAAACTGGATGTAAATTGTAAACAGTGATTTGGAAAGGAGGATTAGAAAACTTTGTTATTAAATATTATGGATGTTTAGCTAGAATAGGATATAAATATTCAGTGTTATTGGAGGATTTTAGAAATAGTAAATGAAATGCTAGTATGTGGTTATGTATTAAATTTTGGTATATTTAATGATGAAGGACGTTTAAACAATTATAGTCAAATGAAAATGGAGGTATGATGATGGTAACATGTATAAATATCTGAGTTAAAATACTTGAGTTAATATGAATTATGTTTGTTGACTCTGGAAGAGATGCACGAAAGCCTTTTGTAACCAATTGATACACTTTCTACAGTATGTAAAGAAGGATATGTTGTTTTTGTTTTGAAAATAAAAAATAAAAAAAATTATTTAAAAAACAATTTGGTTTCCTAATTAAATGGACATTTTCCCATACCTGATGATTGACTAAAGTTGTGAGAAAAATGCTCACTTAGATATATTGGTTCCACTCTTTCATCAGTTTCTATATGGTTTTCTTTCTATTTTATCCATTTTAATCTGAAACATAATGATTGGACTCAGAACAACCACTAACTTCCAGGCCAAATGGAAATCTGTACTCAGAACTCTGGTTGCTGTCTCACATCCTTATTGAAGAAGCTGAAAATCAAATTTCAAAGTTCAGAGGCACCAATTCCCCATCCCTGAGTTACCCAATGTATTAGAAATGTTGTCTACTTATAACTACCAGTTGTCTGCACTTACATATATATTGATACATCTTTAGATTGCTAAACCAAGGCCATCCATTTCAGGCATGAAGAAACACTTTATCATGGCAAATTGAACTGAATCATTTATTCAACGGACTGCAACCCCTTGCTCTGCTGCAGATTTTGCTTTCTGAGCTTAAAATAAATCAAAATCTCTTCCAAATCCATGTGTTGCTGATGGGGGAAAGAATCATTGCTACTATTTCATCCAAGTAAAGTAGCTAAAAGCTTCCTACAGCTGCAAACCAGCATTAAAGTTTTAAGTTCCATCATCCAAGCATAAAAGTCATGGTGATGCATTGGTTAGAATGTAGTGCTGCAGGTTACTTCTGCTGACTGCCGACTGACTGCAGTTTGGCAATTCGATTCTCACCAGCTCAAGGTTGACTCAGCCTTCCATCCTTCTGAGATTGGTAAATGAGGACCCAGATTGTTGGGGGCAATGTAGATTCAATCCACCAGCAAACCTCATTGAAATATTAACTGATATTTAAACTATGAGTGTTTAGTTTGGCTGGAACTCCCAAAAACATAAGAATTAGGCTGTGGGTTTACATAATCCAACATTTTGTGTTGCAGTAATTAGTTGGATGAAACACATGAGCAAGATCTAAAGATGACAGCTTTCTTTCTACTTTCTCTCTAGCAAATGGTTTTGAAAATATGCTGCCTTTGAGTCTGGAAATAAAATATGACTATCAAGCCTAGTAATCACTGATGTTCTTATCCTTCATGAATTTATCTACTTCCTTTTAAAACAACTAAAACAGTTGCTATCACATCTGATGTAAGCAAATTCCATAATTTATGTTCATAAGCATTGATGACACAAGCTAACTCTGTAATTTAAAAACATGGATATTGAGCACACTATAAAGCTATACTCTAAAAAGAAGGTGAAGTGATTCCATGCATTCAAGGAGATTTGGGATTTCTGGTTCCTAAGCAACAATATCTCTGATGTATTATGCTAATAATAAAATTTGAGAATGTGTACTACTTAGAGATAAGAAAGTAAAACTCATCTTAAAATATCATTTCTTCTCTACAACTGATCTTCATGTTCAGACCTCCAGGGTAGCAGATGTTGAGCCTGACTTTTAGGCAGCAATGGGCTATAAGCAGCTGAGAAGATCCCCACAGAATTCTGGAAGCAGCACATGGAGGACAAACCTAGTGGTGGTGTCAGTGGTGGGATTCAAAAAAATTTTTGCTACTGGTTCTGTGGGCTTGGCAGGAGAAGAATACAGCAAAATCCCCATTCCCTCCCCACCCCACTAACCTGCTTTCCAGCTCCTCTCAGGGCAACAAAAGAAGATCAGCTGGGAGGCTGCAGAGACTGGGCCAGCTTATTTGTCGGTTCTCCGAACTACTCAAAATTTCCGCTACCGGTTCTCCAGAACCTGTCAGAACTGGCTGAATACCACCTCTGGGTTGGGGGTCACATATTCTTCATGTATACCCACAACATGCATTTGTCTCTTCACTGCAAATCTGATTGTTTCTTCACCATTATTAATAGTAGAGAAATACATTCCTTCCCTTTCCCCATCAAACCTACTACTGACCACAACGGAGAAATGGCAATGTACAGTAGAAAGCTAATGATTTCAATCAGCACTTTTTGGGGGAGAAGAGAATGAAGTTCATATTTTCTTTTCCTTTTTTTTTTCATTCAGACTACTGGTGTTCTGTACTTCCCTTGGATTTAGTTCACAACTAATCTGTTGGATAGAAAAGATAAACAGGCAAGGTTCTAGGGTTAGGGAGGCCACAGGAAGAAAAGGTCAGACATAGTTCAAAGTTGTCAATATGTAATCTGGGTTCATCACAAGCAGCTTGCAGTTCGTACACCACGAGTATCCCATATAGACCTGAAATTGTTTTGTGTCAATGTTTGTTTTGCCTTTTTATGGGCTTGAGGACAATTAAGAGACAACATATGCAAAATGCAAATGGAATTTATACTATGTAGCAAAAATATACAAAACTGTACAGTATTTTAGTACTGCATTTTAAAAATGGAAAATTGATGAGAAAACAGATGGAATTGACTGATGATTAATATGAATAAACTAGCATGGGTCACATAGAACAACTTGCCTATTGTTGTCTTAAACAGCTCCTCTTTGCTGCCTCGTGAAACCATAAAACATTACAGGGAAAGCTGACATAATCACTAATATTTTTATAAATGCTTTTTGTGAACAGCCAAATCACAAAATTATCAGTTTTGTGTTCTTTTAAAAAATAAAAAAGATTACTTCTCAGTACTTGTCCAACCCAAGAATGTGTTTTAGTACCCAAACTTTTACACAAAAAGCAATTTCTGAATTACTGTCCAAATGCCAAATCTTATAGCCACCTGGATTAGAAAGCTATATATCCTTCTCATTGTTGGTGTTACTCATATTATTGTTGCTAATATTTGGAGTCTTCCAAAATATCCCAATTTGCATTCTACATTCTGGCCATTCCAGTCTATGACAATGGACAAGACTGTGCTACCTTGCGCTGTGTGTGTGTGTGTGTGTGTGTGTGTGTGTGTCCCTTTGTCTCTCTGTCTCTGTCTCTCTCTCACACACATACACACACACTCACATACCACAGTGAGTCAATGGACTTTATTCAACACCTCCCCCCCTGCAATTCCAAGAAAGTCCATACAACATTGATGTCTAGCTGCTCCAATCAGCAAGACTGGAGTGATACAAGAGTTCTTGGCAACTTCAATCCACAAAACCCAAAACACAACTGGAGTCAGTCCAAAGTCTGAAACACAAAATAGAAGCACAGAACAAGGAACCGGACACATTGTTCCAGCAATGCCCATCTCTTAGGGCAGGATTAAATAGGCAATGGCAGTGTGGTCCTTCATAATGGGCAAGGTTGCCTCCTTGCAAGTAGCCTGACTGACCAGCATTGTGCCTGTTTTCTTTCTGCCCTATGGGTCCTTGGATCGGGAGGAGATGTGGACACCTCATCTTCGCTAACTGCCAGAAGCTGCTCACGCTCCTAGCCCGGAGCCTCCAGTCTAATCTGTTGCAGCTGTGACTTCCTCAGTTCAGGCTCAGCCTGTTGGCCATCCAATCAACCCAGCTATGGCTACTCTGTCGGGCTGGAACCCTCCACTCCCTGATCCAAGTCTCAATGCAACTCCATGTTTGCTTCACCCTAGGCACCAGGATCTGGCTCATTCTCCTCTTCTTCCTCTGAACTCACATCCAGAAAAGGGTCTGGACAAGGATTCATTAGCAGAGTCTTCTCTGTGCTGGCTCCTTTCCTCAACATAAAGCTGGAAGTAACATTATCATTTTCTCTAGCCATCGTCTGCCAGTGTCACTTAATCTTGCATTTAGGATTTAATGTGCAGAACCTGTCCATGTAATTTACCTTAAGTACTTCAGTAACCATAAAACACTAATGAGATCTTTAATTTTTTATAATTTATTTCACCTAGTTTATTGAGACCAATCCTGTAAACAGTCACATATTATAAATCCATCAAATGGAAAATAACATTTTCTTAATTCTGTCACACATATTAACTGCAGATGTCAGAGATCAGTCACTGAGCTATAACTTCTCTACAAAAAAAAAAAGTACCGGTATTCTATTTCATTAAATAACAATCATCTCACAAGATAGCAATGCAGTGCAATATTTTCCCCCAAAATTACCATTTAGACAAGATGAGAGATTAGCAGTAAATCAAGATGAGTTTAACCTTTTGCCCCAAGTTCCCTTCTGGTCCTGCCATGTATTACAAATTATTTAAGGAAGCACCACAACCTCCTGTTTCCAAAAGATTATTAAGTTCATTTCTTGATAATCTTCAAAGAAGCTCCTTTTTAATGGATGAAAAACTGCAATCTGTTTTCTGAGCTGCAGTAAATTACTTTTCAGATTGTGGCTGAAATAGACTTACGTTTGTTCAGGGACTAGAAATGCCAGAATATAGTCTATAGGGAAGGGCCATTCATTATTTTGAAATTTTGTGTTTTATTTTGGTTTTTTGTTCATGCAAATCTGCTAAGATGACTGCACATTTTTCTATGTAGCAAAAGCAACTCTGAACAGTCTGTGTTACTTCCCTGAATGATTGGTCAAGAGAGTCCTGGCATTTAAATCTCTTCTGAGAATGGGAAATGTGGTCCCCTCCAGAAGATATTAGAGCACTTAATGGCACTTTTGATAAATAGAACCCACTGAGTGTTTGCTAAATCATTTCCTATGTCAATTTCTATTCTAAATAACTAGCTGAATGGACAGAATTAATAAATCCCACTCCAAAAATAGAATAAAAGATTAAATTGTCTCTATTCTATAGGATTCTAGAATGGGATTTTAAAATACAGAGCGCCATAGTTTCCACAAACACATGTAAATCCTATTGTGCCAGGATGAAGTTAGTGACATAGTGTCAGCTTTGTGCCAAGTGGATGCAACTACTTTCCAGCACGCATGCTAAGGCCTTGAAGCCTCCTCATCAGAGTAGAACTCACCACAATCCATAAAATAGGCAAACAATCTTCTCTACCCAACAGAAACCCTAACTTTGATTTGCTGTTTTGTTATGGAAAAAATACAACATCCTCGTGACTGGTGGATCTTGATTAGGAACTGTTTGGTTTTAGTTTAATAGATGAAAGATGATCAGGAGATTTGGATGCAAAATCTAAAAACTAAAATATTTATTTATTTATTTTATTTCATCAAGCATTAATTAGATAACAGATATAAGCATAAACAAGATTATGTATACATGAATGAATATGAATACAAGGGAAATATGGTTCTGTAATCAGTACATTCTACAAACTATTATTTTAAAAAGATAATATATCATCCCTGCTACAGATTGCGTTCTTAACTTTCAATTTTAGGCTGTTCCATAATGACATTAATACATCTACCACTTTGAATGGCCAAACTTTCGTTCTTATCTATGCCAGTAACTTCACAGGCCTTGCTGTGATAATTAAATAATGCCTCCTATATCTGACACCAAAAGTCTTCTATCTTTCCCCACTTCTCTCTCACACATCATTTTTATGCAGTTCCCCTTTCCTTGTCTATTCATTACAGCTACAGTGGACCACTACAAATTGATTGACTGGAGGTATTCTAATTGGGATACAACCATCTTCCTTCCTTCCACCTTCACCTTCTGACTGCAACAGTGTCATCTTCAGTGTGCCCCAATGTTATCTAGTTGTAAGCGCACAAAAGGCAAAATATGTCCAGCCTGATACACCACAAGGAATATCTCCAGGTCAACTATGAGTTATCAAAAAGAGTGACAACAGAATACTGGGAAGAGGACAGAAAACAACCCCACTTTAAAAATAACTGACCCAAGGCAGAGCCTTAAGATTCTTTTTAGATAAGAGAAGAATCTTATGCTAAAACTGACATCTGGAAATTGTATCCATGGGCTAATGCCTAATTGAATAAATCTCCTTCTTCAGCTACATCATGATAACTGCATTAAGTACCTTAAAATAGCACCAAACATATGAGGAATAAAAATAAAGTAATAATTATCTTTTTAAAAAATTAAAAATAAAAGCATCTAGATATTAGGGGATAGAAAACAACCTGTAATTAAAGCCATTCCAGTTTGTTTCCATCTTATGGCTTGGATGGCAAATTTTATTAAGGTGTATCACTATCTAAAGCTAGAGCTGTCAACCCATGTCACCTCTCAAAAGCTCACTGACTCATTAACTTATACCTTTAGCAAAAAAAAAAAAAACCAAAGAGTAAGGAGGACAAAGGAGACACTAAAAAAGGAGAAAGAGTAAGCAGCAAAATGGGGCTTGGCTTTGTCATTGCTTCTACCCTGCCTACAATGACATATGAAGCAACTCCTACAAATTATTCATTGGGGAAAACAGTTCTCAGCAAAAGACTTAGGAATTCCTTTCAGCTCTGTTTTATACAGTTTCTTAAAATCTTGAAATAAATAATCCTTAGACACCTTTTATGGTACCCTAGGACTTGGAACCAAAAGCAAAAAAAAAAAAAAAAGGCAGTTGTCGTGCCATATGCCTCACTGTTCAAATCAAGAATATCTCCCCACAAGAATATAAATGCTAGCTCTCAAATCCAATGTCACTGCAATTGAACTCAATTGTCATTTAGGGCAGTGGTCCCCAACCTCCTGGTTGAGTCCATTGAGAGTACAGGAGGCAGGCGAGTGCACAAAGCTTCATTTGTGCATGTCCTGGATTGGATTCAGCATGCAAATCCATCACCTCCCCCCTCCATGCAGCACGCCGCCACTGACCCATGAAGCCAAAAATGGTGGGGACTGATGATTTAGGGCATCTTGTGCACCAAATCCCTGCTGAGTAAAGTGACAGGAATAGCCAAAAGAGCTTTAAATGTGGCAACATAAAGCGATCCCAGCATTTTCAGACTGATCCCTATCACTCCCACCCATTCTTGCTTGTTGTTGGGAAGACCTGGCACTGCCATCACTTACAGAAAAAGTAGAAAGGGAGCAAGAAAAGGAGTGTCTGCAGAATGATGATGGCTTTACCCTAGGATGATGCATCAGGAGCTTTACAGACTACTGAAGATTACCTACTCAAGCAGAAAGGTCCATAAGTGCCCCAGACCAAGCTGATTCCAGTCCTGCCCTATTTGATTGCAGAATTAAAATGAGTCAAGCCCAGAAACGTCACTTTGGCCTTCTCTGAAGAACAGAAGACTACAAATACAATAAGCTGAAAGACAGATACGCTTCCTAAAAACATAAAAACAAAAAGATATATTTTACTATGATCAGGGGCCATGTTGTTCTATATGATCTATGCCAGTTTATTTGTATTAATCATCAGTCAATTCCGTACATCAATTATGAAACATTCTCATTTTCCATTCTCCTTTAGCACACTATAGTTAAATAAAAAATTATATCCATGTACAAAAACTGCCATTTTCAAATCTGCCAGTTTCCTATTTCTTGCATTGATTGATCTTGACTGACTTAAACCATGAAGAAGCAGATTTTAGACATTAGACATCTATTATGTATTTTTCTCCTTTGGTATAAAATTTCACTTGCTTGCAAAGATAAACTAAGAAGGAACAAGAGACGCTGACTTAATGTTCCAGCTTCCGCTCTTTTCATCTTTCAATACTTTTCCCTTCCTTTAAAGAATCAGCTCCTCATTAACAAAACCAATTTACATTCAATTTCTAACTCATTGGAGCCCATGACATTAAAACAAGTTACTATGATTTAAATATCTCAATAGAAGCAATGTGTATTAAAATAGTACATAAAAGAATAAAATAAATTAAGCTCAAAATATATAAGTCACAAACAGGGGTGGCATTCAACTGGTTCGAACCAGTTCAAGCAAACTGGGTGTTAATTTTAAACTGGTTTGCCGAACCGGTAGTTGCAAGGACTGGCTTGACTCCGCCCTCTCCCCCCACTCTGCCACTCCCAGGAGTCTCCACGTGGCCTGTGTTGGATGCCAGGTAAGTGTAGGACCCTTACAGAGGCTCTGGGAGGGTGAAAAATGGGCCTAGCCAAAGTCCAGAAATGAGCCCGTTTCTGGCCTCCGGAGGGCCTCCGGAGGAGACCATTTTTGCCCTTCTGGAGGCTCAAGAAAAGCCTTTGGAGCCTGGGGAGGGTGAAAACACCCCCCCCCCCGCTGTGGTGCCGGAAGGCAACTAGACCCCATGGCCACACCCATTCATCAACCGGGCAGAGAACTGGTTGCTAAAATTTTCAATCCTACCCCTGGCCATGGAAATTTCAGAGGCAAACAAGTATTTACAAAATTACCACTCTTTGAAGTCCCAACTGAGATTGCGATATCAAGAACTTCAATATTCAAATAGGCTCAGATGAAAATAATATGAGGGTAACAATATTATTGGTAGCGAAGAACAGCACCCAGTCAAAATGCTCTCAAATTAGATTATGATGGAAACCCCAATATTTCATCCAGCCTAATCTTACAAAGTTACATCATTCTACAACATATTAACAACATCCACAAAGAAGTTGCTAGCAAGTTATCCTATTGCTACAATGAAGTACAGTTATGCATCTTCTAACAATAAATTTCTTCTCTCCCCTGCAAAAAGCAAAATCCAGACATGCACACCTTACATACATATCAAATTTTCCAAATCAAAACTTTTATTTATTTAGCATTTACCTTGAAGACAGTCACATAAGACACTTTTTGAGATGTCTTCAAATCAGTGTTGACCGCTGGCAACTGCCTGAAGAAGTCCTTGCATTTTTCTTGGCAAATTTTCAGATATGGGTTATCATCTTCTTAGGGTTGAGATTGGCCCAAAGCCACCCAGCTTGATTTGTGCCTAAGGAGACACTTGAACCCACTGTCTCCCAGTTTCAAGCCTGGTGCCTTAACCACTACAGCAAATTGGCTCCTTCTCAGAGCTTAATGAAAAAATGCATGGAAACAATATTAACAAGTTTAAAAATGTATAAGCTATGCAGTCATATTAATCACAATGCAATCTATCTCTATATAATTCATGTCTCAAAAGGGCTATATCACCCACTCACAATTAATCATTTGACCAACAATAGTGCTCTCCAGATGAGTAAGATTGCTCACGTTTTATGCTCTTCTTTCAGACATTCTCTATAGATTCTAACTAGAAGAACTCACAATTCCAACTTCATTTGCAAATAACCATTAGAATGTTCCATTGACATCTGGATCCTAAATTTGGAACTCCTAATCAAACTGTTTTCTAAACATTTTAATCATGATTGAATCATGAATAATTAACACTTCAATTACACTGACTTCAAACTTGTTGCATGAAAAGTTTTCAGTGTAACACATACAGAGATATGTGAAGGGAACAGTAATAATATGTGAATTTATTCTTTATATAAGCAAATGTGCATTATACTGTTCAACCAGATTGTTCATTCTAATAATACTTTATATCTTCATAAGCTAGCATTCATACAATTCTGAGTAAACCAGGTCAGACGGTCTAAATTCTCTGCATTGTACATTCTACTGCAGGTTAATCTCTTCTGCCAGTCCTTCAGTGATTGGAACTTGGCCAAAACTGCTTTTTCAATATCCTTTTGAAGATTAAAAAAGAGCAGCTTAATGATAAGGGCACAAGAGAATACCTATGTCTATGATCTCACTTCATTACAAAGATACTAAATGGCATTCAAAATTATGGGCATGTTTTAATAGCAACTGTTTAACATGCATACAAATTCACTTTTATGACAAGAGTACAAGAAAATATCCATGCATAATAGACTTGCTTTTCTATAAACAGAAGTGATGTTCTAGGGGGGTACAAAGAATGGAAGAATATTTAACTTAGGAAAAGCTTCAAAAGAACCGATTGCAGTGATTTTCATGTTCCACAAAATCCCAGAAATACTCTGAATACTAAGAATTCCTCAATTAAATGTTAACTGTGAACAAGCTTCCCTGAAAAATAACTTGTTCATCTTCTATAATCCTCTGCCACAACAAAGATCTGGCGGACAACATTACATGTATTCTAGAGTGCTTTCTCAGTTCAAGAGCAAAGGCTAAAACAATATTCTTATAAACTGGTTGCTTTTCTTAAAACAAATCCCAAATCACTTTGCAATAACAGGTAGTTTTATGTTAGGATAACAGAGCTTTTCATTAAATAGGTTGATCCTGAAATGCCACTTGAAAAAGCATGAATAAAAGAATTACACATGAAAGAGAGAGAGAGAGAGAGAGAGGGAGAAAGGGAGGGTGGGAGGGAGGGAGAGAGAGAGAGGAGAGAGAAATAAATACAACAAAATTACAATATTGCAAACAAGGAGAAAGTAAGAGGAGTACAAGGTCAAAGCAGCAGAAAATCATTTTCAATAGATAATTGGTAAAAAAAAATCATTGGAACAAAAAGTTATTTTGCTCTTTCAAGAGTTCTGGATGTAACTGGACCTTAACTCATTCATGGGAACCAGGTGCTTTCTACTTCTCCTTTTACTTATCTTGGTTTGCCACTCCCTGCTTTTATCAAGTGTTTTGCTGGATTGAGGATTAAAGCAAAGTAGAAGTTGAACAACTATATAGTCTCATCTCCAATTATTTTGGCACTATCCTATCCTTACCAAATTACCTCAGTACATTAGAACAGTTTCCCATCATGAAGAAGGGTGGAAGAAAAGTAGAATTGAGAAACTCTACTTTTTGTGCTTTCCCTAATCATCCACCAGACCCACTAAAGTGAGGAGGCAAGGAATGTTGCAGGTCCCATCTCCTAAGGAGATATATCTGTCAGGACCAAGTAGAGGGAGTTCCTGTGGTGACTCCCTCCTTTTGGAACATCATCCCCACAGAGATTAGATTGGCCTCCATTTTGACCCTCTTTCGCAAGAGCCTGAAGACCTGGTTCTGCCAATCAGCCAGGGGAACCCAGAGTGGGATGAAGCCCATCAAGTGGCTCGTTTGATTGTGTGTTGTGTAGCAGGATGGGGGCAATAAGGGGTTATTGCTTTTTATTCTTTCATATTGGGTTTTTTATTAAGCGTAAGCTGCCCAGAATCACTGAGAGTAAGGAAGCAGCCAAATAAAAATAATAATAATAAAATAAAAATTACTAACATCATTTTCTCTTTGCAAACAGCCCACCCCTTTCTTTTTCCTCCTTTTCTTTCTGACATAGCCCCCAAAAGCCAGTTTGTTGTTATTGACTTCCTTTGTGCACCTAAGATTCTTTTGTACTTTAGCCCTCCTAACTTTCTTTTGGCATATTAGTTGCCTGATGGTACACACACTTGCTTGGTGCTTGCACTCATATTCAATTTTCTATACAAGTCATTTTTAATGTCCATTTCCCTGGGTTTATTACTTTTTCTCCTTTGCTGAATACACACTTTCAGATTGCTGCTCTTTCCAAGTAGTTTTTCAGAAGCCAGTAGACAGCAATATCAGTCAGCAAATGAGTACCACCTTCAATAAGCAGACTTTAGAAAGGTAAAGAAGCCACTTACAATTACAGTATCACATCACATGAATACAGAAAACTGCCTTATATGGAATCAGATACATTATGCATTCAGCAAGTATTTTCTACATATTGACAACAATTCTCCAGGGTCATTGATAAGACTCTTCCATGTCTGGAGAGGACAGAGATAGAAAAGGAGACTGAGGCATTCAGTGCACAAAATGTGTGTACTATTATCCACTTTCCAATAAAGGAACAGCTCAACAGTAGCACAGAGAATTTCCACTAGGGACTCTATCAGCAGCTGGCAGAGGGGCAGAACACTTTCTCACAGCTAGTCCCATGTGAAGCATATTAACAACCAACATAATATGGAAATGTTTTCCAAGCTGTTTTAATTTTAGAGATCTCATTTTTCAACCATTTGTCTTCAAGGTGGCAGAGAATTCGGGCAAGCATTTTATTCCATATGCTTAGGACTGGACAGACCCAGAGAGATATTGTGCTGTATTTGCATTAACTAAAAATATACTTTTAATATTTCATGAGAATGGCAGACTGTAACAGCAATCTATCTTTCAGGAAGCTTATCCACCATAAATCCATAATATGTTTTATAAGGAATTCTAGCATCAGAATGAGAAGGGAGATAGAAGCTTATCTAGTCCAGCTCCCTACAGAACACAGAATCAGTAGAAAATATATAGCTCAGGGTTGAACTGTGGGGTTCTTGATGCTCTCTGAGCTTGGTTGTTTTCTTGTAGATGTTTCATTACCCAACCAGATAATATCACCGTGGTACTAGGACTAATGTTGTTACCTACCGTGTTGCCCTGAAAAGAGGACCTGGTCTTATTTTCTTTTAACCCCTGAAAAAACAGCTAGGGCTTCTTTTCGGGTGGGTCTAATTATTGACTCACCTGAACACTGCAGCACCGACAGTCCCGCCCAGCAGGAACCACTGCCGGCCCACTTCTGTGGCCACTTGCCGTCACTCACACACGTCTCCAGATCGATCCGGAGCTCTGTTATCAGCTGTAGAGTGCTTTCCAGAAGGCTTTGATGGCTGGGGCCGATGTACGCATCAATCCAGACTTCATTTCTTGCAGAGGGCTTTCTGGAAGGCTCTGATGGCGAAACGGAGGCCGGGAGCAACACATGCGAGCGGTGGCAAGCAGTCACAGAAGAACTGAGCCACAGAGGAAGCGGCCACAGAAGAAAGTGAGGCAGATGTTGGAGTGTGTGAGGCCTGGTTAAGTAGGGGAGCTCCACCCTCCCATCCCCACTCTAACTTAATTTTTACCTCACCCCCTGCACCCTGGGGTGGGCAGGGTCTTAATTAGGGCTAATTTAGGGGGCAGGGCTTAATTTGAGCACATGTGTTCAAAAACATGCTAGAGTTTCTTTTCGGGGTGGGTCAGTACTTGAGTAATGAAATGTCTCCAAAAAACCAACGAAGTTATGATTGCAGAATACAGAATCTGCAATCCAGAAAATCACTTCATCATATTTCTGATTAAGCAGCCTCACATCTGAAAAAGAACCAGCTACCATCTTCCACAGGGCTCATACATTCAATCACTTACCTTAACATTAAGCTGAGATGTGTTTTTTATTTGTCGTAATTCTACACTCTAAAGCAGGGGTGTCAAACTCAAGGCCAGTGCTTAGATCTGGCCTGCAGAGCCACCCTGGAAACAGCAAAAGACCACCCTGCGGTGCCTCTGCCAGCAAAAATGGAGCTCAGGAGCACTATGTGTGACTCTCCCAAGCTGTTTTCTCTGACAGAGGGTTGCAGGAGGCTGTTGCAGCTGAAAACGGAGATCAGGAGCCCGTTTTTTGCTGGCAGAGCGCTTGAGGTACCACAGGCACCCTGACATGAGTGACATCAAGCTGGCCACATACACCCAGCCCCCTCCCCTGATATCAAGCACAACGCTGATGTGGCCCTCAATGAAATCAAGTTTGAGGTCTGTTCTAAAGCACCAGAATACAACTCTGCTCCATAATAACACTTCTGCTCCTATGCCCTGTTCTCTCACCACTTTCAAACACATTCATTCTTTTCTTAAAATTTATTCTATTCTATTCTATAAATTTATAAGGATTCTCAATTCTATGGTGACTACAGATGCCTATAGTAAAAACAAGTATGCAATACAATTTTTAAAAGAATAAGAAGAAAAAGAGGGCCTTTATTAATTTTTATGGTTTTTTCTGGACACATTCAGTTTCTGTCCTTGAATTATAATACCAGTGTTGGACACAGAGTTTTAAAGGAATGGGGGGAGAGAGAGAGACAATTTTCATTTTCTATTTTTCATACCTACAGTGTTTTTCATCAAAGAGCAAGATCTTCAAACTCGCAGCATTTTCAATTTGGTTTCCTCTTCACGGTGTACAGATTAATGTTCCAAAGATTGTAATTTCCTTTTTAAAATTAGATATTTCTAGATGTACTATTAAATATACACAGTGACCTTTTAAAGTAACAGATATGTGAAGCGGGCATGCCAGCAACATTTGCCAGTCACTGATAAAGCTTATTTTCTCTCCTTTTTTTATTTTCAAATTCAATGTTAGTATTTTGAGAAACAACAATTGAATCATACAGACAAGAAACAAAGCAAAGCTTTTTCTACTTCAAATAACAAACAACCCAATTGCACAGAGAGGACATTAAAGGTCAACCCCATCTTAAGGCAGGGCTAAATAATCAGAATCATACATGATTAATGAGCTTTTAATTATTAATAAGAGTTCAATAGACTGTCATTAAAAAGTTTTAGAAACTGGAAACCTCCCTCACCAGGTTGCAGCCTCTAAAAATTAATATATAATTTTAATCATACAACCTGCTGGTGGGAACAACGTGTCCCCAATTGCTTTACTCCCAATAACGAACACTCCCCAATAACATCAGTCCCTTTGATAACAAGGTCAGGGGGCAAATAGTACTTTAATTTCCTGTCATGCTAAACAAATTTAACATGTTATGTTTAACACATGAAGCTAAGTTCAATTTTGTAGGATGCTAATGGCTAATGGTTTTGTTCTTGGCACTCTTTTTTTTCTCTGCTTAGGTATACACAGAAAATGTATACAAAATTCAGCTATTTGGATAAAGCTGTGTTGGGGTTAATATCTGATTTCTCTCAAATATTCTGAGACAATCAGCTGTTAAACACATAAAAAGACAGCAACACTGCAGGACTTTGGCCTTTATCTTTAGGCTGTGAGCACGTATGTGATCATTATTTAAAACAATCAAATATGCCCTGTTATTTGCAGAGATACAGGTAGTCCTTGACTTATGACCACAATTGAGCCCCAAATTTCTGCTGTTAAGTGAGACCTTTGTTAAGTGAGTTTTGCCCCATTTTACGACCTTTCTTGCTATGGTTGTTAAGTGAATCACTGAAGTTGATACGTTAGTAACCCGGTTGTTAAGTAAATCGGGCTTCCCCATTGACTTTGTTTGTTAGAAGGTCACAAAAGGTGATCACATGACCTTGGGATACAGCAACAGTCACACATATGAACCAGTCATATGAATTTTGATCACATGATCATGGGGATGCTACAAAGGTCATAACTGTGAAAAATGGTCATAAGTCACTTTTTTAATGCCGTTGTAACGTTGAATGATCACTATATGAACTGTTTTAAGTTGAGGACTAACTGTACAGTCTACCACAATCTAGTGGCACGAAAGAAGTTTGGATTTAGCACCTTTATATATTAGCCAACATATCTGGAAAGGCTGTTCTTAAGCATAATACAGTACTTCTATTATTTTTTAATGTGTGCATAATTAGCCAACATATCTGGAAAGGCTGTTCTTAAGCATAATACAGTACTTCTATTATTTTTTTAATGTGTGCATTACTGAATCAGAAATGTGATCATATTTATTTAAGCTTGTCATCTCTAATGCCTGCAAGACAGGTACAACAGAGTTTTCAGCCTCTAGATCAGTGTTTCTCAAATTTGGCGACTTTAAGTCCTGTGGACTTCAACTCCCAGAATCCCCCAGCCAGCATAGCTGGCTGGGGAATTCTGGGAGTTGAAGTCCACAGGACTTAAAGTCGCCAAGTTTGAGAAACACTGCTCTAGATAGATCCTGGGAGCAGTAGCTGCTGAAAATCTATCCTCCATTAACTTGACTAATCTGTCTGAGTTGATGAGTCTCACTAATTATTAAGGGGAAAGATTTTTTTATTAATGGCAATTCAATTCAGTCAACAATTGACTGAGCTGCCATTGGTAGGTATATCATCAGACTAAACAGCCTAAACAAGAAATGGAAGCAATGACAAAGTCCTAAGAAAAAAGAATGAAACAGGCAGGAAGAGTCAGAATATCAGCCATTCTCAGGCAGCATAAAGAGAATTTGGTTGTCTCATGCCTTTCTCTGGACCTTTATAAATGTCCTACAAGATAAACTGCTAGTGATCTAACTGAAATTCTGCAATCTGTTTCCACTCTGCCCAACCCACCTCCAGACTGGTTATTGATTTGTATAGTCTTCTGACTTCAGACAAGCCAGGACAAACACTACTAGCAGGCACCTACACTCAAAAAAAGTGCAAGACACAGTGAAGTACACAGAAGCAGAGCATTAAAAAAAAGTATCCATAATCACTACCCTGTGAGTATCTCTGTTGTGAGACACAACCAATTCAATTGTTCAACATTTTGCTTTGGCAGACTTTGTTGTTTTATACCAAGAATAGCTGGGCTCCAGGATGTAGACATTATTTATCCCATATGCTCTTTCTCAGTAGCCCAAGGATCAATAATTTCCAAAGGAAGCGGATCACTTAGTATGTCCCGAGATAGATTTTTTTTTAAGTGAGTCGGTTATTAATAGATTCAATCTGGCTGTGGATGCTTAACAGGGATCTACAGCTCTAAACATTCAAAGACAATTTGCAAGGTGAGGTTACACATAAACCTAGATTTGCTTCCAAGGTCAAGATTGAGAAGAGGGGAGGGGAAGGGGAAGGGAGGGGGAGGGGAGGGAAAGGGAAGGGGGGATATTGATTCCAGATGCTCAGTGCCAGTTTTCCACAAGGAAATTCAATGGGGAAGCCAACAGGAAATCAGAAGTCACTCCCATTGTTATTTTGCCTGCCTGTGGTAATTCTGTTTCTCTGTTTATGTTAGGAAATTTCAATGACCCAACAGGTCAGAGATAGTCTAGTTCAGGAGTGTCAAACTTGATTTCATTGAGGGCTGCATCAGGGCTGTGTTTGACCCTGGGGGGGGCAGAGTGGGCATGGCCAGCTTGACCTCATTTGTGTCAGGGGTGCATGTGGTGGCCCAAGAATTCTGCCAATAAAAACGGGCTCCCAAGCTCCGTTTTCAGCTACAATGGCCTCCTGCAACCCTTTGCCAGTGAAAATGGAGTTGAGGAGGGCCACACAGAGCTCAGCAGCCCCCCAAAGCTCCATTTTTTTCCGGCAGAGGCACTGTGGGCTGATCCTTCGCTGTTTCCAGGGCAGCCCCGCGGGCCAGATCTCAGCACCCCGTGAGTCGATCTGGCATCTGGGTCTTGAGTTTGACACCCCTGGTCTAGTTCATATATTAAATAACTGTTTTTCTCACATACATATCCATCTTGTGATGACTGCATCACCAACAGATATTCCCTGAAACAGGAAACTGTCATCAATTAAATACTACAGAGAATCCACATGTCTTTAACAACATTTTTCCCAATGGAAGTAGCTTAGCAGCAATGAAAACTATTAATTAGTTTCCGTTTTGGGGAGAAGGAAGGAGGAAGACAAGATGGAAGAATATAAGAAGAGCAAAATGCTCATCAGCAGTAATAGGAATGTTTCTTCCAATCCCTAATTGCAGTCCAGGGGACAATTTCAATGGCTTATTTGTATACTAATGTAAACATAATGGAAATCGTAAGTAAGTAGAGAATTGTGCCCAGGGTTTAATTTTTACAATCTATTTAAACATGACTTTTATGTATATAATTAATGTAATATGTCATTTCTCAATCCCTAAAATAACTATTGTAATACTGTAATCACTTTTTATGTTTACAGTAATCATGCAATTTATTTATTTATTCATTCAGCACATAAACTTTTTCAATTGCTGAAGCAACTCTAAATTGTATACAAATCCATTTAAATAAAGCAAGCACACATACAATCATTAGCAAAAGAATATTAAACAATGTGTAGCAAAAAATTAAAATATTCAATGTCAATGTGCTATTACAAATCAGGTAGAAAGCCTATGCTTTTGAAATTAAAATAAAGAAAACACACCATAGAGAGCTCGTTTCATTGGATTATTCATTGGTTAATAGCACTGAATTGTCCAGAAATACAGTTGCTCCTAAGAATTACATGTGGTCTGAAACAGAGGAAAAGTCCCTCCTGCATGTTCCAAACAATACTCTGAATTAATTTTTTGCAAGTTATACAAGAAAAAAATGCTGACTGATGCAGTTTTCTTAGCCAAGAATAAGAGTAACTGCAACTGTTGAATTTCCTCTTCAACACAACTGACTGGCTTACAAATTGTAACACTCCCTTTGTGTAAACCAAAGGACTTTCACAGGCTTTAGCCATTTGGATAGATAAGGTAAGGGGTGTGTGTGTGTGTGTGTGTGTGTGTACACATATTTTTGTGAGATTAAAATTATTGGACAGAGTTTAGTTTGTGCAGCTCCACAGTGTTGGTTCCTCTCCCATCTTAATTGGAATTAGGTTAAATTTAATCAAAGGCATTTTGCCTCAAAGCAAATAATGCAACTGACACAAAAACAGCAAACTGTTTTGATTTCAGGATTTTGAAAGCATTACAGATTACAGATAGATCCTATTTCCTAACCATATGGAAGGACAAGTATAAACAAAACCCTTTGGTATATAGCAGTAGCATATTAAGATAGGGTCAATATACTGTATGCTTCTTGCCATTTTGCATTCTATAATCAGAGAGCTCTGAAATAAAGATGGACTTGAAGCAATTCTCAAGCAGAAACTGATATAATTTGGGCATGTAATGCAAGTTGGTGATGAACTAAAAATCATGATGGCTAGAATGGTTAATGGTAATAAAAAAATATAATACAGTAGATAAGGGGGTCATAAATGGTCAAGGAGATTACTGGAATAAAAAACTATAATTTATTACAAGAGACAAACTTAACATCTCTCCGTGTACTCACCAAGAGTTGAAATTGACTCAGTATCACCTAACTATACAAATGCATATAACTTTATTATTTTAGGTATTTTTACAAAATATTTCACCATGCATTCCATCAGACCAACCAGCACTTGTTCTAATCCAGGAAGTTTTAATACTGCTAATTGCAGTTTGCATGAATTCATTTTTGTACATTAAAGTAAATAAATAGATTCATACAAACAAATCAGTTAAACATCTTAGGGGTTGCATTTGTATGACCTGCTAGGTTTGATTAGTTTTAAACTTGGTTGTTCACCCACACCCACACTTACACCTGGCCCTAGTGTTGTAAACCTAACTCATTTAAGATTTACAATTCAAAGTATCATGTAGACAGAGAATCATTAATTCAATAATGAGAAGTGTACTTTGTAAATCTAACTGCAGAGTTGGAAGGGACTATTTGTGGCCCTGCAGAAAGTTTTAATACTGCTAATTTGCAACCAAGCCCCTGCTTTGAGAGATATATTTGATTATTTTGATTCCCACACAAATAAAAGTTCAGGAAATCATTGTTCCAATTATCCGCTGCAAGCTTCTCCATTACAGTGAAAAAAAATTACTTTTTCTAATATTCACCTGATATTTGCTTCCTTGTAATTTAAGATACGAGGGACGCAGTGGCTCAGTGGCTAAGATGCTCAGCTTGTTGATCAGAAAGGTCGGGAGTTCAGTGATTCAAATCCCTAGCGCCGCATAACAGAGTGAGCTCCCATTACTTGTCCCTGCTTCTACCAACCTAGCAGTTCGAAAGCACATAAAAATGCAAGTAGAAAAATAGGAACCACTTTGGTGGGAAGGTAACAGCGTTCTGTGCGTGTTTTAGTCATGCCGGCCACATGACCATGGAGATGTCTTCAGACAGCACTGGCTCTTGAAATGGAAATGAACACTGCCCCCTAGAGTCAGGAATGACTAGGGGAACCTTTACCTTTACCTTTAAGATTATTAATATGTGTCCATACCAGCTAGTATCTGGTTACTTACAAGACCACTGACCAAACCTGAATCATCCCAACCAACTACTTCATCTAGGGCAGGGGGGTCAAACTGGCAGCCTACAGGCCGTCTGTCAAGCACAGGTCATGCCCACCCCAACTCCGTGAATGGGAAAAATGTCATGTGACGGTAACATGACACCACAGGTTTGACACTCGTGATCTAGGGAGAAGGTCCTGCATTTCCAGGAGGCAAAGGGAGATGATGGCTTTCAGTGGCCCAACAATATTCTATTCCACCTTCTCTCTTCTTTCAGTTTTTCTTTTAGCCTTTTCTGTCTCTGTGGTTGTTGTGGATAAATAGGCTATGGAGAAAGAGAGAGAATAACATCCTTTGAAGTATTTGAAGAGTTCTGTCATATCCTTTTCAGTCCTCTCTTTTCAAGCAAACATGTTCAGCTCCTTCAATGTTAAGTTCTATTTTCCTGATCATCCTTACCTTTTTCTCAGGATCTGTATGAATGCGTCTAATCTCTTTTTAATGTGATATGCTAGATGCAGTATATGAGATAAGTCTCAGTAGTGATGTAGGTTGTGACCAATGCAGAATATATTGAAACTATTTGTTAAGTCCTCGAGGCTACGACGCCATTGACTATCATTGCCGACTCCTGGTTGGTAGAGACACGAGTAGCCAGCTGGCGGGAGAATGCAGCCATTCTATTGGTTCAGCGACTGACAGCTCTGGTATAATAAGGGCTGTCAGCTGTCAAATGCTGCTGTTTGCCGGGTCGAGGTTTACTTTACATTTTGCCGTGTTAAACTGTTAATAAAAGTGGTGTTAGCTGCAACCTGCCTTGCCTCAGTTCCTGTCTGCCTCGTTCTCCCTACAGAACACTATTATTTACTATTGATTTGAAAACTAAATCTGAATTTACCTTTAAGCAGAACATGACATGGCTGACTCACATTGTGATCAATCATAACTTTAATACAGCTAAATGTTTATTTTTCAGTCATATACCTGATAATTTCCCCTCCTTTATAAATCAAACAACTTGGTAAACAATCTGATAGCACATCAGTGGTGGGTTGCAGGCGATGCGTCCCGGTATGGTGCTCCAGAGGGCCGACCCGCCCACCCTCCTTACCTGTATTTGAGTTCTTTGGCACTTCCACCCATGCACATGGAGCACACTGCTCCTGCGTGAACCTCCGCCGAGCAGCTGGAGCGTCACGGAGGCTCACGGACGCGTCGCAAGAGATAAGGACACACGTGCGCACTGTGTGTGTGTGCGCACGCGCTGCGCTTGTTCATGTGGTGGACGCCGGGCCCCATTGCACTGTACCGGTTGCAACGGGATCCAGAACCCACCACTGTAGCACATAATGAAAAAAGACTTAAAAGACTAGGAGGAAGAGAATGCCACCCGGTTTTGCATATGTACAAATGAGAAGCACATTTTTAATTCAAATGTGCTGATTCTTTCCCTTTTCTTCTTTTATGCATAACCAGAAGGCTTTTCTTATTTATCTTTGATAGGGGTGATCCTATGAGAGTCCTTTTCTACCTCTGGCATCTCCTTTAACAACTTTACTCACACACAATACACACAATTTCTCACTGATTTAATCACTCGCTTCAGATGGATGACTTGCAAAAGTGTTTTTATATGCCTGACTGGTTTGCCCCTTCCACTCTCTTGACTTACGAGTCTGTCCCCAAGCACTTCTACCTGGATGCTCAACACTTCTCACCAAGTCCTCAAGCAGAAAAATTACCTCTTTAGCTACTTAAAGTCAGCCCTGCCTCTCCACATCAGAAGCAGTCATTTAAAATCTTCTTCAAAGAATGGCATCACAGGATGCAAGTCTAATTGCCTATCTGGCATTTGTACATACATTAAAACCAGTTTATGCTTCTTTGAAAAATCAAAGGATAATGGGGTGGACTTGAAGGGAATTAGGAGCTTTGAAATGAATGAAACCTAAAAATGGAGCAATATGGCTTACTCTGCTGCAAAATGCAAATATTCAAAACATCTTGAAACAGCAGGAGCAATAGTCCAAGGCATCAGATATTAGAGACAGCACTTTCAGACAATTGCCGTGGCTGATGCTAATGTCCCTTTCCTAACCCTCTTTTGCTTTATTCATATTTATTGAAAATTCCACGTAAAGTAAAACACAACTCTAAAGAAAAAGAGGAAAAAAGGAATAAAAAGTTGCAAAGAAAAGGAGAACAAAACAGAGAACTAAAGTTAAAAAAAAAAAGATTTCTAACCTTCTCTTCAACAGATATTGGACAAACCATCATTTCAGAAATCCCTTCAACCCCATATTAAATCCTCATCTTTTTCAATCATTAAATTGATAAATAATTTCATTTTTTGCTTGTTCTAGCAAAACATCTATAAAAGATTTCCAGTCTTTTAAAGGAAGTACATGTTGTTTTCTGCCTGACCAGACAGTTCTGCTTCGCCATTTCCACTAGTTCTGAAAGTTTATGATTCAGTCCACCATAGTGGGAAGAACTTCAATATTCTTTCATCTTCCATAATAATCTAAGGATTTTTTGCAATACTCAAATTTAATCTTTTTGTGTCATTGTATCAAAAAGCCTCATTTTTTCCTTTCTTTTTCCTACTTAGATAGCAACAGCTAGATGCCATTAAAGATTTCATTAACTAGCACTGTAAAGATTGTATATGAGGTTTTATAATTATGAGTTACATTTGGAAATGTGTTGACAGGGATTTCAATATGTTGCAATTTATTATGATATGTGCAATCTTTACTCAAGCGGTTCCAGAATAAACTCAGTAACTGTTTTTTTTATTTATCTATATTTTACTTAGATTCTACCCAAACAACAGTTCTAATTAATACTAGTATGTATTTATATTCAAAAATAAATACTTTTTTATAAGTCCACCAGGCATGGCAAAATGTCCCTTCATGTGTTTATATCTTAAACATTTACTGGAGGTAACTTCATACATTTTTAATAGTTTGTCTGATATAAAGTACCAAGGATACATCATTTTATTTAAAAAATCTCTTAAATTATAGCACAATATAAATTTTATCCCATTTACCCATATACTTTCCCATGTATCCTTCTGTATATTACATAATGGCAGGCATATATTATATAGATACTGTATATTTGACTATAACACATCTGTAGATTATAGCCAAAACTAGTAGCCCATTTTGACTTGCATTGACTTTACCTAAATGTATACTTTTTTGCAATTATGTGTTCATCGTTTGCAGATAATTCATGTTGAAACTCTGTCTTATGTTTTTCAATTCCAACCATCCTTTTGTCTATATTAAATCTTTCTTTTAATTGTGGACATGAAAACCACTGAATACTACATTTCTCTGCTGTCAATTGTTCTTCTGACCTCATCTTAAGTTCTTCATCTTCCTTTATTAACAAATCTTGATACTGTATACTAGCCATTTCTCTGTGTCTGCTATTTGTCTTCTATAGAATGCTTACTTGCTGAGACTAATAAAGGTACTTTCAGATACAACTTGGGTATTTGTTCCATAATCTTAGTACGACAGTGATATTTAAAAACTTTATTGTACCATTAAAACCAAACGTCAAGTTATGCCCTACTCTTACATAACACTCCTACGGTGAGGACTGGAATTGACCATTGTGGCCTGAAGTGATACTGTATCAGTGGTGGGTTGCAGGCGGTACGCCCCGGTACAGTCGTACCAGAGCCTGCCCGGAGCACCAGATAACGTTCCGGTACGATGCTCCAGAGGGCCCACCCACCCGCTCGAGCTCCTTACCAGTCTTTTAAGTCATCAGCGCATCTGAACAGCTGGAGCGTTGTGGAAGCTTGCGGAAGTGGTAAGAACCATGCGGGCACTGTACTAGTTGGAACAGGATCCCACCACTGTACTGTACCATTCTGAGGTATCATAGATAAATACAATGACAACTTCCAAGCCCTTTCCCATCACTACTTCCTACTTTCTACATCCTTATCAAACTAGTCAATTAACAAAGGACCTAAGCCCAACTGCATAGGTCCTAACCAAGCTAAAATCCAAGAAATCAGGAATTTGGTGGAATTTTTGTTCCTTGTTTATTTCAATACCATTGACAGCTTCGGGGGTAGGGAATGTGGGGCTCTATGCTATCCTAGTTCATTTCCTTCCTCTTTGGCCACTCTCACTTGGTGTTAATAGGAGATGACAAAGCCAGCCTTCACCCACTGCTTTGGGGGGCCCTGCAGAGATCGGAACTCTCTCTGCGCCTATTCAACATCTACATGAAGCCATTGGGTGAGATCATCCATCACCATGGACTGAGATAACATCAATATGCTGATGATACTCATTTTTATATCTCAGCCCATGGTGAATTAAGCAATGTCATGACCTCCCTCTATCAGTGCTTGGAGGCTGTTAGGGGCTGATGGGGAGCAACGGATTGAAACTGAACCCTGATAAAACTGAGTGGCTCTGGGGTTGAGTTTCTTTGGCCCATGGAGAATTGCTACCTTTGGTCTTGGATGGGGTGGCACTGCCCCAAACAGACCCTGTGTGGACAGGAGGGCCTTTGCACAACTATGGCCTTTTCTGAACAAACAATTCCTACTTATCCTCAGATATGCCCTAGTCATCTCCTTTCTTGACTATTACAACATGCTCTACATGTGGCTGCCCCTGAAAAGCATCTGGCAGTGCCACCCCATCCAAGAGTAGGGCATCCAGTAGCATGCATAAAGCAGCAGCCCGCATGGTTTTGTGTAGAGTTCGATGTGTATCACTTCTCCTGCGGGAACCATTGGTTGCCAATTTGCTTCCGGGTTCAATTCAAGGTGCTGGTTATCATCTTTAAAGCTCTTCATGGCTGGGGATCAGGTTATATGAGGGTCTGTCTCTTGTTGGAAATATCTACCCTAGAGTAGAGTTTGTAGGCTGTTAGGGGCTGATGGGGAATTGAAACTGAACCCTGGCAAAACTGAGTGGCTCTGGGATTGAGGTTCTTTGGCCCATGGACAATTGCTACCTTTGGTCTTGGATGGGGTGACACTGCCCCAAACAGACCCTGTGTGTAATCTGGGGATTGTCTTGGACTCGCGACTCCTGCTCAAAGGGAAGATGGCAGTCGTGGCCAGTGCAGGTTGTGTGCCAGTTATGTCCTTTCCTGGACCAACAATCACCTCTCCTGCAGGAACTGCATTGCTTGCCAAATTGCTTCTGGGTGCAATTCAAGATACTGGTTGTCACCTTTATCTGAAGGACCAGGTTATCTGAGGGATCACATTCACCTGAACCACTAGAGCAGGGAGGCAAGGAATGTTGTGGATCCCGTCTCCTAAGGAAATACATTTGGTAGGATCCAGAAGTAGAGCCTTCTCTGTGGTGATTTCCTCTCTCTAGAACATCCTCCTCACAGAGATTAGATTGGCCTATACAAGTAGGTGGCAATGTAAATTTTCTAAATAAATAAATAAAATAAAATTGTTTATTTGTGCTATTTCTTAACTGCCCATCTCCCCCCCCCTGTCCTGCCTGCTCACCTTAGCTAAGGATGTGTAGGCCCCCCATCTGTATCTTAGAACATATTGTACCTGATGATTGCACCATCTTTTCAACTTCCCCTCTAGATCTAGATAGTGTCTACCCTGCTGGCATTTGAGAGGTCACTGAAATGGACTTATTCCTCGGAGTCTGTCATACATTTACTTGGTTTCTCAAAGAATGCCCACATGGCCAAAAAGGTCAAGATGCACCAAAATGGTACAAAGAAGCGCTGCTTGTTTTTTATATGTATCATGGGCAACATCTTAATTGTTTTTCACCATACCCTATGGACATCCCTGGTACCTACTGTTTTAATATCATAGTACTTATACAGCACTTTAGGGAGTCATTTCAGAATGTGCTGATATACCAAGGTCACAGATAAATAACCATCTAACTTGTAGACTTTAAGAGGTAAATAAAACATTTTGACGTTGGGACATTTTAAAAATAAAACATCCTATTCTAATTTTACCTGAATAATCTTATGTCAGTATAATGACTTTGTCATAAACAGACTGATCTTCGCATGAGCCACTTTAGGTGAGGTCAGAAAAAATATTTTATTTGTCTGTTTGTTTGTTTATTAATTTACTTAAGGTAGGCAGTTAGCAGCAAAGTCTGAATATTTCAGAAGTTGGCATAATGTAGGAACGTAGCTAGTGAACCAGCATTTCCTGGTATTAGTCAGGGTAGACACTTTGGTGCGCTTCTCCACACCCCTTACAGACCTCTTAGGAATGGTCTAAAGGAAAGTTGTGGGGGTTTGGGGAAGAAACCATTGAGTCAGGTAACGTACTCCAAGCATTGACCACTCTGTTGCTGAAATCGTATTGTCTGCAATCGAGTTTAGTACAGTTTACCTTACGTCTGTATCTATTGTTTGCTCGTGTATTGCTGTGGTTGAAGCTGAGGTAGTTGTTGACAGGAAGAACACTGTAGTAGATAATTTTATGTACTAGGCTTAGGTCAGACTGTAGGTGGCGTATTTCTAGGTTGTCTAAGCCCCAAATTTCAAGTCTGGTGGCATAAGGTATTCTGTTGCAAGCAGTGGAGCGGAGAACTCTTCTCGTGAAATATCTCTGGACTCACTCAATTGTATTAATGTCCAATATGCAGTGCGGGTTCCAGACCGATAAGCTGTAGTCGAGAATTGGTCTAGCAAATGTTTTGTATGCTCTGGTTAGCAGTACAATGTTACCAGAGAAGAAGCTACGCAGAATTAGGTTAACAACTCTTAGTACCTTTTTGGAAATGTTATTACAGTGGGCTCTGGCACTTAGATCATTAGAGATGAGTACTCCAAGGTACTTGACAGAGTGGGGGTCATCTATGAAGTCATATCTGGCCAGCTTATATTTTGTGTTCTGATTTTTTTCCAATGTGTAAGACAGAGCATTTGTTGGTTGAGATTTGAAGTTGCCAATTGTTTGACCATTCTGACACATAGTCAAAGTCTTTCTGAAGAGTAGCAGTATTGTTGGTGGTGTTGAATAGTTCTGCATCATCAGCAAAGATAATGCAGTTGATTATAATATGATCGCAAAGGTTATTTATGTAAAGTATAAAAAGTGTTGGTCTTAAAATGCTGCCTTGGAGAACATCACTGTCAACAGGTGAAGGATTTGATAGGGTGTTCTCTATTTTGAACACTTGTTGCCTGTTTGACAGGAACGCAGTTATCCAATTATGCAGGGTCCAGAAATGCCATAATATTTTAGTTTTAGAAGCAGTTTGTTGTCTACCACTGAATCAAAGGCTTTACAGAAGACTATGTAAATTGCATCTATTGCTTTGCCTTCGTCAAGTTGTGTAGTCCATATGTTTTTGTAGTGTGGGAGTTGCAGATTAAAGGACTTTTTTTCTGAAACCAAATTGTTTGTTAGAGAGAAGGTTGTTTGTCTCTAAGTGAACGGTAATGTTGTGGGCCAACAACGGCCGGCTGAGCTGTTGGTGGAATCTGACAGTGATGAACACTATGGGACTACCCTGGAGGCTGAGGAAGACTCTGGGTAGCTGTTCGGAGTCAGAGCAGGGACTAGAGAGGCCTGTTGGCCACCAGGTGGCATCTGAGTCAGGGAGCAGTGAGGAAGGACAGAGATGATGTAGGTATGCTTAGGGCTGCGAGGAGGAGGGAGCAGCTTTGGAAAAAGGGTCACAGAAGGAAATAGGAACAGATGAAATAGGAACAGCTCTCCCGGAGAGCTCATAGGTGGGGTGACAGGAGGGGAATTTTGCAGCAAACAAGAATTTACTGATCCAGCCGTAGAGAAAGATTGGGAGAATTTCGTGAGTTCAAGCCTTGTTTCATAGAGATAGCTTTCTGGGCTCCCAGCCAAGGGGTTGCTTATCTCCCTCCTTAGTTGTAGCAGACAGCCAAGTCTGCGTCCATATATATTGTAGAGGCTTGGCACAAAACAGGTAATAGATTGGTTTATGATTAATTCCATGGCTTTGCAGGTGACACAACATAAAAAGATTGGTCTGTAATTTTCAACTAGGGTGGGATCTCCTTTTTTGAAGATAGGGATGACCGTGGCCAGTGACCATAGGTTGGGCAAAGAGCTGGTCCTGAATCTTGGATCATAGATCAAAATATAATATTGGATCACGGACCTAAATTTAGGCTGTGTATTTTGGTAAGCAAATCTTTGTCTGTACATATGGTTTCAATTTTGTCTTCAATGAAGAGACTAATATTGCCAAATCAGGTCTATGAGTCTTTTGCCAGTCAAATCCTGAATAAGGAATTAAGCCTGAGAATGATATATAGAGAAATTGCAAATCTTCCTATACAAGGAATTCCTGTAGAAACTGACTCAAATGTGTTTTGCTTCGTCAATCAGACCAACCTCCATTGTTGTAAGTTTTAAAGAGCTGGCTGGCATACTGAATGACTGCTTCAGAATTTTATTTGTTAAAAATATCTAGAGAAAGCAGGAAAGAAGCTTTTCAAAACTGGAACTCCATTAGTAGAATCTTCCTGCTCTTCAGGATGCTTATCTGACTCTGAGTCTTTTGTTGAAGGGCCTATTATTTGCCTGAGCCTTTTCATCTATTTCTTGATCTCAAAACACTATTTATTTTTCTTTTAACAACACTGCTATGTTACAGAAAACTGCTATACAAGCCTCCTCAGAATCATATCCCATTGACCTCAGTGGCACTTATCTATAGGACTGGCGTCTTCAACTGCTCCCATTAGGGACTTCCTTTTTAAAGTTCCCAGAGTGCTCTGGGAAAAAATATATTGGTATTGTGGAAATAGCTGAAAGCTTCAGCTATGCAGTGCAAGTTTTTCGGACTATAAGTCGTACCAGAGTATAACACGCACTAAGATTTTGAAGAGGTAAATTTTTTAAAAAAAGTTTTTGCACTCTGCAGACCTCCCAAACCCTCTGCACACCCCATTTTTTTCAAAAAACAGGGTATGCAGAGGCTTTGGGAGTCTTGTAGAGTGCTCCTGGGGACTGGGGGGGGGACAAAAATGAGAAAAAAATGCTCTTTTTTGCAAAAATTGGCCCTTTTTTTGCAAACAAAACAGGGCATGCAGAGGCTTTGGGAGGCTTGTGGAGTGCTCCTCGGGGCTGGGGGGGAAACAAGCAAAAAAACAGCCTGTTTTTCACTCGTTTTTGCCCTCCCCGGCCCCAGGAGCACATTGCAGGCCTCCCAAACCCTTTGTGGATCCATTTTTGCAAAAAACGGGATGCATGGGGGCAGGGTTTCAGGAGGCAAAAAATGCTGTATTCAGTGTATAAGACACACCCAGATTTTCACCCTCTTTTTTGGGAGGAAAAGGTGCATCTTATACTACGAAAAATACGGTAGCCAAGAATCAAGACAAGGTATTGAAGCTTTTCATGATCCATCCCTTGGAAAGTTCTACTGCAAAGGTGTCAAACTTGTGTTGTCACATTGTTGTCATGTAATGTATCGTGACTTTTTTCCCCCTACACTAAAACAGGGGTAGGTGTGGCCAGCGCTAGATGCATCCAGCCTGCAGGCTGCAAGTTTGACACCCCTGTTCTACTGTATAGTTATGTCTCTTGCCTATATCCAACCACAGCATGCTACAGGAAATGATACTAATACCAAAATGTGAGCACATTACTCATCTGTTAAAAAATAGCACATTATCAAAACTGAACTTATGTCACCTGAATTTAGTACTGTAGACATCCATATCTCCTAAATTAACAGTAAAGCTAGTGTATGTTAGCCAGGCATCCATAATTACATATCTATCGAGATTCATCCACTATTGTTTCTATTTGATTCTCTCAACCACACAAATGTTCATTTACAAACAACTGTGTAGCTGCCAACAATTCTACCTGCAGGACATTTTCTCATCCCCATCCCTAGAAATAACATAAAATATGCTCAAAACCTGTTTAAACTACTTTCTCTGTTTGGCTAAATCTTCAGATGATTTGATTATGGAAACAATGTGGCAGATGTTTTGGTGAGGAAAAAAACTGGTTTGGACTGCTATGTTTTTCTTTGCACGTGTGTGTAAGTTGTATAATATAAAATTCTGCTCAGGATTCCTTATTATCAAGCTGAATCACCAAGTAATCACTTTTTTGTCTGCAGCCAGATGCTGTCAAAAAATCCAAATCAGCTTTATGACTGAATCATTAAGAACCAATGTCTCTCATCAATACCCCTTACATTGCAACTTTCTGGAGAAAAGGCAAAAAAAGGGAATCATACATGCATACCATTTGTAGGAAGTCATTTCTTGTACATAAGTGATTCTAGAATGGAGAAGGGGATTGAGTCTACATAGAAGACCTGCCAAAATGTTCTCCAGGTAGTTCTCAATTAGTGACTACTTTGGACAGTGACCATTTGCACTTACATTGATGATGAAAAAGTAACTTTACATCCAATTCTTGCTTTAAGATTTTCACAGGTCTGTAAAGCAAAGGAAAGCTAAAATAAAAGTATAAGTACAATCATGTGATTTTTCACATAAGGACTGAGTTGATAGTACCAACTATGTCACTAAATGAGGACCACCTGTAATGTGCTTAATTTACCAAGATTATTGTGCAATTTAGGGCTGTAAACACAGCATACTAAGTGCTAAGAATACAGATAGTCCTAGAAAGAGCCAAGCCATACTTCATGAGATACAGAATTTCCAAAGAACTTGGAAATTAAAATTTGAATGTGAATTGAATCTTATGAGTAAAGAGCTCCCCACAGCTGTAGTCTGCCTTTTAACCTCTGTATCCTACATAAATTGAGACAGCAATAATTGCAAACCAAGAAATCTGTGAAACCCAAAACATCTGAGCAAAGCTATGGATATATCTGTATCTGTTCCCAGAGCAGAAAAGCTGGTATTTCGACATGATGTTCTCGCAACAGTTTTCAAAATAGCAGTTCAAATTATGCCATTGACATTATGGTCAATGTTTATTTCTAACTGACTAATGGCATGGCCAGCTCAACATCACTTATGTCGGGGGCACACAAGCAGTTGGGGGTGTTACTTGGAACCCTGGCACCCAAGGTTGGATCTGGCCCCTGGCCTTGAGTTTGACACCCCTGTGTTAATTGAACACAATGCCTCTTTCTTGTCATAATAAAAAGAGAATGTAACATAAACGTAACTAAATTCAGCTTCAGCAATAATTACATTATAGTTCTTCTAGCTCTAAGACCAGCCAAACAAGTCAATCCAGCAGGTAGGCCTGTATCATTTTATTACAAATCACTAAAGACAGCCATATATTTTGCAATCCCTGAGTACCATGTAATAGAAAAATAATCATCTCTAAAACATGTTGTTCTTACACTGGAATGAGTGAAAACGCAAGCAATACTCTGCATATATCAGCTTGAGTGCAGACCTAAATCATCCAAACCTGTGTACTTGCAAATTCATGTTTATCCAGCACTTCACTACTATATTTCAAAGAAATTGGAGATGGATCTATGCAGCTTCCCCTTTTCAAAGGAACCTAGGATATGTTTTCATCTTAGCACTGGGACTTGTCTTCACATCTTTGATAGGTGATTTTGCTATTTCATTTGTACACCACCCAGAGTCCAACTGTGAGGAAGATGGGCAGTTTCTAAATTTGATGAATAAATAAAGTAACTAAATAAATTTGAACTTCTGGGGAGTTAGGTGAGGTGGGTAGAATGCTTGGGTTCTTGTCACTGGCTTGAACGGGCTCAAAAGTAAAAGAAGAAAATGAGCTGAGCCTTATTAGAACATGGATGGGAGATCACTAGAAAATCTCATGGTTAATAAGACTAGTTTAGAAATTGGAGGAGGAGATACTGAAATAAGCAGTGACAAATTATTTGCTCTACTATTGTCATTGCTCTATCATTGTCAAAGAAAACTACATGGCCATGGTCATTCAATCACTAGGAGTTAATTATTTATTAATTCTACAGTGTCATCACCAGCAACCTCAATTGTCAGGCTTTGTATCTTAGTTCACATACAGGTTTTCTCGTGTGTGTCTATATTTGTAAATTCAGAGCTCTGATTATTTCTGAAATTCAAATACAGTAAGAAAAAGAAAACTAAGTATGATATCTTCCTCCATCTATCAACATACCATATTTTTCAGATTCTAAGATGCATGAGAGTATAAAATACACTATGATTTTGAAGAGGGTTCATTTCTGTCCTCCCCAGCCCCCAGGAGCACTCTGAAAGCATCCTAAAGGTTACTCATGGCCATTTTAGTGAAGGGGGTGGTGTTTCAGAAGGCAAAAAATGTTGTATTCAGTGTATAAGATGCACCCAGATTTTCAGCCTCTTTTTTGAGGGAAAAGGGTGTGTCTTATACTCTGAAAAATACGGTAGCTCATTCTAAACTCTGAATTTAATTATCTTTTGATGTCCCTCTTATGCAATAACATGAATGATTTTGCTTACCTCAAAATTCATTTGGGTACCCTCTTCTGAATTAAGTTTGTGCTTCTATCCCAAAGTCCTATCCTATCCTGATAACATTACTGTTATCAAGCAGTTGGGTCATCCCCTAATTAACCAACAGAGGCTTTTAATAAGACAATATTAAGGAAATGATGAAGCTTCTTCTGTCACAGCATCTCTGTACTATGAAGAGGAAAATTATGTAATAAAACATGTGGAGATTCTGTCCACAGAAGTGGCAGATAATAATTAAAAAAATAATCTTATGTATTATAAAAATAATACACTTTTTAAATTTGAAACTGAAAAAGAGAGGTTACCACCATTATCACAGAACACATTGAATTTCATATTTTTTGAATATGAATATGAATATTTTTGGGGGAAAAAACTGCCACAAGCCTATATTGCAAAGGGATTGGTATAGGTTGCAGATGGCTGAGATGGGCCGACATGCACACTTCTCAAATCCCCACAATTGTGCATTGTGTGGAGATGCCCATCCTGTGTGCCAATTGGTTGAACTGGCTTCCTGTTCTGTGCTTTGCTGCTTGGGTGCCCCCTAGCCAGGACGTTATATTTGCAGAAATATAAATGGGTCAGTTAAGGAACCATCCCTGAACAACGGACACATATGTTCCCTAATGTGCAGTGCCAGAGAAATCTGTGCGACCTATACACTCAAACATCTGTTTTCCTCTTGGTCCAGCACTTCCCTATTCCACCTGATCATAATCACACACAAAGCAAAAAACAAAACAGTACAATTGTGGCAAGCTAAGAATGTATATGCAGGCCTTTCAAGCTAAGAATGTTTATGCAGGTCTTTTAAATAGTTTTACTTAAGAGTTAATAAGATGGGTAGCCTATACATTTTACAAATATAAATTTAATAAAATAAAATATAAAATAATAAAGTACAGTAAAATAAAATAAAAAATAATAAAATAAAAAATAATAAAATTAAATAAAATTAAAAAAAATAAAAAAATAAAAAAATGTGTTCTATATTTTAGTTCCTGCAACTAAAGACGTTTCAGTGCAACTCCATCTACTACAAATTTGGTGAAAGATTATGGACTCCCACAAAATTATGAGGGCTTCCATGTACTTATTATCTTCTCTGATTATCTTTCAATAATTCAAGGTAGCTTCCTTTCATTTGATAACCATGGCCAAATTCTGTGAAATAAAGGGGATGTCAAGACTGGAGATAAATACAGCTCCAAAAGTCACCCAGTTGAGCTCCTACAATTGAGGGTGAACTTCTGGTGCAAGTCCAGTGTCTCCACATGTATTCTTGTATAGTAGATTATAACTGAAGAGAAAACTTGGGTATATACTTCGTTTCTGGAACCAGAGCCACTTGAAGAGGCTTGCTAATCACCCAATCTTCCATACCCAAGTATACTCAGTGGAATCTCATGACTTTGAATGTCAGAACTGATCCTTGGAGAAAATGTAATTCAAAACAGATTTCGCCCCAAAATCTGTTGCATTCTTCAAGAGTAAAAAAAAAAACTGAATCCCAACCCAATACCTCACTTTATGGATTCAGAGTGGGACTACCTAGGAAACTTCACAAATGGAAAGAGGAGACACTTGGATAGGGAGCTGTCATTGTTTCTAATGAATCCAGAGTTCTATTCTGGTTTTGAAAACATTTCAGATCAAACTACAAGTAATTCTTAATCTTTATTTCCCCAATAAAGTCTGCTGTTCTGTTAAAAAAAAATGCTGTACCTAAGTATTTGTGTCGGGTATTGGAATGTCACAATATAAAACATGGAACCATGAGTAACTACAGATAGTGAGATGGGCATCATATAAATTTAATAAATACATAATTGCAGTAGTTGTATGATGAAGTCACTATTCGTGTCATCTTTGGAACTTTAGATCATTTTTGGATCTTTATGATTGGTTGTGGATACGCTTGAGCTAAAGGCAAATAATGCCAACGGGAAAAAAATGTAGAAGTTACTTCTAGCAAATATTTTGTGGATACATAATTGTTCTTCATCCAAGAAGTGTTAGACAATACAGTAGGACTAAGCATGGAAAAAGGTAACCACTTTTTATTGATATTCTATTCTATCTCTTTTGTTAACAGGTGATTTGGAGTTAAGCTTCTGTTTTCAACTTAAAATTGGCAAGTTCTATTCTGAACCAAGCCAGATTATTAAGAAGTTAAATTTGAAAATGAGGAAGATTACTTTTCCAATAGGTTGTAATTCTGACTTTGATCAACATTTTCAAAGCCAGATTCAAAATATTCATCTCTTCTACATAATTTTTATCATTAGCATAATTCAAAGCTTACCTTTGCTTCTAGCTCAGTAGATGATTTGAATCAAAACAGTGTTCCTTGCTAATTATCAAGGTATGCTTCTAGGATGAAGATAAATGGGATATAGTATTGCCAAAAGATAGAATACTGCATAAACAAATTCTGAATTCAGAGTCTTTAGAGAAAGCGGATCTGGTACACAAAAGAGAAACAAATATTATTATGGAAAGTCTGCCAAATGTACTCAAAGACAAACTTAGGAACCTACAGATTTAAGAAGAGGAATGACAGAGAAAAAGGATACTGTTTAGGAAGTTCCTTTCTTGATAATCTTTTGCTTCCAATTGCAGCCTCCAAAAAACAGATTTCTAGGATTTCTTTTTAAAAAAAGACACAAACACACATTAAAAATCCCGTTGTAACTGTTCACAGCTCGGCTATATATATTAAGCTGTAATTTTCCTTGTTTGATCATAGGACAGTACAGTATACAAATACATGATAATTGATGATGATTATGACCTTTAAAAAAAAAACCTACACATTACTGAATTCAGGGACAGCAACCAGCAGCAACAAAACATATAAAACCAATTTTGCAGACCTCTCTCTGCAGCAACAAAATGTTTATATATTGTGTTTTTTTGTACTAAAAATGTATAAAAAACATGCAAAGCACGTGAACTTTGGCCTTTGATCTAAAAATAAGTGTTGGGGATATAAAATCTGCTTTTGTGATTTTGAACAATGTCCTTTATTTAGACATACGATTTGTTACATATTGATAATCCTGAATGCAAAACAGCAATTTAAAAGATAGAACTGATTAGAAAACCTGTCCATCTTCCTCAAATCATTAAAATCTAGGCCTAATTCAAAACAGGTTTAAAAATGTGTTTCTTTCTCCTGAAAGCAAACCAAATTTCTTTGCCAGTAGAAAAACAGGTATTTTTGTAATGTCATATCAATGTACTAAAAATAGTAATGTGTTGACAACTGCCCTGTTTTGTTTTTGTGAGCCTACAGTATAGATAAGGTGATGATCATAAGCACACTTACTTAGAAGAAAAAAGCATCCGTCTTATTTATTTGATTTGATTTAGATGTTGTCCGAATCCTGGACAATTCTGGGCAGCTCACAACATGACAAGTAAAAATACAAAAAAGTAAGAGCAGAACTAACACAAGCTTACAAGGGGAAACAAGGTGATGAAGCTGATCAGTAGCACAAACACACATACAGCTACACCCAGTGAGGGACTCCTGTCACCTTATCCTGGGCCTGGAAGAACAGCCTGTTCTTTAAAGCCCTCCAGAAAAGCATCAAGATCTCAGGGGCAACCTCATTCCAGAGGGCAGGTACCACAACACAGAAGTTACATTTCCTGGGCCCTGATAAATGACATTGTTTAACTGAAGGGACCCAAGGCATGCAAACCTTTCCAGATTGAATTAATAGATTGCTTCTGAATCAATATGCATCAATAGCCCTGTTTTCTGAAGAAGTGGCAATGATTAGTGGTTTAGAAAGCTGCCCAATTCTAGGACATTTATGGGAGCACTATTTTCTATGCTTCTAAAGATGGCCCAAAGGAGGTAAAACTGCAAAGGTCCTTTCTGCATTATCACCACTAGCCCTTTTGAGAAAGGGAAGAGACAATTTATCACTTTAACCATTAGCCCAAAGCAGCTTGCCAGCCAAGTACAAGACATCATACAGTGTAGATGGAAAGTGGAAAGAAATTACACTGAGCATGGTGATCTGGAGGCTCTTTTTAAGATGCATGTACAATCTAAGAACTACCCAAAGTGCTGGTTTCAGGTGCTCCTCTCCAAGGCAATCTTTTATGTAGAATTATTAAAATTAATGTGGCACTTAGCCAAAAGTAAACAAAAGAAAAATAATGAAAACAACATGCTGATAGCAGTACTAAGAACAAGCAGAAAGCAAGGCTTGCTTTCTCTCCTTGCAGGTGGCCAATTCTCACTTCATATTCACAAAAACAGTTTTTCTCTTTTATTACGGTCATGCTGAAAATGTGGCTTAAGAGAATAAGTAAGAAAAGCTGCTTTTTCTGTAGAATTGGAAATAATACAGCCACAATATATTATCCCATGTTCTCAGCAAGAGAAGTTATCTAGGCATCCATCTTGCTAGAAAAATATTTTTTAAAGGAAGAAAATCACTATATGGTTCTTAGAAAGTTGGACAGCAGCTACCAGGGCTTGAGTTGAGAAGATACACTTCAGAGAGTAGCTGCCTATGTGGTAAATCACCAGAACTAGACCATGAAATACTTTTCCTGACAGTGAAATACATTCTGGCATTATATGTATTGATTATTTTGCATTCCTTTTTTTATGATGTTTTGTCATGACTGTGAGTCACCCAAAGTTGATCTGGAGTTGGATGAACAATGAATGAATGAATGAATGAATGAATGAATGAATGAATGAATGAATGAATGAAGTAATACCAATTGTAATAAGATTGAAATCTGCCCATTGCTGACCACATAAGCCAGCGAAAGTAGTACACTTCTGTTGGCTTTCTCTTGATTCACATAGCTCTGAGGATGAAGGAGATGGCAATTCTGAATATTAAGAGCTATTGCCTTTGATCAGTAATATGACCTGATGACATCCCTTGCTTGCAGTTAATACTATTATGAACAATTTTTTTTGTTTTTGGGAGGAGATTTTCATATTTTTCCTGGTTTTTTTCCCATGTGTGTGTTATTCACTGCAACCTTTCATTTACCATTTTCTTTCAGTGGGACTCCAACTTTAGACTTAAACATAGGTAGAGAAAGGGAGCTTTGGAGAATCAATGATTCAGAGAAGTGCTTTTTGTCTAGTTAGGCAATATTTCCCTGCAACCACCCGACACTGCCACCAAGTAGGAAATAAATATGCTCAGGAAAGTTTAATACATAAAATTAACTAATAGAAACAAACAACAACAATATCATTACTGTTACCTGCTCTCTATTTGAATTTGATTATGTGACCTTAGCGCCATGGAAAGAAAAGGGGAGACACATCCCAATTGTAGAAAGTGTCTACCTGAAAGTGTACCAAGGTATAGCGGAAATCACGGATGGCTCCACCCACCCACACCCAGCTCTATGGCATCCCATTTAAGCCATTTTTTCACCAAAAGCACATGCACGGAAGGATCTGTGCATGCACGGAAGAATCTGTGCATGCACGGAGGTAGCGCATGCAAGCAAAGTGAGCATGCGTGCGCACTCACATTTGCAAATTGGTAGGAAAGGGAAGTGTATTATTATAAGAGGCTATAAACTAGAACAGTATTTCACACCTGGATCTCCCCCTCCATCCCCCCTCCCCTGCAACACACATTTTGAGCAGCAGTGATTCCATATTCTCACAAATAGCCTCTTTTCTTGCCACCCCTGCCTCTTTAAACAACTATGCTGTTTCTCTAAAGGATCTCTTCCTTTCCTGATGTATCACACTTCCAGATTGTTGCCAGAGAGTGTTAGTCAGCACTTTTACTTTTGCTCATTAATAACCTCAGGAGGGAATGAGAAGCAAAGCAGCAGCCTTTTTATATTTTCCTCAGATGCAAAACAGGAAAGAAAGGGCCCTCCCAGAAAAGCAAAAGGGATCTGTAATAAAATTATAGAAGGCTTCTTTAAGAGAGTACTGAGACTATTGATTTTATTTATAGGATGCCCATTGTATTTGATTGTTGCGAGATAGCCAGAGGTGGTATTCTAACAGTTCGGACTGGATTGCCCGAACCAGTAGCGGAAATCACGGGTGGCTCCGCCCACCCACACCCGGCTCTATGGCATCCCATTTAAGCCATTTTTTCACCAAAAGCACATGCACGGAAGGATCTGTGCATGCACGGAGGTAGCGCATGCAAGTAAAGCGAGCATGCGTGCGCACTCACATTTGCAAATTGGTAGGGAAGGGAAGTGTATAACACCCCAGGAGATAGCCCAACTTTTACCAAAGTTGGAGCTATGATTGCAAATGTCAAGTATTTGCAAACAGCATTTTACATGATCCTAGAGGGGCATATAATGATTTGCAACGATTTGAAGAGTTTCATATAATTTTTCTCTCTCTTTCCCATCTATATCCAATGGTGGGAAAACACAGCCCAAATTAGAGAAAAAGAGCTGTCAATTTGGATAGGAGCCCACATTCTCAATAACATTTAATTTCTGCCCATACATTTCTAAATTTGATATGTTCCATAAAGCCAATATTCCATAGTTTCCCCTCACGGGAACTGTAAAGAATGCCCAAGCATCATTTAAACGCATTAGTCTATGCAAGAAGCAATATTAATATATAAAATGCTTCAGTAATCTATAGCATATTACAGGATTCCTACACTTGCTGTGATGGTGCCCTTTTTGATGAGTTCCAACCTTGGATTCTATGGATATACATATATTTTCTATTCCATTCTATCCTTACCACATATAAAGAAAGGAACAGGATTTAGTCACGTAGAGTACATGCATTTTCAACATTCACTATTCTGGAAGCAATTTTACAAGAAACAGTTTCCAGAGACAATCTATCTTTCCATCAGATATACCTGAGAAACAGACAGATGGAGGGGAATACTGCCCATAATCATTCTTTTCAGCCATGTAAATTCCAAAGTGCAACATTGAATAATCATTCAAATCGAAGACGTTTTAGCAGGTACGGTTCACACGTTCAGTTGCCAGCCATGCAATGTTGAGAAAACTAAATGAAATGATACCAAGCTGCGAATGTGCATGTGTGAATTAACTTTTAAATTTTCCAATAAAGAAAAAAAGAAGAGATGGAACTTTCAAGAAAAAAAAATCGAAGGTATAACAAGTGACATAGCTTAGAAAGAAACCATAACACTAGGAAGAAGCAGCAAATTAAACTGTTAAAGACCTAGCATAATACAGAGCTCCAAGGCAAAGTAAGTGGAAGGCAGAAAAAAGCAATAGCTTTGACAACACTAACTGCTAACTACTCATAGCCAAGGAGAAGATACATTTACCCCACACACACACACAAAATCCTGCACATCTATCAAAGACGTAATAAATAGTAAAAGGGAATTTTAATTACTCTATAATTCTTTTAGGGCCTATGTATGTGGTCTGTCCAGGGAATCTCTGACCTCCTTCTCCTTCAGAAGACGGAGGAAGGCACATAAGCAGCATCTTTGATCCTAAGCAACAGGGGGGGAAACAGTCAATAAACAGCATAGCTGTAGTGGGAACACTGGGAGAAAGTGAAGCACTTCTGTCTGCTGCCTCTGAGAAATCTCTGAGATGGACAAAGCACCAGATGACTAGAAGAGGGTAATGCTTGCTTCTATCAGAAATAAAAACAAAAACAGAAGGTGGGGAACAGAACCCAGAGAACTATCAAATAGTTCAGACATGTCAAATTCAAGGCCCGCAGGACAGATTCAGCTCATGAGGTGGTTAGATCTGGCCTATGGGGCCACCCTGAAAACAGCAAGGGACCAGCCCCTGCTGCCTCAGCTCAGACTGGCACAGGTGCTCCACCTGGGTATGTGCACAGGAAGTGGTGACTGCATGGTCTTAATTTTTTTAAATTAAGAGGGTTATGGATTATAGGCTGTTGAGGGGAACATAGAATTGACTACTGTTGCCTAATGATCAGAATCCTCACAGATTGTCGCCTCATCCCACCTTACCTCACCCCACGGTGGCACCACCACCAGCAGCAGCAGCAGCAGCTTTGGGGAGGAGGTAAGTATGGCCAGGCATCTACTCAGGGAAGCGGAGCTGGGCTAGACTGGACTGCGGGATCCCGGTGCCCCGGGAGTTTGAGGCCCAGACAGGGGACTTGCCTCTGCTACCCAGGGCTCCAGGCAGCCGGTGCTGCCATCCAGAGGTTCTCCGCATGGCCTGAGAGGGACAGCGAGGTTTCTCTGGTGGATGAGCCTTGGCACTCACCCTGATCTCACCTTCCTCTGCTGGAGACCTCCAGATCCCCCTTCCAGCCTTCCTGGTCCCCCACAGGTGAAAGGCATTAAATGCTTCTGATAAGTTCAACACTATAGTGCAGATGAAGCTAAACAAATATGGTTTATGAAGTTAGCCATAGTACGTAGACAACACTCTTGTATCCAATTTGCAGCATTCTTAGCACTGTCAGATTATATCTCTAATAGTGGCAAAATAGCATCAGAACTTGCACCCATTTCTAAGTGGTATAAGAGTGGGACATTCAGCAGTTCACCTCTAGTTGGTGTTCTCTTCCTGTGCCCACCATTTAAAAAACATTTTTTTTCAAAAAAGAAAAAAGGGCTAAAAGAAATAGTCAATATCACAGCATCAGTGGATAACCTCCTGCAGCCACCTTTCAGAAAGTTAAGTTCAACTAACCTTCCCCCAAACATTTAAACTTTACCTTCTCCAGGATTAAGGCACTGAAATTTTGAAGTTAGTCAGAGAGGAATGTCATAAAGTTTAGATGACATTGATGCAAGTTTCAACAAAATCTTTCTTATTAGCTTTGGTAGATTTATATCAAAAAAACTGCCCTGGAGCTAATAAGATTACAAGCAACCTTTTAATTTTGAATGATAAATTAACATTAGTAAATTTAATACAATTACATTTACATACATTAAAATCTATTCAGTATATCATATATCATAATATAAAGTGAAGTTCTTCCAAAGTTCTTAGGAAGCTGCCCAATTCTATCTGAACCAAGTTATCAAATTATTCATCCATCATCTCCAGGAGCTTACAAAATCAATCTAGTGAGCAATTCATCTCATCCTCTTTTCCTTTCTGACAGTGGAAGGAAAGATGCAATGCACAAAAATAGTAGATTCAAATACAAATGAATGAATGAATGAATCAAAACAATCCATATATATTCCTGTTTCTGATTTTATCAAGGTAGGGCAATGACATCTAAAAAACGTCCCGTATAGCAATGAAAGAATCTGTTTTTTGACCATATGTGGTCTGTACTGAAAATTGTAATTTTGAAATGCTCCTTTTATATAAGTACATGTACAAACACACACAAATGTGTGTTTGTGCGTGCATGCATATGTACCATGTTTTCCTGAAAATAAGACCTTCCCGGATAATAAGCCCAATCAGGCTTTTGAGCACATGCGCTAAAATAAGCCCACCACCGAAAATAATCCCCCTCTCTGAAAATATTGCAACACAGCAGCAGCCCTGAGGTGACCACGCTCACCGTCTCCTGCACCTCAAAAATAATAAGACCTCCCCGAAAATAAGACCAAGCGGTTATTTCGGGGTCAAAAGAGTAAAACATGATATATGCATGTGTGTTGGGGGGGGGGTGTTTCAAAAAAATAGTTCAGCCAGTAAAAAATTAGGGATGAATTCTGTACATAATGGGGAAAGAGACCCCCCCAGAAGGCAGCTCCTGCAATCAGAAATATAACTCTTCAACTTTAAATACCTTTATTTTGTTTTCAATCAGAACATTATTTATTTTCTCAGCAATGGTAGAATCAAAATGTTACTAATGAGATCCTCCAATCCAGCAAGGCCTGTTTCCCATTTGAATCCTTTTTGTTATGGGCCAAAACATTTAGAAATAATTGGAGCATATTGTGCTAAGTATTCATTGAGACCTGCATCTGTCCAACTATATCTTAAGAGTGATCCATAGTGCCTCTGTAGCCTGGCATACCTCCTGTCCTGCTAGTTCAAACTACATTTGCATTCTAGAGGAAACTATTCAAATGTCACTCCACCATCACAAATACACTCAAAAAGCTAAATGCCAGCAAACCCATTTTTGCTTTGTAAACATTCCTAGAAAAAAAAATAATTAAGCTTACAAGTAGACAAATACCCCAAATAAGAGCCAAACAATACTGCCTATATTTTTTTTTCTCAAAGAAATCTGCACAGCCATCTCAAGACAGGAACACTACATGGATATTAGACTAAGGATCATAGAAACTATACCTGTTCTCTGTACCTGTTCTTCTACTCTTTTTTTTACTGTCAGTTTCTTCTCTGAAAAGTCAATAGCTAGCCATCCATTTGTCAAGAGCAAAGATAAAGCACATTCTTAAGAAAATTGCCAAATGAGGACACCAAAATACCTCCCGAAGTTTTAATCTGAGTGGAGACAGCACTTGGAGAAGCATAGTCCCCCTTCCTCAAAATTATTAAGATTATCAGTTAGCATCAATATATCTCAATTAGGCATCTGAAGCAAACCAAGACCTAACCATAAAGGAAATAGAACCTAATTAAGAGATGCAAACACTCCCTACTCTCTTCAAAGTTTTCTCCTTGAGAGAGAAGTGGGGAACACTTTCCTTCATTTCACTCTTATCTCTCCCTTTTAAGGCAAGTCTACATGCTCTCAGACGCTGCATACCACTTTATTTCAAGGCCTTGCCATGCAGGTAAGACAATTCCGCACAAAATCCATCACATTAAATTACTATGAAGCCTATTACAACACATCCTGCAATCTGATCTGCATTTTTCAGAGGGAACAAATGCAAAAACAATTCCTGCTTACCAGGAAAAAATAAAAAATGGATTTCATTGTGAACATGCCACATACCAAAAGGTGCATTTGGTATGCACCTTTTATGATAATTAGTGCCCATCATTTAAAAAATCTCAACCACTGCCCTTAACATCGTAATAAATAAATAAAAATAACTAAGGAAGACCCACCATTCATCCCATTGTAGAGGCCCCTGTGATGGGGTGACAGGTCATCTGCAACTTGTTTCCTTAAGGTGCCTTCTCTGCTGCCGTTGCCCAAATGTTTGAGGTGCTCGGGACTTCCCCCGTAATGCTGTTTGAGATGCTCAGGACTTGTGCCCCTCACTTTTTGGAGGTGTTCCGAGCTTCCACTCAGAGCATGCTTTTGAAGAAGTTCAGGGCTTCCACTGCTGCTGTGCTTTTGATGTTCTGGACTGCTCCCAGGCCTATGCTTTTGAAAGTGTTCTGGGCTCCCGCTCAACATGTGCTTTGGCAGTGTTTCTGGACTGCTACAACTGTGCTTCTGCTGCTCTGAAGTACCTTTGGTTAGGGTTTTATGATGCTCTGGACTTGGTCCTTTCAGATGCTTCTGGTGGTCAGGACTTCCAGAACTTCGAGGTTTGTGGAGGTGGTCAGGGCTAGCACTCCGGTGCTTTTGATGCTCAGGACTTCCCTCACTCCTTGTTTTCTGGAGGTGCTCAGGACTTGAGGTTGAATGGTGCTTATGGTGATCAGGACTATCAGTGCTCCCAGTACTGGAGGTACTACTCCCATCTCCAACATCCCTGATGAATGTACTTGTGGCATTTAATTGGCAAAGACTGGCTTGACTATCAATTGAATTTCGGCAGCCAGCAACACCACCCTTTTCTTCATCCAACAAGACACAAAGCTCCTTCAGCTCCAAGTTTTCCTTCACAACTTCTTCCTGCCTTACTTCCAGTTCCTTCAGCTTTTGCAAATATAAGGCAACCTCTTTATGCATCATGCTAGCGCTATATCTCCCAAGCCTCTGCCATTCGCGGGATACTTTTTTGCCTTTCTGCCGGTCGTCATCCAAGAAGCAACAAAGATCTCGCAGCTCCTGGTTGTCTTCCTGCAATTTCTGATTGATATCCTACAAAACACAAGAAAAAACAAATCTAATCAACATTTACATAAGGTAACATTGTTAACAGCAGAAACTCCGAAGGACATTATAAATAGTTTACGTTGGCAATGCTGCATTTATTCAAGGCCTGTGCAAGATTACTGAATATTTAAATGCTTAGGCACCATGTCCATTCTTTTAGGAAATCTTCTTTTCTCTCATGAATTATGTTACTTTCTTTCTAAATCATTATTTCTTGTCTTTCCTCTTTTTAGTACAAAGACAGAGAAGTTATGATCCTCCAGCCAACTCCCAGCAGTGAAACCAGCATGAACCAACCTACGATCTATAGTTTAATTGCATTTAGAGACCCGCTTGTTATTTTATAATACTAATATTATATGTGTCTCACAAGAAACTCTGGGCAGCGTACAGAAAAGTTAAAACAATCAATCAGTCAAGCAATAATCAATTTCTACAGCCACTCATTTCAATCCAATTGACTCTGGCATCTAAGTATCTAAAATCATTACTGTTAACAAGTATTAAAAACATTTTAAAACTATAAAAACAGCTAAAACAAGAATAATAGACAAGGGGTGTTTATAGTAACGCAGCCACCTCATTAGGTTCACCTATCCCCTTGGTTCTCAAGCCTTCAAGCCTTGCTACAACTAAGTCTTGAAGGACCTTCAGAGGTTTAGAAGTGCCATCCGCACCTGGGGAAAGAAGATTCCCACAGTGTGGGGGCCACAGCAGAAATGCCTGCCACCTAGGACCCACAAAATGTAGCTCCCTAGATGACATAACCTGTAACATGTCTGTTCTGTTGGATCTGATGGGTCAGGTGAATGAAATCAGGGAAAGGCAGTCCTTCAAATAATTTGGTACCGTGCCATGTAGGGTTTAAACACCAGAATTAGAACTGGAAATAACTAGTAACCAATGCAGCAAATATTAGCTAATAGACTGCAAGTTCAATCTTTTTCTTTTAAATAACATTTTCCCCTATAGGCTAAAATGTTAGCAACAAATGTTTGAATGTATATGAGTACCTCTGTGTGAGGGAGATTCCAAATTTTCTAAAAGGGAATGTTCTAAATCGTGTCGTAAAGATAATTTTCTCCCACCAGAAAAAAGTGTGGGTTTTTTTTTTGTTTTTGTAGAAATCATTATGTATATTATAATTACATTTAGATGAATATGCTCCATTTTCTTTATATTTCTTTAGATTATAGCAAGCCATTTCTGAAATCTTGCCAAGAAAACTGCAGGGAATTTTCCAGGCAGTCAATATTGACTCAAAGGCACACCCCACCCCCCAAAATACCATATTTAAACTGAAAATATATTTCCTTACAATGGAAGAACAAATCCATATTTGAGGATAAATCTGTAATATAGGGTTACTATTACATTTATCACCAAAAGTGATCTTTATTCCAATGACATCCACAACATAGTAGCAGAGATACATCTACTAAATCTACATATTCCTTCAACATGTACAAGAAGACTCTTAAAAAGCATGTGTGTGTGTGTGTGAGAGAGAGAGAGAGAGAGAGAAAGAGGTGGGGGAGGGAGGGAGAGAGAGAGGGAAAGAGAGAGGGAACATGAAGCAGCAGACTGATCTCAGGATAAAAATCTAGAGGTCTCAAAATTCTACTTGAAGTCCTCTGGATTTACACGACCTAGTCCAATCATGGTATTCCTTTATGGTAGTAATTGCTACTCTCATTTAATTTCCACAGGGTCCTTCATCTGATGTCTTCCTTTAACTCCAACATTTCAGAGAGAGAGTGCCTCATAGCAAACAGGCAGCATTAAAACAGAATTTTTTTATTTATAAAAATCAATTTTTTTTGCAATGGAAAATATACAGCAAAAAATAACCTTGTGACAGACCTGATGTCAGATGCTGGCCACCTTCCATTCTGATGTGCACATAAAAACACTATCAGTGATCTTGTACAGAATAGTTGCCAGAGACAATGCAGCATTAACTAGCAGATAAGAAGAAAAAAGAAACTCAGTACTTAACTAACTTTTCCCTATTCCTTTAGAGAGAAAAAAAACTCTTGACCAGATGTTATCTCTGTGCAATTTGTTGGAAAATCCTTCTTGCTGAAAAGTCCAACTTTAACCAGAAGTTAGAGAAGAATCTTAGTGCTCTTTTTCTCCTCAAAGCCTTGCCACAGATTTTCCTCTTTTTTTCCCCCAGAGTTCTGACTACACTTTCCAAAAGAACAAAAAAAGAGACGGGGGAAATCTCATTTTGCTACACACCAAAGTAAGCATCTCTCTCTCTCATGAAAATGTTGGTTCAAATCTTTGAGGTAGCAACTTGGTGTCTGGCACAAGAAACTGCTTAGAATGGCATTTACTTTGCCAGATGGTAACTGAGATGAGAATGAGGGTCCTCATTCATTTAGCAACTGATTGAAGTTATAACAGTAAAGTGACTTAAGTCCAATCCTTGCACTTTGCAGAATTCCTGCAGTCACATGATCAACACTTGACAACCGGCCTGCTTTTTAAGACGGTTGCTACATCTCAGGGTTATGTAATTATCGTCTGCAACCTTCCCAGGTAGCTTCTGACAAGCAAAGTCAATGGAGAAAGCCAGATTTACTTAAAGACTGTATGATGCACTCAATAACCATGGCGAGGCACTTAACAACCATGACAAAAAAAATATAAAATTGGGCACAATTCATTGAATGGCCGCCTCACTTGGCAAAACAAGTTCCAGTCCTAACTGTGGCTGTAGGTAGAGGACTATTGTACTAGAGCAGGGGTGTCCAAACTTGAGAACTTTAAGACTTGTGGACTTCAATTCCCAGAATTCCCCAGCCAGCTGGCTGGGGAATTCTGGGAGTTGAAGTCCACAAGTCTTAAAGTTCTCAAGTTTGGACACCCCTGTACTAGACAGATCTTGGGAGTAGCGTCAGAGACCTCTAAATTGAAATTTCAATATTACAGATGAAAATGTTATGCCTACAGAATAATCATATTAACTATATTATATGAAGTCTATTTAACCATATGAAGGAGGGATAAAAGTAATCATCAGAAATAAGAGGCAGAGATCATATTGAGAAATTGCTTGCAGGCCCTCAGACATGAAGTAGGTTCTCTAAGCACTTGAGGGAAGAAAAGGGGACTTTGATGAACAGGTGGCAGGACAATGAAGAGCAGAGGGCAGGTAGCTACATCTTTCAAAAGGATAAACAGAAGAGTCATGGGCTGAAATACATACTGAATGTAAAAAAATGTTTTTGGCAAAACCATAAAAGAGTTGACCAGGACAGCTTTACCGTAAATCTATAAGTAGGATGAAGACAAAGAAATAAATACAGACCTCAGATAAAGACATGAGCAGTGTTGAGAGAAGGCTGTAATGGGTCCTATTAAACCATTCAATAAAAAGCAGAAAGAAGACTGTCTTATAACGTTTATGGTCTCTATTATCTATAAGCCCAAGTCCAGTATATGAAATTTTTAAAGATGAAGTTGAATTCCTTGTAGAGGAAGACTAAAATATTTAACAGGTGTAGTAACAGAGGCCTGGTGGGATGACTTCAATAAGTAGAAAGTAGCAATCTAAGTACACCATTTGTTCAAAAGAAATGGAAGACATAGAAGGCGATGGGAAGTGCACTCTTCGCTAAAAGTATCTATATCTGACGAGAAATCCAAATGGATCAACTTGGAGATACTCTAGAACAGGGATGTCAAACTCAAAGACGCATCCAGCCCGCACGGTGCTTAAATCTGGCCCGAGGGACTGGCCTGGAAATAGCAAAGAACTGGCCCGCGGTGCCTCTGGTAGCCAAAATGGAGCTGGCAGAGAGCTGTAGGAGGCCATCCAGGCTGAAAATGGGTCACGGTGTGCCACAAGCAGCCCCCATGCCCCATTTTGGCTAGCAGGGTGCTGCAGGAGGTATCTGTCCCATCTCCCACCTACCCCCCACTTCCAGAGGGGCCCGTAGAGGAGAACTACAATGCTGATCTGGGCCTATTTCTGCTCTAGAAATAATCTGGGTTAAAATAAATTGAAGGACAAATAAAAGTAAAAACTTTTGTCGACGGCATAAACTACTTGCCTGATTAAGATATGAATCATAGTCTCCAACAAGCTGCAATGTCTTTCAGAGACATTTAACAACAAGTGATGGGAGGAAAGGGTAACTATTCTGTTGGGAGACAAATTCTGTGAAGTAGTCTTTCCAAAAATTGTAAACAAATGTTGCCTACAATTTTGTCCCTCAGAAAGTGGAAGAAAGCATAAAAGCTTTAGTTATCCTTTCCTTGTTATTAACCCACAGAGAAAATGTACATGAAGACTTGTGACAGCAGGAACTCTGGGAGAAGAGGACTAAGAATCAGCAAAGATGGATCATCTAATCCTGACCATAATGGATCACTAAGAGCATCCCTTGTAAACTGCATGACACAAACTAGGGTCTATTAATAAACTCATTGAAAATGCCTTTGAGAGAGGAAGGAACTAAAATTAAATTCAACTGCCTATCTTCAGGAAGAAAATGTGTGTAGCTTTCCCATCTTCCTCATATAACTGGCATTTAATTTTCATTTCAGCCATGAAGTTGATAAAAATCTTAATCCTTTTCTCCCTCCCTCTTCAGTATAAAAGTAGGTATTAAGAGAACAGAAAATAGAATTGGGATCAATTCCCTCTTTCATTGTTCCTTCTGAAGTTTATACCATGGCTTGTCTTGAAAGTAAAAAGAAACTGGCTGGGGAGACAATTGGTTTTTTTTCAAAAGATACATCTTACTTTCGCTTTTATTCCTGAGACTTTCTTCTGGTGTTAAATAAATATTTTGCTTTAGTGTGTAGGATTATTTTCTAAATACATACAGCATCAGCTTTACAGGGACATGCAAGCTATATTTTGTACTAAAGGAGGAATTTAACCTGCAAGCTATTTTCTGTACTGAAAGAAGAATTAACCTTTACCATCATTGCCTTTGTCTGGTGAAAACTTGGATAGTACTGTTTTCATGATGTCCTATTAGCACTCATAGGTGATTTGTCCCATTTCAAAATAAAGCAGAAGCTTCATAGGAAAGCCTCTTCTCAAGAAATGCCTATTTCTAAGCGTCCTATAGTTTCAAACATTACCACACTTTCCTCCTAACAAAAAGGTGAATATTATATTCAAAGATTGGCATCATTCCTATTTTTTCCCTAAGGATTTGATATGTATCCAATACTTCAGTATAGTCTTCCAGATGTGTTGGGCTACATAGTATTTAGCCAGGACTCTAAATCTATCATATCTGGAAGACATATGGTTGGGGAAAATAACTTATCTAGATTTTTTTTATATGTTATGCAAAACATACCTTTTTTTCCCAAGCAGAATAAAAAATGAAATATTTTTCTCTTTTCCTTTCTTTTCTATTTATCTTTCTGCTCAAATTGTCCTTCTTGAGTTTTCCCTTTCCATTAGTTATCTCACCCCAACTTCCAATTAAAAACAGGCCCCAAACAGGTGATTACGACATAGGAAATAAAAAGGGGGAGGTTAGCTTTTCTTTCTCAGCCTTCTTCCTTTATTTAGCTGCATATTTCCTACCTTGATTTTTTTTTAGATTAAAAAATAAGGAAAGGAACAAAAGTCAATACATATTCTAACAATGGATCAATAGGAGCCAAAGATAGATTATAGAGGATGGATGGATGGATGGATGGATGGATGGATGGATGGAGAGGCAGACACCTAGAAAGAGAGGAGATGGCAACACAGACACCATAAATTCTTTCTTCAATACAGAAAATAGCTTACAGGTCCATCCATTGAGATGGATGGATGGATGGATGGATGGATGGATGGATGGATGGATGGATGGATAGACAGACACCTAGAAAAATCAGCTTTGTCTCCCTGATTGTTTTTATTGGATTAAAACTAAATAATCTTCTTCTCATAAATGCATCAGAAGCTGGGAGTCAGTTTAATAATAAAAAAGAAAAACAGAAGACTTTTTGCAGACTTTTCTATTAAAAAAACTGAGTTATGACATGAATCAGGCATACTAAAGCCCAAACAGCAGCACAGAAGAGGAAAGAGCCACATCTCAGGAGTCAAATGCAGTCTATTCATTCTCTGGCATACTATAGTGTGGCTGAAAGACTTCCAGCTGAAGCCCAGAAAGGCTTTCTCTATCAAGAGTCTATTTTTAAAGGTCTGTGCACAGAGGATCAGTCAGAGCTGTACTTACTTGCAGTTGATTTTGCCTCCAGATGACCAGGCAGGAAATTTTTACTAAAAGTTGTGACAGTAGCATTTTGTTACTTTCTTTTTTTAAAAAAAGATTTCGACTTGGGGGTATGAAACCATGATGTGAAGAAAGCTTTTAAAATTGATTGTCCTATTCACTTTGGGGATGTATTTATAACAAGCTTTATCAGCAGAAAAGCTAATAACCCTTTACCAAGTTCACAATCTTTCCCAGATTACTCATTTATTACTAAATACAATTACATAGTATAAGCCACAGGGAGATCCTAGATGGATATTCACAAAGAGCAATATGAAATTATTAGACTTTATTGCTATTACTACTAAAATTAAGTTACATTCCATACTTCTTCCAGATGGGCCAGTATGGAAAGCATAATTCCCTGACCCATTTAATTTTCATTCATAAAATTTATAAAATAAGTTAGGCAAAAAAAGGAGGTCGGCCCTGTACTGGGACATGGGAAAGACTTTGGGGGACTGAGCAAAGGGAACAATCAAATAAAAGACAACATAGCCCACAACAGGATGGTGAGCTGTCACGAGACACAAAAGAGACCTTCTCTAATTTCTCAAGCTGTGAAGGAGAGGAGGGAAGGATTGTACTTCCAGATTTGCAAGATTTTGTCAATGTACTTTACACATAACATTAATAAAGTAATATTAGCTATCGGGTTGTGTGATTTCTATCTGAATTACCCCATGAGGCCGACAAGGCGGACATCTTGTAAATCTTCTATTCTCTTCCAAAGGCAGAAATTTCAGGAATGGTCTCTGAGTCTTAAGGAATTCTTCTATCTGCAGAGTATCTGGCATAAATTTTGTTGCAACACTGGAAGCAAGATGAAGAGACGAGCAAATTTCAGAATGCCATCATATAACTAACACAACAGCCGAGGTAGAACTTGCTCCAACCCACGGCAGAGCAACAACTTGTAGAGTTGCTTCTGTCTTCCCACACTGGAGAACTTTGGAGAGGACCAGGGTCAGTTCCATCCATTAACAACTCAATGCGATCTATTTATGGAAGGCAGGCCAGTGGCGTTTCCCACTTATTTTTGTTCTGAAATTGTGCTGAAAAGGAAGCAACAGCAAAGTGGACTATACTGTTCACTGAGGGGAAGGATTCAGTGCTGGACAACTATCATGACTTCATGTGTAAATTCAAAGGACACTTTGGGGGTTCCATACAAAGAATCATGATTATTAAAGCAGGGACAGAGGGGCTCAAGCAGGGATAGATCATGTGTTTTGGACTTTAAATTACTTGCTGGCAATGTGGGGTGGAATGACTTAGCCCTGATTGACCAGTTCAGAGAAGGGTTGACAGAGGACTTAACCCAATCACTCTGGAAGAACTGATTCAACGGTGTGTAATAATAGATGCCTGACTGGAAGAGTTAAGGCAGGGAAGGAACAATAGGGGGGGGGGGATCTTTAGCCTTTCTTCCCCTTATATCAGGCCTTCCAATGGCCTTTTCAGAATCCAACTCAGGAGAATCTAGGCAAATTGGGAGCAACCAAAAAATCCCTGTCGTAGAGAAGACGCAAAAGAGGAGAGATCAGGGATTGTGGTTTTACTGCAGGGTCACTGGACACATAGCCAGATGATGCCTGGTAAAAGCACAAGCCTTCGACATAATAAATGAAAGGCAGAACTTTAAATTAACAGAGTAGATAGACAAAAAGTGCCCAGCTACTACAAAGCAGCCCACCAGGGAAACTTCATTGCCTACCCCTCAGGAGCCTCCACCTTTTAAGGAGAGCTTCAACATAAAAAGTTGGGCAACCATACTTAATTATTCCTGTTATTGTTTCTTTATATTCCAGATAAAAGATGGAACTTTCTGCTCTTGTAGACTCTGTGGCAACCACTAATTTCAGTACAGAAACCAGCGTGAATAAAAATCAATGCTTTTTTAAAAATTTAAATTGTATTTTTTAATCAAATTTATTTTAATAAAATGCTTTTGGAATAAAAATCTATCTAAAGATAGTTTTCTATTTAAGATACATTAATAATTTAATTTATTCAGCATGAAATGGAGCTTAATTATATAGGATGAGGCTGTATATTCTGCAATATTGGGACTGTTGGTGAGTCAACAGCTGGTCAGAGTAGGAGCCGCTGCGGGACAGAGATGACAGTTGCTCTTTAAAAATTATGATTTAAATTGAGTTGATTTAAATCAAGCCTTTTTACTAGTGATTTAAATCGTGATTTAAATCGACGATTAACATCAAATCCACCCTGATAGAAACTAACAACTGAAACTACTCAAGCTCTAGAAAGCCCAATGATAGTTGAGATGATTGGCAGACAGTCAGGAACAGCAGGACTGATTTTGCAGTACCCAGCTCTTTTGCAGTTGGCAATCAAAGTTCACACAGAGTGCCTAATATTTTTTCTAACTGCCTCCTTTAAAATGCCCATTGTCTTAGGAATTGAGTAGTTCAGCTGCATGATCCAGTTGTTAAGTTGGGGAAAAGAGATGTTCAACAGAGTGGTCAATGCATCAGTTGTTACATCCTCAAATCCTCACAGCTTCAAGTTTAAACTGTCTACCGTGGACCTCACCCTATTCCTAAGGGGCATGCATAAGCTCACAAGCGTGCCTACCATCCCTGTCCTACCGTCCCCATTTATTTGTATTTCCTTTGTTCATAACCAGGTTCATATTTATACCTGCTATCTTGTACATGTTTGACAAACAAACAAACAAACAAACAAACAAACAAATAAAGGTTCTCATTCCCTTCCTCTAAACAACAACAGCGTCACTTTACAAGCAGTGCAAGTTTACCCTACCACCAACACCTCAAATACAGGTAGATTGTAATGAAGCCTATCTATTACAGCCATAAATCATGAGGGTGATGGACCAGATTTTACAATTTTTTTGTGTGAAGTTCATTAAGCAAATGGTGCAGTCATCAAATAAACCCATTGCTTGCTATGTGACAAATTTATATGGAAAAGAAAAATTAAGTGCCTGTTTTGGCAGATTTTGGTCACACAAACTGTGGAATACTGCAAATAGCCATAAATAATGTATTGGTTGCTAAGTACCAAAATGTGGATACAGAACTTGAGAGGAGGGTGGAATTTTGAAACCAGGTCATTAAGCAACTCCTGGAGGGTCCATCATAACTTATACGAAATTATAGAACAAGGAAGGATTTACTTTATGTATATGTTTGGGGAAGAAGAGGCAGTTGTCTTACAACAAAGACCCCAACAGCATGACAATTAGACATTACCCACTCCTACTTATCGCAGATCTATTGTATACCAGCTACAAAATGCACACATCTTTACAAAAGCAGACTTGAGAAGTGCTTATAACATAATCAAAATAAAAGGAGGTCATGGGTATTTAATTCATACAAGTTATGATAAAATCAAATACACAGAGATGCCTTTCGGATTATTGTGGAGCTGTTTTTCTAGACTCATAAACAACGTATTTGCAAACATTTTAGATAAGTATGTGATGATGTACTTAGCTGACATATTAGTTTATTCCTAAGAGCCCTTCTAGCATGTCACATGTATCAGAACCATACTGGGGGGAAAATGACATCAGTTTTTGTCAAACTAGAGAAGTGTGCATTTGATCTGCTTCAATTAAACTATCTAGACAACAGAATTTCCACAGAAAACATACAGAACATCTAGCAAAGTTAGTCTATGTTATCATGATGCATATACACACACACACTAATATGAAAGATGTACAATGCTTTCTGGACTTGACTGAACGTCTACAGGAAATTCATCCCAAATTTTGCTGACCATGTAAAACCACTGTCCCAGCTCTTAAAAGATCAGCAATTCTTCTGGTCAACCCAAGAGCAGGCAGCATTTCAAGAATTTTTAAAAAATGATTCTCGGTCTTCAGTCACCCTGACCCTTTGTGTTGAAGACAGATGCTTCATATGTGGCCATAGGAGCAATTCTGATCCAGATGGAGAAAGAACCATACTGTGGAGAGAGATTTATTTTAGTGTGCATTTTATTCCAGAATTCTCCTCCCAGCATAAACTATAATATTTTCCATAAGACGTTTCTGGCAATAAAAAATATTATTGTTCAATAATGGAGAGACTTACTGGAAGGAGCAGCCCACACTAACCAAAGTCCATTCAGACCAAAAGAATTTAGGGATCTTCCAAGAAACTAGACAAACAATTTATTGGCCTTGTCCCAGTGATTAAGCAAGTAAACCGAGTAGCATTTCAGTTGTAACTGCCAGCATCAATGAAGACTTCATCCTATATTCCCATGATGGCGAACCTATGACACACATGCCACAGGTGGCACGTGGAGCCATATCTGCCGGCATGAGAGCCATCAACTTCAGCGTGCATGCGCACCAGCCAGCTGATTTTTGGCCTTCCGGAGGGCCAGGTGAGGCTATTTTCACCCTCCCCAGGCTTCAGGAAAGCCTCTGGAGTCTGGGAAGGGCGAAAAACAGGCCTAGCGGACCAACTGGAAGTTCAGAAAAAAATCCGTTTCTGGCTTCTGGAGGGCCTCCAGAGGGCTGGGGGAGGCCGTTTCCATCCTCCCCAGGCTTCAGGAAAACCTCCGGAGCCTGGGGAGGGTGAAAAACGGGCCCAACGGGCCAATCGGAAGTTCATTTCTGAACATCCGGGAGTCATGCGCACATGCACGGGAATCATGTGTACATGTGTGGGGAGTCATGCATGCTTGTGCAGGTGGGTGGGGCGCATTGGATGTATGGGACACATGGGGGCGCTATTATGCCTGTGCGCGCACTTTTGGCACGCTTTTACAAAAAGGTTCGCCATCACTGCTATATTCCATCAATCTTTGCTTGTGATAGAGGCATCTTCCTGGACTCTGCTATACAGGGAGGAAAAGTAAGAACAGTGCTACACTGTAGACAGATGAAAATGGGTTGAATATTTGATGCACTGAAAAAGCTAGAATCAGAAATGTCATGGAGGCAGCAAGAGATGAGCATGAGCTGTAACTGGCACACTGCTTTCACAACCAATACCCTAATAAATCCATGCATGCCAACTACCAGACTTGCAGAGTTTGGCAGTGCCCAAAATGAACAGAAGGGATTCTTGTATAGGGTGGGGGGTGCAATGGGATATGAGGCAGGAGATACTGTATATATACAGACATGAGAGGGAAAGGCCAACAAATTCCCAATGGAGGGGTGCGCCTGATTTAGGGGATATCTCTTGTGGTCTTGGAGAGTTATCAGCAGATCAGAGGAGCCACACAGCTACATTTTGTTTTCACAGCCCACAATCTGTGTCCCTGCAGAATCAGGGGGAGAGGATGATCTGAAGGGGGAAATGATATAATAGTATGTGGAATGACCTTGGGAGACTGGGCAAAAATGTGCTGCCAGGGAAGTGTCAGATAAGAGACAGCATAGCCTGTAACTGAAGAGTGAGTAGCACCAGAGGATCAGAAGAGAGTCTCCTTGATTTCTTGGGCTATAAAGAAGATGGGTAAATAATTGTACTTACAGGTTTGCAGGATTCTGTCAATGTTACAAGTTACATTAGAATTAGATCATCTAATGTAACTAATGTAACTAATTCTATAAGAATCACAATCAATCAGGGGTGTCAAACTGAAGGCTTGGGGTCCACGGGATGCTTAGATCTGGCCCAAAGGACCATCCTGGAAACAGCAAGGGACCGCCCTGCGGTGCTTCTGCCAGCAAAAATGGAGCTCAGGAGAACGACACGTGGCCCTCCTGAGCTGTTGCAAGAAGCCATTGCAGCCAGAAACAGAGCTCGGGAGCCCGTTTTTGCCCGTTTTTGCTGGCAGAGCGCTCAGACCACTACAGGCACCCCCATCGTCATGTTGGCCATGCCCACCCTGGCCACACCCACCACAGCCCCCAAGGTCAAGCATAACCCTGATGCGGCCCTCAGTGGAATCAAATTTGACACCCCTGTCGTAGATCATCTGGCTGTGATTCTTACCTGGTTTATCACACAAGATTGACAAGCCACTTAATGAGCCATCACTTCCTGTGTTCAACTGATCGCATTTTTCTAGAAGATAGGAAGGCATTTCTCTATTTGAGTCCTGTGAAATTGCTACCCATTAGATAGGTAGCTTCACATTTCCTAGGAAGTTTATTTTCAAGTGTAGGTCACTTACTGCATTAAAGGACCTCTTCAACTGACTATACTCAGAATGCTCCAAGTGCTTAGGGAGGGGCATCTCCTTCCCTGGAGGAGGCAAAGTCAAGCCACTTACCACACGGCCAATTCTTATAGAAAAGATTGCCGTGCTGCCTTGGAAAAAAAAACTTTATATATTTTAATACCTCCCATTTCACAAGTTTTGCTTACTAATTAACACAGCCCTATTGAACTTTAAGGAATCAGTCCCCTTTCAAAAGAGGAGGGAAGATAGATCTCATCCCTGCGCAGTTTACAAATTTAATTTTAACCATGAAAAGTAATATAGATCAGTGATGGCGAACCTATGGCACGCGTGCCACAGATGGCACACGGAGCCATTTTTCAGGGCACGCGAGGCGCTGCCCTGTCAGCTGGCCAGCACGCATGCGCTCGCTGGCCAGCTGAATTCACCCTTTTTTAAAGCCATTTTCCACCCTCCCCAGGCTCCAGAGGCTTTATAGGAGCCTGGGGAGAGCAAAAACAGCCTCCCCGTCTCCCCGGATGCCTTCCGAAGTGACTTCCGGTTTGCTCGGAGGGTCGTTTTGAGCGCTCCAAAGGCGTCAGGGAAGCCTCCGGAAGGTCCCCGAAAGCTTCAGAGCACTTAAAACAACCCTCCGAGCAAACTGGAAGTCACTTCCGGTTTGCTCGGAGAATTGTTTTGAGCGTTCCGAAGGCTTCAGGGACTGTCCGTAGGCTTCCCTCACACCTCCGGAGGGCGTCTGGGGGGGAGGGGCAGGCTGTTTTCGCCCTCCCCAGGCTCCTATAAAGCCTCTGGAGCCTAGGGAGGGTGAAAAAAGCATGTAAAAATGGGGGGGGGTCGCGCTTGTAGTGTGCACATGAGCACTGGGGGTCACGCATTGCATTATGGGTGCGGCACGCCCGCACATGACCCCCCTGCGCTCCCCCCACTTATGGCACACGAGCCAAAAAACTCTCGCCATCGTTGATATAGATACACACAGAGGAAAAAAACTCCCTGAAACAAATTTCAACTCCTGATGACTTCCCAGACATATCCTTTTGCTACAGGAACCTTCTGGGATGTTGTTTTGACTCCCCAGTCAAGGCTATCCCCATGGAATGTATTGGTATTCTCCCAACTAAGAATTAACAAGATCATGCCTAGCTTATCTTTCCTAAGATAATTTAAAACCAGCTTTGGTGCTTACCCACCGCAGACTAAAATCAAAACACTCCCTTGAGTCAAGCTTAGATTTTATTTCCACATCACTTTCAGAAAACTCTTGCTGCTGCTTCTTCAATTTCCCAGCCTAGTCTGTAGACTTGAGATTTCCCTGTGATCTCCCTTCCAAATACTAATCATCTCCAATCCTGCTTAACTTTTTCAAACCAGTCAAGATCGGCTAAAGGTACTTAAAGAGTACTATCTCCATTACAGACTTTTATGGAGCTGTTTAATGTTATTTCTAGGTTAGTCTTTTATAGCATGGTTTATCTAACCCGACACTCAGATAATGAAGATAATGAGGATGGGATTAATATTGCTTTTACAATGGCTGCAAGGTGTTAGAAGCCTTTATAAAGCAGTACTGCAAAAATGGTGTAAAACAAAATCCAGTTAGATATGTATTGCTGAGGTCTGTTGAGGGGGTAGTTATGATCAGATCAAATGTCTGCTCCTACTGGACTGGTCTTTGCAGATGCAGGACTACCTAAGAGCAATCACTGTATAAAAGAATCAGGAGACAAGGCAGCAGTCAGGGAGTGTATTATTAAAGAGCTGCCTTCTATCCTTCCCGCGAGCCTTTGACATCAACTTTCCAGTTGGAAGGACACTTCATTATTTGAATACCTTAATTAAAACAACCAAGAATATCTTTCTGCTATTTGTAGGCTGCTTCGGAAGACAGTATCCTGGGAGGCATAATATAACCAATTGTCAGCAAGTCAGCAAACTATTTCACTCTGGCCTGGTCCTATGCTATCCAAATATTTTTGGACAGGGTAAGCTACAAATTGAAACTAGTACTTTGCATCAACAGAAGCATTTCAGTGTAGAACATAACAATCACAATGATACGCCTTTCACTGTGTAACACGTACACATACACACATAAAAGAAATTTGTCTTTTAACTTGATTTTAGGTTTATCAGGTTTTTAAAATGTAAATCTGCAGGAAGCATCTTTTCAAATCTGGCAGTATACAATTACAGTAAACCACATGAATAAAACTAGGTATAGGTTTTCAAGTAAGAACCACTCTACTCCTTACAAGCAATGAATATCTGCATGTATACTCAACTCATGTAATAATTAAAATGTATGTTAGCAGGCTGGCTGGGAAATTCTGAGAGCTGAAATCTATGCATCTTAAAGTGCTGCTGAGATTGAGAAACACTGGACTAAAATGTACCTTGCAAACACACAAGAGACCTTCTACTATTGTGTGTCCTGTCTGAGTACAAAGAAATATTTTCTGGCAAGGGCATAACAACAATGGTGGGTTATCTAAGGTTGTATTTTCACATATAATTAAGGGTGAGAGAGTGGAAGAAGGCACCCTGTGAGGCTAAAGCAACAGGGGAGTTCTCCTGCATAATACCCACCAACTTGTGGTCTGTCTTTGTGTAGAAGTAGGCAGTTTTGGGGGCCCATTTGCTTTTTATTAGAATCCCAAGATCCAACATTCAGAAGTTACAAAGGGCATTCAGCAATTTTTACTAACCTAGTCCTATGGCTATTACTTCTAGTATGCTGGCTGGAATTTTGGATGCTTTAGTCCCAGTGACCTGGGAGAATGTCAGGTGGAGAAAAACAAATGTAAATCTAGGGATTTGTTTTGAGGACCAGAACAAAAGTACAAACAACAATCTTTCACAATAAAATCTCTACCTAGTTTGCCCATCCCTACCATTTTTTATTATAGCAGTCCATATGCTCCTGGATTTTCTGCAAGGGGCTACACAGCTGCATAGTGATTTGCAAGGACCAGAAGATCTTCTCATTCTGCCTTTGCTTCCCCACCCCCACTTCCCATTTTCCTCTCCTGCAAGCATCCTTTTACCTTAAGGCCCCGGATCTCGCCCAGGTGGAGCTGCAGGCGGCGGTTGACCTCCCGGATGAGGTTGCTGTGATCCAGCATGGCACTCACTTTCTCTGACTCAGCTTTACGAAGGCTACGAATGAGATCTTCTTTGCTCCATTTCAGCAGGTCCTCATCAGACACCTTAGAGAGGTCTTCGGCCAGCCCTGCCCCACAACTCTCTGATGCTGCCGAGGTTCCAGCTCCACTGGAAGCCACCACTTTGGACATTTTGGCGGGCAAAGTTTCTTCCTGATGTCACAGCAAGAAAGATGAAGCTTCCAAGTTCCCTCGGGGAAAATCCCCTAGCTTGCACTGAGCACCTCCGCAGGTGAAATGAGACAAGGGTCCCCTTGAAGGCTCTTCTTTAAGCAGGACCTGTCCCTCAATCCCTGAGGGTCCTTAAATAACCCCTTTCCTCGACCAATACAATTGCTCCTCTGTGCCAGGTAGGCAACTGAGTCTCCAGGGGATTCAAACAGCTTTCAGAATCCAGGGATAAGAGTTTTTGTGTAAAGAGAAAAGCCAGCCCTTCCTTCTCCCAAAGTTTCTTCTGCCAGCTCTTGTTCAGAAGAAAGGAGAGCAGGGCAAGGTAAAGTGGGGCATTCTGAGGTCAATGAAACCCTTCACTCACTTTCTCTCCTGGCCTCTGGATATCTTTTCCTAGGGAGCAGACAAGGCAGGGAGGGGAGGGGAGTTCCAGTAGTTTTACGATCTTCAGCCTTAGTTCAACCGAAAGTCAACTTGGAATTCTGTAGTTTCACAGAGGCACCTTCGGGCAAGGTGGTCTTCCTTCAGAGGAGCGGAGAGACGGCGGCAGCCACACCTACACTCAAGGGACTGGGGCAAAGGATAGAAAGTGACATCGGAACTTGTAAAAGGCGGCATCCGAGTCACCCTGCAGAAGATCCTGGAAAGGGGCAGGGGGGGGGCGACCTCACAGGCGTCCAGCCAAATACAATGGGAGCAGTGGCTTCGTTGCCCCACGAAGAACCGGCAGCAGAAGCGCCCGTCCCAAAACAGGTTCCATTGGCCGCGGTAGTTGTATCTTCCCCGGATAACAAGGCGCACCCTTCTCCCTTGGAGAAGGCAGGGCAGCCGGGACGATCTGGCGTGCAATAGCCCGGAATGGAGGAGAGAAGAGAGTAAAGTACAAGTACAACTGTCTGGATGACGCACCCAGGGCGAGCACAGCACCACACTACTGAGAGGAACGGGTGGAGCGGAGCAGAGGGGCAAGAAAGTGCCCTCACCAAACCTCCGGGATAAACGGAGCGGGTGGTTCCAAGAGCAGATGCAGAGAAGTGCGTAGTTGGGTTGGTGCAGGCATCCCCCGGCGCCCCACCTCCAGAACCAGATGAAAAAAAAACCTCGCACAAAACCTTCCCTCTCTTCAGCAGTAGCAGCTCAGGAATAACGGGGCATCCCTCACACACGCCTTTTCTCAACTGGGCTCATCCCTCGCAGCCATCCTCCGCCACGGGAGGAAAGCCTCCTACCGTTTCCACTTGTTCCTCTGCAGGGCGCCTTGCCTCGCCCCTGCAGCCCGTCACCGACGGCTCGTTTCAGCGGCGTCGGGAGCTGTTGCTGAAACCGACGCTGCCCCGAACTGCCCAGAGCGTGCATTTGCGTCTACGGTAGCCCCGCACCCGCAGCGCGGACAGCATGGGCTCACTTTGCCAAAGGCGAGTGGAGCGAGCGCGAGGCGGCTGCCGCTTTTCACCTCGGGAGGCGGCGGGCCAAGTGCGAGCCTGGAGGGAGGGAATAAACCGCTAGCTCGGAGCGGCTCGATGGCGCCACCTCCCGGCGACTACTGGTATATTTTAAACCAGTGATGCTTAATAACGGTGGTGGTGGGGGTTTCCCCCCTCATATGCAACGTTACATAAAGCGGTCGGTCAGTCGAGGTTGACGTTCATGGCGGCGGGGAGTCTGTGGTTCTCCTCTGCAGAATGAGAAGGAGGACGTGCAGCAAAGTGGGCTTGCAGTGCTGCGAAGTCGGTGAAGTAATGCAAATGCCCACCGGAGGATGGAATAAGGCTTTTAAACTCCCTCTAAAAATGACCGAATATGGCAGCTTTCTTAGTACCCAAACTTTAAGCCGCTGTTATTCCCCGCCAATTATTCTGGCACGCCAAACAATGATGTCATTGTTTTGCCGGGGAAGAAGGAAAGAAAGAAAAGTCCTGGAGTTGCGCTCTCCTGCCTTTGATCTTTTGTGCCTTGGAGGTAGCTTTTCCACAGGCGGTTCGCTGCCGTCTCTGCTAAATTTCCCTGCGAAGGTGCAAGATGCTGCTGTTGCGTTAAATGCCTTATTACTCCATCAAGGTTTTATGTCTTTTTAAAAGACGTTTTCAAATGTCTTCCCAAAAAAACCGCAAATGCAAAACTCTGCAATACCCACTCCTCTGTGCTTTGAAGTGTCAAATCTTTCATGTGTTTGCATGAATAACCTTAAGTGTTGCTATTTTATTAGGTATGGGGGTTTCTCCGGCTATCTTTCCATCACCCTGACTGGAGGAGATCCGTAACATATTGGTAGCATCACTCCGACATTTGTGAATGAAGATAAAACCTATCCACATTGCTATTGGGTTGGTATATTGTTAGTTGAATGACCATAGAAGATGCTACAAATCACATGTGCAGAAATGAACTAACCCACCAGACTCCTGAACAATTGCTAGCTTTTGTGACAAAAGCTGCAGACCTGTTTTATGCATTTATATATATACTTTGTGGCAATGAAAGCTCTTTTGAGAATTTGAGAATGTGAGGAAGCAGTCTAAATGACTTGAAAGCAACAGAGTAGAAGCACTTAACGGCAAATGGAGCAGAGTTAGAGAAAGGAAAGGTGTAGAAGCATGAAAATGAGAAGCTCTGGTCTCCCCCCCCCCCCCCCCAAACAAGACTTAATCACAATTGGGTCACATAGGACAGTCAGAAAACAGTACTGAAAACCATCATCCTCTCACCTGCTAAGAGTTAAAAGAAGCTGGGAGTCATCCCATTTTAAAAATGTCTCTTTCTTCCATTTAATGGTGTCTTAATTCAAAATGCAAAGTATTTATTTATTTATTTATTTATTTATTTATTTATTTATTTATTTATTTATTTATTTATTTATTTATTCACATTTCTAAACCGCCCCCTCTCCCAAAAAGGGACTCGGGGCGGTGTACAGTCCACAATAAATCACAGATAAAATACAAATATAAATAGAACTATAAATATATGTATGTATGTGGAGGAGGTTAAAATTAAGAGTACTGTACAGAAGAATAAATATGAGGCTAAAAGCCCTAAAAACAATTAAAACTAAAACATTACCCTTAAAATAACCAGATGAGAATATACTACCAGGAGTTCATAGATGTAACATTTATAATCATGCCAGGCCAGCTAGTCGGAACAGGTGAGTCTTCAATTTTTGTCGGAAGGAGGTGGTTCTAATGTCGGGGGGGGGAGGTCATCCCAGAGGGTTGGGCCCATCACAGAGAAGGCTCTACTCCTTGGTGCCGCCCGCTGGCATTGCCTAGTGGACGGCACTTGGAGAAGGCCCTCCCTGTGAGAGCGGATTGGCCGCAGGGATGTATGTGGGAGGATGCGATCCCGCAAGTAACTGGGTCCTGAGCCATGGAGCGCTTTAAAGATAGTAATCAGGACCTTAGTAGTAGTTTTATTGTTTTCATTTGCAGGGACAGACTGACGTGGATGAAGTCATGGTGCAATAGATATGCAGGTGAAGAGCCAATGAAGTGACCTCAAAGCGGAGAACAATGAGGGAAGAAACAGTCATAGAGAGAGTTGGGGTTTTCAGCTGTCGTTGCAAGTTGCTGAAACTTACCGTCTCATTTTCAAATGGAAGATCCCTAGGAAGGCTGGTCCCTGCAGGCTGCTTTTATCCTTGGATAAGAACCAAAAGGCTTTTGGCTTTAAATGGCTATAATGGATGTGTTTTTACAATGAATGGAGCAATTGATGCTAGGCAGGGCATGAGAGAATGCCCTGTTTGGCTATCCGCTGCCTTTGCCTTGGTTTTCTATCACAATGAGAGATCTTCAGCAGTTCATGCACAACATCCTGCCTGCTCCATTAGTAGTCCCGGGACAGAATGACAGTCCTTAACATAAGCAGGCCAAACATGGAAGCCAGTGCAATTGTGGCCTGGTTAGGAGTGGCAAAAGAAACTGGTATTGTCAAGCAATTGTGAGGCTATAAGATTTGAGTAAGTTCTGTGTTTGATCCTGTACATAGCAAGGAAGATGATCTTAAGGGAAATATGTAAGAATTTGCCTAAGCAAGCAATCTTAAGTCCAAAGCAATATGGCAATGCTTGAAAGCAACTCGGGCAAAAGAGTAGAAGAAAGAGGGGAAATACTGGAGAATGTTGCTGGATTCTGTTGTTATAATTATTGTAGTTAGTCTCAATAAATATAGTTTTAGCCTTCCTATGGAGTTGATTTTCTGATCTGATCTACCCAGTGGAATATGTCACAAACATGTTCATGTTGTTTTGGGGGCAATGGTATGGAAATGGTTTGCAATTACTTTCAGATTTTTTTCCAGTTTCCTAATCTAATCTACAATCTCAAGAATTCCTGGGGCTCTCCCTTCAAGTACTAAGTATCAAGTTTGCTTAGTTTTTCCAAAATCAGTTCCAATTAGTTTAGTGCTCCCACTATTGGTATAACACTAAAATGTAAAGTATTGTAATTCTAATAAGGAAACAAATAAGGACTGAACTCCCAGTTCTCATACCTTAATAAAATCAGACCCTTGTGCAGTTTTGCTTCTAAAGACAGTATAAAGACTCCTGTAATTTTGTTTTCATTTATTCATATATATTTTTTCTTCCTTAGACTTGATTGGGGACTTATTGTTTCTGAAGACTGAATAATCATTTATTTCATTCTGTTTAAATATCTGCATCCCGGTACCTTATAAATAATACATGCTTCTTGTAATCTACATTTCTTCCCAAATATTCCACTGAGAATTGCAGTGTCATCTTGTGAATCAAGAGGAAAATTAATTTAATGGGACAAACCAAAAGTTTAGGAAAAAGTCATTTGAGCATTATATCCAGAGTAACTATTAGACTTGCAAATCATAGCAGCTCTGGCTCCTGTATCCTTAACAACTTTGTCAAATACAGATTGCCAATTGCCTTAAATTTATTGACTGCCAGTTAAAAAAAGAATGTAAAAAATATTTGTCAGCAAATTTCAGTGTTGTTACTGCTTTTGCTGGCAACAACTTAATAGCTGTTGTATTTCACAAAGGTAAAGAGAATGCAGACAATGTTCAGTATTTACTATTTTGGGTTATCATTTTTATTTTGCATGGTGCATTGTGCATAATCCCATTTATCCGCTTTCACCTATAGTCAAAATACAGTATAAAGAGCAGGAAAGTACAGCATCCTGAACAGAAGGCCTGGATTCGAACACTAGAAAACTACCTTGTACCAAGTAAGAATAAGCAGTACTGTCTGATACAGCCTTCTCTTTCAGATATAATAAAACTGAAGTCTCTAGTTTAACATTTTTATTGAGTTATAAAATAACCTAAGATACAAAATACTAAAGTAAATAGGAAAACAGTGGGGAGGAAGGGGGGAAGGAAAGGGAGGAAGGATTAGGAAAAGGTAAAAGAAGCATTGACTTCCGACTCTCTCTTGCAGTGAAATATGGCATTAACATCAAATCACAACTTTTTGTTTTTTCATAATAATATAAACTTGCCATTTCTATAAGGATCTGTTGGTCTAATTGGTAAAAATCAAAGTTTCATTCATTTCCACTTCAAGCACAAAGTTCAGAAGTGGTCTCCATGTGGAAACCAAAGTATTCTTGTCATTAATCAAAATAGCCATTTTTGCCATTTCATTCAACTCCATCAACTTCTGCAACCATTCGTCCATAGTAGAAATCTGCAAGTCTCCGTATTCCCTGCTAGGGTGGCCATTTACTTCCTTTAGGAAAGGCCTGAAGATTTGGCTGTGCCTTTGTGCTGGGCATGAGCTTCAGCAATGGATGTATTAAATGGATGTATGATATTCATTGGCTGACTGTGATTGTTTTATTTGTTTATTTGTTTGTTTACTGTATTTTTCAGACTATAAGACGCACTGGTGTATAAGAGGCACCAGGATTTCAAAGAGGTAAGTAAGAAAAAAAGTTTTTGTCCTCCCTGGCCCCTAGGAGCACTCTGCAGGCTTCAGCGGGGCTGGGGGAAGGTAAAAACGCCCCCATTTTTGCAAAAAATGGACGGAAAATGGAGCGGTTTTTGCAAAAGCAGGGGCATTTTTGCCTTCCCCCCAGCCCTTCTGAAGCCTGCAGAGTGCTTCTGGGGGCTGGGGGAAGGCAAAAATGCCTGTGTTTTTGCAAAAAAAAAGTCCCATTTTTTGCAAAAATGGGATGTGAGGGTGGGGCTTTGGGAGGCCAAAAATTGTTATATTTGGTGTATAAGATGCACCAACATTTCCACTCTCTTTTAGGGGGGAAAAGGTGTGTCTTATACTCTAAAAAATATGGTAGGTATTTATTTATTTATCATTAAATTTATATTGCTGCCTATTCGCCCATGGTGAATACAGAACAAGGCAACTTACAGAATTTAAAAACCAGATCTAAAAACATTAAAACTAATAAAAAATCAGATTAAGTACAGCCGTTCACACAAGCCATTTAATGGGCTCCATCCCTCTCTGGGTTCCCCAGGCCCGCTGGCAGAACCAGGTCTTCAGCGCCTTCCGGAAGAGTATTAGAGTGGGGGTTGTTCTAATCTCCGGGGGAATGATGTTCCAGAGAGAGGGAGCAACCACAGAGTAGGCCCTTCTTCTGGGTCCCACCAGGTGTATCTCCCTCGGGGATGGGACCTGCAACATTCCCTGCCTCTTCGCTCTAATAGGTCGAGTAGATGTGACTGGCAAGAGATAGTCCTTCAGATAACCTGGTCCCAAGCCATGAAGGGCTTTAAAGGTGACAGCCAGCACCTTGAATTGCACCCAGAAACAATTAATATTTTTTTAAAATTATGGCTTTAGGATAGTTTTATAGTATTGGGATTTTTTTACTCCCAGACTAATGAGTTTGCATCTGTATAAAACTAGATAAGTTTCAAAAGCGATTAAGGGAAGTTGGACTTTAACTTCTTGTGACTATGTAGAGACTGTACACTGGTTCCTTACTTGACTCCTCCTGGTTTTGCCAGTCTCTCTCCTACAAAAATAGCATTCAGAACCTCAGTGTTTGACCATGGAGTTATAACCTCTCCCTAACTAAATCTATACTCCTCTTGCCAGTTTAACAGTGGATAAAACAGGTTTGGGGGACTTGTGGCCTTCAAGTGTTGCCAAATAGCAATATTCCCCACCATGATCAATGTTGATCCAAAGTTGGGACCACCAGGCACAGGTCCAAGCATCGCAGCCTGGTAGACTTCCACATCCAGAAACAGATAATTTTTCTAAACATCGAACTAGTTTTTTTCAAAACATCAAATAAGACCATGCTATTCTACACTTGACATTTTTTAAAAATGAGTTCAAGGGCCATCTAAACCAGGCAAGGCAGGGAGATGCTGAGATCCAAGGTGCACTCTAATACGTAAGCATCGAGTCTTAGCAAGAGCCAGTCTGATGTTGTAGTTAAGGCATGAAGTGGGAGACTGGGATTTCTAGTTCCACCTAGGTACAAAGCAAACTGGGTGACTTTGGACCAGTCACTCTCTCTCTCTCTGCCTGAGAAATCAACTTCTTCAAAACAACTTCTCTTTTGTTTGAAGCTTGGACAGTAAAAATCTTCTATTTGTTGGGAAATTCCCAACATGTTATGATTTCAACAGTTATAATTAAAATCTGCACAGTTTTTACACTGTTTCAACATTTTATATTTTAATATATAATTACACAAACAGCAAACCAAGAGAATATATTAGTTTATACATTTCTGTAGGGTTTACAAAAATTAATTACATTTTTTGAATGCTATCGGTCCAAAGCTACATTTCTTTTGCCAGAGAAAGTTGTCTAACCCTGATGTCTAAAGCGGCTGTTGTATTGCACTTATGCTCCAAAACCAAGGAACTGAAGAGGTATTTTTTGCCGCAGGTGTTGAAATTTAATAGCCAGCTTTTAGATATTTCAGTATCACTAAATCCCCATTAATAAATAGCACTATTCAAATAGTAATCAAGTAAGAAAATATTAATGCTGAAGACTTCTCCCTAGACATCTTGATTTATACAATTATAAAATACTGATCTGTTACTTTTCTTCTATTGGATTTAGATTGATGATCTTAATCCCAATCACTTTTTTCTTTCCTAAAATGGTATCTTTTGTCATTGATTGGGATAATGAGGACTATTTCCTTAAAGAATTGCATTGATTTCAAAATAAAGGCTTATCCCTTTTGGGTTTGGGTTTGATTTGTTTTCCTGTCTCCGTATTTAGCAAAGTAAATATCACTTCATTTGAAGCCAGTTGGAAAACAAAAAAGTGAATTGCGTGATGTTTTTACAACCCATTCATATGATTGTCTTTCACTCTTTGTAGCTGTGGCATTTGGGAAGGACAGAGGTAGAATGGAGTTGATTGACACAGTAGATTTTAGCTGTGATCATCTTTCTCAATACCTTTTTCTTTAGTGAAAAAGACAGGGAAGAAAATACTTGGATTAAACTGCAGTACTAAGGGAAAATAACATTAACCCTCTTCCTGCTTATCCTTTTCAAACTTATTGTACTTGTGGAATTTGCTAATCGTGATTTCATGAAGCAAATTAAAGTTTTGAAAGTGAGGAGGAGAGAGACAGACAGAAGTTCATTAAAGCTCATATCTTTCAGTTAAAGCTCATATCTTTCAGGCATAAAGGGACCTGTAATTTTTTTTTTTTTTTTAAAAGCTAAATTCCCAATATTTTGCCTCAGGTTCAACCTAGACCCACTGATGATTTTATTAATGAAAGAAAACAGGAGATATAGATAGTATTATATATCTAGACATTTAAAATATGTAGCACTTGCGAATGGAAATTTAACATGCTAGAATGAAAGTTTTAGCCAGGCCATCTCTGTAATAAAATAAATTTCTATATGCACTGGCTTTTTATGACTGGAAATATTTGTTCATGGCAAGCTCTACTGAATTGAAGTGAGAGAGACAGAAAGAGCCAGAGGCATAGATTTTAAATTTTACTTAATATAATATTCCTTTCCTCTCTGACTTGTTCCTTTGCAGATTTTGCCAACTTCTGCATTCTTGTTTACACTCACTTACAAATAGAAATTATGCTTTTCTTCTCTCTGAACAAATTCATTTCTATGATCCAGGAGGAGCTACCGTGAAGTGCAAGATTTTTAATTGCTAGTACAGAGTAGTATGCAATTGATATCAAGTAACCGGCAATAAGTAGACTGAATCAATTTACAATAGAAAGATTCTATTGCATCAGATCAAATACTCAGTTAGCTCAGTATACGGTTTTCCCAAAACTTAACGAAGATGCTTCTGAGATGCATTTTAGCAACATCTCCCATCTGCTCTTTGTTTCTCCTTCTGTCTCAAGCAATTTATAATCAGAAGTGCAAGTGGGATTGCCCAATGATACCAGCGAAAGATCTAAATTTGAGCAGGCTGAGGCAGTACCGCCCAGCTCCATATGTTCATCTACATAAGCCTTCCCAAGGTTAGTGCTCTTTATGCACATGAAGATCACAGCTCCCAGATATCCAAGCCCACATGCCATGCTGAAAATGCTGGGAACTGTCGCTCCAGCATGTCTAAGGGGCATCCGATTAGGGAAATCTGTAGCTAACCAGTGTTGCATTGCCTAAAATTCGCAACTACTAGTAGGTAGACAGTGGTTTAGAACACACCATTGTCATTATTTAAGTGTTTGTTTGTGTAATTTATACCTTCTCAATCCAGAATGGATCCAGATGACTTGAAAGGAATGTTTAACTCCACGTATTAAACCACAATAATAGAACATAATAAATAATAACAATAAGAAATTATGGATCATAAGTAGGCTATTCTCTGCTAAGAAAGCGGGAATGAGTAGAGCTTTTATTGCTAATAACTGACAATATAATTGTCTGTCATTCTTAGAACAGCAACATGTGAAAAAGTGTAATATAAGTGCTAACATAGCCACAATAAAAAAAAGATCCTCTCCCATTCACATATGTGGCCCTTGACCACCAAAATGTTGTATTTTGTAGACAATCTTCTTACTGGTTTCAGCCACCTTCCCTCAACATAATTTCTTGGAAACAAGAGGTAAATGAAGCTGAAGGAAGTGATAGATTGAGATAGAGTCTCACTTCCTGCCATATTTTTTTCTATTTTTTAAAAAATTTGTGTCTTCCTATTGCCTTTCTAAGGAAGAACTACATATTACCAAATATCTGGCTTGATAATTTTGCCTAGAACCACGTTCAATTTGACAAGGACTGTATATGGTACCAAAGGCAGAGCTCATGTCCCAAGTAGTGTAATAACTTCCAAAGAAATCCCAACCTGTCTTTCATCAAAAAAGAAATGAAGTAAGACTAAGTGTTAAAGTGATTTCAGTTGTGAGGGTTATACAGAGTCTGAAGCATCTGTTTGTGACTGTGGGTAGCTTTAACAGCGCTCTTGATACAGAAAACATAGTCTACCAGATTAGCAAGGAGCAAGCAGCAAGAAGAGACTCTGGAGACCGGCTTCTGAAAGTCCAGGTTAAAAATATCTCAGCATTTTAGTGGGAGGCAAGAAATAAAAGAATGTGCCAGTAGAGACATATTGTAGATTGATGCACCCAAATAACAGAGTCAACAACAGTGGCAAAGTCTGTGGCACCAGCTTTTCCTCAATGTGCAAATGTATAAAAAAAGAATCAAGTTAGTTTCTTACAAAATAAAGCAATTTAATATATATTACATTTATTCTAAGTATCCTGGTTCTTGGCCTCTCAGTGGAACTGTAGCACAGACGGATGATTTAGATAGATCATTGACATAAACCAGTCTGCATTATAATCCCACCAAGGACTGTGATACATCCCTGCTCTTTTTTTTTTTTTTTTTTTTTGCTGGTGAACCTTTCAGTTCCATTATCTTTAGCTGGTGAATAATAGAAGCCAAGTTGTATTTCCCCAGACAGTTTCTGCAAGCAAACACTTACCTTCTAATAAATGCCAACCAGGAAATGCTAATATCCTTGTCATCCTACTCTAAAACCAAAATGACTTCAGGTGAAATTCACCTGAAACCTTTGACAGATTCTCGTCTCCTGGGAAGTTTATTTGGCAACAGATCTCTGCAGTCATCCACTTTTGAGGGCATTAGGGAAGGTCAGGCATAGCTAACAGTAAGAAGATTCAGTTGGCTTCAGCATTATCATTGATTCCAGAATTAAACCCATGGAAGTGATACAGATATAAGATGCAAGCTCAGCTAAATGACTCTCTTCAAACAGGAAACGCTGGCTGGGAAATGACGCAGACAAGACATTTTCTCTCAATACTTTCCAAGAACTGTTTCTAGTTTTGTATTCCCAATCAATCAAAGTATACATTAGAGATAGGGAGAGAGAAAAGGCTCAGCTGTTAGGCATTATTAGGGATGAATTTCCACTGTTACAGTGGAAATAAAGCAGAAAGTGGTAACCTCTGTTCTCAATGCTGCATGTGGCTCCCAACTGTTCTTTTGTGTTGTCCTCACACATCCTATCTCAAGGTGCTCAAATTTAGCAGCATGGTTGCCCATGATTTGGAAGGGGGAAACACATGTAAAGTGTTGTAGATGAAAGTACTAGGACACATGTCATAATTTAAAGTAGCAAAGATCTACTCCAAAAAAACAAAACAAAGGTTTGGGCTCCCACATGTGCATCAATATCCTATCTACTTCTACCTTTAACCTTGAACATATACACATGCTGGAGCTGGTCATTAGCTCTCCTTAATAGAAAGCTTAAGGGGTTTGGCTAAATAATGCTAGCAGAAGCCAGACAAAACTCCCAGGTTATGGTACTTATGGTAGTTATTCTGTAGAAAGTTAAAAAAAATCTTGGCATCACTATGAACCATGGAAAATCCCAACTCAAGAGCAATAAAACTTATAAGGGGAAGGAATGATAACCTAGCTGGTTACCCCACCTCAAAAAGGACTTATTACAGAATTTTAAAAAGCCAACCAAATGATCAAAGGGCTGGAACTCTTTCTGAAGTGCCAAAAGGAGTCTATTAGTTCCAGTTTTCTGGATGCCTTTGAAGATTACTGCAGGAAAACTTTGAAAGGACAAATAAATTAAGACAGAGACATGCAGTCGTATAAAGCCTGCATTTTCGTGTTTTCTGGTCTCATTGGGGTAGAGGTGGAAGAAGAAGAAAATTTCCATTGTTTCTGTAGTCTCCCAATCCGATTTTTATAGAGCTGAGGTGGGCAATGGTTGGAGTGCAGTACTGCAGGCTACTTCAGCTGACTGCTAGCTGCAGTTCGGCAGTTCAAATCTCACCGGCTCAAGGTTGACTCAGCCTTTCATTCTTCTGAGATGGGTAAAATGAGAACTCAGATTGTTGGGGGCAATATGCTGACTCTGTAAACTGCTTAAAGAGGACTGCAAAAGCACTAGGAAGCAGTATATAAGTCTAAGTGTTATTGCTAAGTGGTATTGCTATATATTTTTATGTGGTCTTTGTGAGAAAGAGTGTTGTAAGCCACCCAGAATCATGTACTTGTGATGGGTGGCTATGTAAAGTGAAATACATGTCATAAATACATAAATAAAATCAGGAAGAAAGAAGAGCAGAGACCAAGAAAGGAGAAGTGAAGATGTGTAGTATAAGTTCCAAATGCCTCTTAATGATCAATAGAATTAAAGATTCAAAAAGTGTAATGCTTCTGCAACAGCTTGTCATATAACATTTCAAATAGGTGGTACTTAATTTCATGAGTTTCCCTGACACTTTGTAAAACTTTCCAAAATCAAGTGGCTGGGCTGTATGCAAAGATGTATCAAGAATATCCAAGAAGAGATAAGAAAAGTCTGTATCTCATTAGAGAGGCAATATACTGATCCATCACTAAGGTCATGGAAAGAAACTGCAGAGGTCCAGAGCTAACTCTAAAATAGACATCACAATATAAACATTATTTTTAAGGGCTACCAAAGAACAAAATACCATGCATTCAAATTCAAAGTAAAATGTGACCACTGGATACATTAATATAGCAGAAGAGATAATAAGAGCACTGTCAGATATCTAATTTAAATCAGCATTCATGGTTATAATCATATGACAAGTACTTGAACCTAGAAGACAACATTTAGCAATTAAAATGTGACCTTGGGATCTCTGCTAAAGAGAATGTCTGTGAATGCCCTGAAAAGTTTATCAAAAGAAGTTGGATCACCCTAGACTGAAAATCTATGTAAAACTGGCAACATAGGAAGATATGCTCTATTGACTTGATCTCATCCTATTAACACAAAGAAAGCTTGGAGAAAAAGAGTTTTACAAAATGAGCCTTCTAACAGAGCAATTGAGCCCAGGTAAAGACCCATCAGTCTTTGGGATAAGTGAGTGAATACAAATAGGCTGCTGGAGCAGCTCTTCAACAGCGCCTGAGTGATCAATACAACCTTGAAGACTGGTTTCAATCGTTCTAGTGTTTTTTGTGGAATATTCTCTGTTAAACCTCTGCCTTATACTTAGGTAAAGGGAAAGTTTCCCCTCGCACATATGTGCTAGTCATTCCCGACTCTAGGGGGCAGTGCTCATCTCCATTTCAAAGCTGAAGAGCCAGCACTGTCCGAAGATGTCTCTGTGGTCATGTGGCCAGCATGACTAAACACCGAAGGCACACGGAATGCTGGTCCCTAATTTTCTACTTGCATTTTTACATGCTTTCGAACTGCTAGGTTGGCAGAAGCTGGGACAAGTAAAGGAGCTCACTCCATTACGCAGCACTAGGGATTTAAACCGCTGAACTACCGGCCTTTCTGATCGACAAGCTCAGCGTCTTAGCCCCAAAGCCACTGAGTCCCTTTGCCTTTGTCACGATGTTAAAAAGTTTGCTAGGCCTGAACTGAATGAATTGACACTCAAGAGTTAAGCTAAGAAAGAGTTATTGCGCAGGTCATAAAAGTTCTTATCTGAAAGTGATTTATTGTGCATGCGTTACACATACCAAAATTCCTTTCTTCTTTTGTCCGGCTGCCAAGCAGAGCTGGCAGACAGAGCTTTCATTATCAAAATGTAACAATTAGTTTATTTTACTTTTATTTACTTTTATTAAAGTTTGTTTGTTAATTAGAATACTTGTCAAAGACTTTTATTTATTTTCTTAATATCTCAAAAGATATGCGGAAGGGAATCAGCCCGATCCATTGATCTCAGATATCAGGCGTTTTTTCCCCTGACAACTTGGCAGCTGAGATGGCTACAATTTATGGCTGTATTTTCCCTTCATGCTATCTAAAGATAACCGACTAAGCCTAATTAGCAATGTCGGAGAAAAAAAAAGAAAAGAAAAAGAAAGATGGGGCAAGCACAGACGGATCAGCTTCTTCTGACAAAGAATCCATTCCCTCAGACACAGAGGAACAACAAATTCCTTCAGGTGCTGAGCCAGATGTGGGGGAAGGAGCTACAGGACGCGACATCCACGAAACGAGGTCAGTGGTTCCTCCTTCTAAAATATCTCCAGGAGATTATGAATTTTTGGGGGCCAAGCCAAAACTTCCCACTCTGCCAGAGCCACTCCATTCCCAGACCCTCGCAGATTATCAAACAATTGATGAATGGCAACTGCCGGCAGAAAAAAAATCCTCCCACGCAGAAAGCAGACTTTATGAATCCTCCCCAAATGATGAGCAAGAAATGCAAAGCTATCTTGATCAATTAGAATGTTTCGAAAAATATGCTAGGGACGCGAGAATGTGCTTTGAGGAGATAAAGCGAAGTAGGAGGAGCTCCCCCACTCCCAAAATGTCTGAGGACGCCATCTTGTCTTCAAAACAACAGCCTAAGACACACCCCACAGAGTTCATTGGTCAATTAGAACAAAGAGACATGTACATGTCACCGAGGTCACGTGGTCCCTTTGAGTCAACTGAACTTCCGCATACGTATAGACGACTGCAGCCAAAAAGTGAGGCTGCACTGCCATCTGCTGGCGGAGAAAAATTATTACAGCAAAAGATGATGCAGCTTCGTGACAGTTTTAAAGAATTGGCTATGAGTCCTTTAGAAGCCAAAACTTTGCCTCCAAAGCTTAAGTCTTCAACACCCCCTTGGTGGTGTCGAATCCTCCCTAGATGGAAAAAGGCAAAGCCAAAGGCGAATTCGAGGAAGCCAATTTGATGTTGCCACGCAAAGGCCAATGATGCAACCCCAGCATCCCCTGGTTCAACAACCAGCTTTGCAACCAGAACAACAAATTGTTCCGATGCACATTCCTCAGCAGGTATTCACAGTCACCCCCTTGACTGGTGAGTCCAAATTAAAGGAGTCAGGAGAGAATTATAAAGCCTGGGTCAGTGAAATTGCGCTCTTGCTTCGAAGAGAAGGCACACATTCCATGGTTTTTAATCCTCCTCCTCAACCCTGGACACCTGCAATGAGAGACCTCGAAAACAGAGCAATCACGACTTTGCTCATGTCAATGGAAATTGAGATCCAAGGTATCTTTCCACCTGATGCAACTGCCCAAGAAATTTGGGCTATTTTGGAAGATTGCTACAGGCCCGTTTCAATTGAATCTTCATGTTTGCTCATGTCTGAGTTCCATGGTTCGAAGTTGAAACCTGGTGAACGAATTGGTGGACATTTGACCAAACTGAAAAGAATGAGAAGTGAATTGAGACAAAATGGCCATGTAATCGATGATATCCAAATGATTAGCATCATCATTAACTCATTGAATTATGAATGGAAAGATGCTGTTGCAAAGATTAACTACGTGCCTATTGCTCAACGCACAGTTAACCACGTTTGCAGACTTTTAGTGGAAGACGAAGCTATCAGGTTAGCTACACCACATCTGCAACGACCTCCAGCATCAAAGGCTCCAGCCAGACGTCCCTTCCGAGGAAGAGGCTACGCTCCAAGGATGCCAAAATGCTACACCTGCAACCGTGTGGGACATGACACCCGGGATTGTCCCCAACGAGTTCCAGCTCCCGCCACGTACCAGCCCAGAGGAACAGATTCCAGAGGCAGAGGTAGAGGCGGAAGACAAGGCCGTCGTGGTCCAAGGCGTGATTCACAAGCTCCACTTGTGACACTGGCCATAACCAACGTTCCACAACCTGATCCAAAGTTCGACAGACGTCTTTTGTGGACTTTAGATAGTGGAGCAGCTGTGCACGTTACCCACAGAAGGGAACTTTTCACAGAGATGGGCGAACCAGAGCCCGAGTATCGAGAACTGTATTCCTTCACCAACCACACTTGCAAGGTCATGGGAAAAGGAACTGTTTACATTGAAGAGCTCGATACACACATCCCTGATGTTTATTACATACCTTCAGCAACCAGTAATTTGCTTAGTCAAAGTCACTTGTCTAGAGATTTAAAGTTCCAGGTTCACCACCTCGAAAAAGCAAGTTACTTAGTTAAAGATGGAGATATTGTTGCTGAAACCATGCTGATTGGTGGTGTTTATTACTTAAAGCCAAAGCCTAAAGGGCAAGCACAGGCAAGTATGCAAACTCCAAAAAGGCACAACGCAGACCCAGAGAGAGTTGTCCCAGAGAGAGAAAACGTTACTGTGCCAAAGGCTCCTAAAGCCAACAAACAAAGAAAACAGAAACAGGTTGCTCAAAGCAAGCCTGAGGGTCCTCATGAAACTGTAAATGTTGAGAATTCACTAACTGGTAAACTTTTGCATTCCAGGTGTATTCACAAGTGGCACAGAAGATTGGGGCATGCCAGTTTCCGTGTTCTTAGAAAGATGCCGGAGTTCGCAAAAGGTTTGGATCTAAAGGGGTGTAAGGTGTTTTTGGATTGTGCGGTTTGCAAAAAGGCTAAATCCAAGGCGGCTGCAATTCCCAAACACACTACACGCCTGTCGACACGCATTTTTGATTTGGTACACACTGACATAGTGGGTCCTTTCCCACCAACACTTGGTGGCAGAAAGTATTTTTTAACAATTGTAGATAATCATTCTAGATATGGATTTGTACATCCTATGAGAGAGAAATCTGAGACCTTTCAGATCTTTAAAGACTTTGCAGCGTTTGTTTCTACACAATACCAAGTTCGCATCGCCAGAATCCAGAGTGACCGTGGTGCAGAATTCATGTCTCAGCGTTTCCAGGACTGGATGCGTAAGAATGGAATTCTTCATCAGACATCTGCTCCATATACACCGGCTCATAACGGAGTCGTAGAAAGAAGACAAGGGGTTCTACAAACCATGATGCGTTGTCTTCTAGAAGATGCCAATCTCAGTAACGCATACTGGGGTGAAGCAATCAAATATGCAAATTACATTGTCAACCGTACTTGGAGCAGTGTAATCAATCAAACTCCTTTCTACATGCTGTATGGCTACAAGCCCGATCTCAAGAACCTCCATATTTTTGGTTCATATGCTATGGTGAACACTCCCTTAAGTCAAAGAAAAAAGGGAGGTATAGTAGCAAAGAGACTAAGATTTATGGGTATTGATGATAATTCAAAATGCTACAAATTCATTGATACTAAACATGTGATTGTCATTTCACAATCTGCTAATTTTGAGGAAGACATTGACTGGTCCAGGATTCATTCCAATGATCCTGAAGTTTATTTTCCTAGAGATGGTGTTCCAGATGCCACGCAGCCTGATGGCAATTCGCAGGCAGATATTCCTTCTACCAGTTCTTCACAAACTGATGTTCCGTCTTCGCAAGCCGCGGATGCTGATGCTAGCGACGAACGTGAGGACGAGGATGATGATGATGAAGAAGAAGAAAACTGGTCTGTTGCTCCTAGACGTTCCAAGAGGGCCACAAAAGGAATCCCTCCACAACGTTATTCATGGCAACTGACAAAGTCACCATTACCTTTGATTTGCAACGTTACTCTTCCTCCAGAGACATTCACATAAATCAAACAGCTTCCTGATTCAGAACAAGACAAGTGGTATGATGCAATGCAGGATGAAATGGACAGTTTAAAGAAACTTAATGTATTCACACCTGCAAAACCTCCAGCAAACAAGAAAGTCATTGGTACCCGATGGGTCTATAGAATCAAGAAGAAACCAAATGGTGAGTCTTTATACAAAGCCAGACTTGTAGCTCAGGGTTTCGCTCAACGTTATCCTGAGGACTACACAAACACTTACTCACCAACAGTCAGAACTGAAAGTGTAAAAATTGCCTTAACCACTGCAACTATTCTTGGTTTAGAAGTTTTTCAATTTGATGTGGACACAGCTTATCTACATGCAGACCTAGATGAAGAGATCTACGTGAGAAGCCCTCCAGGATTCCGAAAGCAAGAAGGGGATACCTGGTTCCTGAACAAAAGTCTTTATGGTCTGAAACAGTCAGGTTTAATGTGGTATTTATGTCTTACTGACAAACTAAATTCAATGGGCTTTATTAAGTCCGAAACTGATGAATGTGTGTTCACAAAAAGATCTAACAATGCATATGAGATAATTCTTGTTTATGTTGATGATATTGTTTATATTGGTCCAAATAAGAAAATGAGTGAGATTTTTGCCAAAAGTTTGCAGAGATACTTCACACTAAAATCTTTAGGACACATTAGCACTTATTTAGGTGTTCAAATTGAAAAGACACAGAAGGGGTTTAGTCTTTCACAAGAAGAGAAAATTGACCACATTCTACATCATTGCAACATGAAAGATGCTAGCACAACAAAGACACCCATGCAAACAGATTTTCACAACTTAACACATGAACCAAGTCCTGAGTTTGAGGATCAAACACTTTATCGTTCAGTCATTGGTTCACTATTATACATTAGTAGTTGGACCAGACCTGACATCGCACTTAGTGTTAATCTTTTATCACGACACGTAGGTAAGGCAACACAATTTCATTGGTCATGCATTAAGAAGTTATTGAAATACCTAAAACACACTAAACACATGAAGTTATTGCTAGAACCAACACACGCTGATCAACCAAAGTTGATTTGTTTTTCTGATTCCGACTGGGCGAGCGACAAGAAGTCACGCAAAAGCACTTCTGGTTACATGATGTTCCTAAATGGTTGTCCTGTTTACTGGCAAGTGAGAAAACAGAGTTTTGTTTCATGTTCATCTACTGAAGCTGAATATGCTTGTGTTTCAGATGCTTGTAATTCTCTAACGTGGTTTGATGCTTTGATCACAGATATCTGGACACGTCCGATTCGACCAATCACCGTGATGGAAGATAATGTATCTGTGGTTTATATTTCTGAGTCACATTTTACAGGTTCTAGGTCCAGACACATTGACATTCGTTATCAAAACACAAAGCAATTAGTTAAGCAAGGTTTTGTTAAATTGCAATATGTTTCTACACATGATCAGATCGCAGACATGCTTAACAAACCACTTGCCGCAAATCAACACGAGTATCTGCAAAAGAAGATGTGCCTTAATTGATGATTTGATGACGTCAGCCCAGACTAGCAAAAGAAGGGGTGTCACGATGTTAAAAAGTTTGCTAGGCCTGAACTGAATGAATTGACACTCAAGAGTTAAACTAAGAAAGAGTTATTGCGCAGGTCATAAAAGTTCTTATCTGAAAGTGATTTATTGCGCATGCGTTACACATTCCAAAATTCCTTTCTTCTTTTGTCCGGCTGCCAAGCAGAGCTGGCAGACGGAGCTTTCATTATCAAAATGTAACAATTAGTTTATTTTACTTTTATTTACTTTTATTAAAGTTTGTTTGTTAATTAGAATACTTGTCAAAGACTTTTATTTATTTTCTTAATATCTCAAAAGATATGCGGAAGGGAATCAGCCCGATCCATTGATCTCAGATGACATTATTAGCTAGTACTAGTAGCAGTAATTTCACTAGCAAAAGGTTAGGCTTAATCCAAGACATCAGACTAACTAGCCAGGATTGGTCTTTGATTTTGATTTAGTCGTCATCTGGGGATTTCAACAAGAAGGCTTAAGAAACGTGGTTGATTTTTTTTTTTCAAGAAGCCTATAAGTGGAGGATACCACCATAAGAATCCCCACGTAATAACTGAGAAACAGATTTTGCAACAAAAAGATTTGATAGCTATCGAATGAAGTTTCGGTGGAATATTAATATTGCTGTGTCACTTTTGTGAGCCACGGAGGAGACATAACTGAGGTGAGAGATTTCCTTTTAAAAGCTTGCAAAACAACATAAAGGTATTTAAAGCACTTAACTTGTTCTGTGTCATGGATGTCAATTTACCAGTTATATATCTTGTTCTTATTCTACAAAAGACTATGTCTTTTGTCTTACGGTAGTTCATAACTACTCTCTCCTTTTGGCAGTCTAGAGTAAAGGCCTTCAGGACTCTCCTTAGCCCATCTGGGGTAATGACAGGATGACAACATCATCCCCATGTAGCAGAACAGGAAAAGGATTTGGCTGTCAGTTTAGGGGCAAGACAATCTATCCCCTGTGGGCATGTCAGAAGAGAATTTATATAGATGTTCAACAAAGAAGGAGCTATAATGCAACCTTACTTAACCACTTTGGTTGTTGGAGCTTGAGTAGGAAAGCTACCCAATTGCAAACTCTTTATATAGTAAAACAGACTTCCTCTAATATAAAAAGGTTAACCTAAAGCTATGCTTTCAGCTGCAACAAAGATAGAAAGGAAAATGCTGGCTTCATTTCAGTTCACAAACACTGGGTCCAAGGATTCTTAGAGTAAGTAAAAATGTGAAATGATTGCAGAAATCAAGGCTACAGATTTAAAATCATAGATATTGCTGAGAATGTAAAACAAACTTAGGGTGAAGAGTATATGCTTATGCTAAACGAATAGTTTGACAGCTGAAGTTCCTATACTGACAAAAAAAATTAGTATAGAAATAAATTTCAAATGGCATATTCTACAGATGGCTACATAAACGTTATAATGGTAGTAAAATGTCAATGTTAATATTGTATATATGAGTTGTCATGTCCTAAAGTTTCACTTGATTGCAGCAATATATATGATGGATTGCACTACCATCAGTAATGGGTCTTTGAGCACAGCATCTAGAGACTTGCTCTACACTTCTGCTAAAAGCAACTAAATCTAATTACTATAAAGGTGAGTTGCAAAACTTGAGCTTTGCAAAGCAGGGAATTACATGTTATATTTTGTTAGGACTACACCTAAAACATCTTACAAGCTCAATCTTATTTTCAGTTGCAGATTGGTTTACAATTGCTTTTTTTTTTCACATTGTCAAAAGATGCTTTCTTGTCAAACCCAAAAATGAAGATTTGTTAATTTTGAAGAAATTCTGTAGGATTGAATGTTTGGTAACCCCAGAACTTTATTTTTCGACTATGCTGATTGAATTCATACATTTAAATAAGTAGCAATAAAAGGCTTTTTTCTAAGAAAAGTAAATGTATTGCTAACTGTGGTTGCTTGGTGAGTTGGAACTATGTAAAGTGTTCACAATATAGTATTTCACTTGCAACATCCTCTTTCCCTGCTCAATTGTCTTTTAAAAAGCCATGAACGCATTTGCATACTTAAATATCACACTTACCTCACATGCACTGGTTGCCAGTTTGCTTCTGGCTCCAGCCCCATCTATTTGCTGCCTCCCAAGTCCCAGCTGATCGGTGTCCCAGCTGATCGGATGGGTCTTCTTTTGTTGCCCTGCACAGGAGAATGGAGCTGGAAAGCAGGTTAGTGGGGTGGAAATGGAGATTTTGCAGTATCCTTCCCCCAGGAGTGGGGAGGGAATGGGGATTTTGCAGTATCCTTTCCCTGCCATCCCACCAAGCTACGCCACACCCACAGAACTGGTAGCAAAAAAAATTGAATCCCACAACTGGTTCAGGCTATCTGAGGAACCCAATGGGGTTAGTCCACCTATGTTCTCAGAAAGGATGTGCTGCTGACCCCATAGGCAAGGAATGATGGCTGGCAGAGTCCAGGACAAGAGTCCTTTCTGCCATGGCTCCAACCCTCTGAGATCTCATGTCCCCCACACCCACTTTTTTGCCTTCTGAAAGGGCTTGAAGATCTGGCTCTGCCAACTGGCCTGGGGTCCCAATGGAGGTTTGGCATTCAGGATGTGGCTAATGGATTAGATAAGAGCACACTTTCTCCCCATGTGCATTTTGCTCACTTCCTCTCCATACTTGGTCCATTTTAATTTTTAATATAAATTTTAAGTTCTCTATTGTTTTAATGTTTTATATTGTGTTGTTATTGAATGATTGTAAATAGTGTACTCCTTTAGTGAGAAGGGGTGGCATATACATTTAACAAATAAATAAATTTAACACATATGCTCCAAGTCCTTTATTATTTTATATGAAATATATATTTTAAGACCAGGCTTGTTAAGTTTGTCAACTCTGACCATGTTCCATTCCAGAGTTGAGATAGAACTTTTCATTCCTGTATACAGAGCTCCTGCAAGCTTTAAATGAAAGACTTGGCTCATACCTGCATTTTATACTTGGCCTCCTGCTGGTCAGAAACTTGCAGTTTAGGTACACGTAATAATACCTACCTTCTAAGGATGCCATTAAAATGTGTTTTTCTTTCCCAATGATCTTCCAGCACCCCCTGGCTTCTGTTTCTTGCAGCAACCATGAAAACAGAAAGTCAACACTTTGAATGCCTTATCTTCTCTTTTAGTGCTAGCATAATCTGTGCACTGCATGAGAATAAATAAAGAGGTGAGAATGCTGCAGCTGAGGATATGAAAGTGGTTTGTTGAGAGCATTCATCAGAATTAGCAGAACTGAGAATTGCTTCAGGAACTTCTCTATCTGTGGAAGCTCTACTTATGGTCTACCGTTCCCATCACTCATCTACCTGGTCATTTAAAAAGTTAATTGTTGATGTATGAGTGGGTGTGTTTCTGAGTTTTAATTTGTATAGAGGAGAAGCAGAGAAAAACAATGGAGAATCATTCATCCAATTTCTATAGAAACTCATCTCAATCAATGACTCTGGATGGCTTACTGTTCAAAAATATATTTTGCAATTAAGACATTATTACTTTTTTTAAACAATAAAAATAAAAACATCCAAAATAAATATACATAGCATATATGTATACATAGCTAAGATATTTGGCCAGTTAGCAATACAGCTAGGAAATGGAGCCTTTGACATATTAGGCAGCCCAGGCTCAAAATAGCCAGTTTTAGAGTCTTACGAAAAGCTAACAGGGTTGAAGTCATTCTAATCTCTGAAAGGAGGATGTTCTATAGAGCAGGAGCCACTGTAGAAAAAGCCCATCTTCTAGTCACCACATTATTTGGCTGCAGAATGGGACAATTCATCCTGGCCACATGCTCATGTCCCTTTCACCTGGGCTTCCCTGGTCCAGCTGACCCACCATGGACCTTCCTCCATGTTTGGCCCTCCACAGATACTTAAGGTACACACACAACCCAGCCCCAGGCAATCCATAATGGGCCTTCATCCATGGCTGGTCCGCCACTGGTGATATACCATTGCCACTACTACTATGATGCTTATCTGATGCTGCCTAATCAAGGATGATATACCAGAACACAAATCTTCCCAGCCAATTCCCTCTGCAGTACGATTAGCCATACCTCTGGTGCTTCTGGCTTCTGACGTGCTTCTGACACACCTGCAAGTGAGAGGTGCAGGGAGCATCAGCAGCAGCAGTGATACCAAGCAACAGCGGTATAGAGGGCACTGGAGGGGACGGCATGATGGCAGCTTGTGCAGCATCCAGCAGCATTGGGATCACGGGGGAGGCCGAAGGAGTGGCTGAAATGTACCATTCTTATTAACTGGATCTGTACCTATTTTTCCAATGAGACACATGCCTCAGCATTTACACCCCTTCCGTGGCCAACCACAACATTCATCCCAGGTGAACCAATGAACTGAAAAATGATTCAATGTTAATGATCTTAGGAAAAAATAACATTATTGTTTAAGCGCATTTCAATTCATTGATTTGGCTGGGATGAACTTTGTAATTTTCCACTGATGTGCATGTTGGTGGAATGTCTCTTGATGGAAAGAGAGATTGCAGGTTGCTGCTGACTTATTTTGAATGATGCCTGACTTCTTTTTTTTCTGACTTTGGTTGGGTTGTTTACTATTGGCTTCTTTGGCAGTTTCTAAGACCATGCCCACAAACACTGAGAGGGCAAGCCACAAGAATATAAACTGAGAGCAAACCCCACTCCTTACCAGCAATGATGATGTTACCTAATTTGGAAAATGAAATGTCTACAAGTAAACAAGAAAGCTCAGACAGCACCAAGGACCCCTCAGCCAAAGCTTTGCTGAAGAGTAGAAATATCCTGGCTAAAAGGGGGGGAAAGGCTCAGAATAAGTTGGTGAGCTTTATGGAGAAGCCTGAAGCCTGCATTGCAGGCCAGATGTTCCCCATTCCTGCTGTAAGGCATCCCTATTCTTCTCCGTGTTAGAAACCAGGCTTAATAGCAGTGAGAGGGATCTTGGAGTCTTAGTGGACAACCAGCTAAATATGAGCCAGCAGTGTGCAGCAGCAGCCAAGAAAAGACAATGCAATCCAAAGTTGCATTAACAGAGGGATGCAATCAAGATCAAGTGAGGTACTAATACCACTCTATAAAGCCCTGGTAAGACCACGTCTACATCTAGTTTTGGTCACCACACTATAAAAAAGATGGTGAGACTCTAGAAAAAGTGCAGAGAAGAGTAACCCAGACAGTGGTGGGTTGCTGCCAGCATTACTGCTGGTGCAGTGTACATGCGCAGTTGCCTGTAAATAGGTCTGCACATGAGTGGAACATTAAAAATGCCAAAAACATGCTGCAGCGCAGGAGTGGATTGCTGCAGGCAATGCTCTTGGTTCGCTAAGCACACATTCTGTGCATGCATGCTCACTTTGCACATGCGCCAGGCATGCAATGCATTTACGTGTGTGTGTGTGTGTGTGTGTGTGTGTGTGTGTGCAGTTGAGAATAAATTGTTCTGCATGCACAGAACATTAAAAAATGTTTAAAAACTAAGCCGTCCATGCCCGCGGCAACTGGGGAACTGATTCGGGGGGGGGGGTCTCCAGCCTGCCATCCCTACCGGTTCAGCGAGCAAGTGCCAATTTCCACTATCGGTTTGCCCGAACCAGTGCGAATCAGTAGCAACCCATCTAAACCCGCAGCGACCAGGGAACCAGTTCAGGGGCATGGCGAGCCTGCTGTCCCTACTGGTTCAGTGACCCAGTCCCAATTTCCACTACTGGTTCACCCAAACCCGCGCGAACCGTTAGCAGCCTACCTGATTAGGAGACTGGAGACTAAAACATGAATAACTGTTACAGGAACTTGGCATGGCAAGTCTCGTGAAGAGAAGGACCAGGGGAGAAATGATTCCAATATTTGAGGGGCTGCCACAGAGAGGAGGGGTTCAAGCTATTTTCCAAAGCACCTGAAGGTCAGACAAGGAATAATTGATGGAAACTGGTCAAGGAGAGATTCAACCTAGAAATGAGGAGGAACTTTCTAACAGTGAGAACAATCAACCAATGGAACAGCTTGCCTTTGGAAGTTGTGGGAGCCTCATCACTTGAGGCTTTCAAGGGGAGATTGGACTGCCATTTGTCAGAAATGGTATAGGGTTTCCTGCTTGAGCGGGGGGTTGGACTAGATGACCTATAAAGTCCCTTCCAACTCTGTTAATCTGTTATATAGAATCCGGCTTCCTCTGCCACTAATTACATTGCACATTTATTCTGTACTGATCCTTTTTTCTTCTGTCCATGGATGTCAAGCCAGGTCTGTTCTTTTCAAGACACTTCAGAGAGGAGGTTTTAGTCCACTCCTGCTATCCCCAAGATCACATTGTCTTAATCCAATTACAGTAAAAGATATTTAATTAAACCCAATGGATAATGATAGTTCTAAGAGGATTTAGCATTGCATCCTCAAAGCTCTTTTGAGAATTATCTAATTGATACCAGAAAGAAGCTTTAAAACATGTGAGCATTTCATCAGAATTGGTTACTAGGTTAGCTTTTTCTGACTACAATTTAATATTTTAATACATTACTAAGAAACATTCCTATTTGCCACAATAATATCATGAAATTAAGTGCAGTCTGAAATGTTCCTTAATGGATTCCAGGTATTGCAGAAGACAAAAGCCATTGCAACAAGCAGAACTTGAGTGGTCCACCAAAGAGGTAACAAGCTATGAAAGAAAAACACAAATAAATAGTAGCCTTGGTTCTCAAGGTAATAAATAAACAAGACCTCTCTCCAGTCATTTCAAAATAGAATATATAATTCAGAATAGAAGGCAAATGCACCAAGTTCCTATCCTGGGGAAAAAGAAATTATAATTAACCGCGAGCAAGATTATAGTGTTTTCCAAAATGAAAGATGTGCACCTGTTTACTTGTACTTAGAGTTCTTATGAAGCTATTCCCCATTAGCATAGAGCAGGGGTGTCCAAACTTTTTGCAAGAAGGGCCAGATTTGGTGAGGTGAAAATGTGTGGGGCCGACCATTCAACCTCATATTCTTTGAACCATTAACATTAAATGCAAATGAACTATTTTATGAAAGACTAAACAAATAACTCCGGCTGGGAGAAGAGGCTGCGGGCCACTCGAAATTTGAAAACGGGCCGCAATTGCCCCCCCCCCCCCGGGCCAGACTTTGGACGTGCCTGGCATAGAGAGACCAAAATACTAAATGATCTCCAAGATACCTTCCAATGTAAATGTGAGGCACAGACACCTCAGTCAGATTCAAAATCAGTCAAAATCTATGGAGTTACCTTCACAAACATTAAACAAGTCTATTTTATTTTATTTTTAATTTTAATTTAATTTTATTATTTTAGATCATATTATCCATTTCAATTCTGTCCTTTGGGTTATCACTTTCATTTCTCTACAAATCTCCCAAATAATTTCTTGACATTTTCATTACATTACTGAGCCGTGGTGGCACAGTGATTAAAATGCAGAGCTGTAGGTTAATTCTGCCAACTGCTGACTGCCAGCAGTTTGGCAGTTCGATTCTCACCAGTTCAAGGTTCACTCAGCCTTCCATCTTCCGAGGGCAATAAAATGAGGACCCAGATTATTGGGGGCAATAAGCTGACTCTGTAAACTGCTTGGAGAGGGCTACAAAAGCACTATGAAGCGGTATATAAGTCTGAGTGCTATTGCTATTTACTTTTTATTTCATTCACTATGCAGGGGGTCCTTGTGTGGTTTCTTGTATCTAGTTCCCAAGCAATCTTTTTTTCTCATCAAAATCAGCCTGTATATTCTCAGTATCTTTTAATCTTTAACATTTCTTGCTCTCTGACTACATTCATTGCATCCTTTTTTTTCTTTCTAAAAGTTTGTAGCAATATATATCTCTTATCTTCATTATGCTCACAAATACAAAGAGACTGCTTCAACCCACAACATACAATGCCTTTGTTCATTGTTTCAATGGATTTTTCTTTTTACTACTACCTTCAATTATTGTCTTATTTAGAATCTGGTAGGAACTGTATGCTGTCTTTCTCCTTTGGGTAAGCATCTGTTTGAAAAGAATGTATGCCAATAGAGATTTTTATGAAAATTCATTTTTTACCATTGAATATTTATGATTAGGGACCTGGTGTCTCAGCTTCTTCTTGTCCTCCACAATGAGCAGATATGAAGAGCCCAGTAAGTACCTTGTTAAAATTAGCTTTTCATGACCCTTGACAATTTACCTGGGCTAAGAATGAGAGCTTAGGTGGGAATCTCTAAATAATGCATGAGCCCAAATATTAGAGAAAGCAAATATTATTTGCCTGTCATTTCCATTGTTTTCATACACATCTTATAATATTGCTGTGGTATGTCTGTCAGGATAATTTCTGTTTAGGAGTGAATTTTTGCTCGCCTTGTGTATAATTTGGCTGTATGCTTAGCATTACTTCCTACGTTATACAAATATAGTTTGTTTACGATTTCATATCCACATTTTGTATGCAGTGACTTCCATTGGTGGGCTCATACCCATTCTTTGGCAAACAAAATTCTGACTTTTAGCAGCATGTGAACCTAGTCATAATAACTAATAATCTTAAAACATTTAAACCAGGGGTGTCCAAACCTGGAAAATTTAAGACTTGTGGACTTCAATTCCCAGAATTCCCCAGCCAGCTTACTGCTTTAAGTTATATTCAGGGCAAACCAGTGATTTCCTGTATTACAGCTGCTTTTAGGCAAATAAAGTATCATTGATGGATTTCCCATTCAGTTCAGTTTGATCATGAGATGCTCAACCATCATGTTAACTGGGTATACTGGTACTTGTAGTCCCAATTCATAATCATCAGGCTGGGGAAAACTGATCATAGTCAATACTGTATTTAAACATATGAGGGTATCAGTTTTCTTCTGTTTATAAGGGCTTTGTGTGGTCAATAGGTATTGTGATGTGAGGTCACGTCAGATCAGGGTCTTGTGATGGGTCTGACAGCCAGAAATGACAGCCAGAATTCTCCAACCTCTAGGAATAGCAATAGTCCACAAACCCACAGCCACATTCTGCCAGGAATTATCCAGAACTAAAGACAAGATACAGAAAGATGAAAGAAACAATGTAATTTATAAAATCAACTATAACAATTGCAAGCAATTCTACATGGGACAAACATCATGTCAATTTAAAAACCAGGATCCACGAACACCAGCTAGCAGTCAAACACACAATCCCAAATCCTTAATCTCTACCCACACTGACACCAAACAGCACAAGTTTGATTGGAGCAACACAAAAATCTTCAGCCACGCTACCACCTACCATGCTCTAGAGTTCATCAAAACCTGGCACGCCACAAGAAATTCCATCAACAGATACATTGACCTACAACCAGCCTATGAGCTCTTCAGAATCCAAATCAACTGCACAGCCAACCAGAGACAGCAATGATCCTCAACCAACCCATGCAAGCCCCCCACAACCAGCACTTCATCTGCCAATGACCCTCACCCCATGTAACACCCACCACAAGACTCTCACTGGTGACTCACACCTAACTATCACAAGACCCATCACAAGATCCCCACCTGATGGGGACCCTCACCTGACGTGACCTCATCCTCACAAGACCTACCGACCACACAAAGCCCTTATAAACAGAAGAACACTGACACTCCCTAACTTCTGCTGAAGATGTTACCTAGCCTGGTAATGAAATGTTCGGAAATCAACCCACAAGCTTGAAGAATGAAACTTCACATTCATCTACACATTTATCACTAAAATAAATGTAAGCCTTGAATTGTCACACAAGTTGTAAGATTTACCACTTTAGCCATTCGTTTCCTCTTATGTTTATTCAAAAAGTTATGATTCTATATTTCCCCATTGTAATATTTTTAGTAAAGGCTAAGAAGTCACCATGCTACCATTTTCTTTAAGCCGTGATCCCAGACCCTTTTAATTTATTTATTAGTCAGATTGTTTGCCCATTGCATAAATAGTTACTCTGGGCAGCTTACAATAATCAGATAAAAGTAATGCATATATAAATAATCATAGTAATGTAAAATCAATATTAAAAGTTAAATATTCTTAGGAATAAAATATACAAAATCCAAACTGAAGAAGAATGAGTATATCCACCTCAGTAGTGGAGAAAAAGGTTTTGATGGCTTTTGGCTTCCCTTGAGAGATTGGGCAGAATTCACTTAACAAATATCTCACCTAACAACAGAAAGTTTAGGCTCAATTGTGGTCATAATTCAAGGACTACCTGTGCTTCAAAGAGGGAACTATTTCATCATAATGCATATTCTTGTGGTTTTGCACATTATGTGACCACCAGGAGGCAGTGCAGAAGCAATTTCATCTTTATTTTGAATCATGCCTAATCTGTATATACAGTATCTAGCAGCTATTTCTAACCCCATTATCCCATAAATACTGCCCAGTGTTTAAACGTGTATGTGCAGTGTATTGTGGCTTTGTTCTTTTAAACATTCTACTTTGCTTGCATTTTAGGTTCATCCATTCTGCTTCTAACATGGGTTGTTGTTTCCTCTTCTGTTGCTCTCAATATCACTGCCAAAATATAACATTTAAAAATAAACCCTCAGTTTTTAACAGCTGAAATGAAACAGCAGATGGCTCCCTATCCATTACAATGAAAGAAAATGCACACACAATTTCTTTCCAATCTCATATGCTTTTTTTAACAGAATCTTTTAGAGAATTGTTGGAAATGACTTATTTTCTTCTTGACAGTTTAAGACCTAAATCAGCATAGAATGTAACAGCAACATTCTTCCTATCAAGAACCATTCATCCAAGTGAGGTAAGAGGGAAATAGTCATTGTAGCACACAATTTCTTTCCAATCTCATATGCTTCTTTTAACAGAATCTTTTAGAGAATTATTGGAAATGACTTATTTTCTTTTTGACAGTCTAAGATCTAAATCAGGATAGAATGTAACAGCAACATTCTTCCTATCAAGAACCATTCATCCAAGTGAGGTAAGAGGGAAATAGTCAACTTCTTCCATTTATAATGCCTTGGTAAGGCCATACTTGGGATACTGCATTCAGTTTTGGTCACCACGATGTAGAAAAGATGTGGAGACTCTAGAAAGAGTGCAGAGAAGAGCAACAAAGATGATTAGGGGACTGGAGACTAAAACATATGAAGAACGGTTGAAGGAACTGAGTATGTCTAGTTTAATAGAAAGAAGGACTAGGGGAGACATATTAGCAGTGTTCCAATATCTCAGGGGTTGCCACAAAGAAGAGGGAGTCAAACTGTTCTCCAAGGCACCTGAGGGTAGAACAAGAAGCAATGGGTGGAAACTAATCAAGGAGAGAAGCAACTTAGAACTGAGGAGAAACTTCCTGACAGTTAGAACAATTAATCAGTGGAACAGCTTGCCTCCAGAAGTTGTGAATGCACCAACACTGGAAGTCTTTAAGAAGATGTTGGATAGCCATTTATCTGAAATGGTATAGGGTTTCCTGCCTAGGCAGGGCTAGAAGACCTCCAAGGTGCCTTCCAACTCTGCTTTTGTATTGTATTGTATTGTATTACATTTGAGACCCACAGACCTACTTAAAAATGTTTGTTTAGTTTTGTTTTAGCAATTGCCTGCAAATCATTTCACATATTTATTTACTTTAGTGTTTTTATTTCCATTTATACAGTTTAGAGACAGCCCAGCTCCTCAAGACTGGGTAGCTTACAATTTTAAAAGCAGGAAAATGTTGACAATAAGAAGATAGATCTTGCATCTATGCAAGAACATAAATGCTTAATGAAGAATTCTGCTGAGGCTTGGCACCTGTCTTCCCCCAGGACCCATAACCAGGTTTCCAATCAATTTCATAATATCATCAGGATGGGAGCCAAATGTATCTTTGGGGTAGATCCTTTCCTGTAGGCAAGCACCCTGAGAGAGTAGATACACTTCTTAATTTCCAATGAATAGCATGGCTTACTTTAATGGACCTACAGCAGTGATGGTGAACCTTCTTGGCACTGATTGCTGAAAAGGGAGCACTTTGCTCGTGCTCGTTTGGGCTGCAACCAGGAAGAGGAGGTTTCCAGTGCTTGCATGCACGCCAGCCAGCAATCTTCTGGTTACTGCCGCGCATGCGATGATCAGCTGCCGAAAAACAGAAGACCAGCTCACACCAAGGCCAGCTGATCAGTGTGTGTGCATGCACATTAGACACCCAGAAGATGAATGGGTAATGCCGTGCATGCCAGGCAACATGAGTCCACGTGCCATTTTGGGCACACGTGCCATAGGTTCGCCATCATGGACCTATAGCATAATCATTGTACCAAATCTGAAGGGATTTGCAGAAATTATCAGATATACATTACCTTTCAAATGGTCAGATCCTCTGCAATGACAAGTTTTATAGATGGATCCCAATGTAGCTTGTGGGATGCCCATTGCTGCCTGTGCTGTCATATTCAAGCCCAGCTGTAGCTTCGGAGAGATCTTCAAAGGTAGCTCCATGTAGAGTGCATTGCAATAGACCATGAGGTTAGTATGGCATAAGTAATTAAATAAGTAAGTAAATATTGGGCCTCCATATCCAGGAACAGGCATGCTAGATACATCCCTTCGGCCGATTCGCTCACACAGAGAGGGACTCATCCGGGTGCCGTCCACTAGGCTGTGCCAGCGGGCAAGGCCTAGGGGAAGGGCCTTCTCTGTGATGGGCCCGACCCTCTGGAATGACCTTCCCCCCGACATTAGAATGACTACGGATCTCTGCTCCTTCCGTCAGAAACTTAAAACCCACCTATTCCAGCTAGCCGGCTTGGCCTAATTCCATCTTTCCCACCTCAGTTTTATTTCTAAATTTTTAGGATTGGTTTTAGGGTCTGTTTTTAATGTTTTTAATTTTTTATAAATTCGTACAGGGGTTGTTTAATTTGATTTTTAGCTATGTATATGATTGTTTGTATGTTTTTAAATTTATTCTTGTACACCGCCCCGAGTCCCTCCGGGGAGAGGGGGCGGTCTAGAAATTTAATAAATTATTATTATTATTATTATTTGTGCAAGAATCTTCTTGGCCACAGAGGATTACCACCTGCTCTTCAAACATAAGCTGTGCATCCAATAATTTGTTGTGAGAATGGAACCATTTATGGTTTATTCCACAAAACCATGATGAAGCAAACTATGGCATAGCACAATGTGCAAACTGGCTACATCCTGAAATAAAGTCTAAATCGAGTGGAAAAGTTGGACACTGATTGTTGAAACTCATTCAGTATAATACTGCAATACACACACACATATTCATGCATTAAACAGAAGAGAAATAGTCCGCATGTAATTGGAATGCACCATGTGAAGAGGCGACTTACATCATTGAATGCATACATTGAATATTATCAAATCATATTTTCTTCTACATAGAAATAAACACTTTAAAAGTGAAGGCTAAATAAGAATCTTTTTCTCTGACATACCTATATCAGAGTAATACCCTATTTTAATATAAATGATTAATTAAATCTTATTGTTTCCTCAGGGGACTCAGTGGCTCAGTGGCTAAGATGCTCAGAAAGGTTGGCAGTTCGGCGGTTCGAATCCCTAGCACTGCGTAATGGAGTGAGCTCCTGTTACTTGTCCCAGCTTCTGCCAACCTAGCAGTTTGAAAGCATGTAAAAATGCAAGTAGAAAAATAGGGACCACCTTTGCTGGGAAGGTAACAGCGTTCCGTATGCCTTCGGCATTTAGTCATGCCGGCTACATGACCACGGAGACTTCTTCAGAGAGTGCTGGCTCTTCGGCTTTGAAACGGAGATGAGTAATCCCCCCTAGGGTCAGGAACAACTAGCACATATGTGCAAGGGGAACCTTTACCTTTACCTTACTGTTTTCCCTGTGGCTTCAGATTTTGCCCATGCCAAGTATTGCCCAAAGGCCTAGAAGAGACATGACACAGAAGGAAATGGGAGTTAGGAAGAAGGAAGAAAAAATGCCCAATCATTTTGTTCTTTGCAAATATTAAGCCTATAGAATACATCTTGATTCAGCCTTCCCAATTACGGTTCAAATGGGGAGGGGGGTAATTTTATAACCCTATACATCGTTTCTACCAAAACCTGCTGAACTACTTATTTTATTTTTTAAAAAATCCCAGCTGTTCAATATTTCTTGTTCGTTGGGAGTGTGGGTGGGGGAGAAGGTCTATTTAAAAAATGCATGTCCAAAGCCAAATCTCACATGTAGCAGATTGTTGCTACATGTGATGCCACACACACTAACAACTGGCAGATGCCCACTTTTGCCTTTATGGTCTCTTTTCTTAAATTAACCAGGAAAATAAAGAGCCATGCATCTCTCCATCCAGCAGAGACTTTTCTTTTTCTCCCAGTTTTACCACCAGCAATTCTTCTTTTGAGAAATGGCTGAAAAGAATGTGTACAAGAGAGAGAGAGGAGTGTGGGAAAAGGTAATCTTTTATAAGAAGTTAGCACCCACCTCTCTCCTAGAAGAATGAAATATTCTAGGAAATATTAAAAAGGCAGAATATTATATCTGAGATGAGAAATAGAGAAACATATTCTTGGAAAGCAGCCCCCACCTTTGTTAATAGCCCCAGAAAGACTGGGCAAATCTATCTACAAGACAAAAGACTGGGCCATTTTGTCTACAAAGACCTTCAGTTCCAGGTTGATAGGATTAGCACTGACTCAAGATCCAAACCAGGACAAAACCATTAAGCCATAATGGGAATTGTCCAAAGCCCCTTCATTAGATCACCCAGCAAGATTCAACCTGGAAGCCTGGAAGTCAAGCCAACCTACAAAGTTATCCCTGCATGGCCCCATTGGAGTCTGACAACCAATCATAATACATTGCTTTCAAAGGAACAGGAAGCAAGTTCAAAGCCCAAGAGAGGGTATAAATCTCTCCCTCTCGCTCTTTCTCCCTGCCTCTCTCCCTCTCCCATATGCTTGACTACCTAGGACAGTGATGGCGAACCTATGGCATGCATGCCACAGGTGGCACGCGGAGCCATTTGTCAGGACACGCGAGGCGTTGCCCTTTCAGCTGGCCAGCGTGCATGCACACGCTGGCCAGCTGACTTCACCGTTTTTAAAAGCCATTTTTTCGCCCTCCCCAGGCTCTAGAGGCTTTATAGAAGCCAGGGGAGGGCGAAAAGAGCCTCCTCCGCCCCCCCCCCCCAGAGGCCCTCTGGAGGCTTCAGGGACCGTCCGGAGGCTTCCCTAAACGCTTAAAATGACCCTCCAAGCAAACCGGAAATGACTTCCGGTTTGCTCGGAGGGTTGTTTTAAGCGTTCCGAAGGCTTCAGGGACTATCCGGACAGTCCCTGAAGGCTTCGGAGCGCTCAAAATGACCCTCCGAGCAAACCAGAAGTCCGGTTTGCTCGGAGGGTCATTTTGAGCACTCCAAAGGTGTCTGGGAGGCAGTGGTGGGTTTCAAAAATTTTTGGAACCTACTCTGTGGGTGTGGCCTCCTTTGTGGGAGTGGCTTGCCAGCCATGTGACCTGGTGGGAGTGGCTTGCCGGCCATGTGACCGGGTGGGAGTGGCTTGCCGGCCATGTGACCGGGTGGGAGTGGCTTGGCAGTCATGTGACCGGATGGGAGTGGCCAAGACAATGTCACTGAATTTTTTGCCCCAATGAATGATCTACAAAAAGAAGATATCAAAAAGGAAATTTATTATTTTGTGCACTTACTACTTAAATAAGATTAAAATAAGTGCACAAAACAATAAAAGAGATACTTACAGAAGGTAAGTAGCTTACTACTTACTACTTGCATTTCAAAGGAAATAAATACATATTTAATTTTACACATGTTAACAGCTGTTGGAATTGTGTTTGCACAACAGTGGAAAAAACAAAGATATGAAAATGAATAAATATTAGAATGTGCAAGAATGAATAAATTGACAATTAAAACCAAAACTTTTTCACGTGGAATTTGTTTTATCAATTGCTAACTAACAGAAACAGCAATTAGAAATCTAAAAGTATGAAAGAAAACACCAATTATGAAAGGAAAGGTCATTAAAATGTATAAGGAAATATTATTAGTACTTGATCATTATTAATGTGTAGATAACTGCAGGACATTACATACCCACAAACACAAACTATGACAGTGCCAGGAAAACACACACACACACACACACAAAAACAATTTCCCCCCAAAAGACTGCAGATGAAATCAGTTTTTTCCCTAACCCTAAGAACAGGAAAGACAAAGCCACTGGAATAAAAACCATCAAGGCATTGCGGGAAATTATAAAGGACAGTGCCAGGAAGCTCACAGAACCAGCAACCACCTCACAATTACCTAAACAACCAGGGTGAAACACATTAAATGTGGCAAAGTTGCCTTGCACCAACCTGGCCTGCCCATAGAAAAGCACCCACTTTGAGATATATAAACCTGGTCTGAACACTTTTAAGCAACATATTGCACCACAAAGAAAACATTTGCAAAAAGGAATAACATTTCTTGTAGTAAATATATTTTATAAACAATTAAAACATAAAAATTCCCAAACAATAATTTAAAAAAGATATTCTATAAATAAATAAAAATCCTTAAAAACCAATGTTAAATATTCCACCAGCAATAATTTATACTATAACTATTTTAAGGTATTGTACCAACTGTAACCATTATTCCACCAGCAATAATTTAGTACCATTTCAAACTATTCCACACACAATAATTTAAAATGAAACCATTAAAAACATTCAATACACAATAAATTACAATAAAACAATTTAAAACAATTCTATACACAATACATTTTAAAGTATTGAGTATAGAATATTTTAAAATGGTGACTTCCGGTTTGCTCGGAGGGTCGTTTTAAACGCTCCAAAGGCGTCAGGGAATCCTCTGGACCGTCCCTGAAGCGTTCGGAATGCTTAAAACGACCCTCCAAGCAAACCGGAAGTCACTTCCGGTTTGCTCGGAGGGTCATTTTTAGCACTCCGAAGGCGTCAGGGAATCCTCCGGATGGTCCCTGAAGCCTTCGGAACGCTTAAAACGACCCTTCGAGCAAACCGGCCGGAGGGCCTCCGGGGGTGCGGAGGAGGCTCTTTTCGCCCTCCCCAGGCTCCTATAAAGCCTCTGGAGCCTGGAGAGGGTGAAAAAAGCATGTAAAAATGGGGGGGTCACCCCTGTTGTGCACTGGGGGGGTCACGCATTGCATTATGGGTGCGGCACACCCTCACATGACCCCCCTGCGCTTCCCCCACTTTTGGCACGCGAGCCAAAAAAGGTTCGCCATCGCTGGCCTAGGACCATGTGGTCCTATCCACTATTAAACCATCTTTCCAAACCGTTTCCATGTTTCCAGTGTCTTTCTCCCCACTTGGAACCAAACCCAGATGGACTTTTCTTCCAACAATTTCATGCATGTTTTGACTTGAGTAATTTACAATCAAAATTTGGGTCTCTGACCTTTAACCACAAGGACCTAAAGTGTAGGAACTGCAGGGGGGGGAGCCAAACAGTGCTCCTAAAACATCACCTTATAGTTTGCCTTATGATTTGCTTTCTGAAGGTTTTCCTTAGCAAGGGTTTGTTAATAGATTTCTAGCTAAAAGGCAAGTGTGCAGGGCATATAATTCCATTAGTATTTGCCATGCCATTTAGTTCCAGAGAGAAGAAAAGCAGTTAATTGAGCTTTACATTTCCACTTGGCACAGGTTAATATATCTGTTTCCACTTTAACTGCTAAATAAGCACTTTGGTGCCTTGGGAGTGCACTGCAATTAAATCCTTGCACTGGATATTCCTTTGTATTAGTGAAGAGAGCTTCTATGATGTATGTGAGGTTTTGAAATTGGAGCGAGTAGAATAACCTGCATGGTGCCACACTTAGTCAACTATAAGACTTTTAGATCTGGGCTACAAACATCTGGACCACCATAAGATGGTAACCTAGATATACAGAATGCTAACATCTAAGGTAAAGGTAAAGGTTCCCGTCGCACATATGTGCTAGTCGTTCCTGACTCTAAGGAGTGGTTCTCATCTCCATTTCAAAGCCGAAGAGCCAGCACTATCCAAAGACGTCTCCGTGGTCATGTGGTCAGCATGACTAAACACCAAAGGCGCATGGAATGCTGTTACTTTCCCGCCAAAGGTGGTCCCTTTTTTTCTACTTATAATAATAATAATAATAAATTTGGATTTATTAGCCGCTCCCTTTCCAAGTAGGACTCGGGGCGGCGTACAATGGAGCATATAACATGAAACATATATAACAACACCAAACGTACATACATACACAACACACATACATACACGGAGGAGGAAGCAAATTACATCAATAGACAGTTAAAAATCTGCTTTAAAATACCCCAATTGTAAAAACCCAATAAAATTAATATTTAAGAACAATTTAAAAAACAGTTTGGAGGAATGGGAAAATTACGATTGCGATTGAGCCAGGCCGGATAATTGAAAGAGGTGGGTCTTCAGCTGTACACGGAAGGAGCGGAGATCGGAAATCATCCTGATGTCACGGGGGAGGTCATTCCATAGGGCTGGGCCCATCACAGAGAAGGCTCTGCTCCTGGGTGTCGCCCCCCGGCACTGTTTGGCGGACGGCACCCGGAGAAGTCCCTCTCTGTGTGAGCGAATTGGTCGTAGGGATGTGTGGGGCAGGATGCGATCCTGCATATAACTTGCCTTTTTACATGCTTTCAAACTGCTAGGTTGGCAGAAGCTGGGACAAGTAATGGGAGCTCACTCCGTTACGTGGCACTAGGGATTCGAACCGCCAAACTGCTGACATTTCTGACAAGCTCAACATCTCAGCCACTGAGCCACTGTGTCTTTTAAATACTTAAATACTTTGGCCACCTAATGAGAAGAAAGGACTCACTGGAGAGGAGCCTAATGCTGGGAAAGATTGAGAGCAAAAAAAGAAAGGGACGTCAGAGAATGAGGTGGCTGGATGGAGTCACTGAAGCAGTAGGTGTGAGGTAAATGGACTCGAGAGGATGGTGGAGGACAGGAAGACCTGGAGGAACGTTGTCCATGGGGTCAAGATGGATCAGACATGACTTCGCAACTAACAACAACCATCTAGTGGTTATCTGTGTTTTTGTAGCCCATCTTTTTTAACATGAAGGAAAAAACAGGATCTGTCATTAGACAACAGAATTCAGTTGTGCCTTATGGTATGTGCTTCTACTAAACATTCAGCCTTGCCTCCTAGCTTAGTAGATTTCATGCTCCAAAGCTTTGCAGGTCATGAGTCCCAATGGCCAATTGAACTGGGGAGGGCCATATGCTGCTGTGTCTCACACACTTCTTAATACTTCTTAGCAGAGACTCTGACCGTTCGCTGTTACAGCAATTCATATTGATTTTTTTGATTTTTTTTTATTGGTCCCACCTAATGAAGTGTAGACCTGAAAGGAGAATTTCTATCCTTTTCCCCTTTAGAAATGAATTTATTTTGTCATGGTGATGATTAGGGGTAGTTTGAAAATATCAGGCTTGGAAGCAATGAGGCCTTCAACTCATTAGGAAACTGGGAGCCAGGAGAACAACCTTCTTGTCCCTCCTCCCTTCCCCCCCCTTTGAATGCTGCTTTGTGTGAAGGTGGAAAGTTTTTTAAATTGCCATTTGTCTTCATGACACAGCAGAGAAGAGCTCAGTAGTTCTATGCATACGTTTCACTTCCATTGGCCTTTGCCCCCTGTTGGCCTTCGACCTGGGTATTTCATCAAGCTTGAAGGATCTGTAGAGAGGTGAACAGGTTACTGCACTACTGTGTTAGGAGCCCCATTTGTAAAGTTTTCTGCCCATATGCCTGGTTTTCTCTCTGTCTTCCTTCTACTCCATTCCCATAACCTGCCCCATTGCAAAGACTCTGGTCCTCTTCATTAATTAAAGGGAAAAGCTAGCATAGATAACAGCATCGTCTTTATTCTTCCTTTGTTACTCGAGCCTTAGCCTCCACTCTTTTCTTTTCAGTCGCTTACTTAGTTCTCTGATCTTTACACTGTAATTAAAGCTCCCAGAACTGGGTGTCAGACTGCTGTATCTTTGTTGCCATCTAGTAGCGTTCCCCATTTTTACAGCCTAGAAATGGCAGCCTTACTGTCATCTATTAAGCTCTACAGGACATAGTGACTTCATCTTCTGCATATGTGCCATTCTGTAAGATGGAGCGGTGGTGGTGGTTCATTTTTATTTATTATTTATTTATTTATTAAATGTATGTTGCCGCCTACTCACACATGGCAACTCAAGGCGGATTGCAAGGATATAAAAACACCATATATAAAAAAGAAAAATAATAAAAAGAAATAATAAAATAATACCCCCCCACACACACACAACACACATTCATAGTAGCCATTTAATGGGCTCCATCTTCCTCTGGGTTCTCCAGACACACTGTCAGAACTACATCTTCAGGTGATAGAGTGAGGGCCAGTTGAATCTCCGGGGGGGGGGATGATGTTTCAGAGAGAGGGAGACACCATGGAAAAGCCCCTTCTTCTGGGTCCCATCAGATATATCTCCTTATGGGACGGGCTCTGCAAGATTCCTCACATCTCCATTCTAGGGTAGATGTGACCAGCAAGAGAAAGACCCTCATTAAAGATGACAACCAGCACCTTGAATTGCACCTGGAAGCAAATCAGCAACCAATGGTTCCCGCAGGAGAGGTGATACACATCGAACTCCGCACAAAAGCAAGCAGGCTGCTGCTGGAGCTTCCAGGTGCTTTTCAGGGGCAGCCCATGTAGAGCATGTTGTAGTAGTCAAGAGATGAGGTGACTAGGGCATGTCTGAACATAAGTAGGAATTGTTTGTCCAGAAAAGGCCACAGTTGCGCAAAAGCCCTCCTGTCCATGACTACCACCTACTCTTTGAGCAGGAGTCACGAGTCCAAGAGAACCTCCAGATTGAGGACAGGCTTTGTTTATGGCAGTGCCAACCCATCCAAGACTAAAGATGGCTATTCTCCATGGGCCAAAGAAACCCAAATCAAGAGCCACTTGGCCTTGCCAGGGTTCATTTTCAACCCCATCCAGCCCTTAGCAGCTTCTAGGTACTGTGAGAGGGAGGTCACAGATCGCTTAACTCACCACGGGATGAGATATACAGTGAGTATCCTCAGCATATTGATGATATCTCAGTCCATGGTGACAAATGATTTCATCCGACATTTCAAAATTAATATTGGATTTGCCAAGATGTTGTAAGCTGCTTGGAACAAAAGTACCCTTTTTGTACAACTTGATCAAGCTTTGCAAACAAAATAATACATTGATCAGAACTTACTTTTGGTTTTGTTCCCTTCCTTCTCTGTTCAATAACCTGGCTTCAGGCTTAACAAAGAAAACTAGAAACAAATTTTGCCAGCACTCCCACTCTCTAGCATAGAGAAAGTAGGATTGCCCTCAGAATTCACTATAGCTTTTGCATCTCATTGCCTATTCAGATCTGTAGGGCACATGTGGTACTATGATTCAAATATATATAGACTAGAATAGAATTCTTTATTGGCCAAGTATGATTAGACACACAAGGAATTTGTCTCCGGTGCATAAGCTCTCAGCGTACATACAAGCAACAACTGATAAATCATGATCATAAAATACAATCATCATAAATCATAACATACAACACTCAGTGATAGTCATAGGATACTAAATCAATCAACATAAATCACAATAGGGTATTTCTAAAAGCAATCAACAAAAATCACAAGATACAAACAACAAAGTTATAGTCATAAGAAGTTAAGGAAATAGGTACAGTAATAGAAAAGATGAGAAGGATAATAGTAATAATAATATAGCCCTATTAGGTGGTTTGACATCCCAGGGCATAAAACAATGTTATGGGATTAGTAATTTAGCACAGTGATAGCATGGGAGGGAAACTGTCTTTGTGTCTGGTTATTTTGGCGTACAATGCCCTATAGCGTACTCTTGAGAGAAGAAGTTGAATACACACACACACAATTTTATATATAGATTTAAAAAATATATAGCACACTTATCGTTGCTGGAAATGTTCCAACAGTTTTACTGTTGGCCAAAAAAGTCAAGATCATGACAATGATTGTGTGACATCTTGACTCCCTCCATAAATGCCAATGGAATTAACTAGCAATTTCTTCCATAACCATTGTGCAGGGCCACCTTAGAAACAGCAAAGTGCCTCTGCCATGAAAACAGAGCTCAGGAGGTCCGCCAACATGAATGACATTGAGCTAGCCACACCCACCCTGGCCATGCCTACCCTCCCCCCCTAAAGGTCAAACATCCATGAAATTGAGTTTGACCTCCTTGCTGTAGATGAAGAGAAAGGAATCAGAGACATCTGCAAAGGAACAAAGGAGAAAGACAAAGTAGCATTGCATCATCATGAAACAAGCTTCATCATTTTTATACATGGATTATAAGGTTGCTTGAATGAATCAAAGGGGTGGAGCTTATATTCTAATGATGCAATGTTGCATTTGTCATTTTGACAAAAATATCAGATTCCGCAGGTACATTCTGTGGCATGTGACCCCATTGTGGAAGTAAAAAATAAGCACATACTGTCCATCAATCAATTCTAAAAGTAACCTCCCTTATTTGTAAATTAACAGATAAAAATAAAAATAGATTTATGAATGAAAAATGTTTGTACCTTTCCCTCCCTCTTCGCTAGAAAGCTACTTCAAACAGAAATAAGTGATATTTTTACTGCAGCTTTGGATAGATACAACATTCTTTTATAGGGTCATCTTCTGTGACTACAAAAACCCATAAGTGATTCATCAAAGCAGGACACCAGTGCTATACTTGGGGGAAGGGTATCCTATCAGCATAGTAGATCTAGTTTTAATCTTGTTATTGTCAAGCAACCTCCATCTGTAATTAGGGATAATAATTTGATGTAATTAATTTAATTAAGTTGTTAACTAAGTATCAGTATGATGCAGGGAATAGAAGTTAAATCTTTGTGGGCCAGATTTCAGGCCAGCTCACTCACGGTGCTAAGCTATAATGTGAGTTTGTTGTTGATATATCTACTATGGTTTAGTGTTATGTGTGAACCAGGCAATTATGTTTGGTTCAAAGAAACTATGATTTAAAAATCCTGGCTTGGTGTTATGTATGAACCAGGCCAATGTTACTCAGCCTAGCTCAACAACATCCATATCATTGCATCCAAACTGCAATGACGCCTTTTCAGTCTACCACAGATACCCTGCCTTCATTAGTGTAGAGCTGCTGTGAGAACAGAAATATCTAATACTCTACCACTAACTTCCTCTAGATTACCTTGAAATTCTTGAAAGAAGAGTCGGGTTATTGGTATCTCATAAACAAATATTTTTGAGCACACTGTAAAAAACTAAGAAATAGTTAGAAAAAACACCCTTTCCTCTGGTTTTTGGTTGTCTTCTGTGAAGCTATTTTTTGGTTTACATTAACTCTGTTTCCTTTATTTAATTTTAAAAAATGGGCACTGTTATAAATTATTAACCGTACACTCCTTGGCAGAGCAAAAGTTAAAAGCTAACCTATTTGCAATGAATTCTAAAGGTAGTAGTATATCTTCCTTGCATGAGTGAGTGAGTGAGTGTGTGTGTGTGTGTGTGTGTGTGTGTGTGTGTGCTTGCATATCAGAGGTGGGTTCCTACTGGTTCGCACTGATTCAGTAGAACCGGTTCGTCAAATCTACCAAACCGGTTAGAAGAGGTTCCACCGGTGGACCTGGAAGTAAGTTCCAGAACGCCTGCCCCGGCCCTGTCGCTCGCTCGCCCTGCCCGTTCTGTCACAGCTCGCTCGCTCCCCCACCCGCCTGCCACTAGCCCAGCCTGCCACTCACTGATTGACTGGAGTCCAGCCAATCAGTGAGCGGGCTGGAGTCGACCCGCCCGTCTCTAACACCCATTTAAAATTGCGGCGGGTCCTCCCTTCATTTCATTTTGCTTCGCTTCACCTTCCAGTAGCTTGCTGCTTCCCTCAGGTAAGCAACTAAGTGCGAGGAGGGGCAGCGGGGGCGGCTGGAGGCTAGCTTATGCCAGCTCACAGCTTTCGCGAGGGGAGGCCTTTAGGAAGGCCTTTGTGGCCAAAAGAAGGTCGGCGGCGGGGGGGAGGAGAGGAGAGGAGGCTAGCTTACGCTAGTTTATTGTGTGTAGATTCTATTTTTAGATTGTCTTAGGCTTTTTTTAAAAAAGATTCTATCAACAATAAATTAAAATAAACCATTTTTAAAAATTCTATACTCAATACTTTTAAATGTATTGTGTATAGAATATTTTTAAATGGTTTCATTTTAAATTATTGTGTGTGGAATACTTTGAAATGGTTTCATTTTAAATTATTGTGTGTGGAATCTTTTTTTAAATTGTGTTAGAATATTTTTAAAAAATATTCTATCAACAATAAGTTAAAATAAACCATTTAAAAATATTCTATACTCAATACATTTAAACGTATTGTGGACAGAATATTTTAAAATGGTTTTGTTGTAATTTATTGTGTATAGAATATTTTAATGGTTTTTAAGGACTTTTTTATTATTTATAGAATATATATTTTTAAATTATTTTAGAGATTTTTTATTTATTTATTGTTTATGGAATATATTTATTACAAGAAATGTTATTCCTTTTTTCAAATGGTTTATTTGTGATGCAATATGTTGCTTTTAAGTGTGCAGGTTGGTGCATGGTTTACGTGTCTCAAAGTGGCTGCTTTTCTATGGGCAGGCCAGGTTGGTGCAAGGCAGCTTTGCCAGATTTTGTGTGTTTCTGTGTGATACCTGGTTGTTTAGGTAATTGTGAGGTAGTTGCTGGTTCTGTGAGCTTCCTGGCACTGTCCTTTATAATTTCCAGGTTTTTATTCCAGTGGCTTTGTCTTTCCTGATCTTAGGGTTAGGGAAAAAAACTGGTTTCATCTGCAGTCTTTTGGGGGAGGGAATTGTTATTTTTGGATGATTTCCTGGCACTGTCATAGTTTGTGTGTGTAATGTCCTGCAGTTATCTACACATTAATAATGATCAAGTACTAATAATATTTCCATATACATTTTAATGACCTTTCCTTAATTGGTGTTTTCTTTCATACTTTTAGATTTCTAATTTCTGTTTCTGTTAGTTAGCAATTGCTAAAACAAATCCCATGTGAAAAAGTATTCAAAGCCTTCTTGTTTTTAATTGTCAATTTATTTATTCCTGCACATTCTAATATTTATTCATTTTCATATCTCTGTTTTTCCACTGTTGTGCAAACACAATTCGAGCAGCTGCTAACATGTGTAAAATTAAACATGTATTATATTCCCTTTCAAATAGCCAACAAAATATTTCTGGTTTTAAATCCATATCTTGCTTTACCATTGCTTCTAACCACTAACTCTTGAATAGCTACTTGGATCGACCTAAGTACGAACCTAATTCATATATTCCTGTTTTTTTGAACTGAGAACTAAATTTCAGAAAAAGAAATCTGTATTGCTCTGTGAATCTACCTATGACATTCAATCTTGATCTAACTTCTTGGATGAAAGACTATATCTTTCCTGTTTGTTGGGGGACATCCTTCCTGAAAAGACTGTACATTGTTGGGTGAAAACAGAGGTCCCTTCTGTTACCTGTAGTGTAGTCCTCAACTTACAACCGCAATTGAGTCCAATACTGTTTTATTTCTTCTGCAGTTAGTATAATTTAACAGGATGAAGAGGCAACAGAGTATGATCACTAGGACAGTCATCTTTCCTATGTAAGTAGCTATCTTATTGCTTTGTGTGCTTGTTTCATCCTTAATATAGTAGTGTAAGCAATTAAAATCCTCCTTTCTGTGTCTCTTCTTTGTGCAGGTTATTGGAGCAAGGTGGTGAGGTGGTAGTGTGCTGAAGACTGGCAAGGCAGTAATCTTCCCTCTGTAAGTAGCTGTCTTTATTGTTTTGTGTGCTTGTTTCATCCTAATGCAGTGCATGCAATGGAAGAATTCATTTCTGTGTCTCTTCTTTGTGGAGGCCATTCATTGGAGTCAGTGAGACTGAAGACAGGCAAGGACAGTCATCTTCCTTCTGTAAGTAGCTCTTTTATTGTTTGTGTACTTATTTTAAACTTATTGTAGTTTATCCATTGGGGCAAAGAATTCGGTGACATCGTCTTGGACACTCCACCTGGTCACATGGGCGGCAAGCCACTCCCACCCGGTCACATGGATGGCAAGCTACTCCCACCTGGCCACATGGGCAGCAAGCCACTCCCACAAAGCAGGCCACATCTACAGAAGAAGTTCCCAAAAATTTTGAAACCCACCACTCTTGCATATGTATGTATGTATGTATGTATGTATGTATGTATGTATGTATGTATGTATATAAATCCATGCAAACTAGGCATGATAATGGTCCGAACAGTAGAGATTCTTAGGACGTGACTCCTATGCATTCTGGTTGGGATAATCATGTTGAAGCAGAAGACTTCCTTCGTAATTTCTTTAATTATGGTCCAACTAATCACACTTAAGAAGCCCAGAGGGACCTACCTTATTTCTGTGGATTAAGGCTGCAGGGGGTCAGCTCCTATCTGGGATTTGTTTCTTTATTTTCCAATAATTCACTTCAAGTTGAATTCTAAGAACAAAACCCAAAGCTGCAGAACAGATGGTGAGGTTCAAATTCTGCTTCTGTACCTTGTAAAGGATCATTAGAGAGTATGTATGTATAAATGAAATATGACGGGAACAAAAGCTTAAGACAACTCAGTAATTGGAATTTCTCTATAAATTAACACTATCAGTTTAAAAACAATGGGAAAAGCTCACATTTTCTTTCAACTAGATAAAAATGTTCGCTTGACTGCTAACTGTTCCCTTTATTTGCAAACATAGATAAATAAAATACACAGAGGTTTGTTGATTGTGTTTGATTTCATCTTTAGTATCTCTGCTACTTCTTTCATTTGTTTGCCTGTTTTTAAGGGACCGTGAATCATGAAAGCTGTCACCACTATCAGTATCTTGTAAGAAAATACTTACTTCCATAAACAGCAGGCCTGAAGATGAATTTTATAATGACTTTTGAATGCAGTGGATAGGATTTAAGCAGGACATAAAAACTAAGCTTCCTTATCAAATAGATGAAGTCTGTTTCCTTTATCTAGGATGACACAAGACAGTAGCTACTTTCATAAAGCTTTGCAACAAAGGAATTAAAATATTAATGATGAAGGCAACCCTGTAGAAATCAATTGCTTCTGCCTTTTCATATTTACATATATTGTATTTCTCCTTGCTGATACATGTCTCTCTGTCCATTGGTCACAATGGCGTGCCCTTAAGATTCATTCTTTTCAAGGTATGAATAAAATCTAATACATAGCACCATCAATTAACTTAATTTTTAAAAAGTCACAGATGCAGGATTTGCCTATAACCATGGCTTGCCTGAGACATAAATCTAAAATTCAAGGGGATGCAGCATATTCCACATAAACGTTTATGCACTTGGAAAATCAAGTCAAGAAGATACCATAGAGATAAAAGGTATAGAAATCAGCATCCAATTTTATTAGGAAGCTAGGACAGCTCCTCCACATAGAAAAGTATGGGACCATAGAACTTAAAATAAAGGAAGGCATAGCAGAGGTAGAGTTCTGTGTGAAAACAGTCACCTCTGCTTAGGTATTCTGAAATTGTATATATCTTGATTTCATTTATCTACCAATGGACATAGCCATAATACAGAAGAATTACAGAATAATCTACCATCTATTTTATACTACCTAGAGTTGTTTGGGAATTGGAAAGCATATAAATATAATAAATAATATAATTTAATAAATAAAAGTAGTACCCAAATGTGTACGCAATAGGACACTACATACATTTTATAAACATCAATAAACAAAATCTTTGATCACCTATAATAATGATGATGATGGGAAAGAAATATATATATATCCAGATCTCCTATAAATCAAGATCTCCTATATGCCTTGCAGAATGACTTTCTAAAGTCTAAAGTTCTAAATCAAAGCCATTCTACCCACACAATATGGTTTGTTTCTCTGCTTCTGAGATACAATATTTCATTTGGTCATCATGATTAGAAGCTGCTGGTGTTTATCATTCCATCAGCCAACACAATCAGTTTTAAAGTGATTATGCAAACTATAACAATTGTTGATAATAGCAATAGCACTTAGACTTATATACCACTTCACAGTGTTTTACAGTCCCCTGTAATAATATACCATCAATATTCATTTCTAAAATGAAAGTTCCACATATAACTTACAAAACTTTGATAAATAGGACGGAGGAAAATGAATGTAAGATTAAACAGAAAGTGGTAGCAAATAAAACAAACAACTTTGGCATATGAAAGATCACATGGCATGAAGACTTGAGCCCAAACTGAAGAATTTTCCAACAGGAATTTAGCGTGATGGCATAGTCATTTAAGTTTGAGAATACCACTTCAATGTTGCCAGGCTTGTTATGAGGCAAGCTAAGAAAGCTTCTGGCTAAAACAGGACCCACTTTATTTATGATTTTACTTAATTCATTGCCAAACATGCTCACTTTAATTATATATATGTCATGTTATAGTTTTATTTTATTATAATATAAATTTATATTTTATTGGGGGTGTGATGGCTCAAGTGGTTAAGGCATTGAGCTTATCAGCTGGAAAGTGACAGCCCAGGTTCGAGGCTCAAGCAACTTGCAATGGGGGGGTCCCCATTCTTGCCCTAGCTCCTAGCAGTTTGAAAGCATGCAAATGTGAGTAGATAAATAGGTACTGCTTCACCAGGATAGGTTACTGCATTCCACACTTTCATGCTGGCCACTTGTTGATGGAAATGTCTTTCAGACAACACAGCTTCTGCTGCTGTGAATTGGAGGTGAGCACTGCCCTCTTAAGTCGGACATGACTGGACAGGGGAAACCTTTAAACCTTTTAATATAGGTTATTATAATATGAAAATATGAAATAATTATTGGTTCACAGAGCTTATTAAATTGGATTGGTAGCTTAAAATTAATGATATTCTTTATAACTTTCATTTTTCAAACGTGATGAGTATTTATGGTGAGATGCTTTAACTCCACTTCTGAAAATTGATTGATTTGATTAAGTATCAAGTCAATGTTGACACCTAGTGCCCCCATAGATAGATTTTCTCCATAATGATTTGTCCCGAGGTTGTTCTTCAGGTCATTCAGGGTCCACTTCTGAAAAGCTGTTGATAATAAACTAAAACACACTGAACATTTGTTTTGTTCACCCTTATCTGCTTGTTAATTTGTCTCTGAATGAATAGTTCCTATACCATACATATTATTCTGCTAGAAATCACTTTAAACTTTTCATGTGCACAAACATAGCACAATCAGGAATAAGCAGGTGCCTTTGTCACCTATTTCTCCCACGCATTAAATTTCCCCATTAAAGGTAAAGCCATAAGATAAGCTTGGGTGCAGGTCCAATAAAAAACAAGAACAAAATGAGATTCCTATAAACCAGGATTCATTGTTGATGTATTAATTTGTTGGCTTTCATGCCATTGTTTCAGAAAATGTCTAATGCAAACTTCTATATAAAACTGACTTGATCTGCACCATGTAAACCAATATGAGGATCATAAAGTACCTGCCCAGACCGTGAGGCTTTGGCTGCAGTGGCCGGAGTAAAGAGGTTCCATGAGTACCTATATGGCCATGATTTCGAACTAATTATGGACCACAAACCGCTACTGGTCTTACTGGCTGGGGACTGACCTACTCCAGTGTCATAATCACCACCGATGACCAGATGGACCATCTTCCTAGCTGCCTACTCCTACAGTCTCATCCACTGACCAGGCTCCACTTTGGGGCACACCGACGCCTTGAGCCGCTGCCCGCTGCCTAAACTTCTTGCTTACCCTACCGCCGAGATGCCAGTCCTCCTCATTGACTGCCTTGAGACTGGTTCTGTTTCGTCCAGTAATGTTGCCCGCCACTCTGCAAAGGACTCCACCATCAAACGAATTTTGAACTGAATGTGGAGGGAGTGGCCCAAGGGGTCGGTTGGGTCTGATTTCAAAATGTACTTTTGCAAGCATGGTGAATTATCTATTGTAAATGGCTGTTTCCTGTGGGGGAACCAGGTCGTTGTTCCATCCAAACTGTGCATTGCAGTATTAGAGGCTTTACACATAGGGCATCCTGGAATTGTCAGGATGAAGTCTTCAGCTAGGAGTTACGTGTGGTGGCCTAACATGCACAGGGAGATCGGCGAATGGGTGGCTACCTGCACACCCGCTAAGGAGTGGGAGAGACCTCAAGCACCATGGTCTAGGGTCACATTGATTTTGCTGGACCAGTTCATGGCCAGACATTCCTTATAGTTGTGGACACCTACTCAAAATGGCTAGAGGTAGTCCTGATGACCTCCACTAGGGCAGAAGTGGTCATCAAGGTACTACGGAGATTTTTCTCCATGCACGGCCTGCCCGATGTCCTGGTCTCTGACAACGGGCCGCAATTCATGGCCATGCAATTTGAGACCTTCCTAGCAGCTCAGGGAATCAGACATGCCCTGGTCGCGCCATTCCATCCGGCCTCCAGGCGGAGAGAATGGTGAGATCTGCAAAAGAGGCCCTATCCAGGATGGGCCTGGGAGATTGGCAAACATGGGTTGACCACTGTTTGTTAATTCAGAACATCACACCCAGTGCCACTACAGGGAGAAGCCCCTCTGAGCTTCTCATGGGTTGCCAGCTAAGGTCCCACTTAGACCGGCTATACCAAAACTATTCTGCCACATAACCCCCTGACTCCACAAGCAAGATTTGGAATTTTAGTGTAGGGGACTTGGTATATGCCCACAACTATGCCAGGGGAACTCTGTGGATTCCTGCCACAGTGATAGGCATCACCGGGCCTCGCTCTTATCTTGTAGAGCTCGAGGACAGTCGGAATTGGAGAAGGCACATTGATCTACTCTGTGGCCGCCTCTCCAACTCCACTCTTAGACAACTAGAGGTAACTCCTGCATGAGTTAGCCAAAGCCCTACCCAAACGGAGCAAACACTCACTCCTTCCACAGACAGCTCAAGCCCGAGGGTATCGGGAAACTTATCTGGTTGTGTTGCAGTCCCGCAGCGAGCTCCGAGCGAACCAGCTCTAGAAGCTCCAGCCACAGCCTGTGAAAGGTTCCAGGACATTCCACCAAGCGGAACTGCGGAGCAAACAGGTCCGTCCAACTTGCCCAAAGAACACCCTTTGACTGAACTGCGCAGGTCTGGCAGAGCTACCAAAAAGCCTGCCTACCTGCGTGACTACGTAACGAGTAGGATTATTCCATCTAAGAGGAGAGGGGTGTTAGATACTTGCTTCAGCTATAATGGTTTCCACCAAGGTCCTCTGTTCCGGCAGGAAAAGAAGTTTAATCTCATTGGCCAAAGGGTTTGACAGCTCCCTATAAAAGGGCTGCTGTCAGACTCAACCTTCACTGGATTGTTCTTACTTGTTGTACTCTAGCAAAGAGCGGTTGTTGCCTTTAGCCTCGTGTGCCTTTCCATTACCCAATCTAACAATCTCAGTATCTATATACTGTAGAAAAGAATATCTGAGTTGAACTGTGGAGTTCTTTGTGCTCTCTGAGCTTGGCTGTTTGTTTGCAGAAATTTCATTACCCAACTAGGTAACCATCTGTGTGAATGCCTTAGCTATATGTTTTTAATTGTTTCCCAGCTAAGACATTGGAGAAATAAAGTCATTGAGATAATGAGTAAAATGGTTATCTCTTGAAGTAACACTATTCTAAGTTTATTGCCAGGGTTCAAATATAATGGAAGTTAAGATACAGTAATATTTGTATTATCCCATCCTTTAAGGGCAACAAAGTGATTTGTTTTTGATCATTTATTTGATCAATTTAATTTTTAAGTTAGGTTGAAATAATAATAATAATAAATTTGGATTTATTAGCCGCTCCCTTTCCAAGTAGGACTCGGGGCGGCGTACAATGGAGCATAAAACATAAAAAATATATAACAACACCAAACGTACATACATACACAACATACCTACATACATACACGGAGGAGGAAACAAATTACATCAATAGACAGTTAAAAATCAACTTTAAAATACCCCAATTGTAAAAACCCAATAAAAATTAATATTTAAGGACAATTTAAAAACAGTTTGGAGGAATGGGAAAATTACGATTGCGATTGAGCCAGGCCGGATAATTGAAAGAGGTGGGTCTTCAGCTGTACACGGAAGGAGCGGAGATCGGAAGTAATCCTGATGTCACGGGGGAGGTCATTCCACAGGGCTGGGCCCATCACAGAGAAGGCTCTGCTCCTGGGTGTCGCCCCCCGACACTGTTTGGCGGACGGCACCCGGAGAAGTCCCTCTCTGTGTGCGCGAATTGGTCGTAGGGATGTGTGGGGCAGGATGCGATCCTGCATATAACTAGGCCCTGTGCCATGGAGCGCTTTAAAGATCATAATCAAAACCTTGAAACGCACTCGGTAGACCACAGGCAGCCAGTGCAGCTCGCGCAGGAGAGGTGTTACAGGGGAGTATCTAGTCCTCCCCATAATCACCCGAACGGCCGCGTTCTGGACCAACTGTAGTCTCCGAGTGCATCTCAAGGGAAGCCCCATGTAGAGAGCATTGCAGTAATCCAGGCGAGACGTCACTAGCGCATGGGTGACTGTGCGTAGGGCATCCCGGTCCAATAAGGGGCGCAATTGGCGCATCAGGCGAACCTGATGGAACGCCCCCCTTGCCACGGCTGTTACATGGTTATCCATGGACAGCCGGGCATCCAGGAGGACGCCCAAATTGCGCACCTGTTCCATGGGGGCTAGTTGGACGCCCCCGATGGCCAGAGATGGAAGCACCTGGTTGAACCGGGAGGCCGGAAGCCACAGCCACTCCGTCTTGGAAGGGTTGAGTTTTAGTCGGTTGCCATCCATCCAGACCCGTACGGCCTCCAGACACCGGGACATCATTTCGACGGCCTCATTGGGGTGGTTCGGAGTGGAAATGTATAGCTGAGTATCATCAGCATACAGATGATATCCCACTCCAAAACCACGGATGATCTCGCCCAGCGGTTTCATATATGTGTTGAACAGGAGAGGCGAGAGCACCGATCCCTGTGGCACTCCACATGTGAGTGGCCTCCGGGTCGAACTCTGCTCCCCTGTCAACACACGTTGCGTCCGACCAGAGAGGTAGGAGCCAAACCACCGTAAAACGGTGCCCCTGACTCCCAGCCCCTCTAGCCGGTGCAACAGGATACCATGGTCGATGGTATCGAACGCCGCCGAGAGATCTAATAGGACCAGGATAGAGGAACAACCCCTATCTCTGGCCCTCCAGAGATCATCAACCAATGCGACCAAGGCCGTCTCCGTGCTGCGCCCGGGTCGGAAGCCGGACTGGCGCGGGTCTAGATAATCATTTTCCTCCAGGTGACGTGGGAACTGCTGTACTACCACACTCTCTACAACCTTCGCTAAAAAAGGAAGGTTGGAGACTGGACGATAATTGACTAGGTCCGTTGGGTCCAGGGAAGGCTTCTTGAGCAGGGGCCTCACCACCGCCTCTTTCAAGGCGGCCGGTAGAGACCCCTCACCCAACGAGGCGTTCACCAGGCCCAGGAGCCAGTCGCGCGTAACCTCCCAGGATGCCAGTACAAGCCAGGAGGGACACGGGTCCAATAAACATGTGGTGGGTCGCAGACGTCCACGCAACCTGTCCAAATCCTCGATGGCAACCGAGTCAAACTCCTCCCAAAGCGGTCCCTCAAGACTCGCAACGGGCGTCTCTACTGAACCACTGAAAGGGGTCCATCCCATCCGGATTTGAGCGACTTTGTCCTGTAGATAATTCCCAAACTCCTCTGCTCTGCCCTGTAGTGGGGCTTCCCGTGGTCTCTCAAACAAGAGGGAACGGGTCACCCGAAACAGGGCGGCAGGGCGGTTATCTGCAGACGCAATAAGAGCGGCGCAATGTTGACGTTTGGCCGCTCTTAATGCCACAAGGTACGTCTTCAAATAGGCTCATGCCTGTGCTCGGTCAAATTCGGAGCGGGAGGATCTCCAACGACTCTCTAGGCGTCTCTTGTGGCGTTTCATCACCCTTAGCTCCTCGGTAAACCAAGGTGCCAGGGTGGTTCGTCGCCGCAGGAGAGGCCGCAAAGGCGCCACCCGGTCTAGGGCCCCGGCAGTCGCACTATTCCATGCGACTACCAGGTCCTCCACTCGGGGGCGGGTCAGGTCCACAGGAGGTGGCCCAAGTTCCGTCTGGAACCTATCCGGTTCCATCAGGCGCTTGGGGCGGAACCATCTAATACCTTCCAGTTCCGCCTCCTCGCGGCGGGGGGTAGCACCAGGGAAGTCCAGCCGGAGAAGTGAGTGATCCGACCATGACAGGGGAATAGTGTCTAGATCCCCTATTCCCAGATCACTCGTCCACTGGCCAGAGACAAAAACAAGGTCCAGGGTGTGGCCTCCCTTGTGAGTAGGGCCCTGAATTAACTGGGTCAGGTCCATGGCTGTCATGGAAGCCATGAACTCCCGAGCCCCCTCAGACGCTTCTCCCATCGACGGCAGATTAAAATCCCCCATCACTAAAAGTTTGGGGGTCTCAACCGCCACCGATGAGATCAGCTCAAGGAGTTCGGGCAGGGCCGCTGAAGTATAGCGAGGAGCCAGGTATACTATCAGCAGGCCCAACTGCCTCCCTGGGCCCCATCTCACGACAAGGGACTCACACCCGGATGTCTGCGGCACGGTGAACTCTCTCGGCTCTAAGTCTTCCCGGATAATCACTGCTACCCCACCGCCCCTTCCCTGGGCCCGAGGCTGGTGAAATGCTCGATAACCTGGCGGGCACATTTCCACAAGGGGTAGACCTCCCTCGTGGCCCAACCAGGTCTCGGTTATTCCGGCGAGGTCCGGGTCCCCCTCCAAAATTAGATCGTGGATGAGGGGGGCCTTATTGACAACGGACCTCGCGTTGCATAACAGCAGTCTCAGGCCTTGGGTCTGTAGATCCTGACCACCTAGTATGCAGGGGTTGGTGCAGACGACCGGGAATGACCAAAAACCCCGGTCTCCCAACCGACTACGCGCTCTTAAACTGTCCTCGCACCTGCCCCTCCCCACGACTGTTGGTATTAAGGAGCCCTGCACAGGAATGCTATCTTCCCTCTCCTCCCCCACTCCGCTCCCTCCTCTTTCGACCACACCTAGGTGCCTGGCTCTTCCATCCCTCCTAACCGGTTCCCCCCCCCATCCCTACCACCCCTCCCCCCCCCATCCTTAAAACCCCTTACAACTTTTAAAAAACATTTAATTAAAACCCCTTAACGTGCGCTTCCTCCACCTCTCTGGGTTAATGAACCCGTCCTCAAGGTGGGCCCTTGAAAGGGCAGGAGGCCATAGCTGCGAGAGGGGGGAATCTCGTAGCTGTAGTAGGTCTAGCCTCGTATATAACATGATTAGACAGGGCCAAAGCTCGTCAAGTGGGAGCTGTCGGTATTAATATGCATTGGCAGCCTCAGATCCCACTAAGGGGATAGTCCTGGCAAAGGATAGACAGATGGAAAAAAGTCCACATCTTGGATGGAAATGATGGGCTGATGGAAATAAGATAGCCAGCTGGTGAATAGAGGGCTGCAGCTAAGGGGTACTTCATAATGGGCGGTAGGGGCGGGTAGCCCATGATAGAGAGTAGTAAATGAGTAGTAAATGGGTGGGGGGGGCCGGGTTGTAGTGAGCACGGCAGAATACAGAGTCAAACCTTCTACATGGGCCTCAGGTGTTCCAACGCCTCCATTTCGTGGCCCGCCTCTGCCTTAGATAGTCCTCCGTCCATTTGGCCACCCACAGTCGTTGTTATTGTTATTGGTGTTATTATTGGGATTATTATTGGGCCCGGGGGGGCCTGGGGGGGCTGCACCGACCTCCATACGGCCTCCCTGCAGCCCTCCTGCTGATCTCCTCCGGCGCCTCAGGCCTCGCTCTCCTTTCCTTCTTCCCTCCGGCGCCTCGGGCCTCCCTCGGGCCTCGCTCTCCTTCTCTCTTGGGTCGCCACCACCATCCCTCCGAAATGCCTCCGAAATGTCTCAACCAGACCACCGTCCTCCAGCCTCCTCCAGCCTCCTCCAGCCTCCTCCGCCCCCTCCACTCAGGCCTCCACCGCGTCGCCGCTCCGCCGCTCCGGCTCAAAATGACCAGCCGCCATACCGCCAGCCGCCCTGCCGCTCAGAAGCACCAGCCGCCATGCCGCGCCGACCGGCACATCATCCTCCTCCTGCCCGGCTGCCCGAACGACCCGGCGGGCCAGCCTGGACCCGGGCAGGGGCCGGCATATTCGGCGCCAAGAATCCCGATCCTCAAGCTGGAAATGAGGGTCGGCAGCATCCCTGCCCGTCAGAGAGCCCTCCGCATTAAGCGGAGCTCAGAGGCAGCCCTCCATTCCCTCCGGAAGCTCCTCCTCCATCAAGTTAATTTTATTTTATTTTATTAAATTTATAGACCGCCCCCTCTCCCCAAAGGGACTCGGGGCGGTGTACAGACCACAGTAAAAACAATATACAAAAATTAAATATTTTTAGAAACCCATAAAAACAGATTAAATAATAGGCTGTACAGTATAGTTAAAAATTAAAACAATCTAAAAAACCTACCCCTAAAAATTTAAAAAACAGGCTAGAGGGACACAAAACTACAGTTAGGCCAGGCCAGCTAAGTTGAACAGGTGGGTCTTGAGTTTCTTACGGAAGGAGCGGAGATCAGTAGTTATTCTAATATCGGGGGGAGGTCATTCCAGAGGGTCGGGCCCATCACAGAGAAGGCCCTGCTCCTGGGCGTCGCCTGCTGGCACTGCCTAGTGGACGGCGCCCAGAGGAGTCCCTCTCTGTGAGAGCGAATCGGTCGCAGTGATGTATGGGGCAGGATGCGATCCCGCAAGTAGCTAGGTCTTGTGCCATGGAGCACTTTAAAGATGATAGTCAACACCTTGAAACGCACCCGAAAAGCCACAGGTAGCCAGTGCAGGCCGCGCAGGAGAGGTGTTACATGAGAGTATCTTGTACCTCCCATAATTGCCCGCGCGGCCGCATTCTGGACCAACTGCAGCCTTCGGGTGCATCTCAAGGGAAGCCCCATGTAGAGGAAAGAGTAACTGGAAAGTATGGCAGATTCCTCAGACTTTCAGCCTTGTGTCTTTGTCCAACTTCTAACAGCTCATTTTTGAGGACTTTAAAGTCAGAACTTCCCCCAAGGCTAACTGGAATTTCTATCAAAGCTGATAGGGAAATGGAACCATATGATTATTATTATTTTTGGCTCCTGGGATGCTTTGTGGAAAAATATAGAATTGTATCTAAATGAAAGATGGCAGATTTAAATGAGCTATCTATGTCAACTCCACATAAAAAGGAAATATCTGTCCACAACAAGAATATTGTAAAGATAAATGAGAATTAATATATTCCCCACTTAACATTTGAACAGTAATTGAACTAATGTACATGCAGTAAATATATTCTAGCAACTTACTCTGATCTGTTTGGAAATTGAATCAGAACTAAAATATCAATCACTGATGCACGGTTTAATAAGTTGAACAGAGTGCTTTATTGTGCATACTGATACATTGTAAAATTAAAATAAACATATTCACCCAGAAATTTATTTTCTGTATATCCTTGTACAAAGAGGAGTCATCTAGACAAGTACAAAATGATATTTTGACAAAATTGACTCTTCCCTCTTTCTCTCTCTCTTTTTTCTTTCAGCTTCCCTTATGACCCCAAAGCAGAACTGAGAATTCTTGTAGTAATAATAACGGTTGGAACTGGAGAATATAAGGTCATCGGGAGAGAATCCATGTGGGTCTCTCTGTGGTTATTACCTTGAGACTCAAATAAATATCACCGTATGATAGCAGCTGAACACTTGAGAGCTTTCCAAACAAAAGAAAAGTCTGCAGCTGCACCAATGCTGCAAAACATTCTGACTGAATGCCAGCTGCCAAGCTACTCAGCTTTCAATATAAGCACCTTGATTACTGCTCTGTTTTGAAATTTACTTTCTCAGCTCAGTGAATGAATTCAGTGGAACTCAAAAGTGTACAGTGCTGGCTGGTATAAAATAGAATCGAGGAATGTAGGGTATGAGCATTGTATCAATACTTAGTGTAAAAAGATACAATGGAGTCAAGCCTTTCACAACTGCTCCCCGAATGCACAACTTTATTTGCCACCACCCTTCAAAGAATTCATAATAAATCAAAAAACCGACATGGACTTCTACATTAGTATGCTTTCCTGGGATGCTGAGTGATTCCAGAAAAGAGGAAAATTTGTGCTTAGTTATTTGAACTGCGTTACCCCAACACTGGCTCTTGAAAAATTGTTGCCAAATTGCAATTTTTAATGTGGTGGAAGGGGAAAATGATGAAATATGTATTAGCTGTATTTCATTGTAATGTGCTTTTAATATAATTGCATTTCATTTTTTTTTCCTTTACTTCCCCCAATTTCTTTTTAAAAATGACAGAACCTCACCAAAGAACTTGCCATGTTTTTTTCCAGGCACACCCAACTCAATTTCATATAAGAAAGTGAACAGAAGCATATTTTTATATTCAGCCAATCTTCCTTCTTTAATAAATGCTCCTCCCATCAGACCTCATACCACCTACAATCTTTGCAATTATTCATCCCATTTCCCTGTCAAACACAATTCATTTTTGTCTCCAATAAATTAATTTTCAGATCCATAGTGTTTACTGCATCATGCAGTCTATTGAACAGTTACTGCAGACCATCCAGATTCCAGGCCAACAATACAGCAGCAACTGCACATGAAACATTATGCATATCCATTTCCCCAGCTAATGCATCACTGAGGTCGCCACAGGCATGTTTTATATATTTATCCATAAATACATTTAAAACCAAGAGGATATCACGCATTCTTATCCTATACCCTTTACTGAGCATTCAGTTTATTTTTACTCATTGTTTACTTTTATCATATTCCACCCTTATTGCATACAGCATCCAACCTTCAGTTCCATAGTCACATGAAACTGTCTGTAATTTAAGCCTTTTAATTTTATCGTGCATATTCTATAGAATAAATATGCATTAAACTTTCTCACATGCAAATATGTGTCAATAACAGGTTTTGGCTGTACTTCTTTGGTCACTTTGCTCTGTTTCCAAATTTTGCTAATTTGGTTCTTTTGTAACCTTTCGATCAGAAGCCTGCCAAACATTTTCTCCAGCACCCTTATCAAACTAATTCCTCTACAGGGTTTTCTTTCATTTATCTTTTTAAAACCTCATGCTACTTTTCCCTTGTATGGGATGATAGAATTCTTTCCATTATCAGAACAGCTGCTAATTTTATACACGCATTAAAGAAGTCACCCAGTCATTCTATACATGCCTTCTACATGGGGCTTCCCCTGGGACGCGCCCGAAGACTACAGCTGGTTCAGAATGCAGCCGCGCGGGCCATCACAGGGAGTACCAGGTACTCCCACATAACACCTCTCCTGCGCGAGCTGCACTGGCTGCCTGTGGTTTTCGGGTGCGTTTCAAGGTGTTGATCACAATCTTTAAAGCGCTCCATGGCACAGGGCCTAGCTACCTGCGGGATCGCATCCTACCGCACACATCCCTGCGACCAATTCGCTCTCACAGGGAGGGACTCCTCCGGGTGCCGTCCACCAAGCAATGCCAATGGGCGGCGCCTAGGAGTAGAGCCTTCTCTGTGATGGGCCCAATCCTCTGGAATGACCTCCCCCCCCGACATCAGAACTACCACCGACTTCCGCTCCTTCCGACAAAAACTAAAGACTCACCTGTTTCGATTAGCCGGCCTGGCCCACTCATAGTTTTATCTTACCTCCTGGCAGATATTTTAATTGGGGAATTTCATGGGTAATTATTTTAAATTCAATTTTTGGGGGTATTTTTAGGGGTTGTTTTTAAATACTGCTTTTAATGCTTTACTTGAAGGTACAGTTTTATATAGCCTCCTCCATTTATGTATTTATGCATTTATTTATATGCATCCTATTTGTGTTTTAGCCTGACTGTACACCGCCCCGAGTCCCTTTTGGGAGAGGGGGCGGTCTAGAAATACGAAATAAAGTAAAGTAAATAAGCAGACATTATCCACATAACATTTCTCTGCTTTACCATTGTCTACATTCATGAAAGAGAGACAGACAGACAGACAGACAGACAGACAGACAGACAGACAGACATATATAATGATACCTTATTCTCATCACCATGTTTGCACATTTTCTTCGCCAAATCCTTCTTCATTTCATCTTTCTATCATTTTTTTTAAATTTCCCCTCATGGAAATGTGCCCACCAGGATACCGTGCATTCCATCAGCCGCGGGCCCAGGGTAGGGGTGGTGGGGTAGCGGTGATTATACGGGAGGGTTTGGAGCTGAGAGAGTTCACTGTGCCACAGATATCCAGGTGTGAGTCTCTTGGCGTGAAGTGGGGCCCAGGGAGACAGTTGGGCTTGCTGATTGTATACTTGGCTCCTCGCTATGCATCAGCGGCCCTGCCAGAGCTCCTCGAGATGATTGCAGAGATGGCGGTTGAGACCCCCAAGCTATTGGTTATGGGGGATTTCAACCTGCCGTCGATAGGCGAATCATCCGAGGCGGCTCGGGAGTTCATGGCTTCTATGACAGCCATGGACCTGACCCAAATAATTCACGGCCCCACACACGAGGGAGGCCACACGCTGGACCTTATTTTTGTCTCTGGACAGTGGAAGAGTGATCTGGGAATAGGGGATTTAGTTATTACACCCCTGTCACCCTGGCTCCTTGGTTTACCAAGGAGCTAAGGATGATGAAGCGCCACAAGAGACGCCTAGAGAGCAGATGGAGATCTTCACGCTCCGAATCTGACCGAACACAGGTAAGAGTCTATTTGCGGACCTACCTTGTGGCATTAAGAGTGGCCAAGCATCAATATTGTGCCGCTCTTATTGCGTCCGCAGATAACCGCTCTGCCGCCCTGTTTCGGGTGACCCGCTCCCTCCTTTCGCAGAGGCCGCGGGAAGCCCCCCTGCAGGGTAGAGCAGAGGAATTTGGGGAATATCTGCAGGACAAAATCGCTCAAATCCGTAGTGAGTGGGTCCCCTCCAGTAGTCCAGGGGGGACGTCGGAGGCGAATCTTGAGGGACCATTCTGGGAGGAGTTTGACTCTGTTGCTGCCGATGATATGGACAGGTTGCGTGGGCGACTGCGAGCCACTACATGTTTACTGGATCCGTGTCCCTCCTGGCTTATACTGGCATCCTGGGAGGTTACACGAGGCTGGCTCCAGGAGTTAGTCAACGCTTCCTTGAGAGAGGGGTCCTTGCCGGCCGCCTTGAAAGAGGTGGTGGTGAGGCCCCTACTCAAGAAGCCTTCCCTGGATCCAGCTATGTTAACCAACTATCGCCCTGTCTCCAACCTTTGCTTTTTGGCAAAGGTTGTAGAGAGTGTGGTGGTGCAACAGTTCCCACGCCACTTGGAGGAAATTGATTATCTAGACCCACGCCAGTCCGGTTTCCGGCCCGGTCACAGCACGGAGACGGCCTTGGTCGCGTTGGTGGATGATCTCTGGAGGGCCAAGGATGGGGGTTGTTCCTCCATCCTGGTCCTATTAGACCTCTCAGCTGCTTTTGATACCATCGACCATGGTATCCTATTGCGTCGTCTGGAGGGGCTGGGGGTGAGGGGCACCGTTCTGCGGTGGTTCTCCTCCTACCTCTCTGGCCGGATGCAATGCGTGCTGGCAGGGGAGCAGAGGTCGACCCTGAGGCCACTCACTTGTGGGGTGCCACAGGGGTCGGTCCTCTCACCTCTCCTGTTCAACACGTATATGAAGTCGCTGGGTGAGATCATTCGTGGTTTTGGGGTTGAGTATCATCTGTACGCTGATGATACTCAGCTGTACATCTCGACCCCGAACCACCCCAACGATGCCATCGAAGTGATGTCCCGGTTCCTGGAGGCCGTACGGGTCTGGATGGGAAGCAACAGACTCAAACTCAACCCTTCCAAGACGGAGTGGCTGTGGTTACCGGCACCCCGGTTCAACCAGTGGGTCCCATCACTGGCCATCGGGGGCGAACAACTGGCCCCCGTGGAACGGGTGCGCAATTTGGGCATCCTCCTAGATGCCCGGCTGTCGATGAATGACCATGTGACAGCCGTGGCAAGGGGGGGCGTTCTACCAGGTTCGCCTGGTGCGCCAATTGCGTCCCCTATTGGACCGGGACGCCCTTCACACAGTCACTCACGCGCTTGTGGCGTCCCGCCTGGACTATTGCAATGCTCTCTACATGGGGCTCCTCTTGAGATGCACCCGAAGGCTACAGCTGGTCCAGAATGCGGCCGCGCGGGCAATCATGGGCAGTACCAGGTACTCCCATATAACACCTCTCCTGCGCAAGCTGCACTGGCTACCTGTGGCTTTTCGGGTGCGTTTCAAGGTGCTGACTATCACCTTTAAAGCGCTCCATGGCACAGGACCTAGCTATCTGCGGGATCGCATCCTGCCCTACAAATCCCTGCGACCAATTCGCTCTCACAGAGAGGGACTCCTCCGGGTGCCGTCCACTAAGCAATGCCAGCGGGCAGCACCCAGGAGTAGGGCCTTCTCTGTGATGGGCCCGACCCTCTGGAATGACCTCCCCCCCAACATCAGAACTACCACCGATCTCCGCTCCTTCCGCAAGAAACTCAAGACCCACCTGTTCCAATTAGCTGGCCTGGCCCAATCGTAGTTTTAATCTTCAATCCTCCTGGCCGGTATTTTAAATTTCTGGGGGTAGACTTTTTAAGCTGTTTTTAATTTTTACCATTATTGTACAGACTCTGTATTTAATTTGTTTTTAAGGGGTTTCTAATATATTTTTATTGTGTATACGGTATTTTAGCTTCTGTCTGTACACCGCCCCGAGTCCCTTCGGGGAGAGGGGGCGGTCTATAAATTTAATAAAATAAATAAATAAAATAAATAAATAAATAAAATAAATATATATAAAAATAGCTCAAAACACTTGGTGGTATTTTAAAACTAATTATTTTTAATCAGTTCCAAGTATCTTTTACATCTCTTTCCTTACTTCTATTTCCCATTTGCTCCATTCAGAAAATAACTCTTGTCTAATAATTTTCATATCGGATGTACTTTCTCTTCCTGCATCTATCCCAATTAAGGGGGTTTTCCTTTGCGTTTGCCAACAGAGGGTGTCATGGCCATACCTTTTGCTATTTTCATTGTTGGAGTTAGGGTCAGGGGCAGATAGGGCACTTCTCCATTCCTCTATACTATTTTTGAGACATTTCTGAATATTGCTCACCATGACAACTTCCATACCTTCTGCATCCCCGAACTTGTTATTCAATGGTTGGAGTGAATCCCTGCCACTTCAACCTGTCTGTGTTCTGTCACAAGGCATGTAATTTATCCATTGGGATATTATTTGCACATGGGTTTAGTGCTTTTTAGAGAAATACTAGATCCAAGTTAAGAAAGAGCCAAAATGATAGGTTGCCAATGCAAGTTACCTGTCACTTGGGCAACTTTTTTAAAAAAATAAATCTTTCTCATATACTGTATACATTCACAAATACACATTCTCATAAGTACTATTTGTTAGATCGGCGCAAAAATAGCAGGTGAGAGGTGCGAGTGACTTTCAGCACTTTTTATTCTCAAGTCTAAGTAATACGCTCTGCTGGCTGGGCTGCTGGAGCTCACCCTTTAAGGAGCTCCAGCAGACCAGCCGGCCAATGACAGCAGTTTAAACTTCCCGCAGTTTGGCGAACCAATCCGCTGGGACATGCAAATCTGGGCTACCTCTGTCCGTACGTAACACTATTAATATTTATATGTTGTCTTTTAACATTTATCACATTCCATTTAAAAATTAAAAAATATAATCGGGATTGCTTTCCTGCCACCCCGCACATCCATCTTATTTTACAACAACCCTACTCTTTCATCCTCCTTACCTCCCTTCTCTTTCCTCCTCTCCTTTCTCTTTTCTTCTTCCCCTCCCTCTCCTCCATTCCTCCTCTCTTTTCCTCCTTCCTGCACTTGGGCAACTTTAATGGGGCTTAATCCTCTTCCCACACACCAGCTTAGATTCACTGAACCCCCCAACTCACTACATATTAATGGCTATTTTTTCCAGTTGGAAAATCACACATGGAACACAAAAAACACGGGGAAGGGGATTTGAAACAAAGCTGGGGAATCAACCATTTTTCTTTACTTATCAAAATTTGCGCATCAAAATTTAAGGTTTACTGAGACAGGTTAAAACTTGGCCATTGGGGCAGCACAATATATGTTAGCACATCTTTCTAAAGGGCGGGAAGAATGGGCATTGACGTGCTGACCATCCAGCTGTGCCCTTATTGATGTCTCTTGCTTTTTTATTTTTACTTTTTATCACCCCAATTTCCATATCTTTCTATCTTTCATTACCACTTTTCTCTTTCCATGACATGGTGCAGGGGCAAATACTATTAAAATGACACATTTCATTATTTCTATACATTTGTCATTGCTTCTTATTTATAAATGATTTTTGTGTTTTATATAGATGGATACTTTTCATCTTTTTAAAAGTATGCAACCATATGCTAAGTAGCTTTCAACACACTGTATTTTCAAAGGACAGGAGGGGAAAAAGAATTCAGAGATATTTCAGAAAACTCATGTATAATTTATCTCAATCTTCTCAGGCTGCAATAAAAAAAAACCCCAGTCTTTTTTTTTGCTGGAGAGCAAAAATATACTTGATACAGTTCAGTCTGGGTTGGTCATATCAAACCTGCAGATGTGATTTCCCTAAGCTCGTAAATAAAATATTAGGATGTCTTTCTATTGTTTGTGGGCTGTCATCAACCAATCACTCAGCTGACATTGTTAAAGGCTATGCAGATTAGAAGGGCAGCTGTTTAACAATTGTCACCATTACTTTGAACATCAGAGGAGATCTGATGGTAGAAACAGTGGTTGCTAAGTGATACATTCAGGTAAAACAACTTCTTTGATTTCAGCATAAAATACTAAATCCAGTGACTGGATCAGAGATGCTTATGATTATTAGAAGACTTTTAAAATATAATGCATCTGTTTATTATCTTTGCTATTATTACTTAATGGTAAACACATAGTACCCATTCTACTCCCAGGGTGCAAAACAGTTGTTGGGGCAGGTGAGAGGAAGGTTTATGCTTAACCATTTTGATGCCAAAGCACAACACAGTGATCCACACTAGCCAATCACATTTTAATCTAGTGTGCTGAGTGATCCCGGCTTATGTGGTTAGTTTGTGAATTTGTGTGGCAAACCAAGCTAGAAAATCGGGTTAATGGGAGGGGGGGGGGAAATCAGAGTGAAACTACATATGGGTTAATGAATCGTGCACACTCATCTACAAAGCTTCTGTTTTCCAGTTGTATACTCTTTCTCCATTTGGGGTTTTTATAAGTTTTCTACTCAAAATGAAAAAAAAATGCCTAGAGGATGAAGTCTCCAGGAAAAAAGAGCTATGGCTAAGCAGAGATTCAGCATTTTTGCTATAATTTTACTTGTATCAACCCTACTCTTTCTTGTACAACAATGGCAAACATGGTGCTTTTTCCTCTTTTCATGGGCTAAAATGATTGGATGCATATGCTAATAAGTAACAGATCCAACAGTAAAAGAGTACATTTAAAAACAAGAGTCATCAGTAAATCCCTTCAAAATGCATACTTTTTCAACTGTTGGCTAATATAATCTTCCAGTAGTCCAAGGAATAGAAAGGAAAGAAAAACAATTGCCAGATAGAAAAAAATGATGGAAAGATGTTCACCAATATAATGATTATAATATCCTTGAAAAAATTGCAAGAATTGTATGTCCATTCCCCCAATTCCTTCTAATCCACTTCACAGAACTTTGTTTTCTGGAATTATCCACAAAAATAAAATTACTCTCAAGGCAATTTATTGTATTACTACTGTAAATATATGCCCACTGAATGGGAGGTAAAGAAAGGTTTGTGATGTTTAATCTGATATGTTTTGCTCATGTGGTGTTGGGACTTAGTGTTGTGGCCTGCCAGTGGCCTGCGGAGCCAGCAGGAGAGTTGGACAGTGAGGAGGTTGGGGAGGAGCATGGGCCATCCTAGAGTCTGGGGAAGGCTCAGATGAGGTCTCTGCGTCGGAGGCAGAGAGAGGGCCAGGGCCATCTGAGAGTTATGTGCAGCCTCTGGAGCCTCCAGAGTCGGACATCAGTGAGGCAGAGGAACAGGGGGAGGCTGTTCCCAGTGTGCGCATGCATACAGCTGCCAGAAGGCAAGAACAGTTAAGACAAAAGGGATGATTCGGGAGTAAGGTTTGGAGGTGATTGGCCCCTCCCATAGGACATAAAGGAGGAGAAAAGACACATGAGCCTTTGCAGGAAGCAACTTTGTTTGTTCTGGTCAGTTTAAATTCTGAAGCTCCTTTTTGACTCTTTGCTCCATGTGGCCTTGCAAGCTAAATGCCAATTAGGTCTTTGGCAGCGTTTCAAGGGAGATAAAGGTGGGTGCTTATCAGCCTTATTCCGAAAGACTTTGGCAGACTTCTGCTGGACACTTTACAAACTATTTGTGACTCATTAAGGGCTGTGAATGAACATAATTCACAGCCATTGAAATAAAAAGAGTGTTTTGGGGACTAAGCGTGTGCTTTTTACTGCATCAGGAAGCCTGTTGATTCAGATATTTAGTGTAATCAAGACTAAAATGCTACTTTAATAATACTAGAAACAATCTTATTCTGAGTGGGACCATTAGCCCATGACTGACATTGACTGTCCTCAGTTTTAGGCAAGGCACTTTCTGACCTCAACTGGAGAAGCTAAAAATAGACCCAGTAGTAATCTTGTATGTAAAGTATAATCATTTTTGAAACACTGTACCTTGATCGTAGAGATTAAATTTAAGTCAAAGAGACCACTCTGAATCTGCTTCATTTCATTTACATTATGCTCCAGAAGTAAATTTCCTCCGTACTCATCATTTCTTGGATTTAGCCATTCCCAGCATCCCGAAGAAGAATAAAAGACCCACAAATAGTTATAAGCTGCCAGTACAAGGAGAAAACAGTGCCCTTGATTTGAGTTACTGCACAATTTTATGACTTAATTGAATGGGGTCTGACCTTTATGTATTGAGTACGATCATTCTCATTGTGAAAGGCAGTTTCTCCCTGCTCAGTAACCATGGAGTGTTACCCAAAGAAGCAGAAACTCATCTCTGAGTATCCCCAGAGTCCATTTCTAGGAGACCAAAAACCAAGTCAGCCTCATTGACTGTCTGTCCGTCAGCTATCTATCCATGTCCTTTGGGCTTCGTTTTAGAGCTGGAGTGCTGGAAAATGTTACTTTTCTGAACCATTTTATGGCTTCTATGAATCTCTTTCAAAGCACTTCTGAACTGTTTGGTTTTTCCTGCACTGCTTTTTTAAAAATTCTCTTTTCCTTTGGAGAACCTAAACCTCAGGTTCTGAACATTAAAATACAATGGACATTCTTTGTGAGTGTTTTTCAAGTTTCACTTTCCTGAGACCTCAAAACTTAATGTCTGCATTCTGGTTTGTAATAAGATCATTGTGTTGATTCGGTTTCTGAATACTATGCACCACCATACGGTCTCATGGAAAGTAGAATTGGCTATCATGCTCCTTTATTTTAAATGACAACAGAAGATGTGCCAGTTCAATTAGATATTTGCAGGGTTCCCTGATGAAATTGGATTCTTAAACTGAATTTTGCTTTCAGTCTTGTTTTTTAAGTGTCTTCTTTTGACATTAGTGCTTAATTTTCTGATAAGTGAATAGAGAAGCAATTACATGGTCCTTTTAGAACACTGCTGCTTTTAGGATACTGTCCTATGCTCCTTCAGGAAGAGGAGAAAAAATGTATTACCTATATAGAAGGGCGTAAATTTAGACGCTATCTTGCAAAACCATGTATTTCACCATGTATCTGTTTCAATTATAGGTAATGTGAGTAGTACAATGTACAAAGTACAATGCTTTGTGTTGGGTATTAGTGGTGAATGTTAAACAAGGAGCTCAGTGTTGGATCTTGCTCTGTGCTATTAATCCAGATCATTTCATAGAGAACTTACAGAAAATTGAATTGGGAACTTGTATGCCTTCTCCAATCTAATGTCTTCCAGATGTGATGGGATTGCCAATCCCAGCCTGATGGTCTCTAAATGTATTGGGATTTCTTTCAGGCATGATGGCTTGGAAATCTGAAAGTTAAAATCCCAACACGTGTGGAAGACCACAAGTTGAAAAAACTTGTTGTATATGCAAACACATGCTGCTCATTTTAGCAATGCCTTCTAAATCTGACTTCTTTATGGGTTGGTAATCTGTGAGGAAAACATGGACATAAATCTAGCATTGCTATCATTTAGAGCAGTGATGGCGAACCTTTTTTGGCTCACGTGCCACAAATGGGGGGAGCGCAGGGGGGTCGAGTGCGGGCGTGCCGCACCTATAATGCAACGCACGACCCCCCAGTGCGCATGTGCGCAAAACACACGACACCCCCCCCCATTTTTACATTTTTTTGCCCTCCCCATGCTCCAGGGGCTTTATAGGAGCCTGGGGAGGGCGAAAAGAGCCTCCCCCGACCCCCCGGAGGCCCTCCGGAGGCTTCAGGGACTGTCCAGAGGCTTCCCTGAAGCCTTCGGAGTGCTTAAAACCACCCTCCGAGCAAACCGGAAGTGACTTCTGGGTTGCTTGGAGGGTGGTTTTAAGAGCTCCGAAGGCATCAGGGAAGCCTCGGATGGTCCCTGAAGCCTTCGGAACGCTTAAAACCACCCTCCGAGCAAACCGGAAGTGACTTCTGTGTTGCTCGGAGGGTCGTTTTAAGCGCTCCGAAGGCATCAGGGAAGCCTCGGACGGTCCCTGAAGCCTTCGGAGCGCTTAAAACTACCCTTCGAGCAAACCGGGAGTGACTTCCGGGTTGCTCGGAGGGTCGTTTTAAGCGCTCAGAAGGCATCAGGGAAGCCTCGAACAGTCCCTGAAGCCTTTGGAGCGCTTAAAACCACCCTCCGAGCAAACCGGAAGTGACTTCTGGGTTGCTCGGAGGGTCGTTTTAAGCGCTCCGAAGGCATCAGGGAAGCCTCGGAGGGTCCCTGAAGCCTTCGGAACGCTTAAAACGACCCTCCGAGCAACCCGGAAGTCACTTCCGGTTTGCTCGGAGGGTGGTTTTAAGCGTTCCGAAGGCTTCAGGGACGGTCCCTGAAGCCTCCAGGGGGCGGGGGGGTCTTTTTGCCCTCCCCAGGCTCCTATAAAGCCTCTGGAGCCTGGGGAAGGCGAAAAATAGCTTTTAAAAAGATGAACTCAGCTGGCCAGCGCGCGCATGTGCGCTGGCCAGCTGACAGGGCAGCGCCTCGCGTGCCCTGACAAATGGCTCCGCGTGCCACTTGTGGCACGCATGCCATAGGTTCGCCATCACGGATTTAGAGTATTGCATGTTAACAACTCAGCCACCTCCTACTCATGGTTCACAAGATAGCAAATAACCTGTAAAATGTTGGACTTCATTATTAATAGATTAATGGTAATTAATCTGTAACTTCCACATTGAGAGTTGGTATAGAAGAACCATGGTGGTGCAGTGGTTAGAGTGCAGTACTGCAGGCTACTTCTGCTGATTGCTGGCTGCCTGCAATTTGTCAATTCAAATCTCATCAGGCTCAAGGTTGACTCAGACTTCCATCCTTCTGAGGTGAGTAAAATGAGGATCCAAATTGTTGGGGGCAATATGCTGACTCTGTAAACTGCTTAGAGAGGGCTGTAAAGCACTATAAAGTGGTATATAAGTGCTCTTGCCATTGCTATATCATATAATGTCCCTAATGCCCAGAAATGCCTTGTCCAACTGATCACATCTCTTTAAACAGATTTCCCTAGATTTTCTGCCTAAAATTCTTAAGCATCTCTCATGTTCCTGTTCTCTCCTGGAATGGTTAATAAGAATTGCATGACAACATCACCACGTGCTGGAAATAAGTTTCTTCTCTAGACATCATTGATGTCCCCAGATGGAACAGAAAATTTAATTCATAATAAAACCATATCATGTCATCTGCTGAGCTTCATTAAAACTTGGCTTGGTTAATACATCAGATTTCCTTAAGTCCTAATGTGATTCACTTGTTTCTGGCTTAGTTTTACCTGTCATCTACTGAGACTTGTTCATCTACACACAACAGTGCACCCAAAATGCACATTTAGCACTGTGAACTCAGCTTTTGTAGAAGCATGATGAAAACTAACGCAATAGTTATCTATTAGGATTTTGAATTCCAGTCACTGCCATTGAAGGTTTCTTTTGTGCTTCCCATCTGAAGCATCTCAGGCTTATGATTCTCTGCTTGCAAACATATCCAAACTGACCCTTGCAGTTCTTTATATTTTTCACTCAAAGAACAGTTTAATTATATGGCACTAGCACACAAGGTTGTTTATTTCCATGGATTTGGGTATTCATAAATGTACATGATAGAAATTATTCCATTAAAAAAAGGTATTAATGGAAAGACTTCTGGTAAGAATAAGCTTGCTTGTGCCTAGCCTGTCTGTCTGTCTGTGTATATATATACATACGTATATATGTGTTGTATTTGTGCTGATAAATAAATAAAGGGAAACACAAATACATACGTGTGTGTGTGTGTGTGTATGTCTGTGTATATATATATATATATATATATATATATATATATATATATATATATATATATATATATATATATATATATATATATATATACACACACACACACACACACACACACACACACACACACATACATGAATACACTACCACACTGTAGAGATATTCATATTTTGTGTGGATATGTGTGAATCTGTGTGCATGCAGGCTCACAAAATCTATGGGTCCTCTAGTGATGAGGCAACTGGGGGAAAAATCAATACTTGCCATGTAGCATGTAACCAATAGAATAAGGGGAATGATTTATGGATGGAAGGATGCAGTCAGAATCATCTGGGGCCTTGTACAGAGAGAGAGGGAGAGAGGAATAAGAGAGAGCAATGGTGTGAGCTGGATTGCAGCGGTTATTTCTACTGTATGGCCAGGGTTTTTTTTCTGCAGCAATATTCCCTTTTCTCTAGCACTGAGGGACAGAGTTAAATGACTAGCAGCGTGTGGAGTATAGCATGGATCAGCTTTTCTTACCTGGACTCTGGCTTGAAAATCTCTATCATGCCACACGCACAGTTCATTTAAAAAGAGACTCTCCAGAACACCCTTTGCTCTGCCAGGTATGTTCGTTCTTAACTAATATCTATTACCCCCACAATTGAGAGGTTTTTCATGACCACAATTATAGAGCTCAACTAATCTGTCAGCTTTGTCTGCTTGCTTGCTTGCTTGTTTTTCAATGTATTGTTTCAATAATATATACTGGGGAGGGAGGGGGATATGTGCGAGTGGGGGCTAAGCCAGAACTATTCGGTGTGAGAGGAGTTTGTGGTGTTTAGTATATGTTTATTGTATAAGCAGGGCATGCTGTGGTGTTGAAGTGTTCTTGAATGCCTAGGGTAACTTTGAGCAAGGTGGCATAACTGTTGATGCCAGAAAGGAACCTTCACCAGGAATAATAGTTTTTTTTTTCCTCATAGAGTTCAGATAAAAGCTTGGGCAAGTAAGCATCTGCTTGAACTGTTTCTGTTTCTGTTTGAATGCTTAACACATCTACTTAGAAATCCATCCTGTGATTGTAATAGAACTTACTTATAAGACAGTCCGTGGATAATAGAAGCCTCTGAAATGCATTTTGTTACAAGTTGCATCTTATGTGTCAAGTACTATTTTCCCTTGTTTTATTATTTACAATTTGACCTATGCCAACTTGCTATTCAGTAAACCTTTCTCTGCATATATTTAAGAATTAAATACTGAGATAGTTTTCACCTGTGCAGTTTCTCACAAAGTAAGATAGCATTTGTACCTTTGTATACATTAAAAAAACTTCCTAGTAAATTCCATGAACCCATGTATATCATTCAAAGGCATTCAAAGACAGTAGTCAATCATACTTCAACTTTTCAAATTATTGCAAAAGGAAAATGAGTTGGGTTTTGCTATTGTTTATATAAATGTGATTTAGTGACTATGTCTTAATGAAACAAATCACAAATTATTTTGACATATGATTCCATAATAAAAGAAAGGTGAATTGATAACCTATATAACCATTTTTGTCTAAATAGTGCAGAAAATGAAGTTTTTGATTGACTTGTTCTAACGTGAAATATAATTTGAAGAACAAAGTTGTCTGAGATATTGTGTTCAATCCCAGACATGACAACAGACACTTTGCAGCCACAATATGGTAGTGATATTGTGCATTATTTTATTTTACCCATGGTTTCCAAATAACTTTATTTTACTTAATAATCCATTGACTTTATTTCATGAAAGAAAAGGTAGGCATACAGCATACAGAAATTAATCGCTGTATATAAAAGTGTCAGTGGCTCAAGGTGAGGATTGCCCAATGTCTTATATTTGCAGAGAAATTGGGCTATTGTATCTTTAAAACTCATCATAACCATTCACTACTCAAATATATATTATTTGTGATCTAACAAGGGATGTTGAAATCCTGAATGAAATTATATACAAACATCTAAAAAATGCTCTGGTTGAGTTTACATATGATCCTTCTTTGACTTCTGGGATTCCTTCCTATGGTTTTGAGGTTGCAAGTCACTGCCTTCCTCAACCTGCTTCTTCCAGATTTTGTTAGAATGGAAACTACTGAAATTTGGAAGTCTTACATCTAAACTTTCTGGTTTTTCTTTGAAGATGTTTTGCTTCTTATCCAAGAAGCTTCTTCAGCTCTGACTAGATGGTAGGGAATGGAAGGTCTTCTTGGATGAGAAATGAAGCATCTTCAAAGAAAAACCAGAAAGTCCAGTTGCCACTTGGAAAAAACACCTTTGGGACAACCATGACCTGGATGACTGAAAAGCTCCATAGATTCTTACATCTGAAGTGTATGAATGCTTATAGGCTAATATTCCTGTGATTACATTGTGTGCATTGGATTACCTTCTGTAGGTATATCATATCTGGACTGAAAACATCCAGGCAATTCCTTGAAGGCAGTAGAAAAATAATATAAACTTTTCCCTTTGCTTCTCCCTTTAGTGTTATGGATTTTCATTGTCCAGTTAGAATGTGCCTGTTAACTGACTGGGTTCATCCATCTGCAGATGGTCATTGACTTACAACCACATTGCTAAGTGATGCAAGCCTTAAGCAAGTCATTATGTGACCAGACATGATTTTATGGCCATTTTTACCATAGATGTGAATCTACCATAAGTGAATCTGGCATCCCCCATAAGACTTTGCTTGTCAGAAACCAGCTGAGAAGTTTGGAAATCATGATCCATTGACTGCAAACAGTTGCAAATGGTGTGCCCAACTTATGATCACAGGACTGGTGTGACAAGGATGGGTTATAAGTCACTTTTTCCAAGCCCATCATTTGTGACTTTGAACCATCATTAAAGGAAACAATAGTAAATCAAGGACTACCCTGTAGTAATGGGTTGGTTTGTTTTGTAGTGAAAAAAATGCCTTTAAAGAATCCATTAATTTAATTTTCTGGACATATTGAGAATTGGTATTTCCTATGAAAGGAAAGGACAAAAACAAATTTGAATTGTTCTCCATAAGCCCATTATACCACAGAGCAAGTATCATGAGTATGTGAGAAGCTAAGGAGGATCCTCCTGGGATGTTAAAAACACTCCCCTCCTTTCCCTTTTCTATCTTCTCAAAGAGGATTTCCTAAACTGATCCCTCTCCTTAAGGAAAACCCTGAGATTTAGAATTGGTAGCATAACAGTAGACAGTCTAGGACAGTGATGGCAAACCTTTTTGACACTGAGTGCCGAAAAGGGAGACCGTGCGTGCTCCTCTGGCCCGCAACTTGGAAGAAGGGCTGCCCAGAGGGATGCATATGCCAGAAAATGAATCAGAGATAAGAGAGCATGCTATAACATTTCATGGAAGATTTCCATTCATCTAATGCTTATCCTTAGAAATTTACAAAGTTCCAGTATTTACGGTGTTGGCACAGGCTTTTCATTCTTATACAGCTTTTACGATGGTGGAGTTTATTATATTGCCACTTCATTTTTGGGGTTTTGTTACTTTCAGATAATTTATTTTTCAAAATTATATTTTAAAATATAGTATCTATTAATATATACCCTATTTTCTACTCCATAAGATGGACTTTTTTTCTTCCAAAAGTGGGTGGAAATGTATGTGTGTCTTATGGAGCGAATATGGGCAACAGGCAGCAGCAGCGAATGGCTGCAGCAATCCCCACTGCCTGGAACAGCTGATCGGTGGTATTCCGGGAGTCCAATCCAACCGCTGATCAGCTGCTCGGAGGTGAAGGCTCCAGCGTTCACCCGCGGAGGCAGCAGACATGGAGGAGGCAGGATATTTGCTGTTTGCTGCAAAGACGCTACCCAGATGGACGCTGGGAGGCAGAGGCAGATTTTTTTTCTTGTTTTCCTCCTCTAAACCTAGGTACATCTTATGGTCAGGAGCATCTTATGGAGCGAAAAATACTGTATATGTGTGGCTGCAATTATTGCATCAATTTTCTTTCTCCCTATGCTTCATTGCTATCAGCCCTTGTGATTTCTTTCCTTTAGGCTTAGTGTGATGTACAAATGCACATATGATGGCAGAGGGCTCAGCAATCTGAAGGCCTGCCTTTTTTCCACAGTACAGGTACTCCTTGACTTATGAACCCCAAATTTATGTTGCTAAGTGAAACAGTTGTTAAGTGAATTTTGCCCCATTTATGACTTTTCTTGCCACAGTTGTTAAGTAATCACCACAGTTAAGTTAGTAACAGTTGTTAAGTGACTCTGGTTTCCCCATTGACTTTGGTTGTCAGAAGGTCTCAAAGGTCATCACATGATCCCAGGACACTGGAACCATCATAAATATGAGTCACTTGCCAAGCATCTGAATTTTGATATTGTGACCATGGGGATATGTGAAAATGGTCATAAGCAGTGGTAAAATTCAGTCGGTTCGCACCGGTTCAGTATATGCTGTTAATTTTTTATGTAGTTCGGTGAACCAATTGTTCTCAACTCTGGCTGGCCCTGCCCCTACCCTTGTCATTCAGGCTGGGGAGGCTGCAGGGGCATGACTGGGAGCCATCCTGATCAGCGGGGAAGTGCCAATGGACCAGCTGCGTCGATCAGCTGGGAGGCTGATCAGTCAGTTCAGTCAGACCTTTCAACTTCACAAGATCTTTTTTCCCCAAGAAGTTGGAAGGCCTGGCTGAACTTTTTTTAAAACTGGCAGTAATGTGGTCTTCTTTTGTTGCCCTGCACACAGGGCTGTGTGGAGCTTGAAAGCAGGTTAATGAGGGAATGGTGGTTGCTCTGGAATGGCGTGGAAGTTAGGATTTTGCATTATGATGGCTCTGGGATGGGATGGAAGCGAGACTTTTGCATTATCTTTGCTCTGGGATGGGGTGGAAGCAGAGGTGCGCTTCTGCTGGTTTGCCCCAGATTGGATGAACCAGTAGTGGTGGTGGTGGAAGCTCCTCCCACCCGCCCGGCCGCTTCTGTGCACACATGAGTAAACCAGTAATAAAATAAATTGAAACCCACCACTGAGTGGAAGTGAGGATTTTGCATTTTGATTGCTCATAAGTAAGTAAAAGAGGAATGGAAAAATTCCTATCAGCGTTTTTCAGTCTTGGCAAGTTTAAAATGAGTGAACTTCATGTTGCCTTAGGAATTCTGGGAATTGAAGCCCATGCACCTTAACATTGCTAAAGTTGAGAAGAATGAGTCAACACTATTGCTTAGGATTTTCCATTCCTGTTTTAATTAGGGTTTTGTGCAATTAAATAAATCAGTTGTGGTTTCCTTAACAAATAGTGATTAAAGTGATATGAACCATTACTGGACTTTTTGTGGATCTGGGTTTTGATTATTAGATATGGGGTTATGGAAATAATGTAGACAAATGTAAATCTTAGAGTAAGAGTTTTTAACTTATTTCTGTACCAAAGAAAGTTGGAAGTCATTCTTTTTTTGGTTTTCCTTCTTTTCCTCTTTCTTACACTTTCACGGTTTTTCTTTCCTGAGCCTTTTCTTTTTTTCAAATCTGTTTTTTATTTGTTTATCCCTTAGCTTTCTTTTTTTTTATTTATGAAGGATCAAATACTCAGGCATAATAATTCTACATTCCTTATTACAGAAATCATATCAAAATTTAAAATGAAATCCATTGGGAGCCATCTCCTATAAGGCAGGCTCTGAGTCCCTCTAACCAAAAAGTGTTTATTGATAGAAGAGAATATTTTTAGATCAGGGTTGAACTGTGAGGTCCTGTTTCATTACCAAACTAGGTAATATCATCAGTGCTAGAAGGAAGTGGAGTTTGCTCTTATTTTCATATACTAGTGGCTTACCCTGTCATTATTGATCAGTTGCTACACAAACTGTTTTGACTGGTGCCAGGTCTCTACAGACTCAGGCAGAAAAGGACTATTCTGTACCCCTCCCTCAAATGTTCTTTAAAATACAGTTTCACAGTATTCCTTTACGAACCTCCAACATGCAAAGTGTGGTTAGTCATCCTAAAATGAATCCTCTTTACCTGGAGCTTCAAAATTTGCTGTTTTCTGGGAAAAAGTGTAACAAAAAGTCAGTCAACATTTAGTGTACATCTGACTTTGAGGATATTTCTTCATAACCAAACAAAAGTGTATATTCTGTGCAGTTCACACCCTTGCTCCCTGGATCTGGATGTCACAAAGCAAAGCCCACATTTTGTAATTAACCCCTGAACCCCGTTTTGACTGGCAGAGTGTTGCAGGACGCTGAGTGCTGTTACACCCCTCGGCCACGCCCACCCAGCCATGCCCACTCAGCCAATCATTAGGGCAAAGAACCAGTTGTTAAATTATTTGAATCTCACCACTGGTTCAATACAATACAATACAATAGCAGAGTTGGAAGGGACCTTGGAGGTCTTCTAGTCCAACCCCCTGCCTAGACAGGAAACCCCCTGCCTAGGCAGGAAACCCTATACCGTTTCAGACAAACTGTTACCCAACATCTTCTTAAAAACTCCAGTGTTGGGGTCATAAGTAACTTTTTCCAGTGCCGTTGTAACTTTGAATGGTCTCTAAATGAACTATTGTAAGTTGAGGACTACTTGTATCGGTATGTCCCATATGATCAGACAGAGTTGACTTGCTTTCGGTCCTCTCAATTAAGCAATGTGAAATAGTAGAGGCTACAGAGGCAGAGGGATTCACTCAACCCCATTGTTCTTTCATTGTTTCATTAGGATGATGATGCTGTGGGACATTATTTTTTTCTACAAACAGTGAAATTTAACTGTCCCACTTTGGCCTTCTGGACTAGTCAGAGGAGCTGTCCAACAATATCAGCACTCATAGGATCTAGTGCTGAGCAACAGAGCAACTATTTTTAAAAAGCTAGGCTAGGATCAAGGTTGCAGAATAGAATTCTATCCAGGAATGCTTCCTTTCTATGAATGTTTGAGCAAAATAGCCTCTTGAAGCTGCTTAAATAGCACGCAAAAAGAATGAAGCAAAGGGCCAAGGTGGTCCATTCTGTCCTGCTCTGTAGGTTTCCTAGGACCCTGCACAGTTCCTCTGCCCATGTTAGATCACTAACATGTTCTAGGGTATCTCCAGCAGCTGCAGGAAGTCCTGAAATGAAAAAAAAAGTGCAACACTTCCATCCCACATTGACGGGGGAAGCTAAGATAGACGTTCATCAAAGTGAATCAAATTTCCTCTTTATTTTGATGAAAATAATGACATAACCTCCAGGCGCAAATTTATCTGTTGAAGTCAAATGACTCTTATCTCATCTATAGTTTCTAGAAAAGTAGCTGAACCTCCCTTATCCTTTTTGTTATCATAGTTTTTACTTACTTTAGCCGGTGGTTCAGAGAAATAGCACATCTTTCATGGAAATAATTCTAGGTATAATTCTTGGCATTTCAAGGTAAATCAATGCTACTGGACAGTTTTTGCCAGATAGTACTTTCTCAACATGATAACTTCCAATATCTAGATACTACCATCTCCAACATTTCTGGCTATTAAGCAAGATGTCCACAACTGAAAGAAGTTACAGGTCACAACAGCTTGAGGGTTGCACATGGTAAAATACTTTTATTGACCAATTATCTGATTCAATATAACATATCTAACTATGTTTGGTTTAGGCTTTCATTGGCATCTCTTTGGAGCTCTGGTGGTTGGGGCAGCTGGATATTTAGATGTGTAGCTATGTGCTGTGTAGATATATATAATGCACTTAACTCAGTATAGGTTTTTGAGCTAGATTAATCAATTTTCTAGATTTGCACAACATATTGAATCATAAACTTATTAAAAGGGCTGGATTCATGAAATATACAAAGCCACACAAATACTAACAAAAATAAATCTACTTAAGCTTAGTCTGTTGCAAGCATGCAACATTATGTTTTAAATTGACCTAGTATTTTGTGAACATAGCCACTCAGTCCACATTCTTCTGGTTTCTCAGTTGTCAGGAAACATGATCTCGGGAATCTGAATGCTGTTCTTGTTTGATCATCTTCTGTTAAGAGATCTCCTTAGATTCTAGTCCAAGTTGACAAATAGATCCTCAACTTTTCATCCAGCCATTATAGTTCTACCTTTAATAGAATTTCAGTGTGAAGGAAATAGCAGTTTAATATCTGCATGTACTTTATAGAAAATTTTACCTGCTGATTTTCCTATGTCAAGATGTATTAAGGGCACAGCAGATTATTGATCTGATCAACTGACAGTCCTCTGTTTCATTGGGGGAAGCCCTTTGAGAATGTCCATAAGAAATTATTGTTATTTAGACTTAGATGTTAGGAATGTTTTGGAGTAATACTAGCAATATCAGAAATAGTAATATATATATCTGGTATATTTAAATTCAGAATTAAATCAATATACCCCTAGCAAAATAGCTGCAGAATCAAAATTGTGTAAAAGCATTTAAAAACCCTTTTAATGTACAACAGTAATCTTTGTAACTAAGTATTGATATTTATAATACAATACAATAGCAGAGTTGGAAGGGACCTTGGAGGTCTTCTAGTCCAACCCCCTGCCTAGGCAGGAAACCCTATACCATTTCAGACAGATGGCTATCCAACATCTTCTTAAAGACTTCCAGTGTTGGGCATTCACAACTTCTGGAGGCAAGCTGTTCCACTGATTAATTGTTCTAACTGTCAGGAAATTTCTCCTCAGTTCTAAGTTGCTTCTCTCCTTGATTAGTTTCCACCCATTGCTTCTTGTTCTACCCTCAGGTGCCTTGGAGAATAGTTTGACTCCTTCATCTTTGTGGCAACCCCTGAGATATTGGAACAATGCTATCATGTCTCCCCTAGTCCTTCTTTCTCATCTATACTGTACAAATTTAATTTTGACTAAGCAAACAGAATGTGAAATAAGTTGTTTGTAGAGGTAAAGACGGACAGGTTTTGTCCTACTCTTAGAAATTCACTATTTTTAATTCTAAAGGTAAACAGAAACAACACTGAAGGATAAGGTGACCAACCGTCCTCCTTTAGGGAGGACAGTCCTTCTTTTGTAACTTCTGTCCTCCCTCAAAAAGTGTCCTCCTACATGTCCTCCTTTTCGATATTTGAAGACTAATCTGTTGCACGTTATGTGATGTATTTGTATTTGACATGACAATTCGTCAAGACTCGGTATAGTGCAGTATAAGACGCAATTATGAGACGCATTTGAAGCGTTAATACCACTTTATAATGCCTTGGTAAGGCCACACTTGGAATACTGCATTCAGTTCTGGTCGCCACAATGTAAAAAAGATGTGGAGACTCTAGAAAGAGTGCAGAGAAGAGCAACAAAGATGATTAGGGGACTGGAGACTAAAACATATGAAGAATGGTTGCAGGAACTGGGTATGTCTGGTTTGATGGAAAGAAGGACTAGGGGAGACAGGATAGCATTGTTCCAATATCTCAGGGGTTGCCAAAAAGAAGAGGGAGTCAAACTATTCTCCAAAGCACCTGAGGGTAGAACAAGAAGCAATGGGTGGAAACTAATCAAGGAGAGAAGCAACTTAGAACTGAGGAGAAATTTCCTGACAGTTAGAACAATTAATCAGTGGAACAGCTTGCCTCCAGAAGTGGTGAATGCCCACACTGGAAGTTTTAAAGAAGGTGTTGGATAGACATTTGTCTGAAACGGTATAGGGTTTCCTGCCTAGGCAGGGGGTTGGACTAGAAGACCTCCAAGGTCCCTTCCAACTCTGCTATTGTATTGTATTGCATGTGCTCCGCACGGGAGACCTTGAGAGAGAGCGCCGCGTGCAAGTGGCTTTGTTTACTTCTTACCGAAACACAACACGGCACATACGCACGCAGTAGACTCATGGCACGTCGGCAATTGAATGACTCACGGTAATTATTTCTTTCTCAGTGAATATTCAATTATAGAGAGGTAAGTACAATTCACGTTTTATTAAACAGTTTTTAATGGTGGTTTTTTTACTTCATCGCAAGTATATCGAACAGATATTGAATCTTGTGTTGAATTTTTATCTAAAGAAATGCTAGACATTAAAATAGATGACAATTGTCTCTTTGAAGAAATTAGAAGACTGAATGTATATTTAAATTCTGAAAAATTAATACAATGGGAAAATCAACATGTTGAAATTGATAAAAGATGGGTGGATATTTTCAGCCATTTCAAAAATGAACATATTCCATGTGAACATTTATTTATACTTGTTCAATTTGCGTTGTGCTGCCCTGGAACTAATGCAGCAGTTGAAAGAGTTTTTTTCAATTGCCAATGATTTTTCGACAAGTGAGAAATCAAGATTGAATGTTGAAACTCTAGCTGCAGCACTTGCCATAAAATTCAATATGAAGGATATTTCTTGTTCAGATATTTCCAATATATTGTTAGAAGATGATACATTGACAAAAATATTAATTCAATGGAAAAGTACTCATTTAAATAATAATTAACAGGCATGTAAGCATAATTACAATATAAAATGTTGCAAATGTTTTTATTATGCATATATCATATTTTAGTGTATTATTGTTGCAATGAATAAAATATTTCTTTTATTTATGATATACTTTTTCCAATTTATTTGTCCTCCTTTTCATTGTAAAAAAGTTGGTCACCTTACTGAAGGATGATTTAACAGTATTATAGCTACTGGTCAGATATTGCTGGTCATATAATTGGTGGATCACAAGCTATTTCTAACTCTGTTATCTCTTGTAAAGCATTCCAGTTTTGATAACAAAATAGCCTGGGAGTTTTGAAAAAAGCCTTGCTTTCTCTTTTATTCTTAGTTGATTTCCTTCTCTTCTTCTCTGTCCTAGTCTTTCTTCTGATATTAAAGATGATGCAACTTAAAGTATATGTTCTTGAACAGGTTGTGTGGTTATCCCAAAATAAATTATTATTAATTATAATGGTTTATCTTCACCCAACTGTATTTCCATGGTAACATTTTCAAATGGGGAGGAGGGGTTCACTGTGGGAGAGGGTTAAACATGGGGCAGCAAAGGGCAAGCAATTGGTCAGCCTTTTATTTTCTCTAGTTCTTTAGAAAAGGTTAGTTGAGGTCAAGAAAAGCCAAAGGGTAATTACTTTTCCTCCACAGGGTTAAAGTTACATAGATTGCTGACTGAAACAACTGCATGGATGACCTTCAGCTCTTACCATTTTATTTATAAATGTATTAATGTATTTATTTATTCAGTACTTGATCCTCTTTTCTTTTAGGCAGAGCAAATAACAAGAGATGTGATGGGAAGGATAAAGAGTTAGAAATCTATACTTACAGGATAGACAAGCTGTGATGTGCCTTTTCTGTTTGCTGTCTATTAATTTAATTTGCAAAGTGAAAATGGCAGGACCAGTTAAGTGGGCCTTAAGTAGGAAAATAGAAAATGTCATTCCACAAGAAAACAAAATGTTAATTTTTTTTAAAGGGACTATTTTTTGAAATAATATCGAATTAGCCATCATAAAACTTGTTCACATACGTTGTGATGACTTATGTGACAACATCACGGGTACCCAGGTATTCGTGGAAATCAGATTAAGAACCACTGTTACAAACTTTATTTTCTGTAGACAATTCAGAGAATGTTGATATAAAAATACTCTTTTCTCTTCAGACATTTGGAGGATGAGTGAGGGAGACATGACCAAACCATCAATGAATCCTAAGGACACTGAAGTACTCAGCCAGGCCTTTTAAGTTGTGTTTAATAATAACGTAACTATTTCATTTGGTTTCAATTGTTTCAATTTGTTTTAGTATGATAGTTTTGAAATGCTTCATGGGCAGAATATTTGAATATAAATCGAAATAAAGATAACATCAACAATATCCTACATGACTTATGTTTCATGATATGAAATTTCTGGCTGAAAGGCACTCTACTCTTGATAGTAATTTGAGTATATGTAAATTATAATGTTGGTCTACTGATCTTTTTGGAAAAATGATCCAAGACTTGCTGAACAAATCCCAAAATCCATAATGCATGTGTCAAATCCACACTGTTTCAAATTTCTAGGACTTGCTAATAAACTCAAAAAATGTTCACAAAATGTGAATCTTGGTTTTAAAAAAGTTTAAAAGTGTGCACATGTATTACCTCTCCTATGGGTGCTACATTGGTTGCCGATTTGCTTCTGGGTACAATTCAGGGTACTGATTATCACTTTTAAAGCCTTTCATTGCTTGGGACCAGATTTTCTGAGGGACTGTCTCTTGCCAGTTACATCTACCCAGCCCATCAGAGCAGGAAGGCATGGAATGTTGTAGGTCCCATCCCCTAGGAAGATACACCTGGTGGGCCCAGAAGAAGGGCCTTCTCCATTGTGGCTCCCTCTCTCTGGAACATCATTCCCCCAGAAATTAGAATGGCCCCCACTCTAACACTCTTCTGGAAGGCGCTGAAAACCTGGTTGTGCAAGCGGGCCTGGAAAACGCAGAGCGGGAGGGAGCCTATTAAATGGCTTGTGTGATATGTTGTTGCTGGGACGGGGGGTGGGGGGTTATTTTATTATGTTATTTTATTAATTTATTATTGTTATTTTATTAATTTATTATTGATTCTCTTTTTTATCAGTTTGTGTGTGTGTGTGTGTGTGTGTGTGTGTGTGTGTGTGTGTGTGTGTGTGTATCCAAATAAATAAATAAATAAATAAATAAATAAATAAATAAATAAATAAATAAATAAATAAATAAATAAATAAATAAATAAATAAATAAATAAAATATATTAAAATCTGAATACCAGAGAATATTTATGTCACTATTTCCTACAGTAAACTTGATTACTAACAAAAGCATCCTTGAGAAAAAAATGCATAATTAAAAAGAGTGCAAACTTTTATAAATATATGTTGCTGCGTGTATAAATATAGAGCTCAGAAGGAGAATTAAGAGAAATTTAAATTAAATTAAATATCCAAGCCCTAATTTCATATTTTATAATATACCACTTACTAGGTTTCATTTCATTTGTAAAATGCCCGATCATTCAAACAGTAAGAAAAATTGATTACAAATGATTGCATTGTGGTTGTAGCTCCTAATTCATATTTACAACTTTGATATTGGCCAAATACAGCGAGTGATGTAAAGGTCAAATAATGGTTGCTGAAGTAGCCTTCAGAATATATATATCAGAAAATCGCAATTCAGCATCTTGACGGATGGCCTGCTCGGTTCAACAGATCCTCAGACTCAGCACAAGTTATAAATAATGATAAAGGCAGCAAATGGACGATATAGCACTGCACAATCAATTTCACTTGCTCAAGATGGAAGAATAATGTATTACTTATATATACTTGGATGTATAGAGAGCTGCATGTAAATTATTGAGTAACCTCTACTATTTTCATTGCTAGACAAGGTGGCAGGCAAAGTCCCACTTTCTGAACAGAAATTATTAGTTCTTGTCTCTGGTCAGCCATCCTTAGACAGGTATCCCTCAAGTTACAACTGGTTATTTAACAATTGTTCTGATGGACCTCCTCAGAGGTACTTACATTATAATATTACCCACCCCTCCACAGTCATGGGATCCCATTTTGGATGCTTCTCAACTGGCTTACCTCTATAGTCATTTGCAGTATCCAATGATTTTGTGAGTTTCTGGCATTTATTTCTGGTTTCCAGCAAAAATATGCCAATTGCCTTTATGACTACTGCATCCACTTAATGACTGTCAAAATATACGTAGGCATAACTTCAAATCCGGTCAACCCTTTCAAAAATCATATATATCAGATACCATATGTTAAACCTTTTATGTCCTAAAATTGAAAGATAAAAATATTACACATTATGGAACTTACATTGCAGCATATTCCTTCCATTCTTTGATATATGGGACCCTATTTGTTGGGAGAAGATTTGAAGCACAAGTCTGTCACAATGTTGGTGACCCCTATCTTTATTTCTCTGTCACATTTTAATCAGGAAGTGCACGGTACAAGTCCTGATCAATTGGTGGATACAGCAATAAGTGGGACGAGACTGATAAACTGAGGCTGAATATGGAAATGAATGGTTTCTAGATTTAGCCAATAGGCAGCTTGCAGGATATCATTCTCCCTCTTAGGGAGCAGATAGATAATTGATTATTGTCATTGGAGGCCAAAATGCATGCATTCTTTAACTTATACATCAGACACTAACAGCTATGATCACCATTAAAAGGCCCTTCTGCTTTTACCATATTATATATGCATATTATTTACTTCTCTTTGGTCAAGGGAGTTTTTTCTTCCCCATTTTTAAAATACCTTTTCCACAAAAAATACCTTTTCATCTTGGCATCAGAAAATTCAATGTGGTGCTGTTTTCTATTTATTCTTATTTTATCTTATGTATGTTTCATCAAGAGATAAAATTGAATCCATTTTTAAATATCTCATGATGATACCTTTTACCTTAAGCTGTCTACCATGGACCTTACACATATTAAGACCTCTTATTTCTATAAAAGGTCCCTAAGGGGACGTCCATAAGTGCACCAGTGTGCCTACCGTCCCTGTCCTACTGTCCCATTTATATGTACTCTTTTTATGTGTTTATGGCTAGGTTTTGCTTATTTATATCCATTTATTTGTGTCATTTTTTCATGTGTTTTCATACTTGTTTCCTTGTGCTTGTTGACGAATGAATGAATGAATGAATGAATGAATGAATGAATGAATGAAGTACATATGGATTGTTATGAAGATGATCATGGTTTCTTTTTTCTATCTTCCTTGGCAGCAAGTATAGATTAGAGGTTTCCCAAACTAGTTTCTATTAAAAAGTTTATGAAGAGAATGGATGATAAACCTTTTGACAGCAGCATTGTTGACTGTTATTAATTTTTTCCTAAAGGATAACTAACATTTGAAATCAACAGATTTAGCTAAAGACATGAAGCTATAGAAACAGTGGAGCACTCTTGAATATGTCTTTCGTTATAAATTATCTTTAAAACAATTGTGTATGTAAATCCCAGAGACATGTCCCTCTTCCATAAGTGAATGAAATCTTTTAATTCAAACATATTTTACTATCTTTTGTGTCTTTCACAATTTTTGCAACTCTTTCTGACAAGTAATACTCAGCATTTCTTTCCCTCTATTTCTTGAAACTCTTCTCTTTTTTTCTTGGCAGCTATGATTTAGACTTAGGCTTAGAATTTAGAATAACTTTATTGTCACTTTAAACGTAACTGATCAGCATACATTACAATGAAATTTCATTGATTTAAAGCATTATAAAGCATTGGTTCTATGAGCAGGGTAAATGTAGTGTCAACAGGCCAGGGCAGATCAATGTAAACATAATTTTGCTATGTTATCATCCATTCCTATCTTGGCACAGGTACTCTGATAAGTGCTAGAGCTGCTTTCTGGAAGATGCTGTCATTCAAGAAGTTAGAACTATAACTTACAGAATTCTAGATAGTATGGAAAATGGAAATATTCTAATATATAAGTGAACATTTGTACTTATACATGTTGTCTAAGAGCCAGGGTAGTATAACAGCTAAAGTTCAGTGAAACCCAATTTCCACTCCTCCTTCAGACACTGAAGCCAACTGGGTAACCTTCAGCCAGTCACTCCTCAATCTAATCAACATCAGGTTCTGTGACAAATTTGACTTATACACAAAGATTGTTGTTGCACTGATCGTTTCTTTATATGAACTGGGTAAGCATGGTGCATAAAGAAGCAGACTTTGCAGGACAAACTCTCTGTTGTAGTGCCTGTTCTCTGGAACTGCACATCCTGAGAGAGTTCTCACCTCAGTGATATTCCATAAGTCTTTGAAGACTTAGCTTTGCTCCCAAATCTGGGGTGGTGTACCAGTTGAATCTCAGCTGACTATTCTTTGGAGTGCTGTGTTTGCTCCTTTTGGACATGCATGATCTTTTTCTCTTGTTTTATTGTTCATTACTTTTAAAATGAAAGCCATTTAGAGTCATATGGAATTGGGTGGCTTCTATATTTAACAATAATAATAAAACATACATATACATGTACATATGCATATACACAGAGAGAGAGACATATATACATACTGACTTACAGAGCTGGCACACACCCAAATAAAGTACATTTTATTCATGCTTCACATAAATATAGAAGTGTGTGTTCGGTTAAAATGCATAAATACAACAAGCAGCTATGATGGGATCACATGGATGAAAGTGAATCTGTGTTACATATTTGCTATTTCATATTTTATTTAGTCCCCAAACAGAGCCATGAGCACATGGAAGCAATAGTGAATGTGTTTCTGGTTGGAACCCCCTACAGACTTCATAATTTCCAGGCGCTTCAGATGGGGAAGAACTTAAAAAACAGCCAAGGGCTCCATCTGAAAGGCTGCCTGCCTGCCTGCTAGTTGCTGGAATGTTCATCCAATTGGAAACTCAAACCTCCTCTAGAGAGTCCTCCAGAACTACAGATTTTTACCCCCTAAGATTTTCTACAAATTTCTATATTCATTCTCCAAATATTCCACAAATACTGAATATTTGATGTCAAATAATTTTTCAAGGAAATTGGACACCAACAAACCACTTTTAAATACAATCGTGTGCAACCACATTTTTGGTGGAAGTGCATCCAAGAAAAGAACATGTGCCTGAAATAAATTCTAACTAAAAGATGCATAAGAAACCATTCAACCTTCTGATTTTTGAACTCTGACAAGCTTCAGTTTAAACAGAGATGATACTAGTTGAGACTTCTTCCTTTTTCACTGTTATGACACTCCAGATAATAGTGTTATTTTCCAAACTGTTTTGCAAAGCTTTACCCACCTTTTTGGACAAAAAGACTGATTGAGCAACTTGAGTTTCTCTACTGATTCAGCAACCCTTGGAATTGATCTCTCTTCCTCCTCACCCCACCCCCTTCCACAAGAGCCATCCTATCCTCAAACTGCCACAGGACGTGGATCGATGCATCTTCAATTGGAATAATTGTTTTCCTTTGTAAGGCCTCTGTTACACTTCTGGTCCTGAATGGAGAACAGTGTGATTGACCTCTAGGAAAAGAGCAGATGTGACTGAAGCTGTGCGCCCTTAGCCTAATCTCTCAAAGCCAGACCTTGAAAAATAACCAGAAAGCTTACACTGAGCATGAACAAGTATGGGAAAGAAACAGCAGGGCAAGCCACACAGAGCTGCTCTTTTGATAAGGCAAAGAAAACCTTTGTTCGTCCAAAAGGTTTTTTAAAATTATCATTACTTAATGATACACACTTTGCTTTGCCAAGTTTATGATCCTCCTCCGTTAAAACTGTAATTCTCTTTATGTGCCAAATAGAAGGGCTAGTTAAGGGTTCCATAAAGGTCTGCAGCAGATGGAATGGCTTCTCAACAAGGTTTTTAAATATCCATTTTTCAGTCCTTTCAAGATTAATGACCCAGTCCTAGGCATGGTTACGTAAAACACCAGTGCACAGGAGCTATGTTTCCTTCTTAAAAACCTGTTAAGGCACCTAATATAATAAGATGTTATTTCCTAATGTAATGTGGAAATGACTTGTGATCGTGTTATCACATCATATTCCTGATGTGATGACTGGCTGTTTTACACAAATAAATAGAAATACTACAAACAAACAAAAAAGAGAAAAGGCTCCATTACAGTGTAGTGAGAATTTCAGCAATAATTATTGGTGCAAGAATATCTGTGGTTTGAGTCAGTACTCTCTGCAGTACTGTAACATGATCACACAGTCTTGCTCCTCTGCACTTTTGTATGTCTATGCCAAGGTCTTGAACTTGAAAAGATGTATTTTGAGAGTTGTGCATTTTGCTTTACAAGCATATTGATGTGTGAAATTAAGTAGTAAGGTGGCTGCTATAAGTAACCAAGGCACATATTAAATGAGCTGGGCAAGCAGGATTCCTTTATTAACATAGGATATTGCCTCTATTTATTGAAAAATTCAGTCCAATATATCATCTTTGTAGACTTTCTAATGATTTCTATCCCTTTTTTTTCTTTTTGGCCTGTTTTATTCTGGTACCCAGCATGGACTAAATGGTGGTTTTGTATCTCTGATCGACCATGAAGCCATTCAACAAATCTCTATTTTTAACCAAACTTTCACAAATGTTGTGAATAAATTAATTATTTTCTGAAGCAATAATACATTCATTTAGTTTTGAATATACTAAAAATTCTGGTTACAAAATCAATATAAATTTTAGTAAACATAACCCATTATTCACTGAAGGATGAAACTTATATTTACAAATTCTTCAAATTCTCTGTTATAGTGCATTAAATTGTTTTTAGAATGAAATTTAAAGTATGCTTTCACTTACAGTCTTACTGATTAAAGCTGACTCCCTATTAGTTTTAACAGATGCAGTATGATTCCAAATAATGTAACCATGTAAAATTAATGCAGGACATTTGCAGAGAGAAAAAGCAGAGACGTTCCCATCTGTGGTTGTTTTTTGTTATCATTATTTAACACTATCCATATCTTAAACTAGATGGAATTAAAATACCTTTGCAATATATTATTTGCAATTTCTCCATCCCCTCAGAAGTATTCAGATGTTTTTAAGGTAGTGGAAAATTGGTAAATATAAAAGAAAAAAGTGAAATATCTTAACTACTACTTCTCTCCTGCCTAGTATTCTTTCTGTAATCCCTCAGCAATATCAACAATGTAAGATTTGGGGAATGCAATGCCTAGTAAGGTGGTGGCCCCCCAAACCTTTCGGCACCAGGAACTACTTTTTCCATGGGCTGGAGGGGGCGTGATTTCACATGCTGCCTCCATGCCATGGATGGGGCTGCGCTTGTTTGTACTGCCCAGTTTCTGCCATGCTACAGACAGGAGCTGATCCATGGACTGGGGGTTGGAGACCCCTGTATTAGGGTACCTAAATGTAGAAGAAATGACTGTTTGCATTCTGAAATAATTAAATTACGGTACAAACGGGAATTCTGCTAGCTCCATTAAATCCATAATGTGAAATTAGTTAACTCTACAACAACATGATATTAAAAGTAAGATCCAGAAAATAAATTTATCAGTTTTAGTTTAAAAATTATGGATTAAGTTAAAATAAATTCAATTATACTATATACACACACACTACTGCCCTGAAATTTGAAGAGTAGGCTACAAGTTGACATATCACATTAAAATGCATTACATATCTATCTGCCCATTTTTGGCAAACAAAAACAAAAAACCAATCTTTTTTCATGAAATTTTCTTGAGTGCAATATGGTCTTTTCAGTTTTCAAAAATAACATTATAGATACCTGGTCTAACTCTGCAGTTTTCAGTTGTTTATATCAGCAATTCACAGCAAACATCTTGTCGTAAACATTTTAAAAGGTCAAGAGATTGCAATACTTTGGCTAAAGAGATAAATGGTCAAATAAAACATCACACTGTTAATTCCCAGATGACAAAAAGAGACATACATCCAATCAATAAGGACGCCAGAAGCATTCTGGGGAAGAGGGCAGGGTCAGCCTTGAAGTGTTAATAACTTGTTCACATCATTGGGCTTCAATTCACCATGTGATTTAGCAAGTAACAAAACTTTTATTAGCAAATCAGGACCGATATCAGGCAACAGACACAGAGGAGTTAGACAAAATACTAGCATATAAAAGAACAGAAAAAACAAGTAAGTTCTTTTACATTTACATTACCAGCTAGACCACATACTTTTTCTATATATTTTTTCTGAATGTGAGTTCAGAACGTATGCCCCAGGTCTTAATCTCTTTCTTTGCTGCAAGATACAGCTTTAGTTAAAATGCAAATGTATGCTGTCATTTTTCGTCTAACATACTTTTTTTCAAATATGTAAAAATAAGTCATGTTTATGTTTATTGACATTTCGTTATTGGAATCATTTTATAATTCAGCATGGTAAAACTATCTGTCTCATAACCATTGGCAAGATTGACAGTAGTACTAGGTAAACATTATAATCTGTATATATTGTTTTACTGTATCAACTAGTATGCCCAACTTAAAATCATAAAGTCACATAATTATAGTGGAAGTAATCCCAGAGATTATCTAGCCTAACCCCATGCTTGATACAGGAACTACAAAAGGTTTTAGACAAATGGGTTGCTAGGGTTTGCTTGAAAACCTTCTGGGAAGAGAAACATACCACTTGATGTGGAAACCTATTGACAATTCTTACAGGAAATTCTTCATGATATCTAACCTGCATCTACTTCTCTGTCATTTCAACTTGCTACACCTGCCTGTTCTGATGACAGAAGAAATCCAGTTCTTCCTTTAGATGACAAAAGACTGATTATTTCTTTTGCAAGCTAAACAATTCAGTTCTTTTACTGCTCCTCATAAAGCTCCTCCTTATAAAAACCGTTCCTCATAAAAAGGGATACGGTGGCTCAGTGGCTAAGACACTGAGCATGTTGATCAGAAAGGTCGGCAGTTTGGCGGTTCGAATCCCTAGCACCGCATAACGGAGTGAGCTCCCGTTACTTGTCCCAGCTTCTGCCAACCTAACAGTTCGAAAGCATGTAAAAATGCAAGTAGAAGAAAATAGGAACCACCTTTGGTGGGAAGGTAACAACATTCCATATGCCTTTGGCATTTAGTCATGCCGGCCACATAACCATGGAGACGTCTTCGGACAGTATTGTCTCTTTGGCTTTGATAGGGAGATGAGCACCACCCCCTAGAGTCAGGAATGACTAGCACATATGTGTAAGGGGAACCTTTACCTTTACATAAAACTAGTTTTCTAGTCATCTTATTACTCTGGAAGCAGTCTTATCTTGTTCTACCTTATAAAAGTGTATTTTGGTCTACAGTATCAAAAACTAGGTTCAACCATTGGGACTTGATTAAAGCAGCTTTGATGGATTGTAGTAGGATGGATTTCCAGAGGGGAGGGAAAGAAAAAACAACAATTCCGTTCAAATCATTTGTGTGAGAGAAAGACAGTTCCTCCTGAATAGTTCTCGAAATATCTGGTAGATGCAGGTAGTACAGTGATTCAGTTTCTTAAGATTTAATAATAATAATAATAATAATAATAAATATTTATTTCTTAGCCGCACCCTCTCCCGAAGGACTCGGGGCAGCGTACAATAAAACATAGGAAATAAATATATAAACAAACATACATATAACAAAAACGTATACCAAGACATATACATATACAAGGAGGAGGTGAGCTGATGAATAAAAAACAATTAAAAACACAATGTTTAAAAACCCCTAAATAATTTAATACAATTAAAATACCCCAAATAAAAAACCAGTCAGGATATAGTTGGATCAAAGTTGAGCCAGGCCAGCTACTTGAAATAGGTGGGTCTTGAGCTTTACACGAAAGGAGCGGAGGTCAGAGGTATTCCTAATATCCGGGGGGAGGTCATTCCACAGGGCTGGGCCCGCCACAGAGAAGGCTCTACTCCTAGGCGCCGCCCCCCGGCACTGCCTGGTGGACGGCACCTGGAGGAGACCCTCTCTGTGCGAGCGGATTGGTCGCAGGGATGTATGGGGCAGAATACGATCCCGCAAGTAACTAGGTCCTGAGCCATGGAGCGCTTTGAAGATCGTTATCAAAACCTTGAAACGCACCCTTGGTCTATAGGTGTGAAAACAATAACTCAGATTAGAAGAATCACTATTGTTATTCTTGATTTTTGGACTTGACATAAACATAAATGGACAATTTCCAGGAACTAGGATTTCCAGAACTCTCTACTCTTGTTAATACCTTCTAAACATACTTTTCCCTTTTTCATCAACTGCAATACACTGTTGCCTCATATTCATTGTATGATCTATTAGAACACATACATCCTTTTCGCATATACTACTGCCAAGGCAGTTCTCTTCCAATTGATGTGAATCCTTTGATGAATACCGGGTGCAGATATTCAACTTGTTAAGAATCTATCCAATAGTTGTACAGTTGTATCATCTAGACCATATTTTACCATTTTATTAATGAGAATATCATGAGAGACTTTATCAAATGCTTTGCTAAGGTCAGGATAAACTATGTCCATGACATTTTCCCCAAACTAATAACTAATAACTATCAAAAAAGAGATAAATTTACTTGTCATGGCCAATTTAAAATAACCTATGTTCTTGTTAATTGTTGCATTCCTATCCAGTTGCTCACAAATAAGCAATTTCAAAATCCTGGTATAGACTTTAAGCAGACAATTTATAATTTCTCAGTCCTTCTTACTTTTCTTAAAAGTAGGGATAATATTTGATCTCCTCTTAGCTTTCCCAGATTTCTCAGTTCTGCTAAAATTCTTCAATTATTTATTTATTAAATTTAATAAATAATTACTGTTCTGTGATCGCTTTTAGTACCCTAGGATATAATTCATCTTACCCTAGAGACTGGAATTCATTGACATAGTTTAACCTCTCCTTCTGAATCTTGAGTTTCCATTTCCTTCTCCATCTAATTGTGGGACAACCGTGTCCAGTTGGGACTTAATTTTTTTTCTGAGAGAAAATATCTTACAGGAAAATGCAAATTAAGATGTTCTGTCTTCTCACCAACCCATTTATCCTTGCAACAAACCTACAGTCTCATTGCCTTTTCTTTTGTTTCTGAAATATCTCCCAAAAACTATTTGTTCTTTGTTCTTTTGAGCATTTCTTGCAAGCTTCAGATCCTTCTTGCACTTTTATCTGACATAATTTTCAGAGTTTCTGATGACTGTCTCTATCCTTATTTAGTTTCTCCTTCCATTTCCTGAACATATCCCTGTTTCCCCCTAACACTTTAGAAAGCTCTGTACATATCCAGATTGGTGTTTCTAGTGTTTATTTTTTTTCTAGTAGGAATTACATGCAGTTGTACTTTCAATATCACAGGATTTCTTATCCTTCTTCAACAATTTTCTTTCTCAAGATGTAAAACCCTTGGATCCAGCCTAACTTTTATTTGAGTTCATCATAATCCACTGTTCTGAAATCCAGTATTCAAGTCTGACTCTCCTCTGTTCTTTTTTCTGTTGATATCATGAAACTGAAAGACAAAATTAACATAGCCATATTCTCTCAGGATTCCAATAATCTTCACTTCTTTGACCAATGTCTCCCTGTTGGTTAGAATTAGCTCCAGCAGAGCATCTTGCTTCAATGTCTTTCCTAATAAATGTAAAGCATTCCCAGCATTGTTTTCGCCAAAGCCATGTCGTATTTTTCAGGAGAAACCCTATTTCCTGAATCTGTATTTAGGAAATTATTACCTGTATTTTTTTCCATTTTTGTTCTCATTATAGAGTTGGAGAGTAGGGAGAGAATATACATTATGTGCAGAAGCTTTGGGTCTCTGTTGAAGTTCTTTCATGTTAAAAGGACCCTAAATTAGGTAAAGTGACAGGTTTCTCTGCCTAAATTCCTGGGAAGAAGCTGCCAATCAGAGTGGGCACCTTGGACCTTGATGAATAAATAGTCTGATATCTTGTCAGGGAGATTCTTATGCTGGTTACATTGTTGGTCTTTTGCATGGTCTTTTGCTTTAAGTCTCATATCCAGTGCATATACAATTTAAACCTATGAAGATGACAGCAGTAGGTTTCCAGCAAGTATATAATGCAGTGATGGCTAACCTTTTTCTAAAGCTGTGCCAAAATTGTGTGTGTGCTATTGCGCGTGCACACGTGCTCATGTGCGCACGACACTCCCTCCACTGTGCATGCACACCCATACACCCACGCTGTGGGGAGTTTTCACCCTCCCCAGGCTCCAGAGACTTTCCTGAAGCCTAGGAAGTAGGGCTGAGGCACGCCGTTTTCGCCCTTCCCAGGCTTCAGGAAAGCCTCCGGAGCCTGTGGAGGGTGAAAAATGGCCCAACAGAAGAAAACAGCCCAACGGCCCAACTGGAAGTTTGGAAAGCCTCTGGAGCCTGGGGAAGATGAAAAACAGCCCAATCACAAGTTCAGTAATGAACTTCCGGTTTGCTCGTTGGGCTGTTTTTCACCCTCCCCAGACTTTAGGGACTTTAAGCCTCCGGACCCTGGGGAGGGTGAAAAATGGCCCAATGGCTTTGGATGCTTTCCTGAAGCCTGGGGAGGGTAAAAACGGCCCTCTGGGTGGCTGAAAATCAGCTGGCCAGCACATGCATGTGCACCGGAGCTGAGGACTGCCCTGCTGGCAAATATGGCTCTGCGTTCCATAGGTTCGCCATCATGGATCTAATGCATCTGAGGAGATAAATATGTAGTCCCATGCCTATGAAAACTTTTCAGGAGTGTCTACATGGTCTGGTAAACAAAAATCAAGATGGCAGTCATGACAGGGTTCTGCCTTTTTTTATGTGCAACACACAAAAGAAAAGGGCAAAAGTTTGGTGGAGAATAAGACCGCTTGTGTCAACTCTCTACAATATCGCCTACACAAGGCAGTTCTGGATAAATGAATACAATGGGAAACAATCAATGTAATAATAAGAGAGGAGGACACCATGGTGTGTATGAGTCTTAGGTGATGTTTCAAGTACACAAATGTTCCTAATTTAATTTTGAAATGTTGGAAGGAGCAGAATTGATTTTCCCTCTTCATTAAGAAAATTATGGCTACACACTACATTATGAACACACAGTGTGTTCCCTCAAAATCGATAGGGTGCAAATGAAAATTAAAGTGAAAGATGATTCATTAAGTACCCTGTGCTGATTAAAAACTACTTAGCCACACCTTAGAAATACTTATTGCAACTTTCCCATGTTTCTTGTTCTTTTGATTCCTGGAGGGCCATGGTTGAGGCACTGATGGTACTGGGGAAAGGGCTGAACTTTGTTTATGTTTTACATGGTTTTTGGAGGGTTTTTGGTGTCTGAACAGTCTATGTCCGTGGAGAGATGCTGTATCACTGGAGGTTTTCAAACAGAGGTTAGACAGCCATTTGTCTGGGATGGTCTGTGAATTCTTGTACTGGGAAGGTCTCATCCAACCCTATGATTTTATGAACATTCTATCTGTACAGAGATCAACATATACATAAACTAAAATGTTGGGCTTGGTACATCCAAGCTCTACTTTTCCTACTTCAAGCTATAAACTGTAAATTAACATGTAAGGCTAGCAAGGGCAAATTCACTTAGGGCTAATTTCTCAGTAAAGCTCTAGGAAAAAATAGGGTCAGCAATAATAAATTTTGATTGTATTTGACAGAATTAAAATTAAGTACAATGAATGTATGTAGTAAAGCAATCTTAATACAATATTGCCTAGTGTAAATAATACATCTAGTACTTTTCTCCCTTCTCTCTTAAAATCCTTCAACTCAAGCAGGGATGGGCTTCAAAAATTTCAGCAACGGGTTTTCTGCCCAGTTTCTGGTAGGCGTGGCCATGGTGGGCATGGCCTAGTCGACCTCCTGCACCATGGCTGGGGGTGCGTGTGTGACATTTTTGCCTTCCCCAGGCTCCGGAGGCCTTTGTGCCTCTGGGAGGGTGAAAACTGTCTCCCCTGGGCTCTGGAGGTTTTCCGGAACTTCTGGGAGGCCCATTTCCCCCCTCCCCGAGCCTCCCTGCAGGCTCTGCACTTACCTCTCATCCCAAACAGGCTGTATGGTGACTCCTGGGAGGGGCAGGGAGGTTGGGAGGGGCCAGACAGGGGTGGGATGTGGAAGTTCTCTGAACTGGCCATAACAATAGCTATGGGCTCTCCCGAACCCAGGCGAACCTATAGCAGCCAACTCCTGATCTCAAGTCTATGTTTGGAGATTCTAGAAGCTAAATTCAAGGTGCTCGGCTGAGCACTTGCAGCCCAAGAGCTAGATGTTGTACATCTCTGCTGTATGGATCTCTGCATATGGATTCATGCAATATAGTGATCCTTGTGTATGAAGGTGGAGCAGCACTTCCAGGAGAACAGAGACAGCAGGAATGTTTCCATCCACCATTTGTGCAACCACTTCTGAACCATGCAATTCAGAACATCTGTGTACGTCTATAACATACCCTTATCCTCTCTTGCCTTATGTCAGCCTTGCCTAAAAATACATTTCTCTCCCTCCCCATTCCCTTTAAGGCCCAAGAAGCTAAGGAAGGTCCCTTCTTCTAAGCTGCCTGCCCTGCCCACATTCCTGCTGCAGGTTATCTGACTATTCTCTTGACTATGTCTCTTCCTGTCTCCTAAGGTTATTGCCATGTACTATCACACCTTCTTATGGTGTAATTAGTTTTTCAGAGTAATATCTCTCCTTTTCAAAAATATATATTTTATTTTTAAGTCAATGCATGAACAGTGTGGCATATGGGTATCATTCATTTTGATGACTATAATTTGCAAGTAATCTCAAAAATCAAAAATCTTGGGTAGAATATGAGTGGGCTGTCTTCTTTTATGGAGTTGTTAAGGAAAATATGACTGTGTAACAAAATTGCTGGACAAGATAGCATAGATATGAATGCAGTCAAAAAATATTCCCTATCCAAGTTGCTACGATCTCCTTACAAGGGCACATTGAGGCTGTAGTCTTGATTGCTCTGTCTCTGTGTATATGAACATACAGAAAACATATTGCAGCAGACTGTCAAAACCATTAAAGACATTTTCCCTTCTTTTGTCCACCCTGGGATGAGCCAGAGCTGGGCTTGTCTATTCCCATTACAATCACACATGTGCCTTTAGGCATTTGCAGAGGCCCTTCCGTGTCTCACTCAGGGTAACTGGGCAACCTATTCTGCCCTAGGCTCAAAAACATTTCTCAGTGTTGACTTCTTCTAAGAGGTTCCTGCAGGTTCTAAAAAGAAGAGCTATCAGATCACCATATACAATACTATGCATTCGAGATTATTTGCCCAAGTCAATATCCTTAACCACAATGTATAGTAAAAAGATAGTCTGTTTGATGACCTTCTAAAGATTTTTTGCACATATTCATGCAGTGATCCAGAAATGGTTTCTAATCCCATATGTTTAGGATTTTTAATTATCCTTTATAGCCTACAGTCCTGGAATGCTCTTCCATTCAAGTACTGTACTAAGCAGACTGCATATTGCATTGCTTTTTAAGATTAATCAAGCTTGACTAAATGTTGCCATTTAGCTAGACTAACTATGATGGAGTAAGTAAATATGGCTGCACCTTATTACTGCAGTGGTAGCAAGTGGCAAGGGAAGAGACCTTTCGTATGGAAAAGTTGATATTTTGTCTTCTATGGGATGTCTCTCCATTTGTACCAATTGTTTCAACTGAGAAAGCTTTTCTCAATTGGAACAATTGAGTGGGTTCTCATACCACACTAAGGTAAATTAAGGTAGTTTGCTTTTATTTATTATATATACATGGAACATTTTATAGAAGAGCTCAAGGAGACATCATGCCCCCTCTTCCTATTTTTCCCCATAACACCCCGCAACCTTGAGGGGTTCTTGGGGGTCTCTAACTTTGGTTGGTTTTTTTGCAGATGTTTCATTACCCAAATTACCCTAGGTATCATCAGTGCTAGTAAGGAGTGGGGCTTGCTCTCAATTTAAATTATTGCGTCTTGCCCTGCTAGAGTTGGTTAGGGTGGTCTTAGTTCTTTTGTTGGGCTGTTTACTGTTAGTTTGATTGGAGTATTGTTTGCTTGTGAGCAAACTCCACTCCTTACTAGCATTGATGATGTTACCTAGTTGGGGTAATGAAAGCTCTACAAGAAAATAACCAAGCTCAGAGAGTACTAAGGGGCCCTAATTTCATCATTGAGCTACAAATATTATCCTTTATTGATAACAGCAACCTCATCAGAGAAGTTGGACTGGGAGATTGACTAATCCAAAGATTCCCATGGACTTCCATGCTGAGGAGACTAAACCTGAGTCTCCTGCTCCTACTGCAAAACTTTTACCACTATACCATACTAGCTCGCTAAGTTCTGGCTTACTATAATGAGTGACCTCAGACAATGAGGTTTATAAACCATCATTCATAATTTAGTGCAAGCTTGAACACTGTGAATGTACTAACCAAAATTGCTTCTATTACATGCACTAAGTCTCACTTTATGAGAAAAAAAACCTGGACACTCAGTTCTTCCAGTTAGAAGCAAGGCATTATGCCATTTTTATGGAGGACATTCAATAACTGCTTTACCTGAATATTTGAAACCATGTTTTTCTTCTAAAATCACAAGAAGCTATCAAAAAAGAAATTCTTTCTAGACTGTTTATTTGCCAGATTCAACAGTGGAAGCAGATAATTCTCCAACTCAGAAAAAGTTCAATACATTCTAAAATCAATTAGCTTTTGGAAAAAATGGAATTTTTGCATATTTTTGAAGAATTTAATAATGTAAGATTAAACTTGGTGTTCACTTTGTAGTGGCAAGAGTGGGAAAGAGGGAGGGAAGATGTTGTTGAACAAGCTAATTCAAATAGCAAGATTATTTTTTAGAAATATTTTGTTTGTATACCTTTCAATATTTTTAAAATAAGATATTGGGGAAATTACTTTTACCTTATACTGGGTTATTCTAGTGAAAAGCCAAAGTCATTATTCTAGTGAAAAGCCAAAGTTTGCCCAGAAATACTGCCTTTTTGTCCTGTTTTCTTTCCAGTATTTTGGAAGTCAGGCACTTATTCCTTCTTAGAGTCAATCACTGAACTCCCTCTTGCAATGCCATAAAGTAACTTTTATTCACTCCCTTCTGTTTAGCAGATTGCAGGCTGGAACAAGGGGCAGGGGAGGATCCCAAAGCTTTGACAGATGGTCCTGAGCGCTTGACTCCTGCTGAGCCCAGCAGGGCCTGAGCTTTAGGACGGTCAGAAGGAGTTCTGCTTATGAAGTGAATAACAAATGTAGCCTGCCAGACTTTTTCATATAGAAAGCCTTGCATAGGACAGGTCACTCCTGAGGTTTCTTCAGTGTGATTGGGAGAGCTTCTGAAACATCCAAAAGCATTTGGCCACTCTATGCAGTGGCCAGAGGCTTTGCTGCCAGAGAAATAAGTAGGAAATTGAAATCAAGGAAGCAGGAGGACCTCCAGTGAGCATAGAAATAATAAAGTTTTGCTCTTTGGTAAGCACCCGGGAGTGAAGACTACAGAGAATTCCACCTCTGCGAAAATCTACTAGTAGAATAGATGTTGTCTAGTTTTTCATTTTTTATTTTTGGGCATGGCCTTTCCAAAAGCAAGCAAAAATAGGACACTTTTGACTATAAAATGCCACTTAGGTGAATTTTTGCTCTTTACTTCTCAGCTGGAAACCTATTGATATTTTCCCCTTCTCTATAAGCCATGCTCCCCACCTGTTAAACCGTGGGTAAATTTGAATCCAGGAAGCGTTACAAACAAATCTTTTCCGGTAAGCGTAACACTTTTTATTATCTGCTAATAATTATTTGTAAACCATTGGCAATTATTTTTGTAAATCATTGCTGATTGCAATCTGCTTGATAGTATGAGCTGTTGGTCCCAGACAAGACCAGATGTGTGTTATAGTGGGTGTCTAACATACAGGAAAGTCGGTACGTATTTGAGAACACTGGTGATCCCAGCTGACTCAATGGGGCTGCCTACAAATTTGAAGGTGTGTGTACATTCACACACATGTGCGTGCATGCTGAGAGCTGTCATTAGTCTCAGATATATGTAACATTTTGAACATTCACAAGATTCATCAAGGATTGCCAACACATTAGACAATTAGGACATTAAATACCAAATTATGTAATGCTATCGCCTGATAAAAAGATTTTTTAAATTACTCTCTTAATTTTTGTTCAGCTTTACTAGTGTTTCTTTGCTTCTGTGTTTACACGTTTAGCATAAAAAATGATAAACTGCTTAGCACAAAAGTTTAAATACAGTGAGCTCAGAACTGTGTCATTGAAAACAAAAAGAAAGGCTAAATTAAACCTGACATACAAGCCCATTGGTTTCAATGGGAGTATTCTAAATAAGCTAAATCCCAATCAACAATTCATCGCTTATTTTATTAATTTCAACAAATATATTGTAGCATTTAAGATGAGATGTAATCTAGCATATGTTATGTAGGAATGGAATCAATGGCAGAATAAAGACATTATTTCTTGAATTTTTCTTATTCAAGAGTTTTAAAACAAATGATAATTGGGCCTTAGATTTCTTATGTGATAAAAAAAACAAATATGAAAATTCAATATCTAAAATGCAAGAACTGTTTTTACAACTGTTCAATGTGTCATTTATTAAAATGATTTTTTTAAAAAAAGTTAATTAAAAAAAAAGCAACATCCTTCAAATCTATATACCAAATGTAGAATCCTTCAACAATTAAACGCTCCAGAGAGGCCATCTGGTGGCACAGAGCCAGTTTAAGGGGAGGGCGGGCTCCTTTTTACAAGGGATCAACCTTCTCAGTTTTGTGATGAAACCTCCCTCTTGTGGATAACAAGCTGCAAGTTTAATTTCCAGTTTGTCTGATAGAAAAAGTCCCTGGCAGCCAGGGAGAAGGCTGCTTTTTCTCTGAGAGTCTGCTGAAGACTGAAAAGGCTCTGCTGCATCTTTTCTGATTCTGCTGGAATGATCATGATGTCTCATAGTTGCATTATAACTGCTTGAAGTTTTTTTTTCTTAATGCATAAACCTTTTTGCAAAATGATTGAGTTGGGATATTTTAATTAACACAGAGTAATCAGAAAATCTTTACTTGATCTATCAAAAGCCGGATGTATGGTTGACAGAAAGGTAGGGAGAGTCCTTTGGATGGCTATTCCCTAGAGCTGCAAATTCAGAAACAGCTAAATTGTCAATGTTTGCTTGTTCATTTTTAAATGAAGTCTCCTTACCCATCTTCCTCTTTTCATGCCTATGTTAATGGATGCACCGTTCCCATCTAACAAACTGTTTGTGGTGCAGAACAGGAGAGGGATCACCTGGTGTCCCATTCTCCATCTTTGTTCTGCTGCTACTATGTATACAGCAGTGACGTGCGGTGACGTTTATGACTGGTGAGGCTGGTGACGTCATCAAACCACGTGGTTGCTCCGATCGCAGGGGCACAGCCCAAACGGAGAAATTTCTTCAGCTCCAGCCTCAATCAGCGCAGCTGCGGTCCCCTTCATCTTGCCTCAGGAAGGAGGGGAATGGGACCACGTGTGCAGGGGAAGGGGATTGCGGCTCTGCTAATCTGAGGCTGTGCGCTGAGGAGCCGCCTGCACACGTGGTCCCATTCCCCTTGCAAGGATCCCGGGCTCGCCCAATGCAAAAAATGTCTGGGTACCGTGTTTCCCCGAAAATACAACCTGTCCTGCGCTCACTGACCTAGCGTTATCCCGAAAGCGCCAAGTTACAGGAGCCGGGGGTGGGGGGAGCGCTCACGTTGCTTGCCGCCTTCGGTATACCGCTAGGTTGGGGAGTGGCGTTCTGTCCGGCCAGAGGGGAGAGTTGCCGGGAAACTCTCCAGCCGGGAAAAGCGCCATTCACTGACCTCAGCAGCCGCCCCGCAAATCCCCTCTCCAGCCGGGAAAAGCGCCATTCACTGACCTCAGCAGCCGCCCCGCAAATCCCCTCTCCAGCCGGGAAAAGCGCCATTCACTGACCTCAGCAGCCGCCCCGCAAATCCCCTCTCCAGCCGGGAAAAGCGCCATTCACTGACCTGAGCAGCCGCCCTGCAAATCCCCTCTCCAGCCGGGAAAAGCGCCATTCACTGACCTCAGCAGCCACCCCGCAAATCCCCTCTCCAGACGGGAAAAGCGCCATTCACTGACCTCAGCAGCCGCCCCGCAAATCCCCTCTCCAGCCGGGAAAAGCGCCATTCACTGACCTCAGCAGCTGCCTCGCAAATCCCCTCTCCAGCCGGGAAAAGCGCCATTCACCAAGCCCTTGCGCAGCTGTCCCAGGCGACCGCTGCTGGCTGCTGCTGCCCGCCGCCGCCCCGCTCCGCTCTGTGCATAACTTCCAAACTCCAAAACTTCAAGCATCGGCCGCTCTAGGAGTGCTCTCTATGGTGGGCCGGCTGCTGGACAGAGAGTTTTCCGGACAGTCTTCCAGCAGCCGGCCCACCATAGAGAGCACTCCTAGAGCGGGCGATGCTGGAAGTTTTGGAGTTTGAAAGTTATGCACGGAGCGGAGCGGCGGGGCGGCGGGCGGCGGCGGGCAGCAGCAGCCAGCGGCGGTCGCCTGGGAGAGCTGCGCAAGGGCTTGGTGAATGGCGCTTTTCCCAGCTGGAGAGGGGATTTGCCGGGCGGCTGCTCAGGTCAGTGAATGGCGCTTTTCCCGGCTAGAGAGGGGATTTTCCGGGCGGCTGCTCGTGAGCATAGTTACCTCATGGCTACTTCGCCCCTGAGGCTGTGCCCGGCTCTTCGGGAGCCAGTTCACAAGAGAGCAGCCGCCCGGCAACTCTCCCCTCTGGCCGGACAGAACGCCACTCCCCAACCTAGCGGTATATTGAAGGCGGCAAGCAACGTGAGCGCTCCCCCCACTCCCGGCTCCTGTAACTTGGTGCTTTCGGGATAACGCTAGGTCAGTGAGCGCAGGACAGGTTGTATTTTCGGGGAAACACGGTACCTAGGCATTTTTTGCATTGGGCGAGCCTGTGATCCTTGCAAGGGAAATGGGACCACGTGTGCAGGAGGCTCCTCAGCACACAGCCTCAGATTAGCAGAGCCACGATCCCCTTCCCCTGCACACGTGGTCCCATTCCCCTCCTTCCTGAGGCAAGATGAAGGGGACCGCGGCTGCGCTGATTGAGGCTGGAGCTGAGGAGCCTCCTGCACACGTGGTCCCATTCCCCTTGCAAGGATCCTGGGCTCGCCCGATGTAAAAAATGGCGAGATCGGCACACTTGGGGCTGCTGCTGAGATGTCCAGGGAGGCTAAACCAAGCCGCGCGCCTCTCCCAGCCACTTTCACGGCTTCCTGGAGTAATTCTTTTTTATTTTCATGACGAGAGTGGTGAGGCTCCGCCTCCCCTGCCTCCCCTGACTGCACGTCACTGGTATACAGAAGGATTAAGGCTGAAATAATTAAAGTCTGATTTATTTGGGATTCTCCATGCTAATTACTTACAGTACTGAAAAGATACAAAGAACAGAATAACAGAGTTGGAAGAGACCTTAGAGGTCTTGTAGTCCAACCCCCTGTTGAAGCAGGAATTTCTATACCATTTCAGACAAATGGCTGTTCAATTCTTCTTAAAAACTTCCAGTGATGGGAGCACCCAAAACTTCTGGAGGCAAGTCGTTCCACTGATTAATTGTTCTCATGGTCAGGAAATTACTCCTTAGTTCTAGGTTGATTCTCTCCTTGATTAGTTTCCATCCATTGCTTATTGTTCTGCCTTCAGGTTATTTTAATGAGTTGACCCCCTCTTCTTTATGACCCCCTCTTCTTCTTCCCTCAAATGTAGGAACACTGCTACCATTTCCTTTTTATTAAAATAGACATACTCAATTCCTGTAACTGTTCTTCCTAATCATAGTTGATGCTGTTTTCTGCATTCTTTCTAGAGTCTCAACATCTTTTTATATCTGAATCACAGACTCTAGAAAAAGTGCAGAGAAGAGCAACCAGGATGATTGGGGGACTGGAGACTACAACATGAAATGTTCTATGAAGAACGGTTACAGGAACTGGGCCTGTAGAGCTAGACTAGTGAAGAGAAGGACTAGGGAGGCATGATAGCAGTGTTCCAATATTTGAGGGGCTGCCACAGAAAGGAGGGGGTCAAGCTATTTTCCAAGGCACTTGAAGACCAGATAAGTAATAATGGATGGAAACTAAACAAGGAGAGATTCAACCTGGAAATAAGGAGACATTTTCTGACAGTGAGAACAATCAACCAACAGCTTGCCTTCGGAAGTTGTGGGGGCTTTTCACTTGAGACTTTCAAGAAGAGATTGGACTGCCAGTTATCAGAAATGGTGTAAGGTCTCCTGCTTGGGTAGGAGGTTGGACTAGATGACCTAAAAGGTCCCTTCCAACTCTGTTAATCTGTAATTTCATAAACTTTATCACAGACCATATAAAATAGAAACATCCTATTGTTTACTCTCTACATCAGTAGTGGGATTCAAATAATTTAACAACCAGTTCTCTGCCCTAATGATTTCCTCCGACAATCAGTTCACCAAACTGCTCAGAAAGTTAACAACCAGTTCTCCCGAAGTGGTGCGAACTGGCTGAATCCCACCACTGCTCTACATCATATCTAGCTCAACTCCTTGATTCCTTAGCCCCAGTTTTTCCAGTCATGTAAAGAAATATGTAATATACATCCTTATCACCTTTTACCCATTCAGCCAGTTATCGTTGTTTGATGTTTGCTGATGTTTCATAAATATCAACATATTCTGCAAGCTGAACTGAGTAGCATGTGTGCTTGCTCTGAGCTGTATGTAGTTTGGAAGGCTTAAGTGTGCTAATCAAGAAGTGGGGGACAACATTTACTCTCTACCCTTTTCCCTAAATGTGTTGTCCCACATGCACATACTGAGATCCTTACACACAGCTTGGTCTTTCCTTGAAAGCAAAACTTGATGACGGGTGTTGTTTGGTTCAAAAGCAGATCTCTGAGGTTCCATCTGTAGTGCTTGCTTTTCCATGGCTCCAAGTTCCTAGTTTATGGATTGCAAGGAGAAATGGAGCACTTAGCCTTTCCTTCAGGGTCCAAAGAGCAGTTGTATGTAGAGAAGACATCAAACAGTAACGTTTCATAACCACAAGGCAGATCTTTCATAACCACAAGACAGATCCCTTTCATAACCACAAGGCAGATCCTAAAAGGACAAATTCAGTTGAATCATCTTGTCCATGGTGCATTCATATTGCTGTGCCAATGAAAGAGTAATGGTAAATTGCATGAGAAAATCAATGAACAGGGATATAATCAAAGCCACATACTCTCCAGTTCACACAAATCAATACCTCCAAAGGCATTATGTATTAATGTACATCTTAGCATGACTTCATTTTCCTACTCTTCTACAACAAAATTTGCTTTTTCACATTCTCCTATCACTCCATTCAGTCTCCCTTTCCTCCTTTTTCTCTATTCCTATTTTTCATTTTCTCCAATAACGCATTGATCAGATTCTCAGAAGGTCATTTTAAACTTGATTGGAAACCCTGAATTGGGTTCCTTCTTGATCAATAGGTACCCAACTATGCCAGTCTTTGACACCAGACTATCTTGTACATAAGCTTTAAAAATAGTTGATGCAGTTTGGAATTAGCACATGTGTGAAACACAGAGCATCATATCACTGTCTGCTAATCACTTAAGCTTTTTTTTCCAGGCTTCCATGCATCTGGTTTAAGAATTTGATTTAGAGTTACTGTAATTCTTAAAACAGATGCATCTTCTTTCAGAGAAGATAAAAAAGATAGAAGATAAATAAAAAGATAAAAGAGAGGTGTCAAGATTGCCCAGGTTTTGAAGCAGTTTTAGCAAATAATTGTCAAAGAATGGACTTCCTGTACAGTGGTGGGATTCAAAAAATATTACTACTGGTTCTGTGGGTGTGGCTTGGTGGGTGTGGTGTGGCTTGGTGGGCGTGGCAGGGGAAGGAAACTGTAAAATTGCCATTCCCACCCCACTCCAGGGGAAGGATACTGCAAACTCTACCCGACCAGCTGGGACCTGGGAGGCAGCGAATAGATGAGGGGCGGGGCAGTCAGAGGTGATATTTACCGGTTCTCTGAACTACTCAAAATTTCCGCTACCGGTTTTCCAGAACTGGTCGGAACCTGCTGAATACCACTTCTGTTCCTGTTCCTCTTGTCTTAATCCAGACATCAAATCCAAGTAAACTCACAGAGTTTACAGAGTTGCTTCTTTATGAAAACCTATATGTATTCTAGATCCAATTGAAGCTGGTGATTTGGATCTCAAAAACATGTATGGCCTGCACTTCAAGGATCTTAAGGAAGACATTCAAGAATCTCTGAGCATTAAAAAAACTCAAGCTAGGTCCAAGCTCTTTCTTTTAAAGAAATAAGATGATCACACTCACACTCTGGTAGACCTTTGTTTGCTATAGCTGTGAAATTGTAGAATCCATTCCCAAGAAAGCAAAATCTGTTCTCCGCTGGCTTTTTTTAAAGGATAGAATACAAGTCTTTAACTCAGTGGGATATATGAGAACCAGAGACCCTCCTTATCATGTAGCCTGAAATACTCAATTTTTTGTTGTGGTAATCTTTTCTGTTGGTAGTTTAAGTTACAGAAAATCGCCTGATAAATTTCAGTTGAAAAGGTAGTGGTGCATTAATATAAATATTGTCAATATTGTAATTAATCACCATCCTCAAGGCTGGAAAAGATTTCTGTTTTATGTTACTTTTAGTTTACTGCAACCTTAATCTTTGTTGTATAATCTAGCACATCTGTTTGTAGATGGTTGCAGTTCCAGGTTGTAGAAGGTTGATTTTGATGATGATGATGATGATGATGATGATAATAATAATAATAATAATAATAATAATAATAATAATAATAATAATAATAATAATAATAATAATAATTTATACATACAAATAAAAAATTAATCAAACTATTATTGATTTCAACTTCTCTTTCACTTGAGAACAGACAGCAGATGCATGGAATTATAAGGAACATATATTTATTCCCCATTCATCTCCATTTTATAATATTATTGAATTTATATTGGTTTAACAATATATCCATTTTTGAAGGAATAGATCAATTTTCATTTTTGTTAAAAAATAAAAATTTTAATAAATAGTGACCAATGAGATAGAGTGTACAAGAATATTAGATCATCCTAAGAATTTTACACTTCAAGAAGAGTTAGCTTTATGGGCAGGTTTGTGTACAGGTTATTGTGTACAAATGATAGCGTTGCTCAATGGTATGAGCGAATTCTTGCATTTTTCACCTTCTTTGGGTAGTTTTGCCTATCTTCCTGAGCTGCTTTCAGATAGTGCAGCTCTGGATTTAGTTAAGAAACTATGAAAAATCCCTAAATCTAAAGTTTACTGACCATTCTTGAAGTCTATAAATGAGTTTTCCTCAGATATTGTGAAAGAATCAATGAATTCCTCAAACTGGACAGCAGGAGACGCTGTCTACTCATTTCAATATTGTATGAGTTACCTTCCTATGTCTTTCTGTTAACAATAATCGTATTATCTAGCACATTTTCCACAACAATATTGTGTTCAAAACAGATCACAGAACAGTCAATTTAAATAAAATAGTTGACTGTGACAAATAAAATTTCACTACAATATGCCAGCATCTGTTTTCACGCTATAGTTAATTGGGTTAGATAAATACTTAGATTTATTTTCACAACATGCTATGCTTTGATGAGATTAATTTTGATTAGTTTTGCTTACAGCTTACCATTTTCTGCCAATCTAGGCCATTTGATAAGTTTGTGGTTCAAAGTATTGCATGAATGTAGAAAAGAATTAATTCGGTAACTGAGTTAAATATATTATGCACCTGCAGTCATTAGATTTCAGTATTTATATTTGAAACCTACCCAGCATTTGAATAAATGAACCATTTCAATGGGAGCTAGGAATGCCCACTTCCGCATTATAGACACACTAAGGTAGTAACTGGGCAATTCATAGTAAAAGACTCAGTAATAAAAGAGCTGAGCCATACCAAAGCAGCACCAAAGAGGACCAGATTCCATCACTACCTACAACCTAGGGGAAAGGCCCAGTTAAAGAATTTTTTTATCAGAAAAAAATGGTCCGGCTATAAATAGGAGAGTTAGGGTGGTAGCTTCCTCAGGTAATTCAGGGGTGGGCTGCTGGAGGTTCGCAGGGGTTCGGGAGAAGGTTCTGTGGAGTTCAGAGAACCCCCAAATCCAAGCGATTGGTAAGACAAGCTATCCATACAAGAAAGAAATCTAAATAAATAGCATTCAACAAATTCATGAATAGATACAGTACATGCAGTGACTATGTTATTGTTTGTTATTATATAATTTCTTCTTAAGAGTAGTCAGAAAATGCTGGTAATTTAGGATCAATTCTAATGTTGACCTAAAGCCTAGGAATTGTCCCAAATGATGCCTTAATATCTATGGGGTTCCAAGCAAAACTGAGGGTTTTTTGCAAATTAAATGTGGCAAAATTAAATAATTCTAATTTTGTCACCTATTTTGAGAATTCCATTGTTATATAAATACTACTAATAATGATAGCTGTTATTAGGACTATGATGTGACCTTAAACAAATGTGTTTTTTTTTTGTTGGGTCAGTATTTCAAGACTTTCCTTGTAGAAAGGAAAAGAAATAACAGTAACGGGCAATTTAAGCTTAATAATTGAAGGCTCGGTGCAAGAAGGCTTGCACCCAGTTGTGGGATTCAAAAATTTTTAATACTGGTTCTGTGGGCATGGATTGGTGGGCGTGGCATGGCCTGGTGGGCATAGCTTGGTGAGCGTGGCAAGGGAAGGATACTACAAAATTTTTATTCACACCCCACTCCAGGGAAAGATTACTGCAGAATCCCCATTTCCTCCCAATCAGCTGGGACTCGGGAGGCAGAGAATAGATGGGGGTGGGGCCAGTGGTGGGTTCCAGCAGGTATGCCCCGGCACGGGTGCACCGGTGTCTGCTGGGAGCAGCAGGCACCGTACCGGAACAGTGCTTTGGAGAGCCCGCCCACCCACCCCGTTCCTTACCTGTATTTGAGCCAACCGGACCATTTGCACATGTGCAAGCATTGTACAGTGCCTGCGTAATTCTCCAGTGAGCAGCTGGAGCATCGCAGAGCGGTGGGTGCACATGTATGCGCGGCACGTGTGCACGTGGTAGACGCTCAGCCCTGTCGCAGCGTTCCGGTTCCAAAAGGATCCAGGACCCACCACTGGGTGGGGCCTGTCAGAAGTGGTCTTTACCGGTTCTCCGAACTACTCAAATTTCCACTATCGGTTCTCCAGAACTGGTCAGAAGCTGCTGAATATCACCTCTGTTTGCACCTCTGCAATGCTCAGTGGCTCTTCTGATGCCACCCTTGTAAATCTCCCAGTAAGCACAGGGGCAGGTAGCAGTGGAAGTTCATAGGAGGTCAGTAATCTCAAAAGGAGCACCAAGGGAAGGAAGTCGAGCAGCCGCCATCACTACCACCATCTCCCCAAATGATTCTGGAACTCACATCAGGGCCTAAGATTTTTTTAAAAATCTGTGTTTAAAATGGAGAGCAGAGCATTCGAAACTTGGAAGCTTTAAGATGTGCGGACTTTAATTCCCAGAATGCTGGTTGAGGAATTCTGGGAGTTGAAGTCCATATATTTTAAAGTTGTCACATTTGAAAAACACTGATGCAAAGTCTTGCAAATATACTTTAAAGGGGGGGGGGAGATATGACTGTTCATCCCAGCCCAAAAGTGAAAAATAAACGGTGAACCCTGTAATTTGGAAATTATTGTCTTTAGGATGGCAGTGCTACTCTTGTCATCTTATTGATGCCAATAGATCATGATAAGTTTACTAAACTTCACTGCAGCTTTTCAATTCTCAATTTCCTATTTTGTTTTGGTATCCATGTTATTGATGTTAGAAGTTTTTAAAATGAAATTGCAGTAAGCAAAGACACAGCTGGAAAATATAAATCATTATTTTGAAAATGTCCCTTGAAGTGATTTGCAATAGTTATGATCATGAAATGTAAAAGTTCCACAGTTTGAAAATGTGCATAAGATGGCAAGAAAAGTGACTGCCTAGGCTCTCTTATCATGAAGTAACCTAGTCTTGTGTATCACTTTTTGTTGAATTGTGACCAATACTTTCAAAAGAGATTCCAACTATGGGCTGCAGCTGTCTCTTCCAGTGACATATAGTAAGAATTGCTTAATTGGTTTGAAAAAAAGAACATGTTTTTGTCCCCCAATTTGTTGCAACATCTGAAAAGATCACAAGGTTATGACCCCTCTTTGCGAACAGCCTCCCACCACCTGCAAGTACCCCAGGAAAAACAGTGGAACAATCAAACACGTGCTGACTAACTGTTGCCAAAGCAACGGTTATGGTTCACCCCAAGGTGGTCTTCAGCTCTACAGCTTTGTCAGAAAGGAACATGAGCCAGCTGTTACCAAATAGCCGTTGTGGAAAACACTGTGACATAATGGTTGTAAGTTCACAAAGAGACTTTCCACCCCACCCAATTCCCCCCCCCCAATACAAAAAGGGCTGTTATACATAAGCATCATATAAAAACTCCTTTTTTGTATGCCATGCAGAATAATAAATAATCAATTTAATAGAATGGAACTCTGATTTACTACAAGTCATTTAAGTCAACTCTGATTTACTATAAGTCATTTAAGGCCTCCTCTGGAGCTATTTTTATTGGTGTACAAATTATAACAATATGCGTTCCTGCAGTCCCTTTTCAGTAATGTTGGAGAGGAAGGGCCACTTCATCTCCATGATTGTCCTCTCTGGAACTGGGTGATAGGAAGGAGATAACTTCCCAACTGTTCCTGAACTCTACCCGTTCAACTAACAATAGGGGACACTTTGACATTTGCATAGATAAAGTGTATTTGTAGAAATCTCTTGTGCATTTGATGAATGCATGTTGGTAGAGTAGAAATGAAGTTACTGATCATGCCTCCCAGCAACACATTCGCTTAGGAGTTTCAATACTGTGTATATTGTTTTTGAAAATTGAAATATAATTCCTTGGGTAAATGAAGACTGCAGAGATGCCAGGAAAAGTCAATTTATTTGGCTTACAATGAATACTTTAACAAATAAAAATATCTCTCAGACTAGATACCAGTCCCAGATTGAGAAATCTCTGCAGGCAAATGTGATGTCACGATTGCAGTTTCACAGTTACCAGTAGAGGTTCTGCAATCTGGAAGGCTACAACACTAGTGGCGGAATCTGCCTATGGAAATTCTTACTTTATTTCTGAGGAAACATCAAGGATGGCGTTGTTAACTTCCTGTTAACTCTAGAAAAGAGTCTATAGTTTTCTGTCCCTTCCTTGCTGTCCCAACTTGAGGAACTTCACTCTCCCAGACTTCAAGGTTGTCATAAGCAGCATCCCTTACCTTTCCCTCTTCCCCAGTTATGTAGAGCAGGAATACAGTTTGCACTAAAAAAGTGAGGCACTCAAAACGTAGAGGTGACTTTGACCAAGTGAATGTTGGCGGAAAGGTTGCTAGGTCGTATACTGATTGCAAGCAGCTGGATCATGCTTTTCTGGTATCATATCACTCCATGTTAATTTGGAAGAGGCTTTTTCCAAATGGAATTTTCATCAATAATGCTCGGCTGATATGAATGGCAAAATTTATAGCACAGTCTACAAGCACATGCTACAGGCTTGTGTGCAGACAGAATTGCCAGGTTTCGAAAAGAGGCTAGACTTGTACAAAGCCCTTGAAAGAAGTGTTTATTCAAGCATGCTAGCTTCAGCAATGATTGTATGGTTCCTTCGTAGAATGATCTGCCAACAGGTAAAGAAAATTTGTCAAAAAAAAAAACAGCAGCACTAATGATTTTGTATAGAAGGGCTGGGCAGAATTTTTGATTTGATTTTCAAAGGAAGTTCCTAGCACGCAAGTGCACAGGAGTGTCGCAAAATATGTTTTTTTTTAAAAGCCAAAGTGGTATTTACAAAGGTCAAAGCTCTGCCCATTTTGATGCAGGTAGTCCAGCCACAGTTGGGACCACAATTTCCAGTACTAATCAAGGAGTTTGTTAAGTGAGCCATGCCCAATTTTATGACCTCGTTCACTTAGCAGTTGCTAAGTGAATCAGGCAATCATTGAGTGAATCCAGCTTCCCTCATTGACTTTGCTTGTCAGAAGCTGTCTGGGAAAGCTGCAGATGGGGATCCCAGGTTGCTGCAATCATTGTAAATACATGCCAGTTGCCAAGCAGCCAAATTTCAATCGCATGACTGTGAGAATGCTGCAACAGTCATAAGTGTGAGGACTGGTTGTAAGTCACTTTTATAGTACCATTATAATTTCAAACAATCACTAAACAAATGGTTGTAAGTTGACAACCTATTGGCTCCATGTATGCATTACAACCCTGCAAATATCCCTGCAGGAGTGTAAATGTAACTATTGCCTGTAACACCTTTACACAGCTGTGGTTCCAGGATCACCCACTGTGCCCAGCTGCCTGCCCCACAATGCTGGAAAAAAGCACAGATGCTTTATGAGGTTTCAGGCAGGTGCTACCTTTGTGCCTCTGCACCTGCCAAATTTCTAGTGATCAAATCTGAATTCTTGCCCAGCCCTGCTGATATAATCTTTGATTAGATGGGGGGTGGGGATCATTCTGGTATTGAATGTTGAACCCTCAGTGCTGTATTACCATGTTAATTTTGTGCTGCATTTCTGATCTATCCTGTGCTAAAATAAGCATATCTTTATTGATTAGGAAAAAGGATAAAAATGGGGCCATCCACACTTCAACAAGCAATTTGTAGATATGTGAATAACCAGCTTCCTGCAGCAATTTCTCTATAATGTATAATTTAGTTCTGTTAATGTGGGCATTAAATTCACACTAACTTTCTTCCAGTTATGAACAAAAATGGTTGCACTAAATAAGGAACAAAAGCCAATGTGGCTTGATTAGCTTTGATTGATCATCTTATGTCAATCAAGCTATTATGCCTTGAACAAATCAGGATCAAGGAGACCATGTTTTAATATAACAGATAAAGCAAATTTGTTTCTTCTTTATTTTTCTGTTTTGTTTTGCTGACTTCGTTATTGTAGTTGCCTTCATTCTCTAGGGCTGTTAAATCCTAAAAAAAACAAAAAACCCAAATTGGCTTGAAGACCTAAATAGGAGGATTCAGTTATGTTGATTTTGTCACATAAAACTGAAATATCCAAATGAATTACAAACATTTGGCACTAAGCTGTAAATAAAAATCCCTCATATTACTCAGGGTTGCTAAAAAGGCATAACTGTCTTTGGCAATGTGCAGCATATTGATGTAGTAAAGCTAAGGATGTGGAACCAAAAAAATAATCCTATTTTTATGTTCCTTGCCCCCCCAGGTTGAAGTTCAGGGGAACAGCTGGAGATATTTGTTCACGCCAGCTCTGGTGCTGGAGCACAGCTGTGGCTTGTCCGGCATTTAAACTCCTTCCATTAAACTCTTGTAGCCTTCAAGCAACACATATTTTCTGCCAGAGATTACTAACGGTAGGATTCAAGAAGACATTTTGAAAGCCGTTATCAAATCTCAAAATCTAATAATACAATAAAAAGATACAGAGTTGCATGTTACCATGCCATTTACACATCTGTGGAAGTGAACTCCCTTTCGCTGGATATAATCAAATGGAAGCTGGATGAACATCTGTTGAGGGTGCTGTAATTTGCACAGAGCAGGGTTGGATTTGATCATCTAAATGTCCCCTTCCAGCTTGATGATTCTATCGAGCCAGCACTGACTTTAATTTGACAAAGCCCTCAGCAAAGGGTCTTCTAGAGGCCATATCATTTAACTGCTTGAGGGCAAGGGGGGAACTCTGGTAAAGTGTTAGTGCAAGACCTATGCAGATATATCAGGCCTTTATAGGGACTCATTATGTTTTTTCTTCAAATGCTGGACAAAATCTAGGTTTTACTATAGGAGTGAGTTATTGGGAGGGAGGGCTAAATGTTCTATTCAATTTTATGCATGAGGAGTATCCAGTAACTCCTGGATACACAACTGGGCAGTAGTCTGTTCATGGACAATGTCCTTGGTACTTGCAAGGTTCTTTCATTTTTATTTCAAAAATTGCTTTAATTGAAACAAATAGAAAGTGACCAGGATATAAAGCAATGTATTAATACTCAAACATAGTCTGATGTTCCAGCAATACCTCGGGCCATATGTAGACCCACAGACATTATTTTTTTGAAACAAATAAATTTGAAATGTGAACAGTTGCAGCCCAGTTTGTTTGAAAATATGCCTGCCTATTACACTAAAAAAAAGGCTAAGGATAAACTAAGGCAAGAACAAACATCCTAGATGTTTTAGAGATCTGGTAATGGATGACTTCACCATCAACTTGTAGCAGCCAACAGCCTCTTATGAAATGGGTAGATCTGTGGGAGGGGATGATTCTTTTATATTGTAGCCTGCACCAAAAGTACCATCAGTCCTAACTAGGCCCTGGGTTAATTCAATTCAAGATGACCATTGCCAAAGCTTCCTGATGGTCTACTCAACTATAACTCTATTCCAATGGATATGAATAAGAAAATAACAGAGTTGGAAGGAACCTTGGAGGTCTTCTAGTCCAACCCCCTGCATAAGTATGAGGTCTTATATCATTCCAGACAAGTGGTGTCCAGTCTCTTCTTAAAAGCCTCCAGTAATTGAGCACTCACAACTTCTGAAGTGAAGAGATGGGCATTTCTTAGATGAATTTCCCAGAGGGCCCTACAACTGTGCTATATCAGAACCATTGGGGGAAATTAAAATGATAGATGAGCACTAGAAAAAGAAGGATTTCAAGGAAGGGTGTTGGAGCTTCATAGCTGTACAAAGAGATCACATGCCAATGTGAACTGATCTAGTTTTCTCTGTATGTCAACAATATACTTTGTAAAATATGTGTTTGATGCATAAAAAAGAGGCTGAAATTTTGCCTGATCTGATATTTGTGTTTAGGGTGAGATGAAGTTCCTCTTCCCTCAGTTGTCAACCAGATAATAGCTCAGTTTAATTTCCCCTTTAGGTCCCAATAGGAGCTGCTATGAACTAAGAAAACCCCTGTTAACAGAAAATATACTCTCTCTAATTAGCCACACCCAAAGCTTATTGTATTCTGCTAATATGATACCCGGGACTAAATAAATACATACTGACTTTGAATCAATATACCATATAGCATGTTTAGTTTCTCTATAACTTTCCAAACAAAAAAACATAATACTGCAGGTGTTTGAGTGGATTCTGCTATTAAAATGGTGTTCGAGCTGCCAGAACAGAGAGCAGAACTAAGGCACTACTAAAAGTTACACACTAATATATGATTGTACCACAATCATTTGCAAGTGGGGATAGAGATTTGACTTTTCAGAACCAATGCCAAATTGTCTTTGTTCAGTTTTGCTTCTTGTTTTTCCCTCATCTTTGCTCTCTTCCTTTTGTTCCTTGGACTTTAGCCCACCCACCCATCTTACACAAGTTAATAGCAATTTGGGATTAATTACAGTGAAATGTAACAGGAACTACAGCTATTGTCCCTTTTCCAATCATGTAAATCTTTTCCAATATCTCTAGTTCAATATTTTGCTCAATGTTGCATTTCATTGCATTCCTTATTACCCAAGATGAACTAAATATGCCATTAGAGAGGAACAAGTTATTCTTTTAGCAGCTTTACTGCTCCATATATGCCAAGTATCGCTGGAAGTTAAGTTTCAGCACTGCAAAGGGAGATGTTTGACATTCACAACAACTGCTTTCCATCTTCACAATTTCTTTTCTTCTTTTTCATGAAATGCTCTTATTGATATCAGATGTTCTGAATACTAAAATTGGCTGTTCTGAGCCCAGCAAAAATGCTTTCACCTTAGTGTGAGGTTTAAAGATCTAAAAGATCCAAGATAGTGGATGGGTTCACATACAGCATCTTAAAGCATTGTTTAGTTTAATGAGAATAATAATCTGTGAACATTGGCTTCTCCTGTCCTTGATGGATTGACAGAGTTCCACCGAACAATTTAGAAGCTTTAGCTTCTGTTTTAGACTAACCATGTTTTCCTTTATCATTCAAATCTGACTAAACTATGGTTTTTAAAAAATGCATGATGCCTGGTAGTTAAATGAGTTTCAAGTAATAATTAGCTAATTTGTTCCAATGAGCAGTATTACAGTTTTGTGACTAAATGTTAATTGTATTTAATCCAAAGTGGAACCAGAGGGAAAGTGGAGATATCCTAAAGTCTGTCATGGGAATTCGGAATCACCCTTAGTTTGCTCAAATATTTAAGAATATAAATGAGCAAGTATGCCGAGGGGTCTTTCATGCTCACTTGTGTCCAGTTTTTCTAGTTCTTATGGTCCCTTCCCTATTCTGTCCATTTTGCACAGTGTAGAAGTCTATTGCATGAGCTCATACCTACTTTATTAAAGTTTAACATCTTTGCATCCTACTATATTAATAGGTTTATAAATACATTTTCTGAACACATTTTCTCTCCAGATCTTCTCGGTCAAGGAAGGTCAGAGATGGAACAAGTAAATGTGTTATCTTGTACACATTGCCAACTTTATACCTAATGTTTTAATGTATAAATAAGCCTCTTATCTTGTTTCTAAGACTGAACTGGTGCCATTAATACTCATCCATTGCCCCATTTAAAAAATATATTTTAAGTTTCATAATTTGTTTCAATTCCTTCCACCCCCAAACCAAATGCACTAATAAAACAATGCAAAGCGTTGATTTGATATAGAGTTGAATCAAAACTCTTTGGCTGGGCCAAAGAACTTTCATGAAAATATAAATGCATTTGCAATGAGCCTTGCATTTTCTATTATTTTCAATTGAATTACATGCAACTTACATGCAAAAATCGATTTAGTTTTGTTTCTGCTGGGTCCTTTTACTGAAGGGCATGCTTTGTATATGGTTTTTCTGTTTTCATTCTTCTAACTTTACATTATCCAGAGTCACTCTGAGAGAGAGATGTGTGGTAGCTACATTTGACAAATAAGTAAATTGAAGCAAGCAACCATATTCACACATGTAGTGTTCAAGAGAACTATTTTATTGTATTCTACCTGTAATACAGGAATCTCACCAGACTCACCTTACTTTGAGAAGAGATAGATAAAGTTCCATGGAACCTGGGGAGGGGGGCGGTGGTGTCAGTCCTGTATCTCTTGCAGCAATGATTTAAGGCTAATTCCCCACTGGTAACATCTAGAAGAACGGATATAAAAGTGAACTGAAAGATGTGAATTTAATATTGAGCAATTCATTGGCAAATTTAATAACGTAAACAAAACTATTATAAAGTTATAGGGAACATGTGTTTTCGACATGAATACTTTTATATTCTCTCTTCTGCCAAAGTAGTTTATTTTGTGCAAATATTATAGAGTCTTCATCACCCCGAAGCTCAGTGGATTACGTTAGAGAAGTCTTTTTTTTAAAGCATAACCTGTATATAAGATTGTTGCATATAAATGTGAAGGTCAAGATATTATCAGTTGTCCTAGAACTCTTGAAGGAAAAATAAGATCAAAACATAATGATATCATCACATTGATTTTGGCCTGATCTCATCCAGAACTCCTTCAGGATGTATATTATATGCATTGGGAGAGGAGGAAAGGCATATAGCACTAGCAGTGGCCCTCAAGAATTTAAATCCAACCTTAGGTCTTCCATAGATGGCTGTGAATTGGTTTAATCTCAGCTGGCAACTGTGAGCAGTTAATAAATCCTCTCACAGTGGTATCTGGGATTATGCTAAACACAGCAATTTCCTTGCTTTTATGGATCAACGCACCTGCCAAAATCACAGTGCCAAAGAGAGTCTCTTGCATGAAAACTGCTTCTCATAAATGCACACTTTAACCGCTGACCTTACTAACTGCTGCGTATTATAAAGCATTCTGTATAAACATGGCAGCTACCACAGATAATAATTCATTCCATTCTTACAGCATATTGGAAATGTATTTTGTCAAGTCAGGTGGTACATACTCAGCAGTTTGTGTTGTCCAAAGAATCCCCCAGAGAACAGAGAGATCCATTCCATGGAAAACAGAGCATGACTGGGTTCTCACACAATACTAAGCCATAAAGTAGTTTATCGGCTTTCAGTTTAGCAAGTTACGTGAATCCATCCATGGTAATCTAGCATCAGGCATGAACTGAGCTACTATGACTTTCTCAACAAACCATGGAGTAAAATATTTTGATTTATGATTAGTGCACCCAGCCATCTTATAAATTGCTTGCTGGCTGACCTGAGTTGTATATGTTATTCAACGTACATGTTGTATATGTTTGCGAAGACCTGTTCTATTGGAGGCTTGTGTGTTTTATGAATATATGTGAGTATTCCTTGAAAGAGGGAGTTTTAGCTGAGGAAGGAGGGGTGAAATAGGTTTTACAATAAAATGGAGGTGATTTTACAGAAAAAGGTGAAACCTAGTACCTGGCTACTTATATTATATTAGGAAATTGGTCAATGTGCTTCATGCACAGATGCCAGGGAAGACAGACAGAAAGAAATGACCTCAGATTAGCAACCTTTTAGACATTCAGATTCTTCAATAAATTCCCATTTCAAATACTCATTTCATATCTCACATCATTCCATTTCAAACACAGGCCCTGAAGGAAATTTTATATCTTGTTGTAGAAAGTTTATTAAACCCCCTTATATAATCCCCAATTAAATGAATAGACTTTTTAATAGTTTTCCACAAAAGCTTTATCTGCTAAATTTAGTAAATAACTAAATATCATATAAATTTTCTTGTCTACTAGCCATTTGCTATATTGCACTACGGAAGAGGTTCCAATCCAAGCTAATGGTGCAACAACATACATTATTCCCAAAATGAATAATCACAAAGTAGTCCTTAAGTCTAGATCATGATGAAAATGTAATGCTTTAATATATTCTTCAAGGGATAGAGGGATAAATTGATAAATAGCATTCCAGGCTGGAGCCATACATCTTCTAGTTAAAAGGCAGGTTTTTACAGAAAAATCTGTGAAATTGTTTGGGGATGTTTTCAAGGAGAAATAAAGAGAGAAAGAGAAAGAAAGAAAGAAAGAAAGAAAGAAAGAAAGAAAGAAAGAAAGAAAGAAAGAAAGAAAGAAAGAAAGAAAGATTAAATAGATAGACAGACAGATAGATAGATTGTTGGATTCTTGGGAATGGGACAGAGATTATCATTATCTTCTATGTCAGGTGTGTCAAACTCAAGGCCTGCAGGGTGCTTAGATCTGGCCCACAGGGCCATCCTGGAAACAGTGAAGGACTGGCTCGCGGAGCCTCTGCCAATAAAAACGGCAAAGGCAGGAGGCCATCACAGCCAAAAAGAAATCTTGGGAGGGGCTGCAGGTGGCCTTTCCGAGGTCCATTTTCACTGGCAGAGGGTTACAGGAGCCCATTTTCACTGGCAGAGCACTCGGGCCACCACAGACACTCCCGACACAAGTGACATCTAGCTGGCCATGCCCACCCTGGCCACATTCACTTTGGCCCCCTTCAGTTCAAACACAACCCTGATGCGGCCCTCAATGAAATCAAGTTTGACACCCCTGTTCTATGTTATAGGCAAGGAAGATAACAGTGTGTATTTTGAAAAAAACAGAAATATGCTTTGGACATTTATCATTTGTAGCCATCTACCCCCATTTTATCTAGTTATGTTTCAAACAATCATTTTTATTATGGAAAGTCCTCAATATACAACCACAATGAAGCCCAGAATTGCAATCATACGTCACTGCAGTCATTCAGCAAATCCAGCATATTCAATGGGTGTTTTTTGTCATTTTACCCTGGAAAATGGCAGCAAATTTCACAAATCACAGTGACTTGACCCTGGGACATTGCAACTGTTCATAAATGTGACAGGTTGCACGCGCCTGAAACACATTCATATGACCATGGAGGGATGTACTGCAGTCTTAATTTCGAGGACAGATTATAAGTACTTTTTTGAAGTCCATTATAACATCAATAGTAGTACCCAATAGTAGTAACTTCGAGAGGGATCTTCTAGTGGACAATCACTTAAATATTAGCCACAGTCCTAGGCTGCATTAACAGAGGGATAGAATCAAGATCAAAACTGTTAGTATCACTTTATAATGCCTTGGTAAGACCACACTTGGAATATTGCATCCAGTTTTGGTCACAACAATATAAAAAGAAGATGTTGAGACTCTAGAAAGAGTGCAGAGAAGAGGAACAAAGATGATTAGGGGACTGGAGACTAAAACATATGAAGATCGGTTGCAGGAACTGGGTATGTCTAGTTTAATGAAAAGAAGGACTAGGGGTGACATGATAGCAGTGTTCCTATATGTCAGGGGTTGCCACAAAGAAGAGGAAGTCATGCTATTCTCCAAAGTACCAGAAGGCAATAGATGGAAACTAATCAAGGACAGAACCAACTTAAATGTCAGCGTTCCAAATACCATGCATGAATAAATCAAAGTCCAAGGCAGAATCATCCTTAAAGTTCCAATTTGATTTTACAGGTATGTTGGCACATCTGTGGAATTCCAACTCTGATTTACATCCTGGAATTCCACCCAGTTGAAAGTTCATGATCTATCCCCACACCCATAAATCCATCACATGGCCCAATCTTCTTCTTCCACGCTGGCATCTCCACCCAGCTTCTTCCGGTCAAATGTCGAGGTACGGAGACAAAAGATGGCCTTGGCTTCTAGAAAGGAATGTTTTATTTTGACAACAACACAGTCTACAATTCTACTCCTTTCTAATCCCCCCCCCTTCCAACTACTACTCTAATGAAACATCATAGGAAATTATAAGAAAGTGTGGCAGGCCAAAGATTCTTAAAGGAACCTCTGCAGGCCTGACACTAGAACTAAGGAGATTTCCTGACAGAACAATTAATCAATAGAACAACTTGCCTACATAAGTTGTGGGTGCTCCAACATTGGACATTTTAAGGAACAGATTGGACAGCCATTTGTCTGAAATAATATAAGTTTTCCTGCTTGAGAACTAGAAGACCTCCCAATGTCCCTTTCTATTCTGCATTATTCGGTTATCAACTGTTGTAAGTCAATATCTAACTGTGTGTTTTTTAAAGGGTTTATATAATCACCTATTTCATACAAATAATTCTGGACAATTTATAAGATTACAACAGACAAATTCACCAATCAAGCACCTCCAGCACCCAAAGATAAATAACTGACCCCACTCACCATCCATAGTAACAGGGTTCATCTATCCACCTGACCCAAATGCCTGAGGAAACAGCAAGATCTTCAACATTGAATGTATTGCTCAACAGTAATTTACAATCAATCATTTAAATGCCTCAGCATGTATCATTTAATGCCTTAGGTCCTTAGGATCTATGTCAATCATCCCTACTCTTGAAATGAATAGCAGGGTTTTTTTAAAAAAAAAAACCTTCAAATTAAATTTTAATACCTACTTACATGGCCACAATCATGCCATTTTCTTGACATGATAGGGTAGTGAATTGCAATTTCTTCCTTCCAGGAAATTTTATTTTATTTCCTGGTCTAATCCACCACCCTGGATTTCCCAGATGATCCCCCTGTCATTGACAAATTAGGGCCAATGCCATATCAGTCAATGATGGCTAGCTGCTGCTATCCAGATGGACTTTTTAAAGAATTCATCACTAAATAACAAATCTAAAATAAATTCCCAATTAGAATAATAAACCCAATTAGAATAATAAACCTGTTTTCTTAAAGAATAACAAGACAACATTCATATTTGATCTTATTTTTATATGGTAATGCACAGAATTGCATTATAAGGGTTTGTGTTACTTCAACTGGATTAAAATGGTTTTTGACACTCCTTTTAAAGTCACACCAAAAAAGCAACTTTTACTCTGCAGTCAGCCTTCTAAGAGGATTCCAGAATTGGTCCTTTGAATCAGAACCTGCCCTTTGAACCAGGCCTTACCTGAGCTTTGTTGACCTGTGAGTAAATCTAAAATAGAGTCACTGAGCTCCTTATTACATGGACAATATGGAAGCTATTTATTTGTTTATCAAATTTCTAGGCAACACGTAAACATGGTTATTAGCAATCTTCTAAAATTTTCTTCTGGATTAATGTCTTGTTCAAATCTTGTTTTCTTGTTTGTCATAAGAAAATAAGTTTCTTCTATAACCAGATTAAATATAGTGCATGAACATAATCACATCCCACACTCATTACAGAAATATCCCCCTTTTTCATATTGCTTCAAAACCTTGCAAATGAAGTATTACTTCTTGCAATAAATAAGATCATTTTTGCTCTCAAACAAAGCTAAAATCCAGACAAATACTAGATCCTGCAAAGAGGTACAGATAACTCTTAATTTTTTGTTTCCCTTTCCCAATAGTACCTTGCTGTAAATCAGAATCATTTTTTCTTTGATCTAAAGGTCTCACACACACTCTTTCTTTCCATCTCTCTTTCTGTCACACTTCAAGCATTCCTAGAATTTGCAAACACACCCTGCAGATACGGACATCATTTCCTGTCTTACGGTAACTACATTTGAAAGAAGCTGAACATTTGCTGACTAATATGCCCCAGTTCATTTATTCCACCCACATACACACATTCAGTGAGAACTCAACAGAGCTGTTAGAAATCTTTAGCCAGGGAGATTGTTCCAACAACAAAATTAAGTTACTGCATTGTTTTAGAGATGGGATGATCTTATGTTTTGGCATGCATTTTTGCAGGCAATAGACTGGGAAAGTAATGAGTATTAGAGATATCTATGCATCCCTCTTTTTCCCCCAAAAAAAGTTCAAGAGTTCTCATGAGAACTCAAAACAATAATTTTTTCCAGGTAAATTCATGCAAAACTCACTACCTTGTTTCATCTTTATTACTGACCTCTAAGAACATCAAAATATATCTGGGGCATAAAGAGAAGGAGGCAGAATAACTTGAGTTTGAAGGAACATTGGAGGTCTTCTAGCCCAACCCCAAGCTTAATCAACTAGAATTAGTTGTCCAATTTCTTAAAAACTTCCAATTTTGGAGCACCCAAAACTTCTGGAGGCAAGTCTTTCCACTGATTAATTGTTCTAGCTGTCAGGACATTTCTCCTTAGTTTTAGGTTGGTTCTCTCCTTGATTAATTTCCATCCATTGTTTCTTGTCTTGCCTTCTGGTACTTTGGAGAATAGGTTGATCCACTCTTCTTTGTGGCAGCCACTTAGATATTAGAAAACTGCTATCCTGTGACCCCTAGTTTCTTCTTTTCATTGAAAGGCAATGAAGATAATGGTGGAAGGAGTATTGTCACTACATGTTTCAGTATCCTAAGCACGAATGTCATTCCAACACAGCCTTTCTGGCATGCTGAACTATGTAATTCCTATGCCTTCCTCAATAAGCATGTAATATTCTACCAAAGACCTACAACCCCAGCTGTCTTTTACCAACACCCCCATTTTGTAAGAACAAAAACATCCAGTGAAATTGAGACTGTTTTCTCATGAATTTAACAACTGCCTTATTTCAATACTGGTGCTGTTCCAAATCCATTTATACATTAATGCATTAATTGTATATCAAATGTTGATGTATACCAATACATTGTAAGAATAACTAGAAGACTGAGGTACAGTGCAGTTGAAATAGCAATAGCAAAATGAATAGCAATTTTACAAAGAAATTAGATAGAAATTTAATCCTGGTCCTGAAATATTGTAATAATTTCAATTGCCTCTACCACCAATTGCACCTTTAGAGATAGAGGCAAAATGTCCTTCTCAAGTTTTATTGTCTACAGGAAGTTTGGATAATATTTCAATGTCCTGTGCTGGGCTCTAATGGTGGTAAAGGAAGCAGTTACTACCTTCTCATAGCATCATTGCACATGCAATCTTCTCAGAGAAGCATCGCATAAGCAATTACAATCTTCTCATAGTACTATTGCATATGTATAAATTAACAATTATGGTATAATTCATTTGGTTTTAACTGAGCTGAAATCTTTGAGAAGGAATTTTATGTGATTTTCTCCTCATCTCTTGAAAAATCCCCCCATCCCAATTCTCAATTTACAGTTAATATGAATTTCACCTAATGTGTCAAGAACGGTGAAGAGTTATTTTCATTTTTCAACAGGGGATGGGGAAAATGAATGCAGAGCATACACATAAATACATCTCACAAATAGTTAATGGTAAACATTTCAAAATGGAAAGCAATCCTCACAATTCTTTACATAATCAATCATCAGAAAACAGAAACAACATGATAGAATGTGCAGTACAATTAATTAAAAATAATACATATATCTGCATTGAGCTGCTGAATTTTTGATGTCGCAGATACTGCATCAGGAACTGATTGGATAATAATCATGCACCATCAGCTCTTAATGCATTGCCTTCAGCATCTAAACAAGCTTCAGTGAAATGCTCATATTGATCAATTTGTATATGCTTGTTTTTAAAGTTTATGAGCCAGCTTCAAAATCAGTCCATCCAGGGACCTAGTAGTATTGTCATCATTACCAGAAAATGATAAGTATCTAAATATTTCCACGTTTTTGTCCCATTGTAAGAAAAACACTGACAAACTGCAGCATTTATAGAAGAATTTGTTTTTGCATATTGGATTATTATTAAGCTTGTCTGTGATCTTGTATTATTAATTCATTATCTTAGACTGCCTGAATATATTATCATTCTTGCCGGCTTCCCAAAGTTTGTTTGTTTGTTTTTTTGAAGCAAGGAGTAGAAAAACTTACTCCTGAATCGTATGTTGTTTATTTGATTAATTAAAAGGATACTGATGAAAAGAAATGATCAATAACCAGAAGCAATTAGAAAAATCTAGAGATGAAGGTATTAGGAACCTTAGAATATTAGTAATGTGAATGTTTGATGGTGTCCAGATGCCTGACATTATATAAAAGAATCATGAATATATTTTTGAGCCAGGCTCCTTTAAAAAGGGTATCTGTTTTATTTAGCTTTATGGGTGGCCTTGATCATCAACTCCTACTGTCAGTCTTCAGTCCCCCCAAAAAATGTTTCTACTTGCAGCCACTGATTGAGTATTTTATTTCTTGGAGAGGAAGAGATCAAATATAGAATTGGAAAGGACATACAGTATTGGAAGTGCACACAGAATACCTTGTCTACCTCTATAGAGTCTGAAAAATCCATATCAGGTGGCTTCTTTCACAGAGAACCTTCCACCATAGCTGAAATCATTCGAAGTGGCATTAGAAGAAACACCATCACAAATTCAACTCTGTACGACAATCGTGTATAGGAAGTATCTATCAATAGACTATCAACAGCACCAAGATAAACTTATGCTTCACAATGGTTAAATTATATAAGGCTCAAGAGTCATCATATTGACCAAATTGACAGGTTACTGTTGACAAGCTATATATTAGACATCTAGGAGTAGTAAGGATGAAGTTTGGGTTTGATGACTGGGAATATATCTGAACAATCTGCAATAGGTGGCTCAGCTTGACAACATATTCCTGAAAATATCAAAAGAAGCGTTGCTTCACCCATGAGAAAGGCTGTCTTGTTATATCTAATAATCTATGCAGACTTAACAGGATCATTTATGGATGCAGTATTTTTTGTTATATATGTTCAAAGTCTTTTCTTGGTATACAGTATATGTTCAAAGATGCCAGAAGTGTTTCCAAAGATTCCAATAATAGCCATTTATACCATAAACACATTGCAAGTGTCACAAGTACATACTACACAGAGAGAGAGAGAGAGCAAGAAAGCACATTTATATGTAGCACCAGATTACCCAAAATATTAATGGATTTATTGAAAGTTTGCTACAAAATTTAAAGAATGTTTTGCAAATAATATCTGGAGAAAACATGACACTGAGTCAAAAAATTGCAGATTTTCAGTTTTCATATTGCAGTGCAGTGTGTACAACAACAATCCAAATGTTTTTAGAGTGTACCTGATATTTTTAGATTGTACCTGAAATTCATGGTTAAATGTTCTCAAACCATATTATGTGAAAAAGTGTTCAGGCAAATGGCTGAAACAACTTGGAATATTTTTTCGCATTGAACATCATACTTTCAAAACAAAACAAAAAGATTATATGCACATCAGGGATACATGGTGAATTTATCTCTGGGAATCATGAAAGTAATATTAATTATGCAGTGCATTGGTTTGAATAAATATTCATCTGTCCAAGGGAAAAAAAGTCAAGATGTTAAAGTGTATTATGAAAGGCTAGAAACAGCATCAGCGAATCAGCTTTTGGTACATTGATAATGACCTTTCCATTTGCTACTCCTGCTTTATATGTCACCAGCCCTTCACAGGTGAGTCAAAAGAGAGGTATAACCAATGGGGATGCCTGTGCTTCTTTTCTCAAAAGAGCCATTTCCCTTGTGGAGTTTAGAAAAACAGAGTAGAGACAATCTGGAAGCCATACCACATCACAGTTGGCCTCTTTACACATTACCCATTGGGCAATCCTTGCCTCCAACTATATATTCCAATCACAGTGTGAAATAAGTTACACCCAAGAAACTGTTTGCTTGGGATGCCCCATCAGAGCTGGTTATTGATGAGTAACTAACATGAAAACCCGAAGACCTCCCTGGTTCTGCTGAAACTGTGTTCCATTTAGTCCTGGGTGGCTCAGTGTTGGAGCAGATGTACAGATCTGTCTTCTACCTCTGAAATCCAGCCCTTTGGGGAAATGCAGTTTGTTGCCTAAACCAGAGCTACTAAAAAAATGCATTGTTAAATGCTGACTCATATGGACCACTCTGAGTGCAGTGTCGCTCAAGAGATTTACTTCTCATAATGTTTCTCATATGGCTGAAGATAAAACCCAGAATATCTCTCCTCCAAGTCAATGAGTATCTTTAAATCCAAATGGCTTTTGGCTTGAAGACCCTTATCACAATATAAAATATCCCCTTTCAGAGATAACCTGTCCACTTTACAACAGAAAAGTAGTTGTCTCTCAACCCTGCTTTGGGACTCTTAACCATATGATTGTTGACTGCTGGAATTTCTGTGCTAGATTAGCTGAATTTGTTGCTGTCCCCTAGCTAATAGAACTTTTTATGGACTTTGTAGGGACAGAATTGAATGTTTGCCATCATTCTATGATAGCGCAGAAAGAACAAAGGCTTTAGTCAATAGGGAAATCATGCAATTCTGTCCAAATCTTACTTTTCATTTTAAAAAAGATTTACCCTTTAAATATTTAAAAATTTTCTCTAGATTATACTGACTATAATAAAGATGATAGATCTATTGGTCTTTACCAGAAAAAACAGTTTGTCTTGTTTTTTTTTTTTTTGGATAATCAAACCTCATAGATAATGTTTTCTCCATTAGATAAATGGTCACAGGTCAGTTTCCTACTTAGCTGGAATTCACACTTTTTAAAAATATTTTTGTGTGAAGTATGAATCTATCCATCATAGTGTAGGGTATTTACTCAGCCAAATGTGATTTCTTTAATAAAACATGGTTTAACCATTCATAGCTTAATGCAATGTGTGACCTGGGTGGAAACTAATCAATGAGAGAAGCAACTTAGAACCGAGGAGAAACTTCCTGACAGTTAGAACAATTAATCAGTGGAACAGCTTGCCTCCAGAAGTTGTGAATGCCCCAACACTGAAAGTCTTTAAGAAGATGTTGGATAGCCATTTGTCTGAAATGATATAGGGCAGCGATGGCGAACCTTTTTTGGCTCGCGTGCCGTAAGTGGGGAGAGCGCAGAGGGGTCGTGTGCAGGCGTGCCGCACCCATAATGCAATGTGCGACACCCCCCCCAGTGCGCATGCGCGCACTACAGGTGCGACACCCCCTATTTTTGCATGCTTTTTTCGCCCTCCCCAGGCTCCAGAGGCTTTATAGGAGTATGGGGAGGAAGAAAACAGCCTCCCCACCCCCCACCCCGGAAGCCCTCCGAAGGCTTCAGGGACCATCAAGAGGTTTCCCTGAAGCCTCCGGAGCAATCAAAACGACCCTTTGAGCAACAGGAAGTCCGTTCCTGAAGTTCTGGTTTGCCTGTAGGGCCGTTTTTTTGCACTCCGGAGGCTTCAGGGAAGCTCATGAAGCTTCCAGAGGGCCTCCGGGGGGCGGGGGGCAGGGGAGGCTCTTTTCACCCTCCCCAGGCTCCTATAAAGCCTCTGGAGCCTGGGGAGGAAGAAAAATGGCTTTCAAAAAGGGTGATCTCAGCTGACAGGGCAGTGCCTCGCATGCCCTGACAAATGGGTCCACGTGCCACCTGTGGCACGTGTGCCATAGGTTCACCATCACTGATATAGGGTTTCCTGCCTAGGCAGGGGGTTGGACTAGAAGACCTCCAAGGTCCCTTCCAACTCTGCTATTGTATTGTATTGTATTCCACCTCTGTCAAAAGATTTGCATCAATTTTGGATTATATGCTTCTTTCCTTTCAATGTTATCAATATGAACATGTGGATTACATGAAAAGTATTTTGATGCAGTTATAGCATCAACACTCCATCTTTAATGGTGGCAACTGGAGAATGACAAAAATTAAGAAAAACATACTATAAATAAAAGAACGCAAAAGGAAAATGGTTTTTGATTGCATAGTGCTCTACATAGAATTTAAAAAATTTGAGAATTTAAAAATGTAAGTATTGTGTTTAGGAAATACAGTGGAAAATCTCAAATACTTTGGTTAATTTCAGGAATAACACTGCTGGCTACTTCAGGATTCCACAACCGAGTAGAAATTTGAAAAGACTCTCTTGAATTTGCCCTCAGTTGAACAAAACTTAATCAGGGCCCCTCTTCTGAATGCCTTTGTTGTTTTACTCTTTTCAAAAGTCCTCTTAAAGGTAAAGGTTTCCCATGTCCAATCATGTTTGATTTTCACCAAACAAAGGACTATTTTTTGGTGCTCCTCGTTAGGTTGCCAAACAGTGTCATTGATGTGGTGTTGAGGCCGCATAAGAAGGTCTGAGGAAAATCCAGGTTGGGAGAACTGGGTAGAGAAAAATCCTGTAGACTTTTTTCATGTTAAAAGAAGAAAATAATGAAATCAGACATATTTGGGCATATTTAAAACTTGACTTTCTTCTCAGAAGAAATACAACATGTTTTTGCATTAATCCTCAAAACAAGAATGCCAAGAAAGGAGAATATAGTGGCTCAAGGTTGAAATGAGAGGTGCTTGGTGCTCTCTGAGCTTGTTTGTTCTCTTGCAGACATGTCAATACCTAGGCCAACCAAAGAACCTCTAAAACAGGAGTGTCCAAACTTGGGAACTTTAAGACTTGTGGACTTCAACTCCCAGAATTCCCCAGCCAGCTATGCTATGCTGGCTGGGGAATTCTGGGAGTTGAAGTCCACAAGTCTTAAAGTTCCCAAGTTTGGACACCCCTGCTCTAAAACCATTCCCACCAACATGAGAGGGAAAACTATAAGAATATAAACTGAGAGCAAATGCCACTCATTGCTTAAACAACCAAGCTCAGAGAGCATCAAGGACCCCTGAAGAGTGATGGGGACAAGATTTATGAACAGAATAGAATAAAAGGAAAACTAATCTTGCACTTGTGACAATGAAGCTTTGTTTACAAACAGGGCTTGAATGAAAAGATTCTTTCCTGTTATCCCTCATGCTATTAATTATCTAACTTATTGACCTAATTTGGCATAAGTGGAACTTGCCTCTTAGAAAATAAAGCTCTTATACTAAAGCACTTACTAGACAGTAAGCTCCACTAAACACAATAGCCTTATTTTTAAATACTGTTCTGTCATAAATCTGATAATCTGCTCTCTAGACTACATCTAAGAATTGTTCATGTTAATACAGTGGGAGATACCTTTCATAATTCACTAAAACAGTATCAATCAACTAAATGTAAAGCAAACAGGCCTGACTTACAAGTATACCTTCCCCAAATCAGCTCATAACACAACAAAAGAGGAATTAATTTTCCTTCTTGTTGTTGTTGTCTTGAAGGAGCAAAAACATAAGGAAATTGTTATTCATCTCTAATGATGACAAAGTTGACTTTTCGTATTATTCACATTAGTTCCAGTTTTCATAACACAAGGGACTCTCCTTCTTATTCTTTCCAGAAAATTCCACCCATTCACTAATTACAAACAAGAGATAAAGATTGCCAGCAATAAATTAATGAAGAAGATACATCACTGCCAATTGACTTTACTACTAAGTTAATGGGAAAAATATGTGTAAAAAGAGCCACCCAAAAGAGAGGGATGGTTCCTATGCTCAGAGGAATATTATTTCAGAAGATACATTTATGACATTAACATACAATTAGCTTAATCTAATTTTTAAAAGAGAGAGAGTTGATATAAGTAAAACTCAACACTTGCAAAAATGGTATTGCTGCATTTGGTTTTCTGAAGGAAATGTAAGGGCAAGACTTTGTAGATCTTTGCCTGACACAAAGTTTAAATGAATGCCGAATGTAGCATTTTGAAGTTCTCAGAATACCAAATTTCTAGTTTTTATAGTTAGAAAGATGGGCTTAAATTGAAAATATATGAGTTCCTGGAAGCTCCTCGGCTCCAACACTGCCATTAATCTTTTTTTTCTTCTATCATACCAAATCTAATTTTATAAAATAAAGCCATTGTATGACATCACATTTAATATTTCCCTGCCCTCTGAAAATGATGACCAGTGAATTGCAACCAGAACAAAGAAAGATTGAATATTATATTCACGTGTCAGAAATATAAAACCTTACAGAGAAAATTCATGATGTGTAGAATGGAATGTACAGCTGAGCCAGAAAGAAGGAAGAACTACTGTACATGTTTTGGAATGGAGAGGTGTGGGGGCCTTGGCACATTAATAACTTACTTTTCTCTTCGGTATAATTAGCCAAAACAGCAGAGTACACTCAAATTAAGGAATTAATAGACTTTCATTATTTTCATGTCTCAATATCTTTCATTTAGGACAGTGGTTCTCAAGGATTGGTACTTGGAACCTGAGGTCCCCAAGGTCCTTTCATGAGATCCATGAGGTCAAATCTATTTTCATTAAGCTGTTATTTGTCTTGTTCACTCTTATTCTCAAGTAATTAAACAATAAATGTCAGCAATTAACTTACTTTTTAATGCTTCTACTCAGTGGTGGGTTGCCAATTTTTTTGCTACCAGTTTGGGCTCACCCATGTGAACACTTGCGCGCCCGTGCAATTCTTCTGAGCATGCGCAGAAGCGTCCGGGTGGGTGGGCGGAGCCTCCTGCCACCGCTTCTACCGGTTCACCCAATCCAGGCCAAACCAGGAGCAACCCACCTTTGCTTCTTATTACCAATCTTCAGTTATACACGCTATAATATTTCTGTAACCTCATTATCTTCCAATAGATTATTCATTGAAATTCCCAAATCATGCATGGGTAAAAAGATCCATTCAAAGTGCAAGATAGACCAATAGATTTTAATTCAACAGAGTACAGTTATTTGAAAAGACTGTTAAAATACTCCTCCTACTCACACTAGTTATCTGTGTGAGGCCACATTTTCTTTATATACTTCAACCAAAACAACAGATTGCAACAGATTGAATGCAGAAACAGATATGAAGGTCCAGCTGTCTTCTATTAAGTCAGACATTAAAGAGATTTGCAAAAATGTAAAACAATGCCACTCTTCTCACTAATTTTGTTGATTTTGGAAAATTATCATTTTTTTCCCATTAAACTATGTCATTTATGTTAACATATAATGAGTTTATTACCGTTACTTTTAAATGAATGAATTAATAAATATTTTAAATATTTCTCAGTTTTAATTTCTAATTTGGTAAATATTGATGGCTATAACCCTCATAAACAAAAACTCCTCAGGGTCCTCAATAATTTTTAAGAATTTAAAAGAGTCTTGAGTCCAACATGTTTAAGAACTGGTGATTTAGTATATGTTGCAATGGGTAGAGCAATTTCTTATAAACAAGGTTTACTGATGATTCATTTATATGTATCCAGTGACCCAGCATTCCCCAGAATGCTGATATGCACATTATGCTGCTGTTTAGAACTACAGCAAATCATGACTTATTCCATAACCGTTTCTACAATAATATGAATGTGTTCATCTTTTTATTCTTAATTGCCTTTTTAGCTATAGTTTTTCAATTAGCAGTCAAGTTCATTATTGGAAAGAATGCTTAAGCTTATTTATAGAAACCAAGCACATCAACAACCACTGGTCTTTACAATTAAATAGAATGTTTCTGTTTAGATATAATAACCTTTCAATACCAGCTGCTGGAGAAAACTATCACCTTCAATTTCTGCCTCTAGGCTTCCCAAAGTCATTTTGGTTGCCATTCGTGGAAATAAGATTATTAATTGAGTCTGTCATTTGCACCTTGTCTAACCCTAACCCTTCCATTAAGGACCTGTATGCTGCACAAATCAGAAAGAGGGTTGTGAAAATATCTACAGACCCCTCACATCCTGAACATAAACTGTTTCAACTTCTATCCTCAAGACGACGCTACAGGACATTGCACGCCAGAACAACTAGACACAAGGGCAGTGTTTTCCCCCATGCCATCACTCTGCTAAACAACTAATTCCCACAACACTATCATACTACCTAGTAGGGCTGTATTACTATTATTCTTCTCATCTTTCCTATTACCTATTTCCTTATCTTCTTATGACTATAACTTTGTTGCTTGTATCTTATAATATATATTGTTTTATTTAGTATCCTAGTATGATTTATGTTGATTGCTCATTTAGTATTCCATGACTATCACTACGTGTTACAATTTATGATGAATGTATTTTATGATGAGTATGATCATGATTTATCACTTGTTATTTGTATGTACACTGAGAGCTTATGCACCAGCGACAAATTCCTTGTGTGTCCAATTACACTTGGCCAATAAAAAATTCTGTTCTGTTCTGTTCTACTCTATTCTATTAATTTTAAAGGATGTGGTTTACCCAGCTCTTATGATCAAGTGCACAAAGCCATATTTGCATAGCAAATATCATAGCACCCACTAAGAAGACTTGACAAGAGAAAAGGGAAAGTTACAATATAATCAATGAAATACTCCTTCACACTTTCATTAAAAATTAGATTGAATCAAGACTATATACTTCAATGCATTTTTCTATAAATCAATCTGGTAGAGTTGAATGGCCCTTATATATGAATATATATACATAAGATTGTTCCATTAACCTTTAAATTGTAAAAGAACCTTTGGAATTGATTTCAGTGAAACCTAATTTCAGGTAAGCATTTGAAATACATTTGACTTCAGACAAGTTAGATATTCTAAAATGATGATTCTTATCTCCTATTTCAATTTGATTCAATCTTCCATTTTCTAATTTATTTCTTTGTTTCATTGCTTATTTAAGTGTGCATTTTTTTTCTCCTAAGGACTTTCTTTGTTAATTTGGAACACTTTCAACCAGCCCCACCCCCTCAGCTTGTCATCATAAAGCCCCACCAACAATTCTGCTCCTCCCAAACAAATTCCCTTTTGCTTTGCTCTGAGGGATCCTGAAATATTTGTTATTCCCAGAACCTGAAACTTAAGACAAATTGCTGAACTCAACAACTCTTTGCCTTGCCAGTTTGGGAAGGATCCAGATTCATCTTTCCCCGAATCACTTAGCATACCAAACCTCCTGCTTAAACAAACTCAGCAGGAAAAAAGCATTTAACTCAATACACACATGCCCCAGCATAGCTTCAGGCAACATAAATATAAAAGATATTTCAAGGTATGCAGTTACTGAGTTAAAATATTTAGAGCTTTCACAGGCCCTAAAGACATGTCACTGTGCTTGGGGACCTGAATATGTGACATAGCCTATGAAATGGTTCTGATGATTTCTCTGTTGTTTGTTGAGGTTTTTTTAAACCTCGGTTACCAATTATGTGTGTATTTTTATTGTTATAGGGTATTTTATGCTGTTTTTACCTTTACCTTTTTTTTTATTCGCCCAGAGTCATGAAGCTGAGGAGGGTGGCCTTATACATTAAAAATAAAGAAAGAAAGGAGTAGAATTTTCTTCTGCCTACTTTAAAAGAACTAACTCCAGGGAGTTTGCAAGAATTGCAACTTTTACAGGTAGCCAGGTTCAAAACCACAGACATGCTTAATCAATCAATAATAAAAATAATGTTATACACTTTACCTGTGCCTACCACAGTGAAATCCTGATTATATTTACAAATCTAGACACAAATGTGATGGCTTTCTTATATAAATGGTACAATATCTGCAGTCATATCCAAGAATCTTCAGGCCACCAAAAGGCCTGGAAACTGTGGAGCAACAATTACGTCTGTATCAAACTTGGGTTAAAATGATCCTTGGTGATAACTTTCTGTAATCTACAACCATGTCAACTGCAACTTCTTATATCTGTATCAATGCTGATCAATGTATTAACTCTAAATGTTCTGAGAATCAATCCCTCCAATTTAATAAAGAATCCATTTTTTTAATCTTGTCCTCTTACACTCCCCTCTAGTCACTTGTTAGAACAGACTGCTTGACTGAAAAATGTTATGTTTTAATGTGAGAAGATTGCTCATTTTGGTCCACCTGTTGGTTCTGAACAACTCTCCACAAATTAGATCTGAAAAGGGCCAAGTATGAATATAAGGTACAAGTTAAGAACAACATTGTTGACATTTGATCTGGAGACAGTACTGGGCCTCTCTTAGCTTCTCTGACAATTATCTCAACCGTGTAGAGCAAAGGGGAGATGACCTTCACAGAAATGAGCAAGACTTATTGAATAAGCAAATAGGACTGAAATATTATTTAAGTCCTAAGATGCAAAACAATATTCAGAAGTAATTTAGGCAGGCTCCACCGTGATTCACTAGAACATAAGAAAGGGAGGTAAAGCACAATCGTGCTTGCAAGATTCTGTTATTATAGCCAAACTATTTCAATAAAAAATATATTCCTAGTCTTCCTATGGATTTGATTTCCCCCCCTAGCCTACGCAGTTGTGATGGGAAGTTTCTCTATCTCTGTGAGACAAAAAAACATTCAAATCTAACCAAATGACATGATTGAGACTACAGTAATTCCTAAATTATCCCACCAAGTAGCATTTAAATCTAAAGTTGACATAGATGTTTTTAATTTTTTTATCCTGTATACCAAGTATTCTGCTCAAATTTACAGTGTTGCATTCTTTTGAATTCTGATATTTGGTCACTGTCCCCTTCAAGGAAAAAAGCTTAATGAGCAGTTGTTCTAAGTAGAATCCCCTTTTGTTGACTAAATATTGACAGCATATAGTTAACAATTAGAGATATATAGATATAGAAAAAAATATTTGCAGCTCAGGTTGAACTGTGGTGACCTGATGCTCTCTGAGTCTGTTAACATGATGTCACCTAGTTTGATAATGAAATATCTGCAAAAAAAAACCCACCAAGGTCAGAGAGCATCCAGGTCCACAAAGTCAGAGATATGGTTAACAATTAGAGATGAAGTTTTATGTTTTAAAAGTTTTATGCCCAAAAACAAGCACGGTGATTCTCTATTTATTTAAGTGTAATTCTTCTCTGCAGCTGTGAAATAACATAATGAAAAACCTATAATGGATTCACTGCCATAAATACACATTTTATGCAATCCCATAAATATGGTCATCCTATGTGTCATCCTCTATTGCCGTAAAAACTACAGTAAAGAGAAGAAAAAGAAAAGATAAAATATTTATTTTTTAAAAAACAGGTTTTTTTTTAAATTTAAACTTTGACCATGCAAAGTAGTATTTTCATTACTTTGATAAAAGAATAGATCGTAAGCAGACAGTGAATACTTTTTATCATACAAGGTAGTAAATCTTGGTGAGGTGGTAGTGTTTTCATTGTAAAAGAGAAATCTTTTTTTTATCTTAATGCTCAATTAATTCATATACATATTCATATACATATTCTTCATACACAGAATAACAGAGTTGGAAGAGACTTTAGAAATCTTCTAGTCCAACTCTCTGCTGAAGCAACTATTTCAGACAAATGATTGTCCAATCTGTTCTTTAAAATCTTACCAAAACAGTCATAAGTAAGTCACTGAAAAAGCTATATTATATTAAAATTATTTATTTATTTCTCAGCAAATTTTGACTAATCCAAGAATAAAAAAAAACCCTGATGCATATTCTTTGTTTTGATCATTTTAATAGCAGAAATACTACTGTTATTACTTGCTTGTTGTTTCAGTCAGGAGGCCAATAAATGAATGGATTTTAGCAGGTCCAAAGTGAATAGCGTATAATTATGCAGCAGTGAATCACCATTTTTAAAGGATTGTATTTTTCTTTTCCAACTACAAATTTTGAAGACATATTAATCAGTTGCTAGACCTTGATGTGTGTGTGCGTGTGTGAATGTGTGCATGTCCATGTTTGCGCACGCCTTGGAGGGAGAAAGAGAAACATTGAAGAACTGTGCCTCCCACTCCCAACTTCTTCAGCTGGCCCAGAAGGATAGTACTCTTTTTGAATCATCAGGAGGAATACAGCCAATGTAGTATAGTCATATTTCACACCTGAGAAGAGGCAGAAGCATAAAAGCATTTCTATCAGCACTCCTCTGCATAACATATAAGTGTGTCAGGAAGAAACCCAGACCAGCTTGGGACTTCCTACTTTACCTGTTCACAATAATCTATATTGTAATTGACTAAAAAAATCACAATAATTCTGGTTCATGGTGAATGATTTGGCACTATAGAGAGACTGCCTTGTCCTTCTGGGCTGAAATATATATGTTACAGATCCTTGATGGGTCACCATTACACCAACTCACTCTCTCTCTCTCTCTCTCTCTCTCTGTGTGTGTGTGTGTGTGTGTGACACCTGAAACAGTCATCTTACCTTGATCTTACATAGGCCTTACATAGCAGCTTAACATGCACCCATTAAGATGACTTCAGGATTTAAATCAGATCTTTAATAGGTAGAGGAACAGGGCAGGCCTATTTCTAATCATTGGCATCCCTAAACAAGGTTTGAAGGCCAGGTTATAATTTATATTTGCTTCCTTTCTTTCAGGGTGATTGAGAATGACACTGCCCTACTAGAATGCTTGCATACTATCTAGATATAAAACAATTTGTGCATTATATTTTAACACTCTGAAGAAAATTTAGAGTTCAGGATAAGTTTTGCCCTTGATCTTTTGTGCAAGTTATAAGTAGTGATTAATAATAATATATCTTTTCATTTGAAAAGACTTACATCCTAATACATGACATTTTTAATAGAATGAATGTTTTGGCAAATTTCATGTTTCACTCTTTTTGACATCTTCATAATTCCAAAACTTGCTATGTTGCCAGTGCAGCTTGTTCAATAAAAGATAATGAATGGCCCCTCTTAGGCACCATGGTGTTTTTCACAGCTTTTGATTCAATCAATTTCAATATGACAAATTTCACTCTGGATATGAGAAACTATCCCTTTGTGTCTGTATATAATTAACTCCCGTGCAGAACTTGACTAATGCTCTTGAAGAGATCTGTACATTAAATTCCTTTCGTGAAACATCAAAATTTTCTCTCAGATCATTAATAAACAGAAATGCAACTTGCTTGCAGCATTCTGAGTTAAACCTTAAATCTTAAGCCAATCTCAAATATATGAGTTGTGTCCTGACATTCTCTCACAGAAGTAGATTTATGGGGTGAGGCCTCCCCACATACTCATATATCTCACTCTAACATATATGAGCAAAGTTTGATAAATATGTACTTGGATAGTTGAGGCCCCAGATTTTGAGAAGCTGGGAGAATCACTTCTAACAATGAATATTCTTGCCAGATCACTCACTGGTTCATAGCCCTGCCAAGCACTACAGATAACAGATACTGATGAAGGACTAGAACCTGAAAACAAAAGTGAAAAATGTTACTCATTTGAACAAGTTTGCAACTTGAGAATAGAATTGACAATGCTTGGATTAATGTAATCACGAACACATATGGGGGACTTTACCTGCTGCCTCAAAAATTCATCTGTAAAGAATAAAGTCTACATTTGCACAAAACTTACACAACTCTGGTTCCTTTAGCTGGTACAGGCTTCTGTGTTTTGCAACATTTTCAAAAATGTAGATGGCATCTACATGTATGCAGGCTGCGTGTAACTATATGCTCCTTACTTATACATTTTGCCATACGTTTTGCTGCACATAATATTATCAGTATCAGGAAAAGTCCAGATTGTTTTGGGACTTTTAGTTGGGATAATATTCAAGCTGGTTATCCAGCTTCCTGCTTCCATCCAGAGCATCACTAACCATTAAGACAGATAATAGTATTGAATTTATTTTCTTCTAAAGATACTTGTTGCATTGCCTTCCACCCCAACCATAGAAGTAGAATAGTATAATCAGGTTCTACAACTGAATTCCAGTTTGAATCAGAAGATTCAGAGCAGCCATGGAGTGGGGTTATATACCTGGAATATGTTGTTCTAGAATATATAATAAGTAAGCCATGTAGCAAGAGTGATTTTTGTTGCAAGCTAAGCTTATGATGTATTTATTTTCTGTGTGGCCTTTTATGCTGTAGAAAAACAAAGGCCTCTGCTCCAATAAATTTATAATCCAAAATAGGGTTCATTAACCAGATTTGTGCACTGTGCTAAATTAGAGTTTTGTAAATAAAACATAGTTGCCTGGATTCACACACGATAATCCAAAACCAATCAAATTGTCCTTTTTGGGTCCAGACAGACAGTTCATCCCTTAACAAGAACAGACCAATCATAATTGGGGTACTAACGTAACAAATAAACCTTATACTAAGTCAATGGTTGGATTTCTACAATACACTGAATCACAAACTATTCACCTAATTTAGGCTATAACATAAGCCAAGTGTTCTAAGAAGCTCAATGGCAAATGAAATAACCAAAACTGATTATGATTTCCTTCTTCTACCATGTTTTTCCCCCTCTCTTTATTACTGCTTTTTTTTTCTCAGCATGTTAATGGTTGCTACTGTACTGTAAAAACTTCCACATATATTGGTTGAAAAATCAAACTCTGTTAAAGAGTTATTTTAATGATAAATATTAAGGGCATAGTAATAAATAGAAATAGAAAAGAAAGAAATTTTAAAATAATTTTAGTTTATTTTTGGATACTTTACTGCATCATATAAAATTATTTATATTATTGCTTGATGTCTTGTCAAGGATTGTTATGTAGTTTTGAATTCCCTATCCAACTTCGAGTAGACACAGAATCTGTGTTTGCATTATTTGCTACAGAATTAGAATAAAACTTGTTTAAGTTTTGAAAACACAACTAAAGGGATAGGCTGATGCTGCTATAGCCAGTTGACTAAAATGTTATGCAAGTATTACCTAAAAGTACATTGACATGCAAACTTGTCTTCTTTTTTAAATGTGAGATCCAGTAGCCCTGTGCAGTTCGAAGTTCTCCATAGTCTTCCAGTGAAAACATCATCCAGTCCAAATATGATTGGGAGATAAAGAATCATAAAATGGTAAGCAAGGAGCTGAAATATTCGATTAGCAGGTAGCACTTGGAACATCAGGTGAAGCATACATATAAGGCTCATCCTATATCCCTCTAACTTCAACACAAAGATTCCTTCCTATGTCATCTCATTGATGGATGGCTGATGATGCAGTCAAGCTGGCATCTGCCTAGTTGTCATTGGACACTTCAAGCTATGTGGGTATATCCTTCCCCTCCAGTTGCTCAGCAATAGCCTCCATGGTCATTTTGATTTAATTTGACTTCCATGGAGTTAGGATACTAGTTGTAGTGGGTGGAAGAGAAGAAGCTTTGAAAGAATTGCTTAGAAAACTGCAACTCCACTGGAAGCTCCTCTCCATTGCAACTCAACCCATCTTTTCATGAATCCAGGTACCAACCTCTGGCCACAGTGTCTCTCCTTTTCCAGCAAAAATCTCTCTTCCATGAGCACTGTCTTCCTCAGCACCTGTCACCATCAACACCTTGATCAGCACCTGCTGGTGAACTTCAATTATGTCTCTTGCCAGAATTAGTATTTTTTTTTCTTTATTTCTGTTGATTGTCTTCACATAGATTTAATTTAAACATGGATTTAGCACTGTTTTAAAATAGAATGGATGGCTAAACCAGCCTTCTAGCCCTCCATCAAAATCAAGCCAGGAATGATTGATAGATTTTTGCCTTGCTAATTGATGACAATTAATGAGAGGGTAAATAACCCCAGGAGTGTCCATCAATAGCTTTCTTTAACTTGTCCAGGTGTTAAAGGACATGTCCCACTCTCTGGACTCATTGGCACTGCACACCAGAACAACTAGACACAAGGACAGTTTTTTGCTGAATGCTGAATCCTGTTTTTCTAAATGTCTTAGAAAATAAATAAACTTAAAAATAAATGTCCCTCAATCACGTTTAAAAGCAGAATAACAATCCTGTTGGATTTAACAGAATTAATTTAGGACTTTCTACATGCTCTCCATTCTCATCACTGAAGAGGAATATCTGCAGAAGAGGCAAGGAATGAAAAAAAAAATCAAGATGATAGCCTTGATGGTTGATGCCATCTAGTCCCTCCTTCAGACATTCCTGCTCCCAAGCTCTCAGAACTGCACATGTGACACGCCATTCTCATCATTATTGCCCACAAGAGAGTACAGCTACACTTTATCCCAGGGGTGTGTCAAATTCACATGCTGGATGCGTCATGTGCTGGCCACGCCTACCCCAGGTTTAGTGGAAGGGGGGGGGGAAGTCGTGATACATCATGTGATGACAATGGTATGCTCCAAGTTTGACATCCCTCCTCTATCCCAATATTTCTCAACCTTGACAACTTTAAAGTTTTGTGGGCTTTGATTCCCAGAATTCTCCAGTCAGCATGCTGGGAATTGAAGTCCACACAACTTAAAAGTTCTCCAGGTTGAGAAACACTGCTCTATCCAATGCACCCCTCAGCCCCAATTTTGGCTTCACCAACTTGTTTGGCAGGGAGGAAAAGCAATCATGATCCAGGACTGTGTCAAAACTACTTCTACTAAGTGATCATGGAGAAAGGATAACAAAATTCCACCGGGCTTTGACTTAAGGCGGGTAATTATGGGGAGTACAAGGTACTCCCATGTGACACCTTTCCTGCGCGAGCTGCACTGGCTCCCTGTGGTCTACCGGGTGCGTTTCAAGGTCTTGATAATGATCTTTAAAGCGCTCCATGGCTCAGGACCTAGCTACTTGCGGGATCGTATCCTGCCCCATACATCCCTGCGACCAATTCGCTCGCACAGAGAGGGACTCCTCCAGGTGCCGTCCACCAGACAATGTCGGGGGGCGGCATCTAGGAGTAGAGCCTTCTCTGTTGCGGGCCCAGCCCTGTGGAATGACCTTCCCCCGGATATTAGGACTACCTCTGACTTCCGCTCCTTCCGGATTAAGCTCAAGACCCACCTATTTCAAGTAGCTGGCCTGGCTCAATCATAGTTCGTTCACACTGCTCCTGACGGGTTTTTTAATTCTGCGACTTTGGGAATTTTATTAGGGGATTTCAAATTGTGTTTTAACTGTTTTTACTCATCTTCCTTCCTCCTCTATGTATATGTATTCGTTTAGTTGTTTGTGTATTTTTCGTATTGTTCCTATGTGTTTTGTTGTACGCCACCCCGAGTCCTTCGGGAGAGGGTGCGGCTTAGAAATAAATTTTATTATTATTATTATTATTATTAAGGAGGGGACCAAAAAGGGAGGAAAGTGGGAAACAGAGAATTCTTGCCTTCCAAAGTCAACAGGTTGGCCTGATGCTCATGCTGGCTCCCGAAATGCCAACCAAGGCAAAGGAAGGCAAAGGAGCTCTGGATTTTTCAACACCACCATCCAGCATCTGAATTTGCAAGATCCAGTTAACCTAACAGTTCTGATTAATGGCTCTTAGCAAGGGGGACAGGCCACAAAATGACGTGCTCCTGCTCCACATTCGGATCAGCCTTGCTTATTCAGTATTATTCTCACAGCTTTCTGATTGCAATTTATTTTTACGATTTTTTTTTCATTCTTGCAAAGCTTGGGGTTCATTCAAGCCCACCCATTGTTTTCCTTTGTTTTGCAGATATTTGGGCAGAGAAGTACCTGAGCTTTCTTCTGAACTCTGGAATTTTAGGGGGAAATAAACTCATATTCTATTAATTACAGATGGATTGCATCAACAGTAATTAAGACGGTGGTGGTGATAGAACTCCTCTGCAAATAAGTAAAATACAGGCAGTCCTCAATTTACAACAGTTTGCTTAGTGACCGAGTTACAACACCACTGAAAAAAGCGGCTTATGAACATTTTTCACAGGCTGACTGCTTACTGTTCAGCAGTTCCATTCTCACCGACTCAAAGTTGACTCAGCGTTCCATCCTTCTCAGAACCCAGGTTATTTGGGGCAATGTGCTAACTATAGACCTCTTAGAAAGGGGTGTAGAGGACTGTGAAGTAGTATATAAGTAGTAAGTGCTATTAACAAATTTCTCCCTTAGCAATATAGATTTTGGGCTCAATTGTGGTCGTAAATTGAGGATTACCTGTGCTTTCCTTAATGGGAATGTCTGAGAGAGATTAAAGATCAGGAATGCCGTTCCCCTTCCTTGTTTAAAAAAAAGGGGGGGGACCCTGCACAGTAGCAAGCATGCAAACATTAAAATACGATTTCGTTCCTTTGCAAAGCTCAGGCCAACGAGATATCATTTCACCCCTACCAGCTACAGAAATTTTTCCAACCCGTTACCAATTTTTCGACAGAAAGGGTTAACTCAGAAGAAGATCGGTAGGGGGCGTTAAACGGATGCTGACGGTAGCTGAAACTTTTAAAGTCGGTCCAAAACATCGAGGGGGAGGGGGAGCGGGAGGGGGAGCGGGAGCGGGGGCCGGGGGGGGGGGAGAGCGCTTTCCCTGCCGTGACTCGAGGAGCCGGGCGAAGGCGCGGGGTTAACCTGCAACTGCGCCTCTTCGGGAGGAAGTTGCTGCCGCTCGCTCTCCCCAGCCGCCTCCCTTGGCAGCAGCTCTGCCTGCACGGGAAGGGAATCCCCTCCCCACCTCGCCGCACGCCCGTTGTTGGAGCGACGCAGGTAAGACGCTCCGGATTCTCCTTTTCTCACCGGCCTTTGCGGCAACACGGTGGGAGAAGAAAGCAAGGCAGTTTCGCAGCGCGGTGCGATGCAATGTTTCACCGGTTGCACGGGCTGCTTGCTCCCCGCTCGTGCGAACGCGTGGGATGATCTTTCAGGAGGTCGCGTCGCTGGGCTGGTTTGCCCCCGTGCGGTTTTGATTCCCACCCCCCGGGTGTTCGTGGAATGGGTCGGAGGAATAGAAAAGAAAAATAGAATAACAGAGTTGGAAGGGACCTTGGAGGTCATCTAGTCCAACCCCCTGCTTAGGCAGGAAACAATTGTATTGATGAGTTGCTGATCTTCGTGCAGGGAGAATAAAAAACATTTAGGATCGTCCAAGGAAGAGCAAATGCAGAGGGTGCAGGTTTAGAGGGGAAAGTATGCATGGTTGCACAAGTCTGCTGAACCGGCAACTAACCAAGTTGCCGATTGCAAAACTAACCAAGTCCACTGAAGTGAATCCCTGGGAAAGTAGCAAATCTTCCTTTCTGATCTGGTATGTGCATCTGGGATACAGAAGATGGGACAGGGTGCAGTAGAATAGAATAGAATAGAATAGAATAGAATAGAATAGAATAGAATAGAATAGAATAGAATAGAATAGAATAACAGAGTTGGAAGGGACCTTGGAGGTCTTCTAGTCCAACCCCCTGGACTAGAGCATTCACAACTTCTGGAGGCAAGTTGTTCCATTTATTAATTGTTTTAAGTGTCAGGAAATTTCTCCTCAGTTCTAAGTTGCTTCTCTTCTTCTTTGTGGCAACCCCTGAGATATTGGAACAATGCTATCATGTCTCCCCATGTCTTTCTTTTCATTAAACTAGACATACCCAGTTCCTGCAACCGTTCTTCATATGTTTTAGTCTCCAGTCCCCTAATCATCTTTGTTCCTCTTCTCTGCACTCTTTCCAGAGTCTCCATATCTTTTTTACATCTTGGTGACCAAAACGTTTGTGTGTGGGTAAATTGATTAGTTCTGGTAAATTGATTGTTTATATGTCAGTTCCGTGGTGTTCTGGCCTCCCACATGTCTACAAAAGAGGTAAAACCATGAATCACATTTCAGGAGTTGAACGCACATCTACCACCTTATTCTGAGCTCATCCATTTATGCTGCCAGAGAGAAGTGGTCCAGCTGAGCCAAGTATTGGCTATTTTGAGCCTGGCAGCAGTTCTCCAAGTTCTTGGGAAAATTCTTGCCCAGCTTTGTCATTTGAGATCCTCTTAAAGGGAGATTAGTCAAGGAGGTTGCCTTAGATTAGGCTGCTAGATGGCAGACAGGAGATTTGCACATCACTTGGTGCTTTTAATTGAAGAGGTCACAACTTGAACATACATGGGCAGTTTGTACATATTTCTAGGGCTGTCCTGCTTACCCAGTCTAGGCTGGTCTGACCAATAGTCAGATAAGGAGACTATGAAGGAACACAATTTCTGCTATCCTGAATTTCTTCACAGGAAAAAAAGTGGGAGGTAAAAAAACATAAACAGGATTGAAATCTCAAGACACTTAATTATCACTAGCTGTTCTCCTAGTCACCCAATAGGCAAGCAAGAGGCAATTGGGGAGAAGCAACTAGACTAAAAATATCCTTTTTTAGATATAAAACTGGTTGGTTGGTTGGTTGGTTGGTTGGTTAGTTAGTTTTGGTGCTTTCAAGACAGCCTTGATTCCTGGTGACTGCTTGAGAAAGTCCCTGCAGTTTGTTTGGCAAGACTTCAGAAGTAGTTTGCCATTGCTTCCTTGCTAGAGCTGAAAGGGAGAGAGACTGGCCCAGGGTGACTGGCTTCTTGCCTGGGGTGGGATTGGAACTTAGACTCCCAGTTTCTAACCTGGTTCTTTAATTACTTAGCTACTTCATACAGGCAAAACTCATCAGAAGGAAATTCAGCCCTGTGACATAAGCCCAAAATTTGTTTGCAATTCATTCATGAAATTTCTGATAGAAGGGATAGAAAACTCTCCTGTAACAGCTGTTAGGAAATATTACTTCCAAAGATCCTGGAAGGGTCCTACTGATCAGAATGGGAGATACATGTTTCCTACATGGGTCTCCTCACATTAGTTTTCATTCCCCATGATTTTTCTTTTATTCTTTTAATTTAAAATTAGACAAGAGGCCCAGTGATATCTTTCAAGTGCCAATATGCAAAAATAAATCAATACAGGTCAGTTTCTCTGGCCTGTGTAGATTTCTGTTCAGATAATGGGCTACATAGATACTTTAAGCATGGGGAATTTATCTGCAAGGCTGTCTTTGAGCTATTCCACTCCTAGATTTTTGGGAGTGAATAGAAGTTTGGCTTCTCCATGCAGCAGTCTAAGAACAGAAGCTATACAGGCCTTTTCATACAGAACAACAAAGAGACCTGAGTAAAACATTCTGTTAGAAATAGGAGATGCCTGAGCTGACCCATGTGATACAGTAAATTGCTCTGAGAGATTCTAGGATTCAATTGAGTTTGAAATAAAAAGTACAGCCAGTAAGCTGAACTTGATGCTACTTGATTTTGCTGGACTTGTGTAGGTCCTTCCGATCCATCAAAACTGTTTTTATTTGCTAATATTTTGTCAATCAAACAAATAACAGAATAACAGAGTTGGAAAGGACTTTGGAGGTCTTCTAGTCCAACCCCCTGCTCAGGAAGGAAATCCTATACCATTTCAAACAAATGGTTATCCAACATCTTCTTAAAAACTTCCAGTGTGGGAGCATTCACAACTTCTGTTCCACTGATTAATTGTTCCAACTGTCAGGAAATTTGTCCTTAGTTCTAGATTGCTTCTCTCCTTGATTAGTTTCCATCCATTGCTTCTTCTCCTGCCCTCAGGTGTTTTGGAGAATAGCTTGAGTCCCTCGTCTTTGTGGCGATCCCTGAGATATTGGAACGCTGCTATCATGTCTCACCTAGTCCTTCTTTTCATTAAACTAGACTTATCTCATTCCAGCAACTGATTTTTATCTGCTTTATCCTCCTGTCTCCTTAAATAAGGTAAGTGACATGGAAAGACCTCTTTGAACACTAGTAGAGGTTCTTCTAGTCAGAGCAGATAATATTAGCTAGATCATTTTTATATCAAGGGACACCCTTCCTTTTCCTATCCCTACATGGGGCAGCAGGATCCTATAGAAAGGGCAAGGGAATTTTGGAGAGGGGGAAAGGATTTTCAGGACTTGGGATGCTGGTCTTGGTTTTCTAGAAGTCCAAACTCATTTGTTTCTTTGAAGGAACCATTATGGGAACAGGTAGTACACAACATTTTTGGATTAATATCCAAATCTGGAGAACTCCATGGAGTTAAAAACTAGGGACTATATCAACTTACATAGTATGATATTTCTTGCTTTTTGATAGTGTAGCAGACTGCAGTGAGATTTGATGCTGAATTTCCTGTCCATTTTTCCTATTAACATGTAGCTGTTCATCAATGAAGGCTGCATTTGTGAAATAGACATTGGCACTCAAATTATTTGAATCATCATCTTTAACTCAACAGTATTCAAAGGGGGTTGTTTATATCGTAGTTGCGATCCCTTCATTAATTAGACAATGATGAAGCTGGCAGGGATTCAGCCTTCCCTCTATGGTCTCAAGTGAAGTTAGGTAGAATTGTAAATGCCATTATATTGTACATTGTACAGTTATTACCATGTAATGCAGATAAGTTGACAAGAGTGAAAGATGTAGCCTTCTTCAATCTGACTCCTTTTCCTCAAATTCCCATCTCACATAGCTAATCTCTCTGCTGAGTAGCAATTATAGGTGTTTGTATTCCCAATAAATGTACAAGGGAAATGTTACCTTATTATATCAGCAATTGATAATTTAAGGAAATGTCCAGATTCTGGTTTTGTCTTGTCCATTAGAGCCATTTCACACATTGCACAAGGTTTTATTTGCTATCCAATGAACGTTGGTGTCAGCGTCTGTCAGCTCTTTGAGGTTGACAAGGTCAAAGCAAGAGTTTCAGTAATGTTCTTCATTGTATAGGATAGAATAATATCACCTGGAAAGCCTGTCAAAGTCTCTCTGCATCCTGTTTTATACTAAACAAAATGAGGGTGAGATTAGTTTGAATTTCATTTCTTATTGCCAAAGTAAGAACTACATTCCTTCACAACCCCATTGTCAAGTGTAAGCAGGGGTGGGATTCTACTGGTTCGGACCGGTACGGGTGAACCAGTCGCTCCGACAATCAGACGGATCCACCCACCTGCCTGTGCTATTTTCCTACCTTTATCTTCTCAGCTGATTCATGCAGCAGAGCGGATTGCTGCACGAATCAGCTGTATTACACCTCCGAAGAAACCCAGAGGTGAAGATTTCTTCAAACTGTGCATGCACGCAGAGCGCGCGATCACCAAACCGGTTGTTAAATTGGGATGATACCGCCACTGAGTGTAAACCACCTGAAACTGGTTCTATGCCTCCAATGCCTGGGGGATTAAAATGTAGCTGGGACTAGTACAGAGGTGATATTCAGCAGGTTCTGACCAGTTCTAGAGAACCAGTAGCAGAAATTTTGAGTAGTTTGGAGAAACGGTAAATACCACCACTGAATGGTCCCGCCCCCATCTATTCTCTGCTCCCAAGTCCCAGCTGATTGGGAGGAAATGGGGATTTTGCAGTAACCTTCCCCTGCGGTGGGAAGGGAATGGAGATTTTATAGTATCGTTCCCCTGCCACACCTACCAAGGCACCCCCACAGAACCGGTAGTAAGAAATTTTAAATCCCACCAGTGGACTAGTAGCTGCCATTTTAATCCCCTGCAATTCCTCCACATAGATGTTATGGTGGGGGCCTTAAGGGATATTCAGAACATTGCTGCTTCCCCCCCCCCCCAACTATCGGCTGGTATATCGAACATGAAAAATAAGGGAAGTAAAGTTCTTCAGAATTCTCAAGTACTGCTACCTTATTGGGTGTTCTGACTGCACCAACAAAAAAAGTTGGCCTCCAGCAAGCTTTCTAGAAGTTCAGAAGTTTTAAGAGTGAAGTTCATAAAGAGCTTCCAAATCCACTGCAGTTTGGAGAAATCTGAACACGAGAGGGACAGCTATAGTTTTAAAAAAAATGTCTCTCTTTTACCACAAATCAGAATGTAACAAAGAAATATTGTAAGAGAAAGGAGAAGAATGAAGCATAGAATAAAGAACCCATCTGAGGGTTGGGCAACTCCTGCTTTTAGAAGCACTTGCTGTCTTGTGTACATCCAGTAGTGGGAGGTATATACCATCCCAAGAGATTCTGTCAATCTCTGGAGAACCTGAAGATAGCTTTACCTGCCATATGGCAAGACGTACGTATAAACAGTGGTTCTTAATCAAGAGTCCTTCTTGATTATAGCAGCAGCAATATGCCAAAATGACAGTTTTTCTCTTAGCATATTGTTTGCTACAATTAGGCAAGTTCTCCTTTCTTTTCTGGGAGAAAATTTCTTTGGGGTCATGTTTAACAATGTCAAGATTATATGGTGGTTTCCTCCACTCCCTATTGAATCTGTAGGCAGAAAACAAAATTGATCCGTTCTTCCCCTTTCTCTAAGTCTGCCTCTAATAAGCTCAGTGGAGACTTTTAATCAAGACCTTGGATTAATGTGGTTCAAGACCAGGGGAAGAAATGTATATATTATTATTATTATGATTCATTAACAATCAGCCAGATGTTTAGACTGGTTCTGGCATTTTTATCCGCCCATCACGTCCTTCCCTTGGACCTGGGATAGGCAAATGTTTGATGGAGTTAAAAGTATCATTGCAGGAGGTAAGCTATTCTAAATAAAGATGCCTTTTGCAATTGACTGGGAGTGAGTTTATCAATGCTGATGGTGTCCAAGTGGTGGTCCAGATGTTTTAGGAATACACCCAAGGCACCTATTATTATTGATACGCTCTTTGTTTTCTTTTGCCACAGTCGTTCTACTTCTATTTCTAGGTCTTTGCATTTTATGATTTTCTCCAGTTCTCTCTCCTATTCTGTTATCTCCGGGAACTGCAACATCACTATCCAGACTTTTTTGTCTTTCTTATCAACAGATATTAAGTCTGGAGTGTTATATGGCAGGTGCCTGCCTATTGGAATTCTAAATTCCCAGCACTTTCCAGCTTCTTCATTTTCTGTTACTTTCTCTACTTTGTGGTCCCCCTAGTTCTTGCTTGCCTGCAAATGATGTTTCTTGCGGATCTTCCGATGCACCATTGTTGCTACTTTGTCATGCCATTATTATTTGTGGTCAGAGTGTACAATCTTCTTGCAGCAGCTAACTAGGTGGTCTGCAGTTTCTTCAGCTTCATTGGACAGGTGGCATTTGCTGTCTGTGCTGTCTTCTCAAATCTGGCTTTATATGCGCTTAAGGCTTTTTCTTGGCAGCTAGAACTAGTCCCTCTGTTTCTTTCTTCAACTCCCCTGTTCTTAGCTATTGCCAGGTCTTACTGCTATCAGTTTTGCCTGGTATTGTTTTCTTCGTGGTATATTAGTTTCAGTGCATCTTCTTCACTTTCCTTCAGATGTTCTTCCAATTCTCTTTTTTCTTCTTATCAACTCAAATTTCAAATTTCAAATTTTTAATTTGTTAGCCGCTCCCTCTCCACAAGGGACTCGGGGCGGCGTACACTAAAAATATACATACATACATATAGACATACAGATACATACATATACATACATATACATACATGGAGGAGGTAGTAATCAAAACATATATCAGATTAATAATAATAATAGAAAATTAAAATTAGCCATTAAAATATCCCATGATAAAATACAATTTAAAAAGGACTGTCAGGAGGAGGATAAACTATGGTTGAGCCAGGCCAGATAATTGAAAGAGGTGGGTCTTGAGCTTTACACGGAAGGAGCGGAGATCGGAAGTAATCCTGATGTCACGGGGGAGGTCATTCCACAGGGCTGGGCCCATCACAGAGAAGGCCCTGCTCCTGGGCGCCGCCCCCCGACACTGTTTAGCGGACGGCACCCGGAGAAGACCCTCTCTGTGTGAGCGGATTGGTCGTAGGGATGTATGGGGCAGGATGCGATCCCGCAAATAACTAGGTCCTATGCCATGGAGCGCTTTAAAGATCGTGATCAAAACCTTGAAACGCACCTGATAGACCACAGGAAGCCAGTGCAGCTCGCACAGGAGAGGTGTTACATGGGAGAACCTAGTCCTCCCCATAATCACCCGCGCGGCCGCATTCTGAACCAACTGTAGTCTCCGAGTGCATCTCAAGGGAAGCCCCATGTAGAGAGCATTGCAGTAGTCCAGGCGAGACGTCAATAAGGGGCGCAATTGGCACACCAGGCGGACCTGGTGGAACGCCCCCCTTGCCACGGCTGTTACATGGTCATCCATGGACAGCCGGGCATCTAGGAGGACGCCCAAATTGCGCGCCTGTTCCATGGGGCTGCTTGGTGTACTTGCAACATTCCACCCCACAATTTTCCTTGGTAAGTAGCATCTGTCAACATGATGAAGGATATGATTTATTGTCTTTTTTCTGTTTTAGTTCTCCTTGTACCCAATCCACCATTTTAGCTGCATATTTAATGACTGGAATCACCTATTAATTGTCTTGATGATATTTTCTCCACCATCCAATCTGAGTGATCACAGAAAGACACCAGAAAAACAAAACTTTTTGCACCCCTTATATAGTAGTAGCTCTAGTCCATCACATACACACACACATACACAAACAAACAAACAAATCTCTCTACTGTATGTTTTGTTTTACATATCTTTCATTATAATGATCCATACATGGTCTGTATCTGTAAACAAATATGTAATTATAAGTATCAACTTTTCAGTTTATTGAGTAATTAACTAATTGAAAGCCATAGAACAAGTCTTCCAGCAGTAAGGGGCTGAAGCTTTGCACTATAGCAGGGGTGGCGAACACGCGGCTCTCGAGCCGCATGCGGCTCCCGGCCAAAATGAATGAGGCTCTTTGCCTCTTATCATTATTTTGTATACTGTGGCTCGGATCGCGCGCTCCCTTTCGGAAGCTGGGGAGGTCCTTTGCAGGCAGCTAGAACGGGCCGCCTGCAAAAGACTTCCCCAGACTTGCTTTGAGGAGCACGGGGCGACTGAGGCTAGTTGTGAAGCCCCAAAGCCCCCACCGCCACCGGAAGAACTGCTGCCACCTCCTCCTCCTCCTCCTCTAACAGGCAGCACTGCCGGATTTGCCGCCTGGCGCTGCGGCTGAGATGAAGCCGCCAAAGCTCCAGCCGGCATCTCCGCGCGTGGCAGCGGCGCCTCCCCTCCGCTCGGAGCAGCTGAGCTCAGTCAGCGCTGGGTTACCCCTGCCCCCTCCTCCTCCTCCGCCGTGCTTTTGAGGAGCCATGAGGCTGCAGGAGCCAGTAGGAAGGCGGGGGGGAGCAGGGGAAAAAAAGCCTCATGGCTCCTCAAAAGCACGGAGGAGGGGGAGGGGGCAGAGGTAACCCAGCGCTGAGCTCAGGAGCAAATCTGGTGATTCTGTTGGAGGAGGAGGAGGAGGAGGTAGCAGCAGTTATTCTGGTGGCAACTCGTACTCGTCGGCATCTTCAGCAGAAGCCCTGCCCACAATGAAGAAAGCAAAGATGGAGCAGATCCACGCAGATGACGTCGCTGCAACATGACTGGAGGAGGAATTCTGGGAGTTGAAGTCCACAAGTGTTAAAGCTGTCAGGTTTGAAGACCCCTGGGGGTTTTTTTCCCTAAAGGGTTAGGGGTGCAAGGGTCTTGTAACTTGACATCTTTAAGAGTTGCGTGCTTCAAATGCCAGAGTTTCTGAGCCAACATTTTGGTTGCTAAGCAGGAGCGTTGTTAAGTGATACTGATATTATATAACACTTTGAATTAAGCGGGTACCTTGAAGAAACATAACTTTGAGTTTCAAATAATACTGATTTCGTTGTTGTCTTAGGTGACATCTGTGAAAAAAATTCGGGTGCTCAGGCATGAAAATGTGCCGCTCAAACACTATACTTTTCTGCTCACATCGAAAAAAAATTAGAGGGAACATTGCTTCCGGGTCTGTTTTGGCAGGTCACTGCGTGGTGTGGCTCTCTGACTCTCACAGTTTAAAATTTTGGCTCTTTTTGTCGAACTTGTTCGCCACCCCTGCACTATAGCATGCCAGCTTCCTATTTCTAGTGGTATCTTTGGCTCCTGGCATAATTTCCTTTGTTGGCTCCCCTCCTGCAAATGGTATTTTTTGCTTCAGTAAAATTTGGAGCAAGGGGGGTAAATGTTCTCTAAGTGTTTTTGAACTAGATGACTTTCCCCATTTGTGGATGTTTTGGTTGCCCATCATTTGTGTGCTATTCAGTGTTTCTCAGGGAGATGATAAAAATATCAGGATGGTGCCAGTAGGATTGAAACCTTTTTTATGTGCAGGGAGGACTTCGACGCCATCTTGTTTTCATTCTGCCCTGAAAAAAGATGCCCCTGAATGATGCCAACACTGTTTCTACCCATCAACTCTGGAAGAGCCATACAAGAAATATGATTCTTTTATCCCTCTTCTTCTCCCTGATTCTCATTATCAACAATTAAAGGTCTCCACTTAAATATTTCCTGCAGTTTTGCTTGCATATGGGAGTCAATACATAAGAAACACAACGGAATTTTGCCAGAGGGCCTGTTGCTATTTACAAACAATTATTGGCGGTGGCTCAACTTGGATGGTAGAAAGTAGCTGAAGTCAATGAGAAATGACCTTTGGATGAAAAAACTGTTTCATGAAATCAGAAAGTAAATCCCTAAGGCATGAAATGACACCACTTCCTAATCCTGGGCTGTTGCCTGTTCCTGTAACAGGACCAAAACATCTGCATATAAGCAAACAGTTAATATTTGAGTCATTTAGAAACAGGCTTGTTCCAACATCTGCCTGAGTGATCAATGATATATAAATGGGGGGAAAGCAAGAGGGTGGATCCCCCCTTAGTTTTACACATCCTTCTTTTAAAAACCCTTAGTTTTGTTTCCAATTCTATGTTACATCTGAAGAGTTGGTATGGAGATGTGATGGTGAGATCATATGTTTTTTAATCCAATTCCATAGCAATTCAGAAGTTCAGGCTTTAATTCCAGATGGTGTCAAATACTTTGAAGCTCATGAACAGAAAAAGAATCATTTTTTCATGAAGTTTTATTTATATGTGTTGCTTGAAATGTCCCTCCCTTCTTTTTTCCAGAGAGAAAAGCAGTTTGGTGCATTTTATATAGTTCATTCAAACTGCTGCACACATTGAAGGAATGTGCTCATACAGCAGGGGTGTCCAAACTTGGGAACTTTAAGACTTGTGGACTTCAATTCCCAGAATTCCCCAGCCAGCATGGCTGGCTGGGGAATTCTGGGAGTTGAAGTCCACAAGTCTTAAAGTTCCCAAGTTTGGACACCCCTGTCATACAGAGTAGATCTGCCATCACTGCTACTATTCACCCTGCTAACCAATTTTTTGAAACTAAAGGAAGGGAAGACATGTTTTATTGCTTTATCTTTTCATCAGTGTTCCTCAATCTCAACAACTTGAAAGTCGATGGACTACAATTCCCAGAATTTCCCAGCCAGCACGTTCTCTAAAGAATTCTGGGAGTTGAAGTCCACACATCTTCAAATCCCTGTGATTGAGAAACACAACTTTATATGCTAATAGTCTCTTAAGGTAAAGGTAAAGGTTCCCCTTGCACATATGTGCTAGTCATTCCCGATTATAGGGGGCGGTGCTCATCTCCATTTCAAAGTTGAAGAGCCAGGACTATCCGAAGACGTCTCCATGGTCATGTGGCCGGCATGACAAAACACCAAAGGCACATGGAACACTTTTACCTTCCCACCAAAGGTAGTTCCTATTTTTCTACTTGCATTTTTACATGCTTTTGAAGTGCTAGGTTGGCAGAAGCTGGGACAAGTAATGGGAGCTCATTCCATTTCGCAGCGCTAGGGATTCGAACTGCTGAACTGTTGACCTTTCTGATCCACAAGCTCAGCGTCTTAGCCACTGAGCCACAGCACCCCTAAGGTGCTAGTTATTTCATGTACATTTACAGTAGACACTTGGGCAACTAAATATTTCTTCACCAAGGGATATTCACAATGCAGTAGCACCTCTCTACTAAGAAGTCAGTTTTGCTTGGTTAGTTTTGCTCGGTTCAATGGCTTTTACTCTCAGAAAATCAAGTATGGAATCACTACCTATCATGTTAATCCACACCTTTATTTCAAAATGATACAGTCAGTACAGAGTAAGAATCAGTGGTGGGATTCGATTTTTTAACTACTGGTTCTGTGGGTGTGGCATGGCTTAGTGGGCGTGGCAGGGGAAGGATACTGCAAAATCCCCATTTCCTCCCGATCAGCTGGGACTCGGGAGGCAGAGAATAGAAAGGGGGGGGGGGAGTCAGAGGTGATATTTACCAGTTCTCCGAACTGCTGAATACCACCTATGGTAAGAATCAAATGTAGAAACTGCTCTTATTGTTAGTGCATATCCAGATCACTTTCTTAATATTTTAATCAGTTTTTCTGTGAGTCAGGGTAATTTAAAGTAATTGCAACTTTGATTGATTGTGGCAAATGCAATCTGTAGTATGCTATATATTGGTAGAGTTGTGTGAAATGGTGTTTGTTCATCCCAAAAGCAGTCCCTGCACTAGAATAGGAAGAAGAAAACTGGATTTGGTAAAGATAATTTTTAAAAATCCCATAAAGCCTTGCTATGTCCTGGGAATGAGAGAAAATGAGATCGATGGCAGGAAAACCAGTATTGTATCCATTATCTGCCCACCAAGGCAAGCATATGAGCTTTTTAACTCTGCTGGAAGAATGGATTGTCAGTGGAAAAGACACTCCAAAGAGGAGAAACAGCCTAATGGCTCTGTACAGTATGCACAACATGCTGAAATTGTCTCAGAGGGCAAAGCTAGTGTGTCCTGAAAAGCGAAAAAGCCAGGGAGATGTTATTAATTACATATTTATTTGAAAACATTAAGAGAGTGACTGCAACCTTGCAATTGAAACCCTTTTATTGTACCTCTTGATTTTTTTTTCACCCCTGCCTTGCTCGTCCCATGGCACTTCAGTCTTCTTTGGCAATGCCAGTAAGGAGTACTTAGTCCTGTTACGTGCTAAAGCCTCAATGCCAGCTGGGTGGCATTGATTTAAAATGTGTGTCTCCTGTGTCTCTTTTCTTATGTAAGCCATTTATTTATTCTTGACTCTCAACTTTCAATTGCCAGTGAAGACAGAGACAAATTTTATAACAGTATTCAAAGGTGGGATTTTAGTAAACACAGAGCTTGAGTTTTCAAAGCAATTAGGCCTCACAAAGTTATGATTTTCTCTCTGATTAGATCTTTTTTAAGTAGTTCCACACTGCAATCCTACTTATATGTATTGGGAAATAAGTCCCAATGTGATCAGTGGAAAGGTATTTTATTTTATTGTCATTATTTTATTTTATACCCTACTTTACATTTAGGTGTTTAAGGTGTTCCCTCTTCCTAATTTTTCTGCAACCACAACCCTGTGAGCTACTTTGGACTGGCCCAAAGTCACTAGTTGAGCTAGTATGGCTTATATTAAAACCCAGAAAGTTTCCTTAATAGTACTGAAAGCTTTTGGCCAACAAAAGATTAAATGATTGATTTCATTTTTGTTCTTTGGGTTGTTATTCTGTGCTTGTTTATATTTGATATTTAATTACAGCACTTATAATACCATATGTAGAATGATTCCAGGTGTTTAATTTGTTTCTGTAATTTTTAAAAAATAAACGAACTCTTTAAAATATCTGGATTTCACAAAAGTGCTTTGCGGTTACATAAATAATGTTGCTTTAAATAATATATTGGGCACAATCTGTTTTGTTTTATTATAATGGTCATGTTTTTATTTCTAGTTCTGGAAATATACTAAAGCCAACTTCATTTAGGGCTTTATACTTTGGGACCCTTCCCCTTAATTTATCCAAGTAGGTTTGCTCTGTCCTCTATCTTGGAGGAAGTTTCATAGAATCTCTCAATATTTGAGCAGTAGAATAACAGAGTTAGAAGGGATCTTGGAGGTCGTATAATCCAACCCCCTGCTCAAGCAGGAGACCCTATTTCATTTCAGACAAATGGCTGTCCAATCTCTTCTTAAAAACCTCTTGTGATGGAGCATGTCATATCTGATGGAGCACATCAGTGATGGAGCAGGTCATTTGAACATTATATCTGTGTGTGTATCTTAGTAATGTTAACAATGAAGTGGATCACCTTTTAATTTGTTTAGCAAATGGATGCTATTTGGCAGCAGCATTATGAATATTGTGCACTTAAATATAATTAGTGGACAGGGTGGGGGTTCTTTTGCCTGTGACTGGACATCAAATAAGCTAGCTGAAGGGTGTTTTTTCTTTTTTCTTTGCAAAACCTGGATTCAGAAGGGTGCTTTTAGCCATGCTCTTTCTTCTTGTGACATAGATCTTAATGGTAAAATCGTGTCTGGGGAAATTGCACAATTGAATGTTCTGATAATTATCAGCATGTAGAAAACTAGAACCTTTCTCCATGAACCTTGGTTTTCATGTAGGTAGAGGATTGAACATTCAGGATTGAACAGTCTTTTATACAATACAATACAATAGCAGAGTTGGAAGGGACCTTGGAGGTCTTCTAGTCCAACCCCCTGCCTAGGCAGGAAACCCTATACCATTTCAGACAAATGGCCATCCAGCATCTTCTTAAAGACTTCCAGTGTTGGGGCATTCACAACTTCTGGAGGCAAGCTGTTCCACTGATTAATTATTCTAACTATCAAGAAATTCTTCCTCAGTTCTAAGTGGCTTCTCTCCTTGATTAGTTTCCACTCATTGCCTCTTGTTCTACACTCAGGTGCCTTGGAGAATAGTTTGACTACCTCTTCTTTGTGGGAACCCCTGAGATATTGGAACACTGCTATCACGTCTCCCCTAGTCCTTCTTTTCATTAAACTAGACATACCCAGTTCCTGCAACTGTTCTTCATATGTTTTAGTCTCCAGTCCTCTAATCATCTGTGTTGCTCTTCTCTGCACTCTTTCTAGAGTCTCCACATCTTTTCTACATCGTGGCGACCAAAACTGAATGCAGTATTCCAAATGTGGCCTTACCAAAGCATTATAAAGTGGCATTAACACTTCACGTGATCTCGATTCTATCCCTCTGTTTATGTAGCTTAGAACTGTGTTGGCTTTTTTGGCAGCTGCTGCACACTGCTGGCTCATGTTTAAATGGTTGTCCAGTAGGACTCCAAGATCCCTCTCACAGTTACTACTATTGAGCAAGGTACCACCTATACTGTACCTGTGCGTTTCGTTTTTCTTGCCTAAATGTAGAACCTTACTCTTCTCATCATTGAATTTCATTTTATTAGATAGTGCCCAATGTTCAAGTTTGTCAAGATCCTTCTGTATCTTAAGCCTATCTTCAGGAGTGTTAGCTATTCCTGCCAGCTTGGTGTCATCTGCAAATTTGATGAGTTCCCCATTTATTCCCTCATCCAAATCATTGATGAAGATGTTGAAGAGTACTGGGCCTAAAACAGAACCTTGGGGTACTCCACTGCATACTTCCCTCCATTTAGATGCAGTTCCATTGAAGACTACACGTTGAGTGTGGTTGGTCAGCCAGTTACAAATCCATCTGGTGGTGATGCTGTCTAACCCACATTCTTCTACTTTATCTAGGAGTAGGTTATGGTCTACTTTATCAAATGGCTTACTATAGTCCAAGTAAACTATATTGACGGCATTCCTCTGGTCCACTAATTTTGTCACTTTGTCAAAGAATGCAATAAGCTTAGTCTGTTTGTTTTTGACAAACCCATGTTGGCTTTTGGCTATTACTTTGTTTGCTTCTAGGTGTTCTCTAATTCGTTGCTTGATTATTTTTTCTAGAATCTTTCCTGGAATTGAGGTCAGGCTGATAGGTCTGTAGATTCCTAGGTCTATTTTTTTTCCTTTTTTGAAGATGGGAACCAGATCAGCTCTTTTCCAAACCTCTAGCAGTTCCCCGGTGCTCCGGGATCTCTGAAAGATGTAGTTCAGTGGTTCTGAAATCTCATCTGACAGTTCCTTCAGAACCCTGGGCTGTAATCCGTCCTGTCCTGGTGATTTGAACTTGTCTAGAGTCGACAGGTGCTCACTTACCATTTTCTTCCCTATTTCAACTTGTGTTCCTAATCTGATTTGTGTGGTGCTGTTTTTGATAGGTTGGACTGTTTTATCCCTTTGTGTAAAGACAGATGCAAAAAATGAGTTAAATAGTTCTGCTTTCTCCCTGTTGTTTGTCACCTTCTTGCCACTTTCTCCCAGCAAGGGACCAATTGTTTCCTTAACTTTTTTCTTGTTTTTAACATGTTGGAAGAAGCTTTTTTTTGTTATTTTTTACTTTTGTGGCAAGCTTTTCTTCATTGTGAGCCTTAGCTTCCCTCACTTCATCTTTACAGGCACAGGCTATTTGCTGATATTCTGCCTTAGTTATAGGGCTGACCTGACCTATACCTTTAGGGTACTTGTAGCCAAACACAACAGGGAAAGTGTAGAGATGTCTTCAGATATACCCGATATGTTTATATGAGTATATATCAAATATTTTTTTTAAAAAAATGAATGCTATTTTTTTTTTAGATTCATCATGGTCATCTTTGCTGTCCTTGCTGCTCTGCTCCTTGCTACAGGACACTCACAAGAAGCTGATGAAACTATCACATTCACGGTAAAGATTATATTTTAACAAGAGAGAAGAAAAGAGAAAAAAACTTAGTATGTAGAGAGTTTTCAAAAATATTGCTTTTTATTCATTCAGAGAATCTGTGATTTTCAAGGAGAGGGTGTGGAAAAACCTGCTAGAAAATAATTCTGTATCTAAATCTCAGTTTTACTAGATAGTTATTATTTCAGTAGTTAGTTCCAGAGATAATTCAGAATGCTGGTTTAAACTTTAAGTGCCCTAGTACAATACATCTTAATGCAGATTCCTTGTGTCCTCCAGAAATTTGGACTGCAGCTCCAATGTATCAAAGGATAAGAAGAACTGCAATATAGTTTAGTGTATGGCACAGATATGTAGAAAGCTCCTTTAAGGCAATGCTATTTTAAAACATTTGTTTTATAGAGAACAAAGCAAATTTTGTGTACATGCTGGGATGAAATATAAGTCAGTGATAACACCAAATCCATCCAAGTTAGTGAAAAGTTCTGTCAGGGACTTGAAAATATGCTTATTCTTTTAAGCCAGTTTTCCCAATCTGCTGCCATCTTTGTGAATGGATTTCAATTCTCATTAGTTTTATTATTTGATAACTATGAGATACTTCTTAAAGATACAAGATTCCCTACTAATATCGCAATTTGGGAAGATGTCATCCAACATTGGATGGAGGAGGATGCCAGGTGGGAGAATATATTCTAAAGTAATATACTGTAGTCTCTGTGGCATCTTTAAAATGGAGAAAGCAGAAATTGAAACCTGGGGCTTTTTCTAGGTAAAAATTCCTTCTGCCATTCAAATCTAGGAGGCTGGTCTAGGTTAAGTGCTACATGGTTCTGACTTAGATGGGAGGTTTAAGTAAGAAATAAGATATTGTAAAAAAATATTAAAATACTGAACTACCTAGGAAATAATTACATGGTGCATTAATGATAGATTAATCTTTGATTCTTCAAATAAATAAATCAAAGGGTCTTGTAAGTATTATCAACAAAATTTCAGGAAGATCATGCAGCAGCCTAGATGTTAAAAGAGATTCATGGAGTATAAAAAGATTGAATTGAGAATTCCACAGTGATAATGTTTTGTTAATTGCTGTGAAATAATTCTTTCAAACTCTGGAGCCACTCCTATGTAGCAGTAATATATAGTTGTGATAAATGGAAATATGCCAGTTCATCAATCATTTTGTGGCTTAACACCATTGCATTTAATCTATTTTTCTTCATTTTTTGTTTTCTATGCAGCAATGCACAGATGGTTATGAATGGGACCCCATCATGCAGCGATGCAAAGGTACATTTGGGTGTGCATTAATATTTTCATATCTGTCAGAAGTACTTAGAAGCCAGATCTTGCATAGTAAAATTTCCTCTGTAGTTTCCCCAGTGGAAGCTTTTTATAGAGAAAACAATGGGGGAAATGTAGAGGTTTTCATATATGCAAATTTGGAGTTATATCTTTAATAGCAGTAGTTGTCCCAATTGTCTGTGTTTTGGGTCACCTCCTGATATGTTTTTTAATTTTTTGATCCAATGAGAATGATCCACAAGGGTTGTTCTCTTTGGTTCATACAAGTGTAAAATTTTATAAAATGCATACACGAGGCTGAACAGTTCATCAGTCCTGTCATATTTGATATGAATGATTTATTTAAATAATTTATATGGCTGCCCAACTCGTGCATAGGAACTTGTTAGCTAAGGGAGGATTAAAAACATTAAAAGAAAATATAATAAAACAAAAACAGAAGCACATTACACACAGCAAAACCGAGACCACACTTCAAATATATTCCAAATCATTGCAAAATAGGCTTATATGGTGGAAGTCATGTTTTCAAGGTCTTATGAAAGACTGACAGGGTCAGGATCATCTTAATCTCAGAGCATATGCTGTTCCAAAGGGAAAGCACTTGATAGAGAGGATCTGCTTCTTGGATCCCACAAGGTGACTTGTCTCATAGAAGGGATCCAAAACATATCCATCTTGCCAGGTTTAGTCGGACAGAGACAAATGGAGACCCGGGACAGGGAGGGGGGTTTCTGCAGATAACCAGACCTGTACTTACAAAATCAAATATATATTTTAAGAGTGAACTCAAAATCAAAATGCATCGCCTGTCTTCTGTATTACATTATATGTAGGGCTTCTAATATTACCTGTTCAAAACCGTAGACATATCCCTCTAAAAAGGAACGTGAACTTGTCATGTGATGCTGGCTTAATTTCATATTTGTTCATTCATCAGTCCACTTTTTATTCTAACTATTGATCATTTCCTGAACACTACTGTTTACTTCAGATTATTAATCATGGCAAATAACACAGAGCTCACTCTGATTAACAACTGCTTTTCTTTTTGTCATTACTGATCACAGATATTGATGAATGTGAAATCGTGCACGAAGCATGTAAAGGTGGAATGAAATGTGTTAATCACTTTGGAGGATACCTCTGTCTGCCCAGAACAGCCCAGATTATTGTCAACAATGGCCAGGAAGAAACAGTACCAGACACTGGTAGCAGAAATGGTAATCCCATCCGTCGGACACCTCAGGTACCATCTCGGATACAGTGTGCAGCTGGGTACGAGGCAAACGATCATAATGTGTGCCAAGGTAAGAAAGCTGTTTCACAGCTTGGTGGGGAAAAAAACTGGAGCAATAAATGTGGCCATAGTGTATAATGAATTTAGGGGATAAAAATGAATGTAGGATGACATTAATCAGATGTGGTACAAATAAAAATGATATAATTGGTATTGTAGCATGCCGCTGAATCATATCCCTGCATTTTTATACTGCAGCTCAAGACACTATATACTAAGGAATTCCACAATCTAAAACCCAGATTAACATCCTCACTGATGAATAGTCTGCCACCTAGAAGATAGTTGGCACTGATCAAAATACCTCCTCTGTGTTACAGAAAAAGAAAAGTAGTATGGGAAAAGTGGGAGATTTCAAATACAAAGAGCCATAGTTCAGATACTAAAAGAGCTGTGGTGATACAGTGGTTAGAATGCAGTATTGCACCTGACTCTGCCCCCCTGCCAGGAGTTCAATCCTGACGGATTGACTCAGCCTTTCATCCTTCCAAGTTTAGTAAAAGGAGGTTCCAGATTATTGAGAGCAATATACTAACTCTGTAAACCGCTTAGAGAGGGCTATAAAGCTCTAAGAAGCAGTATATCAGGCGAAGTGTTATTGCTAAAAAATTGAGTTATCCATTGAAATGTTTGGATAATGTTGTCAATATGGAATTAGTTTCCATGATGACCACAGATTCAGATAGCTTTAAAAGTGGATTGCAGAAATTCACAAGGAAGTAATGTATCAGCAGCTGTCAGTCAAACTAGCCAAAAGGAAACTGCAAGGCCAAACTTAATATAATAGACAGAAGATGGGACAAAGGGTAGTGAATGTATTGCTGGGCTTCTGAAAGTATTAGACATAATCCACTGGGAATTTCTCACAGGGGATTCATAGAAATGTCTTCTGGGCAACCTCTATGTGGGTAAGCATGAAGATTAAAAATGAAAAATCATAATTCAGACAATACATTCAAAAAGCAAATAATGTATTTTATATCACACTCTCCTGTCTTAGAATATCAGCTAATTAATAGTAATAGATCCTTGCTATGGTAATTGTTTAATAGTAGTACTGTAATGAGTAATTAATTAATCCTTAGTCTCTGCAACAAATAAAGGGCAAGAGTTCAGAAGTGGAGAATTGGAGCATAGAGAGGTGGAACCAATATTTGATACCTTGGGAAAGGAGGCTGGCCCATGGAAGCAGCTTAGAAATAATGCCATGAGCTGGGGATTAGAGTCAGTTAGTTCCATTGATCCTTAATTTATAGTGTATAGTATCCCCAAAAGACGTGATTGGCTGGAATCTGAGCAACGTCAATCAAATTAAGATCAACCTCTATGGATGGTGGGCAATATTTACTTTGTATATTCATAGGTCATACAGGCCTACCACCTATTATGCTCTCATTTAACTATGGGTCGTAGTTGTATTAGTTTTAAGATGAGTTAATGCACATAGTTTGGGCCTGATAAATCATATTTAAAGGCAAAAGCTTGAGATTTGTGAAAAATTTTGGGGTGTTAACTGCAATTTATTTTAGCGTAAATAATCTCTCTAAAAATTTTAATTTCTGCTTAATTTAGAAAAGTGTAAATTAATTTGAAAATGACTTTTTGTTAAATAAGGCTGGCACTGTAAATAAGGGTACTGGGAAACAAACTAGAGCAATATAAGAGATTTTTTAAATATTGCATTAGATAGCCACTACCCACTCTACTTAGATGAAGAGATACTGAGTTTTGAGTTTTGTTTTTCTAAATTGAAGCCAAAGAATGAAAATGAATAGCTTGAGATTTGGGTGGGTTTGCTGACGTTTGCTTGGATCCCCATTGGCTTTTCTTCAACAAGTGTTTATGAATCAAAAATGGAATTTGGCTCCAGGTCTTTTCTTTCACAAAATGATACACACACTCAGGGAACAGATGTTGCACTATTTATACTAACAATAAAATGGGAAACAGCCTCCAGAGTTTCCAACAATGTTGCAACCCTTATTCCTAATTGTGCAACCCAAAAAAATTGCTACGTCCTGGGAATTTTGGAAAGAAAGGTGATAAAAATAGATTATGTACTATAAACACTAATGAATGTTGTGCATTGGTTACTCTTTTAAAATGATGACAAGTTTTAACCTGGATCCAAATGCACAGGTATGAACAAAAAGTTAGTGCCAAAGCACAATAGCAGAATAGGATTGCTAATACCAGAGATCAGAGTACCTGATCCAAATTCAATCGTAGAACCTCTGCTTAAAGGTCTAGAACAGCGATGGCGAACCTTTTTTGGCTCGCATGCCACAAGTGGGGGGAGCGCGGGGGGGTCGTGTGCGGGCGTGCCGCACCCATAATGCAACGCGCCCCCAGTGCGCATGCGCACACAACGCGCCCATTTTTGCATGATTTTTTTGCCTTCCCCAGGCTCCAGAGGCTTTATAGGAGCCTGGGGAGGGCGAAAAGAGCCTCCCCCGCCCCCCCCCCGGAGACTTCAGGGAACGTCCGGAGGCTTCCCTGAAGCCTTTGGAACACTTAAAACCACTCTCCGAGCTCGGATGGTCGTTTTAAGCGCTCTGAAGGCTTCAGGGAAGCCTCGGGACGGTCCCTGAACAGGCACGAGATGTGCGTCTCCATCGCCCGGGCCCGGATTGCCTCCGCCGCGCGGCGCCTCAGGCTCGGTGTCCTTGCGCCCGGCCTTCACATCGCTGCCGCCGCCACCGCCACTAGGACGGGCTCGGCCGAAGGGAAGTCCGGCAGGGTTCGGCCGCGCTGCCCTCGCCTCCTCCTCCTCCTCCTCTAGCAGCACCATCGCAAGGATTAAGGCGAAAGGGGGGGGACGGGGAAAGCGAAGGGGGCTTTGTTGTCCTCCTTCTCCTCCTCCTTTCCCCCTCCGGCTCAAACGTGGCGCCGGAGTCAATAGTCGCAACTCGGCTGCCTGCCGCCTTTCCCCTCCTTTGTCTCCCAACCGGGGCGGCCCGCCGCCAAGTTACGACTTTTGCCGCCACTGCTGCCGCCGTTCACAGGACCCGCCTCTCACCCTCTTCCTCCAGTCGGCAGGCTCCGACTCGTTCGCTGCCTGCCGGGCCCCGGCGCCACGTTCGAGCCGGAGGGGGAAAGGAGGAGGAGGACAACAAAGCCCCCTTCGCTTTCCCCGTCCCCCCCCCTTTTGCCTTAATCCTTGCGATGGCGCGGCTAGAGGAGGGGGAAAGGAGAAGGAGGACAACAAAGCCCCCTTCGCTTTCCCCGTCCCCCCCCCTTTCGCCTTAATCCTTGCGATGTAGTAAGGGAAGCCTCCGGACGTTCCATGAAGCCTCCGGGGGGCGGAGGAGGCTCTTTTCGCCCTCCCCAGGCTCCTATAAAGCCTCTGGAGCCTGGGGAAGGCAAAAAAATCATGCAAAGCCCTCTTCGCTTTCCCCGCCCCCCCCCTTTCGCCTTAATCCTTGCGATGGCGCGGCTAGAGGAGGGGGAAAGGAGAAGGAGGACAACAAAGCCCCCTTCGCTTTCCCCGTCCCCCCCCCTTTCGCCTTAATCCTTGCGATGTAGTAAGGGAAGCCTCCGGACGTTCCATGAAGCCTCCGGGGGGCGGAGGAGGCTCTTTTCGCCCTCCCCAGGCTCCTATAAAGCCTCTGGAGCCTGGGGAAGGCAAAAAAATCATGCAAAGCCCTCTTCGCTTTCCCCGCCCCCCCCCCTTTCGCCTTAATCCTTGCGATGGCACGGCTAGAGGAGGAGGAGGAGGAGGCGAGGGCGGCGCGGCCGAGGCCTGACGGACTTCCCTTCAGCCGAGCCGGTCCTAGCGGCGGTGGCAGCGGCGGCGGCAGCGATGTGAAGGCCGGGTGCAAGGTTGCCGAGCCTGAGGCGCCGCGTGGCGGAGGCGATCCGGGCCCGGGCGATGGAGACGCACGTCTCGTGCCTGTTCAGGGACCGTCCCGAGGCTTCCCTGAAGCCTTCAGAGCGCTTAAAACCACCCTCCGAGCAACCCGGAAGTGACTTCCGGGTTGCTCGGAGGGTGGTTTTAAGTGTTCCGAAGGCTTCAGGGAAGCCTCCGGACGTTCCCTGAAGCCTCCGGAGGGGGCGGGGGAGGCTCTTTTCGCCCTCCCCAGGCTCCTATAAAGCCTCTGGAGCCTGGGGAAGGCGAAAAATAGCTTTTAAAAAGGTGAACTCAGCTGGCCAGCGCGCGCATACGCGCTGGCTAGCTGACAGGGCAGCGCCTCGCGTGCTCTGACAAATGGCTCCGCGTGCCACTTGTGGCACGCGTGCCATAGGTTCGCCATCACGGGTCTAGAAAATGGGAATGATTATCCTCTGAGCCTCTAGCATAGTTTGTCACTGGGCTAGATAAATGGATAGTGTTAAGTCCTCGAGGCTACGACGCCATTGACTATCATTGCCGGCCCCTGATTGGTTGATACGCGAGCAGCCAGCTGACGGGAGAATGCAGCCATTCTATTTGTTCAGCGTCTGACAGCTCTAGTTTAAAAGGCCTGTCAGCTGTCAAATGTTGCTGTTTGCTGATTCGAGGTTTGCCTTACATTTTGCCGTGTTAAACTGTTAATAAAGGTTGTGTTAGCTTCATCCTGCCTTGCCTCAGTTCCTGTCTGCCTTGTTCTCCCTACAGAACAGATAGATAATGAATAAATTGTCCATTTACATGGAAAAGGTACAGAAAATATCAGAAAGTAGGTCTAGAAGAGCCTACAATGTAGACAAAGTAGATTCAGACAGTATGGACAGTCCTAGGCCACATAGTTCAATATAATAAAAGGCAGTTCCATATGTCATTGTGTTAGAATCATTTTCTTTTTTTAAAAAAGCAAAGCTGTAGATTAAAAAAACAAATTTCCTTTCCTTCCTTTCCCTTCCCTTCCATTCCATTTCAAGCGTATGAGGTGTAGCCCTATCTACATTGTACACTTTTATTGATTTTCAATTAATTGAACAGTAATGCCCTCCCCCAAACACACTCTCCTCAAAAAAGTATCCTGTGGAATTTATGTTGGCAGGGATCAGGAGACAAGCCCCTAATCAAACACCATCAGAATAGAAGGAATAATTGCTAAAATAGTTGGAATGTGTGACATTATCATATTAATGGATGTTTTTCTTAATTGCTTTGCAATATGAACATGAAACTTCAGCATTATCCATGCTATAGTGCCCATACTTGAATAACCTAAACCTTAGTTTAGAAGAACACCTGATGGCTGTGACCAAGGGGGCCTTTTACCAGGTTCGACTGATACGTCAGTTGCGCCCCTTCCTGGATCAGGATGCTCTATGCACAGTCACTCATGCCCTCGTCCTTTCTTGCTTAGACTACTGCAACGCTCTCTACATGGGGCTGCCCTTGAAGAGCACCCGGAGGCTTCAGTTGGTCCAGAATGCGGCCGCGCGGGTTATCATGGGGGTACCTAGGTGCTCCCATGTTATACCCCTTTTAGGCAGCCTGCACTGGTTGCCGGTTGTTTTCTGGGTGTGATTCAAGGTACTAATTATGACCTTTAAAGCACTCCATGGCTTAGGCCCAGGGTACCTGTGAGACCACCTACTGCCACCAGTAGCCTCCCACCATCCATTGTGATCCCACAGAGTTGGCCTCCTCAGGGTGCCGTCGGCCAGACAGTGTCGGCTAGCGACCCCCAGGGGGAAAGCCTTCTCTGTGGGAGCGCCTTCCCTCTGGAATGAGCTGCCCCTGGAGCTTCGCATAATCCCCAATCTCCAGTCCTTCCGACGCGCCCAAAAAGTTGGCTTTTCCAGCAAGCCGGCCTGGCTTGTTAATTTTATCTAATTTTTAAAATTTTGAATCCCACCACTGCATTGAAGTATATTTGATTATATAAAAAGAATAAATCAAAATCAAAGCTGTTTTTCCTGAAAGTTAAGAGCATGATGAGTTCTTAACATTTGTTAATAACTCTTAATATTAAGAACATGAAATGCATGGACAAGATATAAATAATAGGCTAACAGTTTTTAATAATCAATTCACATACAAGAAGCAAAATAGTAGAAAATTTTGAAGTTACACAAGTCCTTGAAAGCTTCACTAATTGTTCATATAACAAAATTACCACTACAAACTCATGACTTTTTTCAATTACGAAAAATCACACTTCGATGGAACATAGTAACATAGAAAACACTGTAATCATTGTACAAGAAATGAGAGAATAAATATGAACCAATTCATAAAATTATGTTTTTAACCAATGGTTGGTTGCAGCTGCAGACAATATCTCTTGAAGTTCAAATGTTAAAATCCTTTCAAAGATTCATTTGTAACTGATGTATATATTCTAATAATTAGAATGGATAAACAAAAAATTATTGTGTACATATTTGAGAAAAATATATTTTCTACACCGTGAAGAGTTACATTTTACCTTATACAGTAAAGGCTTGTGTGAACTAAAAATACAAAAGGGATTTACAAATTATAGAGTGATTGGGCAGCTTGATCTACACGTGGTAATTATGAAATTGCTTCTATACTAATTAACATTTTTGTGTTTCATTTGGGTCATGTTGTTGCTCTCAAACTATAATAAAAGCATTCTCTTATTGTAAGTCTAGGGGGGCTATTTCCATTTTTTGTTATGTATAATTAGATAATATTGTGCATAATACTGAAACTGAAAAAAGATGCCATGGAAAGCTAATTGAGCTAGTTGCTTATTTTTATAAATTACAGTGTTCCAATAATAGAATATCTTTGAGCAAATGGAAGGCTTTTCTCTTCATAACAAAAGATCTAATGAAGTAGTGAATTGAGCAATGCTAAAATGACATTAAGATGTAATCAGTCCATAATATTCCATTTGGTTTTTCACTACTATGATCAGGCTATATTGAACTGCCCCGGGTACTGTATTTGGGTTGTGGGTTTTGTTGTTTCTTTGACTTTGTACTTTGACACAGCTTATTGATTCCCCAAGCCTGCCCATCTTTCTATAAGAAGGGCACTTTTTTGGATACATGAAATATGAAAAATTGATATGGTAACAAATCATACTTAATTTACTTTACATAATATGCTTGCTTTGTTTTTGATCTAAGGCCTCCTGCTGTTTTACTATTTTGTGCTCAGCCCAGGATTGTTATTACAATATGGACAACTATATCAATCTTTTAAATATAAATAAATAAAACTAAAGAATCACCTGGATGCTGCAATCCAGCTACATGGTGTGTGAATTGTTGTGATGAAGCTCATACAATCTGCTGACATTTGAAATCTAAAAGATCTATTTTAAATCATTGAATTCTAAAATAAGACACAATAAAGCAAACAACGTTTAACAACAATTAATAAAAGAATTAAAAACAGTTCATTAAAAATACCAAGGAAAGCAATAGTTAAACCTAAAAGCAAATCAGTGGTGCCTGTGAAGTATGTCTTCGTATATGCGTCCAGTTGTTTTCTGGAAGAAGCTAATGTAGAGACCACTTGAAAGAAAATTCCATAACTGGGATACTTAAATAAAGAAGGGTGCACTTTTGGCCACACACACACACACACAGACACACACACGTTTTTTTTATAAACAAAATTTTATTGGTTTTCAAATATATAGGGGAGGGTAAATAGGTATACAAAATTTTTTGGCAGCTTTCATACTGTTGGTAGAGATCGCAGCACGATACTCACATATATAACATTGTACAGACAAAATTATAAAAGAAAACAGTAAACCAAATCTTACTCTATATTGTTAGTCTTGTGTTCCTATATGTTTCTCTTTGTCATTTTCTAATATATCACTGACTGCTATTGTTCCAAATAGTTTTATTTTTGTGATCTGAGCCTTTTCAATATTGCTTCTTCCTCCCTGTCGCCGGAGAGAGCCTCAGTGCCCCCCTCCTTCCCATCTTGAGTCTTGCTATCTTGTGTTTTGCTGTCTCTTTCACTACTCCCACTCAATTCCTCCTCTGAGAGCGGAAAATTCTTTTTGATGAAGGCCTCCACCTCCTGAACTGTATTAATTCTGATCCTATTTCCCTCCCAGAAGATTAACATCCCCTCTGATATCAACCATTTAAACCAGATACCTTTTTCATACAATTTTTTTGCTAGGGAGGAAAATTTCCTCCTTCTGTCTCTTATTTTTTTCGGGATCTGTTTGAGAATGGTGATCTCTTCATCTTTGCATTTCAATGGTCCCTCCCTTTGGGTCGCAAGTACCTCATCCCTTGTGGATCTCCTGACAAACTTAACATGTATCTCCCTTGGAACATTGTGTCTTCTAGCATACGCTGAGTTTATCCTATATACTAGATCCATATCCCACCATACTTGTTTTTTGTCTCTCTTCAGATAGTCTTCTAAGATTGTACTCATAATATCTTTAAGGTTTTCGTTCTCTGCTTCTGGTAAGTTCTGGAATCTAAGAAAAAAGGACATTCTTTCAAATTCTACTTTTGTCTGAAAATTTTCCATATCTATGTTTCCCTTATGCATTGTTTTCACTTCTTCCCCCAGCCCCACCACTCTGTCCTCTAACACCAAAATTCGCTGTGTATTTCCAGCTATATGTTCTTTAACCACTCTGAGTTCTTTGATCTCAGCCCTCATTTCATTCTGTCCCTTCATTAGTTCTTTAAACATTTCCGTAACAGATAGTTCCTTTGGATCTCCCCAGCCACTGCTTTCTGCAACGTTGAAGAGATCTTAGACTGTTGCATCGTGGGGCTTGGGGCAGCGGATGATGGGGCTGAATGCGCCTTGCCGGTCGTGGGTTTCCTTGCAGCCATTTGTTTAAATTCAGAGATGCAAGTCTTTGCCAAGAAAGGTGATGTCAGAGGGTTTCGCAGCTACGCTGGTCTCCAAAGGAAAACAATTGCAAAGGCACCCAATTTGCAGTTCCAAGAGTAAAATGCGCCAAGATGAATGAGAAAAAAAGTCAGCCAAAGATCAGAAAATCCATACACAGGAGGAGGTCCCAGTTTCCCTTTGGGAGAGTAAACAATCAATCCACTTTTCTTTATTCTCTCTTTGGGAGTAGCTTCAAAGGACAGACTTCATTTGCATAGAGACAAAGAAAGAGGGGCGAGCGCCATCTTGGCCCTCCCTTTTGCAGGGAAAGAAGTCGGCAAAAGTTTTTTATTTTAAAACAACAGTTCAGAGTCGTTTCCAGCAATTGTGAAGGTCATTTTCAATTAAAGGTCCAAAATGACAAATCAGTCTTTTATCCTCTCTCTTCCCGAGGGTCCATTTTCGAAGCCGCTTAGTCCGAGGGGGGGGAATAGTTAACCCCCCCCCCTCTAATCTCCCTTCAAGAACAGAAACACAAAAGACTCACAAAGTGACAGTTGCTTTTCTCCTAAGTCCTCCAAGAGCATCGGTCAGGATCCCCACTTTCAGTCTCCAGCTGCACTTCTCCGACTTTTTTTTTAGCCTCCGGAGCCATCCGACGAGAGGGCAAACAGCGCGATGCTGTCTCGCGCCCCCCCTCCGCTCCCCAGCTCCTAGGCGAAGCCGAAAAGCACCCCAGCTGGCTGCCGCCACATGCGGGGTGCCTTGGCCAGCCGCCCTTCGGCAGGAGCCCCCTACAAGGCCTCCTGTGTCCCTTAAGGGACCCACCGGGGAGACAAGCGGCGGACAAACACATCCGTCGTCATCCGATCCCGGAAGTAATGTCCAGCCACACACACTTTTGAGTCAGTGTTAATCCCTTCTCACTCCCTGCAGTCTTCTTGGCAAGATTTTCAGAAATGGTTTGGCCTTGCTTCTTCTTCATAGGATTGAGAGAGAGGGCTAAGAACACAAAATTAGTGAACCAGAGGAATGCCGTCAATATAGTTTACTTGGACTTCAATAAGGCATTTGCTAAGGTAGACCATAACCTACTACTAGATAAAGTAGAAGAATGTAGGTTAGACAACATCACCACCAGATGGATTCGTAACTGGATGACCAATCGCACTCAACTTGTAGTCCTCAGTGGAGCTGCATCTACATGGAGGGAAGTATGCAGTGGAGTATCCCAAGGTTCTGTTTTAGGCCCAGTACTCTTCAACATCTTCATCAATGATTTGGATGAGGGTGTTGTGTTCCACCAGGCGCGGCCAGCAGATGGCGTTGGAAGAAACGCCTCTGATTGGTCCAGGAGCGCCTGCCAGCTGGCGGGACAAGAATACATCTCCCATTGGTTCCCCGTCTGACAGCTACATGTATAAATAGCTGTCAGAAGAGACAGTTGTTGCTTGTTCCTGTCAGTTAGCTTTGCGTTAATAAAGTTAGGTTGTACCTTTCGCCTCCTCAATTATTGCCGCCTCAGGCTTTAAAACTGGTGACGAGGACGGGTGAAACGGACCCCCACCAAGTGCCGTCTATGGCTACCGCTACAATTTTCTCTCCTTTCCGCCTGAGGCTGAGGCATGGGACGCATTCCTTGAACGTTTTGAATGTTTTCTTATAGCCCATGACCTCACCAGTCTCTCGCTCGACAGGAAATGGGGCATTTTCTTGAATTACTGTGGGCCAAATATGTTTGCTACTGCTAGGGCGCTGTCTTCACCGACTCCGGTCCACACTATGCCGTGGGATTAACTCCTCGCCAAACTCAAGAACCACTATGAGCCCGCTCCTTCCCGGTTCACACGCCAACAATTTTTCCACTGCTGTTTCCAAACCGAAGGTCAACCTATCAGTCACTACATGGCTACACTCAGGGCTGCTGCCATAAACTGTGAATTTTCTGATCTAGATGAGGCGCTGCTCAAGCAGTTCATCTACGGCCTCAGAGACGTCAAACTCCACCGTCGAATCCTCTCATGCTCTGAACTAACTCTCAAAATAGCAGTGGACGAAGCCCACGCTTCAGAGATGGCTGACCTGACCTCCGCCGTTTCCCTCCACCGATGGCTCCGCTGATTCCTGCTCCCACTGTCCACAACCAGCAAGATTCTGACAATTACAGGTCAGACTTGGACATAGCCATTGACCGTTTCCAGTCCCTGTCCCACAAGGACGGCCGTGTTTGCCTCAGCTGCGGTGGCCGACATCTCCGTTCCTCCTGCCGGTTCCGCTCTGCTGTGTGCCGTAAATGCGGCAAGAAGGGCCATTTGGCCTCTGTCCGCCACTCTACCCCTACCGACCAGAGCTCTTCACAGCTGCTGTCATTTTTTCCCTGCTCCTCTGCTACTCCCACCATGCGCCGTCAAAACAGCCTCTCTGTTGGGGACCCCATAGACGCCTGCCCCGAATGGATCGTCAACTTGGCCTCTTCTACTTTGTGAGGTCGGGGTAAGCTGCATCTCCGCATTTTCCTTGAAGGCCACCCCTGCTCTATGGAAGTAGAAACGGGATCCGCCAGATCCATCATGTCCTAGGACATTTTAAATTCCCTCCTGCCCCACCTATGCCGGCACCAGCTAGCACCCGCCAACTGCCGCCTCCGTGACTATCAGGGGAACCCCATACCTTTGCTTGGCTGCGGCCACTTCCTCATCTGCTATGGCTCCTTCCAAGCTCGCTTACCTCTCCTGCTAGTCCAAACCCCCTTAGCTTCCTTGCTGGGTCTCAATTGGTTTCGGGCTCTAGGCCTCTCTATCTCCGGCATCCATTCTACTACTTTCTCCTCTGTTCCCGGAGATAACCTTTTCTCTCTCCTCTCTGAATTTGAGGATGTGTTTGACACTGCTCTAGGCTGCTATACTGGAACTCCCATTTCTTTAAATCTGGATCCTACAGTGGCCCCCATCCACCTTAAATCACGGTGTTTGCCTCTCGCTTTGAAAGCGAAGGTCGACTCTGAGCTTGACAAGCTCATCGCCCAAGGGATCTTAGAACCTGTGGATTTCTCCCCTTGGGAAACCCCTATCATGGTTCCTTTAAAGTCCGACAAATCTATTAGGATCTGCGCGGACTTTAAATCCACTGTCAATAAGGCCTTGCAGTCCCACCCTTACCCTTTGCCCGTCGTGCAACATATGTTGCACTCCTTGGGCCAGGGCAAGATCTTCGCAAAATTAGACCTCGCGCAGGCGTACCAACAGCTGCCCGTCGATGAAGCCACCGCGACTGCGCAGACCATTGTCACGCACCGGAGTGCTTTTAAATGCCGCCGATTACATTTCGGCATTAGTGTGGCCCCAGGAATTTTCCAAGGCCTCATGGAGCATTTGCTCCATGGCATTCCTGGGGTCATCCCATATTTTGACGATGTCCTGATCGCTGCCAATGACCGATCAGGACTCGGCAAGACTCTGTGGGCCATCTTGCTGCGTTTCCGCGCAGCCGGCTTGCGCTTAAAAAAATCTAAATGCCAGTTGGTTGTTCCTGCCGTGACCTTTCTGGGCTACCTAATAGACCAGCATGGCATTCACCCTTCCCCTTCTAAAGTGGACGGTATCCTCTCAGCCCCCACCCCCACTAATAAAGTTGAGCTGCAGGCTTTCTTAGGCCTCCTCAACTTTTACTTCTCTTTTATTCCCCATAAGGTCTCTCTTTCTGAGCCTCTCCACAGACTGCTGGACAGCTCCACGCCCTGGTCTTGGACGAGCCGCGAGGCACATGCGCTCGCGGCTGTCAAGCACTCCTTAACTGCCCCTCCGTTTTAGCTGAATACAATGACCTAGTCCTCTCCTGTGATGCTTCCCCTTTCGGCGTCTGAGCCATCCTTAGCCACTCCTACCCTGACGATTCAGAGGCCCCCATTCCGTTTTACTCCCGCACCTTTTCCAAACCTGAGCGCAACTACAGCCAGTTGGATAAGGAGGCGCTGGCTGCCGTTGCGGGAGTGAAACGCTTCCATCACTACTTGTACGGCCGCCCCTTCTCTCTGGTCACTGATCACAAGCCCCTGCTGGGTATCCTTGCCAGGGACCATCCTACCCCCCATCCTCTCCCCCAGGATGTCCCGCTGGGCAGAGTTCCTCGCTTCATACACTTACTCCCTGATCTATAAACCGGGTGGCCATATAGGTCATGCTGATGCCTTAAGCCACTGCCCTTTGCCCATAGACGTTTCTGATCCTGCCCCCACTAATTCTCTCTGCCTCATTGATGACCTCCACCTGCCCATGTCCACTTCTGACATAGCTCACTCCTCTCTTATAGACCCCGTCCTTTCCTATGTCTTCAATGCTGTCCTCAGGGGCTGACCTTCCACGCCCGGAGAGACCCAATTCCTTCCCTACTTCCACCACTGCACAGAGCTGTCAGTCCTTCAGGGCTGCCTTCTGTGGGGCAATCGTGTTGTCATTCCTACCTACCTCCGCCATGCTGTTCTGACCCGCCTCCATGAAGGGCACCCAGGCATTGTCTGAATGAAAAGTCTGGGCCGTGGCTATGTCTGGTAGCCCTCCATGGATGCTGACATCGCTGCCTGGGTGCAGCGCTGCATGCCATGTCAAAACCTTAGGCCAGCGCCTCCCGCCATGCCTTCCAGGGACTGGGAACGGCCCATGGCCCCTTGGAGTCGCCTTCACGTCGACTTCATGGGACCTATGGCCAGCCTCACCTTCTTCATTGTAGTTGACACCTGGTCTAAATGGGTTGAGCTCTTCCACATGAAAAGCACTACATCGGGGGCCACCATTCAAGTGCTTGACTCCCTGTTCACAACCCACAGTCTCCCTGACGTGCTCGTCTCTGACAATGGCCCCCAGTTTACCTCGGCAGTGTTCCAGCACTACCTGGCGGACTTGGGCATTCGCCATGCCCCAGTTGCTCCTTTCCACCCGGCGGGGAACGGTTTGGCTGAACGCACTGTCCGTTCAGCCAAAGAGGCCCTTAGCCAGATGGCTCCTCTTCCCTGGTCCACCAGGCTCTCCACCTACCTGAGATCACAACACAGCACACCTTGCCCAGTTACTGGAAAGAGCCCTGCGGAATTATTAATGGGCTGGAGACTCCGCACTACTCTAGACCGTCTTCACCCCCTCTACACCTCGACCTCTTTTCACAATTCCCACCCCCAGGGCTTTTCTGGTGGGGGAGGGGGTTTTTGCCCGTAATTTTGCGGGTGACCCAAAATGGTTACCCGGTCACGTTGCAGAGATAACAGGGCCCTGTTCCTACAGGGTCCTCCCAACGATGGGAGACATTGGCGGTGGCATGTAGACCAGCTACGTCGGCGACCCACGGAGAGGCCTGTGGACAGACCAATCGTTCCAGAACAAACAGGCCCTACCAGTGTCACAAAAACACTAGCTCTGAGTCCGCGCTACCCGTTACATTCTCGCCAGCTGCCTTACCTTTAAATGCTGGTGCCATGTTTGGGGCTGGGCTTTTTGCACGTCCCTTGCTGCCAATTAGGCAGCACAGCGGGTCCGGCACTCCTCCTCCTTCGGCGACGGCTCCACCTTTGGCAAGAAGATCCCAGCGCGTGTGCAGACGCCCCGCATATCTCCAGGACTATGGATGTTCAGTCCAGGGGAAAAGGGTGTTGTGTTCCACCAGGCGCGGCCAGCAGATGGCGTTGGAAGAAACGCCTCTGATTGGTTCAGACACGCCTGCCGGCCGGCGGGACAGAACCACATCTCCCATTGGTTCCCCGTCTGACAACTACATGTATAAATAGCTGTCAGATGAGATCGTTGTTGCTTGTTCCTCTCTGTTAGCTTTGAGTTAATAAAGTTAAGCTGTACCTTTCGCCTCCTCAGTTATTGCCGCCTCAGGCTTTAAAAGAGGAAATAAAGGGCAACTCATCAAATTTGCAGATGACACCAAGCTGGCAGGAATAGCCAACACTCCAGAAGATAGGCTTATGATATAGAAGGATCTTGACAAACTTGAACATTAGGCACTATCTAATAAAATGAAATTCAATGGTGAAAAGAGTAAGGTTCTACATTGAGGCAACAAAAACGAAATGTACAGGTACAGTATAGGTGGTACCGTGCTCAACAGTAGTAACTGTGAAAGGAATCTTGGAGTCTAGTGGACAACCATTTAAACATGAGCCAGCAGTGTGCAGCAGCTGCCAAAAAAGCCAACACAGTTCTAAGCTACATAAACAGAGGGATAGAATCAAGATCACAGCAAGTGTTAATACCACTTTATAATGCCTTGGTAAGGCCACACTTGGAATACTGCATTCAGTTTTGGTTGCCACGATGTAGAAAAGATGTGGAGACTCTAGAAAGAGTGCAGAGAAGAGCAACAAAGATGATTAGTGGACTGGAGACTAAAACATGAAGAACGATTGCAGGAACTGGGTATGTCTAGTTTAATGAAAAGAAAGACGTGGGGAGGCATGATAACAGTGTTCCAATATCTCAGGGGTTGCCACAAAGAAGAGGGAGTCAAACTATTCTCCAAGGCACCTGAGTGTAGAACAAGAGGCAATGGGTGGAAACTAATCAAGGAGAGAAGCCACTTAGAACTGAGGAGAAATTTCCTGACAGTTAGAACAGTTAATCAGTGGAACAGCTTGCTTCCAGAAGTTGTGAATGCCCCAACACTGGAAGTCTTTAAGAAGATTTTTGATAGCCATTTTTCTGAAATGGTATAGAGTTTCCTGTCTAGGCAGGGGGTTGGACTAGAAGACCTCCAAGGTCCCTTCCAACTCTGCTATTGTATTGTATAACACACAGCTGACTTCATGCCTAAGGTAAGACTATAACCTAGTCTCCTGATTTCTAGTTGGTGCCTTAACCACTATCCTAAAATGACCCTCTTTCAAGACTAATAGAAGCATACTAAAGAAAAGAGGCCCTAGTCTTACCTTTGGGACATTAAGCAATAAATAAAGCTGAAAGATCTCTTGTGAAATGCATTGGGCATTACATAATTGGAGAGGGTGAAGTGCTGGTAATCTTCGGGTCCCAATCAGTTCACATGAATTGAAGCTGGAGAAAATTGAAGATGCTGAAAAATAATGGGACTTCATTAAGTAAAGATGCCTATTGTGGGGGAAATACAACTGACTCTATGTATGTAGCATGATTATTAAGTTATTTTCCACAGTGTGAATCTCTTGAATACTAAATCAGACAGTCCAAGTCAGATGCTTATAAACTTCAGATGTTAAACAGTTTCTTCCCCTATATTTGTATTTAAGATTTGGTAAATGCGGATATTAGGAAATCAACCTGGAATAACTTGTATCAGTGGTGGGATTCAAAAAAATTTACTACAAGTTTTACTACCAGCAGTTATATTAATTATTTTGTTGCAAAAATATTGGAACACAACTCTTTGCTTATGGCATGAACCTATTTTTAAAAATAATTCCTGAAAGACTCTTCTAGTATTGACTTATAGTGGCTCTATTTTTCTGCTGATCAAAGCTGTCCTTTCATAAGACTTTGGAGCTGCATTGAACAATGATGGTGAATTTCTCTTTGCTTTTGTTGGCAACCGCTTTACTCAACCATTGCACCCAGTTAATAAAATTACAGAACTAACATCTAAAGTATACGTTTGTCTCTTGTGTTATTTGAACCAAAGCTTCTTAGTAGGTTTCACTTAGGAGAAGTAGTATCAGACACAAAGTCAACTGTAAGCTGATTTTATTTATTTAAGTATTCTAACTGAAATACTTGCTGTAGGTCCATCTTCGGACACTTTTTGTGAGGCTGCAATACTATGTTTATTTTCTTCAGAAATAAGGCCCTTTAAATCTTTACCTGAAAGACAGTTTTGTTAAATACAAAGGAGCTACCTTTTTGGTAAATGAGCATAGGGTTACAATCAAATCCTATGCATATTTGTACTTTCAAGAAATGTCATTGAAGTGTTTGTGGTAAATATTTACTTTAGTAGAATTGTCTTCTAAGTAAACATTGAAGTGAAAACAGTGGTCATTTCTGCATCTTTTGGGAGAAAAACACATTTAACTGTATGTTGCCTGAAGAAGTATTTACTTGTCCTGTGTTTAAATTACTGCCAATTTGTTTTCACTGGATCATCCTGAGTTCACTTATTACAAAAAACAGAAAAAAGATCTAACCCAACCATTCACCACTCTCTACCAAAGTCACTTTAAAAAAAATCCTTAAGGGTTAAACTTTTTTTGACATTTATCTCTATATTTACCAAATCAGAATATAATATCATTGCCTTACTTTAGAGAGCCGGGTGAAAAAAATAATAAATAACTTCCAAATTCTTTGAACTTTAATTTAATAATCCCAACCAACACGATTGGTGATGTTTTGAGGAATGAGGTTATTTTCCATTAAGGAATCTTTGCCAGCCTTAGCAGTCTTCTAATCTTATTCATTTGAGTTAAAGTTCATAAATTGATTGTGTCTTTTTCAATTTTTTGTCCTTATGCAAAATATTTATCTTTTAAATAATTACTATTGTTCACTTTCATGTAAGCTTTTCCAACAAAAATGTCCCCCAATAACCCTGAAGAAACCAAACCAGAGGTGGGTTCCTACCGGTTTGGACTAGTTCAGCCAAGTAGATAGTAACTCAGGTGGCCACCTGATAGTAACTCAGGAACTGGTTCTATGGCACTGCCATCTTGGTTTTTTTTACTATTGCACATGCGCACGTAGTATGCAAAGCAAGCAAGCGCAAAGCACATCTCTGAGCAAACCGGCAGTAACAGAAGCCGGAACCCACCTCTGAATCAAACATTACTATGGTGAATGAATCAAGTTAACAGATCAGTACTATAGGCAAGTAAGCTCTCAGTTGTGACCTGGGCTACTTATAGCAGAAGACTGGTAAAGCATAAGTATTTTACAGAATTGTTTTAAGAATTGATGTGCTAATATAGTGTAATGGCCCCTATCTCCTTTTTGTGAACCCCAGAATCTCATCAGACCACCACTGCCAAAAATCAACATTATCCTTTTGGGAGACAAATCAACCTGCAATAAATATGGGCTGAATTTAGTTACAATAAATGAAGAAAATCTCCTCACGGGAAAAGACTATTATTGAGGCATAATGTAGGAAGTTCATGCTAGCTCTAAATTCCTTTAATACAGTGCTTCTCAATTATTTTCTGTCATGCCCCCCCTAGGAAGAAGAAAACATTTCGCGCGCCCCGCGCAACTGTAAATAGTATCATTTGTCTATAAAATTGTTATAAGTACACCTCTGCATAACACTGTATCCTTATTAACGTATAAGAGAATAAAAAAAGAAAGAAATGTGGATCAATTTACAACAAATAGCTTTATTAAGTGTAGCAGAAAAGATTTAAAGGAGCACAGGATTTAAAGGAACACAATATTAAAAAAAACTTTAACCTGCAAAACAAAAATATATAAAATAATTTGAGCTGAGCCCCTCTTTACGGAGCCTCGCACCCCCCCTGGGGGGCCCGCCCCACTATTTGAGAAGCACTGCTTTAATACATCTCATGCTAAACCTACTTAGTAAATATCCTGACATGTTCTGAAATGCTCCCTATTTTTGCACACTGTTCAGATTGTTAGCTCGTGACATGAATAAACCTCAACTACATTCCTTATCTAACCAAGGACATACCTACCTCTGTGCGAGAAGTGTGCTAGAGGATCACATGGACATCTTTGATGGGGGAAAATCACCCTGGCTTGTTCCTGGCTGAGCCCTTCAAAGGCATATTTTAAAGCTGGAACAGCATCAGGAATCTACTTATTTACTCAGGGAGTTGTAGAGAAAGGAACCTGCTGCCAAGAGATAGCATGATTGCAGATGGAAAACAATATCCTGGTTCAGATAAGTCTTCCTCTTTTGATAGCTGTCACTGAACTCAACTTGAACTTGAACTGTATTTGCAGCCTGTAAACCACAAGCCTCAAAAGGCCCAGGGGGTTTCTTCAGAGGGAAAGTTGGGGGCTTGAGGATAAAATTAACTTGAGTGGGTGGACAAACTATCGGTTCAGTGTGGTAGCACCTAGGCCAGAGCTCCAGGTAAAAAGGACCTTTTGGATGGCAATGAGAAGAACGACTGAGGCCCCTGGAAAAGTGCTGCCAGATTTGGGAACTTGGGCTGGAGCAGTGATGACTGAGTGCCGAAAGCATGCGTGTGCACACACACCCATAATGCAATGCACGCATGACTCCACTCCACGCATGCACGTGCAATACCCCCCGTGTGTGCCCTGTCCCCTGCACATGAATGTGCATCTCCTGCATACACCCTGTCCCCCGCGCATGCACAGTAATACCTGAAAACCAGCTGGCCGGCAGGAGGCACACATGTGCATGTGCAGCGGAACTGAGCTGGGGAGACGGCTTGCGTGCCCATAGAGAGGGTTCTGCATGCCATCTGTGGCACGCATATCATAGGTTCACCATCACAGGGCTAGAGGGACAGAGTAAGGGCTAAAAGGTAGCTTCCTATATAAAACAGTTTACTCAGCTAACACAGTAAGAAGTTGTGTTACAGCTACATCTCTCAATAGTAAATTCTCCCCTTTCCTCTCTATCCCATGAATCACCAGTCACTAATGCAGACAGCCTCTGAGTCATGGCTCTTAACATTAGTACTTAGGGCACATTCATGCTACAGGTTTAAACAAGCACCGCTTTATTACCTCTTCTCGGGGAATTCTAAGAATTTTATTTCATGGGATAAGAAAACAAGGATTTCTGAGGGCAAATTCTCTACACCAATTCTCTGGATTCTTTGGGGAAAGCTGGAGCAACAAAGGAAATCAAAGGATAACTCTGAAATGTGTTCACATTGCAGATGGAGATATAACGTAAGTGGCCTCAGCCATGTTGTACATGCAGCCTGTAGCCAAGCAGAGACAAAATTGTCCATCATTTCAGTTCTTGATCTAGAAAGGTTTTGCTGGCTTAGCACTTGGTGGAAAGATGGTACATGTAATGGGCAGTAAGAATAACCTTGAGAAGCAAGACGAAGAGCCACAACCAAGACAATGGTTGGATAAAAAAGAGCTTGAGTCCCAGACAAAAATGTAATTTAGAGAAAATGTTTCAGGCTGGACCCTCCCTAGTTCTCTTTAAGTTAAAGGGTTGGAGGAGAGGCCCATTCAGATTTATGATATTCTGTTACTGTAACCATATAATGAAATAATATTAGCATTCATAGTTTTCGTTTCCTAGTCTGTTCTGGTCTGACAGTATCAAAGGAACAAGAAAAAAAGCAACTTTAAGAAAAGTGACTTTGCTAAATGTAGGGTTGTCATTCTGCCATTGCAGAAACATAGCAGGGCTCATTATATGAAAATAACAGATAAATAAAAACCCACCTCTTTGTTGCTAGCTTTTGGTTGCCTGAATTTTTTCTTGCTCAAATGTGGCCAGGCTAGGAATGTTAAAGGGATAAAAATAATTGGAATGTCCTTTACTTAACTGATAAGTGTAATAATTCAGAATAGTTTGTGGCTCTAATCCGGGAGAACATACCCTGCTCTTCCCAAAGCCTTGGATACTGTTCTCTGACCCTTGCAAGGTATATTTATTTAATATGATAAAATGGGAATATTAAACAAATGTGGCACAATTCATTTAAATCAAAGTTATTTTTTGTCCTGAATCCACCCATTTTAGAGTGAACTATTTTTCAGGATTGTGGCCTGACCTATACATGGACCAAATAAGATAGTAGAACATCTAAGATGTTACCATCTACAGACAGAATATCACATTTTTAATGTCAATAAAGGAAGGAAAATATCCTAGCAAGAGGGAAAATTAGCACTGTAGTTTATACATAATATTATGTAACTAGCATGCATAATAACTATGTCCTTAACATTCTTCTTTTTATTCACTTCTTATGGCAAATCGCCATCCATACTATTGCCAAGAAAAAAATATAGACGTAGTCAGCAAGAATCAAATTCTCACCAGTATTGCTTATAGGAAAGTGTACATTTACTCACTGAGAAGCACTTGTCTATTAATGGAAATGTAGAGTATCTTTGATCCATAGATCTCCCTATTAAAATACTTGGGTCACACCCACTCACAAGATTCCTTACCAAAGCACAATAAAAGAATCGTTGCGGTCTACTATGAATGACTGCCAGCTCTTCTCCATAAAGTTTTGATTAGAGTTGGGCATAAATGACGTTTTGAAACTTCATTTCAAATTTGTAGACAATAAAACTAGGTGAACATTCTTTCAAAATTCCCCAATTTCTCAAGGGTAAGACTCAAGTTAGGTCAAAGTTTCATTTCTTTCTACTTCATGACTAGTTTATGGAGGACATGGTTCACAGAGAATTTTCCTGGATTACAAAGAATATTGGGAAAGAAATATATGTGAAAATGTCCGTTTGTGACCTACCTAACCAAACTATAGGCTTGTTTGGTAATTTACATGGAGGGCACTGAGACTTTCATTGTTGCTGTTTTTCTTTGGTTGGAATAAAAGGAAACAGTTTTCAGTGTTTTGAAGACCTTCAGGTAGAACATTTTAGTGATTCTTCTAGACTTGAAGAGGAACATTTGATTTTCTTGGATACTCAGTGAAAACTTGAAATGGCAGTAAAAAATGATCTTGTGATCTTGGCAAATGTTTAATCTTGCTACCCTTCAGTTTGGTTGTCAAGAACCTGATAGGTCAAAATCCATAATGTAAATAAATCACAATTTGTGCAAGCTTTACTTCCTAGATTTCCTAGAAGTGAAATAAGCAAAACAAAAATGGTTTGCAACCTGGAAATATTTTCAAAAATCAGCATTTAAGATTATTAAAGTGCAGATAATTAGAGAGCCAGTTTGGTCTAATGGTTAAGAGCAAAAAGCAGGAGACTGTGACTTTTACTCATTCTCTCTCAACCCAAACCACCTCTCAGGATTATTGTGGGGAAAATGGGAAAAGAAAAACGTGTTGAATATATTTGCTGCCTTTAGTTATTTGTAAAAATAATAAAGATAGGATAAAAATAAATAAATAAAAAATCTAGACATGAGATTTTCTATTCCTTTTCAAGAAAGAAAGCAGCTTCCTATCCAACATATACTTAGATACTTGATTTATGTTTCCCTTATCTCTTGATTTCTTTTTATAATTGTTGAGGTGATGAACCAGAAGGTTAATTTAGTTATTTTATTTTATTTGACTGTCGTTTTGTTTCTTTGTTTCGAAAACATTTTTAAAACTGCAGAAAGTGGTAATGAAGGGAACACATGGAACAATTCCATAATAATTCTGAAAAGTGATGTGCCAAAAAAGGAAAAACACTTTTTATCTGTAATTATATTTTTGAATATCTTCCAAAATTCATTGGTCATCATGGGTGGGTTATTGCTGTTCATGTGTTGCATTAGTTTCATGTTTGCTTGATATGGAACAGGAACACTTTTAAAGAAGTAACTTGGGAAAGGTCTCCACAGTTGGTACTATGTGTTAAAATCCCATTACTACTTTGGTAACTAATGTCAAAATACTAGACTAATGTCAAAAGTGACTAGAACACTTTTGGTAAATGTATCAGATCCATTTCTTTTATTAAATGCAGGCCCCACTTTATAATTTGCAATATTTTATCTTTTGAAATGATGGTAACAGTCTCCCCCAATATGCTTTCCTGCAAATGTGTTGGGATTACAATTCCCAGAATTCACAATATCGTGTAGAAAGGTACCCAACAACTTTAAACAGTTGGATCCTGTTAAGTGTAATAAAAAGACTTTGAAACTGTGTTAGAATAGTGGAAATACTGCTTTATACTGTTGTAGCTAATTATGACTTAAGCAAGTCTCACTCATGGATTGGGGATGAAATAAGGGAAATCATGGGAACAAGATGAAAAATCATGTTATTAGAGCATGGATTGTACCATGATTCAGGTTGGTGACCTGTGATTCAATAAAGCATGCTTTGAATGCCATTGTTAAAACATTAGATTCTGGGCAACGAGGTCTTGGATTTTTCCAACCCTGCAACCTGCAACCAAGAGTAACAAGTTCCTAGCACATGCTTGTATAGCTAGGACACAATGCTCTGTAACCATGGACCTCAAAGTGTCAAAAGTTTAAAAGGACATCAAGAGAGCTTGCGGCTTGTTACATAAAAGGGGCTGTTCTAAAGGAACAATTGCACTGAAGTGTAAAGAACTGGTGGGAACCACGCTGAAATGCCAAGCATGGCTGTGATTATCTAGTTGTAGGAAGTGAAGTGTGGAGATTAGAATGTTACATAAGAAAACAAATGAGCTGAATGAGTCAGGGGTTTGGGGAAGAATGAGTCACAGTCAGACGGAACCAAGCCAGGCATGCAAGTGGAGAACGGAAGGATCAAGGAAAAAAGAGAGCTCCTAAGCCCCCTGACTTGATGTCACTTCCAATGAAATCTGTGAGGCACAAGTCAGTCAGGTTTGTTTTTAGGGTTCAGAGGGAATCCAGTGGTCAGGGCAAGGAGGGGAAGCTGCAGCGGATGCCTTAAAAGAACAGTTTGCTTCAAGAAAGGGTCGTTCGGGACCTCAAAGCAGCTCACCCAGCATTTTACCACAGAACAACAAGCATGCTGCCAAAGTCAGCATCAGAAGGGACAAAACAGTATAAATAACTTCTCAAAGAAGCACTGGGTACATTTTTTGGCAAATGCAGAGAAATCACTGGCAATTAATGAACCTGATGGGAATGAGGACAATGAAATGCAAAATGATCTGTATTCAGCAGGGGGGAAAGGCAATAGGCTCCCTTCCCCCTCATACCCACATACCTTTTATATTCCTTTTGGCTATCTCATAAATCCTAGCACATAACCAAGCCATTTCAAAAGTACTTTTGAAACCTGTTCTCCATGATTATATTTTTAAAAAGTTTGTTAAAGTTTGCGTGGTGGATGCATCTCAAGTCTTGCATTGTTACAATAAAACATTCGTCTTGCACTGCGTTATGGGGTTTTTGCAGTGGGTGGTGAAACCTATAATAACCCTAAATGACCCTAAAGTTAAAGGGGGCCAAGCAGTTAAATATCTCTGGCTTGAGCTAGTTGGGCTGTTAACGTTTTATAAAGGTATTAAGAATCTTGCAAAGATATAAGGAAAGAATTAGAATATGTAGAGCTGTAAAGAAGGAAGATAAAAAAAGACATGTGCTGAGAAAAATAGAAGTTAGGAAGAGAAGATGCAGAATTGCTGTATCACTGAGATGGGCAGGATAAAAATGTAATAAAAGATGTAAGAGGGGGGGGAGAGAAAAAGAACTAAGAGAACAGCATAGAGACAGAGAAGAATTAGGGATGTGGGGGGAGTGGACTAGTCTGAGCTCATGATATTGTGTGTTTGATTATTGAGGCTATTTATTTTTATTCTGTTCCAGAATACATATTGAAAATTATAGCAGATCTGATATTTTCTATTTTAGATCTGTATAAATGGCTACAGCTCTGCATAATGATGGTTCATTTTCCCACTAGGAAGAATTCTTCCTTGTCCATTTTCCTTGCTCAAGCCATCCATTATTTTTTACTCCCTCCTCTCCATCCTGAGTTTCAGCAACTTTATCTATCTCTCTCATTAATCCATAGCATCCAGCAAACAGGGTTAAAACCACTGGAGAAAATATATGCTGACCACCCACCATTTTTCATCTTTAGGGTCTTTTAAATGCGAGAGGAATGAGCACCTTGTGTGGGAGAAGCTTCTCTTCATAGCAACCAATTAAAGGGAAAGAATATCACCAAACAAATGTATATAATATGTAATGAAAAATGTCAAACAGAAATTAGCAATGCATTTCTTTTTATTTGATGTGGGGAGAGGATCTTATTTGTTTGTTTCTCCAGATCTAGTGATATTTTGCTCTACTTACCATTGATTCTGGTTCTTACCATTTTTACCTTTAGTCCCAGTTAATTCTTTTATGAGATATTTCACCTGTGTGGAAAAAATAATTAGCTGTCACTAAAATTCTAGTCTAGGATTTTTTTGATTCTTCAATTAAAAAGAATCAATTTTACCTTGGCTACATCACTTGATTAAATTATTAGAAATCCGTTCTTAGATAAGCAAGTGGATAAACATTTATTTGCCTTACAATCATATTAAAATAATTCTTGATACATTGCATGTTGATTTATATCGTATATTTACACTTGAAGTAGCTAACAGTGATACAAGTAAAATAAAGTAAGACAATTAATAAATGGATCAAGCAACCTGCAGATCAGCCTCACATCAATACCTGGAAAGAGTCTAGAAAATATAATCAAGCAACGAATCTGAGAACACATAGAGGCAAACAAAGTCATAACCAGTAGCTAACATGTGTTTGTCAAAAACAGATCATGCCAGCCAAAACTTATTCATTCTTTGATAAAGTGGCAAAATTAGTGGACCAGCAAAATGCTGTGATTATAATATACTTGGACTTCAGTAAAGCATTTGATAAAGTAGACCACAGCCTACTTGATAAGATAGAAAATTAAAACATTGTTAAAACTACTATTAAAGCACATTAATAGCATATAGATACCTCCCATAAAACTGAATAATTAAATCAGTTTTTATGAATTAAAACCTGCCTGAATTAAAACACATTTGCCTGACAGGAGAAAGAAAAACAGTGATGGAAATAATCTAGCCTTTCTTCCCAAAAAAATCCATATCAATTGTTTCTCTTTTCTTTCTGAACATTTGAGATTTTTTATGCAGCAGTATTGCCATAATATCTTCTTTAAGAAAGACTTGTAAGGTTGTAATATGTGACCTCCCTCAATGACTCCCATAATACATGAAAGGAATGGTTTTATTTGAAAGATGATTAAGCAAGAGGTAAATATACCATATTAGTTTTTAATCCATGTGAAATAAAACAGAACCTTGTGACTTTATCAGATATTTCATTGAAAATGAGCAAAACCCAAAACTCATAATTTTAAATCATATTTTCAATAGGAGAGATGAGCTTGCTTGCTTACTTGTACCCAACTCCTAAAATCTGGGTTTTGCCTTAGGGACACTCAAGATCCTGTCATTCATTGAATTCAAAAAAGAGAAAACTTTTTCTAGTCTGAAATCAGCTTCTCTTAAACTGCTGCAGCTTGTACAACACTTAACAGTGCTCCTGGTGATCTTTTGCTCTCTCTTAGTGTCTTTTCTTTTATTACACTTTACTGCTTGTAACACACAGACACAGACCCTTGGCACTTCGTTCTTCATAATGCTGCTCCCTTTATATATGCGTGTGTGTTTTCAAGTCAGTGTTGACTCCTGGACAAAATTTGGAAAGTTGTCTGCCATTGCCTTCTTGGCTCATGGATCTAGTCTGGTGCCTGAACCACTACACCAAACTGGCTGTCAGATGAAATCTACCTTCCTGGAAACCATCCAAGTTAGGAAACACACAACTCCTTTAGTTAGTTTCTTTTATCTCATTTAGGAAGGCTATTTAAACACCATCCTTATTAGGCCTCTGTCTGAGAGTTAATATTATTCATACTACTACGAATGCCGTTCCCTTTTTTACAGTCAGATTGTTTTTTCTGAATTTATGAGTTTTGACTGAACAGTACAGCACAAATGCTTCAACAAGACAATGCAATGTAATGAATGTCATCTGCCTTGAGAAATTGTTTTGAGATGTGATTTATGGAAAATAGAAATAATCATGGTTATGAATTAGTGCTTTCAATAGATCATTTTAAAGGAATTGGAGGAAAGGAGGACCAAGCCTTGCCCTGCCATAAATTGCTGGCAGGCATCATCTTCTCTCTTTCTAATGTTGTTTCTCCATCCTTTTATTTCTTCCTTCTCTCTTTTGTGGTGTTTCTCCATTTCGGTCTTTCTGCCAAAGCTGGGGGAAAGGGGGGGACAAAGAACACATGCTTAGGAACAAATGCATTGTGTGAGGGTTTGTTTTAATATATTTGCAAAAACATGATTCAGAAGGACAGGGTGGTGTGAAAGCAGAAAGAAGTTTGTGTGTGAGAAAGGGGGAGGGTGATAGAAAGAGGAAGACTCTTCACTAACCTTTCTCCTTTTCTCATGTGAACTTGCTGGTGATTCTTATCTGTTTCACTCTCATGCACTCATAACATACCGTTATCTTTACATGCAGTGGAACAAGGTACTCGATTTCTGGGAATTATAAAAAATTAGTGTTGGCTGCAAATGAGAAATCACTACTCTGTTGTTATTAATGTTCTCCTACATTAAAAAAAAACATGCATGTTGCTTGAAAACAAGCATAATGGCAGGAAATAGGTTAAGCTAAAACTTGAATAAAGGACAATTTGGTGTAGTGGTTAAGGCACCAGGCTAGAAACCAGGAGGTGGTGAGTTCTAGTTCCCCTTTAGACATGAAGTCAGTTTGGTGCCCTTGAGTCACTCAGTTGCTCTGTGTCCTAAGAAGAAGGCAATAGCATACCATTTCCAAGAATATGCCAGAAAAACTGCAGGAAGCACAGCCACTCCATGAAACCTCAACTGCCTCATCCAAGCCCAGCAGCACAGTACAAAAGGTTGGCATATCGTGACTTTGGAACTGCATGAAACCCCTGAGCCACAGTGCAGTGCAAATCCCTTTGCAGTGCAAAGCCAAGCGCAGGTACGCAGCACAAAGGGGTTTCTTGATGCACTGCAGCTCTGGGACTGCAAGGAAATCTTTGAGCCACAGCACAACACAAATTCCTTTGTAATACAAAATCCAGCTTAGCCTAGCCCAGCAGTGCGGTGCAAAACTGCAATTGCCACACAAAGCTGCCGCTACTCCAACCTAGTTCCCAGCCAATCACCTTCACAACCTTGCACTCCGAGGTTCCTACCACCCTGTGCTTTGTTGCTCCTGCTGACCTTTGCCATCTTCTTGCTCACCCTGCTGACCAGGCATATCTGACCTGGCCCTTCACAAGGCAGCTAATGACCAGTGAGGTCATCTTCCTCAGGTCTTGCGAGGGAACCACTCAGAGGTGGTATTCAGCAGGTTCTGACCAGTTCTAGAGAACCAGTAGCAGAAATATTGAATAGTTTGGAGAACTGGTAAATACCATCTCTGACTGGCCCCACCTCCATCTATTCTCTGCCTCCCGAGTCCCAACTGATCAGGGGGAAATGGGGATTTTGCAGTAACCTTCCCTTGGAGTGGGGAGGGAATGGAGATTTTGCAGTATCCTTCCCCTGCCACGTCCACCAAGCTCTGCCCACCAAGCCATGCCAAGCCCGCAAAGCCACCGAACCAGTGGTAACAAAATTTGAATCCCTCCACTGGAACCATTGTGTGTGACTTGCGGGAAAAAAAGCTTATATGGCCACAACTGCCTCATGAAGGGACAGGCCAGACACATGTACAGTCGTCAGCTCTGGGAGCAAAAATACAGCCAAAATCAGGTAGGGCACAGGAGCCATGGAGTGCTAGAGATCATAGGAGCATAGATGGCAGAGAAAGATGGATGGGAGAAGTCGAAATGTCTCTGCAATTGTTGAGTGTAGGTCGGCTGCCAAGTGCCTGAATTTTGATCATGTGACATGGGGGCACTGCAATAACTGTAACTTTGGACTCCAACCATAAGTCCCTTCATTTACACTGCCATAAATTTGAATAGTTGCTGAACAAATAGTCATAAATTGAGGATTACCTGTACATGCATGTGCAGGTACACTAATATGTACTATGCAGGGGTTTTTTTTCAAAATGCAAGCCTCCCCCAGCCCTATTCATACATGCAAGCATACTAACTCTATAGTGCTTGCTTGCAAGATACATTCTCTCCCCTGTTTATCTCACACTCAACCCACCTGAGATATGATAGGCATTTTGCAAGTTAATAAAAATTCTGCATTCCCCCGTCTGTCATCTTTGTATTATTTTAAGCAGTACACCAGCTTTTAAGAACTGATAACAGCTATCAGTTCAAAGACCAAGGCAGGTCGGAAGAAAATTTATATCGAGCTGTCAGTTAGAAAGGAAGCATATTGGAAAAAATGCGGGTATTTGAAGTGAGAACTGGAGGGAGGAGCAAGTTTAAAGAACAAGGTCAAAACAGTTCAATTTGTGATTTGAGTCTTGTGGTCAACATTGTTTTCATTTTGCATGAGAAAGAATCCATTTTTTCTTTTCCATGGCTCCACCCGGAATCTGCCACTGGTCCCCAGTTCCTGAACAAATACAAAGAGTTCAACTGGGATTTGTAAACTAGTTTTAAGGAATTTGTTTATTCAGCTTAGAAACTTCCAGTTGGTTTTGAATGTCAGAAGGAAGTCATGTCATAGTACTGCATTAGATTATAGGAGGCATAAAACTGGGAAATAGCCTACAACCCACTACAGAGATACAGTCTGCTATAAGAGGAAAAGAGGAGGAAAACATTTTAATCCATTAAAGGGATGCTACTCCAAAGGGAGGATGAACCCCCAAAATCCTTCAGTAAACCAACAAACCTGTGCCTGCACTTTCAGGGAATAGTTATATTTTGTCCTTTTACATAACAATCTTCAAACATCGATCTGCCTTGGAGAAGAATAAAACCAAATATGCCACTATACCTCTTTTCCCTCAAAACTGAACACATTGGACTATAAACATAGCCAATATTGTGTTTCTGTGCAGGTATGACTGCAGAGAAAGTCAGCCACATCTATCAAATGAGATCCAGAATCCTACTTTCCTTGATTAGTATGATCTGAATAAAATTGCTTGGACTGTTTCATTGAGATAGTTAGTTGTTGTTTCAAGTAGATTTTATATATACCATATTGTTTTATGTGGGCCTTCTTAGCTGCTTTGAATCACCAATACTTGGCAGGTAAGTTGGCAAGTTTTTAACCCAAGAAATCTTTGTAGAAATCTCTGCCTACATCATCGTTTTATGAAACATGATGAAAAAAATGAAATTGAGAAAGACTACAAAAGAACTGGCAATGCCATGGACACAGAAATAGAGTGAGGAATGATTTATTCAGGATTTCAATTATGACTTTCTTTGACTAATGTTGGAATCAGACCTTGGTAGTAACATCTTTGTAGTTTGAAGAAAAATACAAAAGTTATAATGACCTTTCCAAAGTTCATAACATGTCATTTTCTTTCCTTCTTTGTAAAAGATATTGATGAATGTACCACCAGTGGCCACACCTGTAGGTCAGATCAGGTCTGTGTCAACTTAAGGGGATCATTCACCTGCCAGTGCCGAACTGGGTATCAAAAACGAGGAGACCAGTGTTTTGGTAAGTACCACACTGCAAAATATATTTTGTGGGGTTTGTGGCTGAAGCAGCCAGCAACACTGAAGCACCACAATTCCCTTGGGAGTAATAGGTCCCAATATTCTGCAAGTGATCCCATTTGATGACCATTTGTTAACAAAGTGAAAAATTACAGACATGGGAGTTTTAGTAGTATATAGTATAGGTGGCCATATATAGGTTTTTGCAATGAAATAAATAAATAAATGGACACACGTGTGGGAAATAACAGGTTTGCTGTTACTCAACCTCTGCAGTCAGTAGAGTGGTTGCATTCATGAGGATGATGAAAGTTGTAGTTAACACACATGAAGGATAGGTAGTTGTGAAAAGCTACTACAAGGTTTAAGATGGAAAGCTTTTAAGAGGACTGTGCATTGAAACATTTCAAAAAAATAAATTCAACATGTAGAAGCATGTAAAAGCACCTATTTTCAAATAGTTAAAGCAGTCACATGGACTCTACATGTTTGTGCCTGCGCATAAGAAGGTAGCTGCTAAACCAGTACATGGACTTTGCAAATGACAGACCCAGACGCATTACCAATTCAAAAATAGGTTCTTTATTTGCTGTCTCATGCACTATGAAGCACATATGTCAGATATTTTGCCCAGCATCTCTCTGAACTGCTTGATGTTTGAGGATAATTTTAATTTTGGGGTTTTAAATCCTTTTAAAAAATTCCATTCAGTGTCCTAATTTGATGAACTTGAAGAGAACCAGGCAGAGCTCAAGCAGTGACTTTTGACTGAGCTTTACAGAATGATCCCAGACCTAGCCCTAAAGGGCTGCTATAGGAAGGCTCCTATAGTGGAAAAATGTTTGTTACCCTCTCTGACCAGCACTACCGCTCTGCTGTTCCATATCAGTCTTTGGCTTTTTTTTTTAAGGAGTACAGGTAGTCCTCAACTTACGACCCCGCTTGAGCCCAACATTTCTGTTGCTAAATGTGACATTTGCCACATTTTACAGCCTTTCTTGGTACAATTGTTAAGTGAATCCCTGCAGTTGTTACGTTAGTAATACGGTTAAGTAATTCTGGCTTCTCCATTGACTTTGCTTGTCAGAAGAGGTGATCACATGACTCCAGGACGCTGCAAACATCATAAATATGAGTCAGTTGCCAGGCATCTGCATTTGGATCACAGGACAATGAAGATGCTGTAATGGTCTTAAGGGTGACAAATAGTCATAAGTCACTTTTTTCAGTGCCATTGTAACTTTGAACAGTCACTACATAGCAATAGCAATGGTACTTATCGCTTCACAGTGCTTTGCAGCCCTCTCTAAGTGGTTTACAGAGTCAGCATATTGCCCCCAACAGTCCACAACATTTACTGACCTCGGAAAGATGGAAGGCAAAGTCAACCTTGAGCCGGTGAGAATCAAACTGCTGGCAGTCAGCAGAGTCAGCTCCTCTGTTCTAAATTGTAAGTCTGTTGTAAGTTGAGGACTACCTGTATATGGAAATTAGCCTCCACTAAGAATGCCAAATGTATTCTTAAACTGAAAGCTGGTGTTGCACATTGATATTTTTCTTTGCAATATGCTACTTTTCTATTAAATTTTGTTTTAATGAAAAATACATAAAAGAGAATAAAAAAGGAGAGTGAGGGGCACCAAAGGGGGTGTTTGCAGATATTGCTGCTGATCATCTCCATGTATACAATTCCTATGATATTAAGATCATATGTGGCAGTTCGTTGTTTTTGTAACTTCATTTTTGGAATTATTTTTAAAATACTTCTGTTCTAATGGCAACATAGACATTGATGAATGCACGTTCCCTTCCTTTTGCCACCATCGATGTGTGAACAGTCCTGGTTCCTACCATTGCCATTGCAATGCTGGCTTTCAGTTAACTCCTGACAACCGCACATGTGCCGGTAAGGACAATTCTGTAGAAATTGTCATGTTTAATTTTTTTTTTACTGTCATATTTTCTATTTATATAAATGCAAGATGCATGGAATCCAATGAAGATAGCTATTTAAATGGAATATAAGATGGACAGTCACTTCAAGAAATGCAATCTTCAAAAATTCCTATATGTGATTTCATTTTTTTTCTTTTATAGAATAATAATAAAATGAAAAGGTGTTCTATATCAATAACAGTGATTTAGATTTAATAGTGATTTAGATTAGTGTGGACTGTTAAATTTATATATGTCTTAAAGTGTTGCTTTTATCCTGCCTTTGTGTGTGTATGATGCATTTCTTATTTCAGTTTCAAATAGCTTTCCATTAAGGATATTTTTTGTTATGAACATTTAGGGAACTAATTGAAGAGTAATTATAGAAGTATAAAAGCAATTGCTAAAATCTCCCCCTCCCCCCATATCTTCACCCAAAGTAATGTCATAATTTTAATTTTCCCAGAGTTCATAGAACTATTTCTGAAAAAGCTAACCAAGGGTCTCCAATATTGGTGGGTGGGTGGGCAGTGGGTACATTTGAAATGTTGAAAGTCTGTCAGGGGGCCATTTAAAGAAATGAGGGAGTAGCTTTCTTATTCCAAAAAAGACAAACACAGAGGAGGGGGGGTTGCTCAGCACAAAACATCCAGGTAGACCTCCTGCATTTTAATCTAGCTAGCATTTGTCTTAGTTCATCCCAATCTTAAACCCCCCCCCCCTTTTCCTATCAATGGGTGACTTTAGAGAATCAAGATCACGTGAAGTGTTAATACCACTTTATAATGCCTTGGTAAGGCCACACTTGGAATACTGCATTAAGTTCTGGTCGCCACGATGTAAAAAAGATGTGGAGACTCTAGAAAGAGTGCAGAGAAGAGCAACAAAGATGATTAGGGGACTGGAGACTAAAACATATGAAGAACGGTTGCAGGAACTGGGTATGTTTAGCTTAAGAGAAAGAAGGACTAGGGGAGACATGATAGCAGTGTTCCAATATCTCAGGGGTCGCCACAAAGAAGAGGGAGTCAAACTATTTTCCAAGGCACCTGAGGGTAGAACAAGAAGCAATGGGTGGAAACTAATGAAGGAGAGAAGCAACTTAGAACTGAGGAGAAACTTCCTGACAGTTAGAACAATTAATCAGTGGAACAGCTTGCCTCCAGAAGTTGTGAATGCCCCAACACTGGAAGTCTTTAAGAAGATGTTGGATAGCCATTTGTCTGGAACGGTATAGGGTTTCCTGCCTAGGCAGGGGGTTGGACTAGAAGACCTCCAAGGTCCCTTCCAACTCTACTATTGTATTGTATTGTATTAATAAGTATAGGACTTCCCATAACTTATGAGTAAATTTAAAATACTTAGGAAGTTCTGTGTCATATTGCATTGGGAATATTTTGGATTTGATATAATGAATATATAGAGCCAGTTTTATGTCCTGGTTAAGGTATCAGGCTAGAAACCAGGAGACTCTGAGTTCTACTCCTGCCTTAAACACAAAGCCAGCTGAGTGACCTTGGGCCAGTCACTTTCTTTGAACCACTGGAAGGAAGCAATAACAAACCACTACTGAAAAACCTTGCCAAGAAAATTGTAGGAACTTGTCCAGGCAGTCTTCAAGAGTTGGCCGTGATTGAATGGAATAAAAAAAATGGATATAATCACATATAACATGGATGTAATACAGTTTGCATATGAATAAAAACAACATTTCTGTAGAAAGGAGTCTGATTTCTTTATGTCTAAGATATGTTGTTTTAGAAAATATTTTTTTCCATCCCAGTTCCATTCAGATGCTTGGATTTCAAGTCTGAACCTATTAAAAATGCAATTATTGGAATTGAAATCGTAGGGAATGACTTGAGACTTTCATAGAAATATAGTGGTCATCTAAATATTTACAAACAGTAATATTAAATTTTATAGATTTGGGTGGTGGTGGAAATCTTCTGTTCATTTAAGTAGAAGTTACTTTCAAGTCTTGCAATTGATTAAATGTTGCATCTTTAATGAAAGTTGAATGGGAATAAAAGGGCAACTTTTGATTCATTAAATATTAAGATTGAGAGCTCAGTGCTAAGAAATTTGATGTGACTGAATTAATAATTTGGTTTTGTTGAATGACTGGTCTATGATCAGTGGTTATTTTTAAACAGACTTAATAAACCTGTGATAGAACCACACTATTGTGTGCAAAATGTTCCATGTTCATTCCTGGAATCTCACTTAACAGGATAAGATATGATGGAAGGAGGGTCACCATTATCTGCAAAACCAGTGGCAATCTGTGCAGGCAGCTATAGGCTGGTAAAATAATATAATTAAGTTTTTTGTATCGTAGAGCAGGGATCCCCAATCGCTGCGCTGCAACCACTACTGGGCAATGGCCAGTTTGAAACCGGGCTGCATAAGCGATCTCCATTCACTTGAGCAGAGGGCATACACACCTGCTGCTCACATCAATGGATCTGTGCACTTATGTGTGTACGTACCTGCCACTCACACACACACCCCAGCTGCTGGGCCAAGGTGAAAAGGTTGGAGACCAGTGTCATAAAGTCTTCCCAAGTACATCAAAGTATAAATCCTTGACCTATGTAATGAATACCTGTTTATCATTCACATTTTCAAACATTAATATGATTGAAATTATCTGCCCTTGACTTCTGGAAGGTTTTCATTCATTATTTTCTGTGTTAGTTAATATGCAGCATTGATTTTAATTGGTTTTATTTTTATTTGCATTTGTCTTGACAATCTTGGTGGCTTAATTTTTTTTCCCAATACACAAATAAGTACCAAGGTTTTATGTTTCATTTTCCATTTTATTTTTGACATAGACATTGCTCTCTGCCCCAGGTTTTAGTTTACAAACTAAAACTCAGGATATTTAATGAAAATGCCAACACTTAAAATTATTAATTTTTTCAACTACAGAGATAAAAAAACAAACAAAAATGTAAAAATAAATAAAAAGTAAATAAAATAAAAAGAAGTGCAAAGGAAAAGATATATAAAAAGGTTAATCCCCTTCCCTCCAAATAAGTATAAATAATTTGAGTAACTTAACACTTAACAAAGTCTAAAGTTAAGTTATATGTTTCCTTATAACATGTATTTATCACTAATAAATTATTTAATTCTTATGCCTGACTTGTTGCTTGGTTCATCATCTCAGGAAGAAATTTTATACTAATAATGAAATATATACTTGATTGTTAAAAGTTAAGTTTAATCCTGAAAAAACTTTATTTAAGGATGTTTTATGTTCTCCAATAAAATAGCAGTGAAATACCAGAAACAATATATAGTCCTCCCTCAACTGCAAAATACTGTGTCTTGCAGCTCTTTACTATCTGCCTATTATTAAGAAGCATGAAACAGACCTGGAGAAGAAATTGCATGGATTTCATTTCCTTAGTTCTCTTTATGAAATTGTCTATAATCTTTATATGGACATTAACTTTATTCTATATACCAAGCTTGGGGAACTTACAAAAAAATTGTACACAGAAAATTGTTCATGTTAGTGAAAAAGTGGGCTTGATTTCTAAAATGTACATACCTGTATGTAAGTTTAAAATATACAGTATGTAGATCAGGGATCATGCAAATCTAATGAATATACATAAATTATGAAAAAAAAATTACTGCATTCTTATGGTTTTGAAATTATATGATTATTTGGCAAAAAGACCAGCAGGTGCTTAATTTTTATTGTATACTTCTTCACTATCCAATAATACATTTAGGCTAAAATCCAAATGTCTTAAACACTTAAAACTACATTACAGCTTAGTCACCACTCTTAAAATAGCAATTTTAATTTAATTGGTTTGATTAACATTTTTATTTGACCTTATTGAGATGACAATTAATTACAAAAACCAAATCACAACTTAAAGTTAAAAAAAGTTCATCAGTTCCTCAGAGTTCATAATAATCTTAGTAAATCTCAGGAAACAAGATAGGATTATATGAATTTTTGAGTTCCCAGTTTTGTAGTTATGCCATATCTCATAGAGAAATTTGGAAGATGATACCCAGTACATCTGAGGTTTCCATTTAGCAGATGACTGCCATTTTATTTTTCATGAAAATATTTAGAACGCTGTATCCTAACAAATTCTCATTTCAAAATATTTTTTGAAGTAGAAGCTATAGTATTTGCACTTCTTATTCTCAAAATCTGCCTTATCTTAGCTCAAATATAGAAGTAGAATAGAATAATAGAATTGGAAGGGACCTTGGAGGTCTTCTAGTCCAAACCCCTGCTTAAACATTATATCATTTCAGGCAAATGGCTGCCCAATTTGGCTCTGGTTATGTTTTTGCCATAAACGTGGCAAGCTAGACTGAAGCAAATAAATAGATATAAGGATACAAAAACTTAACTGTAGAAAAACTAAGAAGCACCACAAATGAATACCAAGGATTGATGTGTCACTTATTTATTGAGATTGTATGCACAAACCCATAGCATAACAAATAACATGCAAAATTCAATTTAAAATAAATGTTTGTGGTTGTGTAGGTATATATTAAAATAGCCATAGTAAATAATGAAGATTAAAAAAACTAATCCTAGCAATTAAACAATTAAAATGCACCATAACATTCAGATTAATTACCTACCTACTTAATGTTATTACATACTATAAACATGATGTTCCATTAATATTAGTATAACAACACTTCAGCAGCACTTCAGTAGCTACATACAAAATGCTATTAGGCTCTCTGGAACAGCTCATCCTTAACCACTTTCTGGAAGGCACCACATTTGAAGCTAACCTATTATTTTAAAAAAGTTGGTCCATAATGAATGAGTGAAAAGCATTGTTAACTAGCTTCATCAAAATGTGAATATGTTAAGACATTTTCCCATTAAGATTGCATGGAAAAGGTTGATTCTGGTTAGAGAAGGCAACTTGAGGGTATTTTACTAAGGCCTTATAGGTGAAAACCAGCACTTTGAATTTCACTTTAAAGCCTGTTGGCAACCAATGCAGAGCAATCAATATCTCCCATCAAGCAAGCTTTTCCATTTGAATCAATTGTAGCTTCTAGTGGTCTTCAAGATCTTACTGCAGTAATCTAAACCTGTGACCATGAGGGCTTGAGTTACTATTGGTCTTCAGGCTTCAGAAAAAGGAATAACCAGTGCCCAGACAGAGCTTAGCAAACACCTTCCAGACTACAGCTCCCAACTGCCTATCTGGCAGTAACTGCAAGCCCAGAAGGACTCCCAAGTCACACACCTATTTCCTCGTGATAATACCTTTTTCCTCAAGAGATATCATCAAAGCTAATTAGGAATTTGCTTGGGTTCAACTTTGGTTGTTTCATCCCATCTAGTTCCTACCAACCTCCTGACACTGGGACAGATCTCCAGGTCAGACAAAGTAGAGAGCTTTGTGCTTTTGTGCTTTTAGTGATGACTCTTGGTAGCTGCCTAGACAAGTTTCCTGCAGTTTTCTTGGCAATATTTCAGAAGTTATTGGGGCTGAAAGAGTAACTGGCCCAAAATCACTCAGGGATTTGTGCTTAAGGCAAGACTAGAACTCATGGCATCCTAGTTTCTAGCCTTTTGCCTTAATCACTACACCAATAACCAATCCGACTTGTGACCTCCCACAGTAACTTCATGAAGATATTAAACAACAGGGAGATGTCAAAATCCTGCTACAGTATATCACATAAGAGAGAAGCTATGTGGCTGTGCTTTTCTCCGCTTATCACCATTGAGTGAAAGCACCGACTAAAGAAAGAAAAATCATTGCTCCAATGCCCAATGTTGGCAGGTGGCAAAAATGATACAATTGTCAGTAATATCAATGCCACTGAAAATCCAGAAGGAATAGAACAAGAATACTACCTGCATCTAAATCCCAACAAAGATTGATCCTTAGGGTAACCAGTGCCATTTCCACTCCATGGTGAATCCTAACTAAAAAGCATCTAGCTAATCCTCTTCTACTATGGTGCTTTGTAGACCAGGGGTCTCCAACCTTGGCAACTTTAAGCCTGGTGGACTTCAACTCCCAGAATTCTGGGAGTTGAAGTCCGCCAGGCTTAAAGATGCCAAGGTTGGAGACCCCTGTTGTAGACTACGTTCCCACCATCTTTCAATAACTTTTCCCCAAAAGGTAATGTTGTAAACTGTTTTTTAATTATCCAAATTGGCTTCTTCCAGCAAGGACCTCTAAAGGGAGGGACAAGTCACAGCTTTCCTCAGGCTACAAGCACCATCATGTTCCCTCCTGTCCACTATAGGAACCAAATTAAGCACAGATATAGTCATGAATGGCAGAGAGTATGCTACATAGTGCCTTAGCCATTTTATCAGAACCTAGAGCCAAAAAGAGTCCCAGCTAATGCCACAGGTGTTATCTCAGCCTTTGTAGTGTGTAAGGAAGAAGACTGACAAAAATATTAAGGTATCATTACCTAGGCAAAAAAAGCTGAAACATTTTTGAAGTCCAAACAGCAGCGTAACATTTGGAAGCAGCTCAGAAACATGCCTCTTTAATTCAGTGATGTATAAGAAGGAGGATGAGGTAAAGAACTTTGTAAGATTCTGTTATTCAATCTGCTATCCAATCTTAATAAAAGTAGTTTTAGTCTTCAGTGGTGTTCACTTCCTGGTGTGGTCTACTTAGTGGGAATGTCAGTCTTTGTATAGACCTTGCCGGAGAAGAGTTAAGATAGAACAAATCTAAGTGACTCTTTCAGCTAAATACTGGGCAAACTGGTGATGGATTAGATAGAAAGAGAGAGAGAAAGTTTGCTCACTTTTCCTAAGAAAGGAGCTCAAAATCATAATTTTGAAAAAATTATAATCAACAGCCCACCACTACAATAAAGGGGAAAAATGAAATGCTTTTGCCTCTCCTCCAACCACAGGGTAGAGCTGAATGTGGGCTTGTACCAGTGGTGGGATTAATCCAGTTCACACCACTTCAGGAGGACCGGTTGTTAACTTTCTGAGTAGTTTGGTGAACTGGTTGTTGGAAGAAATCATTAGGGCAGAGAACTGGTTGTTAAATTATTTGAATCCCACCACTGGCTTGTACCCATTCTCAGTCAAGTTGAGGTTTTGTGTTCCTACTTCATTGCTTTAGGTATTGCATTTGGTACTTCATCTCCAAGAAACCAAAGGAAATTGGGATACGGTTAAAACCACTGAGGTATACTCATCAGCCTTGGTTATTTTCTGTTCCAAGTAGTTCACTGCTGAATGAAATTAACAAACTGCAGGGAAATTCCCCCTCCCCCCCCCCCCAATGTTATGCTAGAAGCTATTCAGATCCATAAAGCACCTGGATCAACTTTACTTCTAATTATATAAGCCACTATGTGTATGCATAAAATACCCAGCCATTTTAATTTGAGAAAGGAAGCAAAACTAAGGAGGTGAGAATAGTCCATACTTAGGAGGGTGGCGTTTCACTCCCTGTCCATATAAATTGATTTAAAGTGAACAAGCATGTATAGTACACAAAGAATATGATTAATATGTTCCAAAATGGTTCAAGAAAAGATCAAAATGCCACATTTGTCTTGTTTTCTTCTCAGACATAAATGAGTGTGAAACCGGCAACCCCTGTGCCCAACTGTGCTACAATATAGTTGGTTCTTTCTTATGCCAGTGCAATCAAGGCTTTGAGTTAAGCCCAGATAGAATCAGCTGTGATGGTGAGTAGCTGTTCAGCTTGATGAAGTTCTCAAACAACAGGGATGGGAAGGAATTTTTGAGTAGAACGTGTTCACTGTTAGTAATATGCAAAGAAGCATCTTGCAGGTTCATTTCTTCTCCTTCCTAATCAGGAGCTTGATATCTTCTTTAGGCAATAGTAGTAACTCTTATCATACACAAGCAAACATAAGCACACTGGAGTCTTATATAACCTAATTTGTTCATGGTATGATTTCAGTAGCCATGGAAGATAGATACTAATCTGGAAACTCCACACAATTACAATTTCCAGAATTCCCAGGAATTCTCATTTGAGAATTCCCAGAAATATAATCTCAGTGCCTCTTGGAGTTTTCCCCTTTGTTATCTCCTAGGGAAGAATAATTCTTCCTTGGCAAAGAAATTATATCATGAGCAAAATGGGTTAGAAGTAAGTAGAAAAAAGACCACTTCTGCACTTTGATTTTCCACTAACATTGTGCTGGGCTCCCACAATACTGTATGTCAAAAAATAGACAATCCATGTTATGGCTTAAAATATTGTTTCAACCAGACTAATATATTAGGCTCACATTCTTTGGCAAACTTTTGCAATTTAAAAAAAGATTTTAGAAGGCTGATTCTTTCACTAAAATCTTGTTTTTGAAAGGGCTTTTTTTTTTTTTTTTGCTTTCTTCTTGGTAGTAGTGATTCTATTCCTGTTCACGCACCTCATTCTTGCAGGCAGATGCAATTTTCTTCCAAAAACTGTCATAAAGTAGAAAGGAAGAAAAAGCCATTTGTATTTTGCAGCCCAAGTAACGAAGATAATAGGCAAGGAACAAGTTCAGTGTAAAAGCAGATGCTGAACCTTCAATAATTGGCTTAGAAAATGCCTCTGTTTTGCAGATGTTGATGAATGTAGAGCTTCTAACTTCCTGTGCCAATATCAGTGTGTCAATGAGCCAGGAAGATTCTCCTGCGCGTGTCCAGATGGATACCAGCTGGTCAGAGGAAGAAACTGTCAAGGTAAGTTCACATATGTGCAAAAGTAGTGATAATATTAACACTATTTTTTAAAAAAATTAAATCATACAAGTGATAAATCGTTGCTTAAGATAAAATGTTCTGTCTGTAATATAAAGTAAAAATCACCTAAGAGATGCCTGGTTTAAACCCAGCCTGGCAAAAATGTGCAACTATCACAGACCATTAATCTCCCACAGCAATACAGCATATTGAAAACCTTATTTGTTTTTTGTCTAAGACTGCAAAAATCAAGGCTAGGAAGGAGGAAGGAGAAATCAAGTCTAGTATGACTATTTAGTTTGGGAATCCCACTTAAAAGTAAATAAAAATATAGATGATATAGATGTAGATGTAAATAAAAATAACTATAAGAAGGCTTTCATTTCTGAGATAAACTATAGTAGATGAAGAATGAGGCAACCCTTAGATCTCTGAGGTCTGTTTTCTTTTTATGTGTACTTCATGATCCACATATGTGCAAAAGAGGAACTAACAAGGTGGTTTGCAGACTGCATCAAATAATTAAGCTCTAACTACTAAGATATTTTGCAGATTCAAAGATGCTTTTCAAAAGGTAACTGGATTTTCTTGGGTTTTTGCCTTGAAAACATTTCCCTTCTTATCCAAGAAGTTTCTTCAGTCCTGGCTAAAAGGTGGAGAATGAAAAAAAAAAAAAAACAAGAAAGTCCAGTTGCCTTTTAAAAAGCAATTTTGAGACAACCGTGGACCTGGATGTTTGAGAATTTCCATAGTCATTTGCAGATTCAAGTTTATGAATAACTCCAGGCTCAAAGATTGCAAATAGCAGAATTTATAGAACTTTTTTTACTTTTTTCCTTAATATAGATATAAATGAATGTGAAACACGCAATGAATGTCGAGAAGATGAGTTGTGTTCTAATTATCATGGTGGCTATCGCTGTTACCCAAGAAATCCTTGTCAGGAGCCTTACGTGCTTGCATCTGAAAAGTAAGAGAAGCTATCAACAGAGTTTCAAACTCAACACCGGTTTGCAATGGAACAAGAATGTTTTTCAATCATTGTGCTTTCTTTTACAGTCGCTGTATTTGTCCAGTATCTAATCCTCTTTGTCGGGACCTGCCATATTCCATTGTTCACAAATATATGAGCATCCAGTCAGAGAGGACTGTGCCATCTGATATCTTCCAAATTCAGGCAACCACAATTATTCCCAATACAATTAACACCTTCCGGATTAAATCTGGAAATGACAATGGAGACTTCTTTCTTAGAGTAAGTATTCTGTATGTTCTTCTGAAGTTTCTTTGATGCTCGAAGATGGAACTCAGCAAATATAATGCATGCCAAATTAAAGAGGCTAGAATCAACAGCTTCGTTATGAAGAACTATTTTGTCCCATTGTGTCATCTGATCACTCCTGAAGACATAATTCATGTTTTATGTTCTTCCCATGTTTTTACACAAAATAACTCTATTGTCAGATCTCAGGAATCAAAACACACAGTGATTCTTTAAAGCAGATTTCTTTGCTCCACAAAATAGACAAATCTTGCAAAACTGAAACAGACGGCAACCTACATCAAGCATTTAGACCAGGAGTTATTAAGGAGGGGCTGTTTTCAACCTCTTTCTCTTACATAAACTATCTGAACTGAGTTGTCTCTTACTCCTCTGGAGTGCTCTCCCTCCCTCCTGGGAATCCAGACTACATCTGTGCTGGGTTGACCCAGAGTTTCCCAGTGAACTTCCATGGCTGAGGGAGGATTGGAACCTGCCCTTGGTGGTCCTAACTTTAACACCTTAACCATTACAATAAACTGGATATACTGTATCTCTGTGTGTGAATATCTATATAGGAGTGTATACACTCTGACGATGATTTGGAAGAAATTTTTCCAATCTCATGCAAGCATAACACCTCTGTTATTAATTAAAGAAGCTAAATTTTAGAGTCATTAAAATGACCTAAAGCAGTGGTCTCTTTCACAGTGAAGCCTGGAAAAGGGATGTGATTGTTTTAATTAGTAGGAGAGAGAAAGTTGCACTCACACTTGTGTGAGGTCTGAAATATATTTTCTAAATCGTTTTCACATAAGCACGTATTTTGGGAAATTATTTATGGATGCATTGGCTGTACATGAACATTTTTTCCCTTCTTTCTTTCAGCAAACAAGCTCCGTGAGTGCAATGCTTGTGTTGGTCAAGCCATTAACAGGTCCACGAGAACAGATCATCGACCTGGAGCTGTTGACGGTCAACAACATAAACTATCGGTCAAGTTCAGTATTGAGGTTAACACTTATTGTGGGACCTTACTCTTTTTAGTCACTGAAATTAAGTAATTGGCAAGCACCTAGAGCAGTGTTTCTCAAACTTGGCGACTTTAAGTCCTGTGGACTTCAACTCCCAGAATTCCCCAGCCAGCTATGCTGGCTGGGGGATTCTGGGAGTTGAAGTCCACAAGACTTAAAGTCACCAAGTTTGAGAAACACTGACCTAGAGCAACCAAAGAAGCTTTCTTTTGAATGAAGCACTTATGATTTTATTTATAGATTTTACATGGTGTTTTTTAAAAGAAAAAACTCTATTAAGGAAATCAGTAATTGTAATCATGCTATTACACAATATAACCTGGATGTTGTCACCTTCTGTTGAGAAACTGCACCTCTAGCACACTTACAATAACTTGTACTCATTGCCATCCTATAGCATAGCAGCTCTTTTCTGAAAAAAATGCATGGAGGGAATGAGCCAAATTGCATTCTTACTCAGCTCCTGCTTCGCTGTGATTACTAGAAGTTGTAATCAACTTCAATGTGTGTGTGGGGGGGGGGGGGTCTAAGCAAGCAGAATTTTCAATTTCATAGAAACATCTTACTTTTGACACCTACATACTCATTCATACATTCAGCAATCAAAGCTGAGTTGTGGGGTTAGACCATAAATATAGTTTATGTAATTTAAAAAAAAAAGCCTTCATACATTTTCAAAATAACTTGGAAACTAACCTTGTATTCAGTTGTGATATTCAGGGCATATGTGCAAATATTTAACCCAATACTACAATAGTACTACTTTTATCCAGTGAAATAGTATTGTAATCCAGTATGCCAATCCTTTGCTTGCAATGGCTCCATTTATTTCAACAGAGTAAAATCAATCAACATAAGGATGAAATAAGCCAGCTGTTAAGAAAAAGGGTTTCACGTGTTCTTAACAAAGTGGCCCAGACCAAAAAGAGCCATTTTATTATTCATTGACAGTAAACTCAATAGGATCTTGACAGGAACTACATACACATAGAGGGAAGTAAACACTGGGGTACCCCAAGTAAGCAATGGGGCACCCTAAAATTTTAGGTCCAATACTCTTCAATATCTTCATAAATGATCTAGACAAGGAAATTGAAGGGGAACTCATCAAATCTGCAGAGAACACTAGGGTGACAGGAATAGCCAAGTCTCCAGAAGACAAGCTCAAGATCCAAAAAGATTTTGACAGACTTGAATACTGGGCCTATCCAACAAAATGAAATTCAACATAGATAAAAGTAAGGTTTTACACAGGTAAGAAAAAACAACTGAATAGCAGAGATGGTATTCAGCAGGTTCTGACCAGTTCTAGAAAACTGGTAGCAAAAATTTTGAGTATGTCAGATAACCGGTAAATACCACATCTGACTGGCCCCACCCATCCATCCTCTGCCTCCCAAGTCCCAGCTGATCAGGAGGAAATAGGGATTTTGCAGTAACCTTCCCCTGGAGTGGGATGGTAATGGAGATTTTACAGTATCCTTCCCCTGCCATACCTACCAAGCCACACCCACAGAACCGGTAGTAAAAACATTTGGATCCCACCACTGCTGTATAGATATAGAGTAGCTGAAACTTGGGCGTAATGCCAGTAACTACAAGAGAGACCTTGAACTCTTAGTGGACAACCACTTAAATATGAACCAATATGGTGTGGCAGCAGCCAAAACAGCCAATGCAATCCTAAACTGCAGCACAGCTTTACAAAACCTTAGTAAGAACACACTTGGAATACTGCATCCAGTTCTGTCACCACAATATAAAAAAAGAGTACAGAGAAGAGCAACAGAAATGATTAGGGGGCTAAAAGTTACGAAGAACGGTTACAGAATTTGAGTGTGACTAGTCTAATAAAAATAAGGAGTTGGGAGGGGCATAATAGCACTATTCCAATATTTGAGCAGCTCCTACAAAGATGAGGGGGTTAAACTATTTTCCAAAGCACCAAAAGGCAATACAAGAAACAATGGTTGGGAACTAACCAAGGAGAGAAGCAAGAACTAGAACTAAGGAGAAATTGCCTAACAGCGAGAGCAATTAACTGTTGGAATAGCTTGCCTTCAGAGGTTGTGTGTGTTCCACCACTGAAGGCTTTCTGGAGACTGGATAACCATTTATTTGAAATAATGTAGGGTCTTGAGTAGGGGGTTGGACTAGAAGACCTTGGAGATCTCTTCCAAATCTATTATATGTAGTTACTAAATGGCTACTCAATTAACTACCAGTGTCAGTAGTACATATATAGATGCATATACAGATACAGCCATCCAGTGCTCAAGGTTCTAGATTCTATACCTTTCAATTCTCTCACGTAGCAAAACTAGGAAAGAAACCCTGCCAGTGACAGTCAAAATATATATTGGGTTACACGGACAAATTCCTGCTTCACATGTGAAGGAATCACATATTTTTCTAACGTAAGTGAAACGCAGCAAATCATGCCAATAGGGGAAAGTAAAGTGCTTCTAGAGGGGGATTCTTGAAGTACCGTATTCCTTCAGGGCCCTATAGTGGAATATATAGACTCTTCTCTTAATATTAACCTGCATATTAAGGACATTTGAGCAATGTGTATTAGATACACCCCTTGCCGTTGTTCTTTTCAAGTGCCTTAACTTTAAAGAAAATAAAGAATTCTGTAGAGAGTTATTTGTTCTCATAGTGGAGGTTTTTTAAAAAAAAACCATAAAGATTAATAGGTATGATAAAAAAAGGAAATAGTTTGCACTTGGTGTTTCCTGAACAAAAGATACTGGGCAAATCTTTTCTACTTAAACATACCTCTCATTGATATTTTAACTTTTCCAAGAAAAATAGGATGTAAGGAGAAGTATTTGCCAAACATTAGTAAGCCTCTCAACCAAAACAATAAAAAAAAATCATTTGGAGAAATCATTTTGTATAAGTACTATTGTTTGTACAGGAGCAACCGTTCAAGTCTCCAACAAAAAGATGGGGAGAAGTAGATATGTGTTTGTATCTACTAAGATCTTCCAATCTAAAAAACAGCTGTTTTTATCTTATTTCTTTTTTTAAATCCTGTTTGGCTCTGGTTTTTCTATTTTTAAAGTTGAGGTCCAAGAGTTAGCTTCTCTTGATAAAGTTTTCTACAATATGACATTAGTCAACCGATATATCTGTTTTATAACTCAGAATTGTGATTCTAAATATATGGTGTTTAGCAAAAGAAAAGTGTAATAGGACCTCGAGTTAAAAGCATTCTTTTGTATTTTGTAAAGACTTCTCTTGCTTCTTATCTAAAAATCATAACAAAGAACTCTTTGATGTACATTTTTCTAAAAAAATAAATAAATAAAAGAACATATCTTTTAGTGGATTCATTTTGTCTTGCAAGTTAAGCTAAAGGACAGCTCAAAGAAACCAGATCGGTGGCTGGTGTATGTCATTAATTTTACAGGGATGCACAAGTTCATGCTGGCTATTGTCTAACTGTCTTTTAGTAGCAGAATGCATAATCTCATGTAAAGTGGAAAAAAAGTTATAGGGAGCATGGTTAGAAAAGTATGTGCTGTAAACATTTTAATTAAAATAATCATTAATACTCTCTAATAAAATATTGTTTCCACTAACCTAGAATATAGTCTGAATCAGTTCAGATAGTTACTGTAATTCCGCGATCGGCAACATGATGATGTCCATCACTTTAATGGGCTGAAAGCAATTCCAAATGAAGTTTTGGCTCCCGGCAACTGTCTAACTTTTGTTCCCTATCTGAACCCCCCTCCAAAAAAATAAAGATGGTGGTCTGTGTATCATTATTGTGCAATTATATAACATGAGGGAGAAAAGCAGGCTGAAGTGGGGTGGAAGGGGAGTAAGAAATGGATGGATCCAAATAGCAGGTCCTACTGAAGGGGGAAGCAAGGGAATGGCAGCATGGAAACCAAGAGAACACCAGACACATCTGAGGGGAGAATCAGAGGTTGCTAAGGAAAAGTCAAGAAATTAAAAGACGCTTGGTCCTGGGGAGGAAAGCTAAGGAAAATCTAGATAGCATACAAAAAAGCAGAGACATCATCCTGCCAACAAAAGTGCATATAGTCAAGGCTTTGGTTTTTCCAATTGCAATGTATGGATGTGAAGGTTGGACCATAAGAAAGGCTGAGCGCCAAAGAATTGAGGCCTTTGAACTATGGTGCTGGAGAAGACTCCTGTGAGTCCCTTGGATTGCAAGGCGATCAAACCGGTCAGTGCTAGAGGAGATCAACCCTGACTGCTCTTTAGAAGGCCAGATCCTGAAGATGAAACTCAAATACTTTGGCCACCTAATGAGAAGGAAGGACTCACCGGAGAAGAGCCTAATGCTGGGAAGGATGGAGGGCAAAAGAAGAAGAGGACGACAGAAAGAGGTGGTTGGATAGAGTCATCAAAACAATAGGCATGAGCTTAAATGGACTCCAGAGGATGGTAGGGGACAGGAAGGCCTGGAGGAACGTTGTCCATGGGATTGTGATGGGTCGGACATGACTTCAGAATTAACAACAAGAAGGAAAGGAGGAACACTAGGCTGGAGGATGACTGCAGAAAACCAATAGCATCTAGCAAAGAAAATGGGCATTTGTGGGTCAGCCTGACATGAGGGAGAGGACCTGGGAAAGTCAAGACTGATAGGAGGATAGCTGCAGAGATGGAAGGATGGAGGAAGAAAGCATTGAAGGTATATGATTGTGTAATATGACAATTGATACACAAGGGATGAACATTTGTGCAGCCTTTATTTCAGCAGATGTTTGGATGCCTTTTGGTGTTTTCATAACTATTTTCTTTTTAAGGTTTATTTTAATTTTAAAAAATAAGTTACATCCATTTTTGCTTGTCCACATCCCACCTCCCCGATATTCTATGAGACTTAGCTGCTATTCTCAGTTTTAAGAAGGCCATTCCCTTAGGCTGTAACTCTGGTATTTTTAGTTGTGGCATTCTAAAACAGCCAGAGTTTTATTTCAGGAATGGTCCTTAGCCCCAAATGGTTCCTTGAATTTTTTTAGAAAATAAAAATGTTGGGAGCATTTGTTTAGAAATAAAACCTAGAGCGTAGACAAAAAGCAACACCAAAGAAAATCAGGGTGGCAGGGGTGGGGCGGGGTGGGGTGGCTACTGATTGTGACAACCAAAACTGGTAAATTGGAGCTTTTAAACTCAATTCCCCTTGGCAACCATTTTGTGAAGATGCCCACCCAGAAACTAAAAATCTCCAGATTGTGCTGTAGCCAAAAGATGAGGCGTTTCTACAAATGCTGGGGGGGAAGTGATCTTTCTACCTTTGGTCCTATTTCTTCTCTGTTCTTATCCCTCACCTGATGATAAACTGCAGCTGTAATCCTACCCTTAAATTACTCCATCTCTGCAACATATAGGAAAGGAGAAATGACAATGGAATATGTGAAACAACAGAGCAGGGAGTACAAGGCTGTGAAAGTACCAAACTGCACAATGGTAGTCACATTTTAATATGTTTTAATATTGTTTTAAGCAATATTCATGTTTAGATTACAAATTATTTAGAGTGCCCTTATTGTTTGTGATTATGCCCTCGAGGCTTTTTAGATTAGAGCTCCAAAAATCCTTGTCCCTTGCATTATGCTTGCTTGGGGGGTGTTGCCATTTAAAAATCTGGGTGAGCCTTTTGGGCTTCCATCATGCCCAAAACCCATCTTTCAAAGGCAGTTTGAAGATTATTTGCAAAATAAATCAGTTCCATAATCAGTTCTATAAATATCCTGGGTTCCGTTACAGAGCTGGTTTTAGATTAGTACAGGTTCCTCACATGAGGATGTCCTTGTGGCTCATATTCTAGGTTGGAATGGTAAGATATGCATCTTCAAGTAGCAGATAAAATCTGGCTCTGTGCTACTTACTCCTTTAAGTGACTTAAGGAGTATGTGCAATTGACTTGAAATCTGCTCTGTGATTGCAACTGTTTTGAAATAACATAAAATTGTCCCTAAAGTACAGCATCTTCCCAGAAACCTGGATCGTGTCAGTAAAAATAAAATTCTTGAGTAAACAAGCCTGCTGTGGGCATAGTAACCAAGTTCATTCACTCTTCAGGACCACCTGAACATGAGTCCAGTGGGATTATTATGTTTGGACATCTTTAAAAACAGGAGTTTACTGTTGAAATCCATCACCATAGTAGCAGGCAGTTGCTTATGTTTTGAAAAGGCCAACCACGTTTCTAACTTTATAGCTCTTCAACTCAAATACAGAACAGCTGCTTGACTGATCATATGCTATGCATATGGGGGCCCACTAGGGATAAAGGCAACTCTTCATCAAATAACATTTAACGCCCTCTCATTTCCATCAAAAACCATAAACTCTGCTAGATGGCAAATCTCCACATTTCCCAGGTGGGGGAACACCTGCCTGATACAAAATTAAAGCACACAGCATCTGGTTGCTGTGAGGGGGAGGCACATCTTATTTCATCTGGCCCTCAGAACAAATTATGGTTGCTAGTGAAAGGAGAGAGGGTAAAAAGTCAAATGCTTTTTATAGTTAGGCAAAAACAGATGTTCAATGGAGCTGTTTATCTTGTATATACTTTATGTATATGTTAAAAAAAGACAGACCCTTTTAATAAAATACGAGTTCAAATTGTCTACAGTTCAGAATAGTATTCTGAGCATTGTACAGTTTATAATTTGGGTAATATATTTCCACCCACCATCACTCTGTCCTGTTCCAATCATTACTAGTGGACACAAGCTGAACAGGAGACAATAGAGGACTTTTCCCAGCCCTTTCTGTCCCCTTACTCTCAACTTTCGTAATTTTCAACCAGTAATACTGAGAATGTTGAGAAGTGTGATCCCAACACATGTAAAAAGCATCTGAATGCAGGACCTCTGGGTACAGTCCTCTGGGTACAGCCTCTGAACACCCCTTGTCCAATAGTCTAGAGACTCTAGAAACTTGAAAGGTCTTGACAAAGTCTTTTTACTACTCTTCTGGCCCAGCAGCACCAAACCTTGTATCTTCTATAGCAAAACAGTAGAGTACATTGGTCACCAATTCTACTTGAAGAATGGAATCTTAATATAACAGTTGCTCCATACACATCCAGGACCTTGCCCATGCAAACAGATTTATCAGTTTGCTTAGCGAAATGCCAGCATTTATCAGAGTATGTTTCATTTTTCATTTCCTTCTGGAGGATAACTGGCAGGTAATTCATATTTTCCATGTGGCAATGGCATACCTAGCATATTTGGGCCCTGAAGCTGATGGGGGCTAAGCAACAGCTGCAGGAACAGTAACAGAATGCAACCTGGTCCAGCCACACTACTGCCAGCCTGCCTTTCTCCATCTCAGTTACCTTTCTCCAAGCAGCTGTTTGATGTGCCGGCAGCAGAGATCCAACTTCCTACCCATGACCATCATGTTCTGGATAGGATACCATCTTCAGGCAATGTAGCTCATTATTATCAGTACCTGGAGTACAGCACACCCACTGCTCTGCCTTGGTATGCCACTGCAGTAAATCTATATTGTAAAACAGCAGTTCAACATTGCTGGTCTTTATGTGCACTATATAGATAGTAACCACAACTGAGGGCAGCAACTGGTCATTAAACAAAGCAAGTGCTAAATGAAAATGGGTCAGTGCTTATAATCTCCCTTCAGTTTTCCTTTGCTTTACTCATCTGCAAAGACTGTAAATGTGAGGATTGGTGGTAAAGTTGCTTTTTCATCACTGCTGTAAATGCAAATGATGGTTTAAAAAAGCAGTTGCTAAATGATGGCTACTTGCACTGCCAAATCGTTGGTGGGTTGCTTTCTGTCACCCAAAGGAGGCAATTGTGTTACTTTGCAATTAAGAACCAGGATTGAAAATCTTCCACTTAAAGGTATATGAACTTTTGCTTTTAAAATATGAGAGGTTAGGTCAGGTTAAAATAAAAAGGCCATTGAGTACTGTGAAGATATCATCAATGAGATTAGTCACATAGCAGTGCAAAAATGCTTTTGAGATTGTGGAGGGGGTGAAGCCAGCAAGTATGTAGAAGTACTCTGTGTCAGACTAAGAAATACAGTTATGTACATGGGCTGATTTGAATGGAAAAAATGGATAAATGTGAGCCGAGAAAACAGATAACAACGTTGTACAAACATAGCCATTTACTTAGGAGTTTCTGGGGAACCCTAAGGAATTACTGTACTAAATTACAAAACACACCCACACATACAGACACATTTTAAATGTTTTCCAAACATATTCAGGGTTATTGTTACAAACAAAGGAGATAGCTGAAAAGGGGAAGTGGTCTTGATTTGTGTCTGAATGAAAACAACTAGGTAGACCAATCTGACCTATTCTGACTTTTATTAATGGAGAAGGTAAAGTATTGGTAAAAGGCAAGCAAATTCAGAAATAAGTGTTGCACTGCACAATACTGAACAACTCTTCCAAATTTCTGAATATTAACTGCTTTTTCAATGGCTTGTTGCATCTTGGTTAGAGTATTTAATTGGAATATATTTGGATACATTACTATTATTACTATACAGCCAAAGACATGCTGTCCAGCACCATGGGCCCTGTATTAGCTAAATGCATACCATTTTAGAAGTAGCTTAGGGAACTCAAAACATCCAAGGCAGATACTTACATGTTTTAATTGCATCTTGCAGGAACTTCCCAAATTCATTGCAAAGCCAGTACCAACTTGATTAGTGAAACAGAGTTCAGGCTTGTCAAGTGAACATCTGGGCATGACTTCCTGGCCCTAGATAATTGTGACTCTGTGTGCATGTGTATCTTGTGCATCTATAATCTTCCAAAATTCAATAGGGATATTTTTTTAGAATTTTTTTTTACTTCAAATGATTTCTATGAAAGACTGCAACCAGCCATTTCATTCCTGTCCAATCAAGAACTGAGCTTTATATCTTAGAGCCCTTATCTTTTAATCCTAATATTTAATTAGTCTAGTTTTTTCTTTTGAGGGCTAAAAAAAAAAACCCACAAACAACTATAAAGATCTGGCAAAGGGACAGAGTGGGTAAACATGAAGAAACATGTTGAGGACTTTACTGAGAGGCCCGACTGTTTTATTCTTCCCCAAGTCATGAAACTCAAAAATAGAAACATGAAACTTTAATGGGAAAGAAGAATTCTGTCTTTGCTCTGGAATGCTTAAAAGGGAGAAGCCCTAAATTATCCAGTGCAATCTTTAACCAAGCACTAAATTTCATGGAATTTAGAAAAGTCTGTTATAGAGCCAGAGATCTAGTTATTGTTTTTCCCTCTGGATTTTTTTTATAACCATCCATAAAGTTTTCTTTTGAACCATGTTCACATAGTTCTGTCAGCAAGACAGTTCTAAAGGTAAACCTGGAAACTCCCTTGAGTGTTCACAATCAAGGAATGCCTGATGAAAATACACAGATGTCTTGGAGAAGACAAACCTGGACTTTGAAGAGGTACAGAATGGCCTCATAGGAGCTTATTGGCCAGGAGACGACCTATACCTTCCGAGGGATCAGCTAGGAATCTCCATTGCCTGTTCAGAACACCATCACTGTTTATGACATTAGATGTAAAGCATTGGCATCTTCAGCCAACCACCAAATAATGAAATGTATATTGCACCAATCTTTCATAAGTGTGTTAGTGTTACATGCAGGAACATAAAAGGTAGAAATTATGTTGTGACACGCATTGCAATATGTAGTCCCTTCTCCTGCATGGATTCCTATGTAAGAATGGACATGTAAGTCCACTGCTCTGCAGGACATTTCTTTTTATATCAAGGGCCACATCTCCCCAGAGATCAAGATTTTGAGCATGTATGCCAAATCCCAGTGTGATTAAAGCAATGGGGAAGTACAACAAAATGGATATGAGACACATATCTCCAGTATCCACTTCTTTCCCCTGTAGCAATCTATGGGGAAGGGAGAGACAGGTTTCCAGAGGTCTAAATCAATTATTTAATGGGGTTCTCCAAAATCCATCCAAAGCCACCATATGTTTGCATGGTCATTGAATAAGTGATTGCTAAATGAGGATCAACTGTAGATACTTCGCCTGCTATTCCCTGTTAGCCCATATAAATTCAGTGAAGCAATGCCATTTTGCATATACTTCCATGTTCTACAGCAAATTGCTGCCAGAATTCCCTTGCAATACTTATTGATTTGAGATCTTTAGGCATTAGAGTAAAATTGACAAGAATTTTCCTAGTTTCTCCTTCTAGCCAAAAGAGACAGGAAGAATGATACAGTTTTCTGTAAGGCTGGTAAACCATAGTCCAAATATAGCCTAGCTGACAGATATAGAAACAAATCCAATCTCTAACCAGGCAACTCACATTGATAAGACCCTTTTTTGGGGAATGTTATGAACATTTGATTTGAAAGAATTAGGAATATGTGAATAGTCTGGATATAGTTTGCATATATCAACCCAAACTACATTTCTGGAAAATAAACAGGCTTAATCCAGAGGTTACCCCCACCCCCCACCCTGGCTGTATGGCAAGCCATTTAGGTCTTTTTTCACCAAAGGCGCATTTGCAGAGGGCTGAGAGCATGCACGGAGGCGGCTCATGCAAGCGAAGCAAGCATGAGAGCACGCTCATATTTACAAACCGGTAGGGTAGGTAAGTGAATGCCACCCCTGGCTTATCAGCCTGTAACACAGTAATGTCTATTTAGCAGTCTGTACTACAACAGACTTCACATGAAATAAACCAAACTTCTATGATTTATGCCATTGCTATCATTATTTCATCACCCAAATGATATAAATTGATTCAAATTACATTGTTTTCATGTTATCAGTACACAAATGACATGAATTGGTGCAAATTGCATTATCTGCACAATGTACATAATGCCATGATACACATTGTGTGAATTGATAGGGTAACACACTTTCGTATGTAACAGACATTCATTGTAACATACACTCCATTTGTGTGATAAAACTAGATTTCATTGTAAAAATATTTTCTTGGAAACAAGCATGCAAACACAAAAATACACATACAGGAGAGTTTAGGTCAATCAATACTTCCATTCTTTTGTGGTTTTTTTAAGGTTCCTAATTTATCATTTTACAAATAATAATCCCATCCAACCCAGAACAGTCAAGTTCAGGTGCCAAGTTAGTTCAGTAGCATATAATACTAAAGGATTTTGGCTAATACTGTGACTAATTGGGAATGATGTTATTAGATCTTATAAAAGAAACAAGATTTCAGGCATAATCTGAAGACATATTCATCTAAGCAGAATTTTTCTGACACTTGAAGGTTTATGAACTATTTGACAAAAAATACAGCAAATAGGAAGATCAGTGACAATTTTCTAGGTTTACAGAATGGATCCTGTGTGGATCACTCTTTCCAGGAATCAGTGGGTGCATGTGATACAATACAATACAATACAATAGTAGAGTTGGAAGGGACCTTGGAGGTTTTCTAGTCCAACCCCCTGCCTAGGCAGGAAACCCTATACCGTTTCAGACAAATAGCTATCCAACATCTTCTTAAAGACTTCCAGTGTTGGGGCATTCACAACTTCTGGAGGCAAGCTGTTCCACTGATTAATTGTTCTGTCAGGAAATTTCTCCTCAGTTCTAAGTTGCTTCTCTCCTTGATTAGTTTCCACCCATTGCTTCTTGTTCTACCCTCCAGGTGCCTTGGAGAATAGTTTGACTCCCTCTTCTTTGTGGCAACCCCTGAGATATTGGAACAATGCTATCATGTCTCCCCTAGTCCTTCTTTCTCTTAAGCTAAACATACCCAGTTCCTGCAACCGTTCTTCATATGTTTTAGTCTCCAGTCCCCTAATCATCTTTGTTGCTCTTCTCTGCACTCTTTCTATAATCTCCACATCTTTTTTACATCGTGGCGACTAGAACTGAATGCAGTATTCCAAGTGTGGCCTCACCAAGGCATTATAAAGTGGTATTAACACTTCACATGATCTTGATTCTATCCCTCTTATTGATGCAGCCTAGAACTGTGTTGGCTTTTTTGGCAGCTGCTGCACACTGCTGGCTCATATTTAAATGGTTGTCCACTAGGACTCCAAGATCCCTTTCACAGTTATTACTACTGAGCAAGGTACCACCTATACTGTACCTGTGCATTCCATTTTTGTTGCCTAAATGTAGAACCTTACTTAACAACCTAAAAGTAAAGTATCTTTTGCATTAGGCTAAATACCTAAAGGCTACATGGAGACCATAGAGTTTTCTTGGCAACAGGATAGAAGTGGTTTATTGCTGCTTTTTCAGATGTGTTTCTGCATTCTGTTCTAACCCCAGTGTTCTCTGGAAGTACCCAATCAAAAGCCTAACCAGAATCCACCTTGCTTACCTTCTAAGCCCAAACAGGGTTATCTATGAGCTGTGACTTGATAATATGAACAGCTCTTTGTGGTTGTGATTGTTACTTTTGAGTCAGTGTTGACTCTTGGCAATTGCTTGGACATGTCCCTGCAGTTTTCTTGGCAAGGTTTTTAGAAGTGTTTGTCATTGACTTCTTCCTAGGAAGAAAGAGAGTGACAGGCCCAAAGTCATCCAGCTGGTTCCGTGCCTAAAGTAGGATTACATCTCATGGTCTCCTGATTTCTAGCCTGTTGCCTTAACCATTAAAAAGGCTGGCTCTTTTTTAGGGCTCTTCTAATGGCACAGAACAGCTTAACATTGATTTATCTTTGATTCTGGTTTCTCTGCCCTTTGGGCTTAAAAAAAGAGGTAGGCCAGCTGAAAAGTGATCTTCCTCTTGATTAGCCAGCAGCATCCACCAATCTCTTTTTTTAATTTTACCCACAATCAGTAAGGGCAGCATCATTGTTGCAGTGACCAAATAGGAAACGGCAATGAGGAAGCTGAATTTAGAGATTCAGCAGTTCTGGATAGTACTGGAACTTAGCAGTTTAGCCACTTGGCAAATTGCCTAATTAACAAGCGGTAGGAAAACAAGTCATCCCCAATGTACCTCATGCTAGAAAAGCCAGAATGAAGGATGCAAAATGTTTCTCTCCACCAAGGGCAGTCTAAATTATCATGGCCAATCCTAATAGCCACAGGAACTGCAGCTGCATGAGGTGGACCAAGAGAATTAATTGCTAAGAGGAACAATCACAAACCCTCAAGAATAATAAAAGTAGTAAAAACAACAAACAAATGCTACCAAGCGGCAGCAGCAAACTATCCCTCACTCCCTTAATAGATTTAATTGTGACATAATTAGCAGCATCCACCCAATAGAATTGGGTCCTCTGAACCAGTTAATATCACCATTCTGGGCAGAAAAAGATTGGTGTGTTTTCAAGAGACTGTAAAAACTATAAAAAACAGGTCTAACATTCTTTGAAAAAAAATTAGTAAACCTGTTTTGACAGGAGCACAGCTAAGATCTGGTACTGGGAAATGCCAATCTGGAAATACAAAGACAGATATCTCTGTGAAGGCCAGATGCCCAGTCCCTTCTGAGGCTCAAAGCAAAACCTCATAGACAACAGTTTCTAATGACCAGAGGAGAGAGCACATAGATATTGCAGAGACCAGTGTGGTCAGGGAATTCCTTGACTAAAGTTGAGCTCCCCAGCCAAGTTCCAGGCAGAGACTGTGGCCAAGGTACTGCTAAACTAGCCAGCTGTAGATGTTGTTATGCCCATTAAAGAGCTGAATAAGACTAACTGGCGAATTGGAAAGTTGGCATGGATGCAGGTAAGCGGGCCTGTGGCTGGTCAGTGCATTCCTCTCTGCTGGCTGGTAAATTGAGTGCTCCTTCTTTGGGTTTCCTGGCAAAGCCAAGATAGTCATAACTCTCACATCATTTGGAGGGGTGGGGGAATAAACAGAGCTTGAGTTTGGGAAAGGTAGAAGGATGGTTCTGCCTGGCAGCAGTCATGCCAATTGAGAATCTCAGCACTGTCTCTTCCAAGGGGAGGCTTTTAGTCATGCTGCTCTTTTCCTCACAAGTAGAATTCTGTACAGTTGATTTTAGGATAATACAGGCACCCCAGTTATTAGATGGGGTGAACGGATGACACAGGACTCAGACTTCAGTGACAACAAACATCTCTTTATTCGATAACTATGTATAGATCCAGCGCTGGCCTGTCTGACAGCTAGCCCTTTTATAGGGAACTGTCAGACGGCTCAGCCAATCGGCTTTAAGTATTTTCCCGCCGGAATGGAGGACCTTGGTGGAGCCTATTGCTCCAGTCTCAATATGTAACACTGGTACTGTTAAATAATTTCACATTTTTATCAAACCCTCTGAAGCTGGCAAGCTGAGAAAACAACAAACGTGCATTTCTCAATTACTTATAGGGTAATAGAATCTTGAAATCTTATCAAAGTAATTGTCTGCAGAGTTTACAGCTACTAGGGCAACGATGGCAAACCTTTTTTTGGCTCGTGTGCCATAAGCGGGAGGAGTGCAGAGGGGGGGTCCTGTGCGGGCGTGCCGCACCTATAATGCAATGTGCGACACACACCCCAGCGCGCATGCGCGTATGACAGGCATTCCCCCTCCCATTTTTTGCATGCTTTTTCCCCCTCCCCAGGCTCCTATAAAGCCTCTGAAGCCTCAGCAGAAAAAGCCTCCCCCACCCCCGGAGGCCTTCTGGAGGCTTCAGGAGCTTCCCTGAAGCCTTCGGAGCACAAAAAACTGGCCCTATGGGCAAACTGGAAATTCAGGAATGGACTTCCGGTTTGCTCATTTTAAGCCCTCCAGAGCCTTCAGGAGCCTTCCGGAGGCTTCCCTGAAGGCTCCAGAGGACGAAAAACTACCCCACGAGCAAACCGGAAGTGACTTTTGGAGTTCCACACTGCAGATTTATAAACCCTAGCAATCCTCACCACATGTCACGTGGTCTGGACTCCTCCATCTTTTAGGTACTGATTCAGTGGGATAAATCTATTTTCTATTAATACAGAGAGAGGTAAAATGGCTATTTGTTCATTATTTCAATATCATGTTTAACCTGATAACATATTTTATCCAGGGGTGAAATTCAGCAGGTTCTGACAGGTTCTGGAGAACCGGTAGCGTAAATTTTGAGTATTTTGGAGAACTGGTAAATGCCACCTCTGGCTGGCCTCAGAGGGGGGCGGAAATGGAAATTTTGCAATAACCTTACCCCTGGAGTGGAGAGGGAATGGGGATTTTGTAGTATCTTTCCCCTGCCATGCCCATCAAGCCACGTCCACAGAACCGGTAGTAAAAAAAAAAATGAATTTCATCACTGATTTCATCCCTCTTTTTCTATATCTTTTGGAGATGTTCATAATTTTTGTCTTATACATGCATGAGAAGAAAACAATTTCATTCCTTCTCTGCTTGGTAATCTGTCATTCAAATTATATCCCTCTCTTCGCTTAAAACCGTACCCATGGTATGAATCTGCCCTAAGGAATGTGTTCTACCATTGGTTGTGGCCTGTTCTGTTTGCTTTTTAGTAGTTCCTATTGACATGCCCAATAGTTAAATTTTGAAAAGGAGAACAGTTTCCTATCATCTTCCAGTCCCACCCTGCAGAGTGGAGGGCAAACATTTTTGCCTGGCAGGTAAGATTTATGAACTCTCTGCAGGTCTAACAAATGGCATTTATATTTTGGCACATTACTCAAGTGGCGGCTTTGGATTGGTTTATATTGGAACCAAAAAGCAAACCTTTTTCCCAGGTCTCTGTTCCTGGTCTAATGAAACAAAAGGGTTAGGCAGACAGAATGCATGTGTTTATTTAGCTTATCATTGTAAATTATTGCTCTATTTACTTGAGCAATTTAGCCTCGAATTTCAGTTTCAAAGGGATATAAGGCCTCATTCAGTTATTGTATATGTCTTTATTCTGTATTACACTGGTAGGATTCAAAAAAGAAATTACTGCCAGTTCTGTGGATGTGTTGTGGCTTGGTGGGTGTGGCTTGGTGGTCGTGGCAGGGGAAGGATACTGCAGAATCTCCATTTCCACCCCACTCCAGGGGAATGATATACTGCAAAATCTCCATTTACCTCCCCACCCCACTAACCTGCTTTCCAGCTCTGTTCTCCTGTGCGGGGCAACAGGAGAAGACCCAGCCGATCGGTTGGGATGCCTATAAGCTGGGACTCGGGAGGCAGCAAATAGATGGAGGTGAAGCCAGCCAAAGGTAGTATTTGCCAGTTTTCTGAACTACTCAAAATTTCCGCTACCGGTTTGCCAGAACCGGTCAGAATTGGCTAAATACCACCTATGATTGTGCATCACTTTGCCCCGTTTTTCCCTGGTCTTGTATTTTGTGTCTGATTAATGCAGTAGTGTTAAGTAAGTAAGCTCCCCGTTAGGAGAGCGAGTGTGCAGAGAAGCGTAATGAGAGTGGTATGGAAGAATAAACAAACCAGCATACAGAAACACCGAATATTATAAATAATAGTAGTTTACTATATGGAAATATAAAGGTATTCAGAGTTCAATTTAAAGTCCAAGTAATACACGGTTCAGTCAGTCAGTTAACAATGTTCTCAGTTAAGGAATGATCCTTCGAACACAGTCCAGTATCAAATAATCAGTTCAGCACACAAAGCAGCTAACAGTAGCAAAAACACAGTACCTCACGATACATCCACCGATCAGCTTCTAACAAACAGAGAGCTCACAGTCATTCTGGCTCCCTCTTATGGCTGCTTGAGGTAATAGCAACCAATCACATTACAGCAGTACTTAAAGCTACAGTACTACCATCATGGTTTATATATTGCTGACCCAACTGTTAGCTTACATTCATAACAAGTAGCTTTCAAATGTCCATGCACCCAGCAGAAGATAGGCTTATATAATATTAATGTTATCTCTTCACCTGAGAATCTGAAGCTTGGATATAATGGCCGGTTTAAAGTGATGGTGCCAAATGTTCATGCTTCTCATCTCATCACCTCTGGATAAAGGTTCTATCCCAGTAACTAATTAGGGCAGCGATGGCGAACCTTTTTTGGCTCGTGTGCCACAAGGGGGGGAGCGCAGGGGGGTCGTGTGCGGGCATGTTGCACCCATAATGCAACGTGCAACACCCCCCCAGTGTGCATGCACGCACAATGCGCGACCCCCCCCATTTTTACATGCTTTTTTCGCCCTCCCCAGGCTCCAGAGGATTTATAGGAGCCTGGGGAGGGTGAAAAGAGCCTCCCCCACCGGAGGCCCTCTGGAGGCTTCAGGGACCATCCGGAGGCTTCCCTGAAGCCTTCGGAGCACTTAAAACCACCCTCCGAGCAAACCAGAAGTGACTTCTGGGTTGCTCGGAGGATCGTTTTAAGCGCTCCGAAGGCATCAGGGAAGCCTCTGGACGGTCCCTGAAGCCTTCGGAACGCTTAAAACGACCCTCCGAGCAACCCGGAAGTCACTTCCGGTTTGCTCGGAGGGTGGTTTTAAGCATTCCGAAGGCTTTAGGGAAACCTCCGGACGGTCCCTGAAGCTTCTGGGGGGGCGGGGGGGCTCTTTTCGCCCTCCCCAGGTTCCTATAAAGCCTCTGGAGCCTGGGGAAGGCGAAGAATAGCTTCTAAAAAGGTGAACTTAGCTGGCCAGCGCGCGCATGCGCGCTGGCCAACTGACAGGGCAGCACCTCGTGTGCCCTGACAAATGGCTCCACGTGCCACTTGTGGCACACGTGCCATAGGTTCGCCATCACTGAATTAGGGTGTCAAAGGACATCATGACTGGGTGTTATAATAGCTTGAAATCTTGATATATATCTCTTGTTCCCATGGTTGGGAAACTTTCATTTCAAAGTAGCTGCACTCTCTGAAACTGACAGTCCAAATGAATAAAATCTGAATACTGAGAGTGTTTCAGCTAGTCTATGGCTGAAACTGGACAATTTTGCCTCTACTTGCTTTGTCCAAGCAGCTGTATTGCAAGGAAGGAGACACAAGGAACAGATTTGCAAACAGTAATAACAGATCTTTTTTATCCTGCTCTACAGTCTAGAGCATATTTAGCTAACCTTTTCTGTACTCAGTGCCCAAAGCTCCTGTGGCCAAAGCATCCTTACCCCCAAAATGCAATTCGCATGTGACCCCTGTGCATGTGCCCCACCCCCACATGCCCCACCCCTGCACATGCATGCACCTCCCCTCCCATGCACCTTCCCCACATTTATGGCAGAGACGACCAGCTGGCCGGCACGGAGGATCGCACGGTTGTGCGGCAGAGCTGAACTGGGGTAATGGCTCACATGCCCACAGAGTGGGCGTTGCATGCCACCTGTGGCACGCATGCCATAGGTTCACCATCACAGGAGTAGAGAGTTGGTCTCTGACAGAAAGCCACTTGAAGAGACTAGAAGCATTTAAAATGTGGATTTATAGACAGCTGTTATGTATAAGCTGGGTTGACAAAATCAGAAATAAGGAGGTGATAAGCCGCCTGGGAAAACCAAGGGAGATCATCAAAACCATTAAAAAGTGAAAGTTAGAATATTTCGGACATGTGATGCAACATCCAGAAAAATACGCCATACTTCACTTAATCCTTCAGGGAAAAATTGAAGGCAAACGAGATCCAGGCAGAAGAAGAGCATCATGGCTTCAAAGTCTAAGGGATTGATTTGGACAAAACTCAGCAGCACTTTTTCGTGTGGCTATCGATAAAAATAGGATCACCAACATGATCACCAATTCCCAATGATGGATATGGAACAAGAAGAAGAAGAAAGAATAACAGATCAGTCTTCTGTGCATTTTATACTGGATTCTGATGGGCTGGTCATCTGGTAGTACTCTTAACACCACAATTTATCATTATCCAGGTAAAGTATTCCAGGGTTTATCCAAACAATATCATTTCTATCCTTCCTCGTTCTTTTCATTGTTTTCTAGACAAAAATGTTAAGTCAAAATAAATGGAATTGTTCCATTTAAGTAAATGGAAATTGATTTAACTCCTAGTTATAGGCCATTCTAACAGTGATGTGCAGTCAGGGGAGGCAGGGGAGGCAGAGCCTCACTGCTCTCATCATGAAAAGAAAAAAAAGAAAAAAAATTATCCCCTTTTCTCTTTCATCTCTTTCTTGCGCGTGCAAACAAAATACTCCAGGATCACAGTGGCGGGGACAGCAACTCCTTCTGCTGCGCTGCAGAGAAGAGCCACGCTGTGCTCCTCAGCGCTAGCCTCAGATCAGCGCAAGCCGTGGTCCCCTTCCTGTTGGCTCAGGAAGGAGGGGAATGGGACCACGTGTGCAGGAGACTCCTCAGCGCCAGCCTCAGATCGGCGCAAGCCGTGGTCCTCTTCCTGCTGGCTCAGTTAACTTTTACAGCGTCTTTCTACAACAGAAAGCCACCGTTGCTGAACCCCTACACTGTCTCCTGGTAAAAAAAACACAGTGGACCTGGGGAAAAGCCGAGGCTGCCGCATTTGCCGCGGTAAAACGACTCCTGTCGGCGGATTCTTTCCTTGTCCAGTACAGCCAGACCCTGCCGTTGGTGCTGACCTGCGACGCTTCAACATTCGGCGTCAGTCCTATCCTCAGCCACCGCATGCCCAATGGAGCTGAAGCCCCCATAGCATTTTATTCCAGGACCCTATCTGCCACAGAACGGAACTACAGGCAGTTAGACCATGAGGCTTTGGCTGCTGTGGCTGAAGTAAAAAGATTTCACAAATACCTCTATGGGCGGGACTTTGAACTAATTACTGATCACAAACTGCTTTTGGGTTTGCTGGCTGGGGACAGACCAACTCCTGTGTCATTATCACCATGAATGACAAGATGGACTATTTTCTTAGCTGCCTACTCCTACCGGCTTGTTCATCAACCCGGCTCCACTTTGGGGCATGCCAACACGTTGCTTTGCTGCCCATTGCCAGAACTTCTTGCAGACCCTACCCCCGAGATGCCAGTCCTGCTTATTGACTGTTTAGAGACTGGTCCTGTCTTGTCAAGCGATGTTGCCCGCTACTCCGCAAAAGACTCCACTGTTAAACAAATTATGAACTGGGTGTGGAGGGGGTAGCCCAAGGGGCCTGTGGGGTCTGAGTTCAAAATGTATTTTTGTAAGCATGACGAATTGTCTGTTGTTAATGGCTGTTTACTGTGGGGGGACCAGGTCGTTGTACCACCCAAACTGCACATTGCAGTATTAGAGGCTTTACATGTAGGGCATCCTGGAATTGTCAGGATGAAGTCCCTGGCTAGGAGTTATGTGTGGTGGCCTAACATGGACAGGGAGATCGAAGAATGGGTGGCTACCTGCACACCATGCCAGGAGTCCAGACCAGCTCCCCCAGAGGCGCCCGCTAAAGAGTGGGAGCGTCCTCAAGCACCATGGTCTAGGGTGCACATAGACTTTGCTGGCCCAGTTCACAGCCAGACTTTCTTAGTAATTGTGGACGCCTACTCGAAGTGTTTAGAAGTAGTCCTGATGACCTCCACAACGTGGAGTGACCAGAAGTGGTCATCAAGGTACTACGGAGACTTTTCTCCACGCACGACCTGCCCGATGTATTGGTCTCTGACAACGGGCCCCAATTCATGGCCATGCCATTCGAGACCTTCCTAGCAGCCCAGGGAATTCGGCATGCCTTGGTCGCACCATTCCATCCGGCCTCCAATGGTCAGGCGGAGAGAATGGTGAGATCTGCAAAAGAAGCCCTCTCTAGGATGGGCCCGGGAGATTGGCAAACACGGGTTGACCATTATGTTAGGGTTCTAAATACCATGCAGAAATAAATCATTGTCCAAGGCGAAACATCCTTAATGGTGCAATTTATTCCACAGGCATGTTAGTACAGCTATGGAAATTTCAACTCTGGAAGTACATTCTCTAAGTTCAACCAGTTGAAAGTTCATGATCTCTCCCCACACCCACAAATCCATCACATGTTCCAATCATCATCTTCCACGCTGGCATGTACACCCATCTTCTTCCGGCCAGGTGTCGATGTGTGGAGACAAAAGATGACCTTGGCTTCTACAAAAGAATGTCAACAATCCATTCTACAATCCTACTCCTTTCTATTCCCCCCTCCCAACTACTACACTAATGAAACAGCATAGAAAATTATAAGAAAGTGTGGCAGGCCAAAGATCCTAAAAAGAATATAATTACAGGCCTGACAGGCGGCCTCTCCTCAAAAGAAAAACGTTTCCTGCAAAGAGAATAACATAAAAGTTAACATAACAAAATTAACCACCTCTTCTCCACCCAGGGGAACCCCTTGACTTCTCGGAAAACTTCCCATTGAATTGCTTTACTAACTTCTCCACTTTTAGGTTCCCACTGTTCACCCAATTAGCTTCAGACCAAGGGTAACCCTTCCAATGCACTAAGTACTGTAAGCAACCCCTATTCAGCCTGAAATCTACAATTTTTTCCACCTCAGATTGTGTTTCCCCTTCCATCACTAAAGGAGGAGATTGAGCTTGGGTGAATGCTCTTCTGTTAGACCCAATTACTGGTTTCAACAAGCTACAATGAAATTCTGGGTCAATTTCCCCTAGACTTCTGGGTAGACTGAGTTGAACTGTAACTGAGTTAACTATCTTCACTATTGGGAATGGACCTAGAAATTTTGGACCCAATTCCTTGCTAAGCATTTCTAATCTTATGTATTTGGTAGATACAAAAACATTGTCCCCCACACGGTAGGGGTTTAGGAGTGAGCGACGTTGATCATCTTGCTTCTGGTAGGCTTCTGCCGCAACTGCTAGAGCCTTTTTCGTATTCTCCCATCCTTTCTTTAGCATGTCCATCCATTCACTCAAAGACATGAAAGAAGGAGGTTCTCTAGGCAATTCAGGCATGGCAACAACTTCCATGCCACTGGTAATCTGGAAACCCGCTAATCCTCTGCTGCTGTGGACCGCATCGTTGTACGCCACTTCGGCGAAGGGTAGCAAGTCCGACCAGTTGTCTCGCTGATAGTCCACAAAACACCGGATGTATTGTTCCACCACCGCATTGGCTCCCTCTGCTGCGCCGTTCATGCTGGGATGAACCTCTGAGCTCAGTTCTTGTGTGGACCCAATAGATCTCAGGACCTCTCTCCAGAACCTGGCTGTGAACTGGACTCCGCGGTCTGAAATGATCCTCTTGGGTACTCCATGCAGGCGATAAATGTGTTTCACAAACATCTTCGCTAATTCGTTTGCGGATGGCAATCCTGAGCAAGCAATGAAGTGTGCCTGCTTAGAACCCAAATCAATAACCGTCCAAATTACTTTATGCCCACTGCTGTCTGGGAGTTCCATGATGAAGTCCATTGCGACCTCTTCCCATGGCCGTTTCGGGCTCTCTGCTGCAGGTGCTGTAGGTTCTGGGCTCTTGGATTCAATCATCCACGGCTGGCCTTGTTCCTCCTCCGAGGCCTCCCCCTTGGTATGACTCTTCGTCACCTGAAGTTTGGGGTCCTCTTCCAGAGGTCGGTTGGGCATTTCCCCCTCCGAGGCCTCCCCCTTAGTTGGACTCTTTGTCATCTTCAGTTGGGGATCCTCCTCTGGAGATTGTTTGCCCTTTTCCTCCTCCGAGGCCTCCCCCTTGGTAGGACACTTTGTCACTTTAAGTTGGAGATCCTCTTCCAGAGGCTGTTGGCCCAGATGACTTTGCTGTGCATCCATCTGGGGCCCTCTCTTAACCACCGTGGCAATTGGTACACACTTTTGTTCTTCGGCAATTCCCTCCTCCGAGGCCTCCCCCTTGGTAGGACTTTTCGCCACCTGAAGTTGGGGATCCTCTTCCAGAGGTCGTTTAGGCTTTTCCCCCTCTGAGGCCTCCCCCTTAGTTGGACTCTTTGTCACCTTAAGTTGGGGATCCTCCTCCGGAGATTGTCTGCCCTTTTCCTCTTCCGAGGCCTCCCCCTTGGTAGGACACTTCCTCACCTTAAGTTGGGGATCCTCTCCCAGAGGTTGTTGGCCCAGATGACTCTTCTGTGGTGGCATCTGGGACCCTCTCTTTACCGCCGTGGTGGTTGGTGCGCACGTTTGTGGCATTGGGGCTGGAGCCAAGCACTCTGACGCTCTGTGGCCAAGTTGACAATAATGGTGGCATTTAATTGGGCCCCACGAGGAATGGAACCTAGTTACATCTCTAAACTCAGGAACCGTTTCATCACACTGCCTTGCTCTCCAACTTGCAGCTGCCCCCTTGGTAAACCCTTCTTCCATGGTGGAGATTGCTTCTCTGTAGGAAGTTGGGGTAAGAACCACTTGGGGCCTTGCAGGCGCACATTTTCCCGCCATCCACAATGCAGGCCTCTGTTTGGTAATCCCATCTTCCATGGAGATTTCTTCTCTGTAGGAAGGTCTGGTAAGAACCTTTTTGGGCCTTGCAGGGGAGACTGGAACCGGTGGGGAGGTCAATCCCTCGGTTGGCCACTGCCCAGCTTTCTGCCATGGTGCCATCTGCTGAGGGAGGGCATGTGCCCACTGGCATCCCTCCCATCCATGACCTGGGGTTAAGACCCATCCCGGGGTTGCCTGCTTCACAGGTTGCAGCTCAACCAATGATGGCTGGCTAAGGGGTTTTACGTGACAAGTACCCTCCTGCTGGCTTGGAGGAGTTATGGGCCAAGTAGGTGCCCTCTGCTGGCTTGGAGCATTTCCCCATGCTGATGGCAAAGGAGTTTGTAAGTAGCATCTCTTCCATCCAAGTCCTGGGAGGAAAGCCCAATTTACTGCCCAATTTGCTTTACTGGTTGCAGCCCCATTTGTGGTGGCTTGCAAGTGACAGATGCTGGAAAAATTCCTTCTTCCTGCCTCCTTTGAAATTCCCATTTTGAAAGGGAATCTTTCTTCCAGCTAGTTGCATGGTGATAAGCCATTTTATTTATTGCTGTCTGGAAGGAGCCCAAACCTCCGTTCTAAGGGTGGTTTTTTTTCCCCCAATCTTGCTTCTAAGCTGGGGGGGAAGGAGGGGGAGCATGCACTCACAGTTTGCTGAAGAAGTTTTCTGAGATTTCCTTCGTCTTGTCGCGTCTCCTCCTGCATTCCTCCAGATGCAATTAAACTGGAAACAGCATTCCATTGCCTTTGAAGTTCCGTACTCCTCTTCTTATCACCAAAAGCTTCTCATTTATTCTTCGCTGATATTTACGCTGTCCCGGTCAGCATTGGGAATGCCGAGACCCACATCACCAGATCTTCCATCACCAGCCCTTCCCCCTTGATAGGGGGAGGGAGCTAGTGAAATATTTTTAAAGTAGAGAGTTGAAATAATGTTAGGGTTCTAAATACCATGCAGAAATAAATCATTGTCCAAGGGGAAACATCCTTAATGGTGCAATTTATTCCACAGGCATGTTAGTACAGCTATGGAAATTTCAACTCTGGAAGTACATTCTCTAAGTTCAACCAGTTGAAAGTTCATGATCTCTCCCCACACCCACAAATCCATCACATGTTCCAATCATCATCTTCCACGCTGGCATGTACACCCATCTTCTTCCGGCCAGGTGTCGATGTGTGGAGACAAAAGATGACCTTGGCTTCTACAAAAGAATGTCAACAATCCATTCTACAATCCTACTCCTTTCTATTCCCCCCTCCCAACTACTACACTAATGAAACAGCATAGAAAATTATAAGAAAGTGTGGCAGGCCAAAGATCCTAAAAAGAATATAATTACAGGCCTGACACATTACCTCCTAATTCAACACATCCCACCCAGTGCCACCACTGGGAGAAGCCCCTCTGAGCTTCTATGGGTCGCTGGCTAAGATCCCACTTAGACCGGTTACACCTGAATTATTCTGCCTCATCGCCTCCAGACTCCACAAGCAAAATTCAGAATTTTAGCATAGGGGAATCAATATACGCCCACAACTATGCCGGGGGAACCCTGTGGATTCCTGCCACAGTGATAGGCATCACTGGCCCACGCTCTTACATTCTAGAGCTCGAGGACGGTAGAAACTGGAGAAGGCACATTGATCAACTCCGTGGCCACCTCTCCAACTCCACACTTAGACCACCAGAGGTAACTCCTGCACAAGTTAGCCAAAGCCCTATCCAAACGGAGCAACTGCTCACTTCTCCTACAGTCAGCTCATGCCCGAGGGTACCGGAATACTTATCTGGTGGTGTTGCAGGCCCACAGCAAGCTCCGAGCGAACCAGCTCTAGAAGCTCCAGCCGCGGCCTGTGGAGGATTCCAGGAGCTTCCACCAAGCGGAGCTGTGGAGCAAACAGGTACGTCCAACCTGTCCAAGGAAACCCCTCCTACTGAACTGCGCAGGTCAGGCAGAGCTGCACGCCTACCTGCGTGACTACATCCCCAGTAGGATTGTTCCATCTAAGAGGGGAGGGTGTTAGATATCTACAATAGCAACTATGGTTTCCACCAAGGTCCTCTGTTCCAGCGGGAACAGAGGTTTGATTCTATTGGTTGAGCGGTCTGACAGCTCCCTATAAATGGGCTGCTGTCATACCCAGTGTTAGATCTGGGCAACGAGAGAACAGACTGCGGACACGAAGTGACTTAACAGCTCTTTATTAGTAGTAATAGTGATCCAGCTTGCTCTGTGGTCGGAGGGTTCCCCTTTTATAGGGATTGGGTACGCCTCTCGACCAATCAGAGCGATACCTGTTTCCCGCTGTAGCAGCGGACCAGAGAGGAGACTTGTACCGATATATGTTAATATCTAACACCCCTCCCCTCTTAGACGGAACATTGCGGTTTCTTATGTAGTCCTTAAGGTATGTTGGCGTTTGCCTTACTCGGGTGGAACGTCGCAGTTCGGGTTGGTCAGAAGTAGTTGTAGGATCAGTTGCTTTCTTTGTTTCGAGTTCTGAGGTTTGCAGGCTTTCGTTGCTTTGGCGTTCGGGGGTCTGCTCGCTTACGTTGCTTGGGGGTTGTTCCGTTTCGCGCTCGACCTCTTGTTCTGTCCTGGGCTCGCAGGTGTCGTAGCTCTCTGTGTTGGGGCTCTTGAGTGGCTGACTTTGCATCGGTAGGTAGCTTTCGTTCTCGGTTCGTAGGTCTGAGTGCGCCAGGCGACCCCGGAGTTGATCGATGTGCCTTTTCCAGTTCCGCCCATCTTCCAGTTCTAACAGATATGATCGTGGACCCGTGATGCCAATGACCTTTGCCGGCATCCACAATGTTCCCCCTGCATAGTTGTGGGCGTATACCGAATCCCCTATGCTAAAACTCCGAATTTTGCTTGTGGAGTCTGGGGGTGCTGTGGCAGAGTAATTGGGGTGAAGACGGTCCAGGTGAGACCGTAGACGGCGACCCATGAGCATTTCAGCGGGGCTCCTACCCGTCGTTGCGCTGGGGGTGATGTGCTGAATTAGGAGGTAATGGTCAATGCGTGTTTGCCAATCACCTGGACCCATCCTAGCGAGGGCCTCTTTTGCGGATTGCACCATCCTCTCCGCCTGTCCATTTGATGCCGGATGGAATGGCGCGACGAGGGCATGCCGAATTCCCTGACCTGCTAAGTACGTTTCGAATTGCATGGCCGTGAATTGGGGCCCGTTATCGGAGACCAAGAGGTCGGGCAAGCCATGAGTGGCGAAAAGTCGCCGTAGAACCTTAATGACTGCCTCTGCTGTGGTTGAAGTCATTAGGACTACTTCTAGCCATTTGGAGTATGCATCCACAACTATAAGGAAAGTCTGACCTTGAACTGGCCCTGCGAAGTCGATGTGTATTCTCGACCAGGGTGCTTTCGGCTTTTCCCATTCTGTGGCGGGCGCTTCCGGGGGTGCTGGTCTCGATTCTTGGCATGGATCGCAAGTGGCCACCCACTCCTCTATCTCTTTGTCCATGTTTGGCCACCAAACGTAACTTCTCGCTAAAGCCTTCATCCTAACGATCCCCGGATGCCCAACATGTAATGCATCTAACACATTTCTACGTAAGGCATAAGGAATAACAACTCGATCCCCCCACAATAAACAACCTTGTAACACTGAGAGTTCGTCCCGTTTCGACCAAAACACTTTGAATTCCGGGCCCACGTTTCCCTTCGGCCACCCCCTCCAAACCCAAGTTTGAACTTGCTTTATTATATTGTCTTTAGAGGAGAACCTTGCAACGTCGCAGGAAGAAACCGGTCCTGAGTCCAAACAGTCAATGAGCAACACCGGTACTTCGGGAGTGGGGTCTGGCCAAAGGTCCGGTAGTGGGCAACGGCTGAGTGCGTCTGCGTGTCCTAGAGTGGAGCCCGGTTGATGGATTAACTTGTATGAGTACGCAGCCAGGAAAACAGTCCACCTGGTCATGCGTGGAGAGAGGGAGACTGGAGTGGGGCGGTTTCCCGCCAAAAGTCCCAGCAGCGGTTTGTGATCTGTAATTAGTTCAAAATCGCGGCCGTAGAGGTATTCATGGAAACGTTTTACTCCAGCTACAGCAGCTAACGCTTCCCTGTCCATCTGGCTGTAGTTCCTCTCGGCCGATGAAAGAGTCCTAGAGTAGAAGGCGATGGGTGCTTCGTTCCCGTTAGGCATCCTGTGGTTGAGGACTGCGCCAACTCCAAAAGGTGATGCGTCGCAGGTCAATACCAGCGGTAGTGTCTGGCTGTATTGGACTAACAGTGAGTCAGTGGTGAGCAGGCGCTTTACTGCGGCAAAAGCTGCTGCTTCGGATCGTCCCCATCTCCATGGTGCGTTCCTCTGGAGTAGTCGATGTAATGGCTCAGCAACGGTCGCCTTCTGTCTCAGAAAAAAGCTGTAGAAGTTAAGTAGTCCGAGGAAGGCCTGCAACTCGGTCTGATTTCGTGGTGTGGGGGCATCCTGGATCGCCTTAATTTTCTTTGAAGTGGGGTGTATTCCCTGACCATCGATTCTATAACCCAGGAATTCTACGCTAGGCACATTAATTTGGCATTTTTCCTTTTTAAGGCGGAGACCCTTCTCTCTGATTCTGGCCAAAACAGTTCTGACTCTTTTATTTAATTGCTCCTCATTTGCAGCGGACACCAAGATGTCGTCGAAATAGGGGACGACTCCCGGTATCCCTTGCAAAAGTCGCTCCATGACGCTCTGGAACAACCCTGGAGCAATGCTTACGCCGAATTGTAGCCGGTTGCATTTGAATGCTCCTCTATCCTTATCTATTTTTGGGCGGAGTGCAAAAGGCACTCGTCTCGGTTTAAGTCGGATTGGCGCCACTTTGGGGTCTAAGTTGAATGAGATTGGTTTACCCACATACTTACCAAGACCGGGGCTGAACACATCCTCGAACTCCTTAAATATCTGCTCAGCGCTGCTGTTCTCCACGGCGTTGATCCCGGTGACTTCTAACCCCAAGGCTTCAAACCAATCTAGTCCTAGAAGGTTCTGTAACGGTGCGCTGGCGATGGTCACGGGCAGCTGGGCTACGATGTCTTTGAAGCGGATCTGGAATGTGCCTTGGCCCACGATGGGGACTCGGTTCCCCTGGTAGTCTCGAAGCAGGATGTCTGGAACGCGTAGTTGGCTCTTTTTGAGGCTAGGGATAGCCTGTTTCATGGATGCCCATGAAATGATCGTCAGGGACGATCCTTTGTCAACTTCCAGCTCGCAAGGTGAGCCCTCCAAGAGGACTGTGACTTTCAGCTTTTTAGGCCGCTTGGTGCGGACCTGACTTATTGTGGTGAGATACGTTCGCAATTCCTCTCTCTGGGTCAACTCTATCTCAGCATCTGTATCCTGAAAATACTCTCGTTGAGCGTCCTGATAGAACGCTCTCTCAGCTCTTTGTGTGTAATCTCTCTGGGGATACGCTCGCTCAGCTCTTTGGGGATTTTCTCTCTGGGTAAACATTTGTGGATTTCTCTCTGGGCGCCCTTTTTGATTTCGCCAAGCCCCTGGGTTGGGCTTCTGTTGGCGGTACATAGGTGGCTGCCGTGGGGCAGGGACTTCGCTCCGGCACACTCGTGCGATGTGCCCAAGTTTGTTACAGTGCGAACAAACAACGTTCCTGAACCTACAGGTAGACCGGGGGTGATTCCCTCCGCAGCTTGCGCAGGGTGGCAAACGGAATCCGGGTCTCCCCCCAGGCCTCATGTGACTGCTCCGCATCAGGTGACTGTCCTCGAACTCGGGATCCTCGTAGTCGGGGTTGGTGTCCTCGTAGTGAACTCTGGTGTGCCCGGGTGCTGGCTGGCTTGCGCTGAAACCGCGTTGTATGGTCACCGATGATTTCTCCGCTGACTCTGATGCCCTTGCTTCGTTGAGTGCTATCTGTAGGGTTAAATTTGGGTTTGCCAACAGCTTCTTTTGTAGCGAAATGTCTCTTAACCCACAGACAAATTGTGCCAGGATATGCTCGTCCAGATCCCTGAACTCGCAGTGAGTTGCTGCTTTACGCAGGGCTGCAACATATTGGTTGATTGATTCTCCCGCCTTCTGGTTCCGCGTGTTGAATTCCTGGCGGCATACGTGGCGGGAAGGTTTTGGCGCGTAATGAGTCTGTAGAGCCAGTTGCAACGCCGTCCATGATACCGCTTGTATCGGAGTAGGCGCGGTTAGGTCTCTGGCCGTGTTGAAGACCTCTTTTCCACAGTAGCCGAGGAAGATGTTTTTCTTTCGGGCGTCGGTTATCCCCGTGTATTCGTTTGCTTCGAGAAAGCAATCGAAACGAATCATGAATGCTTCCCATTCGTCGTTCGCTGGGTCGAACGGAGCGGGGGGAGTGTGCATCGCCATCTTCTCTAGTTTGAATTTGCCGCGCTGCGGTGTCCTGAGATGGCTGCCGGAATTTCTGCCGAATTCCTAGGCTGGATCAAATCCGGAGATTCTGAAGTAGCGTTCTTCGTCCTATCTGTCTCTCGATCCCACCTTCGTCACCAATGTTAGATCTGGGCAACGAGAGAACAGACTGCGGACACGAAGTGACTTAATAGCTCTTTATTAGTAGTAATAGTGATCCAGCTTGCTCTGTGGTCGGAGGGTTCCCCTTTTATAGGGATCGGGTACGCCTCTCGACCAATCAGAGCGATACCTGTTTCCCGCTGTAGCAGCGGACCAGAGAGGAGACTTGTACCGATATATGTTAATATCTAACACCCAGACTTTGCTGGATTGTTCACACTTGTTGTATTAAATAAAGAGCTGTTGCACTGTTAGCCTGTGTCTGCCTATCCATTGCCCGATCTAACACATGCAGTACTTCTTTTTTAGCTCAAGTTGTAGAAGGAATTGAGTGAAAAAGTTAGAGCTGAGAATCTGTCAGCATTATCCAAACATTATCTGTGTCATCTTCCTAACAAAGGTAGAGACTTACAAAAATTTGTGTGAATGAAAAAGAATTCCATGAGTTGGGCAGTTCTTTGCAACAGTCAGAGGCAAATCTGCACCCTTCACTTACTGTGAAGTCATCATAGTCTTTGGATTACCTATTCTTCCTTTCTGATTCTGCCTTGGTTTGTCTGAAGGTGCTTCCATATTGCACACACACACACCCAAAGCTATTTAAAAGCAATCTCGAGATTTTCACATTTGCCCACCTGAAATTCATAGAAAAAAGGATGAAAAATCAATATCTTTCCCAGGTTGCTGCAGGTTTTTCAGGGATGCAATTCCTCCCATTCCCAATGAAGGGAAAAGAAAGGAATCCTGAAGCTTTGTAAGCTTGCTCAACTTGTGCTGAAGAAAAGTGGGAAACAGACCATTTTTTGTCCATTTTTTTTCTTTTATCTGGGCTATTGCGATCAAACTGCAAAGCCTTCAAGCTATCATTTTCTTTACAGGGCCTGAAGCTCAGGAGTAGAAAAATGAAAGTGCAACAATTTAAGAAAAAAAACAGCTTTGTATGAGTTTCAACCACATTGCAACTGAATTAAAGCAGTTTGACTCAAACTGGCACAAAATCCTAAAATGGAAGTGCTCTGCAACCAAAACAAAGTTTGGATTTTGTCAGCAATGTGCAGCTCTGTAAAGCTTACTGGGATACTTTAATTTAGTTTGTAGATTGATGTGAGTCACTAGGAAAGCACATTTTATGGGTTATATTGTGCTGTATGGTAGTAACTCCAATACTGCCCAATACTGTTTAATACAGTAGTCACCAACTGGTGGTTTGTGGACCACTGGTGGTCCGTGAGAAAATTTTGGTGGTCCACAGAAAAGTTATTGCATTTTTATATTGCACTAAATTTTATTTATCTTTTTTAAAAATTCAGATTAGTGGTCCACAGGATTTAAAATTATGAAATTAGTGGTCCCTGAGGTCCGAAAGGGTGGTGACCCCCGGTTTAATACACCATTGAAATAAGCAAGCATTTAGCTGTAGCATTAAGAGAAGATTAACATGATAAAACCCTGAGTTTCTGCTACTAATCCAAAGAGGTAGGGTGTATTGTCTAATGTATTGGAATTTGAATTATTTCATTAGTAAATCAAGTTTCAGCATGGATTAAATTTACTTTAGAATATTTCTTTATGTCAAAGTCATGACAAGACATAGATTTTCAGTTATCCAAATATTTTGTCTATTTTATTTTCAGTGTGACTCCAAGAAAAATGAGATTTAATTTGTTTAGTCATTTTTTTTCAGCTTTGCAAGAGGAAACTACTTTCATTAATCAATTAATTAAAAACTCTTGATCAGATAGTTAGCTGATGATGCCACCTAATGGCTAAAAGAGGAGAGCTTTAATAAACATTACAATGTTTGAAATTCCGTTCAGTATGTTTCTTGTTCAAAAATCACACAAGCCTATATAATCACAAAGATATTTTAGAAGAATTATTTATCTCAAAGAGATTTATGTTGCTTTCAGGATCAAATTATTCTAAAACAACTTGCTATCAATCCATCACATGCAACAAGTAATACAAGATTAAAGTCTTTATGTCTCTAATTGCCAACAAGGGATGTTGAGTTTAGACTAACCAAGATCTTTAAGGCTTGTAATTTTCTAAACGAATCTTCCTCTAACTTCCTCTATTCATGCATGCTACACTTTGATATTTTCCAGCCAAACTTCCCAACACATCTGAAGAGCATCAGTTGAGGAAAACAGATTCAAACAATGGACTTCGTGGAGTAAAGGTTCACAATTTGTGATCTGAAGACCTCTGGTCAATCTAATTCACTCTTCCCCTCCCTACCCTGAGGGCTCTGCACATTTCTCAAGCAGTTTGGAGCCAGAATTTTTAAAAACTATTTATTTAATTTTTAAATCCTGTAGACATCACTTGATAATGGAGGAATGCCTACAGCTTCCATGTTGTTGATCCTGGCTGATATGATGCCAAGAAAAGGTCACAATAATGACAGAGTGCTTCCCATCAGAGAAAAAGTAGGGAAACACTGAACTAAGGCTTAGGTTATTTTTAATGTAAAGTAAAATAAATCAGCAACTGAGAGTCATATTGATTGCAATGGTGTAGAAGTGTATTTATTTAATTTCTAGGCTACCCAATTTTACTGTGACTCTGGGTGGTATAAATATAATTAAAATGATCTAGTAGATAATATCCTGAGGGGGGAAGCAATCATAATTTCACAACTCGAGCAACCCACACAGGGGGGGTGGGGGAGGCACTAGATATTCTAATCCAAGTTCTGGGATAAAAGCCAAGCTGAAGGTCTCATTTAAAGTAAGCTCTAAATGGGAACTATATGAATCTCTAGAGGATATCATTCCAGAGGGCAAGTGCTAAAATAGAGAAGGCACTATAAGTATATAAATAACGCTAATTCATGTCATCAATGAGTCTTGATCATACTATATATGGGGTCAATTTTATCTTTTATGATAGGCTAATTATGGCATTAGCTTGTAATATGGGGGATAAATCTATGATAAATAATTGCATATGTTCTTATCCCACTCACCATACTTTTCTGACTTTACTTATCCCTCTCTTCTTCTAATCTCTATTAACCCAGACAACCTATTTATATGTTTTTTTTTAAATCCCTGAAGACAGCAGAATATAGTTAATGAACAGATAATCTAGGTGCGGAAATATTTTTCTTTCTGGGTAGATCTAATTAAACACACTAAAAAAACACACAGCAGAGGACACTGATGTGATCTCATTGATTTTACATAAACAAGAGTGCAATTAAAACAGCTTCCCTATCCAACAAATGTCACTTATTGATCATCAGGTGTTGCTTGGAAGGGTGCTTTTGTTCCTTGGTTGGATGCAAACTCTATCCCATAATAGGATCTCAGAAGGAGGTGTGTTCAATTGGCTGTATTCACTGCTGAGAGGGATGGGAGCTGCAGTTTCAAAATGTCAGCTGATCCCAAAAGCTGAAGTTTAGTCACAGGGGCTGTGGGTAATAATTGTATCTAGATGTTTTTATATAACATGGTCTTCATGGGTTTAGTTTTATGCATGTGATGTCAATCATTCCAAGTTTTTATTGATTTATTAAATTTATATAGGACCCATCTCAATATAAGGCTCTTGGTAGCTCATAATTAAAAACAGCATAAAAACAAAAACAAAAAAACAATACAATGAAAAACCATATAAAATCATATAACAAAATTCATAATGAGCAAAATGATCATATCTATCTATAACAGTCGATATAGCCACTCTGACACCTCTACCATGCTCCTATGTCTGCAGCCCATTGGCAAAGACCTTGCAAAATTCAGGGCTGATCTGATCTCTGGGGGAGGTGGGATGATGTTCCTTAGAGCAGCTGCTATGACAGAAAAGCCTCTCTTCCTGGGCCTCACCAGATGATACTCCATGATTGAGGGGACCCAATGCATGCCCCTCTTGTTGGACCTGTTGGAACAGGTTGATGTGATTGGGAAAAAAACTCAAATAGTATGCTGTATGCATGCAGCCAATTTTGGTTAACTAATAACATAAGATGCTATCATTTTTCCCTAATGGAATCTCCGTTTTATTCAAAACTTTTCCTTCAGATATGTCTGTTATATGTAACAAACAAATAGGTATTTACCTGGGAATACTGTAATAAATCACAGGAAATTCAGTGGGATTTGTTTTAGAGTAGACTTGTATTCTCAAAAGGATTTGCAAAGTAATATTATTTTAATATCCACTTTGATTTAATTTCATAGTACACAATGCATCTTAATCAATTTTCAGAATCATTGTGAAAAGCAAACTACCACTTAATAGATGACTTAAGAATGCATTAAGAACACCAGTTACTGCTACTATATTTATTCTATAGATTTTAGAGTTTTACAGAATACAAGACTATACTTCTTGACCTAATGGTCTTCTATAAATCTTCTTTTTGCTTATTTCAGTAATGTATAACCTCCCTGTATAATGACTAAATGAATAATACAAACTGAAGCTATCTTTTGATTTTATAAGAAATTTATATTTAGTAGAGATCCTTTATTCATCTATTAAAGATTTTGCAACTTGCCAGCCAAGCCACAGACTTGTTACTTTGCAATTGTTATGGCATCAAAATGAAGCCATACCCAACTTTATCATAATAATCATTACCATCATAATTTTCACAATTATGAAATTTGGGTCAACTATATTATGGCATCTGATTCAAGTCATGTGATATGATGCACAGATCATCCTTTCGTTTCTCCACCACCACCACAAAGACACTCCCACCCTTTATCAAATAATTTTGTGTCTCTGGGTTTACTATTTTCTTTGTAATTGCATCCGACTTTTATTAGTGATGTTCAAACAAGCCACCACCACCACACTGTATTATTTCAAAGAAATAAAATTTAAAAGTACCGTAATGTATAATAAAAGCATAGCTAATTCATGATACATGTAATGACAAATGAAGCACCTATAATGCACTATAATTTGCTTGTACTAATCCAATTATATCTGAAACTCCAGAAATTGTTCATTATGCTTCTGTCTGAATTATTCTGCTACCTGAGCATGAAGAAACAAGTCTCTCCAAATGAGCCATATAGAGGGGTTGAGTTCTAATCCTGTTTCAGGCATATATAAAAATGAGAGAGATTTTAGAAGTGACTTGTCTTTTTCTGCTTTTTAGGGTTGAGAGAGAGTGACTGGCCCAAAGTCACTCAGCTGTCTTTCAGTGCAGAATGAACTGATCCTTTGCCCAAGACAGGTCCCTCCATCACAGCTGCTCAGCTAAAGCAATTTGCTACCAGGTGTCTGGTATCCAGGAAGATATCAGCCCTAGGAATGGAATAGAATAGAATAGAATTCTTTATTGGCCAATTGTGATTGGACACACAAGGAATTTGTCTTTGGTGCATATGCTCTCCGTGTACATAAAAAGACATGAAAAGATACATTCGTCAAGAATCATAAGGTACAACACTTAATGATAGATAGTATAAATAAGCAATCAGGAAACAATATCAATATAAATCGTAAGGATACAAGCAACAAAATTACAGTCCTGCAGTCATAAATGGGAGGAGATGGTGATAGGAACCATGAGAAGACTAATAGTACTAGTAATGCAGCCTTAATGAATGGTTTGACAGTGGTGACGGAATTATTTGTTTAGCAGTGATGGCATTGGGGGAAAAACTGTCCTTGTGTCTAGTTGTCTTGGTGTACAGTGCTCTATAGCCTCGTTTTGAGGGTAGGAGTTGAAATAATTTATGTCCAGGATGCGAGGAGTCTGTAAATATTTTCACAGCCCTCTTTTTGACTCGTGCAGTGTACAGGTCCTGAATGGAAGGCAGGTTGGCAGTAATTGTTTTTTCTGCAGTTCTGATTATCCTCTGAAGTCTGTGTCTGTCTTGGGTTGCAGAACCAAACCAGAAGACAGTTATAGAGGTGCAGATGACAGACTCAATAATTCCTCTGTAGAACTGTATCAGCAGCTCCTTGGGCAGTTTAAGCTTCCTGAGTTGGCGCAGACAAAGACAAATATCTCTCTCGTCTGGTCTCAATATCTAAACCAGGGTTCATTTAGGGTGCCAGGTAGCTCAATCCCGTCTTCCAACCTAAAACGTTACTCAGAAAGGCTCCAACTTGCATTCTGTCGAGCCTCCCCGGAACAGGAAAAGCGCAAGAAGAATTTGCTCGAGTACTAGAAACTTTTAAAACTGCGAGGAAACTCCCACCGCTAGAGGGCGAGCGACCATCTCTGCGCCGTTCTTTCCCGCTTCTTGGGAATCGAAACTGAACCGCGGGAAGTGCCCGCCTCCATCTGTCCCTTTTTTTCCTATTCCTCAGCTCCTCTAGCTAACCCGCACGTGCATGCCACAACAGCCAATGGCGACCGAGTTTGTTGCGCAGAGCCAATCAGCTGTCTCTTAACGTGAAACAATCGCTTGCCGGGTGACTCTTAGCGTTAATGGCTGCTTGCTGTGCTGCTTGCCGTTCGTGGCTGAGATGGAGGACGAAGTCGGTGGGGAGTGCTGTGATAGCAGCCTCTCGCGAAGTAGGCCCTGCGGGTCTTCGGCTGAGGGGGCCCGGCTGCCTTCGCCTTATGCGGCTGAGTTCGACCACAAGCTTTAATAGCTCTCCTGCCACCTCTATAGCGACGACGGTGGATGTTGGAAGCAAGTAAGAAAGAAAGACTGGAAAGCTTACTAAGGAAGGGGGTCCCTTTTTTCCTCCCAGGAGGAAAATTTGCGCAGAGATGATTAAAAATCCCTGGAGAAACTTTCCAAAGCATAGTTAAATTTTGGAGTATCTCAAGTCGTCCTGACCACGTGCAGGTTGACTTCCTCCCTGGGCTGTTTGTGTTGTTGTTTGTTTAATCACTTATGCAGAATTACGTCTAGTTGGATTGGAACACAATATATTTCGTCTTGCCACCTTGAAATAGCAACACTTAGACTTATGTACCGCTTCACAGTGCTTTACAGTCCACTCTAAGCGATTTATAGAGTCAGCCTATTGCCCCCAACAATCTGGGTCCTCATTTTATCCACTTTGGAAGGGATGAGCCTGGTGAGATTGGAACTTCCAAATTGCAGGCAATCAGCAGGAGTAGCCTGCAGTACTGCGCCACCACAGCGCTTAAATTCTCTGTGGCATCCAATCTTTTCTGTAGAATTAGAAAGATGTTGGATTGAGGTGAACAAATTCTAAGATTAACTAAACATAAATATGTCTTATGTTCTTCCTTTTCTAGGAAATTGGAAATATCTTCAGGAAAACTAGCCAGATTTGCTGATGGTTGTGCTGTGGTTAAGGTATTCACTGTGAAATAATTTTGGTCATACCATTGAGTGGTTTGTGGGCTGGTTTCTCCCCTCAATTTTTACCCTTAAAAAAATAATGAAGCCTGTGAATAGAACTAGCATGATTCACCTCTGTTTCCTCTGCTTTTTTATATGTTTAAATTAAGTTAGGTGACACAACAGTGATGGTGACAGCAGTCAGTAAAACAAAACCTTCTCAATCTCAGTTCCTGCCTTTGGTGGTATGTATTTCAATAAACAATTCTAAAGTATTATATGCCAAGCATAATACTACAGATAGTCCTTAACTTACAATCACAATTGAGCCCAAAATTTATGTTGCTAAGTGAAAAATTTATTAAATGAGTTTTGTCCCATTTTATGACTTTTTTGCCATGATTGTTAAGTGAAACTGGCTTCCTCATTGACTTTGCTTGTCTTAAGGTCACAAAAGGGAATTTACATGACCCCTGGAAACTTACAACTGTCATAAATATGAACTACTTGTCAAGAATTCAAATGTAAATCATGGGGATGCTGCAATAAGTGTGAAAAATGGTCATAATTCGCTTTTTTCAGTGCAGCTGTAACCATACAGTCACTAAGCAAACTGTTGTAATTCGAGGACTACTTTGTATAACTTTTGGTCATGATGCAGAACATTTGTCAAAGTAATAAGATTTTTAGATGCTCTATTGAAAAATATTTCATAGTTCTGAATAGACCAGATAAACTGGAATGTTTATTCCTGATTCATTACATAGAATGTCACCTTGTCTTAAAAATTCAAAACAAAATGCTGCTTCTTACTTTAGGTTGACTATCGGCAAAAGGGTGCTGCTGTAGGCAGAATACCTACCAATTACTTGAGAAGAGAACTGCGTACTACAGATCATGAAATTCTTACAAGCAGATTAATAGGTATGTAGTATAAACATCAAGTAGTCTTATTTATAAGTCTTGGTTTTCTTTAAAAGACAAATTGTAGGGACAGTTCTGAATTGGATCATATTCAGTTAATTATACCTCTTGTAAAATAGTCATATAAATTTGATCAAATGATATTCTGTATCTAATGTAGCATTAGGGCATTTGTTCAAGAGAGCTATATATGTTTTATAACAAGTGCTGATGGACGGCTAAATTGTTTTCTACTGTAAGGTTTGGTAGGTGACAGTCAGAACAAACTAATATATTTTGCCTGGCATACTAACTACTACATATCCGAAATGGGTGACAAATTTAGTAATTCAATCACAGTGTCAATCTGCATTTAAAACCACTGATATTTTCATTTGATAAAAAGTTAGTCATGTACTTTCTCCAGATGTTTGGGAGGGAGTCTAGCCAGAGAACAAAGAGAAAAAGACTCGAAGAGATCTTTACAACATATTCAAATATTATATTTTACAGATCGATCAATTCGACCACTTTTTCCAGCAGGCTACTGTTATGATACACAGGTAGGCTACTTCGTTCCCTTCTCATTTTCTGTCTAATTAATAGTGCAATAATAGTGTTGTAGCTACTTACTAATGTAGAATCCAATTTGTTTTTCTGTTATAGAACTGCTTTTGTTTCTCGAAGTGTCAAGGAATAACTTCCTTTTCTTTGTTGTGCCCCCTGAAATTTCAGAAATTTAGTGGATTGTTAATGCATTCCCAACCAACTTCAATTCAAAGGAGCATTTTTCTTTTAATGTGATTCTCATTTGATAAAAGCATAGGGACTTCAAGAAAATGAAAGAAGAATAATATGAGTGAAAATATGCAGCATTTTATCCTAGTTTGTTGTGTTTTGGACAGTATCAACGCTGTTGAGTAAAACTTGATTTTCCTCTAAGAAAAAGTACTTGAAATTATCTGCCCATTTCTCCATCTTCTGCAATGCTTCTAGTTGTTTTTTGTTTGTTTTTTACAATTTATGTAATATTTCTGCATGTCATTTGGATTTTCAACTAATACAAAAGTTATATTTATGTTCTCAGACAATATGTCTCTAACTCATTTCAAATATTCCTTATACATTTGCCTATAAATGCATTAAACAACCAAAGAGGCATGATACATTCTTGCTCAGTGTTGAACCATTTGCCAGGCTATTGAAATTTAGTATTCAATTACTGTTAACTAAAACTGTATTATTTGTTTTTCTTGTGTTAGATCATTTGTAATCTTTTAGCTGTAGATGATGCCTACAGTCCTGAGGTGCAGGCAATTAATGCAGGTAATGAATTTTTAAAATATTTCCCCCCTCTAGAATATATAGACTTAGTGAAATACTATAAACAGTGTCAAATAATAATTCTTACTGTTTAGCTTCTGCAGCTCTTGCATTATCAGACATTCCATGGAATGGACCTATTGGTAAGTACAGATGATAATTTAAACTATTATTTAGTTTTTTTTAATACACACACACACATACACAAATATATAAATTTTGGGAGTTATAATCAAAGTTCATGGCTGCTTCCAGTCCTAACACTTGAGATTGTTTCCCTTCTCTAAATTATCATAATCTGATTGTAAACAAGTGCCAGAGATGCACTACAGAAGTAGCTTTTATCATACATTATATTCACTGTCCTAATATCTTCTCAAGTTAAAGCAAAGACAATTTTTCCCTTATTACCTTTCCTTCCTTTGCTGAATTAGACAAGCACTGTTTGGGAATTGTCTTTGTGATATAGCTTTTAAAATATTTGCTCAGTAAAGCAAATTCTTTTAAATAGCAAATTTGATAAGTAGAACATTACCGGTATTATCTAAACTGTATTTGTAGTTCAAAAACATTGAAAAGGTTCATAAATTATTGATTCTATTGTTTGATTTGCATAACTGATGGAATATATTAATTTATGGGGTACCTCCTTAGGAGCTGTAAGAGTTGGAATGATTGATGGAGAAGTTGTTATTAATCCCACTCGAAAAGAAATGTCTTCTAGTACTTTGAATTTAGTGGTTTCTGGAGCTCCTCGAAGCCATATTGGTAAGTGGTTCAGATATACGTATAGAGTTAATTCTTGACTTGAGACTGGTTTTAATGAACATTTGGATTTATGACAGCCTCAGAAGTGCTTTATGGCCTCTAAAGCACTTCTAGATGTCATAAAATACCTCCTCCACTCCTGCAGCCACATAACTACATTTCGGTCACTTGGCAACTAGCTTACATTCACAACTTTTACAACCACATGATTCATTAACAATTCCATGATTTGGACATACAGGTGGTATGATTTGCTTAGTGTCCACCATAAAAAGAGTCATAAAATAATGTTCAGTCATATACATATCTTGATTTATAACTGAAATTTTGATTTGAATTATTCCTTGAGCAGTAGTCATGAGTCCAGAAGGACCCCCAGATTGTGCATTGGCTCTGTATAGGTAGTGCAGCCCTCTCCATGATAAATTCCCAGATCCTTTGGTTCCAAAACTCAAAGCTGTTGCCAAGTTCAACCCAAAAACAATATAGCTAAAAGTTCAATTCTTCATTTGCTCATACCATATAGACAGAATCTTGCCAGACTAAATCTATACTACTGAAGAAATAATTAGAGATTCTAGGGAGTGACTGTCCTATTTGATCCAACTCTGGGCTGTATTGCCTCTTGTCTCATCCCCTCTCCTTTATTCCATCTGTCCTGGGAAATTGTCACTGTATTGTAGTCCATCACACCACCTTCTTCTTTGTAGATACATTCCATCATACCCATTCAATCTTGCCAGTCCAAAACCCTATATTCTCTAGCTACCAAGACATGATGTCAATAGCATTGCTTACTTCACCATGTGTATGGATATGCAGCTGGATATTATCAGCATACTTATGATACCTTACTACAGGTGTATCAAACTCGTATCCTTACGTAATCATGTGACGTATCACGACTTTTTTCTCCTTTGTAAACTGGGTGTGGCCAGTGCATGACTCATCTGGCCCGCAGGCGGCAAGTTTGACACCTGGCCTTACCAGATGATTACCAATAACCTCTCAGCAGCTTCATGTATATGTTGAACATTAAAGGAGAGAGTCTTGTGGTGTCCCACAGTGTAGGTGCTGAGGGCAGGACCTCTAGTTTCCAATCAACACTGACTGGAACCAGCAACGGGGGAAAGAAGAAAAATAATACTATATATACTACTCACTGCAACCCTGACAATTAGCCCAGAAAGACATGTTTGATGATATTTTTTCACTTTTCTTCTGAAAGTCTTTTTTGGTGTACCTGACTTTTTTTGGATGCTGAATCTGTTTCATCCCCAATACCTTCTTCAAATAGTACTTTTTTGTCACAACCAGTAAGCATTTAGTGATTTTTTTTTTACAATTGTCTTTCAAGATAAATTATTACCCCAGAACAGTTTGTTTATTCTTTGCTATTTTATTGTTTCTTGTTAGCCACCCAGAGTTGCATTTGCAAGATGGGCAGCCATATAGATTCATTAAATAAAATACTTAATACTTCTGAATCACAAAAATCTTGCAAAGAAGCTAGCTGTCTGAAGTATGGACTTAAGTATTTTTTGCTCCTGTTATTGCTGTTTGCCAGTGACTAGGTTTAACTTGTTATTTGAGGAAGGTTCTAAAGTAGTGTTTCCAAGCTGGAGCAGAAAAAGCTAAGTGAAATAGGATAGATTTCTTTACAGTAAAGCAGTTAAGTCTTCATATGTGTGAATCTTAAGTTATTAATCTTAATTCATTACATAATATAGGCTGGCCATTTCTTTTATTTAGAAATTTTGTTAATAGCTAGTATATTTCATACTGAAAGCTGTTGGAATGATTAACTACCTCTCAATTATATTCAATAGTTATGTTGGAAGCTGCAGCAGACAACATCCTTCAACAAGATTTCTGCCATGCCATCAAAGTAGGTTTGAAGCATACCCAGCAGATCATTCAAGGCATACAGCAGCTGGAAAGAGAGCAAGGAGTCAAAAAGAGAACTGACCAGAAGTTATTCACTGCCCCAGAGGAGATTGTGAAATATGCACAACAGTAAGTGTGGACACAGACATCTGGAGAACCGTAATTGAATATGCATTGGCTTCTTGTATTCTTTCTTACTAAAAAATAACTGTAGCTACATAATTGTTGCACACAAACATATGCTGCCTAATGTCAAGTGACTGAAGCAGCACAAAAATAATATACCATATTTTTCAGAGTATAAGACGCACCGGAGTATAAGATGTACCAAGATTTTGAAGAGGCGAATTTTAAAAAAGTTTTTACACTCTGCAGACCACCCCAAAACGGCCTGTTTTTCATGAAAACAGGCTCTTTTTTGTTAAAAAAGGGAGGGGGGCATGCATAGCTTTTAGGAAGCTTATAGAGTGCTGCTAGGGGGTGCAAAAACAAGCAAAAAACTGCCCATTTTTTGCTCATTTTTGCCCTCCCCAGCCCCCAGGAGCAAGGCTCCTAAAGGCTATGCCCGGCCATTTTTTCAAAGGGCAGAGTTTCGGGAGGCCAAAAATGCTGTATTCAGTGTAAAAGATGCACCCAGATTTTCACCCTCTTTTGAGGGGAAAAGTGCGTCTTATACTCCGAAAAATGCGGTACTTTCTTCAGATCCTATTTTATACAGGTAGTCCTCAACTTATAATAGTGCATTTAATGACTGAAGTTACAATGGCACTGAAAAAAGTTACTTATGACCATTTTTCATATTTATGAGTATTGCAGATCCCTATGATCATGATTAAAATTCAGACGCTTGGCAACTAACTCATACTTATCACAGTTGCAGTGTCCCATCTTTCGTGATCGTCTGACAACAGAGTCAGTGGGGAAACCAGATTCAATTAACAACCATGTCTCTAACTTAACTGCAGGGAATCACTTAACAACTGTCGCAAAAAAGATCATAAAATAGGGCAAAACTCAACAACAGAAATTTTGGGCTCAGTTGTGATTGTAACTTGAGGACACTGAACATACATAGGTAGAACTGGATATGTTAAATTCTGAAGATGTAAAATTTGCAGAAACTTTACAGGTATGAAAGAAAAAATGTTTCAATGAAAAACAAACTTAGAAGAAAATGAAAGTACATGTAGAGTTTAATATATTTCTATACCATACTTTAAGAACAAATTAGTCAAGCTCCTTTTTAAAAAAAAGTTTAGTAAAGCAGGTACTTTGTAGGGTTGTAAAACTATGCCATTTAGCGCTCTTACAGTTAAATTAATAATATTCTTAATAAGACCTCTTCAAGGATATCCTAGCACTTACAAGGTTATATAAAGTCAGGTCACTAGTAGCGCAGCACTTTTGTGCTGAGTTCTACTTGGTCTCATAGCCTGAAGTTGACTCTGCCAAATCTGAATCATTCTTTTTTGCTAGAATTCCATTATCCCCCAACCCAGGTTAGATACCGATTTGTGGCTTGGGAAGTGTGTGAAAACATGCTTAGAAATGTGGAGCAGAGGACTGCTTAGAGCAGCAGTCCCCAACCTTTGGCAGCCTGGGGTGGGGGGGAAGGCCTGTCACTTGTTAAAGTTGAACTGTGCATGCACATTTGTGCCTGCCAGTCATACAAGTCTAGCTATGCACATGTGCGTGTGTCAGCCAGCCACTGATGCAGCCCAATTACGAACAGGTCATGGCCCAGTAGTGGGCCGGGGCCTGGAGGTTGGGGCTTAAAAGGTATACTGCACCTGAAAGTTGTTATCAAAATTAGTTCATTTACTAAAACATCTGTTTCTTTCCCAATTTCAAAGGATGAAGCTGAATTTCTAAATTGTGTCCAACATAATATTGAGAAGATTTTATTTGCTAAATCAATGTTTATTTTTTGGACTTCAAATGCATATAATAGATCTTATTAGTATATATATACTTTTTGTATATACTATTATATACATTTTGTGCTCTACATGTAGGTGTTTGAATACTTGCTGGATTATTGTACAGGAAACCTTTGATTAAATAGATTACTGATGAGAAAGGTGCTTAGTAATACCAAACATTTATTAAATGGCAAATGGGTCTTTTTGAAACCAAAGCACATGGGAAAATCTACTCTTAATATTGAATGCTCATTTTGAGTGGAAGCAGCAAACGTGGTATAGACTGTTTTGCTAAATATTAACACTGGGACAAAATTCATTATCGCCAGCAATTCAAATAAGATTCGCTTCAGCATATTTTGTAAATTAAAAGCAAACTTTATTAAACCAATTTTTTTAGGTTGGAGGGCTTACTCTTTTAAAGCAGAAGGAAAATTCAACATATACAATATAAATGAAGTGCTTATTAAAGTATGAACTTGCTACATTGTTTCCTTATTTTTCCATGCTTCCTCCTCCACCTCTGCAAAGACTTGCATCTGAAAAAGTCACAGCAGAATTTTCAGACTTCACACATGATAAAGTAAGTATTTGCATTCATATAATACTTTCTAGATTATATTCATATAATTCCATCCCAGTAGGGCAATATACTGATCTTAGCTTCAAGAGGCAAAAGATGATTCAAAATATAGAATCACTGGGAGTTGGCCAGGGTAAAAATTTTAATAGTGTAACATTTGGTGGCAATTTTTTACCAAAACCTCATCTGTCAGCAAGAATCTAAGATCTATATTTATGAGAAAAAATGGAACTACAAACATGCATAAGGTTTCAGTTCACCATTCTTCTTATGAAAGACGACCACTCACAGCTATAAATGTCAGTGTGTCCTAGGCCACAGTCCATGGACTACTGTTGTCTGCAAAGATATTCCACCTTATCCATAGTCTGTGTACCATATACATTTAATAAATAAAATTAAAAATAAATCTCCCACATTATTTTAAAATACCCTAAATCTCAGGAGAGTGCAAAATTCATGGATTTAGCCATTTTTTAATTCCTTCCAATTTATTTTTGGTGTCCCATAGGATTGTTAGATACATAATCATGATTGCAGTTATCAGGTTACTGACTCTTGAATCAAAAGCTTGCAATGATAATACCCTGATCAACATCAAAGATTGGAAACTGCTAGTCCATCTGCAATAGGTTTGAAGTACAAACAAGTATATAATTTGTATGTAGTTTTTTTAAAATTCTGGTTTTCTTGTACATGAGAAATTCCCTGCCACTCTTAGACATTCCTCTAGTGCCATGATGGCGAACCTATGGCACGCGTGCCACAAGTGGCACGCGGAGCCATTTGTCAGGGCACGTGAGGCGCTGCCCTGTCAGCTGAGTTCACCTTTTTAAAAGCTATTTTTCACCTTCCCCAGGCTCCAGAGGCTTTATAGGAGCCTGGGGAGGGCGAAAAGAGCCTCCCCCGCCCCGCCGGAGGCTTCAGGGACCGTCCGAGGCTTCCCTGATGCCTTCGGAGCGCTTAAAACCACCCTCCGAGCAACCCGGAAGTCACTTCCAGTTTGCTCGGAGGGTGGTTTTAAGCGCTCCGAAGGCTTCAGGGAAGCCTCTGGATGGTCCCTGAAGCCTCCGGAGGGCCTCCGGGGGGTTGGGGGAGGCTCTTTTCGCCCTCCCCAGGCTCCTATAAAGCCCCTGGAGCCTGGGGAGGGAAAAAAATGTAAAAATGGGGGGGTCGCGCATTTTGCGCGCATGCGCACTGGGGGGGTCGTGCGTTGCATCGTTCAGCAAGACATTTAAAATTCTGATGTGATTTTGAACTGGTGGATTTTTTTCTTAATTATATATTCTTATTTTAATAAATAGGATGTTATGTTTGAATTCGATTTTGAATCTTTTGCCATCTTGAACACTACTGATGAAAGGTAGAAGATAAATTTAATAAATACATAGACATTTTGCATTCTAGATTTCAAGAGATGAAGCTATCAACAAAATCAGGCTTGAAACAGAAGAACAACTGAAAGGTCAGATATACTAATAATTGTTATATGCATGCATATTATGAAATATATTTTGGAGAGACTTTGTGTACAGATCTATTAAGGAGATAAATTAATGTCTGAGCAATGTAGTATTTCAGACTACAGGGTTTTTAGCCTGATTAAATGTTCTTATTCCTTGGATGTAAAAAAACCAAAATCCTAGTACTGTGATGGCTAACCTTTTTGCCATCACGTTGCCAAAAGCGGGGGGGAGCGAGGGGGTATGCGCATGTAAGCAACCATCCCCACTTTTGGCCGTGATGACATGGTGGATTCATTTTTTGCCCTACCTTCTAGAAGTCTGGGGAGGGTAAAAACGGCCTCTCCTGCCCAGCCCTGTAGGCCATCCGGAGGCTGGAAACAGCCCGTTTTCCAAATTCCGGGTTGCCTGTAGGGCTGTTTTTCATCCTCCAGAGGCTTCAGGGACCCCTGAAGCCTCCGAAGGGCGAAAAACAGCCAAATGCACAAACTGGAAGTTCGGGAATGGCTTCCAGGTTGCCCGTAGGGCTGTATTTCTCCCTCTGGAGGCTTCAGGGAAGCATCCTGAAGCCTCTGGAGGAAGAAAAACAGCCCTACAGGCAGCCCAGAAGTTCAGGAATGGAAGTTCAGAGAAACCTCCAGAGGGCAAAAAACAGCCAAAAATGAAGGCCAACATCAGCTGGCCAGCATGCACATACGGGCTGGGGCTGACAGGGCAATGCTTCGCGTGCCACCTGTGGCACACATGCCACAGGTTTGCCATCACAGCCCTAGTATGTGAGAAAGAAGATGAATATTCTATTTTTTGTTATGCCTGGACTTTTTTTCTTTGTATAGTACCACACACACACACACGTTTGTTTATCATCAACATGCATGTAATTTGTCCACAGAATTACAGATTTGGGTTGCACTAAGATGATTATAAGAAAAATAGAATATATTTATATTTAACATACACAACTGTAACCTATTTTTCCCTTCCTATTTGGTTGCTTTCATTTCTGCTCAGTTGTTCTCTTTGAATCTGCTGAAAGAAAAAGATATAAAATCATACTAATTATTTTGTTGCTAAAATGGATGCTGTTCACTAAATTTTTAAGGAATAGAAAATATTTTTTCTTCTATGTTAACTTCTAGAAAAGTTTCCGGAGGCTAATTCTTATGAAATCACAGAATCATTTAATGTTGTTTCCAAGGAAATCTTTAGAAATCTTATCATGAATGAATACCGAAGGTAAATGTGGAATTTATTGTAATTAAGTGGAGTTATTTTCAATGCTAATGGAAGGCAAAATGTGGGATAGAGCTTGAAATATCTCATGCCTTGTACATGAGCCAATAAGAATAGAATCCTTAACAGGAGCACATGTGCATGATGAACCAGAAAAAAATGTGTTCTAGAAGTTATACTGGGTTAAAACTTTAAAAATATATGTCAATTGATTGATTTGGTCTGAGCTGTTGACAACCTATTTTAGTTGGACTTACATTTGAATATTATGCCAGTATGTACACATCAGTTGAATAGTAGATACAGGAGGTGCTGTAATAAATGTGCTCCTCTACTCTGTATCAGCTGTGATAGGTAACACTGCTCTTGGATTTAAAGCAAAGGATGCATTCTGTATTTGAATTTGTGAAATAAGACTTTGGAAAGAAAAAATATTTCTTTTTAACTCTATTTTTCTAGATGTGATGGTAGAAATTTCAATGCGCTTAGAAATATCAGTTGTGAAGTGGACTTGTTTAAAACTTTGCATGGTTCAGCTTTATTTCAAAGGGGACAAACACAGGTATTCACTTCTGTTGTTTTTGAATATTATAAGTTTAGAAAATTCTTAAATGTTCCATTTTTAAAGAATTACCATATTTATTTCGGTTTGTTGGCTTGGATGTTATCCTGGTAAAAACATTAAAAAGGGGATACAATCAGCAGCAAAACTCAAGCTTTATATGAACAAGTTCAAGATTTAAAGCTTTATCATCATTTGAAAAAGAAACCATGCTCAGGGACTCTGGAAGGTGACTGCATGAGTCTATGTCTTAAGAGGGGAAAAATGCAAATAGTGGTATATTGTTAGTATGCAATTAAAACCAAATTTATGATTTTAAACTACTACAATATTTTGAAATAAGTTGACTGCTACTCTGAAATTATCCCTAACTTTCTTTGTGCATAAGAAATTAGAGGGCATTGTTTGGTTTTGCATTGCTGTTAAAATTGCATTGTATGAGATATGCATGTCAATGAATGAAAAGATTCTTGTAAATGAATAGATAAAAATAGTATGTGTGATTAGATCTCTTGATCTTAAACTAGTAAAAAGTAAATATTTTCTTATTTTTTCATTCTGAAAAATAAGTTCAATTGATTTGTGCATATATTTGATGGAAATTTTGAATATACAGTGTTTATATTTGTAGTATAATGTTAAACAAGTACAGCTCAGAAACATTTGAAATGAAGGTGAACATAATTTCACTGCGTTTCTGAAGCACTTTATGTTAACTATCATTTTTATTTTATAGTAATTTAATTTAATTTTCATAAAGAGAAATGTTTTTATAATATTTCTTTTTTGACTAATTTTAGGTCCTCTGTACAGTTACATTTGATTCATTAGAATCAAGTATAAAATCTGACCTTATCACTACAGTAGCCAGGTATGTGCCATTGTATATTTTCCTTTCACCTTCTTTACACTGCCAGTTTTTGCTCTTTGCTGGATCATTTGATTATAACATTGCTTATACAGATAGTCCTCATTTAACCACAAGTAGGGCAGTGAGTGCCCATGACGCTTGCAAGACTGGGGCCACAAGTGTCTGCGATGCTCACGCAAGTGAGGGCATAAGTTGCTGCGATGCTCACGCAGGTGAGGCCCCAAGCACTTGTGACCCTCATTCTACTGGGGCTGCTGCGAATAGGCCATGGACCAGTAGATTCGGGACCCCTAAATTATTTTGTTTACAAACCATGGGAACTTGACTTTTCACATCATGTTAATTCATAATACAGTCCTTGGCAAAGGACCATAATTGGAACCAGAATTACTATTGATAAGCAAGGTGGTTGTTATGTGAGTTGTGCTCAGTCATGACCTTTTTGCCATGCTTGTTAAATGAATCACTGCAGTTGTTAAATGAATCATGCAGTCATTAAGCAAACTGAACATCCCCATTGACTTTGCTTGTCAGAAGCCATCTGAGAAAGTCGCAAGAGGTGACCTTGTATGTTGCAGCCATCATAAATACATGTCACCTGCCAAGCACCCAAATTTTCGTCATGTTACTGTGGGGATGCTGCAACAAATGTAAGTGTCAGAACCAGTTGTCACTTTTGTCAGTGCCATTATCTTAGTTTATAAACTAAGAATTTTGGCTTACTGTAGGACAATGGTTTATGGTACTTGAATACATATATGTCTTCAGCATCTTACAAGCTTACATATCCCTTCTAATAATGTTTTCATTTTTATTTTTTAAATGAAAAGTTGCAACCAAAATGTCATCCCCTAGCACAGTGGTGGGCAACCTTTTTTTTCAACTGAGCCAAATCTCGCCAAAACCACGATTGAAATTTATTTTGAGAGCCACATTTTTAAAACCGAAAATACATAGGATGGTACACTGTTATTTATCTGTGGATGTTATATATTGACCTCAGAACCTGGCCACTAACTTATTTTGCTGGCTCCTAGATTACGATATTCTGCAATTTTATATCCACACACCCCTTTTCACATCAACCCTTTTTATGTCAATCCCACAATGTCACATTTCTCCCCTCGTGTCACATTTCACCCCCTCATGTCACATTTCTCCCCCCTCATGTCACATTTCCCCCCCCCCTCCATGATGGCCATGGAAATGGAAAAGAAGGAAAGGAAAAAGGAAAGGAAATGGGAAAGTAGAAAGGAAAGGATGAAGAAGGGAGGGAAAGGGAAGGGAAAAGAAAAAAGGGAAAAGGAAATAAGGAAAAGGAAAGGAATGGAAAAGACAAAGGAGAGGAAATGGAAAATAAGGAAAGGAAAAAGGAAAGGAAAGGAGAAATGAAAGAAAAAAAATGAAAAGGAAAGGAAGAAAGGGAAAAGAAAGAGTGGAAAGAATTGGTACTGCTCAAAAGTCCAGTCTCAAGATCGCGTGGACCCCTTTGGCACAGACAGTCCAATTCCACGCTGGTTCCCTCTCTCCCCAAAGCGAAGGGATCGCAGAAAGATTGCCCAGTCCAGAACGGGCTTCAGATGATGCAATGCCTTAGAAACCCCGGATATGCAGAGAAAAGCAGGCTACAACCAGCGAATCATGTTTTCCCAGGAACCAATGAAGCCCCGTTGGACCAATGGGAATTCTCCATTCTGCAACGTCATCAGTATCCAGGCAGAATCTTCCTTGATTTCACCAATCATGGAAGAGAGTTCGGTGCAGACAGAGAGAAGGGAGGGAGGGGGGATATTTTCACTCACATTTTAAAACTTCTGCGCGGCGTTTCCTTGTTATCTGCGCAGCTTAGAGGGAACATTGGCAGCCTCCCAAGGAGGGAGGGAAGCGGGCACCCGGCACACAGAAGAGCCACATTAAAGTATGTAAAGAGCCGCATGTGGCTCGCGAGCCGCGGCTTGCCGACCACTGCCCTAGCATAACACAAGCTTCCTGGGCATTGCTATAAAATAAAAGTGGATTCATTGCAGCCCAGTGCTTTCTTTGCAAGTTTTCTTACAGAGAAAATGTTGGATTAGAAACCAGCATTCTAGAAGGGAAGATGATGGACAATTTCACATTTTTTTATAAATTAATTTTCCATGGTGTTATTTTTGTGAACAGATAAGCCTCCTTGTCAAAGTGCTCAGAACATTGTTCACTATCTTAAGAAAAGGTGACTAAAACATCAATTCAGACACATTTCTATAATCAATATTTGCATACATGGATGAGCGCATGCTGTACACAGTGTGTAAAACCATTTCTTCAGACAATTTCCTATAAAAGATGGATCAAGTGTAGGCAGAGTTAGCTTTAAAAATATACCTTCCTAGTGGTTCATCAGATTAGTTTCTGAGTTCTGAAAAGAGGTTGGTCTAATCATGAAAAGAGCTCCATAATAATGTACTTATTATACATTACTATAAGCTAAGCGTACTTCAAAAAGTAACTTGCTTCTCAGATCCCCAAGAAAATTAGGGGAAAAAGGAAAAATTATTCGCAATTGGTGAATAAATTATACCAGAAGGGGGTGTGGTTTAGATGGTTGATGCCTGAAGGTATGCTGATATTCTGGGAGGAGACAAGAATTAGAATTAACACACCCATAGAGGCACAGGCCTTTATGGAAAAAAACAAAACAAACCTAGAAAAAACAGAAGATCCTACAACGGACATGCAGGACACGGGAGGGGCCGGAGCTCTGCCAGCGGGGGGAGAAGGGGCAATACCAAGAAAGCTCAGATCACAAAAATGAATAAGAAAATCTCATTGTTATAAACTGACCGAAAGTAGTAATGGAATTATATGTGGATTATATACTACAATGTATAAACTGATTGAAAATATCAATAGAATTAATATGCTGATTATATATGATTATGTATTAATGTTTTATACTCAGATGTACTTTATGAGTTTGGAGGGAGGGGGCGCCTGCCACACTTTGCAACTGCCAAAATTTGTATACCTTTCCATTTACCTTTTCCCTTATAAATGTTAAAAAAACCAATAAAACTCTTTAAAAAAAAAAAAGTAACTTGCTTCTGAAAACCTCAAGGTTTCTGCAGAAATTTATGGCTTGGGAAAGATGCTTGGAAAAATGAGATTTCTTGTGCCCTAAATCCTGAATTTCATGTTTTGTCTGTTTGTTCGTGAAAGAGAACAATGTTGTTTTATTTAAATGTTCATGGATTGATTAAATTATATACAGCTCATTAAGATCTATATAACTTTTTATTTCTATTTTAGTGGGATAAAAGAAAAAAACTTTATGCTTCATTATGAGGTATGATATTTTTCTTTGTTTCACTTGAATTTTATTATTTTTAAGGATAAACTTCAGTACTTGAACTTTGGGCTGATTCTACATTGTTTTTCTTAAAAGGAAAATTCCTCTGCGTCATAAGTTTATTCAGATCTCAAGGGAACTCCAGAGTTTACTGTGGAAAAACCAGCTGTATTGTAATAACAATGCTCTGGCTGTTGTATTTGTTGTGTATTTTTAATTACTTGCATTTGTTAGAATATTGTGATATTTTTGTGCCTTTTAATGAGATTTTAATATTTTACTCTGCTTTGAGTATTTTTAGGAAGAAAACAATTAATATACACTGCAAGTGACCACTACCTCTAGGTTTCCCACTTAAACAACATTGTCTGGATTCCACTTAAACAAGTTATCTTACTTGGGTTTCCATCTAATGTTAAGCCATAAATCATATATTGGGCTAAATTGTGAATTCATTGAGAGGTTTTGAGAGAAGTAGATTACATTTGGGCAACAGCAATTAAAAACAGCAGTTAAAAGTCAGAGTCAGTAGAGAGTCAGATAAAGGTAGTCCTCAACTTACAACTGTTAGTTTAATGACCATTCAAAGTTACAACACCACTGGAGAAAGTGACTTATGGACATTTTTCACATGACCATTGCAGCATCCCCATGGTCATGTGGTCAAAATACAGATGCTTGGCAACTGACTCATTTGTGACGGTTGCTGTGTTCCAGGGACATGTGATCACCTTTTGTAATCTTCTGGCAAGCAAAGTCAGTTTCACTTAACAACTGTGTTACTAACTTAACAAATACAGTGATTTACCTAGCAACTGTGGCAAGTAAGTTCATAAAATGGGGCAACTCACTTAACAAATGTCTCATTTAGCAACAGAAATGGGCTTAATCGTGGCCGTAAGTTGAGGACTATCTGTATATGACCATTTAGAAGTTGCTGTACCCTTTCTTGTCTGTAAATGAAGGAGAATATTTTGTACCACTGAAAAGCGATTACTTTACATGTTCACTTATTAAAGGGCTTTTATGAAATGCCCCTTATATTGTTCCTAAAACAGCATGTGCATGTGTGTATGTGTGTGTGTTTGTTTATATGTGGATATATTGCACAGATTTATGGAGGGTGGCAAATAGATGCATATATGTATGTATTATAGTTATTTCAAGCAGTAAATGTTAGATATTTTTTCAGTTTAACTTATGATATAAACATCTGGTCTGATTTCATTGGACTGTGAGAGCCAGTATTTTTCTTCAAAACAGAGAGAATAAATGAACTGCTTAAAATGTGTGAATAATTTCTAAATTCTGAAATATGCATGTGGTGTGAATTTCTGCCTCTGCATCTTAACATAAATACTGACTTAGCATTTTAAAGTTGTCTTCCTTCTCTTTGTAGTTCCCTCCATATGCAACTAATGAGATTGGCAAAGTTTCAGGTATAAATAGGAGAGAACTTGGTCATGGTAAGTAAACCCTTAGACAACTCATTGTTTATATTGAAGTTAAATATTCTTTGTATTCATGACATCATTTTTACCTGTAGGTGCACTTGCAGAGAAGGCTTTGAAATCGGTGATTCCAAGTAAATTCCCTTTCACAATAAGAGTTACTGCAGAAGTATTAGAATCAAATGGTATTTGCTTTTTTATATATTTTGCTTCAATCTATAGGATTTGGGATAAGGGATTTATAGCTTTTTTTTATCTCTAGTAGAAAATTGCATTGTAGTTTTGGTAAAAATAGAATGTATGAATGTTTAAGACCCTTATACTTCAACTCCTGTTCCAAGTTTTTTTTTAAATGTATCTCTAGTAGAAAATTGCATTGTGGTTTTAGTAAAAATAGAGTTTATGAATGTTTAAGACCCTCATACTTCAATTACTGTTCCAAGCTTTTTTTTTTAATTTCTGAAATGCATCAAGGTTTGGGATTACTGCTTTGTTAACTTGTATCTAGAATGTGTGTATATGTTTTTAAAGGGAATTTTAATCTTTTTAATTGCATAGAAATAACATAAATAATGGAAGGCAAAGATGCACACTATCACAACCTTATCCCAAATTCTTAATTGTGTTTTAATACTGAATCATTTGATTCTCTGAGAGGTTTGTTAGGCCTTTGTGTGTGAACTGATACAATAAAAGACTGAATATGTGGTTGATAAGGACTTCCCTGTTTCTCTTCCAAAAATAAGAAAAGGTGATGATCTCACAAATATTTTTTTCTTTCTTTCAGTGAAGAGAACTCAACTGTGTAACAATTTTTGACAATATTTACAAAGTTCAGTTGAGGAAGGATTATAAAATACTTTTTAAAGTTAAATAATTTATAACATGCGCTCAATGAGATAAAATAAGGTTCTTTCTTTAAACAAAATGTTGACGCAAAGAGGGAATAAGGTCAGTGTTGCCTAACAAGCGAGTAGTCCACCACCTCCGCACGAATACACAGGATGCAGATGAGATGCTAGGCCTTCCCCATATTAGGCCTGGTGCTCTAGGGCAGTGTTTTTCAACCTTGGCAACTTGAAGATGTCCGGACTTCAACTCCCAGAATTCCCCAGCCAGCATTCGCTGTCATGAATACAAAGTTGCCAAGGTTGAAAAACACTGCTCTAGGGTACCTTTGCCCTAGAGTTCCATTCAGCCACCTCCCACCTTGGCAGCTGGTGAAAATGGTAGTCTTTCATTGGACTTTTTGCCCTAATTGATTGTGACTGGGTATAATTTTTAATGAATGCATTTTATTATATTTATTTTTCTATTATATGTTTTCTTTATGCTATATTATTTGAGGTAGAAATCAAAAGTTGATGAACAGTTATGAATTTTCTTCATATTACTGGGATATATTTCATATTCATATATGGGGGGAGGGTTACCTTCAAGTCAGTTTTGACTCCTGGTGACTGCCTTGATTATTTCCTACATTTTTCTTAGTAAAATTTCAATGGTGGTTTGCCATTGCCTGCTTCCAAGCCCTGAGAAAGACTAACTGACCCCAGATCACCCAGCTGGCTTTGTACCTGAACTAGAACTCGATGGTCTCTGGTTTTGATATAATTCCTTAACCGCTACACCAAACTGGCTCTCACTGGGAAAGCAACTCATTTGTAAATATATGTTAGAAAAGTGGCATTTAATTGACAATGCATTAAGGGATCTCTTATAATTTCTGTCCCCAGGTTCATCATCAATGGCTTCTGTTTGTGGTGGGAGTCTAGCCTTGATGGATGCAGGTATTTTGTTCTAAAGTATATGAGTTTCATATTTTGAATTGATTTATGCAGTACAATGCTATGAAAATAGTAAAATTAGAAATACTGGTTTCAAAGGTCAGATCTAACTTTTACTCTTGGGTCCAATTCTGGATAATACAAACTGTTTGCAGGACAAATTGAGAAAAAGAATATTAAAAGGAGTGAGTAGGAATATTTATTTATTTACTAGATTTATAAGACTACCCAACTCAAACAGTGTGATACCTATGAAGAAATTTAAGAAGTTAGGAAGGTTTGGCTCTAATTAAAGAATAAGTGAAATATTTGAAAAGTTGATGACCATGAGTTGTATCATTCTAGACCATGGATCCCTGAGCCAGAGCCCACTACCAAGCCTTGGCTCAGTTCAGATCTGAGCCATGCAAGTGGTGAGCTAGTGGGCACGCGCACGCATGCAGCAAAACTAATATAAACGACAGGCTGGCACGCAAACCACTTCCCCTCTCCCCCAACCCCCACCAGGCCGCCAAGCTGTAAAGGTTGGGGACCGCTGTTCTAGACTGCAGAATATGTATAATGAGATATGATTACACATACTGTATATACCTGGAATGTAGCAGGTTTTGATCTCATTGAGCAGGAGTCCCTAAATCTTCCCCATCCCCAATTTCTGTATGTTTCCACACTCCCTAGGAAAATCTAGTAGGCATACTACTCTGATATACTTTTGTTTTGGAGGAAAAAAATCTCTCCATTATTTTACTGGGGAGGAAGAAGGTGCCAAACTACTTACTTTCTCTGAGTAGTTTAACTGAAGAGAAAAAACATATACCAAGATTGAGGAAATATACCTATGTAAAATAATAAGTTTCACCCCATGAAAAGTTTTTTTCTCTTTTAGCATATGTAGACATATTAATAATTTATTGTAATTCAAACAATATATAAAGATATAGGAGAGATAATATAAAATATGACTAATTTTGCAATCCCTTATTCAACAAAAAACATGACAGTTATGCTATTTCCTTCTATGGAAAAATACACTCTTGGCTCTAAAACCTGGCATTCCTCCCTTCGTTAGAAACAATTTCAGGTAGGCATTTCTTTTAATTAGATATCATTCTCTGACATCAACCAGCAGGATTTTCCCCCCCTCCCCCCCCCCCATTTCTTCAGGTTGAATTTTTCCAGCTGTGTGGTGTTTGAGGAGTTTTTTGCATGAATGACCTATTTTAAATCACCTCACAGCATCTCAGTGGAATTTGGATCTGGGCTTTGCTTTGGCCATTCCAGAATCCTCCTTTTTTTCAGCCATTCCATTGTGAATTTACTGGAATATTCAGAAACATTGTCATGTTTTAGTTGAGCTTTAATCTCCTGACAGATAGTTTTTACATTATCCTCAAACACCCTCCAGTACAATGAATAATTCAGGAGTCCTTGGTGCAGTTTGATCTTGGTTATTTTCATGCAGACATTTCATTACCCAAACTAGGTAACATCATCAATGGATAATTCATAAGGATTCTATAATGGTAAGCTGCCCAGCCCCTGATGCAGCAAAGCAGTTTGTATCTGGATCCTCTGGTGAAATGCTTGTCAGGTTTCCAAGTGATGAAACCCATTCAAAGAAGAAATATGCAAAGACCATCTTAGAAAATAAATTTATTTTATTTAGGTAGACATCAAATTGGCAAAGTCTGTTGTAATTCTGGATCTGACACAAATCGGAATTACACCACATAATATTGTAAGTTAGAAACATTCCTCAAAAGTCACATACTCCAATAAACACTCAATCCACATTGCCCGATGTCTTCAAACTCACCAGGAGCAGCCTCTGTTCTCACAGGAAAGAAGGTCACCTAGCCAAAACAATCCTCACTATCTATTCAGTCCTTCCCCCCCCCCCCCATTAAGAATGTATCACACACACCCCAAACCCTTACATAGTAAAGAGAAAGAAAAGGAATAAATGAGTATAATATAGAGCTAAATAAAATGGCTACAAATATGTCAACTTATTTGTAAGTTGGGCTCGACAATGCTATCTTAGATTTTCACCAAATATGTGGTCTGGTACTTTGACCAAATAACTATCTTTGCCTTGTTTATCCAGAGCACATTGTTTCAGAAGCCCTGGCCTTTGCCTAGGTTTCATGGGAAAACGTTAGTTTTACCCTAGTATTTTTTTCTGGACAGCAAAAGTTTTTTCCTTGGCCCACCTCCCTGGTCAATGGTCTAAGTAAATTCACAGTTTGAAATCTGCACTTCTAGGGGGGGTCTTTCAGACAACAGAATGGTTGTTGAAATATTGTTGAAATTAAGATCAAATAACTGTATGTTGAAATACATTGAAAAAGTCAAAAAATTCAATGGGGTTTTCTTACTTTTTCACATGACTGTAAATGGAGTTAAAACAGAATGGAAATGTTTAAAAAGGAGAATTGGACATTAATTTGGAAGAGGATTCCCTTGCTTGCTTCTACACAGAGAAGCAAACATATAAAAGAATCATAGCTGTTCGTATCAGTCTCTGACATAAACAGAGATATTCAGTTCACCTAGTTTTGTATGTTAGATAACTTTCTAATTCCTGAACTCTAATCACAATTGCAATGTATCTGGCTTTTAAGCCAGTGCCAGATACAAGTACAAAAGACAAAATTGAGCTGCCCTATCTTTTTTGGAAACGCTTACATGACAGGAGTTTTTCCCTTCTGATTGGTTCTTCAGAGTTTGATTTTTCTAGGTTTGTTTATTTCTGTCCACTATGTAGACTGACCAATTACATTTTGGTTTTACTTTTAACACTTTCGTGTCAATGTTTGGGAGGCGACGTCTCCCCATTCACTACAACTTGGAGGAAAGCAAGTTTGGGGGAAAATATTTAATTTGAAAGTTGGGCATTTTTTCCCCAGTGCTACAGGAATTTGTTAATAAAACAAATTATCTAGAAAACTGATGGCCTTCCCTTCTTTGAATATGTTCACATTGAGGATAGGAAGAAATATCTCTTGCAGGATCAAAGCTGGGTGCATACAACAGGCACTAGAAATATCACACAGAACAGCACACACTCTGCTCTAGCATGAGTCTGAAAGCTTATCCTGGGACATATATATTTGCCTTCATTTGTGAGAAATATTTCTTGAACTGAGCAGAGGTTGGATTCCAAAGCCTATTTGGTTTCATTCATCAGCATGATTTGGGGGCTTTTTTTTTCTCTGCCAGGAGTTCCCATATCATCCCCTGTAGCAGGTGTTGCTGTTGGTTTGATTACCAAGCCAAATCCTGAAAAAATTGGAGACATTGAAAATTATTGCCTATTAACAGACATTCTGGTGAGTATCCTTAAGTTTGTTTCTTAGTTTTGAGATATCTTCAATCTATAAAATTTACATTAAATTATTTCAAAGTTATTTTTTTTCACAAAAATTCAATAAAAAAATTCATAACCATTATCTATTACTGGCAAAAAAAATCGCAATAACATGATGAGAGGCAGAACTTTGAATTAGGAGAGTACCTTTTGAATCTAATGAGTGATATGCAGTTTTAGGAAACCCACTACTTTCCCTCATACATCCTACTTATCTATTAAACGGATTGGCCACCCATACACATTTTAAAGTATCATCATTTTAGCCATTGTCTATCCACTGCAGGATAAAGGCCTCTTCCGCATGTTTCCAACCTGTATGGTCCAATGTGCCAATTGGGCCCGCAATACTTTTTAAAAATGTGCATTTTAAAATATAATCTGTGTGAAGTGCTTTAAATGTTACACAATCATCATGAAAATGTAATGTTAAATATTAACACTAGTGGACTCTGGAGATTAGTCAATTCCTTTGTTTGGCAGCCATATAACTTTTCTTCCATTTATATAAACTCACATCTGATGAACTGTTGAATTGAGTATCTGCCTGATATGAGTATCATATACCATTAGTTCTTGACATACAAACACAATTTGAGCAATTTGCCCCAATTTATGACTTTGCTTGCCACATTTAAGTGAATCACTGCAATTGTTCAGTGAATCATTCAGTCATTAAGCGAATCTTCCCCCATTGACTTTGCTTGTCAGAAGCTGGTTCGGAAGGTTACTAATGGTGATCAGATGACCCTGGGACAGTGCAACTGTCATAAGTACTTGCTAGTTGCCAAGTGCCCAAATTTTGATCACATGGCTATGGGGATGCTGCAAAGATTGAATGTGTAAAAACTGGTCATTTCTCACTTTTTTCACTGCCGTTATAACTTTGAATAATCACTAACTGAGCGGTTGTAAATTAGAGGCTACCTGTATTCATGTTGACCCTATAGCAGGGGTGTCCAAACTTGGGAACTTTAAGACTTGTGGACTTCAACTCCCAGAATTCTGGGAGTTGAAGTCCACAAGTCTTAAAGTTCCCAAGTTTGGACACCCCTGCCCTATAGTCTGTAGTCTATGTAGTTTCCCACTCCTCTGACAAAACTCATTTTAATTATAACATTTTGTAACATAAAAAGATTATACAACTTATTTGAAATCTTGGGAATTATAGTATTTTACAGAGGATCTTTGTTATGCTGTAAGTCATTTATTGGTTTATAGCTTAAACTTTGGCATCAGTGTATTTAGCTATTTATTTAGAGTAACTTTGTTTGACTTTATTTTCCAAGGACATCATATATAGAGACATCCATTATATCAATATAAGTATAGAATTTAGCAGCAGTTCTGAAGAAAGTATCACAGCAGAATTTGTTTTTGAACTTATGATTGGATTGTTAATAGACTTATTGCAAACTTGTTGATTATTTCAAATGCTCTTATACAGGGAATAGAGGATTATAATGGTGATATGGACTTCAAGATGGCTGGGACAAATAAAGGAATCACTGCCTTACAGGTATCCGCTCTAATATCTTAAACTATCCCAACCCCCAATTTGCTAGAAAATAATTCCATTGATATAAGCTAATGTTAAACTTTATTTTTGATTTGTGTATTATTAGGCTGATATCAAGATTCCAGGAATACCCTTAAAAATTGTAATGGAAGCTATTCAACAAGCTACAGGTGAGAAGGACAACCACAATTCTTGACTTATTTTTCCCTTTTTCTCTACATTTTTCATATCAACCAAAGGATAAATTGTAAATCTGTAAAAATGTCCAGAGTATTATCTCTGGCCAGGCTCATATTTTGATTGGCATTCAGTAGATTAAGTTTATTTATCATATTTATATAATTATCTATTCATAAAGTGACTCTGGGCAGAGTACAGCAATCAATAAAACAACAAAAACTCATTATACAAATTTAAAAACTCATCATTAAAAATTAAAAAGTGAAAAATTTGGAAATGTACAAACCACAAGGAGAGAAGTCCTCTTTAGCTGTGAAAGCCAGTTGGGAGACTTTGGGCCAATCTTTCTTTCTCTTTTTCTCAGCTTAACCCACTTCACAGGGTTTGAGGAAAATAGGAAGAAGGTGTGTTGGTTATGTACACTACTTTGAGTTATTTGTACAAATAATAAAGGTAGGACATAAATAAAATAAATACATATTTTTAAGAATTTAAGTAAGCATGGAGAAAGAGTACTTTTAATAAAAGGTGGGACACAAATAAAATAAATATTTTTAAGAATTTAAGTATGAAGAAAAAAGAGTAGCTTATTCCATTTCTTTTCATATTTTAAGCTTTTGTTGCAATCTTTTTTATTATGGATATATTAAGTTTTTAGGTTGGTTCTTGGAATAAAAATTCAGTCACATTTGGCTGTACAGAACGTCACTTAAGACAATGACAGTATTTTCTGCAAGTAAAATTAAATACCGTATTTTTCGGACTATAAGATGTTCCGGACTATAAAACGCACTTAGCTTTTGGAGAGGAAAACGAGAAAAAAAATCTGCCTCTGCCTCCCAGCATTTGCCTTGCAGCAAACAGCCTGGTTAGCTTCAGCACAGTCTGATTTAGCATGAGCATCTGATTGGCGGTTGGATCTGCCTTCCGGAGTACCTCCTATCAGGTGTTCCAAGCTGTGGGGATAGCTACTGCCCATCACTATCTCCATGCGCCCCATTTTCGGCCTGTACTAGACGGTGGTGATTGCTGCTGCCACCTGGAAAGGGCTGAAAACAGCGCATGTGGAGGCCGAAAATGGGATGCGCAGCGGTGGCAATCCCTGCAGCCTCAGGAGGCAGATCCAACCGCCAATCAGCTGCTGGTGCTAAATCAGGCTGTGCTGAAGCTGACTAGGCTGTTTGCTGCAAGGAGGCAATCTGTGAAGCAGAGGTCGGCAAGAGGGGGTCAGTAGATGAGTGGGGCTTTGGCAACATTCGCTCTATAAGACACACAGACATTTCCACCCACTTTTTGGGGGGCGAAGGGGAGAAGTGCATCTTATACACCGAAAAATACAGTACATTTCCTTGGTATTCTTCTTCTTTAGGAATAAAATAAAAAGCATGTTAAATGCACAGTCCATTGCTGTTGTAGAAACAATGATAAACAAGGAACTTTGCTAATTTTTAGGTTGAAAAGCAAAGAAATTTAAAGGGGCCAATACTTTTTAATATTTTAACAGGTATATTATTTGGTTTAAAACTAACTAATCAGTGGGACTGTGATTAAAAAAATCTTTGGAAATATTTTGTTTTGAATGAACTCAGATTAGTTCCATCTCTATTATCATTCTGGAAGTCCCCAACCCCTAGTTCTGCTACTAGGCCTGGGGGAGGTCTCATGGAGCCGGAGATGTTTTTAAATCATGATTGAGCTTTTATTCTGCTTTCTAGTCCATTGACTTAACCACTGGATGAAACTGACTCTCATGAATATTTTCTACCAGTGGAAATGTAGAGGGCTTCCATGATGCACTGGAAATAGTACAGAAAGCTATAAAAAAGATTTGTTCTTATACTAATTCCTTATAAAGTTCTAGACTGGAAATAACATTGCTTTTAACTTAATAGAACAGCTGATTGAAAGTTTCTCAAACCCTTGTGGTGGTGAAATGCTGGAAAGGATTTGCTTGATTAGTCATATTTAAAAAGAAAGGCAGAACACAAACAGTATTTTTAATGAAAAAGTTAAATTTTATATGTTGTGTATTTAAACTAAAATGTTATTCATTTTTCTCTAGTTGCAAAGAAAGAGATCTTGCAAATAATGAACAAAGTAATTGCAAAACCTAGACCAAGCAGGAAAGAGAATGGACCACTTACAGGTAGTGACCTATATTTTTAACTGGCGTGACTTTTTTGAGTTATGGTTTACATTCCAGCCATTCAGTTTCATATATGATCTGCAGACGTTGCTAAATCATATAGTATCAATAAAACCAGAATCTGTTAAAGAAGGGCATTTATCATGGATACCACAACATGTTTGTCTTGAGGGAAAATGGAAAAATATTTAAGGGAATTTAAATTTAATAAAGTTTAAAAAATCAAATTAAAAAAATTAAAGGAAAGCAGAGAGAGAAAGAAGCAAGGGGGGAAAACAGGTACTACTTTTACCAACTTTTGGTGTCAAGTATAAAAATTGATTCAATATAAATTTTCTAATCCTGTTTTAAATTTGTTTTTTTAATAACAGTTCTGCCTTTAATGCAATGCGGCAGTTTTTATTGATTACAAGCAGCACTGTTAGTAATTACTCTGCATTGCTCTAAAAACGTTTAGAAATAGATGCTTGCCCTCAAAAAATCACAATAGCAATATTTGTAGAAGGTTTTGTAAATAATTAGTAAATGTTGTATCTATGTGAGTATTTTTTTCCCTTTTAGACTCCTAGTGAACCACATTCACATAAAATCTATGGGAAACATTTTTGTTAATCTGTTAATTTTATTTAGCAAATGTGTTCATTAATATAACTGACAAAGGATAGTATCTGTTTTTCATTTATTCTTTCTTTGTTCTTGATAATTATCCAAACCTCTGCAGATTTGGAGTGGATATAATAGTGCTGTAAGAGAAATTCTTTAATATTATCTCCTCTTTTATCAACCCCTGTGTCCTGTGAGCAAAATACAGTTTTTAGGACATTCTCATTGGTCAAATGAACGAGATTTATTTAGATTTCTAAATACAAGCATGCTGTTATATACAACTCTTCTGAAAGGCAAAATGAACAAATTAAAGTCAACCCCTAAATCCTAGTGTTACACTGTCTTCATATCTCGAATTTTGTTCATTTCAGAAACTATTCAGGTACCAATGGCAAAAAGAGCAAGATTTCTTGGACCAGGAGGTTATAATTTAAAGAAACTTCAAGCTGAAACAGGTAAATTCTGTTTTAAATTGTTTATTTCCCACATTTTTTTAAAACTAATACAATAGATGAAATACTAATTGTGCCCTGCTTTTATTCCATAGGAGTAACTGTTAGCCAAGTAGATGAAGATACTTTTTCCATATTTGCTCCAGTACCAGAAGCAATGTATGAAGCAAAAGAATTTATTAATGAAATATGCAAAGATGACGTAAGAGCCTTTTTGATATCTTTAGCTTTATTATTCATAATAATTTTCTAAAATTATCAGACGTTTGGAGTCTGTTTCATTTACATTTCCTATCCCAAGTCCTCTCAGCCTGGACAAGTTTTATAGATTTAAATAAAATATAACTTACAATCACAATTGAGCCCAAAATTTATGTTACTAAGAAAATATTTTTTTAAGTGAGTTTTGCCCAATTTTACGACCTTTCTTGCCAGGTTTGTTAAGTGAATCTGGTTTCCCCACTGACTTTGCTTGTCAGAAGGTCAAAAGGGGGGATCACACGACCCTGGGACACTGCAGCCATCATAAATACAAGTCAGTTGCCAAGGATCTGAATTTTGATCATATCACCATGGGGATGTTGCAATGATCATAAATGTGAAAAATGGTCATAAATCACTTTTTTCAGTGCTGTTGTATCTTCGAACTATCACTAAATGAACTGCTGTAAGTCAAGGACTACCTGTATTTGATTTCCAAAGTACTATATTGAATGAATTTTAATATTTAATATTTTAATATTTTCTTTGAATAGTAGGTCCATGCCATATTACATGTTTTTAAAAAGCTATTCCAAAAATTCCTTGGCTTTTGCAAGGATGTTCTTGTTCTTCGCATATATTTATGTCTTTTACTCATGCGACTCTTTCTTTGTATTTATAGCAAGATTATCAGTTGGAATTTGGAGCTATTTATACAGCAACAATAACTGAATTAAGGTAAACAAAAGTATCTTGTGAAGTTGATCAGATAGTATTTCTGCATATGGATGAATGTGTGTTCTCTCTCTCTCTCTCTCTCTCTCTCACACACACACACACACACACACACACACACACACCATATAGATTTACTGCATACTCACAATCTTTATTTAAAAAAAAAATATTTCAGCATTTTTATTATTTATTTATTTATTTATTTTATTGAACTTATTAGTCGCCCCCTCTCCCCACAGGGACTCGGGGCGACGTACAGAGCAATAATCAAGATAGCACCATAAAATCGTGCAGAGGAGGTAAAAATAAGTCCATAAATAAGCATACTTACAAAGTTTAAAACCCCAAAAATATTAAAAACAAAATTTCCCATTGTAAAATGACCTGGGGTGGCAAGATAGTAACGTTATGCCAGGCCGGCTTGACAAAACAGGTAGGTCTTCAGCTTCATACGGAAGGAGCGAAGATCGGTTGTTGTCCGGATGTCTGGGGGGAGGTCATTCCAAAGGGTAGGGCCCACCACAGAGAAGGCCCTACTCCTGGGCACCGTCCCCAGGCACTCTCTAGAGGACGGCACCCGGAGTAGCCCCTCCCTGTGTGAGCGAGTGGGTCGCAGGGATGTATGGGGCAGGACGCGATCCCGCAGGTAACTAGGCCCTGTGCCATGGAGCGCTTTGAAGATGGTAACCAGTACCTTGAAGCGCACCCGGTAGGCCACAGGAAGCCAGTGCAGCTCGCGCAGGATAGGTGTTATATGGGAGAATCTCGATCTCCCCATAATAACCCGCGCGGCTGCATTCTGGACCAACTGCAGTCTCCGGGCGCACCTCAAGGGGAGCCCCATGTAGAGAGCGTTACAGTAGTCCAGGCGGGACGTCACCAGCGCGTGAGTGACTGTGCGCAAGGCCTCCCGGTCCAAAAGGGGCCGCAACTGGCGCACGAGGCGAACCTGGAGGAACGCCCCCCTTGCCACGGTCGCCACGTGATCTTCTAAGGTCAGCCGATCGTCAAGGAGGACGCCCAAGTTGCGCGCCCCTTCCACCGGGGCTAATTGCTCATCCCCGATGGTCAGCGATGGAATATGCTGATTGAATCGGGAAGCCGGGAACCACAGCCACTCTGTCTTGGAGGGGTTGAGCCTGAGCCTGCTGTCATCCATCCAGACCCGTACGGCTTCCAGACATCGGGTCATCACTTCGACAGCCTCGTTGGGGTGGTTTGGGGTGGAAATGTACAACTGAGTATCATCAGCGTACAGATGGTAACTCACCCCAAAACCACGGATGATCTCGCCCAGCGGCTTCATATATATGTTGAACAAGAGAGGCGAGAGAATCGACCCCTGTGGGACCCCACAAATGAGGGGCCTTGCGGTCGACCTCTGCTCCCCCGTCAACACACATTGCGTCCGGCCAGAGAGGTAGGAGTGGAACCACCGTAGCACGGTGCCTCCAATCCCCAACCCCTCCAGCCGGCGCAATAGGATACCATGGTCGATGGTATCGAAGGCCGCCGAGAGATCTAATAGAACAAGGATGGAGGAACAACCCTCATCCTTTGCCTTCCAGAGATCATCCACCAACGCGACCAAGGCCATAACCATCTAGGCTATTTCTTAAGTATTGAGAAAATTCTGAAGCAAACCAGTCTAGTATTCTAATTTTGTTAAGGAGGAAAAATATTAATATCAATATTAGTTGGAGGGATTATTAAGAAACAGGCAGTAATGTAAAAACTGAAATGAAGAAGTGAGGAAACGATGGGTTAATACCTTAAATAAGGCATTAATCTAAAATCTTTCAGTTTATGCAACTCCTTGCTCAACAACTTATGTGTATGTTTTTAAAGGGAATTTTAATCTTTTCAATTAAATAGAAATAACATAAATAATGGAAGGCAAAGATGCACACTATCACAACCTTATCCCAAACTCTTAATTGTGCTTTAATACTGAATCATTTGATTCTCTGAGAGTTTTGTTAGGCCTTTGTGTGTGAACTGATACAATAAAAGACTGAATATGTGGTTGATAAGGACTTCCCTGTTTCTCTTCCAAAAATAAGAAAAGGTGATGATCTTACAAATATTTTTTTCTTTCTTTCAGTGAAGAGAACGCAACTGTGTAACAATTTTTGACAATATTTACAAAGTTCAGTTGAGGAAGGATTATAAAATACTTTTTAAAGTTAAATAATTTATAACATGCACTCAGTCAGATAAAATAAGGTTCTTTATTTAAACAAAATGTTGATGCAAAGAGGGAATAAGGTCAGTGTTGCCTAACAAGCAAGTAGCCCACCACCTCTGCACAAATACACAGGATGCAGATGAGATGCTAGGCCTTCCCCATATTAGGCCTGGTGCTCTAGGATACCTTTGCCCTAGAGTTCCATTCAGCTACCTCCCACCTTGGCAGCTGGTGAAAATGGTAGTCTTTCATTGGACTTTTTGCCCTAATTGATTGTGACTGGGTATAATTTTCAATGAATGCATTTTATTATATTTGTTTTTCTATTATATGTTTTCTTTATGCTATATTATTTGATTTTAAATCCTTAATTGATTGAAGAGGTGTACAGATATTGCAAAATAAATAAAAATAATAATGAAATAAATGTTCTTTTCTTTTTTAAAAAATGCAGAGATGCTGGGGTGATGGTAAAATTATACCCAAACATGAGTCCTGTTCTACTTCACAATTCGCAGTTGGATCAAAGAAAGGTGCTTTTTTATTTTTCTGTTCTGTTCATATAACACTATTGTTCAGTAACTTACCATTTGTCGTTTGTGGTGTTTCCATAGAAGGCCCGGGTTTATGATGGGGCACCAAGTAGAGGTGTATGCAGAGGTGGGTTGCTCCTGGTTTGGCCCAGTTTACAGAACCGGCAGTGACCCAGGCTGGCCACGCCCCCGAACCGGTTCCTTGGTCTATATTGGCATTGCTGCCATCTTGTTTATTACCATTCAATAGTTTTCGCGCATGCGCACAACCATCATCAGTGAACTGTGCATGTGCAAGCAACATGCAGTCCAACAAACTGGTACTGGTTCGCATAGGAACCCACCCCTGGGCATATGTCTGCTATTAGAAGTCACTTTACATAGACTTCTAAAATATGTTTCTCTTATATTGAACAATATTGTTGAAACATTCTGTGTACCTGCTGATTCTCTCAGTTGTTAATATAGAGTAAAAGGGCATTGGAAATTTTAGAAATAATTCATAAGACAAGTAAATTTTATAGAAATTATTGTATATGCTGTTGTACTGAAAGCAATCTGAAGCTATGGGACAACTATAATGAGATGATATTTTGTTCTAGATTAAGCATCCTAGTGCTATTGGATTACAAATCGGTCAAGAAATCCAGGTAACTTGTTAAATCTTTATTATATGTGGTTGGAAATGATAATTACTATATATCTGTGATGGCGAACCCACAGGTGGCATGCGGAGGCCTCTCTGCTGGCATGCGAGCTGTTGCCCCAGCTCAGCTCCACCATGCATGTGCAAGGACTTCCCGCTGGCCAGCTGATTTTTGGGTCTCTGCCGCGCATGTGGGAAACACAGATGCATGCGTGGGAGGCGCCATTTTTGGTTGCAGGAGGCTCCAGGGAGGCCTGCTAGGCCCAAAACGGGCCACAGAGGGTGCAGCACGTGCCCCATTTTTGGTCCCAGGAGGCTTCAGGTAGGCCTGCTGGGCCCAAAATGGCCTGCAAAGGGGGGGGGTTGCGCGTGCATGCACAGGGGGAGCATGTGGGGTTGCATGTGCATGCACAGGCAGTGGAGCATGCGGGGGGTCATGTGCACATGCATGGGGCAGTGCTGCGTGGAGGGGTCACGTGTGTATGCATTGCATTATGGGTGTATGTATGTGTGCTATGTGCGCATGCTGCTTTCGGCACACAAGGACAAAAGGGTTAGCCATTACTGCTATATATGCTTAACTACAGACAAATTCTCCTCCAAGAACTATTACTTTCACTGTAGTTCAGAACGCTGGGAAATACACTTCAGATCATAAACTTGTTACATTTCATGCGTATGTGGGTGTGGGTGTAATCCTATTTTTAAATTTTTTTTAGCTGCTTTAAGCATTCACCAGAGTAAAAAGGTGCGGTATAATAAGGAATTCTTTAAGTGGTAATATATTGTTATCATACTCAATCTTGATAGTAAAATTAATAATATGATCAAGATTTTAATGTAGCTACCGTGTTTCCCTGAAAATAAGACAGGGTCTTATTTTATTTTGACCCACAGAATATGGCCTTGGTCTTATTATTGGGGGTGGGGCGGTCTTATTTGCACCGGCTGAGCAGCTGGCCGGCACTGCTCTGATGTGTCCTGTCACCACCCTGCGTCGGGTTGGGCTTTCTTTGCAAGGGGGACAATCTGGGGAGTGAGAGAGTTAGGAAGCCTGGGTTGGCGTGGGGCAGTTTCTGCAGTGAAGCGTCTGATTCATCCCCAGGGGTGAGCATTTTGCCTCCTCTCTGCCCCGGCTTGGAAGCTGCAGAGGAAGCCTACCATGCCTGGTGAGGGGGGGAGAAGAGACGACAAGAGAAGCCACGTCTCGCTCCACACCTCACTTCTCCTCCACCCCACCTGCCACCCCTCTCGCTAAAGAGACGGTGGGGAAGGAAAGCAGCCTGGATTCTGTTAGCATTGGGGCGGGGTGGGAGGAGTTGGCTACAAGACACGTGTCCTACCCAAGACTTGCAGCTCCCTCATGTTTCTCGCTGGTTTGTCCAGGGAAGCACCCTGTAAAAAAAAATCTCGCGAGTTCAACTTCCCTGGACAAAACAGCAAGGAACACGACGGAGCTGCAAGTCTCGGGTAGGATGCATGTCTCGCAGCCCAACTCCTCCCACCCTGCCCCACTGCTAACAGAATCCAGGCTGCTTCCCTTCCCCACCATCTTTTTAGCGAGATGGGGGGCAGGTGGGGTGGGGGAGAGGCGAGATGTGTGGAGCGAGACTTGGCTCCTCTTGCTGTCACTTCTCCCTCCCCTCCCCGGGCATAGCAGGTTTCCTCTGCAGTTTCCAAGCCAGGGCAGAGAGATGACGAAGGGTGAAACGTTCACCCCTGGGGATGAATCAGATGCTTCACTGGAGAAACCGACCCACGCCAGCCCAGGCTTCCTAAATCTCTTGCTCCCCAGATTCTCTGCCTTGCAAAGAAAGCCCAACCAGATGCAAACGCCGCCTCCAGCCACCTCTTCATCCTGGTGAAAGTACGTTTTGAAAGGATGATCTGCAAGGGGGGGGGATTTCCTGCACATTGGCAGCGGTGTCTCCTCACAGGGCTTCTCCCAATGTCCCAGCTGCGAAGCAACATCCCGTAAAGGAAGGCATGGAAATCCATACAACTGGGGATATCAGAAGAAGCCTTGTGAGAAGACGCCGCTGCCAATGTGCAGGAAATCTCCTCCCCCTCCCCCTTCAGATAGTCTTGTGGGCTGACTGGAGAAGTCTTCAATGAAGTTCGCTCTGTCTGTGTCTCTGCAGGCAGCAGTGTCGGCAGCATCTCCTCGCAGGTCTCATTCTTCCTTCTTTTTGGCTGATTCTCAAATATTTTCAAACAAAACACTGCCAAGAGAGGGAAGTATCTTTTCTCCCTTCCTTGCCAAACTTTGCGTGTAGGCGTAACGTTTCACAAAGCTCCTTAATCCGTGACTGCTGGCTCCCTCAGTGTTGTTTATACACATACCGACATACCCACCCTTCCTGGTAATGCCGTTTCCCACTCCCAAGATTCCGTTTCCAAGGAAAGAAGAGTGCTGGGGCCACACTGGACATCCCCTGCCCTGACTACTGTCAGCCTCAACTTTACTCCTGAAACCCTGCGGGCCACTTCTCTGCTTGAGCTCAGCCGAAGGAGGAGCTGAGGGCAAGGGCGAGATGAAGCTGATTGCTTCCCCTTTGCCTCCTCTCCCAAAAGCAGTCTCGGGCGTAGCCACTTTGGCAGCAGTAGACTCAAGCCGGCCTTCCGAAGGGTACTGTAGCAGCAGCTATCCACAATTTTTTTACCCTTATTTTGTCCCGATCCATGTGGCTCACTGGGCCACTTGGGTCAGGACGAAATAATGATAAAAAAATTGTGGATAACTGCTGCTACAGTACCCTTCAAAAGACCGGTGCAAGGCGCGTGGAGTGCATCACTTGGCCTCCTGCTGCTTTTGTTGCCGTAATCAATGGAAAAAGCAGCCGCACTTGCTGGACACCATGGCCTGAGCAGCACCCGCAAATCAGCTGTTTTTTGAATGGCAGCCAGATCGGCTCAACTGATCCAATTAAGGAGCCAAGAAGCGCTGACATGACCAGGGAAGGGAAGGGCTTCCTCCTGTACTTGCCACGGCACCCTTTCACTAGGGCTTATTTTCGGGGGAGGGCGTATATTTACACCCACCTCAATAACCAGGCAAAAACAAGGACACATTATTAGCAGGACATGTCGTATTTTCAGGGAAACACGGTATTGTGCTATATTTAGGAAGATCTGATTTCACAAATTTAATACCTCAATATGCCAGTGGAAATCTTTGTGAATAGATGCAACACGTCATTTGAAGAGGGGAAAATATTACTTGTACTGAAATGTTAAATAATTGCTGATAGTTCCCTTATTTTTATTTGTTTAAAAGATTTTAAAGATGTTAGGTTAATACTTTAATTTAGAATTCTATATATCATTAATTCTTAAAAAAATATTTTTTTCACTAAAAAAAACTAAACTCTATCCTGAGCTCAATCTCATTTCCTTCTATGAACAGGTGAAATACTTTGGACGTGATCCAACCGATGGAAGAATGAGGCTTTCACGAAAAGTACTTCAGGCTCCAGCTACATCTGTTGTTAAAACACTGAATGACAAAAGTATACTAATAGGAAGTGCAGTTCATGAGTCTGCCAATTCAGCATAGCACAAGAATCCTTCTGAAGGAGTAGAACTGTTCTCTTCGATAGAGACTGAGTAATTACTGGTAATATATACAGGTTTCTGTATGCCCATATACATGTTAAATTTCATAAAAATATGATTGAATACGAGATCATTTTCCCTTGTGTTTAATGCCTTTGGAGTTCTTTCGAAAAATAAGAGTTCATAACCCTTTGTACATTTGTCTAAAAGTTGACAGACATTTTCAAATGAATAGAATGACTGTTTCCAAAAGTATACAATACCATTCAAATATCTATTTAAAACCTTATTTCTAGGCTAACAAGACATTTCACATGCATAGGCTGTTTTCCTATATATGTATAAATCTGTATTATTACATTTATGTAATATATGTCCCCAGAAATAATTTTAATGGAAGAACAATCATGGTGAAGAATATGCTTCCAAACATACAAATGCAACACCTGCCTGTAACACATTTTTGAACATTTGCTTTTTCTAATCACAGGAAAGAAAGTACATTATCTCAAACTGTGAATTTTAACAAGCAAATAAAAGTGGTTAGCAGCTGTTATTGACAATAAATACTTCTTTGTGGAATTATAGAATCTACCAATACTTTTAAAATGGAAAATACCTTCATTCTATATAGTTTATCTTTGGTTCTACCACCACAAGAAAAGTCATTTGATATTATGTGCCATCAATTTCAACTGTTATCTACTACATAGATAGATTTTCTCCAATCACAATCTGCTCCTAAAATGATCTTCATCTTCTCTTTCCTACCATTTTCCCCAACTTTAGAGCCTTTGCCAAAGAGCTAAGTGTTTGCATGTAAAGTAAGATAATTTGAGCCTTGCAATTTTACCATGGACTATCTCAATATAATTATTCAGTATAAGGAGATAAAAAACAAATGCCAAAATCTTACAAAAAAACCAATGTGTACATACAATTTTTATTATATGTAATATTTCATTAATGGGGGGGGGGGGTTTAGAGGAATATAAATGTAATATGAATATGCAGACTTTTATTTTGCTATTTTGAGCTATTAAAGATATGTACATTTGTTCACATTCTTATGGTTTTTTTTGTTTTGTTTTTTAATTAATAAAAATTGTTGAAAGAAAAACAAACTGTTTTGGCAAAAAGTGAAACAAATACAACAAAGAATAATACAAAGAATAAACAATTACACTTCTATATATGCTAACTGAATGCAAATGTTCCAAGTATTTTCTAATATATTTATAAAGCTCTATATATTTTGTATACATGAGACCCATATTTCCTTATACTCATCTATACAAAATCTACATATATAGGCAATCTGCTCATAAATAGTAAGGGCAATCAGGTCTAATCCATTCAGTAAATGGAGCCATATTTTTATCTTTCTAATGCTGCAATATCAACATTTTAGTCATAATAAGGATATAGAATCCATTTATATTGTTTGTCAAATTCCATGTATTAGGTAATATAATTTAGAAGAATATACTCTAAAAATTTTAGCTTTTGTTGCATAGTCATGTAATATTTTTCCCCAAAATTAAGTATAGAAACATTTCTTTTTAAAAATCCTTATTACATATCCAACAAAATGCGGTTTTTGACACTTTTTCTGTATGAACATAATGGAATCAAATAATATTTTTGTTGTGTAAATTGTAATTTGAGGTCCATTGACACTCTTGTTATAGAAGTTAAAACACTCTTCCATAATATAGGAACCTCAAGTTCTTTATTCTGTTTATTTCTTAACATCTGCATGTCAAATTGATTTACGATAACAAATAGGTATAAAAATAAGTTTTTTAGTTTTAAAGAATTGGATTAGTTTAGTATCTCAAGTGACTCAGAGGCTGAGATACTTTCAGATTTTTTATAATATCTAGTGTCTCTGAAAGCCTTTATGCTAGCATTTCCAAAACAAGTACCTTATACACATCATTTGTAGAAACTTTTTCTACATTTTAAAATATGAAGTACAGACCAAAGAAACTACAAATGTTATTTGCTGATATACAAAGTGCTATATTTACTCTTCTCATCTGATCCATAGTTGAAGTTATCATGAGCTTATACTAATAATAGGCTTTGCTTTGCTTGATTTATGACTGGGAATTGGTGGTGTTGCCTTGATATTCTTCTGAAAATAATTCAAAATTTACTTTAGCATGTAAAACTGAAGGATTTTAGTTCTATGACACTTAATAATTAAGAGTCTTACCCTAGTAATGCAAGATTATTTGACATGTCAGGGTCTTAAGTAAATAGTTCAGAACTTTGCATCTATTCCAGCTAATACTGATGTATTAGGCCTATACATACCTTGGCAACAAGACAGCAATAAAATTCCCTTTTATGTTCAGAGTAAGTGACGTGTTATTCAAATGTGTGAGAATTACTACTTTTGCTGTTATCTTAAAGTATTACCTTGGCAGTTGAGAACTTGCTGCCTTTTTTAAGGATTATTATCTTTCCATCACCTCTTTAAATCTAAAAATTAAATATATCTAAAGCCATTCCTTTTATCATTAAAATTGCAAAGTTTGAATGATTGTCTTAGAGAAAAATATTGCTATATTATCCTCTGTTATACAATGACTCCAAATGTCTGCTTTTCTGACATTCCAGGACCTGGATTAAATATTTTTCCCTTTTCCTTGATACTTTTAATTCAGTGGGAATCATTAGTTTCAGTTAACATACTGCATTTATTTAATATCAGTGACCATTTTAGCCATTTGCAAGCAAATCTCAAAAGTAAACTACCAGTAAGAAACAACTGGACAAAAACAATTAAACCAATTAAAAACATTTAAGTCATTGGCTAAAAGACTGGTCACAGACTTTTAGCCAATGCTTGGTTAAAGTTTCAGGTTTTTTTTAATGTCAATCCCATTATTTTACAATTATCTTGGAAATCTGATTCTACACCATCAGGTTACTGTTGATCCTTACCAACCACAGATTTTTTTTCCATAACAATCTGTCCTTCAGTACTTCGAATAATGTACCCAAAACCGCTGCAATCCACTCCATCCAGAGCAACACCAAAGTTCACCGTCCTAAAGCAACATTGGCAAGCCTTTTGAGCACCAAGTGCCGAAATGGGACTGCATGCAAACCATAAACCAGAAAAGCAGATGATCTTCCAATTTCTGGCATGTGCATGCATGCCAGCCACCTGATCTTCTGGTTTCTGGCGTGCATGCCCATGCAAAGACCAGCTGTCCAGTGTGTATGCGTTGCCTCCACCTTCCCTTTTGGGGGTCGTCACGCCTTTCTGCCTGTCCCCGACTGCTCCCTGGTCCTCGTGGTGGCAGGACATCCCCATTGACAACCCGGTTCTGCATCCCCAGGCAAATAGACAAAATTGGGTGGGGAATACCGCCTCCCTCCACTCTTGGTTTCTGGTGCTTCCGCACATGTGAAGACCACCTGGCCAGCACGCCAGAACCCAGAAGACCAATGGGCGACGGCTCACGTGCCTGGAGAGATGGCTTTGAGTGCCACTTCTGGCATGCATGCCATAGGTTCGAACAAGGCCCTCCCAGCTGCTAGCTCAATCACCTGATGTATGCCCTTCCTGTCTTATTAAAACTCTGTGGGATGGGGTGCAAGATTGGGTCAGGATGGTAGTTAACTCCTTGAAAGAGGGAGTGGTCCCACCAGCTCATAGAGGAAGTGGTGAACCCTTTCCTAAGAGGACATGGCTTGACCCAACCAAGTTGTTTTTGCCCAGTTTTCAATCTTCCCTTCTCAGGGAAGATTGTGAAAACACTGGATGTGTGGCAACTGCAGAGAACCTTGGATGAAGAGGATTATCTAGACCAACGGTCCCCAATCTTTTGGGCACCAGGCACTTCCATGGAGAGAAGTTTTTCTGCAGTCTGGAGGGGGCATGGTTTCGCATGCTGCCTGCATCCCACGGATGGGGCTTTGCTTGTTTGCATGCCACAGCCTGGTGCCGGTCAGTTGGGCACCCCTATACAGACCCCTTTCAATCAGGGTTCAGGTCATGGTTTGGGATTGAGAAGGCAGTGTCTCCATGGATTACCTCTGACTGGAAAGGAATGAAGGTGGTGCTACTGACCTCTCAGCATTTTTACAATACCTTGGTAAATATGCACTGCATTGTTTGGTTGCTGTTGTGGCCCAGCAGGAGCCGTTGCAGCTGCCACCAGACTCCAAGAGTGAGGGTCCCTATGAGTCGGCTCAGGAGGATGTGGAGGACCCTGGACAGGGTTCCGACTCTGAGCAGGGATCTGAGAGTCTGGTCGGCCACCAGAAGGCGCCTGAGGCATGGAGCAGCGGTGAGAGCCAGAGGAGGGGGGCTCCTGATGTCATGCCTTGGAGCAGTGGGGAAGAGTCACGAGACAGTGAATCAGAGATCAACAGGGAGTTCTTGGAAGCCCGTTACCGCTGCGCCCATAGACGCAAGGAGTGTGGGCGTAATTATCGGTGATAAGGGCTCTCAGCTGCTGATCAGTAGACTCCTCTTCAGGCTATAAAAGGGTTGACTGAGCATACGCCCTTTGCAGTAGTCAACAAAGAACTCCTGCAAGAAGTTTTGGTCTGGAAAACGTAGCAAGCTGGATAGCTGCTTTCGTGTCTTGTCTTTGTGAGCTTTGTCGTGGTGGTTTACTGCCACGGAACTTTCTGTCTGTCTGTGAAATAAACCCTGTTACTTTGTATTGTTCCAGACAGTGTTCTGTGTGGGCGAAGGAGGAAGGGGGGGTCAGAACAGGTTGCCACAATATAAAAAAGTTGTTGAGACTCTAGAAAGAAAAAATCAACGACTACAAGATTTCCCAGGTTCCTCCCAACTCTTGTTATTCTATTATTTGATACCATTAGTCACGGCATCCTTCTAGGCCTGTTTCTTAAATTGCTTGCTCTTAATTTTATGCATCATGGCTTAACATACAGTAGTGTTAAACCATGCAGAATTGATAAAATCTGTGGGGCATCAAGACCGTTATTTATGAATTAATTGAAGCTAAAATCCTTAGCAAGTCAGTTCTATCTGAAGGTGAGTCCATCTCCAAAAATTGAAGCTAACGTCTTTATATTCGCTATGCTCCAGCTGTATCAAGTAGCATGTTTTTAAAGGCAGTTGAAGGAAAAGGTTAAGCACAAGTCTTGGGGTAAAATGTAGAATCTTTTTGATGAAAAAAAATACAGTATTATGGCTGATGAGCGCTGGAAGTGGATGGTTTTGTTTCCACGTTCTTAAGAGTATAGTATCGCCTCAAGTAGTCGTCGTCGTCAACGCCTTTGCAACCCAGGGGAATGAGTCTTTCATCTCAAACAGCGCCGGCAGCAAAGAAACCCAGATTAATTTAATAAAACAATAAATAAAGGAGAGAACTGCTGGGAATCTTGGAGACGGACCTTCAGAGACCCCTCCTGTTTAGAGACGACATCATTCCAAGAAACCGCGGCAATAGATAACTGTTACTGCAGGGGGGGAAAGCCAGGGCAACGCAGCTTTCCCGCCGACAGCAGAAAAGTATGCAGCACGCAGGCGCAACGTATTCTCAACCCCTTCCTCCTTCGCAAACTGACAGGCTTTTCTTTTACTTCCCTTCCCGGCCGCCATAGCCCCTGCTAGTGAAGCCCGTGCAGGCCTTCCGTCCCTCTCCCTCCCCCGGCTAGGAGAGGAAGAGAAAGGCAGGGACGGGACAGGAGTCGGATTACAAGATGGCGGCTATGCCGCGGCATTAGAGGCTGCTGGTGCTGCTAGTTGGTACTGCTGAGGAAGAGGAGCGGCGACTCCGACCTGAACGTCATGAAAAGCGGCGAGTTAAAGGCCTCCTGAGTGACGCTCTCAGCCCCAGGCCGGTCCTTCCCCCGTCCCTTGCGATCGGGCCGGGGCCCCACCATGTCGGATACCCGGCGGCGGGTGAAGGTCTACACGCTCAACGAAGAGCGGCAATGGGACGACAGAGGCACCGGACACGTCTCGTCCACATACGTGGAGCGGCTCAAAGGGATGTCGCTGCTCGTCCGAGCCGAGTCGGACGGTGAGAAAGGGGAAGGGTAATGGCAGGCAGGGGATGGCGGCAGCTGCTAATCTCTCTGGGACAATAGAAGCCCAGCCAGGGGAATGGGAAACAACCCATGGGAGAAGAGTTCCGCCACCGCCACCTCACACGCCCTGGGATGAGGCCACGGATTCCTTCCCGCATATGTAGGCTCTCTTTTATATTTAGGCGAAATCGTAGGGTCAGGTTATTAGACCCCCTTCACCCCAAATGTTACAGGCTCCCACCCCTAAACCCTTAAGCACTTTCCTGATAGTCCCCTGAATTCATGCATGTTATAGTTAGGGAACCTTACTGGCTGCTTTAAGAGATTCATTTGTTCTAGTTGATTATAAAAGTTATTTGTCAGTGTTAATTGAGCGACTTTGGGGGAAAGATAGTAAATGAGATGATAGGAGTGGGAAACATTAACTTCTAGAAAACTTTAAAAACTTTCATAATCCTAAACTGTGGTAATTGTTACTCATTGAAGATGATCTGGCTAATGATTTTTTAATAGGCCTTTCGTAATACAGATTTATACTTTCAGATACTACTGTATTAGCTTTTCAAATATGTCCCAGCACTCTGGGTTGATTTTTCAATAGCGTTCCAGTTTTCATATTTTCTTTCAATTTTACAGTATTAAGGGATTTGCTTATTTTCCATCATTTTACATCTAAACTTTATTTCCAGAAATTTAGTGAGTTTAGTGTGGAGCAAAGAAAGTAATAACATTTATGGCATTTAAATTTTAACATAATTATTTTAAGTATTACTTTTTAGAGTGATACGACAAACTATATTTTTTCCTTTGGAAAAAAATTGTACTTTGTGTCACAATATTTTCTATTGTTTAGAATATTGGGTACTTAAAATTCTTACATTTTAAACGTTTATCCAATTTATTGTCTTGTTTTTTTGAGTGTGTCATAATATAGGACATAATATTTTAATAGAAGTAACCTAACACTATACTTGAAGAAAGCAAAATATTCAAAATTTTCTCTAGTCATTAATTTGGCTGTACTAGTTGGTGAAAAGAAGAAAAATAAACATTTGTATCAAATTTTATATGCTGATAGAAGGCCTTTTTTCTGTTTCAGTAAAGCCATGATAGTTTGTTTTCAAAATTAGAAAATCTGTTTTTAGAAGAAGAAAATGTATTATTGTTGTTAATGAAAAAGTGCTAATGTACTAAATAAATCTTGTGAATCTTGGAAGTGATTGCTTGAAAGCTGTTGCCATGAAACATGATTGCTTAGACACACTATATAATACATAAATTCAGATTACATAATTTAGCTTTGTAAATATGCTGTAATGTATGTTAGCTATCAAAGAAAAATAAGAGCATGTTTTTCTTAGCTAAATGAATTGTGCATAACTTGAGAAAAGCACACTGACATTTTATTTTAAAATTCCCAGATTTGATCATTGTGTTTGCATAAAAGTTTTAGAATAAAGTACAGTCCTTAAAGTAGATAATTATTACTTAAGTTGCCTAAGACTTTTTTATTTACTTACTTAAGTTCTTGGTGGATTTTTTTCATCATTTCAGGTTCACTCTTGTTGGAATCGAAGATAAATCCAAACACTGCGTATCAAAAACAACAGGCATGTATTTTTTTCTATATTTCAACTATGTTACTATTATTGAAAATACTATTTTTTTTAAAAAAAAAGTCTGACAACTGTGTTAACCATTGGACCTTTCATTGTGCTGATTGGTCAACTAGAGTTTTGTTTTATATTAAAATCTTAATTGTTCACATACTGATAAAGGCAAGGCAAGGGCTATGTATATATTATCCAGACATCAGGATAACGACCGATCTCCGCTCCTTCCGCACGAAACTCAAGACCCACCTGTTGCAACTAGCCGGCCTGGCTTAATTAGAACTTTCTAACCTCCCTGGCAATTTTAATTATTGTAAATGTAGATTTTGGGGTTTTAAATTATTTTAACTGTTTTAATTTTATTGCTATTTATTTTAACCTAGTGGCTTTTTATTGGAATCTTATTTGTTAAACACTGATGTCACCTCCTCCATGCCACATCTGTATATTTGTTTTGATTGTACGTTGCCCCGAGTCCCTTTGCGGAGAGGGGGCAACTGATAAGTCAAATAAATAAATAAATAAATAAATAAAATATTGGAAATTAATATATGAAAATACTATATTTTGCATTCACATTTTGGGACCTTAGAAGCACACCTATACATCCTCTGAAACAAGGCTGCCCCTGCCTCTTAGTTTCAGATAGCCCCCACTGCTGTTTAGAAGAGCCAAGAACAGCTGGCTCTTCACCCAGGTCTTAGTTGACGGAGAGTGAAACCACTTGCTTCATCAGACTTGCCATCTTTTTATTTTTATGTTTTATTGATTTTATTATAATTTCTTGCTTGTTGTGAGCCATACAGAATTATGTGTTGGGCAGCACCTTTGCTGAATTATCTGCCATTAGTTTTCTGTTTTCTGTCCAGCTTTAATAATACTATTTGGTGTTTTTTTTTAATCAATACATTAATTATTTATTTTGTAATGTACTATTTTACATTATATTACTCCATGATGAATGCAGCTATTAAGCTATTTATTGCAGCCCATATGGATGTTCATCAATCTTCAAAGTTTGGTACCAAGTATCTAGTAGGTTACAGTTTGGAGTGATGACTTGCATACATCTTGGTGGATTGCAATTTGTGCAAATCTCAAATTATTTCTATTTTATTCTAGTCATTAATGATGCCCTTTTCATTGCAATAGATTTCTAACAGATTCCATAAAATGGTAGTCTCTTTCAAGTCATTTATTTTTCCTCAGATACAAGGTACTTTCAACAATTTTCTTCTGCACCACAGTTGAAATACATCGGTTTTTTGGTTCCATCTTTCTGATAGACTTAATTTAACCAATATGTTACAACAAATAAGTAGATTTTTTTTCTTTTCATGGCCTGTGTATGCCTGTGAATTTTTGAATCTAGAAAGATAAATGTTCTATATCAATTTCTCTAATTATATGCATTGGCTGGTATAACATTTTCACGTGATTCCTAAATTTCATATGATCACACAGATAACTCATTAATTTTGAATTGCTGTTCACTTTTCAACAGATTCTTTTAAGTCTTTCCTAATTCCAGCCACCAAATGCAATCATCAGCATATTGTTCATATCAGCAGTTGTTCATATTTAATTTAATTTCAGTTGCTATTTCTTCTGGCCTGGCATTTCCAATGCTATATTCATGGTTTTCAGAGATCATCACAAGAGAATCTTGCTGACATCTAAAAATTCTGCAATCCTGAATATGCTCTTTAAAATGAAATGCTAAGTTCTGCATGTGTTAAATAAACAAGGTGACAGTATAAACCTTGATATACTGTTTTCCCAATATTCTGTTCTGACTGGATTATTATGCAAATTCTTCCATAGACCGCATAAAATTCCCAGTGCTTTTGTTGCCTTTTGCTTTCCATCTTTCTTCAGCTACTGGTACTTTTGTTAAGTCTACAAACTTATCTTCTCTGACCTTTTGCCATTTTGAGATGCTTTTATTTGTTTTATCTTTATCATTAATTTAACTCACATTCTATGCATAATCATATGAAATATTATTGAGATATCCTTTGAGTTTGATTCTTTAAGTTTTATTTTAAGTTAAATTATCATCCTGTAAGAAATAATTTGGGATATGAGCTTCAGTGAGATTAGGTCTTGTTTTTTCTGAATCAGTTGAGCCTCTCCAGCTGTACTCGGTGTCTTTTTAATCAAGTGGTACTCATGTATAAAGCTATCTTTTAGATTGTTGAAAGAAGAAAGTTCTTATAGCTACTAGGTTTTCTTGACAGCTCCCTAATAGTCTGTCTCCTGCTTTATCTTGTATGCCAAATCCATTATTTCCCATTATTTCCGTTACTTTATTTCTAATTTAGCATTCCACCCTCCTATATGACATCTCCCTTTTTTAGTCTGATGTTAGCAAAGTGCTGCCATAGAACCCTTCCACTTCTTCACTACCTTTTTTGAAACAGATGTGAATCATTGCAATATCAGTTGATTTGCCTTGGACTCAAATTGAGATCATCCTGTCTTTTTGTTGTGTATGAACACTAACTTTGATATGTTTTGTTAATTTTCACTACTCTTGTTTGTTCTATGATGTTCAATAAATATCTGACGTCCTTCTCAGATGAAGTAACCCAGTTTAGTTCAGTTCACTGATTTCCATAATGTCAGTATTATATCTAGATATTTCTGCTTTGACAACAATTTGGTTTTGACATTCCACATACCAATGGTATGCATATGTTTACTATGTTACATTTTCCTTTTGCCTTTGCCACATCAACACCTGGGTTGCTATCAACTTTTATCCAGCCACATCATAAATACCACTCAGAGCTGTGTGCTCTTTTGTAGTTGCTCCTTGGATACTTTCTGATCTGACAAGTTCATCTTCCAGTTTCATTTTGGCATTGTCTTGGTTATGAATGTCTATTTGGTTTCCTTGACAGAATATTGAAGTGGATTGTCATTTCCTTTCATAGAAGATCATATTTATATTCCACTATATTTGCCTTTAACCGTATATGTGTACATATACATATGTGTGTGTATGTATGTATGTATACATATTATGATTATATATATATATATATATATATATATGTATGTATTTGTGTTACAACCCCTGGTATGCCCAAATATGGGAGGGAACTCACTACTCCCCCTTTCTGTCTATCGGCTCACTACAGGAGACCATCCAAGCAGAAAACCATATTTTTAATGTTGCCTTTTTATATTTGTGTTGTATTTGTGCTGATAAATAAATAAAGGGAGACTAGCTTAGTGGCTAATACATCTGCCTAATATGTAATACAGCAGGTTCAAATCCCAGTAAGGGTATGGCTAGCTGATGAGAGCTAAATAGCTTGAAATAGATCTATACTAGTCTCCCTTTATTTATTTATCAGCACAAATACAACACACACACACACTATATATATGTGTGTGTGTGTGTGTGTGTGTATGTGTGTGTTACAACCCCTGGTGTGCCTAAATAGTGGCTAAGACTCCTGCCTAGGATATAATACAGCCCAGGTTCGAATCCCAGTAAGGGTATGGCTAGCTGATGAGAGCTAATTAGCTCGAAATAGATCTATACTAGTCTCCCTTTATTTATTTATCAGTACAAATACAACACAAATATATATGTGTGTGTGTGTGTGTGTGTGTGTGTGTGTGTGTTACTGTGAAAGTCCGAAATCTGGTGAATGTCGACATTCACCGGTGAATGTCGACATTCACATAGTCGCTTGGTATATCCGTGAAAGACCGAAATTGGTGAATGTCGACATTCACCGGTGAATGTCGACATTCACATAGTCGCTTGGTGTATGTCCGAAAATTCCCTTATCCTCTCGACACCCTTACCCTAATCCCCTTACCCTAATACCTCGGCTCCTCGCTTCCTTTGAAGCGTCTTCTATTCGCGGACTTTTTTTTTTTTTAAACCTGCGATCCTGCGCGGTTAGAACGAAAAGCAAAAGTAAAGCGTTACGCTGACTCGTTATATATCTGTCACCGTGAAAGACCGAAATAGGTATGTGTCGACATTCACCGGTGAATGTCGACATTCACCAACATTCACCGGTGAATGTCGACATTCACCAATTTCGGTCTTTCACGGTGACATATATATATATATTCCCCTCACTATAACCCTATTATAGTAATAAATATAATCTCTCTAAAGTGTTTTCCACTGCTTTTTAAAATTGCTTGTATCTTCCTTCAAAGTTGAATTCATACTTATTATGAGCAGTTGTTTACAGACTGAAAAAAGAATGCTGAATATAACCGATGCAGGACTTGAATACTCTTTCTTTCTGTTACTCCACAGTATTTAAATGGATTAAAATCACAATACAGTCCTTCTTGAAATGTGAAGAAAACTTTTCTTCTTTGTCTTCTGATGTATGCAAAGTATACTTTGCACACTATGATTTTTTTAAAAAATTCTATCTTGGGATATTATACAAATCCAAAGTATAATGTTTCAATCACAATGGTTTATTATAATGTACAAATCTAGTTCAGGTGAATAAAATGATAGCAATTAAATAGTGAAGTTCTAAATATCTCCATAAAAATTGACATGGTGTATATTATTTACCATCTTTCTAGTAAGATGCTTCTGTGGACTAGAGCTCCTAATAAATGAGTGGTAGTGTGTGTATCAGGAGTTATTTATCCTACATTAAAAGTGTTTTTGAAAACACTTGGAGAAAAATATAGTAGTGGTGGATCATCTTTCTCTTCCCCTCTTCTTCCCATATTCTGTTACATTTTGTACGGGTGGTTGAAAACTATTTTCTTGATACCTAAACCTAGCTGTATGTTACATTTTTCAATAGAGTCAAATAATAAATTTAATATTCCATTTTAAAATAGGACACTTTGATTGTTTGGTCAGAAGCAGAAAATTATGATTTAGCTCTGAGTTTTCAAGAAAAAGCTGGCTGTGATGAGATCTGGGAAAAAATTTGCCAGGTAAGGATTACATTTAAAGTTCTTAATTTTTTTTTAATTTAAATTTGACTCTTCATAAACTTTGTGATTGAAATAATATTCTGGTGACCCAGTCAATTGTATCTTAATTTTTATAGTAAGAATTACAAATTTTATTTTCTAGTTTAGTTGTGTGATTTTTCAATGACATTATTTAAAATACCATTTCAGAACAGCCTTACTTACATTTATATTTCTACAGTGAAATTATTTTGAGGTTTGCAGTGACTGATTCTGCTGTATAACATCAATTATAAATACTATCATTAACTTTTACCACTGATATTGCTCAGAAAAAGTGGATAGCTGTGATGGTTTACAGGAATATCCTTTCTTCTTTCTCCCTGACATGATACAGCAACCTAAATATGGTGTGCAGCCAGTCCCATTTCACTGACAGTTCACAGAATGTCAGAACTATATTAACATATGATTTAGATATTTGGCAATAACATTGATTTTCATACTTTTCTCTCCTTGCCTTTAAAAATCTATAATATATGTCAGAATAAGTCAATAATTATTAATGTTTTTGATTTTACTAATGTTTTAGGTTCAAGGGAAGGACCCTTCTGTAGAAGTTACACAGGATCTCATTGATGAATCAGAAGAAGAACGCTTTGAGGAAATGCCTGAAACTAGTCATTTGATTGATCTCCCTACTTGTGAACTCAACAAACTCGAAGAAATAGCAGACCTAGTTACCTCAGTTCTTTCATCACCCATTCGTAGAGAAAAATTAGCCTTAGCACTGGAGAATGAAGGCTACATAAAAAAATTATTACAGCTTTTCCAACTTTGTGAGAACTTAGAAAATACTGAAGGCTTGCATCATTTGTATGAAATTATTCGAGGAATTTTGTTCCTCAATAAAGCAACTCTTTTTGAGGTGATGTTCTCAGATGAGTGCATTATGGATGTTGTGGGATGCCTTGAATATGACCCTGCATTAGCTCAACCAAAAAGGCATAGGGAATTTTTGACCAAAACAGCAAAATTTAAAGAGGTTATACCCATAACAGACTCTGAACTTAGGCAAAAGATTCATCAGACTTACAGGGTACAGTACATTCAGGACATCATCTTGCCAACACCATCTGTTTTTGAAGAGAATTTTCTTTCTACCCTTACTTCATTTATTTTCTTTAACAAAGTCGAAATTGTCAGTATGCTGCAGGTAAGTGAATTCAAAATTCTAAAAGAGTTGCATTTTGAAGATTCTAAATATAATTATGATGCTAACCATAAAGCTTTTTAGTGTGGTGCTGTTATTTGCATATGCTCATTTACTAGTTCTGATAAATTACTTTTCACTATCACAGCATAATTTAGCTATATTGTTTGTGTAGTCCTTGATGTATATTTCATAGGCTTTGCATGAACACAGTAGATTTCTCTCAAACAAGATAGACTACACATAATTTCTTATAAATGCTATGAGATGTACATGGTTTTCTGACAGTTCTTTTATATTAGTTAGCATTGATGCTAGCTTTTAAACAGTTGTGTTAAACATGACACTAAAAGTAAAATACTATAATCACAGATGTTTATAATACTACTATTTTCCCCCTGCCATCTATATACAGCAATATGTGAGCAGTGACCATCTTCTATAGGCTGTATGGAAAGGGTGTTACTTTTTAATTTTGTTAAAATTTACTTCTTTGAAAATCAGTCATGCATCAGTCATAAGGTTCCGAAGAGGAATCAAAAATATTAAAACACAGTAATTTCTACTGGTATACTGTAACCATAAAAAGTCTGGGGGGAAATCCTTTTAAAATAAAAGGAAAATAAATGTAAAATCTCCTGGCTATTGCCTTGTTCATTGCAAATTATACTTATAAATATTGATATTGAGGTAAGAAAAATATACAGAACTGAGATAAACCCAGACAAGGGAGGTAGGAATATAGAAAGCTTCCTTAGATACATCTAAGCTCTTGTTGGGCTTCCCATTTATTTCAGTTGTATTGTTGACAGTAAATATATTTGGAGAAAAAGCTCGCTTCAGTTATGGTGGTAGTAAGACATATGCACCCAACATATTTGCTAGTAGTTGTTTCTTATTTTGATGAACCTGATGAAGCCGATTAGGATGACAACATTTTGTCATCTGTATTTTATTGTCCCTCTTTGCCTCCTAAATGGCATCACAGGTGCAAATCTGGATGATATTGCTGAATTATATTTATATTGAGGTAGTTCTAGAAGGTGTTGTGATGGTAGCAAGTGCCAAAGTTTAGCTACTGCCATAGCTATTGGCTGTTTGTTATACAGTTAAACTCTGCGTAAAATTTGTCAAAGATAGCTGGGTAGAGTTTGCACTCCCACTTCCTTAAACAATAGTTTAAATTCAATTCAGTGTGAAATATTTTGGGTCCAATGAAATCCAGCAGGTTCACTGAAAAAGAAGAAGTGGACTGAATCTTCTTAAGACTGCTCAGATATGTGTTGTGATTAATTGATTAAGTAAACAATTATATGAGCTAGTACATTAAGAGTTTTCTGGAATTGTTCACCTGATATTTATTTATTTAAAGTATTTTTACCATAGTGTTCAGCAAAAAGACTCTTAGAACTGCTAGCCTGATATAGTAAATACAAGTTAATCCTTGTCCATAGGCTTACAGTCAGAAAAAGACATCATACAATGAAAAATGGAGAGAGGTGGGAAGAGGGGGGAAAAGTAAACTTTTGGCATTTTAAAATAAACAGTAGCCCTTATAAAAACCAATTGGAAAAGAGTTGAGGAAATAAGAAGTTGAACTGAGTTATCGTAAGTATCCTCAGTCTGATTATAATATTCCATTATATGCTTTTACTTTTTTCTCAGGTTTATTTTCCTTTCTGCATGTGTACATGTTCAACATGTTATAGTGGGTGACTGAAGGAAGAAGTTGAGTTGAAGCTAAATTGGTGAAGGTTTAAATAGGAATAAAAAATCTTGCTTTGTGCCAAGTGAAACCACTGGTTTACCTAGTTCAGTATCATCTGGGTTAATGGATAATGACTCTTGAGTTTCAGATAGAAGATTTTCCAAAATTGCATAGGAATTGAAAGTGGATATGCACATATTTTGTATGCAAAGCCTATGTTACATAATTAGAGCTTTCGAAGAACTTTTAGAGAATGAAGTTTTCTGCATTTAGCCTTTGAATGAGGTTCTTGATGCCTCGTTCCAAAAGGGTATAAAGACTAAGAGAAAAAATAAAACTTATTTAGTGTTGTGAAATTAGTTAAATGCTTTTATTATAATTATTCAAAATGGATTTAATATTTTCACATCAGTTACAGCAGAATTGACAGTTTTACAACTCTGGGGATTCATTGAAGAATTAAAGGAATGGACAAAATGCAACCTGAGATTTCAGATTGGAGTGTTTGTTTAACATTGTGACATGAAGAATTAAAAACTAGAAAGCATTTTGCAGTTATTATTCCTTCTGAATCAACAAATGACTGTCATACATCATAGTAAATCTGGTGATGCAACAAATGCTGCTTTTTAAAAACTCTTTCATTTATCATTCATTCTACTATAATTCTTGGATTAGCTTACTTTAGATAGTTCAGTAATCAGCAGATAAATTGTAGTTCATTTAGTACAAGGTCACCAAAATAAATTGGACTACAACATTTTAGCATGTACTGATAACCTGAATTCTGAGCATGATAAAGCATAACTTTAAAAATATTTAGCTTGCTTGATTTTTCAGATCATTTGGTCTTTTTGCATCAAGCTGTAGTGACAATGTTTTGTCAGGATTCTCTTCAACAAGCTATTGATGTTGTGTCATTCAGTTTGCAATTTAGTCCTTAGTAGCTGTTTTTACCAGTGTAATAGTTATTTCTGTTTTAGTTAAAGCATTCTGTTGAAATATCACAAAGCCATTTGAGCTGAATTGGCTTTTTCAGGGTGGTGTCATACTGCTCTTAGGTAATGTTTTAATGAAGTTTTAGATTTGCAGATATTTAATATTGTGTTTAGTTCTTGCTTTCTAAGATTTGATTTTAATAATGTTGCAGTACTAATTGTGATAAACTTCTGAGTATGTGATAAATGTATTGCAAATGATATAGACTAGGCAATTGTTTAGTGTTACAGTATTGCCTTTCTGTTCTTCCCTTTCCACCCCCTCACATTTTCAAAGAGCATGACCCACGTAAGATAAATTTGTACACTTGTCAACAGCTATGTTGTGGAAACAAGTCTTCTTTATTTCTGGCCAAGTTAGCACTACTGCAACAATACAAAATTGTGTGTTTTGAGTTTTGTTACTTTCTGCTCTACAAGACTGCTTCAGAAAGGAAAAAAAGTTGGATGAATCTTTTTGTTACCTATGAGTATGAACAATATTGGAGTGGCAATGAACTATGTACAGTACACATAGCTAGAACCTTTCGAAAAAACCAAAGCATTCTGCAATTTGTAGAGAAACCTGTAGTACATTGGCCCCTTATATTGTATATAAGTAAATAGTCATTCAGAAGCAGGAGGATTCATAAAGATGTTTCAATTCAAAGCCTAGAAATCCAGATCCAAACCAAATTCTGAACAGCAATAAAGTTAAAGCAGTTTTCAAGATGCAGTTCCATCTTGAATTTAGCAACTAAGGAGATTTAACTTCTACCCGTCTCTTCCTTATTAAGTTAAAATATTTTCCTTTTGTGATGAAAAGATGAAATTAAAGCTCATTTTACTGTGATTGCTGCAAAACATTGGCCTAAATAATAAACTTTTTTTTATTAATAAGAAATATATTTTTACAAGAAAAAAACTGAATAACCAAAATAGTTTAAACTTATGGTTTACTTCTTAATAACAAGGCAACATGGCAATATATTTAGAAGCATGATCTGTAACTAAAATAGAAATAATCTATTAATGTGATGTGATATGATGGTAAAGTTATAGAGCACATTTTGTCTTTTGGTGGTACAGTATTAACTGATCTATAGAAACTATGACACATGCTTCACACACAAACTACTGTTAATTATATTATTAACTGTGTAGCCAAGAAACAAGAAAGAACAGACTGTACCTTCAGAATTCCTTTTCTAAAAATATCAGTTTGAATTGTGCAGTGTTCTTCAAAATGTGGGGGAGCCACAATAATTATCCTTTGTGGCAACTAGTTAGAACTTCTAGGCTAGATATTTTGATAAAGGGATGTGTCATGAGTATGAGGTTTTTGACACATATTAACTCTTAATTGGGGAGGGAATATTTAGAAACGCAGCCTACTGACTGCAGTAGTCATGACTGTTTTGCATGACACATTTCTCAGGGAACAACACGACAGTAACTAATTTGTAAACTTATTGTTGAAGGAGGAAGAATGAGAAAGAGGAGCATTCGGGAAACGTTATAGTGGGAAGAAGGAAATAGTGACTTATTTTTTGTGGTACTACCTTCCCCAGTTCCAAAATATATTTCACCTGCACCTGTTTGGCAGGATTATATTGATTTTGTGCCTACAATAGTAGCATAGCTATAAATGTGGAAATGGGCAGGTTTGAAAAAAGAAAAAAATGAGATGAATTCATTTTTTTAAATATACCTAATTAAAATACGTTAATTACAAGTAATCATGTTCCTTTATTTAAGAATTGTCATTACTTCAACTGTGCATTATATTTCTTTCTCTAAATCTTGGTATAGTCTCTACGAGTTAAACTCCCAACACAGGTTACATTTACTGCTAGAACTATCAAGACATTTAATACAATTCACTATTTCTAGATATTCTATACTAGTGTTGGTGTGGTATAGAATAAGTATCAACAGGAATGTGCTGGAAACCGGAAGACCAGCCGCCCAGTGCACATGCGCACCGGCCACCTGATGTTCCGGTTTCTGGCACACATGCCCATGTGAAGACCAGCTGGCTGGTGCGCATTCATGTGCCAGGAACTGGAAGATCATCGAAGACCAGCTGGCCAGCGTGCTGGAACCCGGAAGAACAATGGGCAAAGGCTCGTGTGCCCAGAGAGACAGCTCTGCGTGCCACTTCTGGCGTGCATGTCATAGGTTTGCCATCACGATTCTATACCTTTGAGATAGGGTAAATCAATTGTGAGAATACTTAAGATTAGTAAAATAACTGTTGAATCTGCATTTGCCTTTAAAGTACAGGTCTTAGGAAATTGCTGTATCCATGTCCACATTTTTTTTGAGGATTATTTTGTACAGTTCCCAAATGATTGGCACCTTTGAGTGCTGTGTTCCAAAAAGAGGAAATTTAAAGTGTTTTGAGTTTTTAAATTGTTTACAATAAATCTATTGGCTGTATTGGTTAAGAGCCTTGCTGCATTTTTTTTTTTGCTTGCGTCAATGTTTTTATTTTAAGATGCCTTAACCAAGGATTATATAATTCCTGTAATTTTCTACTAGTTTGATTGATGTGTGGAAACTACAGATCAATACAAGAAAAGAGAGCAGCTTTGAGGGAAAAATTGAATTAACGGTTCAATTAGGTTCCTTTGGCAGCCAACCCTATCAGTCATCAGGGTGGATAAAAATAGATGATTTTTTTAAAATGAAAAAAATCAGATTTTTAAAAATTTAAATCAGGTTTTTTTAAATCTTTATTTTAATATGCTTTTGGGGTAAAAAATCTATCTAAAGATTTTCTATTTAAGATACATTAATAATTTAGTTTATTCAGCATAAAATGGAGCTTAGGTATGTAGCATAAGGCTGTATATTCTGCAATATTGGGCCTGTCGGTGAGTCAACTGCAGGTCAGAGGAGGAGCCGCTGTGGGACAGAGATGACAGTTGCCCTTTAAAAATCATGTTTTAAATCGATTTGATTTAAATCAAATACACTCTGCTATCAGTTTTCCTGAATTACAGTTTGAATTTGGGAACAAATGAGACTTGTGAGAGGAGAATCTATTTTAGAATGAAAATACAAAGTAGTAACAATATGAGGACCTTTCCATCTTTCCCCCCTTCCCTCAATTTCTGAAACACACAATTTTAGGGTTAGGGAAGTTACAATAGCAATTCTTACCTATTTGTTTAAAATAGTGATGAGGCATAAAATAGGAATTTAGTTCAAGCTTATTCAAAAATCAGAGTGGCTCTCCTTGTAACCATATCACTGTTGCCTGGCTCCATCATTTTATACATGCCACAGAAAGTCTAAAGCAGGGAGGTTACGTTACATTCTTAAGCTGTTCAGGCAGTTTAGAACTCTTGCCATTCTAGTTATTTAACTAGGGATAGTAATAGATAGGTGATAATGATATGAATTTCAGTAGATTGTGGCTATTTTAAAATATCTTAAGCTAACTACTTGTACCATTTCAGAGTAAACTGATCTTCATGATTTGGAGTATTACTTAATGTTAATTACAATATTATTCACATACAGAACAATTTTACATCAAGTGAAGCATTTACAACTGTAAATTGTAAATTTAACGTTTACAGTGAGATCGAAAACAACATTTGTAAAGCTGTGATATGAAACTATAGTAAAAATAAAACAAAAATGTATAACTTTAATAGCACACAAAATAAAGTAATTGGAGAAAAAATATTTTACATTCTAAGTCTTAAAATAGTGAGCTTTGTGTTAAAACTATACATTACAATATTCTACAGGAAGATGAAAAGTTTTTGTCTGAAGTTTTTGCACAGCTAACTGACGAAGCTACTGATGATGACAAAAGACGTGAACTGGTAAGTTCATTTGTAGATTTAACTCTTCTGATTGTTTATAGATTTTCCATGTGTGGAAAGATTAAACTTATGACTGCTTTATTTTTTTAATTTATTACATTTTATAACTGTCCATGTCCCTCAGAGAGGGGCTCTGTGTGAGTGCCTATAGCATGACATGGCACCCAGGACTTCAGTTCTACATTGGTTTGGTTTGATTGTTTTTGGGCTGATTTACAGAAATGTGAGGTCAACAAATAAGTAGTTGTGTAGCTTTGTCAGCATATTTTAATTCAAAATGTTGGAATAAGTAGGTCCCTGTGATTCATAACACATTAAAAGCATAAGAAACTTTTACTGAATAAGATAAATATTCAGTTTCAGATACCAGTTGGGTCTAAAAAGAATATTCTGATATGATTTGGGGAAGAAATGATGAAAAAATAGCATTTCACTAAATTAGTATTTTTACCTATATTTCCTTTAAAAAATGTATACTCTTTTTGCTGAGTACGGTGCCATACAATACAGGTTCTGTGCTCATTTAAGCTATCAGCAATGTATTTTTTTCCTTATATAAATCTTTTCTTTCACTTGGTGCAGGTTAATTTTTTCAAAGAATTCTGTGCATTTTCTCAGACGTTACAGCCTCAAAACAGAGACACCTTTTTCAAAACGTTGGCAAAATTAGGAATTCTTCCTGCTCTTGAAATAGTAATGGTAAGTTGAATTCCAGGCAAGGCATGTTGTACGTTTGCTTATAAGGATTTCATTCTCAAGTGTATACTTATTATTTGAAACAGATACAGATCAGAGGTACTCTGCATATGTGCATATTACATAGCCTGCATATTCTGCATAAATGTTGGGGTAGGATGAGAAATTTACTGATATTGAAAGCTTAATTTTGATGACTTTTTAAAGTTATTTGGTTTTAATATATATATATATATATATATATATATATATATATATATATATATATATATATATATATATATATATATATATATATATATATATATATATATATATATATATATATATATATATATATATATATATATATATATATATATATATATATATATACTAGATTAAGCTGATTTTATTGATGCTTTAATTTTATTTAATTATTGAATTTATTTGCCACCCATTTCATAGCAAATGATTCTGGGTATTTGTTGCTTGGAAGCTTCCAAAAGTTTAACATAAGATGGATGGCTATATAATGTATAAATAAATAAATAAATATTTACATGCTAATTTAAATACTCAACAGACATCTGAACTTTGACTCTCATCTCTCATAATAATTAAAATGTACCGTATTATTCGCCCTATAAGACGCTTCGGAATATAAGACGGATCCGGAGAGATTTGGGGTTGGGGGTGGGGAACGCTAGATGGGACACAATCAAACTTGATTCAAAGGCTTTGGCTCCTGAGATGGTGCGCTGCCATCCAAAATGCTATTACTACGATCTCTGCTGCCTGGAACTGCCCGAGAAGCGGCAGGTAAAGCGGGCGCTGCAGCGATCGTGGTACCAGCATTTTGGATGGCAGCGCACCGGTCTCAGGAGCCAAAGACTTGAGGCACCTTTCGTTTGCAGGAGGAGGGCAGCTTAAAGCAGCGCCCCAGCAATGTGAGGAGCCGCTGCCACCGCCACCACCGCCTAAGCCCTCTCGGGAGCCCAGCCGAGCGGGAGCTCTGAAAGCGAAACCTCTCTCCTTTCCAGCCATCACGATCTCTGCAGCCCCCTCTTTGCCTGCCCCATTTTCAGATGACCCAGTGGCTACATTCGGCTTACAAGACACACTCAGATTTTTACCCTCTTTTTTGGAGTAAAAAAGTGCGTCTTATAAGGCGAAAAATACGGTACCTAATATGCAGTGTATGTGTGGATATGCACATCAAATTGGGGGAACATGTTTGAAATGCCAGCCTAACAATTTATATCAGATCAAGAAACTAACTCCACAGAAAGTGGTAAAAACTACAGGGTAGTTCACCATTGCTTTCCCTGACCCTCTCTACTTATCTGTGTGGGCTTGAGACTGACGTATGGTCGATGAATTATATAAAGCCAGACACATTAAAAGTCAAAATCACAAAACTATGGCTGATTTACTTTGGCCATGTCATGCATGCAAATAGAAGTCAGTGATGCTAGGAATGGTTAGTGGAACAAGAAGAGGCAAGCAAAGAACATACCGGCTTGATAACATCAAAACTAATAGAAAGATGAACATCCAGCAACTAAAAAAGTTGCGCTTTACAGGGTAGCATGTAGCGCACGCCTATAAAGTCTCCAAAAGTCAGACATAACTGAATGGTTAAAACAACTGTTTCTATTAATAGTTTCTGAGTATTCCCTACAGGGCCATCTTCATGGCTCTCTACATGCATGCATACATACATACATGCATACATGCATACATGATAAATATTTTATTTGTTCTATAAATAAATTATTTTCAGTAATAATTATAAATTGAATAGTAAAACAAGCTCAACTTTATGCCATAAAAGGAATTTCAGGTGGGTAGAGCAAGTTATAACCACTTATGGAAGACCTTAGATTCAATGTGACATGGCATATATTTATATAAGTTTTATAACAGGATGGCGACCACTAGTCTTTAGAGACAATCTGATTGCCTCACAGTATCTTGTATTAGTTCCTTCCCTCCCCAGTATTTGAGATCTTCATTTCATTTGAATGTTTCTATAAAGTTAATGTTCTATCAAAAATGTTCCAATTTAACTAAGTGATCTTGTTTTTATTTCAGGGTATGGATGATTTACAAGTTAGATCTGCTGCTACAGATATATTTTCTTATCTGGTAGAATTCAGTCCATCTATGGTTCGGGAATTTGTAATGCAAGAAGCACAGCAGAGTGATGATGTAAGAACCATGCAACTTTCTTACAGATATATATTATATCCATAAGTAAAGATAGTGGCCATTTCTAGAATCAAAGTTCTTATTCTGTCAAACCAAAGTATTTATTCTCTGTGTAACCTTGTTCTTCCAACTCCTAAAAACATAAATTTGTTGTCTCAACAATACATTTAAACAGTGTATTGTTTAATCAGTCACATTCTGTTTTGCTGTGATTCTGCTTCTGGAAATCAGATGCAAAATATGGATTGGAGGGCTTAGAAGTTAATTTTACCTCCTTGATTTACTAATGTGCAAGCATGAAATGGAAATGTGAAGCCCACTAAATAGTTGTATTGTATATAAATTTAGAATGCATTTGGCTGTATTTTTGAATTATAATTTTAAGTGTTTTATTTGTATATTAATGGTTTTGCTTTAATTATTTTGTTTGGTTTTATGTTTTTTAATGGTGTACGCTCACATGCGCTCATGTTCACAAGCATGAGATGAGTAGCTGTATGAATTAAATAAATGACATATTGTTTAGATACATTTAATTAATAATACAAATGTCCCAGAAAATTTCAAGAAGCAAGAACTGAAAAGGGATTGTTCTCCACAATGGGTGGAGACAGCAGTCAGGTAGGGTTTGCTCTGTCCAGTAACCAATAGGCTGAGTCTACAAATTATAAAGCCTTCCTCCTTGCTGCTCTTCCCCAGTTTTTAGATTCAGCCAGTTCTGGCTGGATGTGTAGTTGTATTCTCTGATCACATTGTTCTATTTTAAAGCTTTCTATTTCACCCCTGCCATTTCCTAAGATCTTGCAGGCAAGGGGGAGTGTGTAGATTAGGCAGGGAGCCTTGTTCTTGCCGTGGAGCTAGCCGCGCGGCTTGGACTGCCGTTTTAAAGCCACGGAGGCTTTTTTTCTGATCGTTTGAAGGCTCATTTCTTTTATCTACAATTTTGTTCCTATGTAATGAAATACGAAGCTTACGCCACCCTTGTTCTGAATAACCTTAGGCCCTTCCCTACTTCATGTTATTATCTTCTTCATGTTATTATCATGTTCCAATCATGTTACTATACTGTCATTATCCAAACAGGGCAGCTGATTTAAGTCTTCATGCAGAGTTTTGAAAGTGAGGGACTAGATGGGAAGAAACATAGAGTTCCTATTTGCCAATAAACAGATAGGCTTTCCAAAAATATTTATTCGGATGGTGGTTCTTTACAGGGTGACGCTCACCCTGAAAATCAGGTCCATATCAAAGGGGTCCTCCTGAACCCATAGCTACTGGTGATGCTTTAACTGGATGCCTTAGCCAGGAGGACCTTTGCCCATTTTCAGTTCGTGCATCAGTAATGTATCCTAAAATACAGTGACGATTACCATGTAGTTTGACTATTGCAATGCACTCTATGTAGAACTTCATTTTAAGACTGTGGAAACATCAGTTGTCACAGAATGCACCACCATATTGCTAGCAGCTCAAATCTGCTATTGCAGAATAATACAATTTTGTGGTCACTGCATTGGTTGTCTAAAGGCTTCCTGGCCAATTCAAATTGTTGATTTTTACCAATTATTATTACAATTACACTTGTAATTACAATTGTATGGAACTGAATAAAACCAAACAGGATTCTATTTATCCTGTATAGTCCAAAAAGAGAGTGTCTCTGGATCCTGTCCCTACAAAAATATGAGGGGTGTGAACCACAAGTCTGACTTCTCTATGAATATCCCTGTGTTATAGAAAATGCAACATTCAGTAGTCATGTGGCCATATTTTGGGTGCTCAAAAATCAACCATTCGAAAGGAGGAGCCAACGTCGCGACGATACGGACGTGCGGTCTCGATGCTCCGAGACCGCAGCTGATACTTTTGCCGCTGGGTGGTCCAATCGGACCTAAACCATCCCGTAGAGACAGTGAACAGGAAGAATACGTCTTGCTGATCTCAGGGACATTGCAAAGTCCCTGATCGATGCAAGAGAAGTTCTTCAAACCGGCGACAGAAAATACAGCCAAGGCTGATGAAGTCGGGGTGGCTCCAAAACGGAAGAATACGGAAAGAGAAAGTGTTTCCAGCTGGTGAGGAATTTTTACCGTTTTAAAAGAGACTGCCTATAAAAAACTTAAAATTAATTTAAATTGGAGAACAGAAGAAATAAGCGGCGGAATTAAGCTTTGAATGATTTTGGACAGTGGGTTATCTTACTTTTTAAATGTTATGTTCATGGATGGAATTTATGCAAGCCTTTTAAAACGAATGGATTAAATTTTCTTCTATTTTTTTCTTTTATTATTCTTTGTAACCTATGGACTAAAATTTTCCTCTTTCATTACTGTGGGTATTTTTCTAACCCATTCAAGAATCAGACCTTTTTTTAACTTGGAATATAAAAAAGATACAAAAAGAAACAAAGAAAATTGTAGCAATAACACTGCTACTCGGAGGCTGGAGGTTTGTGTATTGGAAACGAAACACTTTTACTTTCTTTACTGATTATCCTGGCTTGGCACTCCAAGGTCTCACCACTTGTTTATAGAGAGTGATAAGAAGAAAAGCATACAGATGTCCCTTTGAAGTATATCTTTAACCAGAGAAAACTGAAAATAAAACTTTATTGGGAATTTATGCTTAATCTTGTAAAAACCTTCCAAGCCAGAGCAGCAGTGTTTGTTAGCTGGAGATAATGGTACAACTTCAACAGCAGAAAGAAACTTTAAGCCTGCAAAAGATATTCTTAGAAATTCAGAAATTATCAAACACATTTGAGAAGACAGAGAAGAAGTTGGAAGGCTTAGAGCATCTAACAGTAAAATATGATGAAGAAGTTAGAGATGTTTATCAAGTGGAAAAAGTGGAGGTTAGAATTCTAAAAACCGAAGAGGAAAATGACCATAAAGAAATTAAATCTGCTGATATTTATGGTGATTGGTTTGTGTCTAGTGATGGAAAGAGTGGAATACTGAAAGAGGAATTAAATGGAGGGGAACTCTACCCCAGATGGCAAGACACAGAAGAAGAAGAAACAAAATAATTTATGGATTTAAAGAGAAATTTTTATTAGCAACATCATTGATAACACTACTGACAATTAAAGATAAGCTGATTAAGGAAACAGAAGAAAGGCATCGAAATTACATGAGAGATTTTATAAGCAATGAGTTGCTAAGAGGAGTCCATACAAATTTAATGAAGGAGATGATTAGAGGACTGATACCACAAATGGCAGAAGACATGAGACTGTTTTGCTACTGGAAAGATACAGGTTGATGGAAGTGTATAATTTAAAACTAGTTAAACTTAGTGAAATTTAGTGACAATAGATATAGTCAAATAATTGATAATGATAATAATGTATACATGTGTAGTGTTATGATAAGTAATAATTGGATATGAATATTGAATGGTACCCATGAAAGCAAGATTAGAAATCTTTTTGATTATATATAAAGGTTAATAAAAAAGAACTAAGCTAGATTCAGTTAAGTCTTGATTATTAGAGGAAAATGTTATGATACAGGATATAGTCAAATAAAGGAGGGATAATGATAATATGTATGTATGTATGTATGTATGTATGTATGTATGTATGTGTACAGCATAAGGAAACTGGATGTAAATTGTAAACAGAGATTTGGAAAGGAGGATTAGAAAATTTTGTTACTAAATATTATGGATGTTTAACTAGAATAGGACATAAGGACTAAGTGTTATTGGAGGATTTTAGAAATAGTAAATGAAATGCCAGTATGTGGTTATGTATTAAATCTTGGTATATTTTATGATGAAGGACATTTAAACAATTATATTCAAATGGAAATGAAGGTATGATGATGGTAATATGTATAAATATATCTGAGTTAAAACACTTGAGTTAATATGAATTATGGTTAATGACTGTGGAAGAGATGCACGAAAGTCTTTTGTAACCAACTGATACACTTTCTACAGTATGTAAAGAAGGAAGATTCTTTGTGTCGTGTCTGTTTTGAAAATTAAAAATAAAATAAAAAATATTTTTAAAAATAATCAACCATTCATAGCTGTTTGCGGGATCCCACAATCACGTGACTGCAATTTACAACATTTCCCTGGAAACTGGTGTTTATTTCCAATTTCTGGCAAAAACAAATGACCCACAGCAAGTGATGGGTTTACTTAACAACTGCTGGGTTCACAATAAACAGTACAAAAAAAGATTGTAAAAATTGGTCACAATCACATAAAAACCCACATAAGGATCGTCACAATATACAACTATAATTGTAGACTCAATTACAGTCATGAGGACTATTTGTAGGTATCTAGGGAAACAAATAGGCTCAAGAGAGTAAACTTCATCATGTACAGCAGGGATGCCAAACTCGCATTGTCACAGTGGCGTTACGTGTCATATCTGGACTTTTTTCCCCTTTGCTAAACCAGGCGTGGGCAGCGCGTGACACATCCGGCCTGCCAGCCGCGAGTTTGACAATCCTGATATATAGTGTACATTTCACTACAAGGTTATTTTAACACAAAATTTCCAAAAACAATCTCCTGTAATAAATTGTTGCCAAATTGTTATCTTTAGGCAGAATATGAGTGCAAAATATTGGAAAGCTATGAAGTTTTAATATCACTGTTAATTTTTTGAAAGCAAGACATAACTTGTTTTTGGTTTTTTACAGGATATTCTCCTCATAAATGTAGTCATTGAGCAAATGATTTGTGACACTGATCCTGAACTTGGGGGTGCTGTTCAATTAATGGGCCTCTTGCGTACTCTAATTGATCCTGAGAACATGTTGGCCACAGCTAATGTAAGAAAATGGAAAGGGGTAAAGAAACTTTACTGTCTAAAAAAAACACGTTTAATAAAAACTTTAAGCATACTTGTTAACTTTTGAAAAATGGCTTAGAACATTTTACATTTTGAGCAAATACTCTTTGAAATGTTTTTCTCTGTAGCTTTATTTTTCAAAATGATCCACATTAGCATACTGCCAATCTATATTATTGCCAGTATACAGAGACTTCAGAAGTTTGATTCCTATGTTTACAGATCAATTATTTCTTTGATTATAAGTCATGTTTGGGTGATGCAACTCTTCCATAATAATATCTCCGGTCCATGAGCCAAAAAGAAAGAAAGTTATATCTGTGAGCACGGATTTTGTCATTGCCTACAGACCAGGGTGCTACATAATCTGGTCTGTAAATATTTTAAAATATATGCAGTATTTACAGTAGAAATAGTTTGGGATTTTAATGTAAAAGGCCCCAATTCTACTCCTTTGAGCAAGCTGAACTGTGAGGTATAATTGAATAAAAGAGATGAGATCCATATCCAAATAGGAATTTGAAGATGGATTTCCCCAGATCCAGTCCAAAATTTGAATTACTACATGACATTTACCATCTCTATATAGTAATCCATTGAAAAGCTAAGGAATAAATAAGATAATTTTAACAGTGTTTAGCTGATATTTATCTTTACACGTTGACAACCAATTATGCAGCAGGGCTTCTCCTTTACTTCTATTCTGTACTTCATATATGGTCTCAAATTTACATCAAGGATTTCCTAAAGTTATGGAGGTGGGATGCATAGCAAATCAGTTTTATAGTAATATTGGCAGTTTAATTTGTGAATTTCTGCCATTATTATGGTTTGTCAGCCAGACGTTTAAACGGGATTTGATATTTTTATCTACTTTTTGAGGCCTCTCAAGGCTGGTGTTGTTCAGTGATGTTAAATTTATCATCACAGCATGTAAGCTGTTCCAAATAAAGTTGCAATTGACTAATGATGGCCTTGTCAATGCTGATGATGTTCATGGGGTGCTCAGATCTCATTCAAGGTGCCTATCATATTTGTTTTCTTTTACCACAGCCAGTCTACTTCTATTAGCAGGTCTTTGCACGTGTAGTCCTTGACTTATGACCACAATTGAGCCCAAAGGTTCTGTGGCTGTGAGATATTTGTAAAGTGAGTTTTGCCTCATTTTACAACCTTTCTTGCCACAGTGAATCACTGCAGTTGTTAAATTAGTAACAGGATGTTAAGTGAATCTGGCTTCCCCGTTGATTTTGCTTGTCAGAAGATTACAAAAGGTGACCACATGACCCTGAGACATTGTAACTGTCATAAATAACTGAGTCAGTTGTCAAGCATCTGAATTTTTATCATGCAACCATGGGGATGCTGTAGGGATCATAAGTGTGAAAAATGGTCATAGGTCACTTTTTTTGGTGCCGTTGTAACTTTGAATGTTCACTAAATGAACAATTGTAAGTCAAGGACTACATGTATTTTGAGATTTTCTCCAGTTCTTCTATTCTGCTGTTTCCGGGTTGTCAATAGTTGTAAATCTGAGGTGTTACTTGTCAGATGCTTCTGTGTTTGAATTCTAAACTCCTGGAACACATTAATTTTTTCATTTTCATTTACTTTGTCTATTTGTGCTCCCATCGGTTCCTGCTTGCAGTCAAATGGAACTACTTGTAGATATACCAAGGCATCATTGTGGCTATATTATCATGAGGTTATGTGCAGTCAGCCTGTGCAACCTTCTTGGTGGTCCACTGTTTCTTTAGCTTCTTTGCAGAGGCAGAATTTATATCTATTGCATAATAATAATAACAACAATAATAATTTAATCCTTTGCGTTATGACACTTTCAAAATGGCTTGCACGCTGTTTTAAAGTAAATGATAGTAGTGTAAAGAGTAAGTCAGATAAACAAATGAATTTATCAAAAATATGTGAGCCTGAATTTTTTTTTTATTGTACCAAAATAATTAATAATTTTTGCATAAAAATGAGTAATGGAAGTGTTTGAGCGCAGAACAGACTTTTTCCAGGGCGCTGCTCTGGAGAGTCCAAAGAAGGGTTAAACACAGCCAATCTGCCCAGAACTGAATTGAAAACTTTAAGCCACGCCTCTGGTGCCGACTCTCCTCAGATTTTTTCAATTCAGCTAGCCCAGTAGACGCGCTTTAAGATTTCTCCAGCTCTAAGATTGATTCCTTGGACTCTCCAGAGGAAGAATAATTTTTTAAAACAGCATATTTAAGGATTTTTAGAGCAGGCTGGTGAGTTTAAATTTAAGTTTGTTTTTTTCCCTTTTTAATTGGGGTTTTCTCACCCTTTCGGCTCTCCTGGAGTCCGGGGCTTTGCTCTGGCTCCTAGAAGCCACAGGCAGCTGTTGGGGGAAGCGCGTGGGTCGGAGTGCCGACGCCAGCGCTGTTGGGGCACCCCTACTGGGGGCCGATTCCCACTGGAAGCCCTCCGTTGCAATTTGTGCTTCTAGCAAGTCAAATTGCTGCGTGGGCTTCCAGGGCAGCCATTTTGGCTTCTTCCCTCTTTAAATTTGGCGCGCAAAAGCTCCGGTGAGTTCTGGCCGCCATTTTGGATTGCGCAATCTTCCGGCTTTACTTTTAAAAGTTTTTTGCCGCAGCTGCCTGGTGCCTGGCTCTTTGCAGGAGCCGCGTGGAGTCAGACTTGCCCGGTGTGACCGGCGACCTGGGCCCCAATCCAAGCAAGTGATAGCGGTGCGGGATCGTGGCCTGCTGGGTTGCCTCCTTTACTCTCCTGCAGGCGCTGGGAGCGAATTCTGCTCGCGTCTAAGAAATTCCAAGCTACTTCAGGCCTTGCAGTTTCTCTGTCTCCTCAGGAGCATCGTGCTGCGGTGGGCTTTCTGGAGGTGGTGAGTGGTGGTTTTCCCATCCCCCTACTGCCCCAACCAGTGATTGTTACCATGGCAGATCAGGCCCCTGAGACTTCTGAGGGTGTCTCTTCCAGAGCCCCTGTAAGACAGGCCGGGAAAGCTGCCAGGGAGGCCATTAGAGGGAGTAAGCCTTACTCCAGGCATGGCCCCAAGCAGGGCTCAGGCCTAGACAAAGATGCATTAAGGCGACAGAAGGCCTTAGAAAAACAGGTTTCCAAAGCCCAACAGCAGGCCCAATCTTCCCTTTCGGTGTCTCCTGGGGAGCCCTCCAGGGAAATTCCTCCAGCCCAGGGAGGCCCCATTTCTGATAGTGAAGAGGAAGGGGATTCCTTGGCCATGGCAACTTCTCCAGGCCATTCCATGGCTGATCAGGCTGATCTCTTTGCCTGTCCCTCTGATATGGATGAGGGACCAACTCCAATGGGGCCCTTAGCCCCTCAACAGCCGATCCCCGGGCCCACTCAAAGGGTTCGCCCCATTGAGGACCAAGGGCCTAACCTATCCACTGAAATGCAGGAAATAATTAACAGGGCCATTTCCCGGGGCATTGAGGCAGGCATGCGAAAAGGTGGCAAGCGCACTCGCAAGACCCACCATTTGCAACCCCAGGAGGATTCCAGAGAGATGACTCCTAGCCTTCCACCTCCGTCCCTGCATTCTTCAGTGGCCTCTGATGAGTCAGACTGGGAGGAAGAAGAGGAATTTCTTCCTAGGCAGGAAGCTGAATTCTCTGGGGATGAGGCAAGCCCCGCCAAAAAGCCGGCCTTTTCAGGCTTATTTAATTTGGATAATTTCCAAACCATTTTAGATAAGGCTAAGATCTCAACTCACATGGGGTCCACCCCCCCAGCTCAGGTGGTTGTAGACCCTGATGATCTATCTGGGGATCTCTTTGAGGAACCCATTTTGGTCCAGGAAATAGTTCCTGTACCCAAGATGTTCCTCAATTTAGTTCAAAGACAGTGGGCGCAGCCAGCTACCATGGCTACCCCCAGCAGCCATGACAAGAAGCTATATACGGTGGATGCCAGCCTGGAGGAGCTGCTCAAGCTCCCTCCTATCGATCCCCCTGTAGCGGCTCTTACCTCCTCTTCTGTGCTCCCTCCTGACCTGTTGGAGGGGCTCAAGGCTGAGGACAAGAGAACCGAAACTGCTTGTCACAAGACCCATCAGGCAGCTGCATGGGCCATTAAGTCCTCCGCTTCAGCCTCCTTTTTCTCCAGGGCGGCTCTCCTGTGGCTGAGGCAGTTGTTGAGGAAGATACCTGCCAAGGACGTTAAAGTCAGGCAGGATATCAATAAAATCATGGCAGCCACAGAGTACACTGCTGATGTCACTCTGAATGCTGCTAAGTTTGCCTCGCGTGCCCTAGCGTCTAATGTTACTTCCAGACGCCTCCTGTGGCTTAGGCACTGGAATGTGGATATGCGCTCCAAATGGAAGCTTGTTACTGCCCCCTTTAAAGGGGACAAGCTGTTTGGTGAGGTCCTTGATCCAGTCCTTGTGGAAAACAAGGACAAAAAGAAAGTGATGCCATCCGTCACCAAAAAGCCTGATCGTAAAGGTCCTGGCTCTTACAGGAGGCAGGCCTTTCGGAACAATGAGCCCTCCACCAGCTCCGCCCCCTATCATCGGGCGTATCCCCAGCAGGGTGAGCGGTCTCAGGACCGTCAGTCCTTTCGAGACAGAGGTCGCCAGCAGCCCTTCTCCAAGCGGCCATTTCGGGGGGGCTCCGGCTCCCGACCCTTTAGGAGGTATAAATGACCATCACAGGTCAGCTCCCATAGGAGGGCGGTTGCAGTTGTTCCACGCCAAATGGGAGCAGACCACGTCGGACCAGTGGGTTCTTCAAACGGTCCGCATGGGTCTCACTTTAGAATTCTGGTCCCCCCCTCCCCGCCACTTCATCCGGTGTCCAGTTCCCTCAGGGTTAGTCAAAAGATCCCTCATGGAACAGGAGATAAGGCACCTCAAGGAGATCAGGGCCATAGAACCTGTCCCAGCAGGCCAGGAAGGAAGAGGGTTTTACTCCATCCTGTTTCTGGTCCCCAAAAACTCAGGAGGGTGGAGGGGGATATTAGATCTAAAGAGGTTCAATCACCACGTGACATATCGCAGGTTCAAGATGCAGTCCCTCCAGTCCATCTTGGGGTGCATCAGGCCAGGCAATATACTAACGTCCATAGACCTCAAAGAGGCCTACCTCCACATCCCTATCCGCAAAGCCCACCGCAAGTTCCTGAGGTTCTCTTACGCAGGCCTCCATTACCAGTACCGGGCAATGCCATTCGGCCTGTCATCGGCGCCCAGGACATTCACAAAGGTTCTCGCATCCGTGGCGGCTTTTCTACGGTCACGTCCGGTCAGACTCCACTGTTACCTAGACGATGTTCTCATTCTGTCATCATCACATCAACAAGCTGTCAGCGACCTAGAACACACCATGCAGGCGCTCCGGGACCACGGGTTCACCATCAACCTGGAAAAAAGTCATCTCGTTCCCACGACCAGACTGAAGCATCTAGGGGCCGTCATCGACACCACCTCGTGCACGGGTGGCCAGCCTTCGGGAGATGGTCGTTCAGGTGCAGCAGTCACGTCTAGTCAAGGTGGTTCAGCTCTCACAGCTCCTCGGCAAGATGATCTCGTGCCTGTCAATCGTGCCTTGGGCGAGACTTCACTCCCGTCCCCTACAGTGGCTCCTGCTTCCATATCAAAGAACAAACGAAAGCAGCTCAACAAGACTGATTCCAGTTCCAGCAGAGGTACGTCGCTCTCTAAAGTGGTGGTTGTCTCCGGCCCTGTTAAAGGGGTCGCCATTCAAGGAGCCAGTCAGGCTCACCATCACAACGGATGCCAGCCTGTTCGGTTGGGGGGCCCACTGTCACAACCAGCTCGCACAGGGCAGGTGGTCCCCTTCCGAAGCCGCTCACAGCATCAACTGGCTGGAGCTGAGGGCAGTCAGGCTTGCGCTGAAGCGCTTCCAGAGCACCGTTCAGGGCCACCACGTGCGCATCATGACAGACAATGTCGCCACCAAGGCGCACATCAATCGACGGGGGAACGCGCTCCAGATCCCTGATGAAGGAGGCGGAGCTCTTGGGTCGATGGGCGGAGAGGTATCTCCTTTCTCTTCAGGCGGAGCACATCTCGGGCACGAGCAACACCCAGGCGGACTGGCTGAGCAGATCCACAGTTGACCACTCGGAGTGGCGTCTACATCCGCTGCTGTTCCAGCAACTGTCCCAGAGGTTCGGCCTCCCGCTGGTGGACCTGTTCGCCACCGCGGCCAACGCGCATCTTCCGCGGTTCTTCACAAGGTTCCATGACCCGAGGGCGGAAGGAGTCAACGCGCTGCACGGCCCGTGGCCGAAAGGTCTGCTTTACGCTTTTCCCCCGCTACCTCTTCTTCCCAGAGTCATCAGGAAGATCCTAGCAGAGGAGGCGGAGGTGCTGCTGGTAGCACCGTACTGGCCCAGGAGAACCTGGTTTGCAGACTTGGTGAGTCTTTCGATCACACCACCGTGGCGGATTCCTCCACAGGACATCTCTCTCAGCCAGGGGGCCCTTCAACATCCAGAACCCCAGTGGCTGCAGCTGACCGTCTGGCACTTGAGAGGGATCTCCTAAGCAGAGGCAAGTTGTCAGACAAGGTGATTGGCACCATCCAAGCGTCACGACGGCAGTCCACGACGCGCATCTACGACGCCACTCGGAAATCCTTCGCCAGCTGGTGCACGGCTCATGGTACGTCTGCGCCCCTTGCTTCGGTTCCTGTCATCCTGGACTTCCTGCAGGAAGGTTTGGACAAGGGCCTGGCACCTAACACCCTGAGGCGCCAGGCGGCAGCCCTGTCAACCATCCTCTCAGTTGAGGGCTACGCATCTCTTGGCCGGAATCCGATCATCCGCAGTTTCCTCAGGGGAGCGACCAACCTGAGACCCCCAGTGGTCCACAGATACCCATCTTGGGATCTCAATGTAGTGTTGCGGTCCCTCATCGGGCCCCCGTTTGAGCCCATTAAGACGGCCAGTCTCAGACACCTCACATTCAAGACGGTTTTTCTGGTCGCTATCACGTCTGCTCGTCGCATATCGGAACTGGCTGCCTTGTCAGTCAGAGAGGACTTGTGTCTCATTCGTAACGACAGAGTAATCCTGAGGCTGGACCCTTCCTTCATTCCGAAGGTCAATTCCTGGTTTCATCGGGCGCAGGAGGTGGTCCTTCCGGATTTTTGCCCGCATCCTCGGCACCCGAGGGAAAAGCGCTGGCACATGCTGGATGTGTGCAGGACTATTCGCAGATACATCAAGCGCACGGCCAGTTTTCGGAAATCCGAATCTCTATTCGTCTCCTTTCAACCAGCTTCTCAAGGCAAGAAGGTCTCTTCATCTACCATCGGCGGATGGCTGCGAGCCTGCATTGCGCTTGCCCACGTTTTACAGTCTGTTCCTGTGCCTCGCAATATCACAGCACATTCGACTAGAAGCGCCGCCACCACAGCTGCCTGGTCTACACAGGCACCGATTGAAGAGATCTGCAAGGCGGCCACCTGGACTTCTCTGTCTCCATTTGTCCGAAATTACAAACTGGACAGTTTTGCATCGGCGGAAGGGGCCTTTGGGAGGCGTGTTCTTCAGGGCATCCATACCAGCGGAGCGACCCTGATGGCTAAGCCTTCCCGCCCTAGTGACAGTTAGCTTGGGCATGTCCCTTCTTTGGACTCTCCAGAGCAGCGCCCTGGAAAATGACCATTGTCTTACCTGAAGGGTCCTTTTCAGGGCGCTGCAACGGAGAGTCCACCCCGCCCTGGGGTCTATTCTCCGCTGGTGTTTGTGAAGTCACAGTGTTGTTTGTTGTTTCTGTTATTGTTGTTGGACTATTTTTGACTTGTTCCATATTAGACTTCCAGTCTAAGTTTCAGCGCGCAACTGTTCCACGTCTTCATTGAATAAATCTGAGGAGAGTCGGCACCAGAGGCGTGGCTTAAAGTTTTCAATTCAGTTCTGGGCAGATTGGCTGTGTTTAACCCTTCTTTGGACTCTCCGTTGCAGCGCCCTGAAAAGGACCCTTCAGGTAAGACAATGGTCAATCTCATATCAGAAAATGGGAACACCAAAATGATACTTAGATTGAAAATAGACATTGAGTAAAATGACTGATTCTATTTGTGAACTTCATAACTTCAAATATTTTTACAGTATTGTTAATATATTACATATTTATGTTCCAGAAAACTGAGAAAAGTGAATTTCTAAATTTTTTCTACAATCATTGCATGCACGTCCTCACTGCTCCACTTCTGGCAAATACATCAGAAGATAAAACTGACAAAGGTAAAAATATTTCTTGCTCTCTTTTGTTATTTTTATCTATAATTTATTTTATCTATAAACCCATAAAAACGTATCATTTCAGTTATGATGTCACCAAAAGTCTACTAAGAGATATCAGATATAATAACGTATTTATTTTAAGCTTGATTAAATAATCCAACTTTATATTCCTTTATTTGTAAGAATCCTGGTCTTTACTCCATTCAAATAATGTCCTGTAATTTCATTTGTTTTCATTTGTTATTTCTCTCTTCTCGCAAAATTCTTCAACGCTTTAACAAGCCTCTTTTGTAAATCCAATACAGGAAAATTATCCTGACTTTGTTTTCAGGTTTGGGGTGAATGCATTAATGGGTGCCCTCATTTGATTTGATTATTTTAGTCCAGGCTGCCTGTAAGGTTGTATGCCTCTAACTTTTTTTATTGTTTTGCATTTCTATTTTTAAGCTGCTCAGAAGTCTGTGGGAGTGGCAGCTATGATAAATTTTAACAGTAACAACAACATATAAAAGAGTTTTTTAATTCAGTAACTGCCAGGTGTGAAAGACAAAGACCATACATGAAATTCCAATTATAGGAATTTCTGATTTATTGCTCATGCCTATGCACAGGAATATTCTCAACTAATGACTAGTACCTGCTAGAAGTTCACAGTGCGTTGGACATAGTACATTTGTGGCTACATAGGGATTCTTGGCTGATCTCTCTTTTGACCCCGATCCCAGGCTGTGCCACTCCTTCTACAATAACATCTTTATTGAGTTATATTGCACATATACTGATTAGAAACCAGCTCCTTGCTATTTTATGTGAGGCTGTAGTCGAATTCTATGGGTGGACTGTAATATTGTAATGTCTGGGATGATAAATGAGCATCTTCTAGTATGTTTGGAAATTTAAAGTTTCCAGCCATGACATTTGCTAGATTGCAAACCTAAGGGTGAAACAGTTTGAATTCCCACAGTGAGGGACTGGATTGTCAAATATCAGAACTGGCAGAAATGGCAAAATTGACTTATTTCGCTAGGGAGAAAAGAATTTCCTTTTTAAAAAAAAACTGAAAAAACATAACATGATGATTTGTGGATTTAATGATTGAAAAAGATGAAAATTAAACAAGGGGCTGAGAGAATTTCTCGAATAGTTAAGAAGGAAGATGGATAATGGATTTATTAATATCTGATGAAAAAAATCATCTACTAAAACATCTACTTTAGTTTCTTTAGCTTTTTTTGTTTTTCTTTGCATAATTTTGATTTCTTCCTTCTCTTTTTTCTTTAGTAGATTTGTTTCTTGCCTATAAAGGAAATCTAATTAAAAAGAAAAAAAGTTTCCAGCTCTGAAATGAGTTATATTTCTTAACTAAAATACTTTTTCTGTACCATAGATACTAAGTAGGGAACTTACACATTTGTGTTTTTTTTTAAGATGCTGTAGTTGCAAACAAGAATAATACCATTTGCCCAGGTAGGTGAAAATTATTGTGCGTAATATATGTAGTCTTTAAATTACTTAAAATGATATGCAAGATTATGTTATACAATACAATAGCAGAGTTGGAAGGGACCTTGGAGGTCTTCTAGTCCAACCCCCTGCCTAGGCGAGACCCTATACCATTTCAGACAAATTATTATTATTATTATTATTATTATTATTATTATTATTATTATTATTATTATTATTATCAGACAAATGGCTATCCAACATCTTCTTAAAGACTTCCAGTGTTGGGGCATTCACAACTTCTGGAGGCAAGCTGTTCCACTGATTGTTTTAACTGTCAGGAAATTTCTCCTCAGTTCTAAAATTTAGATTGATATCTCCTGTTTCTCCTGGTTTGGGAAGGAAAAAAGTAACTCAAAGTGCAATTTTCATATTATGTTTCAGCTGACATGTAGGAGAAATTAACGACTGTGCTCTACCTTTAAGCAAAATCATTGTTGGTGTTTTAAATTTTAAGAATATATTTGCTTTCTACCATTTTTCCTGTTATGATCTCCCTAGAATACAGTAACAGAATAGTAGTTTGTCAGGATGGAGTAAATATTCTGTTACAGATCCATAGATAGATTTATTTCCCTTGAAAATTATCAGAACCTAAGAATTACAGAATCTGTAATTGGTACAGGGAATAATAATTATCTATGCTTGACAACTTCTTAATTATGATGGCAATCTGTTTTTAAAAATGGTATTTTTAGAATCCCTGCTTGTGCATTAAGAATCTGTTTTAAGTTAGTGACTTATTTAGCTTTCTGTTTGCATTACAAAATCCCTGACTTCCATTAGAAGCCATATTTCAGGAGTAATATTTGTGTAATTCTTCATAGGATTGTCTGTGTCCGTTTTGTTTATTTTGCAGATAACTATCAGACAGCACAGCTGCTTGCTTTAATTTTGGAGCTGCTTACTTTTTGTGTGGAACATCACACTTATCACATCAAAAACTATATTATGAACAAGGACTTGCTGAGAAGAGTTTTAGTCTTGATGAATTCAAAACACACGTTTTTGGCACTGTGTAAGTAGCAGCAAAGTTTTCTCTTAAAGATACATTTTATTTTTATTTAATAAATTTATATGCCACCTGTCTCACTGTCAAATGACTCTGTGTGGTGCTGCACGTTGAACTAGTTCAAAACTATCCTGAACAGATGAATAGAGAAATACTATTGAGAATAATTTAAAAAATGTTTGAGCAAGGACCTGGTAAATCTCAATAATTAAGGTGGGATAATTGCCTGTTTATAGTCTTGCCATTATCATGATCTATAGAATCAGCAAAAAATGTGCAAAATAAGAGAAAGCAGACACTTATAAACCAAAATTAAATATATCTCACTACATAATAGAATTGAGGGGAGGTTGCATATCATTTATTTTTCCTTTATTCAGCAATCCAAAATCTAGTAAAATTCCACTAACTTGAATATGTTTTAAGACAGGGGTGTCACGTGACCTATCAGGATTTTTTTCCCCCTTCGCTAAACCGGGCGTGGACGTGGCCAGCATGTGTCGCATCCAGCCCGCATGCCATGAGTTTGTAGCCCTGTTTTAAGACATCAAGTCACTTTTCTAAATTTTCTCATTCCCAAGATAAATTCACATCCTCATGTGAATCAAAATTTCAGAACATGATATTGGGGATAAACTAAATACTCCTAGTTTGTACCTTGGTTTGGCCCAGGTTTTAAGATGTGCTATTTTAGTTCCTTCTGCAAGTGTTTCAGGAAGTATTTTGGGGTCTCATTAGTCCAGTGTGGATAAAACCTTACTTATAAAGACAGTAGATTCACAACTGAGTAAGTCTTCTTGTATTCAAAGTTGTAATGCTTAATAAAATTGACAGAAGAACTTGAAACTTTTGATCAGTTTTCTTCTCTTCTTGTGGCTTGTTCAGGACAATTGCAGGGTGCCTTCTGTTCCATGTGTCAATTTTCAAAACGACTCTGGTTGAGGCCTTTTTTAAATTTTGTTTCTCAGTTGCCACACAGATGGGGGAAGGATAGAGATTTGGAATGCTATTCTAGGAGGTGCTAGTCATAACACAGGCAGAGGCTGGTAGAGCCAAGGTCATCTCAACAAGTACTGCACAAGAAAGGAGGGGAGTGCCTGAAGAGCTTGCCATTTACCAATTGAGCAACATGATCTGTGACACTTCAGGGGTGGGAATCATTTGCTCTTTAATTATACTGAACCACAGTAAATATTTAGAGTTGGCTTCACATTTGAACATGCCAGTATGATGTACCCAATAAAGAGAATCTTTGAGAAGAATTCCAGTCTCAGAGTTCTGACTTGGTTGGGATCATTACTTGGAACCATGACACCATGTATATGAAGAAATAATGCAGCTGAAGTGAGCCATAAATTGTATTTGGTCTTAATAAATGTCATCATATTATCAGTCACAAATTAATAAATTATATTTCCAATGAAATTGATCACATAATATAATATGCCTATCCTCTCCATATATATAATTAAAAAGAATAGTAAAAATCTAAATCCCTTTATATCTTGTTATGAAAATTAAACATTGCCACCACCACCCCAAATGTTTCCTAATCCCCACTAGATGGGCAGTGAGAAGAAGTGAGCAAAGGAAACAAAGAAGCTGACACTGTGAAATTTCAAAATGGAAATTAAAAAGAAAAATCCAGATACTGGTTTTATTTGTTTACATCAGGGATCCTCACACTTTTTGTACAGGGGGGCGATTCACACTGTTGGAGGGCCGGACTGGCTGGGTGGGCCTGGCTAGGTGGTCATGTGACATGGTGGGCATGGCTAGGTAGACTTGTGCCTGGGTGGGCATAGCCAACTTGATTGGTCTCACCCTTAGGAAATTTCTCCTTAGGCCAACTCACAATAAAATAGCACTGTTCCAATATTTAGAATAGAATAGAATAGAATAGAATAGAATAGAATAGAATAGAATAGAATAACAGAGTTGGAAAGGACCTTGGAGGTCTTCTAGTCCAACCCCCTGCTTAGGCAGGAAACCCTATACCACTTCAGACAAATGATTGTCCAATCTCTTCTTAAAAATTTCCAGTGTTGGAGTAATTACAACTTCTGGAGGCAAGTTGTTCCACTGATTAATTGTTCTGTCAGGAAATTTGAGGGGCTCCTACAAAAATGAGGGAGTCAACCTATTTTCCAAAGCACCAAAAGGCACAAAAAGAAACAACAGATGGAAACTAACCACAGGGAGAAGCAACCTAGGACTAAGGAGAAATTTCCTAATCAACCAGTGCAATAGCATGCCTTCATATGTTGTAGGTGCTCCATCACTAGAGAATTTCAAAAAGAGTGAGAGACGTACACCCCAAAAGGACAGTGCCAGGCACCACTAAAACAATGCAGAAAACTTTAAACAGCCATTCCCCTTTAAAAAAAGTCAACCCCAAAGCAAATGCAGCAGCTGAAAGGGAAACTAAGAGCAGTTGCTCAAGCTAATTGAAAGCCTGGCTTTGCTGCCAAAAGCCATTAACCCTTCAAACTCTTATTATTCTATGTTCTGAATTGGGTGCTTCACAGCAGAAGCAATACAGCTGGCTGGCGACCACACATGCACTAAATTCACGGCCTGCATCATTGTCCCCTCCTGTACCAAACAAGAAGTAGCCAACACTGCAGCAGCTATAAAAGGTCTTGGGAAACTCCAAGTTAGCTGATCACAGAAGTGTTACTTAATACTCTTTATAATGAAAATGTTTATAATCTTGTCCTTTTTCCTGAAGGGGTTAATCCCATCCCTACGTGGGTGATTGATGGGTTTACCTGCCCTAATCCTGTCAGTTTCTGTTGTTTATTGATTTGATTCAGCTTATATTGGCTACATTCCAACTGCAACTGTTAAGTGAAGCTATTAACTGAAGGGAGAGAGAGGAAAAAAACCCTCTCTTGTACTTTATCTTTAACCGGTTCTCCGAACTGCATAAGCAATTAACTAATGGTTCAGGTGAACCGGTGAGAACTGTTGAATCCTACCTGTGGTATATATCCACACATGAATATCTACCAAAATTGTTCAGCAACCAATTTGGTGGATCTACTTTATATATGGGAAGATTCAAAGCAGTGGGTGAAGAGACCTGGAGACATGCCCCCCACCCTCCCACTTTTAAAGCATTACTTTAAAAGCAGCCCCTTCCCTACTCACCCACCAGCCCTGAATCACATGGCCGTGAAAAACATCTGAAAGGGTATTTTTAAAGTGTTTTAAAGACTTTTAAAACACGACTTTACAAGGTGGCAGCTGCTTTTCATCCCACCACTCCACAGGCTGGATATTTTGCATTGGCGGGCTGTATCCGGCCCGCGGACCATAGTTTGAGGATGCCTGATTTACATCTTCAGTGGTTCTGTACTGCTGGCTCCAGAAAGATTCCCAGGGCTTGATAAGAAAGCTGTAGTTTAAACATATCTTGAACACAAAACTTAGCATTCCACAATCAGCCCTCTTGCCCTTTCATTAACTAAATGATTATGCTTGTACTTTTTAAATGCTTTCACATTTCAGTGATACTGTAACTTCTCTTGGTTAGATCCATGGGGTTAATGCAGTGCTTCTCAAATAGTGGGGCGCGCCCCCCAGGGTGGGCGCGAGGCTCCATAAAGGGAGGCTCGTTCGACCTCGTTACGCTCTGAGCATAACTTCTTCTCCGCCTTCCAAACTTCAAAACTCGGCTGCCGAGTCTTCCAGCAGTGGCTGCTCTAGGAGTGCGCTCTATGGTTGTGGGCTGGCTGCTGGACAGAGAGTCTTTTGGATATAGAGTCTTCCAGACAGAGAGTCTTCCAGCAGCCAGCCCACAACCATAAAGCACCCTCCTAGAGCCACCGCTGCTGGAAGACTCAGCAGCCGAGTTTTGGAGTTTGGAAGCCAGAGAACTTTGTCCTTGAAAGTGGTAATGTCTTTCTATCAGAGCATATGTAACTATTTGAACAAAACTGAAAGTTCATTCTTTTCCCTTTGTTTTATATTTACAATCCTAAGCGTATTCAAGTTCCACTTTTTAGGCCTTATCAAAACAGTGCTAAACTAACTACGCTTGGACACAAAGCTATAGTAATTCTGCAAAGAGCAATCATCTATAGTTTTCTTTTTTTATTCTCTTATATGTTAATAAGGATACAGTGTTATGCAGAGGTGTACTTATAACAATTTTATAGACAAATGATACTATTTACAGTTGCGCAGGCGGGGGGGGCGAAATGTTTTCTTCTTCCTAGGGGGGGCATGACAGAAAATAATTGAGAAGCACTGGGTTAATGTATTTATAGACTCCTTTTTAAATGCCTAAAATTCTTGTGCAACTTTTTTGCTGCTCTTCTTTGAAGTAGAATAACATTTAATGTTTAATGTAAAGTGCAAAGAAAGTGAGAAAAGACATAGGAAAGACAAGAAATATACTTTAAATATGTTAATGTTATAGGTGCCCTTCGTTTTCTGAGGAGGATAATTGGCCTAAAAGATGAATTTTATAACCGTTATATTACCAAAGGAAACTTATTTGAACCAGTCATAAATGCTCTTCTCGATAATGGAACTAGGTATAATCTCTTGAATTCAGCAGTCATTGAACTTTTTGAATTCATCAGAGTGGTAAGTTTTATGTGTATTTTTCAACTTTATCTTTCAAACATATTGTTTTAGGCATAGAAATATCTCAAGACTTTAATTATAAAACCACAATAGAAAAAAAAGGCAGCAATATCAAAGGGCCTCTTTTCCATAAGGCTACTATTATAAGATGAACACAAGATGAAAGGACCTTAGTCTTGGTCTATTGCTTATACTTCCTGACCCTTTATCTGTTAGAGCCAAATAGTTACAACTGTATCCATATTATTACGGACACCCTTCTCCAGTACATTAAAGCAAGTTCTATGGCATTCACTAGCTTTAAAAACTAGAGTGCGTAAAATGCTAGCATCTTTTTTCAGTTATATAGAAGCCTGGGAAGAAAAGATTATGTACTTTAATAAATTACAAAGAGGTACTGAGCTCATCGACTTGTGAGTTCAGAATCATCTTCAGTAAGAGTAAATGAAAATTCTCTTTTTGTTACCAAAGTTTTCAGTTAAAACCCTCATCCTTTTGGGCACCAGCGACCGGTTTCCATGAACCAGAAGGAGCTTGGTTTTCCATATTGCCTGTATCCCGCAAATAGGGCTTTACTTCTTTGTGGCCTGGTTTCTGGGATGCCATGGCCCTGTGCTAGATCCAAATTAGAATAAATAATGAACACATAGCATTAAACGTAGATAGTGCTGGAAACTGGAGAAGTTTGATGCCAGGTGAGCTTTTTCGGGGGGGGGGGTGTCGGATGGTAAGGTTAAAACTAGAGTATAAATCCTGCTCTGCACTAAGTACTGAAGTTGATTATATAAATTTTCCCAAATGAGTGTTATTGTTTAAAAATGGTCCTAATTCCAATAGTAAGGTAACTAATGACTAATTTTATTCTAGCATTGATATCAGTACTTCCTCAGAGAGCTCTAATATTGAACAGAATTATTGCCTGGAGAATCACAGCGTTTAAGGCAGCGTTTTAACTCAGTTTCAATAATACTTGAACAGAACAAAATAATAAAGTTGGAATGGGCTCAGTCATTTTTTCTCAAGTCTAAACATATGCTGCTTCTTCAATCTCTCAACACAGAATTTCATTTCAGGCCCTCTTATTATCCTTGTCGCAATCTCTGAATCTGTTGCAATTTCTCTGTATCCTTCTTAAAGTTTTGTCCACAGAACTGAATGTAATGCTTGAGGTTGGAACTAGTCAAGGCAAAATAAAGTAGAATGCTTCTTGTGAATTGGAAATTACACTGATTCATCTTAAAATTCCTTTTATCTTTTTTGAAATTACATCATTCTGCTTGCTCGTATTCAACTGGCAATCAATTATAATTCTAAGAATTATGAAGTCAGATGTTCTCTCCCATTTCTTGTGATTTGATTTCCTAAATTAAAAAAATATTACTTCTGGTACCTTTTCACATTACTTTAAATCCATTGCTGTAACATATCAAAATTATTTTAAATTTTATTTCTGACATTGAGTATATTATCACAATTTTGTATCATCTGCAAATTTGATGACCCTTCTCTTTACCTATTCAACAAATCATTAATAAAAATACTGAAGATTGGAAGATCAATCTTTATGGAATCCCATTTGATCCTGTGCTCAGTTTTGATTAAGAATATAGGTAATCCTTGTCTTACGAAAGTTCATTTAGTGACTGTTCAGTTACATCATCACTGAAAAAAGGAGCTTATGACCATTTTTCACACTTAGGGCCGTTGCAGCATCCCCATGGTCATGAGATCAAAATTCAGACACTTGGCAACTGACATTCATGTTGCAGTGTCCTGGGATCATGTGATTAATTTTTGTGACCTGATAAGCAAAGTCAATGGGTATATCAGATTCACTTAACAACCGTGTAACTAATTTAACAACTGCAATGATTTACTTAAGATTACCTGTACTCTTTATTATGTTTTTGAGTCAAGTATGTATCATGTCACTAAAATGCATTCTATGCATTCTAATTGGCATATCATAGATTACTTTGTCAGGTAGTTTGTTGAAGTCAAGACACATTAAATTTAGAGCCTTTTCAGGTCATTGTGGCATAGTAAGCTCTATATAACTCCATTCTGACTTCTATAATCAATACTTCATTTTTAAAGTGCGTACAAATCAATCTATCTGTAATCTTCTTAAAATATTCCAAAACACTTCTATCAGACTGATCCTACATTGTTGATCTTTCCCTTTCTGAGGACATTTCTTTTCCTCCACTCATCTAGAAATCAACTAGCTTTCCAGGATTTTTCTAAGATAGTATATAAGGATTCTGATAGACCATTAGCTAGTTCCATCAATATTATAAGAGACAAATCTGATCCTGTACATTTAAAACTCATTCAAAGTAAAAATGTATTTATTCCCTGACCATGTCTCTATTAATCTCAGTTCTTCTCTTTCATCTTGCTTTTTACAATATCCTGGTGGAATAAATGCTCTTTTAGTTGAGAATATTGAACCAAAATAGGATTTGAATAGCTTTGTCTTTTTGTTGTTATTGTTGCTACTTATCATTTTTCCATCTTTGTGGAACAACTAGTATCCTTATGTCTTATTTTTTTAATCCTTTTATTCTGAGCATATCTAATGAAACCTTTTTAAAAATTGTTCTTGTCATTGTGTGCTAGTGCTTGTTTTTCTGACTTCAGCTATTCTGTTCTGGATACTGTCTATAATCTTCCTGTAGCAACTGATCCTCTTAATTTTCTGTAGGGATCTTTTTGTTTTCACATCTTTACTACCTTTTTTATGTAGTCATATTAATTTTTTCTGCCTTATTGCATTTTCTCCTCCTTAAAATTATTTGAATTGTGCTTTTGTTATATGTTTCTTTAGGAACTCTTGATTTGTCTTGAACTTCTTTGCCCATTATCTGCTTCTATCACAGTAACCTAATTGTAATTGCTCAGAATTCATTAAATGTGTTGTTTTAAGTTTAAGGTACACATTTAACTATACTCAATTTCTCTAAAATTCTAAAACTTCATCATTATATGGTTCATGTTCCCCAGTGTTCCAGATAACTTCCCTTCCTCATTGTCTTCCAAATTGATTAACCGCAACTGTAGTAGCTCTTATAAGATATTATAAAATAGTTCTTGTGTCTCCTCTGCCCTCTAAAGGAGAAATTGTCAGCAAGAGAAATTGGGAATTACCTAGAAGGACCATTCTTGGCACAATTTGTCACCCAATAGATATCAAAATAATTAAAGTCTCCATCACTGTGCCTCTTTGAGGGGTTTGCAGTTTGGTTTTGGAGTTCATTCATTCATTCAGTTTGTATGGCTCTTCATCTCAGCAGGTTATTCTGAGTCAAGAGTGGGCAATTAATTTTTCCAAGGGGCCACATGAGAAATTGGGACTGTTGTGGAGGACTACCATTGCCCCACCTTCCCACACTGATGTGTCATCTCCTGTTGGTGCCCTAATGCCCCTGCTACCGCCACCCCAACTCTGATTCTTCGCCTTCCACTGCCAACACCCCAACACCCCACCTCTGACACCATTGGCCAAACAGGGACAGCCAAAGGGCCATACATGGGCCACGGGCCATACAATGCCCAGGTCTGCTCACAGCAGTGAACAAGATTTAAATAAAATTGCAACAATTGCAATTAAAATACATAACCAAGAAAATATAAAATATAACAAATTAACCAAGGAATTGATGCCTGTAGAGAGCCAGGTCTTTAGGGCCTTACAAAGGCCAACAGGGTCAGATTATTCTTATCTCTGGAGGGAGAATATTTCTTAAGAGTGGGCTCTATGGTAGAAAAGCCTTATCTTCTTGAACTGATGGGACCCAAAGCATCCCCATCCTGCCCCAGGTGAGCAACAGTCCCACTTTTTACGATACCCTTGTCTTTTTCTGAAATCCTTTCCTCAGTATTTTATTTCTTACCATCATAGTATTCATTTTAAAGCATTCCCAGCCAACGGCTCTTGTGACCTAGTACAGTTTAACCAGTCCTTTTGAAGTGCAGCTAGTGTGGTATCAATAGTCCATCATCTAGATAATTTAGATTATCTAGACCAAGTGTGTTTAATTGATGCCATTATGAGTTATTGATTTGTAGTCTTTTTCTTTCTGGTCCATTTCCATGATTAGAAGGGAAGAAAAGAATGCCACCTGAGCTCCCAAAGTCTTGAATTGCTTTCTACACCTTTTCAAAGTCTCTAATAATACATATTGAGTTATTCTTTGCATTGTAATTTGTCTCCTGAAGCAGGGAAATATGATTGTAAATGGATATGAGCATGTTGGAATTAGTCTCTCAAAGATCAAGAGTTCTTTGCTCTTGTCAGATAACATGGCTCACAAGCAGCATGTGTTTGCTTTCAGTCTGTTACAGTAATACAATACAATACAATACAATACAATAGTAGAGTTGGAAGGGATCTTGGAGGTCTTCTAGTCCAACCCTCTGCCTAGGCAGGAAACCCTATACCGTTTCAGACAAATAGCTATCCAACATCTTCTTAAAGACTTCCAGTGTTGGGGCATTCACAACTTCTGGAGGCAAGATGTTCCACTGATTAATTGTTCTAATTGTCAGGAAATTTCTCCTCAGTTCTAAGTTGCTTCTCTCCTTGATTAGTTTCCACCCATTGCTTCTTGTTCTACCCTCAGGTGCCTTGGAGAATAGTTTGACTCCCTCTTCTTTGTGGCAACCCCTGAGATATTGGAACACTAATGAATCACTATCATGACTCTCTGTCTTGTAGGTTGATATTTTCTTTGCCTTCCTCTTTGAGCTTGATTTAGAGGAAAACATTCTTAGGGACTTCCCCTTAAACTCCATAAAACAAACACCTACGACTACTCCCACTGTGCTTACTCAGTGAGCTAAAAACTGCTTCAGAACTGCTCCTGTTTCTTCCCTGCTATGCATCTAAACTTTTTCTCCCCTGTGATTCAAATGCAACCTTTCTTAGAAACATGTTCTTGTTTAATAGGAAAAGTAATTTCAGTTAATAATTTAGTGATTTAGAGCTTAAGGCACCAGGTTAGAAACCAGGAGACTGAGTTCTGGCTTTACCTTAGGCATGAAAGCTGGATGGGTGGTTTTGGGCCTGTCACTCTCTCTCAGATCAAGCTGGTTGGTCAATTTTTATCCAATGAATCGACACAAAGTTGGTATGAAATTAATAGACGCTGCCCTTGTGGGAAAACATTAGGAAGGGGGAAATATATACATAAAAATTAAAGAATATAGTTCTGAAAATTATTTTGTTCCCATGAATACCAGCAGTGTTCTCTATGTGCTCCACATCATTTTTCATGCAATTGCACAAACTGCATGCAACTGGGCAAGACATAGTTAATTTATTCTATGTGTAAATAGAGCTTTAGGTAAAATTTCATTGTATTTATATGTTGTGTTCTCCCCCCCCCCCTCGGAGATAATTTAAAATTTATAATAATCTGAATTTAATTCCCACTTTTTAAATAAAGATGTATGTAACTATTAAATAAAACTATTAAAGATTTTGGATTTGATTTAAATATGTGTGTTTGCATATGTATAAAAAAATAAGTTTTATAGAACATTAGAACTTATTGTTTTTTCATCCCAGAATCTCCACATAGTCTACAGTATCTGCAAGAAAGCCAAACTCTCACTGATGCTAGGAACAAAATCTTTGCAGGACCATTTATACCATAAGACTACTTACAAGGGAGAGATAGTGGAGGTCCCATAGAGATACCACTTTCATGAGGTCAAAGACATCTTGAGATTCTCCTTTATCTTCCTTATTTTTGGACAGTAATCCACTTGCTATGTTTCCATCTTCTGTGTAGTAGGTTAAAAATAAACGTGATGTAGTAGAGGAAAATTATCCTAAAGACATGCTCTTGACTCTTCTCTTCCATTGTAGGAGAAACATTTGTACAATGATCTCAGAATTCCTGTCTACAAAGTGTTCTGTATATTCAAATTACCTATTGTCTCAGCTCACTAATATAGGAAACATGAATCACTTAGACTTCCTATGTAGTCCTATTCTTCAAGAGAGAGGTTGAAAAAAAAGCATTGTCTTTTGCCGTTATAAATTACTGTAATTTCAATGAGAGCTTCATATTGATGTTTCTTATCTTTTTTAGCTGAGTAGCACTAAACTTTTATTTTGTATTAATGCAGGAAGATATCAAATCACTTACTGCCCATATCGTTGAAAACTTTTATAAGGCACTTGAATCTATTGAATATGTTCAAACATTCAAAGGCTTGAAGACAAAATATGAGCAGGAGAAAGACAGACAGAGCCAGAAACTGAACAGGTACACTTTAAAACTAAAATCTGAAACCCAGTACTAGATAGTCTATCTTGCAGATTTCCTGAGCCATTATTGTTTGTTCCATTAATATTGTGATAAGCACCTTTCATATAGGTACTCTATCCTATTTAGCAGTGCAATTTTTAATTATCTCAGGAATTTCTATATATAATCCGTATCTGTCTCCAGTCCTTGTTTTAGAGATATTCTAATGCTTAGGATTTTGTTCTTAGTTAATTTGAAATATATATTTCAAAATTTCTAAACAAAAAAAAAATTCAGATTCATGCTATCAGGGAGGATGTTGTGGTTTATTCTTAGTTGGGTTCTGTTTTATGACTTTCAATATTGCCCTGAGAGATGAACAGCTAAATTATTGAATGGTTCCCAGATATTAATTTTCCCCAGTCATATTAAGAATTGCATTTTGAAAACAACTTTGGGAAAGCTTCTAGGGGCTCTAGTCCAGCCTTTACAGCTTACAAATAGCCTTGGTGTGTTTGCATCCCCAATTCAGGTTAAGATATTGTAGAAGATGGAGTGATAAATAAAACAAAAGGGAATAGATATTAACTGTACCACCAAGCATGTCAGTGCAAAACTAATAGCAATGAATTTTGTTCATTGGCGCATTAGGATATTCTTAAAGAGGACATTTGCTTACATAGCTTTGTGTTCCAACCCATCAGAATATACACCTTTGTGTGCATTTGACTTTTATTTGTATTAAGAAGTTACTTTCTATATTTCCATAGAATCTGTCCTAAGCCATATTATTAGCTTCTTTGGGACTTAGATAGTTCAGTATTTTAGATAGTAAAGCATATTTTTTGAGAAACATACTTTGACAATATTTTAAGAGCATAATTTTGTTTATTATTCTCATCAACTATGAACTAATCAAAATAAATCAGGATCTGTCATTCTAGAAAGAGAATGACTAGAAAAGATAGCAGAAAGAGAATTTAACAGATCTTGAAATCTTTCCATAATAAAGATAAAATATATTAGGACTTGATTTATTAAATCCAGATTATGTTTAGTACAAAAAATGTGTGTATGCTTCACCTGGCCTTTAGGCTTGGAAGGAAACTCATGAAACCCCATGTATTGACCTCAACTTATTAAGAGAAGCCTAAATAATAGCAACATTAATAAAAACATAAACTCTCAAAACTATTTACTAGTAATCTTTCAAAACCATAACAAACATATGTAATGTGTATTTATCAGCCTTTCTTGCATCACATTATCCAATTGTAAAGGGGTATTTTTTAAAATGTTTTACAGCGTCCCGTCTATACTGCGTAGCAATAGGTTTCGTAGAGATGCTAGAACTTTGGAGGAAGATGAAGAAATGTGGTTCAATGAAGATGAGGAGGAAGAAGGTGAAGCAATTGTACCACCTGTGGAGAAATCCAAGTCTGAGGATGATTTTCCAGAAAGTTATGAGAAGTTTATGGAAACAAAAAAAGGTATTGTCTTCTATTTTGTAGCACATGATATTTCTGTGTGACTTACAAGCAGTCCTTGACTTATGACCACAATTGGAAATAGAGTTTCCCTCATAAATCGTTCAGTCATAACTCGTTAGGTGATTTTATGACAGTTTTTAGGGTTATCATTAAGCAAATCCAGCTTCCCCAATCGGAATCTTTCCTAAAAATCACAAAACGAAACACAAATCATGGTTACATGAATGTAGGATGCTGCAGCCGGTCATACGTTCAAGCCAGTTATCAAGAACTTGAATTGTGATCCTGTGACTGTGGTGGTGGTGCAATAGTTGTCAGTGTAAATATAGGTCAAAAGTTACTTTTTGATGCTATTGTAACTTTGAACTGTTGTTAAACAATCATAAGTCAAGGACTATCTGCATCTTACAGTAGAATTTTTAAAATCTTCTAAATGGAGCTGACAGCCAGTTTAGTGCAGTGATTAAGCCTAAGCTAGAAACCAGGAGACAATGAGTTCTAGCCCCACTTTAGGAAAAAGGCCAGTTGGGTGCTCTTGAGCCAGTCACTCTCTGTCAGCTCTAGGAAAGTAGTAATGTCAAACCATTTCTGAAAATCTTGCCAAGAAAACTGCAGCAACTAGGAGTCAATGCTGACTTGAAAGCACAAAAAATAAACAAAGCAGTGGAGCTTCCAAGTCTTTTCATACACGATCGCTGTAGATGACATGAAGACAACCCATTCTATTCAGTCTTGTTAAGAGGGCAAATATTACTGGGAGGTGATCATTAAGAATTTCAGGCTTGAGAGTATAGTTCATGAACAGCTTTAAATATGACATTCAACAATTTGATTTGAGGTCAAAAGTAATTTATAATCTCAAAACAGAGGTGTTATATGGGAACCTTGGTGTGCACCAATATATTTACTCAGGCTGCTGCACTCTGGACCAGCACTACTTTTCAGATAATCTTCAAAGCTAGTCTCATGTGAAAAGTATTACAGTAATCCATCAAGAAGTAACAAGGACATGAGTGACAATAATTCTTCTGTTCAAGGAAAACTCATAGTTGGTACAAAGGATACGTATGAATCTTGGACATCAAATTTTGACCACATTCTTCTTGGGAGAAGATCTCATTCAGAACTAAAGATGGTATCTCTCTAGAAACAACAAACCCTTCAAATCCAGAGGCACAGAAATTTAATATTTAAATTAAATTAAATTTCTGAGATTGAGTGTAATCCTGTTCTGATTCAAGCACCACTTTGTGTATTTGACTCAGGATCAAGTTATAGAGATGTTGATCCTGTCAAGCAGCTTCATATAGCTGTTAAAGAATTGGATAAATTATTGAAACTAAAACCATCCCTTCAGGAAGGAAGTAATATGATAAAGTATAACTCCCTTGCAATGTTATCCCCTTTTGTTGCTAAGTATCAAGTTTGCCAGGTATTCAAATCCAAAGACCACCACCTTTTGAGTCATCTTAAGGCAATAATTAAGGAGTTAAAGTATTCACCTAAGGTAGCTAGTCTACTGGCTAAAGAAAAATAACTGTATGTCATGGCCAGCTGGGCATCTGAACTGGTGCTTTATATATCAAATATTGACGTATTTGTCTATGCTCAGATAAGAAGTTAGATCCTAAATAGACAGTCTTACTTCTAATAATAAAGGTTATTTGATGCCAAAATAGGTTATATTAGGGATAGAATCCAAAAAACTGAAGATCAGATGTAAAATGAGGCCTATTTTTTCATCCTTAAAGTTGTGACTCCACTAATCATGAAATACTTTTTTGGGCATTCAGTCCACACTAAGTATCTTTAATATTAAATAAGTTCAATAAAACAATAATATATTTCTCCTTTCAACTCTGCTTAGAGGTTTCGATAGATCTTCTCAATTTTTCAACCATTTCATTTTTCATTATTGTTCTTACATTATTACTACTATTGAATAACAGCATTAGGAAAGGACTTGGAGGTCATCTAGTCCAACTCCCTGCTCAATCAGGAAATCTTATAACATTTCAGACACATGGTCGTTCAATCTTTTCTTAAAATCTTCAGTATTAGAGCATCCGCAGCTTCTGGAAGCAAGTCGTTCCACCGATTAATAATTCTAACTATTAGGAAATTACTCCTTAGTTCTAGGTTGCTTCTCTCCTTGATTAGTTTACATGCAATGCTTTTGGTCCTGCCTTTGGGTGCTTTGGAGAATAGGTTGAGTCATTTTCTGTGTGGCAACCCCTTAGATATTGAAACACTGCTATCATGTCACCCCTATTTCTTCTTTTCATTAAACTAGACATACCCAATTCTTGTATGTTTATCCTTCATCTAATCATCTTTGTTGCTCCTGTTTGAACTCTTTCCTAGAGTCTCAACATTGAATTCATTTCCCATCCTGTTACCTGAGAATATTCAAACAATTATATCCCTTGTTCTGAAGGAAGAGAGTTTTTTGCTTCTTGTTTAGTAAAGTTTACCGAATCCACTGGTGGGGAGAAATTGGAAATTTCTTTTATTGATATTTCACTAATTTCTTTTATTGATATAGACATAGTTTTTTTGCTTCTCTAGCAGATTCCTAATGAATATGTCAGTGGACTTCATTAAAGTCTACTCTTATTATTTATTTTATTTCATTTATTTGCCACCCATTTCGAAGCAACTCTGGGTAGCTTACAGCATAAAAACATTAAAATCATCAGACATTTACTGGAAAGGCTATTATACAGAGAGTGCTTTATTTCATGAACTGCCTAATTTCGGTACAAGTACTTCTTTCCATCTTTATCACTGTTTTTCCTTTTTACCAGATACTTGATACCGCTTAGCATAAATCTGTTTATCTTAGCTACTGAGTAATGGCCTGTTTTCTTCTTAGTTGTATTACTTCCATTTCCTTTTATTCTCTTTATCCATCTTGGGCAATTCTTTCTCTGAATTATAATGAAAAAAAAAACTAATTTAATGCATTTCAAGGACTTCAGAAATGTGGGAGGGATCCAGATTAGTTTCTGTCCTCTTGACAGAACAAAGTCTTTGCTAACAATAGTGGGTGATACAGTCTCAAAGGTACTCATTTCCATTGTTTCAATTCTGAAGAAGGCTGAAGCTTTAATGTTTTTCCCATTTGCAAGTTAAAGTTGTGCTTTCTGTAATATTGGTTCCTCCTCTTTTGTCACATTTAAGATGTTTGTTTTGTAGTGGATGGGCTTCTTTTTTTAAGTTCCTTTATATTGCATTAATTATTAATGGATTGATGGAATAGCATTCAGACAAAGCTGCATGGGTTTTAGTGTCTTCATGCAATTTTCTGTTCCATGTCTAGTAAGACATTCTCAAAAGCATTTTCTATTATTTATCTTGTGAAACTCTTTGGATTAATCTACCTTATTTATTCTTATGAAAGGATAAGTATCTTTGACCACATAATGCATTTCTTTCCATAATCAATAGACCTCAGTCACTAGTTGATTCTGTTAGTTTTCTCCAGTTCCTTTTGTCACTTAGAAATGTTACACCTTGGATGTTTGAGAATCCATTGCATTTTATTTGACTGGGAAAAATAGATAAAAATATACAAATAAAAAACCTGTTTTTTATACAACCCAATTTCCTAATATGGTGTCTTAATTACTGTGAAGCTACGCTATGAAAGTGATTTGTCTACAACCACCAGTTTGTATGTATACATGTATGTACGTATCTGTTCATTCATACCGCACAAACTTGTTTCCTTTGCAAACTCATTTTAGTGAAAACTAATTGCCAGACCTTTTGGGTGTTCATAGTTGGCTGGGCATTCAGTGACAACAAACATGAAAGTAGTTGCCTTTCTAGTGGTAATGTTTGGCTATGGAACCTGGATACTGAAAAAGATTAAAAGGAAAAGACAACATAAAGTAATAGAAATGGTTAGTAACAAACAGCAATTTCAAGGAGAATCAGTCAACCACTCCTGGGCCAAATAAAAGTTGACTGCTTCCTTTATTGGTGATCAGCAATGCATAACTCACATATTTTGAATAAATGATGTCAATTGATGATTAACCAGGAAGAAAAATGACTACAACGTGCAGGGCAAGGTTAAGGAAAATAGAGAAATCAGAGGAAACCACCAATAGAGAATGGTGGTTTCATCATATCAGGAGTCATGTTCTGGTTTTATCTGAAAAGTTCTAAGCATGTAGCTAGATAAAATGCCCCCTTTCCACCTTTGCTAATATGCTATTTTGTTAAGAAAACAACGAACAGATTGAATTAATGGATTTCATTTATCTCAATGACTACTATAAATAAACATTTTTTCTTTTAGCAAAAGAAAGTGAAGACAAAGAAAATCTCCCCAAAAGGACTTCCACAGGTGGCTTCAAATTTACATTTTCCCATTCTACCAGTGCAACTAATGGAGCAAATAGTACAAATAATAAATCTGTTGCAGCTCAAACATCACCAGCAAGTTCAAATGGTTCTTCTTCCAAGAATGCCAATTTGACTACAGCAGTCACAGCCACAAAGGTGAGTTAAACTTGTGATATGGAGCTTTGTAGTTTAAAATTGTTAGTGATATGATAAGGACAATTACTGTAAACATCCATATATAACATTTTAAGAATCCAGAGTGGGAATTGCATGAATTCAGAGTGCATGAAGTAAAGATGCATATCTTTTGTCAGTAGTATTCTATTAGAATGTAATATTGTCTTGCAGCCTGTACTGTTTTCAGCAGTCAGATTAGGTTTAACATTTGATTTGTGTCCTGGATTTATGAGCCCATGAATTGAAATGATTTTCATAGTATGTTCCCCTAGGCATTTGGATAGTATAGTTAGGCAAGCTCTGCTAAATAGTGTTATCTATTTTAAGTGGGGTTTATGCTTATAGCCACCAGCATTATGGTTGGTTGGTTAAATTATTTTTAACCCTTCTACATTGCCAGTATCATTTCTGTGAGATAGGCAGCCTTGTAAATGTTTAAATAAATTCATACTGTTTTTATTCGTAGTCATTTATAAAGTCTGGCAAGTTTAGGTAAGCTGTAATACATAGATAATGTTAATATTATCTGTGTCACTTAAAATTATTATTTGGGAGGTTAAATGTTTAATAAACTCAATGTACTATATTGAAGCCATGAAATGGCTACTTTGCCATATTGATATTGATAGTTATTAGGGTTCTAATGCTGGATTTTGTATATGCAGGAGAGTTCGAATTCATAGGTGCTACTGTTACATTTACATTGTTTAAATTGTCCTAGTTTGAATAGAGACAGCCTTAGACATGGTAACCAGAATTGTAAATGAACATGTTGCCCTGCTGCATGAGAGTAAGATCATCTATACTGTATTAGTTAGCCACAACAACCAGGATCTTAGTATTTTGCCCCAGTATTTTCTATCATGGCAATTTCATTTAGCGATCATAGCTGCTAGTCTCTGATCTCTTCTTGAAAAAGTTCTTCTAAAATCAATTCTTTGAGTGATAGTTGGCACATTTTGTGGAAAACAAAATTTATAAAATGGGAAAATGTCAGTGCTATTTGTAAGATCTTTCTCCATTGGTTCACATGTGACTCTTTACATCCAACAGGGAAGTTTAGTTGGCCTTGTGGATTATCCAGATGATGAAGAGGAAGAGGAAGAAGAAGAAACATCCCCAAGAAAAAGACCTCGTCTTGGCTCTTAAAAATGTTGGAACAAACTCTAATAGAGGGTGCTTAAATGCTATGACTGAACTAAATAGTCTGACTCAGAAAGCGTTCTCCCTGGAAAATACATGAGAATACAAGGAGTAGCAAACGAAAATCTACTAGAAAGATTATGTTCTGAGAACACCATGCTTCCAAAGAACCTAATCCCTTTCTAGTCAAGGAGTCTGCCATTCAGACTGTTAAAATGTTAAAACAGTGGATTAGTAATCAGCACCTGGAATGAAAGCTTGCCAGAAAAAAATAGTCACCTTGGGTTCTGTGAGGGGATGGGGATGGGAGAAGAAATTTTGATATTGCAGGGTTTCCCCAGTTTGTAGCAAGCTAGAAGAAACTTGTAAGGCTTCAGTTGCAAACCTAGTAATATAACTTCGTAATGGTGCTGTCCATTGTGTTTTTTTAGCAATTGCCTCTTTTTAAATAATGAATTCTCTTTCCATTAAGAAAAAATCAGAATTGGGGACCACTGTTTGCACAGTCAGCCAAATTATAGAGGGTTGCACACTGCTACATAGTGCATGTTGAGTGGCAAACTGTTTATTTTTTTCTCAACTCCATTATTTTGGAAGAAGAAAAAGAACCTAGGTTCTAAATGCAAGCAGACTAGAAGGAGCTATCCAGGAAAATCATTCTATAGATCATCAGCTTTCCAGGAAAAAAAAACCCTCTAGAAACTATCAATAAACCTTGGTACTTGAAATGACAATTGAATTGCAATTACTAGTAGCATTTTACAGAAATAACGGTGAATGGAATTGCTCCCTAATTTCCAAAAATATTTTCCTTCAGCCATCCACATTTCACATTAGGAAAAGCAGGTGTTGTGAAATGCTACCAGAAACTCTTGAATCTTACTTCAAAGATATGTAATCTGGGGGGGCAGAGTTAATATGCAGCACTATAAACCTAAGGGGTTTAGCATAAAGCTGCTTCTTAAACACATTCCATGTATTTAAGCAAATGTCTAAAAGTACACTAGGTGAATTGATGAAGGCAACCATTTTGAGACCTTTTTCCTTTCAGAGCAACTGAATTGTAAATATTTTAATGTTAGTTTGGCCATATATGATCTGAGATCATGCACACACAAAATTCCCTAAATTACAAATTGCGGTAAGAGTGATACAAATTGAAACCAGCAGGAATCCTCAGTTATTGGTCACTCTTACAATATGTGATGGGTCCATTTCTCCTGGAAATTTCATAAGTTTTAATTTTAGCTATTGTTTGAAAAGATGGGCTGTCTGTAGATATGAAGTATAGTTTTTCCATGAAACAGAAGTTTATTTTGTATTGAGGGGGGGGAAAACCACTGTACTTGTTTTACACCATTTGTATACATGTGGTAATACTAATGCTGACCTGTAAAATTCAGGAATTAAAATGTGACCCTGTAATTCCATGATTAGTGGTTTTTTATTGTTTTATTGTTGTAAATGGTAAGTTAATTCAAATTTAGAGATGTGGCCATTTTAGTTTATTTTAATGATAGTGATTTGTACAATTTAATCTGAATCAAATCTAGCAGAAAAAGCAATAATCTTAGATTTGATTCAGTGTGTTGTGATGACTGACAATGTGGTCCGAAGGACATATTTCTGCCCTTTAGGGGCTCCAGGCAACCAACAATGGGGCTTTCCTTTTCTCTTTTCAATGAAGACTTAGAAGAAGTTGTTACAGAAATTTTCTGTAGATTTTGTGTTGACTTGCACTTTTTCGAGTACTCTTGGCAAGTCTTTACGCTTCATAGAAGTAACTCTTTCCCATAAAACTGAACAGCAAACTATAGGAAAATAAAGATGTGCCATTTCCTTGACAGTGATATTCATCTGGCCTGGATCCAAACTATTTAATAAATCACTGAAAAAAGGATCCAATACACATCTGGATCATTTTCTTTCAGCCTATTTCAAAGATTATTAAAAACTTTAGAATATGCAGATTCATTTAAGCTGTCAATACATGAGAAAAAAAGTTGATCTTTTTTTTTTACTTTAATATAAACAATAGGTGACTTTTTAGCCAATATCTGAACACTCAGCAATGCTGTGAAAATGCATTGAATTTCTCCAGTTTAAATTACGCAATCTGCCTCAGGTACATACTTCCACCTCAGTTCTTTTAGTCTGGTTTCTTTGCCACAAGACAGCCCACATTTCAAATGCCTGGGGTCCTTCAACTAGGTTTTTTTTTAAAGATGACATCTGCCAACATGTCTGAGTTAAATACTATTTTAATAAAAAGTTATATGAAATGTGAATAACCTGTGTTTATACTGTGTTACAAGAATGAAAACTTTTCTACCAACGAGGTAGAAATATTAAGTTACTCTGACCAATGAAATATAAGCAATACTAGAAAGCTGTTTGGTATAATTATGATTACAACGAAGTTGAATGGTATATCCAAAACAATTAGTCATGGCATGGGCTCATTTAAAAGGTTTAGAAATGCTAACACTTAACCTGATTGATCATGCTATCATTTGTACAATGCATACTGAGTCTGATACACACAATGACGCATGTTTAAATCCAGACTAAATAAAATTAATTGATCTTAGATCAATGGGAATTGAGCTTAACATACAATATAATTCCTATGAAATTTAAAGAGATATCTTGAGTACCATTTTATGAACAGCAGTAAATCTTATGAGATACTAAAACCTTTTCTATCAGCTTATGGTAACAGACACAGCGGAGCACATGAGTGAGATCTCCCCAGTTTTCAATCCGTGTGTGAACTGATGTTGCCCATCTATGTTTTTCCCATCTCTTGTTTAGGTTGATGAGGTCATTTTAAGACAAAAATTAAGTTTAGCCAATTTAATGTTTTAATAAAAGTATTTGACAGCAACATTCAAAAAGTAATATTATATCCAACAAAAGTACAACAGTGACCAGCCTGACCCAGCATATACCAGAAATAGCAAGAAACAAAATAGTGGAATCTATTAAAAATGTTAAATCATTGCTTTCCACTCTACTTTTGAATCAATTTAAAGAATTAGTTTTTATAATATATAATATCAAGTTAATGCAATGGAATGGTTGTAAGCAAACAGTTCGTGGTTAAATATGTAGCCTTAGAAGCAGCTTCTTTAAACTATCGCTTATTAATGACTTCTTCTTTTAGTTTTGCTGCAAGAATTCGCTTCTTTAACAATCTTTGTTCCTCCTCTTCTGACATTGCCTGAAAAGAAAAGAAAAAATTAGCTTGCAGGAATTATGTCTAACTACATTTATGTTTAGTATTCCCATTGATTTCAATGAAGTTTCCACTCAAGATAAATTGGATTGTAGGCAAAAGACAAAAACAATTTGTAGAACATATAAATGTTAGTTTCTTTTTGTTCACTAAAACAAAAATAAAATCATCACAATTTTGAAGGTTATATTAAAACAAGAAAAGCAATAGATAAATGCTACTTCACATATTAGAAAGGGCAAACTGTAGCTGTCCTGGACAGGAATATGTGTGATTGTGATTTCAGTTCTTATTTGTACATTAATTATGCCTAATGTTTAAAGTATTCTCCTATAATAGTGTTTTCTGATTTATCTGCTGTGAAAATTCGTTACACCTTTAACACGTTGCCAATGAAGATTGTCAATGACTTCATCAATGAGGGAGTAAAATGTTCAATATCATCCTCCCTCAACTGGCCTAAAGAATGCTAGGTCACTATCATACACTTTTTTCTTACTTTTAACAGGAAATAAAATATCACGCGTAAGATAGCTGTATGCCACTGTGGGCAGAGTCAAAGGAGCCTTAGTCCTATCCCTATTTAGTCAAAGGTAGGGGATGACCTGTCAAATGAACAAAATAAATTTCTAAGGTAGCCCAATTTTTTTCCTAGGGTACTGGACTTTGATGGTATTTTGGCAACTTCTTGAGAGGTTTAACACTGTCAAGCACAACACAGCTGAATGAATAGAATTAGTTTTGCCAAGAGCTGCTCAGGAAACAAATTAACCTTTTCTAGCCAATCATCCCCATTGATGAGATTTAGCTGTTTTCTCTATCTGCCCTCCACTGCCTCCAACTAAGCTAACAAGGCCTTTAAACAGATTAACTTGTTTGTCTTAGTAAAAGTATCTCTTTGAGACTATGATGTACATTTTCAGATTAGAATCATGTTTTTCCAAAGTAGACTGAAGACTTAAAGAAGACAGGTGGTTACAGACAGGCAATTTTAATTCTGTTATTCTTCACCTCTTTAGAAGGGGACAACTCTTCTTTCTGTTCTATATTTTGTGGTGGGAGACTTGTTTTTGATTTCTTCTTCAAAGCCATCAATGCATCTCGTTTCTGCTTTAGATAGTCCTCACGTTCTCTCAGCTCTTTTGCTCCAAGTTCTGATAATTTCTATTAGAATTTAAAAATCAGATTTTATATATAGTTTCTGAAAAACATTTTTATCAAATATAGTTCCTACAGTCCCAATAACAAATTATAAAACAAAAGAGAAAAAATTCAACATTGTGCAGAACTGCTGAAAACCTTCCCAAATTCCATTCAGGTCACAAAACATGGATAGCAACTAATGAAAAAAAGTTTATCATGCTCTTTCAGCTGAAAATGAGACTGAAAACAAAGCTTAGAAAAAAATGGGAGTAGGAGCAACTTGCAACTTCCTGCCAAACTCCCCATTTAGTCTGCATCTGAAAAGCCGGCATGGAACACAGAAAAATGTGATCCTATGTTTGCAGCTTGCTGTGATATTGGAATTAAAATGAACACAGAAAGCTCAACATGAAAAATCAAACAATTAAAAATGGACATCTTAAGTATCAGGGAATTAAGATTCATTGGAATTGATCTTTCAGTCAAAATACCACATTCAGGACAAAAAGTAAAGAAAGACGGCATTGCTCTTGGGTGGGGTAAAGTAAGAACTTTGCTAAAATTCAGTCAATGACCAAATTAATTGATATTTATTGACTTTCAACCACAGATGCAGAAGTTTACATGATCAAGTTCAATTTGAAATTGTCAGAACATGCAAGCAAGATATAAATAAAATGTGCTGCTTGTGATTGGACACTGGAACTTTAGTTGGTTTAGGAAACCAAAATGAAGCAGGAGATCATCTTACTAATTTCTATGGCTCCGCTGATTTCTTTGTAGCTAACACTGTCTTCAAACAACCAAAACATGCCCTACACATGGGCATTAGCAGATAAAAATCAAATCAAATTATTGCAAAAAGAAGATGGAAGAGTCCATTACAGTATCAAATTTATGGCCAGATGCTGACTGTGGAACAGATCACAAACCGCTCATATGTAAATTCCAAGTTAAAATGAAAAAAGAAAGCTACTCAGTTTTCACAATAAGATCTCTCAGATATGCCCATTATTTTCCAGAATAACATCAGGAATCACTTCGAAGTCCTAACAGTCATTGAGAACCAGAGGAATTATGGAATGAACTTAAAGAATTTGTTAAGTAGAATGTGAAGAGACTGCCAAAAATGAAGAAAAAGAAGCAATTGGATGTCAGAACGAATCATGGAAATAGCCAAGAAGAAAAGAGAAGTCAAAACCAAGAAAGAAAGAAAAATCACAGAAAGGTACTAAACAAAGTGTTTCAGAGAGGCGTTAGAAGAGATAAGCAGTAGTATTACAACAACATCTAAAGACACAGAAAATGGAAACAGACATGGAAAAACAAGGGAAGATCTCTGAACTTAGAAGAAAATTCCAACTTTGAACTGGTATGTCAAACAATGCCAAGGGACTCATTTAAGAGAGATCAAAGGAAGATGAAAGTAGTGTATACCAAACACTATTGTAGAAATGTCAACATCCAAGATACTCAGAAGTTATTTCCTTGCAAGAATGTCCATCAGACCTCTAATGACCATCAGACCTTCAGGGAGAACACTAAGCTATACCTGGAACCCTCTAGAGTTCTTAAGTTGACTGGGGCAAACTGATCTATTGAGCACTATCTCCACGCAGGTTGGGGTGCTGCCAAAGCAATCAGAGAATGATCTAACAGAAGTCCACAAATAGTCTATTCTTCTCTACTGATCCCCACTATTGAAACTCACTACCTTTTGCTATCTGACTGGAATGAATACAGTATATTTAAATACCTGATAAAACTGCTTTTATCACTTTTACAATAATTGAGCTTACATATCAGTTTTTCTATAATGTTTCTTCCCCTGTGCCTTGCTTTAATCAGTAAGCTACATGGAAGGCTTTGTATTATTATGTATGCACAATATTTATAAGGTCCTAGAATATTATTGTTATACAGTTATTGTAAAGTAAGGTTTGTGTGCGCGTGCATGTGTGTGTACATATATTACAAAATATTAGTTCAATGGTATTTTTTAAAAAGTGAGCATGCAGCTTACACGTCCTTCTAGCACTCCTTGCTTTGTTACATATTCAGAGACATCCCCAATTGCTTTCCTGCAACTATCTTCCTTCAGTTTGACAGAGGAATGATCTTGAATAGATACATCATTTTGTTTTGCTTCTGGACCTGAATATATATTGAAATAAATGCATATACTTATATGTCTGCCATATATGAACATATTACTAATCAATAACTTGAATAGTTAAAACCAAAGGTTTTTAATTTAATTTTTCCCTGTTTGGAATAATTGCCAACTTGATGTAATAGGCAAAGAAGTTCACAGTTAAATTTGATAGAGACAGGTCCTCGGCTATTAGACAAAGAAAGCCACTATTTTCTTTCTCCATTTCACAAGCTATGAAAAACTAAATAAATCTATAGCAGAACTGGGATTCAGTATCAATTCATACAGATCTCAAATAAAAAAACAGCTTTTTGGCATTTGGATATAGAGCTGCAATTTTCAATAACAGAAAAACTAACCACAAACCTGAAATTAATATATTTCATGAACAAATTACTTTCAGATAATGCTGAATTACCATTTTTCCTCCCCCCCCCCAAAAAAACAGCTGTCCATCCAATTAGTATAATCAGTGGCCATGTATTTCAGAAACAAAAACATACCTTCTTAAATTTATCTTGAAATGAAAATAAGGATTTTGTTTGTGTTGGAGTTTTGACCAAATGCTATAATGGATATCTAACACCCAACTAACAAAGTTTGCCATCAATTTAGTAGAAGCAAGAAATTCATTTCAATAGAAATATGAATAAATACCTTGAGTATGTTTAATACAAAAGCCAGGTAGCTGTTAAAGCCACTAGGTTAGATACTGTGAGTCAGTGAGTTTGTCCTGCATTAAGCCTGAAGCCGGTTGAGTGATTTTGGGTCAATCACTCTCCTACAAGGCAGTGAGAAACTATTTCCAAAAATGTTGCCAAGAAAACTACATGGACATGTTCTGTCAATAGAAGTCAAGCTGAACTTGAAAGTACACACACATGCACCAAGTTTAATATAAATGCGTCAAATACCTGAATATAATCATACCTGGCAATTTTGTAGAGTGTTCTAGAGACCTCTTAGGTCCTGCACTTTCATTAAAATGTCTTGGAGATTTATGTGCAACGTCAGGTGATTTCATTTTATCACGTGCCTGAATTTTTAAGAAAAAAAATAGTGAGAAATCAATGTTTTACAAAAGTATTTCAACTACAAATTTTCAATCAGCTACAAATTTTCACAGTTTCAGGCCCAAATTGATTTCCGTGGACCTTACTTGATACTTAATTTGTCAGTAGACAAATTCCTCCCCATCTAATGTGCCTACTGTTCCTGTCATTGTATTTTTATTCTTGTTCTCATTTTTGTTTTTGACAAATTCCAACAAATAAATAAATAAATGCCATATATACAGAAAAAACCAACAGGTTATAAAATGCATAATTTAATAAATGTTATTTAAATCTAGTTACCATCTTCATTATTATAATAGATGGCAGGATGTAGTAATAATTAAAATATTAAAATTGAGATCTCCTAAAGAAAGAATCTATTAGGATTTTGAAGATATTTTTCTCCATTGTTTCCTGTTCTTTTCTTATAACTTAAACCTGTTTCTTATAAAGCTACAGTTCAAAAATAAAATTACTGTCTCTTATTAAAAAAAGAAAAACCATCAAACCCTTTTCTTCACATTACTCAGCAAACACATTAGCAATGAACGCTTAAATATACAGGGAAAGGAGTTTATTGTGCAAATTTCTATCTCAATCAACTTATCCAACACAGTAACTTGGGTAAACAGACCCAGAACAATATCCTGGTGTAAGCATTCATGGCTGGCATCAATGAAGCAGTGATGAATTTTCAGGCAAATGGCCACGATCTAGTTTTGTGTAATGTTTTGCCAGCAGCTATGGCTGGCATCTTTTGAGGCAGAGTAAACTGCTTTGCGGTATACCTCTCTGCAGCTCATAGACAACTGAATACTGAGAAAAAGGTTGTGTCACCAGGAAGCAATGTGCTACCACTGCACAGGGATGAGTCAATTAACTGGAAGAAGTTTTGAATTGGTTGATCATGTTATGCATCAACTACAATTCCAAGTAACAGCTTTTTGGCTTAGGGGGCAGGGACAAAAATGTCAGCTTGCATTATTTTCTTAGGATCATCAAAACAAGCAAGAAAGTAAGAGTTGCAAAAAAAACTCACAAAACCGATTTCAATTAGTAGGAATATGCTGATCATTTTATTCAATCAATGATGAGAAATAAATGTCTTTTATTTATTTATTTAAATTTATATGTGGCCCATCTCACTAGCAAGCAACTCTGGGCAGCTTTTACTGAACACTGAATTTACTGAAGAGAATAATTGTATAATTGCAACCACTTGGGGTTTTGTTGAATTGATTTCCCAATATACCTCATTATTTCTTTTCCTTTCTTGCTCTAGATCATATTCTTCCTTAGACTTCCTGCGAAGATAAACAGGAAATACTTTAATATATACACTGCCCTTTAACAGTCATATGATTGTTGCAGTTTATAATTAATGTAATAAACCTAAAATAAATACAAAACAGAAAAAGTTTTTTAAAATGACAAGACAAATTAGACAAATTTAGTTTTATCTCTATTAAAATAATTTTTAAAATGTTTGCAAGAAACATAAGAATAACATACAAAATTAAAGCTAACACAATGAAACAGACTGTAATAATCAAAATGCAGTTCAAAAGAATTAAAAATCGTGGAAAAACTGTATTCTGAGGCTGGACTTGTGGAGAAAAGTGTGATGCCACTATGAATATTAGGCATAAGTAAACCCAGGGAACTCAATTCCTGACCACTGCTTCCGCTATTTAGACATACGGAGCCAATCACTCTCTTCCTAATCTACATCACAGCTTTGTGGGTCTAAAGATAAAATAGGAGATCTCTATATGCATTACAAAATTCCTTGAAGGAAAAAAAAACCTGAGCAGATTTTGCTTCTGGTGACTATGAAATAAAATGTAAAGACTTTAGAGTGCAAAGGTCAACTCTGTTTCTTGGCTGAGGGAGCCAGCATTTCCGTGGTCATAGGGCCAGCATAGCTGTACCCCAAAACCACATGGAATGCTGTTACCTTCCCACTGAAATGGTAACTATTAATCTACTCGCATTTGTATGCTTTTGAACTACTAGGTGGGGAGGAGCTGGGACAGGAATGGGAGCTCATCCTATAGCGCGGCGCTCAGGTCTTGAACCCGAACTGTCAGTTTTCCAGCTAACAGGTTCAGTGTCTTTAACTGCAGAGCCACTGCGCCCCAACTATGAAGTAGTTTGCCTATATTTTCTTCCAATATGCTAGGTTTTTTTTTAAATTTCCCAGTATAGGCTAAAGCCCTGGGATTTCGGGATGTAAGCTAAGTAACTAATTTAAGATTTTGCTTAGATTTTAGGGTGAACAAAAGCAGGCTAGAAGACCTCATCTATAAAAGCTCTCAGAATAAAAGTTATATATAAATGTAAATTAAAACATAAATTACAATAGATGGGAAACTTCCAACTAAAACCCTCAAAAGATAAGAGACTTCTATTATTTAACATACCGGTACTTTATTTACTCAAATTCAAAATAAGTTATATTTACTCAAGTAAGCACATAACATTGCAAGTAGCCAAATTTACAGCCAGAATATAATATAGCCCTAAATCTTTCAAGTCAATGTGAATGACATACATTTCTGAAATATTCCATGGTTTAAAAAAAAAGTCACTAAGCAATTCAATGAAAAATGATTAAAACAAACTTAACAAGCAGACTAACGTTTAATGTTTCTGCAAGGTTTGTCTCCCTTTTTTCTCATTTATGGATTGAACGAAATGGAAAAACTGCCCAGAAAGGGAAAAAAGTCATGTTAGGTTCACTACTTGCTATCAATGTCCTTCTGAATCCAAGCCTACAGATGCCTTAAGACCGTGATGGCGAACCTATGGCACGCGTGCCACAAGTGGCACGCGGAGCCATTTGTCAGGGCACGCGAGGCGCTGCCCTGTCAGCTGGCCAGCGCGCATGCGCGCGCTGGCCAGCTGAGTTCACCTTTTTAAAAGCTATTTTTCGCCTTCCCCAGGCTCCAGAGGCTTTATAGGAGCCTGGGGAGGGCGAAAACAGCCTCCCCTGCCCCCCGGAGGCTTCAGGGACCGTCCCTGAAACCTTCGGAACGCTTAAAACCACCCTCCGAGCAAACCGGAAGTGACTTCCTGTTTGCTCGGAGGGTCGTTTTAAGCGTTCCGAAGGCTTCAGGGAAGCCTCTGGACAGTCCCTGAAGCCTCCGGAGGGCCTCCGGGGGGTCGGGGGAGGCTCTTTTCGCCCTCCCCAGGCTCCTATAAAGCCCCTGGAGCCTGGGGAGGGCAAAAAAAAACATGTAAAAATGGGGGGGTCGCGCGTTTTGCGTGCATGTGCACTGAGGGGTCACGCGTTGCATTATGGGTGCGGCACGCCTGCACTCGACCCCCCTGCGCTCCCCCCACTTGTGGCACGCGAGCCAAAAAAGGTTCGCCATCACTGCCTTAAGACCTTGCACAAAAATAATATACAGTTTTTTTAGCAACTACCTTACGACGTTCATAAATACAATGTTTTCCAAATATTTAACGATATATCTGTAATAAACTAATAAAAATCGATATCCTGACCAATGGGGTGCACTTACTCTCAAATCCCTCCACCTGACAACAACACATGTTCAGTGAAAATAACACTGGCATTACTGCACAAGAAAATTTTATCTAAATGAGGAGGCAGCAACCAGCAATTTTCACAACATATGTATCTATCTATCATCTCTCTCTCCTCTCATCTCTCTCTCTCTCTCTCCCTCCCTCCTCTCTCTCTTCTCTCTCTGTCATGTAGTCTGCTTAGCGACCCTTTTGCCAGAAACAATTGCTAAATGAGGACTACTTGCGATGACACTTTCTAAAACAAAGATTTAAGAAGAAATATAACATTTCTCATTGTCCTTTAGTAAAAATATAATCAATATTTACTTATGCATTGTGCTAAAATTTTGTATCTCATGTTTTCCAAATATTTAATGATATATCTGTAATTTAACACAGAATGGAATAATTCCTCCTCAGTTACTATGCTGCAAAACGCTTTCAAGTGCAAATTAGGTGGGTCTTGTGGCAATCAAATTTTATTTTAAGAGACCATACCCAAGTATGTGATATAAAACAAGGAAAAAAAACTATTTTTAACCTAAGAACCTCTCTTAGTATTTTCATTTCTTCTTCTTCAGTTTCAGTATATACATCAGATCCATCAGTCAAACAGTCAGGTAGCACACCTATTTTAAGAAAAATAAAAGAATAAAGGGATCAAAAGGCGATTAAAGTAATGACAAACTATTCAATTAATTATCAAAGTCCAGATTTTCTTCTAGAATAGAAAATAAATTATATTCAAAATATTGTTTTAATTTACATATCATGATTGGAAGATAGCAAACTGAATTATCATCAAAGCTTGTTTCTAAATAAAATGTATATTTCTCTTTACACATGGCAACTTCAATGAGATTTATTGAGGGGACAATTAAATTGTACACATCTGACTTTAGTATAAAATAAAATACTGCACAAGGAAATATAAATATGGTTTGATTTTAGGAAGATTTCTACCAGATGTACTTGACATTGCAACAGCCTTTATGGGGATATGAAAATATATTTGGCTGTTAAATACTCTGTTTTCTTAGAAACAGTTTTAACCCACATATTTTGTATATTAATAGAATGGTGGTGTTTTTTTATGTTTCTTTTAATAAAATCATTTTTTTCCAATTGATACTAGATCAATTTTTTTACACATGGGAAAGCAAGTAAATATACTGTAGTAAAGTAAACCCTGAAATAATCACTGTCAAGAGAATTTAAAAACAATAATATATTTCAGACTATCTCTTCGCCTTCCTTTGATCATTGCTTTATTTCGTAAAGCATAGTTTTCAGGGAGATCTATACTTTATAGAGTAGTCCTGACAGCCTAATAACTAATTCGTTTGGTTTCATGCCTGTGTACTAACAGTGCGCCATGCGGGGAGGGGGGGGGGGCAACTAGCTTGGCTGTGGTATGTAGTAATCTGGCTAGTACTATTCGAGTTGATGACATCTTCCGGGTCTTCTGCCAATCTTGTCTCGTGTCCAGGCAGATCCAGCACCAACTCCTGTTCTCCTTGTCCAGCTAGCCTTTCCCACCGGAGTGGTACCCATTTATCTACTCACAATAATGCTTGCAAACTACTGAGTGGGCAAGGTAGTAGCTAGAGACAAGTGATGGTAGTTCATCCTGTCCCACAGTGCTACCAAAGCTCAAACCACCAGTGTCAACTATTTCTGGTCAGCAGATCTGGTCTCCTTAAGTTGCTATGCCACCAGACTTCCTTGATCAGTATTGATTTTCTTCATCTGACTTGGCTATATATGTCCAGGTTTAGGGAATCCACTTAAACCCATGTTCCAGCTAATCACTGTAAATGAAAATATTATTCTTTTTATTATTTCTTACCATTTCTTTCTTGAATTATTCTAATGGCCTGCAACTGCATTTCAATATTTCTCTGCACCATCATTTCTTTAAATAATCTGAAATCTTCTGCTGCCAGTACTGGCTGTAAAATGGCCTGAAGAAAATGAAAAGTGTTTTATGTCAGAGTGCCAACAAATTCAAATTTTAAACAATTCAAAATTTCCTTATGACAATAGTTAAAATGTTAGGAAAAAGACATTTAGTAAGGCCTCAGGTATGGTAGACATAAAGTCAAAACCAATGTAGCTTTAAGACTGCTCTGGAGACTTCTGGGTTTTTTTTTTTATTTATATTTTTCATTGGAAGAAATGTCCCAAACTTGAGCATTCAGTAGCATTGAATGTTCTGAACACTGAATTGCTCAATGGCTGTTCTGGAACCACTGAGCAATCTATGAACAACTAACAGCTGATTGATTAGTTGATTGCAAGATACATTCATTGCCATTGAAGAAAATTTCAGTTTCTAATTCTTCCATAAGGAGCTCCGGGAGATGAAACGCTGGAAAAGAAGCCTAGAGAGTGGTTGGAGGGCAAGCCGATCCGAATCTGATCGAACACTAGTAAGAATTCATATTAAATCCTACTTAGTGGCGATAAAAGCGGCAAAGCGGCAACATTTTTCCACTCTTATCGCATCCGCAGATAACTGCCCAGCCGCCCTGTTTAGGGTGACCCATTCCTTACTTAACCAAGGAACTGGGAAAGACCTCTTGCAGGGTAGGGCTGAAGAATTTGTTCAGTATGTTCAGGATAAAATCGCTCAGATCCGGACAGGCTTGGACTCTGACTGGGTAGATTTAGGCGAGTCGACGGGGATGAATCTTGTGGAGACAATCTGGGATGAGTTTGACCCTGTGACTCCCGAGGCCATAGACAGGATTATGGGGAGACTCAGTGCTGCCACTTGTGTGCTGGACCCGTGTCCCTCTTGATTAGTTTCGGCTTCCCGGGAAGTGACACGAGGCTGGCTCCAGGTGATTACCAACGCTTCATTGAGAGAGGGGTTCTTTCCCACCGCCTTGAAGGAGGCGGTGGTGAGGCCTCTCCTTAAGAAGCCTTCCCTGGACCCAGCTTCTTTAGCCAACTATCGTACGGTCTCCAACTTTCGCTTTGTAGCAAAGGTTGTCGAGAGTGTGGTAGCACGTCAGCTTCCTCAGTACCTGGATGAAGGGGTCGGTTCTCTCACCCCTCCTGTTCAACATATATATGAAACCGCTGGGCGAGATCATCCGTGGTTTTGGGGTACGGTATCATCAATATGCTGATGATAACCAACTTTTCATCTCTACCCCAAACCACCCAAACGATGTCCTCGACGTGATGTCCCGATGCCTGCCAGCTGTGCGGATCTGGATGGGGAGGAACAGGCTCAAGCTCAGTCCCTCCAAGACTGAGTGGCTGTGGTTTCCGTCATCCCGATTTGTGCATCTTGTTCCATCTTTGATGATAGGGGAGAAATTTTAGCCCCCTCAGAGAGGGCCCGCAATCTGGGAGTCCTCCTGAACACGTGGCTTAGTTTAGAAGAACACCTGACGGCCGTGACCGGGGGGGGGGGGCTTTTACCAAGTTTGCCTGGTACGTCAGTTGCGCCCCTTCCTGGATCGGGATGCTCTATGCACAGTCACTTATGCCCTTGTCCTTTCTCGCCTGGACTACTACAACGCTCTCTATATGGGGCTGCCCTTGAAGAGCACCCGGAGGCTTCAGCTGGTCCAGAATGCGGCCGCGCAGGTTATCATGGGGGTACCTAGGTGCTCCCATGTTACACCCCTTTTAGGCAGCTTGCACTGGTTGCCGGTTGTTTTCCGGGTGCGATTCAAGGTACTAATTATGACCTTTAAAGCGCTCCATGGCTTAGGCCCAGGGTACCTGCAAGACAACCTACTGCCACCAGTAACCTCCCACCGTCCAGTACGATCCCACAGAGTTGGCCTCCTCAGGGTGCCATCGGCCAGACAGTGTCGGCTAGCGATCCCCCAGGGGGCGAGTCTTCTCTGTGGGAACGTCTTCCCTCTGGAATGAGCTGTCCCCGGAGCTTCCCGACCTCCGGTCCTTCCGACGTGCCCTAAAATGTTGGCTTTTCCAGCAAGCCGGCCTGGCCTGTTAATTTTATCTAATTTTTAAATGTTAGTGTTATATTAATTCGGTTTGTTTCTCGGATTGTTTCTAATTTTCTTTTAAGTTTTGTAATATGTGTTTTTTAATATTGTACGCCGCCCTGAGTCCTTTGGGAGAACAGCAGCATATAAATCCAATAAAACAAAACAAACAAAACAAACAAGGGTCCCAATTATGTTAAGCAATCCATGTCCATTTATTTCTACAGCCCAATCTGATTCTTTTGTTTGTGTCTGGCAAGAATGTAAGCAATTTTGAGTAATAATGCATGTGTAATTTTAAATCACGTTTGCCTAAATCTGTGGTTTATAACATTATCCATATCCATTATCTTAATCCTATTATGCCTTACGCACAGTCACTCATGCGCTGGTGACGTCTCGCTTGGACTACTGTAACGCTCTCTACATGGGGCTTCCCTTGAAATGCACCCGGAGGCTACAGTTGGTCCAGAACGCAGCCGCGCGGGTAATTATGGGGAGTACTAGGTACTCCCATGTGACACCGTTCCTGCGCGAGCTGCACTGGCTTCCTGTGGTCTATCGGGTACGTTTCAAGGTTTTGATAACAATCTTTAAAGCGCTCCATGGCTCAGGACCTAGTTACTTGCGGGATCGTATTCTGCCCCATACATCCCTGCGACCAATCCGCTCGCACAGAGAGGGCCTCCTCCAGGTGCCGTCCACTAGACAGTGTCGGGGGGCGGCGCCTAGGAGTAGAGCCTTCTCTGTGGCGGGCCCAGCCCTGTGGAATGACCTCCCTCCGGATATTAGGAATACCTCTGACCTCCGCTCCTTTCGTATTAAGCTTAAGACCCACCTATTCCAAGTAGCTGGCCTGGCTCAACTTTGATCTAACCATATCGCTCCTGACGGGTTTTTAATTGGGTATTTTAATTATATTTAATTATTTAGGGGTTTTTTAATCACTGTATTCTAATTGTTTTTTATTCATCAGCCGACCTCCTCCTTGTGTATGTCTCGGTATATGTCTCTGTTATATGTTTGTTTTGTCCACATATTTATTTCATATGTTTCATTGTACGCCGCCCCGAGTCCTTCGGGAGAGGGTGCGGCTAAGAAATAAATATTTAAAAATATTTTAAAAATTAAATAATGTATAATGTGCAGCCTTTTAAGTGAGGATTGAGTAACATATAATCCCTAAGAGCACTCTGTAGTTCCCAAAGTACCACACTAGACCATAGCTCAATTTCCTGCTATAAAAATAAAACAGTAGCAAAATAGGTACATTAAATCCCAAACTAACAAGGGGAAAGGGACAAAAAAGTTCAGCTAGATCAGTTCCAATGATCTGCAGATCTCATAAGTCAAAAATGGTTTTTAATAAGTACAATATTATCCACAAAAAGATTGCTCACTGCTATTTTTGATTTTGTTAAAAAGTTTACCTGGGAAGTTCGAGTTTTAGCAAGAGGAGACATACAAGCTTCCTGGAACTTGTCTTCATTAATTCCAACTTCTTTAAGATAACTGTCTAATAATTTTTCAACCTTTAAAAAAACAGATATTTTTTATTCATCTTTTTACCAAAGAAATGGGACATAAATTACTTTAAATGAAGAAATACTGTAGTTGTGGCTTCTATTCAAAATAGAATGAAATTAGATTCATAAAAGTATAAATCTAGAGGTTAACCTCTAAAATCACATAAATGGTTTATTAGTGGATAAATGACATGACCTCCCACAATAGGACTTCCTCTGTTTCTCCTGCATCTCCCAAATCTGCTCTGAAATCCCTCAGTATTTTTGTGTATTATACATATTTTATTATATATATATATTTTTCTTGCTGCATTCTGCAGAGAGTCACACTGTTTGAAATGACTGGCCTTATAAATGTACTTAAAATATTTTTAAAAATAAAAAATAAGATAGTAGTTATAAGGAAAAGAGAGATGTTGCTCCAATGTGGAATTATAGCAGGGCTCAGATGTCTCCTGTGTTATTTAATATCGAAATAAAACCACTAGGAGCAGTGTGAGGCAGACTGAGGTATCAACAGTACACTGATAATAGTCAATTGTACATCATTACCTAGGCAGAGCTGAGATGGAAGTCCTGAACCAATGTTTGGAGCTAATTTGAACTGGATGAGGAGAAACAACGTCAGATTAAATCATCATGAATGATTATATTAGCATTATTGAGAATATTAAAATTGTTTCTATAACAGACCATGTATATGGAATATTTTATTTCAAATATTTTTACTCCTTTTCAGCACCCCCATCCACATTCTTAGTTTATATTTTAATTCTGCATTCAAGGTGATGAATCTTTTTTCTAAAAGCTAGTAATTTTGATTTTGAACACATGAGCTCAGTATTCAGTAATGTTTAGTAAAAGCAGCAGGATAGACCTTAACAAGTTACTGTGTTAAATTCAGCAAGGGAAAAGAGAAAGAAAAGGATGACAGGGAAGAATCTGCAATTATCTGGGTTATATTTTTTGGGCTTAGTTAAAGAGTAGGAAATCTAAAAATGTTATACCAAAAGGTTTCATGAGAAAGATATTATTATTTATCTTCTTAAATGCCTGGGAAACAAAAGCAATTTGGAAAACATTGCAAACACAGAATATCTGTACATTCTTCTGTTATCTAGAAAACAGATAGCTAGAATGAAGAAAGCTATGCATAGAAAACTTAAAACTATATAGGTCATAAAATTGAAAGTACTTAGTTTTCAATATTCCTGTAATACAGCCCCTTTCCTTTTTAATAGATCTTCTAGGAAAAGCCTCTGTGAGAATCTTTAGAAGGGTATTCTGTATTGATTCTGATTCTATGAGTAAGATGGGTGGCATATAAATAAAATAAATAAAATATATTCTTGTAGGGTTGTACAGCAATCCAGACTCAAAATAGAAAAGATGGATTCAGATCATGTGTGAGTTTGCACATCACACATATAACACCTCCTTAACCAGTGCACATTTTCTTGGAATATACAAGTACTAATCAATTATATAAATACATAAGAATCTCTTATGTATACATTGTATAATATATTCAAAGAGATACACAGCATATTTCTGCTTTAACATCGTATTCTGTTTTAAAGGCTAAGGAATTCTACTTACCAAAGCTTTATATTCCTGATGAATTTCAGTGTAAGATAACTTGCTTTCTTCCTCATCATCAAAAACTGAAAGATGTAATATTTTATGGTTGTTTACAATATGCAAACTAAAAAAAATAGTTTCATCTAGTAATATCTTAAAATTGCATTTTGCACACAATAGTTTATCTGAACTAAAATATAAAATATATAAAAATAAAAGCTCCGATAGTTACAAAATATGTCATACGGGCAATTTTAGGCACCCAAAGAGTGTGCATGTAACACATCCGCTAGCTAGCTCTCCCTCTCTCTTTCTCTCTCTCTCACACACACAGTTTGTTTGTATGTTTGTTTGTTTGTTTATTTTAGGGACCTGCAAGAAAGTGTTTGGAAGATCTGACAGATCATCTGATCCAAGCCACTCTGTAATCTTGACTCAATGAACATATACAGTAGCAGCTTCAGTGTTCTAGATCTAAGAGATTACTTAGGAATTTTTGTTTGTACTAATTGCTCCTGGAATGATAAAAATAATCACCAAACACCATTGCTCCACTCAGATTCTTACTTTTAATTCTACTAAGGTGCATAAATTTACTTAATAAAAATATTCTATATTTTTTGATCCCACTCTTTAAAATATTAAGCAGACATCAAGGGATATACTGTATTAAAGAAACATACATACACACACACACACACCTATTGGCAAAAGTGTTTAAACTGCCAATATACTTTAGTACTTTTACTATCTGCTATTTATTTAAATTTATATACCACAAAATAATTTTAACTCCCAGCAGTTTACAATAAACTAAAATACTACAAAAAGACCGACTGTAAGAAAAATAAAAACAACTATAATTTAATAGAACCCTCGTGATAAAAGGGTGGAAATTCTTAAAATTCCACATATTCCATTGCACCAGAGGCCAAAAGTAACTGCATCGGTTGGAGGTGCACTGATTGCTGATTTGCTTCCAGGTCCAATTCAAGGTGCTGGTTGTTACCTTTAAAGCCTTCCATGATTTGTGATCAAGTTATTTGAAGAATTATCTTTTCCTGGTTACAACCAAGGGATCAGGGAGGCAGGGTACGTTGCTGGTCCCCTTTATTAAAGAGCTCCACCTAGCGCAGGGGTGTCAAACTGGCAGGCGGCCCATGGGCCAAATGTGTTACATGCAGGCCACCCCCAACCCCACAAAGGGAAAAAAATCACAAAATGTCATGTGACGGCAACGTGACACCGCAAGTTTGACACCCACGATCTAGTGGGAACAAGGGCTCCCTCCCTGTGAAGCATCATCCTCATGGAGATAAGATTGGTTACTCTTTTGAAAGGCTGGGAACACACGGTTTTGCCAGTAGGCCTAGGACCCCAGGGTGATGTGGAGCCCACCAAGAGGTTTGGTTGTTGTTGGTGGGGGATGACTGGATTTTGTATTTGGGGTTTTTCTTCTGTGAGCTGCCTAAAGTCACTATGAATGAGGAGCTGACCACATATTTTTTCTGTAAATGTGTCAATAACTCGTTTTTTTTTTTACTTCAGATCTCTCATCTTAACACTTCATAAAGAAGAATATCATGCTACTCTTACCAAATAAAATGTATGACACTCTATCTCCCATGCAGCACAAGCAACCTAAATCTCCAACTGGCTGAAAATCTAAAACATTGCTATGGTAGACTGTCCCATCCTTCCAAATCACTCATTTCGTTGGTTTCCATTTAATTCAACAATAAGTCTTACAATTTGGGGGTGGGTAATAATTCAACGGACTGAACATCATAAGGGAAAAATAGCGGATTCACCCAAATCAATGGGATGCTAACATATTGAACTTCGGCTGAATCATGACCGGCAGCCACTCCCATTCCTTATGATCTACCGTAATGCGGTGATAATGATTGTGATAATAATCCACAACCCGTGAAACGCAACTATACAGCAGAATAAAGAAAATCACCACCCGAGGACAGCCCTTCGGACACGGCGACAAACGTATGGGCGGGATTTACACACACACACCCCACAGCTTTCTCACCTTCACACTTGTGCTCCACAAACTCCAGAATGGGAATAGACCAAGCAGGGCTGCGGAGAAAGCCGGCGATGCTATCTACCACCCACTCCACTTCAGCCTCAACCTCCGCCTCTGCCTCGGTCGCCATCACATCTCCCCTCCCTTTTCTCCCACGCCCTCAAACGCAGGAGCTCGCGCGCCTCCCGCCCTGCACGGCCAAATGAGACGATATGCGCGTGCGCCGGAGGAAAGTTGAAGGGGGGGGAGATGACAGCAAAACTCCGGCGACGGTTGGGCTTCGACTTGCCGTCACTATGGCAATCGCCGTCACTAAAAGGTGGGGAGGGGAGGGTCTAAAATAAACTCACGCGAGAGAAAGCGCGAGATCGTACCCACCTCAATAAGCATGCGCCGTTCCTCCCCCTTGCTGACCAATTATTTATCTTTTGTAAGAGCCGAACTTCCGTAACTCAACAGTTTGAAGTACGTGGGGAGAGAGGCTTGACATGTTGTCTTTTCTCAAGATTGCCTAATTGCATCCCTGCAGTCTTTCAATTGCCAAAAAGATATGCAGATGCTTATCTTTTGCGCTGCCTGCCTCAGAGATGAAGCTGGAGAGGGACCGTTAAGAATTTAGTCTGAAACAATTCAAAAGTTCAGATTGGTGGATTCATCTTTCCCTTCTCATCAATGATCACCTGCCGCGGATAGGGAAAACAGTCACCAACCACTGTTTTTATAACGTGCAGATGTAGACTGAAACATGAGAGAGTTCTCCTGGGACCTTTTTCCAAATTCATCCCATGTTTGTTTGCTGCTGCTGAATGTGTGACTTGTCAGCAAAGCTATTTTTGGACACAGATTTAACACTGTTCTGGAAGAGCACTGAAGTCCTCCGAGATCCCTTTGAATTCTATGATTGGATCTCATTGATTCCATCCGTTACTTCTTGTTCTGCCCTCAGGTGCTTTGGAGAATAGGTCAACCCCATCTTTGTGACAGCCCCTCAGATATTGAAAGCAGAGAAGAGTGGGCTGACCTATTCTCCAAAGCACCTTGAGGGCAGGACAAGAAGTAACAGATGGAAACTTATCAAAGATAGATCCAACCTAAAATTTAAAAAAAATCCTGACAGATCAATTAATCAGTAGAACAGGTTTTTTTCTCCAGAAGTTGTGGATGCTCCATCATGGGAGGTTTTTTAGAAAAAAAATGGACACCTGTTTGTCCAGATTGGTATATGGTCTCCTGCTTGAGCAGGGGGTTGGACTAGAAGACCTCCAAGTTACGTTCCAACTCTATTAGCCTGTTACATTACCTGCATGAGTTGGAATGTAAACCTGGCTCTGGAAAGCAACAAGGAATGAACAAACTGTTAAAAGAGGAAGAGGCCTAGAAAACATTACGCAATCCTGAGAAAGAAAAAATTAGTAAACCACCCTAATCTCCCTCAAACTACAAAAATAATCTCATGTTTTGCTTGTTATACAATGTAGAGAGAGATCCCAATAGCCTCAAGATTCTATTATACCTTAACAACCATAAACAGCATTCTTAAAATACACCTTCAGCCATTATTTTTTGTTGATATCTACAAGAGCTGACATAGTGGTTTTATACATACTACCTAATTTCAAGACAAACTTTTAAAGATGAAATACATTATTAACTTAAATGTATTCTGACAAAGAACTCTATTGTGCATTTCATATATTTGCCAAAGATTTTTGAATATTTTTTTCTAGACTATTGTTGGCACAATTTTCAATATGGTGTTTTCATCCTGAGAAGAGTTTTGCCTTCCTCTATCTTTTTAGTTTTCTCTTAATTACCGGTAAGGCAATTCAACAGCAGGCATTTAATGTAAGTGGTACAACTTTTAAATGCTGTGCTAAACAGATTATATCATGCTTACACACATTTTCTAAACCAAAAAGTTAGATTTCATGCATACAAATATATCGATAGAAGAGAATATTTGTTGCTGGAGGTTGAACTCTGGGGCCCCTGGTGCTCTGTGAGCTGAGCTTGTTTGTTTCCTTGCAGATGTTTCATTACTAAACTAGGTAACATCATCAGTGCTAAAAGAGAGTGAGGTTTGCTATTATTTTTAGATATTTGAGGCAGATAATGTTATCTAATTTTGTGATGAAACCAGGGGTGGGCTGCTATGGGTTTGCCTGGGTTCGGGACAGGGGTGGGTTCCTGCCAGCTCTAACCTCTTCTATAGAAGAGGTTCCACAAATCTACAGCGCCATTTAGAACCGGCTCCAGCTCCCTCCCACCGCCCGCACATCATCAAGATGAAGAGCGAGAGAAGGAATTCTGGGAGTTGAAGTCCACAAGTCTTAAAGCTGTCAAGTTTGAACACCCCTGGTGTTTTTTTTCCTAAAGGATTAGGGGTGCAAAGGTCTTGTAACTTGACAGCTTTAAGACTTGCACACTTCAATGCCAGAGTTCCTGAGCCAACATGACTGGAGGAGGAATTCTGGGAGTTGAAGTCCACAAGTCTTAAAGCTGTCAAGTTTGAACACCCCTGGGGTTTTTTTTTCTAAAGGGTTAGGGGTACAAGGGTCTTGTAACTTGACAGCTTTAAGACTTGCGTGCTTCAAATGCCAGAGTTTCTGAGCCAACTTTTTGGTTGCTAAGCAAGAGCATTGTTAAGTAAGTAAGGAGTCTCTATGCAGCTCATTTTGGATGCAAGGTAAATGCAGGGCCTATGCAGAGGGGGCAAAACGGACCTCCCAGAAGTTCTGGAAAGCCAAAAACGGGCCCATTTTCTGCCTCTGGAGGGCCTCCAGAACTTGGGGAAGGCAAAAACGGTCCCCCACCGTGGTGCAGGAGGTTGACTAGGACATGCCCACCATGGTCACACCCACCCAGCAACCGGGCAGAGAACCCATTGCTGAAATTTTTGAAGTCTACTCCTGGATGAAACTTCTGCAAGAAAACCACCAAGCTCTCAGAGCACCAAGGATTATACAATATGAGGAAGATAAGTTGCAGACCCTGTCACCTGAAGAACAGGCAGGGTGCAGGAAGAGAGTTTTCTCTGCCATTGCCCCCACCCTATGGAATATTGTTCCCACAGAGGTGGGAGAGGCTCTGACTTTCCTGGTCTTCCGAAAAAGGTTAAAACATGGCTTTGTGGTCTTGCATGGGGAGTTCAAAGAAGCACACAGTTGTATCATGAGAGCCCTCCTTTTACCTTTCTCAGCTAATTTTTAACAGGGTTTAATTATTTTTGCCTCCTTAAAATTTTTGTAACTTTTTACATTTTTAATTCTAAAATTTTAACTCTTAACATTTTATTTTTTATGTATTATTTTATATTTTGATGTTTTACTATATACCACCCAGAGTTCTTTAGAAATGTGATCAATCAATCAATCTTATCTTGTAGAATGGAGTAAATGAACTCAATTACAGTTGGCCAGACATCTCTTTAATTTCTTCAGGGAAAGAGATAAAAATTAACAAACATAAGAAATGGGCAAATAATTGAGAAAAGACCATCTCAACATTCCCTATTGTTTTTTGTTTGTTGCATGGACCAAAAGTACATGTGTTTTATGTTCCCTGATGCTATTTTGAAATGTGCAATAAAAGTGTTGCACAAATACAAATATACAAACACGACCTTCTTCCCTGAATATAGTAGGAGGTATAAGTTGATTTCAAAACAAGAGCAGAGTAAAATAACAGATATGAAAGGAATCCAGGAAACATAATGCTAATAATGCATATCTGGTAGAAAAATAGCTGTGACTATTTCCTAGGGACCAAAAGTCTCAAGTCATGTGCATAACTCCACAAATTCCCAAAGACATCTAATATGCCCACAAGAAGTTTGCCTCCAAAATGGAAGTTAAGTGTTATACATTTTGCACACCTTGAATCAATGGCAGAACATTATTAAAGGGGGAAATTATTTTTTATTCTGGTACACAAGGTGGCAACCTAGGATTGTTTCAGTTTTAGGCTGGGGATCAGCTAAGTCCAATACTGTGTGGTTAAGAGAGAAGATTAGGGTCACCAGGCATCATGGCAATAAGTTAAAATGTCTGTGGAGAAAATTACTGGATTCCTGTTTTGTAATACAAACAGACAGGCAAAGAATTTTAATATTGTTCTATTCTATTTAGGTCAGGTTGCATCTAGTCTTTGGCGTCCAATTGTGAGCTGTTCACTATGTTTTAGGAGGGATATTACTGTTCATGGATTGACTTTGAAATCTCCTTGGAAATTGCATTAGGTACAAAATGCAACAGCTCCGTTATTTGCTGATGAGAGTATTTATTTGGACGTTACTTCAGTGCAGCAGATTCTCCTTTGGTTTTGGATATAATTTAAAGTTTTGGTATTGACCTTGTCTTCACTTAATGGTGGCAATTAGGATTAGGATTTCCATCACTAAGTGACACAAACATAGTGTGATTCCACATCACCATGCCACCTTAGAAATTCCAGCACTTCCAGTTGCCATCATTAAATGAAACCACAAAGGCTTTTAAGTGAGGTTGTCATGTGGTCACATTTGCAACCTCCTACCAGCTTTCCCATTAATGTATAGGAAGCCAGCAAAGGTCACAAATGGCAATCACATGACTGCAGGATGCTGGAACTGGCGTAACTATGGGGATGGGTTGTAACTATCACTTGTTCAAGGTTGCAAGTTTGAATGGTCCCTGAACAAATGTTTAACTTATCACACATATATATAATTTGCTGCCAAGTACATGCAGGATTATCTGCTTGAAACAGAACTGAGAATTTCCCCTGTAAGGTATTGGGAAGGGACAGAAATCAGTACTTTTTTGTGGTAGTTCCTAGCTTCTAAAACAATTTCTCCCGCAGATAACCCTATGCTGCCCTCCCTCCCAATAATTAGGAAAATAGTGAAATGCAAATTGTCCAAGAAAGCTTATAATAATTAGATATCCTTTATTTTATAATATATGTCATATTGTATGCTTGAGGGATTTGTTGGGAGTATGGCAACACATAAATTAGAGCATGTCCAAATGATATACATGAGGAGAAAATAGATATTAGGGGGGAAAATCACCTGTAAGAGTCATTCAGCAATGGAACAGTCAGCTTCTAAAGGTCTATCGTGCAAAGATGTTTTGGGATTCTCATTTCCCACAGATTGACATGGTTGACACTATGAAAGACTTTTCTAGATTCAATAAAGCTCATATTGACCTCCTTTTGGTATTCTTTGACTTATTCAATTATCCAGCACACATCAGCAATAATGTTTCTTTTTTTTTACTTTTGCTGAAGCCAGCTTGAACATCTGGCACCTTTTTTCATGTAGGGCTCTAATCTGCAATGGATGATCCACAGCATTATTTTACTAGCATGTAAAATGAAGGATTTCCTATAACCTTCTAGCTTGGTAATTATCAAAGTGTTGATCTAACTTCAATTTATCTTCATGTAGTGCAATTTCTTATAAACAAGGTATCTTGGATGTTGTCATTTTTTATAATTTCAATATATTGCATATTTGTTTAATATTTGAATCAATTATCTGTCCTTTGACTTCTCTTATATTTTTGGCAATTTCCACCATCTGTTCTGACATCCAGTTTGATTTCCGCAGTCTTTTCTAAAACCAGCTTCCACATCTGGCATCTCTTTTTCCATGCAACTATGGAAATTTAATCTATGATGGATGATAGTAAGCATTATGTTGGATCTAATCTATGTTGGATGATACTAAACATTATTTTGCTAGCATTGAAAACTAAGAATACTGTACAATAGTTTGCACACGCTATTGCACTCCTTTCTTTGCTATTGATATGAAGAGATCCAGATTTGCCGTTATAGTTTGTTTATAATCTTCATTGATGTGTCTTCTGTTGCTTGTCATATTTATATGGCTTTAAACCAGCCATCTCCTCCATGCTCTAACTGCACATCTGCTATATATAGATAATTCTAATGACCTGGATTACTGAGATAATGCATGCAAAGTGCTTTAAACTAAATTTGCACTATGCCAGTTTTCTCCAAACTAATGGCCTCTATTTGATTACAACTTCTGCTATCCCTGATCATTTGGTACTAATGCTGATGACAGCTGTAGTACATTAAAATTGACATTGGTTGAAAAAGGCTGCATTTTGTAATATTAAATGTTATAGGCATATATGTTTGGAAAACTCCAAGATATTTTCAAAGCATATTGATTTCAATTGAAAATATTTGTTTTCAATCACTGTAAAGGGAAAAATTAGATTTGTTAGGCTACATTTACAGTATATACTGCTGCTTTGGAAACAATGAATTTTAGATTATATATGTATGAGTGTGGGTAGGTGGGTGGGTAGGTATATAGGATTACACTATTAATAAAAGTTCCACATGAATTTTATTACTGAATTGCAGTATATATTGTTAGTCAAAGCTAGAAAAATGTAGATTAAATGTATTCATAATCAAAATTTAAAGAACCAGATTGCATTATTGCATAAGTAATATTTCTTCTTTCTTATAACTGTCAAAAATCATTTCTTTTGTACGGTCTTATTCTGTTATTGTGGTTGGCCTTTGAGTTTATAACCTCCAAAACCTCCAATCATTTCCAAACTGATCTCTGGAGTGCCATATTTCAGCCAGAAAAAAGGTGATTGCTCTAAAATGCAGCTGTTTAATGATGAGAAGATAAATAAAAACCTCTTAAGCTTTATTTAATTAGTTGAGGAAGAAGACTTTGAAGACTCTCAATAAATGCTTTCAGATACTATGTTTAACCCAAGGGACAAATAGGCATCTGGATTGCTAAAGCTTGAGGCCACAAGTGAAAAGGCAGGTTACATCTGACAGATCCAGATGAATTAAATCAAGTCAGATAGAGCAGGCTGAATCAATAAAGCACTCTAACTTAGGTCCAGCCAAATAAAAAAGAGCCTTCAAAGGAATTACACTTGTGCAATGCGTGTAACAATAATAGCTGTTTCCCCTCTCCATTATTATCTGTTAGGAGATCATCTTGAACAATAAAGAAGATAATATGTGACCTAGAAAGACACAGAAAATTGTTAAATCTTCCTATTTTCCATCCAAGAAATAGTGGAAAAAATCCAAAAGTGTTAATACCTACAATCTATTCTGACTTTATTATCTTAACCTGCTTTAATTCATATTAAGTATATTTTATTTGATATATTTTTCTTTTTTTATTATTCCATTTTGTTATGATATACTAAAATTTATATTGTAATAACAATGGTAATGCAGCAATGATGATGAGAAAATAGAAAAAATACTGGCACCCATTTAACTTCATATTTTAACTGGATATCTTAAAATATTAAATTTATAGTTTCCAATGCAATTCTTTACATATTTATACAAAAATAAAATACCTTAATGCCGATGGCACTTATTCTCACTTTAAACCATTTTCTAAGTACTGAAACATCTCTGTAGTCAGAATCAGAGAAATGGAAGGGATATTGAGAGTTTATCTAGCTCAACTCTCTACTCATTTCAGCACCCAGACTAGGGTCTGGGTCTGACAGATGGCCAGCCAATCTGTTTGAAGATGTTTGATGAGGAAGAATTTACCACTTCATGTAGTCTCCTGTTTCGCTGGCTGACTGCTGATAGAAAAAAGAACTTTCTCTTGATGTCTAATTGAACCAGTTTCCTTGCATAGTTAATGTATTAGTTCTGAACCCATCGTCTGGGGGAATAGAAAACAAATCCGTTCCCTCTTCTGTGTAACAGTCTTTCAGATATTGCTATTATATCTCCCCTCAACACACTTTTTGTAAGCTAAACAAAAAGTGTGGCACAGTATTCAGAATGCAGTATCTGCAGGCTAACTCTGCCCACAGCCAGGAGTGTGATCCTGCCCGACTCAAGGTTGACTCAGCCTTCCATCCTTCTGAGGAAAACTTTGTCAGGTTTCTGACAAAGGAAGGACAAAAAGGACAAATGGAAAGAGGGACATAACTAGAGCAAAATGCCAGCAAATAGTCCGAATCTACAAAGACAAAATCAGGAAGGATAAAGCTCAGAATGAAATAAGTCTTGCAACAAATCCCAAAAATACCCCCCCCCAAATGGTTTCTTTCAATATATAAGTGTCACTGCATTTATTTGGTTTGCCAGCTGTGCCCACATTCTGAGTTATACGGTAGAATGAACTGTTTCTTATCTGTAGTTCTCAATGGAACTGCATCTACATGGAGGGAAGTATGGAGTGGAGTACCCCAAGGCTCTGTTTTAGGCCCAGTACTCTTCAACATCTTCATCAATGATTTGGATGAGGGAATAAATGGGGAACTCATCAAATTTGCAGATGATACCAAGCTGGCAGGAATAGCCAACACTCCAGAAGATAGGCTTAAGATACAGAAGGATCTTGACAAACTTGAACATTGGGCACTATCTAATAAAATGAAATTCAATGGTGAAAAGAGTAAGGTTCTACATTTAGGCAACAAAAACGGAATGCACAGGTACAGTATAGGTGATACCATACTCAGTAGTAGTAACTGTGAAAGGGATCTTGGAGTCCTAGTGGACAACCATTTAAACTGCAGCAGCTGCCAAAAAAGCCAACACAGTTCTAGGCTGCATCAACAGAGGGATAGAATCAAGATCACGTGAAGTGTTAATACCACTTTATAATGCCTTGGTAAGGCCACACTTGGAATACTGCATTCAGTTCTGGTCGCCACGATGTAAAAAAGATGTGGAGACTCTAGAAAGAGTGCAGAGAAGAGCAACAAAGATGATTAGGGGCCTGGAGTCTAAAACATATGAAGAACGGTTGCAGGAACTGGGTATGTTTAGCTTAAGAGAAAGAAGGACTAGGGGAGACATGATAGCATTATTCCAATATCTCAGAAGTTGCCACAAAGAAGAGGGAGTCAAACTATTCTCCAAAGCACCTGAGGGTAGAACAAGAAGCAATGGGTGGAAACTAATCAAGGAGAGAAGCAATTTAGAACTGAGGAGGAATTTCCTGACAGTGAGAACAATTAATCAGTGGAACAGCTTGCCTCCAGAAGTTGTGAATGCCCCAACACTGGAAGTCTTTAAGAAGATGTTGGATAGCTATTTGTCTGAAACGGTATAGGGTTTCCTGCCTAGGCAGGGGGTTGGACTAGAAGACCTCCAAGGTCCCTTCCAACTCTACTATTGTATTGTATTGTATTGTATTATCTAAGCTTCACTGCACACGTCACACATTCCATACCTTCACTTTACTTCTTTTCTTTTGTCTGTCTGCCAAGGCAGACAGGAACTTTGCCAAGATGTAGTCATTTAGTTTGTAAGTTTATATTTTTACTTTCTTTACAATAAAATGTTTTTCTTAGAATATACCTTGGGTTTATTTTGCTTATTTAGACGTATGCTTCAAGGAGAAGCCACGATTTCATATCTCATTAATTACAGGGCTGGAATTCACACCCTGACAATAAGAAGGAAGAAGAAAATCAGGAAAATGGTCAGTCAAGTAATGGGAGAAGATGGCAAGAAGATGACAGGCAGCAGGTAGAAAACAGAACTGCTTGATTTCGTCTTTTCATTTGTCTTTACACAAAAGCTAAAAATAGCCCAACCTATCAAAAGCAGCACTGAGAGAGAGAACAGGAATGCAGGTCAAAATAGACAAGGAATTGAGAAGAGAACACCTAACCACCTATAAACACCTTTAGACAAGTTCAAATCTCTAGGACGAGTTGTTTTACATCCCAGGATACTAAAGGAGTTCGCGGATGTGATTTTGGAACCACCGAATAAAATCTTTCAGACCTCCTGGAGCACAGGAAAACTGCCAGAAGACTGGAAAATAATTGATATGGCTCCAATATTCAAAAAGGGCAAAACAGTGATCCAGCAAACTACAATTAACTTGCAGAAAATCCTGGAAAAGATAATCAAGCAGTGGTTTTGTGAGCAACTAGAAATGAATAAGGCAATTACTGGGAGCCAGCATGGGTTTGTTGAAAACAGATTATGCCAGACAAACCTTATCTTTGATAAATGACTAAATTAATGGACTAGGGAAATGCTGTGAATATAGTATTCTTGGAGTTCAGTAAGGCATTTAACAAAGTAGATCACAATCTACTTCTTGGTAAGATAGAATAATATGAGATAGATGGTACTATCACCAGATGGATTTTCAGTTGGCTAACCAAAGGCATTCAAAATGTATTCTTCAATGGAGCTACATTTACATGGAGTGAAACATGTAGTGGGGCACCACAAGGTTCTGTCTTGGGCCTGGTGCTCTTCAACATCTTCATAAAAATCTAGATGTGGAGATAAAAGGGAACGCCTCAAATTTGCAGGCAACACCAAGCTGAATAGAATTGTCAACACTTTGGATAGACTTAAGATTCAAAAGTATCTTGATAGACTTGAGCATTAAGTCCTATCCAACAAGACGCAGTTCAGTAGTGAGAAAACTAAGGTCCTGCACTTAGGCAAGAAAATCCAAATGCATAGGTATAGGTATCTGACTCAACAAGAGGTACTTGATTCAACAGTAGTTAACTATGTGAGGGATCTAGGTGTCCTGGTGCAACACCACTTAAGTATGCTGCAGCTGCAGTGCGCTGCAGCTGCCAAAAACAGATAATGCAAGCCAAAGTTGCATCAACAGAGGGACAGTATCAAGATCATGGGATGTGATAGCACCACTTTATTTATTATTTGTTAAATTTGTTCAACTTATACTGTATTGGTAAAGTCACACTTGGAATACTGAATCTAGTTCTGGTCACCATGATTCAAAAAAGATGCTGAGGCCCTAGAGTGAGTGCAGAGAAGAGCAATAAAGATGATGCTAAATCATATGATGAAAGGCTACATGAATTAGATATGTTTAGCCCAGGGGTGAAATTCAGCAGGTTCTGACAGGTTCTGGAGAACCGGTAGCGAAAATTTTGAGTAGTTCGCCTAACTGGCAAATACCACCTCTGGCTGGCCCCAGAGTGGGGTGGGAATGGAGATTTTGCAATATCCTTTCCCCAGGAGTGGGGAGGAAATTGAGATTTTGCAGTATTCTTCCCCTGCCATGCCCGCCAAGCCACACCCAGAAAACCGGTAATAAAAAAAATGAATTTCACCACTGATTTAGCCTAATGAAGAGAAAGCTCAGGGGACACATGATAGCAGTATTTTGAACTTGAGGGGTTATCACAGGGAAGAGGACATCAATTAATTCTCCATAACTCCCAAGGGCAGCACAAGAAGTATTGGATGGATGTTCATCAGAGCCAGATTCAACCTGGAAATAAGACAGAATTTTGTGATAGTAAGAATGAATGAGTATTCAGTGGAACAGCTTGCCTCCTGGAGGTGGGTGTGCTCCATCGCTGCAGGTTTTCAAGAAAAGATTGGACAACTGTTTGTCTGAGATGGTGAAAGAACTCCTGCCTTGGGCAGGAGGTTGGACTAGAAGCAAAGTTACCTTTTGCAATTGACTGGTGCTGATTTTATCAATGTCCACGGTGTTCATTTGGCACCCCAGTTGTTTTGCGATTGCACCCTATTACTATTAGTACTATCTTTGTTTTCTTTTGCTACTGATCATGATGATGGTGATGAAATTTAGGTAACACTATAACAGCCTATTGAAGTACGGTACTCTTATCCTGCTTTTAGGAATGCTGTTTCATAATTTTTCCTGTTTTTGTATTTTCTGGCTGATTGCTTTTGTTCCCCTCCCAGCAGTATCCAGTTATAGCACGTTATGAGTATAATAGAATGCTGTACTTGTCTTTGCGGAAACAGCTGCACAGAGATTTTTTTCCTTGTTGTCACACTGTTTTTATGGCACAACTCTCAAGCTTGACCTGAAGGAATGTAATAGCAGTTGATTTCATAAGCAATACATAATAGAATGTTAAATATAGCTAAAAAGTACTACAGAATATCTTGGAATAAGCTGCTTAGAATCCTAATCATTAGACCACAGAGAGGAAAGATTCCAAATTGCCTTATTAATTTGATTCATTTTAATATATAAATGCAGGTTAGGTGATTCAGATCTCACTCATTTCAAGCACATAACTTTATCTAGGATTCCTTTCCACCCTTCCTGTGTAGAAGGAAATTTCTCAGATTGTCTTTTCAAACACTACCCATGGATATCTCCTGCTAAACTAATTTCATTATTTTTAAAAAAATATTTGCCAGTTTAGAGTTTAATCAACAGAATTTGCATCCGTTGGTATTATTTGTCAAGTTATTAAATGAACCCAAATTTGACCCACATTTTTATTTGCTGTTTGACATGAGTTTCATTGTATATGCATTTATCCTAAAAATAAAAGAAGTTATTTTCTTTGGTTTATTTTTGGTTTATTTTGACCCTCTTTTGTATTTTGTCCTTTTTATGTTTCGTTGTTCTCTTATAGATGAAAAGCAATAAAAATAAAATGGAATGGAAAAAATTCATCATGCAAGTAAGTGTGAGCTATTAGATAAAAATGATCTGAAGATTTAAAAACATGTAGGGCAATTTACAGTGTGATTATTCTGAATTGTCCCCAAAAAGATTCAAAGATCTTGGTGGTTAGCACTGATTTTTTTAAAAAGAGTTCTCCTTATAGTATGCCACTTTTAGCTGAGCATTCCATTGACAGGTTAGTATATCTTCATTGATCTGGAGATATATTTTGGGCAGTGATTGCATTTCTACCTCAAGGATACACCCCCCCCCCCAATACTCTGTTTAAGTTTCCATTAATATCAGATGTTGCATTTTCTGATAATAAATGCTAACTTCAATTGAATATTAATTGTAATAAATAAATTGCAAAAGGCAGCTTTATTTGGAACAGCTTACATCCTGCAATTATATTTTTAACCCATCCACATTTGTCTATCCCAGGTCCTTGGGAAGTGCTTGATAGGTGGACAAAAATGCCAAATCCAGTCTGAATATCTGGCTGACTCTGCAACAAACCAAAGTAGTAGTAATAAAAATAATAACAGAAATTTTTGTCAGGAAAACTACATGAACAGATCCACTTCAAACTAAGATTTTTACCAAGGGAAAATGAATGATTCCAGTTGTTAGACTTTTACTGTTCTTAGAAAAACAAAATAATCTAGCCAGCTATAGCTTACTAATTAATATATATCTGAGGGAGATGGGTAGTTTAGTAACATGGAAAATAAATAAATAAATAAATAAATGTCACATTATCTTACTCCTTCCCTCCATCATATCTATTTAGGATTGCATGCACTTTTTAAATACTATTTTAAAGGAAGGCTCTGAATAACCATGTGGGTGTATTTATATGTGTGGGTGTGCTGGGTTGAAGTTTGGATTCAGAAGCATTTTGAATGGCATTTTTGTATGGCAACCTAAGCTACTCCTGACTTCTTCATTTTTTTACACCAGTTTTCAGAGAATTGCTGTGAATTGTCAACAGGATCAGACTGGAGCCCAGTTTAGCCTAGAACCAACAAGGGCTTCATTGGTTATTCTCTTTCTTTTTCTCCTTGACATCTGTGCAGATCAATCAAGGATGGCCCTGCCTTTTTCTTTTAGGGATTGATCCCACATCGCTGTCTGGCATTCCCTCACAGAATATCTTCCTGCTTTATACTATTCCCTATTTCTCCTATTTTTTTCCCATTTAACATCATTATCAATGCTGCCCCAATGAACTGAGGATGTGGATCCTTTCTTTGATTAATGTATTTGTTGGAGTTGTTACTCTCTTCAACCCCCTTACATCTAGCAGATCTTTCTTTAGGAGTTTGATGCAATATTCCCACCTTGATATTTCTCTTAGGCTTAGTTCTACAACCAAAGTAAGTGTTGCACATAGTTGGTAGGAATTGGGAGAAGAATCAGAGTAGGCTTTACATAGTCAAGGTGCAAATGGAAAGGGTGCTTACTGAGAACTGAGTATAGGGCAGGATGTTGCAGGAACTTTTACAAAGGCCGAGAAATCACCATGGATCATCCTTTTATCCACTGCTAAATTTACAAAAAAACATTTCAGACTTTACAATTGGCCTGACACATACATTGCAAATGGAGCAGAAATCTGAGCTGCCTTGCATTCTCCTTGATAGAAGTCATGATTTTGCTGCTCCTATCTTCTCTCTATGCAAAAATCATCCACCACATGTCTGACACTATATTAAAACACTGTATCAGTCCCAACACTCACTGAAAAGCCATCTCTATAGTCTGAGTGGCTAAAATGAAATGGTAAAGATGTACCTTCATTCCATTTTGAGGTTGTTGTTTAATAAATGTTGTTGTTTAATTTAATAAATGTATGTTTAATGATATATCACTTTCTTCATTTTTGACTCACTAGGCTAGAGTTTTACCTCAAATGTATTTAACTAGGCCACCTATGGCCTATGTAACATAATTTGAATTTAAGGTTGTTGGAGAACACTAGACTAGAAAGAGCTAAATTAGACCTTTATTCATGGGCATTCAGAGGGGCTTACTGCTTTTGTCAAAGACAGGTGGGATTCACATTACAATCTTGTTAGACTACTTTCATTATTGTGCCCCCTGGCTCCCCTCTTGTAGATGCAGGGGTGGGTTCCTGCCAGTTCTAACCTCTTCTATAGAAGAGGTTGCACAAATCTACAGTGCCATTTAGAACCGGTTCCAGCTCCCTCCCCCAGCCCGTCCACACATCATCAAGATGAAGAGCAAGAGAAGGAATTCTGGGAGTTGAAGTCCACAAGTCTTAAAGCTGTCAAGTTTGAACACCCCTGATGTTTTTTTTCTAAAGGGTTAGGGGTGCAAAGGTCTTGTAACTTGACAGCTTTAAGACTTGCGTGCTTCAAATGCCAGAGTTCCTGAGCCAACATGACTGGAGGAGGAATTCTGGGAGTTGAAGTCCACAAGTCTTAAAGCTGTCAAGTTTGAACACCCCTTGGGTTTTTTTTCTAAAGGGTTAGGGGTACAAAGGTCTTGTAACTTGACAGCTTTAAGACTTGCGTGCTTCAAATGCCAGAGTTTCTGAGCCAACTTTTTGGTTGCTAAGCAAGAGCATTGTTAAGTAAGTTTCACCATATTTTACAAGTTGGCCACGCCCACCTAGTCACATGGCTGGCACGCCACCCCCCGGTCACATGGCCGGCAAGCCACTCCTACCCGGTCACATGGCTGGCAAGCCACTCCCACAAAGCAGGCCACACCTACAGAAGAGGTTCTAAAAATTTTTGAAACCCACCACTGTGTAGATGCCACTGTGTTTATGGACACCATGACAAAATCTTTACTGAAGCTCAAATTAAATGCTTCCTTAAATGTATGTTTATTGCCAAAATTATACTGTAATTTTCTTTGGTCTTACTTTGATGTCTGAAAAACCTCGTCAAGAGCATTATCATGTTGAACGTCCCATGTCTTCCATGGTAGTCAATTATATGCATCAAGGTAAGATAAAAAAGCAACATGAGCTACCAGAATTGCTTTAGATGAAACACCATATAAATCTTTTAAATAACTAAAATAAATAAACACAGAGACCTCACATCACAAGTTTTCTTAATTATATGTTACATAAAGAAAAGGAGGGACAAAATGTCCAAAGGCTATTTTCAATAAATACATATTTAAGATAACTTCAAGTTTGAGTCTGAGGTAGAAAATCACACGTGTTCTATCATCAGGGGCTAGTAGGTGTTTTTTAAATGTTCAAAGCTATTTTGAAATGAAAATATATGTAATTTAATTCAAAGTTAAAAACACAAGAAAAAGCTCTTTATTGTACCACTATGTAGGAATTTACAAGTTTCATTCAGAATTAAATTTAATGCAGGTAAAATTAAATTAAATCTAATCTAATTATGCTGAAATCAACACTTTTATGGCCTTTTAGGAAATACTTTGAAAATTTTGATCACTTGATTACAGGGATGCTGCGACAGTCGTTAAGTATGAAAATCGGTCAGAAGTCACTTTTTTCAGTGCTGTTGTAATCTCGAAAAGTCATAAACAGTTACAGTTGTAACTGTTATAAAACAGTTATTAAGTTGAGGGCCTGTATTTTGCAAAGAAGAAGAAATTTAAGAATATATATTGCAATGCTGATAGAAGTTTTTCAAATATAAGCACATAAAACAAAACCAATATGTCACAAGCCTAGAGAACTAGTATTTCAGAAAGAAATTAAAATATGGCATTCTAAAATTTAAAACAACTTTTAACTGTGCATGACAAAAGGAGTCTGAATAAAAATAGCTGAGAATGCAAACATTTGCAGAGTGATTAGAGTGGATTATATGTTTTATCTGGATTCCCCATTATGACCTGTATTTTTTTTAAACAGCTCTAATCTGGGTTGAAAATGATGCTCTGCATTGCTTTTTCTGGGATTCCCTTCTTATTGCCTTTTCCTCTTTTACAACATTTAAAGAAATACAATGTTAGTTGTCCTTCCAATATTTTGTCTCATATATCCCAGTAACTATGTTATCTCACTTTCAATCAATTTATGAATATAAGTCATAATCAGGACAACGCTCCATGTTTTAAAAAAACAAAAGCTATTGAGGAAGCATAAATTCTTGAATTGAGTGCAGTGCCAGGAATTCATGTAATATTTTCAAATGTAATTATTATTCTTATTTCAAATGTATTTATTCTTATTAATTATTTATAGGGAAATATGTATGTGTATATAGGAGTTGTGCCCTTACCTGAATGGTGTGGCCCTGCACATGGTCACTTATGCCCTAGCATACCCATTTCTCAACTGGATTACTGCAACACACTCTACATGGGGCTTCCCCTAAAGAGTACAGGTAATTCTCGACTTACAACAGTTTATTTAGTGATCGTTCAAAGTTACAATGGCACTAATAAATGTGACTGATGACCATTTTTCACAGTTACGTGCTTTGCAGCATCTCCATGGTCATGTCATTAAAATTCAGACACTCGGGAACTGGTTCATATTTATGACCACTGCTGTGTCCCAAGGTCATGTGATCATATTTTGTGATCTTTTGATAAGCAAAGTCAATGGGAAAATCAGATTCACTTAACAACCAGGTTGCTAACTGATCAACTGCAGTGATTCACAACTGTAGTAAGAAAGGTCATAAAATGGGACAAAACTCACTTAACAAATGTCTCACTTAACAACAGAAATTTTAGGCTCTGTTGTGGTCGAGCTGAGGACTACTTGTATTCTGAAACTACAGCTGGTATAAAACACAGCAGCATGCATAGCCTTGGGAGCCCCTAGGGCTGCACATGTAACACCACTATTGTGCAAGCTGCATTGGTTACCTGTTTGCTTCCAGATCTAATTCAAAGTTTTGGTTGTCACCTTTAAAGCCCTACATGGCATGGGTCCAAGGTATCTAAGGAGCCTAATGGGACTAGCCAATGGACTGTTCGGATCCTAACTACAAATGATCCCGTCTCTGAAGGAATTCCAACAAGCAGGTTCAAGGAGAAGAGTCTTTTCCAACACTCTCCCATCAGAAGTGAGAACTGCTTCCATTTTTTGGCCATCTGGAAGGGTATTAAAATTTGGCTATGCTACTTGGACTGGGGCCCCGAGGGGGGCACTCACTGCTGGAGCTGATTGACAGCATAAGAAGACCTCATCCTTGTCCCATCCATCTCATAGTTCTACTTTCAGCATAGTTTTTAAAATTTTAATCTGTGTAGTTTTAATGTTTGAATATTTTAATTATTTTTCTGCCTGTTTTATAACTTGTAAACTGTCCAGAGTCACCTTAACAGGTTGCATAAAAATGTAATAAATATATAATAAATCGTTAGGTTTGTTTTATATTATGCTATCTGGTTAGTAAGAAATATTACATGTTTGCTCAAATCTAAAGGAGTAAGGAAAAATAAAATTCCCCAAATAATTTTAGAAGTACATATTTTTTTAAAAAAATTAAAATTAAAAAATACAATTGGTAGATCAGCATAGCAACCAAAGATAATTTGTGCTAAAATATTCCATGAAGGATGACATTCAATCCAGAAAAAATCTGGCAGGAATCTTTTGGGGATGATGGGATTAGTCGAACACTTCTAGAGATCACCCCACTATAGAAGTCTGATTTAAAGCCTAGAGATTCCAGTCCTTTAGTCAACTTAAGTTTTGAAAACAAAAGTAAAGAAGATTTCACAATCTTCATATGGCAAACTAGAGTTACATTTAATTAATTTCAGTTAAATATTAATTCCTTTTTTGAATTTAGTTTCATTTCTGCTTTTCTTGTTCTCAGTGGCCTAGAAAAGTTAGTTTCCTGCCATTTATAAATCACAGTATTTTTAAATATCGATAGGAACTAAAGAGTTTACAATCTAAAGTCTGACACTGAGAACTGAGAGAGTTGACAGGACTTTGCCAGTCCCATCCAGCATAGGATTTTAAGCAGAACCAGTCTACTTCATGCATTAATACTGAAAATAATGTAATGTTGGTTACAAAGCACAAACCATATTTAAATTTGTGTATTTGCTTTTCTTCTAAACCAAAGAATAATGATAATTTGGTTTTAAATTTATAGAAAAAATAAGATTTTACTCAGAACTTTCAAAATATATTTAGCCTATAGATTGTATAGTCTTGTTATACAGTAGGTTATAGGTTATATAATCCTTTGCCAACCTGGAGCTAGTTGGTTTCACCAACCTCTAGCTGTACTGTCAATGCTTGATCTTTAGATAAGTTCCTCATGAGGACAATGAGATGTTTTGCTGTGACTGACAATATCAAAGATCTTTCTAAAGTCAATGAAGCACATAGTGTCTTCTTTTTGGTATTGTTTAGTTTTCTCAATTATCTACTGTACATCTTTCAGTAATATCTCATGTTGCTTGGCCTTGTCTAAAACCAGTTCTAACATCTCTTTTTCTGTGCAAGGCTCTGATCTGCATTGTATAATCTTAAATATCATTTTATGAGTATGTGGAATTAAGGATTATTATATGTTAATTTGCATTTTCTGTTTAGTCTCATTACGTATTGGAATGTAGATTGATCTCTTCCAAGCTGCTCACCACTGTGTCATTCTCCAGATTTGTTGGCATAGTTTGCTTAAACCATTTACTGATTCTTCTTCTGTTGATTGCCATAATTCATTGAGTATTTATGTAGCCTTTTGACTTGGTAAAGGCCCGAGCACTGATCTAATTTGATCTTCAAATACTAGAGGTTCTTGTTTGTAGAGAGTATCTAAAGTAGTATCCAATCTGAATATTGACATCTCTGTTGTTTAATGTTTCAGTATAGTTCTACCATCATAGTTTGATCTCTTCTGAATATGTTACTATCTGCTTATTGGCAGTACCAATTGGTACCAAGCATACCAAATTGAGGTTGAAACCTTCTGAGTTCAGAAATCTTTCAAAAACTTTTGAAAGACTTGAATGAATTGATGCTTTTGCCATTATCACTAAATAATAATCTGTCTCCAGCATCTTCTGTGTCACTGCTGCCCAATATAGATGCCTGATTGTTTTAGCAGGGCAGTTGAGATAAACCTCAAACCTTGAGGGACCTTGTTAGGAATATATACTCTTGGCATAAGCCCCTGCTAGTCTTCACTCATCCTCCTAAAAACAAACATAGTGCCACCCTTCACAGATCCCCATGAGACATCATGGCAGAATTTGGGATATATATTACTATTACAATTTACATAATATTTCAGTAGACACCTATTATCACACTTGGTCCCTTCATTTGAAAATGCCTCTTCTAGCTAATCATCTAGGAAGGTTGGTTTTTATTTTTATTTATTAGTTGTTTTAATAAAAATCTGTAAAATGATTGCTGATTTTTTCTTTATTGATATCACTGTGTGGGTGCTGCTGATTAATTCTGATCTTTAATTTGGGAAATATGCCTCCTCATGGGCCTTGAAATCATTTATATAACTAACTATAATTGGTCTATGGCTATAAATAAAGTATTATTATTATTTAACATGCAGTATTGATTTGGTTTCTTCTTCTTTAGAAACCTAATATGGTAAACATAGCATTCTCTCTTCCAGTTTCTTCCTACAACTATGTAAAATATATTAGACTGAGATAATATACCTTAGTCCTAAACTATTTTATGTGAAATCTGTCCATCTAGTGAAATCCAAGAGAGAGAGCTTGCAGCTGGTTATGTTCACAGAATGTCTAACATAAGGCATTATAAGATGATCGTTCTTGATGATTGACCCTGATCACTAGAGCAGTGTTTCTTAATCTTGGCAACTTGAAGATGTCCGGACTTGACTGGGGAATTCTGGGAGTTGAAGTCTGGACATCTTCAAGTTGCCAAAGTTGAGAAACACTGCGCTAGAGCAACTTACTCACAAATACAAGGATAGCCTTAGCTATATTGGTGTTTCAAGAGGCTATGAATATCTGAATTCCAGTAGAAATGAAAATTTGATTATTCTGCTGAAAACATGGTATCATGGATTAATGAGGATGTCATACTGTGTTTTCAAACCTAAGCACTCAGAGTGGAGTTACATAGATGACTTTGTAATAAATAAAATCAAGTAACATTTTTTTATAATTAATATATAAATATAACCAGTAGGCTAACCTTAACTAGGTTTGGTAAATGAGCAGGGATGGGCTTGTTAGTTCTTGGATAGAAGGCCTTCAGGAACTATCAGGTGATAGGATACAGTGGGAATAAAAGAAAGTCATTCCAAAATAAGACAAAGGCAATGCCAAACCAATTATGCATTGCTGCCAGGAAAATTGTATGGATGTGTCCATGAAATTACTGGGAATTGAATTTGACTTGAATAAGGCTTCAATTACCTTCAATCTACAGCTTTAAATAATTTCCCATGTGCCTGATGCTGCCCTGCTTATCTTGTTAAATTGATTGATTAATTTTAAGTTTCCCTCTTTTTAAGGCACACTGAAGATTCCTTAGAATAAAGCATAGTATGTATTTTAATCCAATTTTTAAAATTCTTGTTAGTTGCATATTATACAGAACACTACACTTCTATATGTGCTCATACCCGTCATCTGTTCCCTTATTATCCCTCCAGGCACACTACTCCTGGCTTTGTTTGCTTCCTTTGTCCTGCTAGATCTAGGCTATATGTTTTGTCTTCCAATACTGAAAATAAATGTTCTGAATTTTTTGTATACAAGAAGATAGGAAATTGTGGGTTTTCTAACTTCTCCTTTTTAACAATTCTGCTTATGGATAGGGAGAAAATTAATTGAAAGTTTAAACAGAATTGGCCCTGTTCATGCTTGCTGTTCCTCAGTCAGTGTTGTCTTTCAAATATGAATTCATGTATCTTTTTAATGGCATTATTCTAAGTTTTAAATAACAACCAATCCAACTAAACAGCAAATTTAATATTTACTTGGAATAGAGGTTGGAAATAATTTTGTTACCAAACTTCAGTAAGGGAAAGAACAGCTTTTTTTCTGTTTGCTTTGGTGAGATCAGCAGACTTTTTCCATAGTAACATCACATGGTTTTTTGTCTGCCAAAGCTAATTTTTTTTAAATGGTGGCAGCTGGTGTACAAAGTTTTTCAGAGCAAAACGTCAACATTATTTGATAAATAGTCACATGAAAATTAACTTTTTGTCAATTTATAGCAAATTGAGCACAATTGAATATATCTACAATTCAGGCCAAAACAGTAAATTCTAATTGTTTTATATGAAATCTTCCAGCAGATTAACACACTTAAAAAGCAGAAAATCATATATAGAAAATCTTCATTGTGGCTTCTCTGAAAATGGCACCAACTTCCTAGACAGAGCCATGTAGTCTAGCCATGCCGAGGGAGAGAGAGGCCATTTCTTTTTAATGTAATGCAACTCTCTTGCATGACTATCCCATTCACATAATAACAATACTTGGTATATCCAAGCTGTATTCCAAGCAGCAGAACCACTACTTTTAGATATCCAGATATTCCAGTTGTACTTGGTGTACTGAATGTGCTTCAAGCACTGTTCTGTGTTTTCATGTTTCTTTCATATGTGCAGCAGGGGTGGGTTCAGGCAGCCACTATTGCTGGTTTGCTTGTGTGTGTGCTTGGCACGCATGCTTGATGCCCGCTGCATCAAGTGCAATTAAAATTGTTGGTCCGAACCGGTAGGAACCCACACTGGTGTGCAGCATAGCCAACAGATACTGAAGGTGTACATTCCCATTGAGTAAAAACAGAGGGTTTCTATAAAATGGTATGTGATAGCTTAAATTACAGTTATTTTCATGATTAGCAGCCCAAAATCTGTAAGAAACACCCAAACATGTTCAGGATGCAAAATCTTTGTTGTCCAGTGAAATCTACCTTTTAGCTCCCCCTCAGCATGGAAGGTCACTGTGTGATTTTGATCCAACCATTCTCCTTCAACCTAATAAATTCCAGAGTTGCTCTGGAGGAAAAAATGCAAAAGGAGTATAACAAGTGCTGCTCTGGAAGAAAGAATGAATGTAAACCATTCACCATGAAGCTGATGGTTTAAATCACTACTGCAATATTGGTATGGGAGCCTGATCTCAATGTTATAGTTACTGTGAGACAGCCCAGTAGGAGAGGTCTATTGTGCTGTGGCACTAGGAGACAGATCTCAGCCTGATTATTGAGATGGTCTATGACAGGGGTCGGCAAACAAACACTCAAAGAGCCATTTGGACCCGTTTCCCACAAAAAAGAAAACACAGGGAGCCACAAAGGTCCTAACCGAAAGCCCCTTGTTCAATTCTGGAGCTGACCGGAAGTTCAGTTCCCCCACCATAGAGTCTCCTCCTAGCACGGCATACTTTTTCCTCTACCTGTCATAACCGAAAGCCCTATCAATTGTGGAGACAACTGGAAAACCCTCCCCTTGCCATAGAGTCTTCTCCTGGTGCACTGTGCTTCTCCCCCACCCGCACTGGAAGCTCCTCTCAAAATTGTGGCGCCAACCAGTGACAGAGCCGCAGCAGAGGGAGGAAAGAGCCACACTTCCACTCCAGAGTCGCAATTTGCTGACCCCTGGTCTATGATATGGATTTTTACTGCAGCTTTGGCTGAAGAATTGTATTAGCAAGAGTTGAATGAGGTTCAATGCCCAGATGTTTTGGGAAGTGTGGTGGAATGGGTGAAGCTAGATGATTTTTGGCTTCTAAGGTCTATTGGCTATCCAACAGAAAATTTCCTGAAGAGTAGTGAGAGATGTCTGGGTAGTGGGTGCTGGGCCAGGAGAAAGGACACAGATGTTATTATTTGAACTTTGTGTCCACTGTTTTATAACTATGCCTGGGGATGAACATGTGGCTGTGTCCATGCAATGGTGACTTCTCCTCTGAGGTGGGATTGGTTTTGCATGTCTTGAAGGTGTTGGAGTTGTGCCCCTCCTTGTGAAACTATTGTATGTATCAATAGTCCTGGACAACTTTTACCCAGTCCCCAACCTCCTTTTTCTGGGGAAAGTTCTGAGAAGGTAGTCAGGCTACAGTTTCAGAGGATGCTGGAGTGAACAGATTACCTGGTCCATTTTCAATCGAATTTCAGGCTGGGGCTCAATATTGGGAACACACCGATTATACTTGCTGATGACCTCTGGCCTGGATAGAAGCAGTGCAACTGTCCTCACTGTGTTTGATGTCGCAGTTGCCATACTACTGAGCATATCCTTGTAGGCAGATTATGAGGATTAAGAATGGGGGAGGTAGTGGTATTTTCTTTATAGTCAATTCCATTTTGATTGAATGAGCAGAACAGTTGTAGCAACAATAATTTTCTTATTTACAAAGAGGAGGTTTGGTTTTACCGGATTTGAAATTGTACTTTGCAGCTTGTTCTTTGATTTGGATTAAAGAATGGTTGTTACTGAAAAACATGCAATAGAAACAGATTTAGAAGGTCATAACTGAGGCATGGATATTTATGTTATGTTTTGTTAAAGTTAAAGTGATTTCAAAATCACTTTATTAGACATTTCATACTGAGACTATAGAATAGATAATGGCTGTGCTGAAAACATCTCTATGAATCTCAGCACAAGAAGCATTTTATAGAAGTGAAACAAAGACAAATGGCTAACTACCAGGAATTATTGCAGAATTATCATTTAATGTAATCAATCAAATATAAAATCAAACCAAAAGAGCAAGCAATGGCAGTAAGGTGTAGTTATCAATGATTTACATTTATCAGAAAAAAATTAAATGGTTAAAAATATTATATGGAGCAAAATAAGAATTTGAAATGCAATTGTGTACTAATGATGAACATGTAATTGATAAAATGTATAAACTTTTGTTGAATTTGAAATAGAAGAACAGGTTAAAGAATATATGGTAAGAATATATGGTAGGAATTTTGGGTATAAAAATTATGGATGGGTCAATGGAAAAATATATAGTCAAAAAGGCAGGAATTTACATTGTTATAAACTTAAAAGAGATTTTTTACGAAATGACGTATTGTTACATGACACCAGACAACTTATCTACAACGCATGTGTGTTAGAATGTCAACAAAATGAAAGGACATTCTATTAGGTTTGGTAGACATATAAAAAAGCTTTAAAAATGGTTTCAAATATATACATTGATAGAGGACCTTAAAGATTAACATTTGAAGCCATAACTTTTCCTTTCAGGACTGATGGATACATTTAGAAGAGTCATGAAAGATTGTTTTAGTTCATGACTGCTGCAGCAATATTATTATATGCAAAAGATAGGAAGATCCTGTACCATGGAGGATAGTCGGTAGAACTTGCTGAAATGGTGAAATTGACTTCTTTGATTAGAGTAAGATAGATATTGACATTCATCAATGACCTCTTATGGATTTTTGCATTAAAATATTTTGAGCTTTGATAATTAGAGAAAGGTTATAGAAAGACTGAAATTAAGATGTAATATTAGAGTTTGATTAGAATTGTATATATAATGCCAAGATTGGAAGCCATACCTTTATATTTATTCTCATGTTTTCTGTCTTTCTACATCATTTTTTCTGCCTCTTCTTTTATTTTTTTAAATATTTTTTTGTATTTTTAATTTTCAAAACAAACACAACACATCCTTCTTTACATACTGTAGAAAGTGTATCAGTTGGTTAAAAAAAGGCTTACGGGCATCTCTTCCACAGTCAACAAACATAATTCATATTAACTCAAGTATTTTAACTCAGATATTTATACATGTTACCATCATCATACCTCCATTTTCATTTGACTATAATTGTTTAAACATCCTTCATCATAAAATATACCAAGATTTAATACATAACCACATACTGGCATTTCATTTACTATTTCTAAAATCCTCCAATAACACTGGGTCCTTATGTCTATTCTAACGAAACATCCATAATATTTAATAACAAAGTTTTCTAATCCTTCTTTCCAAATCACTGTTTACAATTTACATCCCATTTTCTTATGTTGTACCTATACATACATACATACATACATACATACATACATACATACACACGTTATCATTATCCCTCCTTTATTTGACTATATCCTGTATCATATCATTTTTCCCCCTAATAATCAAGACTTAACTGAATCTAACTTCTTTTTTTTATTAACCTTATATATAATCCAAAAGGATTTCTAATCTTCCTTTCATGGGTACCATTCAATATTCATATCCAATTATTACTTATCATAACACTACACATTGTATACATTATTATCATTATCAATTATTTATTTAACTATATCTATTGTCACTAAATTTGACTAAGTTTAACTATTTTTAAATTATACTCTTCCATCTATCAACCTGTATCTTTCCAGTAGCAAAACAGTCTCATATCTTCTGCCATTTGTGGCGTCAGTCCTCTAATAATCTCCTTAATCAACTTTGTATGGACTCCTCTTAGCAACTCTTTGCTTATAAAATCTCTCATGTAATTTCGATGCCCTTCTTCTGTTTCTTTAATCAGCTTATCTTTGATTGTTGGTAGTTTATCAATGGTATTGCTAAAAAAAATTCTCTTTAAATCCACAAATTCTTTTTTCTCTTCTTCTGTATCTTGCCATTTGGGGTAAATTTCCCTTCCATTTAATTCCTCTTTCAGTATTCCACTCTTTCCCTTTTCAGAGACAAATCAATCACCATAAATATCAGCAATTTTAATTTCTTTATATTCATTTTCCTCTTTGATTTTTAGGATTTTAACTGCCACTTTTTCCACTTGATAAACATCTTCAACTTCTTCATCATATTTCGCTGTTAGATGCACTAAGTCTTCCAACTTCTTCTCTATCCTCTCACGTGTATCTGATAATTTCTGTATTTCTGAGAATATCTTTTGCAGATTTAAAACTTCTTTCTGCTGTTGAACTTTTGCCATTATCTCCAGCTAACAAACACTTCTACTCTATCTTAGAAGGTTTTAACAGGATTCTGCCGCTTATTTCTTCTGTTCTCCAATTTAAATTAGTTTTAAGCTTTTTAGAGGCAGCCTCTTTTAAAACAGTAAAAGTTCCTCACCAGCTGGAAACACTTTCTCTTTCCATATCCTTCCGTTTTGGAGCCGCCCCAACTTCATCAGCCTATTATATCTTTTTTAAAATGTATTTCTTATGAATTTAAAATCATTTAATAAAAACTTTTTTTTAAATGCTCTCATCTACGTTATACTTTTTAATATGACAGGAGTGAAAAATCCTTCAGTACATGAGGAATAACCATACCAACTATTTCATTAGTTTATGTTAATGAATATAAGTATACAAAATACTTTAAAAAGTAAATAAGTGTTTTTGTCTGTGTCTTGGCTCTGGTTACTTTTAGAAGCATGACTTTTGGTGTGGGAAAGGTAAAAGGTCTTTATTTAACCTCCTGTCAAAAGTGGTTAACATTTGCTTTAAAATAATAAAATCTGCTAATCATCCCCACATCTTGTTTCACAATATCCTGAGACTGATTAATTAGAAGTTCATTTTTTTCCCTGTGTGTCTAGCTTTTCTTTTACCTAACAGGGGTAAAGCTTATATCATAGGTCAAAGGCTGCTGCTGCTAAATTTCAGTAGTTTTAAGGATTTAAAAATTTCTAATGACAACACTTTAAAATAAAAACTTACTCTTTAAATACTGGTATATGAACTGCTTAATTTTATTGCGTGCTTTTTACTATGACATTTTAATATTTTTCTGTCTGCAAGTAAATAGCCTTATAAAGTGGGTTTGTGTAAATCTTAGTCCTCTGGAAAAAAATACTGTGATGGTAAATTGAGTACAGGCTTGCTCTAATTATCATACTGGGTTTTTTCCATTACACCTTTACCTTTACAGTAACATATTTACGTAGACGTCTGCCCTTTCATGTACAATATATATATATGTTAGAATGATGCTTCATGCATCTGATAAGTTCATCTATAAATTCATGAAATTTTTTGCTATAATAAATTTGTTGTTACTAAAGTGCAATAAAATACAGTGGGTTTTTGTGTGTGTCTTGAATCTAGCAGCAATTAGTTTAATTGGATGACACCTTTGGGAAGACATTTCTGCCAGTAGTTATCTCTGTTCTTCTGTGTCCTAGATTATAATGAGAGGTATTGATTATTCTGCCAACTCTCATCTGACTTACCTTTTTTTCTTTTGCTTATACCTTCTCAGTATGGTAGACCAAGGAATGTCCTAAGAAACAGTTGAATAAGGCAAAGGTGTTATGTTGTATTAGCCTTTTCATTTTTATTATTTTAAAATATGCCAGTGATAGAAATGTTGTGCTTATTTTACGTGTCAAATGTTATTCTTTTCTATAATATTTTTATATATGTTCTTCCTAGTTTGGTAAACTTTTAAATGAAATATTAATGAACTCCCCCAATACTGGAGAATTGTGGAATAATGGCTTCTCAGAATGACAGCTCAGAGATCAGAAAAAAATGGCCCTTCTGTACAAGGGACTTGATAGTCACCAATTGGACCATAATGGCAATATTGAAAGTAAAATATTTAACTCCAGAAGTAGCACAAGATGCTTAAAACTGAAATGTCCTGTAACAGAAAGGCAGCCAGAGATCTGATACAGTAAACTAAGAAATAGATTGAGAGCCACCAAGTGGAATGAAGACCATCCAACAGAATGATAGCCATGGGATATATAGTCATGGAGCACATCAACATCCATGCAATGCAGACAGGAAAAGAACTCTTCCAGTGTACTAATTTTGCTTGGAGGTTATGATGGAAATAGAATTAGTCCTTTCTAATATGGACAAAAATATATTTAATCTTTCCAGCCTTCTCCACATAAGGAATTCACCCACGATTTTTTTAATGTCATAAAGATCTACATATAACATTGATTTTCTTCACCCATCTTTTTCTAGTGCGTAAAGGAAGCAAATGCAGGATCCAGAGAGAACATTCATATACATTACACAATTACTCAAGCCAGAGTTCCAGGCTGGGTGACATGTCATATAGAGGGGAAAAAATCTGACTACCTCTTTATCATGCTACCCTCCTCCCAAGCATGCTAGTATTTTTCTCCTCTCTCCATTATAAGCTGCTCGGCGCGCGCCCTTCGCTGGGTCTGCAGCTGCGGCCGGCCCGGGTGCGCTCCTCGCGCGCGCCCTGCAGCGGTTTTTCTGCCTTCCTCAACACTGGTCCCTCCCCTTCCCTTAATTCCAACATCAGTCAGTCCAGCGGCGGAGGAATAAAGTCGAAACCTACACATTGCAAGGAAGAAGAAAAAAGTCAAACCCCCCCCTTTCCCCTGCTTTGCGGAGGGATCTCTCTCCTCTTCCTTACAGAAGCGAAAGGAAGGGGAGTGCGCGTGTGAGCCATGCGAATCTGTTGAAGATCGGTGGCCGTTACTTCAGAGAGACGGCAGTGGGTGTGCGCACCCGCAAGCAGAAAATTAGTCCCTAGAAGGGAAGGGAAGGGTGGTAGGCTTGAAGGGGGGGAGTGGCTGGAAGAACCGCTCCTGGAACTGAACTACTAGAAAGGGGGGGGGAATAAAACGGGGTTGGTGGGGGGTAGAGGAGGAGCGAATAATAAGGGCTTAAGGGAGCGAAGAAGTCGGGTGGGGTGGGGTGGGGTGGGAGTGAGTGAGGGGGCCGAGGTTGTGGGAGAAGCTGCGGAAGGGAGAGGCTGGAGCTGCCGGTAGCCTTGGAACCGAGCGGGAGGGAGCGATCAATTGCGAGCGCCGAAGGACTAGGCGAGGGGGTGGGGCTCTGCTTCATTTTTGATGGGTGTTGCTCAGTTACCCCTAAAGTAAGGAAGGTTGCGGGGACAAGGCGAGAAATAGAGGTGGCACAGAAAGGGGCAGTGCGAGGCCCTTGGGTGGGGTGAGCGCAGGAACCGGCGGGCGTCCTATCTGCCTGGGAAAGGGGGAAACGTACGTGTGTGTGTGTGTGTGTGTGTGTTGCGGGGGGGCTTGGGTAGGAAAGAGGGCGACCTCTTCTCAGCTTGAATCTAAGGGACTTCTCGAGTGGTTGGGAAGGAGAATGCGATTTCTGCCTTTCCTGTCATACGTTCGGTTTTTTGCTAGCTGGGGGTTTAAAATTAGCTGTCGGGGCGAGTTTCCTTGAAATTTCCTCCCGTTCGCATGCCTGCGGCTAGCCTGCTTGTGGTGGTGCAGCCTAGAGAGAGGGGGGTGGGGGGGAGAGTTTGCGGCTGATGTAGGGATCGTCGTCGGGTTTCTCCTTTCTCCTTCCCCTTCAGCGCGGAAAGAGGAGGAAGAAAGAGTCAATCGGAGCCCTAGGCGAAAAACCCCAAGAACGTCCATGGCCTCTCGATCGGTCCGTTTTTGGACGAGGTGGATAATGAAATCTTTGTTGCCACAGCTCTGACTACTTTTGAATTTTATTTGGGAACTAGCCAGGGTATATTCTTCCTCAAGACGTTGGGCATTTCACGGAATTACCGCAAAGAAGAGACTTTTCTCGTCTAACCTTTTGTAATTCAGATATTTTATTAAAACATGGAAAATGAGATATTCACACCTCTTTTGGAGGTCTTCGTATCGAGCCCACTTGTTACCTGGGTAAGCATTTGTTGATCAGTAATGGAATTTATATAAATGATTTCTTGCCAAGTACAAGCAGAATTCGTGTCATAGTGATGATAAATATGCTCTGTGTTCTAGGTTAAGACATTTGGATCCTTAGCTGGACAAAATGCAACCAACCTGGAAGAATATGTTGCACTTCTAGATGGAGTTTTCTTAAATGAAGTTATGCTGCAAATGTAAGTTGCTCTGTGATTTCATTGCTTTTTGATGTTTTGCTTTAAGAATTCCTCCAAGAAGGTAGCTCACTCTCTGACCTTATTTTCTTTCAGGTTATGTAGGAACAGAATAGTGCCTTACCATATTCTCATTTTATATCTTGTTATTTGATTTTATAACATAGATATGCTGTTTTTCTCTGCTATTGTATTTTTGATGTCTTACAAATCTCTGTGATTTCAGTGGGGGGAAAAAGGGGGGGGGCAAGAAGTGATAATCAGGCAGAAATAAAGGGTTAAGCACTGCACCTTGCCTGTACATAATAATAACCTGCCTGTTATTTGTGGCCCATCCCTGCATCTGTAGAGAGCATATGGAATAGCAAATGCCTGATTTTAATCAGTTGTTTATTAAAATGTAGCATGATTTATCTATATCCTGATTCTATAAGTATTTGTTTGGAACTAAATTTCATTGATTAGGCTAACTACGGTTTTAATATATTTATTCTGGGTTATAATATATATTGAAAGACAGAACAAAAGTATGGAGGATTTAACATGCTCCAATACATTTTCATTTTGATACAAGTATTTTGCAATAATTATTATGAAGTCTAATTAGTTCTCCAGTTGATTCACTTAGTAAAACAATCACATTAGACTTTATAGGTGATTTTTAAAATTTGTTTTATTATATTCACTGAAAAATAAAGTAAGTTAGTGTACAAAACATGCTTATCAAATAAATGGAAGAGAATGATTCCATGGGGTTGTATTTTATTCAGTAATACAGTTAAAATACATATTTGGTGGGATGAATATAACTTATCTATAATAGGATCAAAGGGCTTAGATTTGTGACTAAGATCCAATTTTACATAGAAACTTTATATTTATATTTAGATGAGATTTCCCCAACTTGGCCATACTAGTTGGATTAATGAATATTGATAAGACAATACTTCTTTGGAATATTAGGTTGAAGAAGGCTGATTTAGATATACTAGCTCCTTGTGCTGTATGTTTGCCCAAGAGCATCACTTAGAAACTAGTGATTCAACATGTGGGAATCATCATACATGAATCATTATTCTGGATATATGACACAATAATTTACTAAATCTTTTTGACCTAAATAAAGTCTTCACAAGAAAGCACAATTGCAGTTAGCAATGGAAAAGCGAGAAATTTGTCAAATTTAAATTCAGTGCTGCAAACCAAATTGAGGAAGCTAGAATAACAGGCATTTTTAAAAAATTGTAAATAAAAGTGTATTACTGTAAGGTTTCTGACAGTATTGTTTTAATTGGGGTCAGCAACTTTTTTTGTCCCCTGGACATTTTGTGAATTTGTACATGATGATAAGGGGCACAGAAGAAGATATGATAGTATGTGAGATCTTGGACAACATTTCAGTGATTTCTAATGATATAATATTATTTTAGAGACCAAGAAGCATAGCATAGGAGTCTGATTTGAATTCATAAGCATTCCACTGCCAATGCTTGTAAAATTTATTGGGCTTCTGGCAGAAAGACAGGATATTACTCTAACAGATAATTAAATAAAGTTATCAGTCTGCTTTTAAATATGAATTATTATAATAATAAATTGGTATGGTGGTATAGTGGTTAGAATGTAGTATTGGAGGCTGACTCTGCTCACTGCCAGGAGTTCAATCCTGACAAGCTCAAGGTTGACTCAGCCTTCCAGCTTCCAAGATGAGTAAAAGGAGCACCCACATTGTTGGGAGCAATATGCTGACTGTGTAAACCGCTTAGAGAGTTCTGTAAAGTACTATGAAGCAGCATATAAGTTTAAGTGTTATTGCTGATTTTTTTTTTCCTTTCTAATATTGAGTATATATACCAGTGATGGCGAACTTTTTCGGCACCGAGTGCCCAAACTGGAACGTTTGTGCGCGCATGCGCACACTCCAGAAACCCAAAGATCAAGTGGCCAGTGTGCATGTGTGTGTTGGCATCTGGTCTTTCTAATGACAGGTGTGTGTTGGCATCTGGTCTTTGGGATTCCGGCACACGCATGCACACTGGTCTTCGCATGCACTAGAGCACCGGAAACCCAAAGACTAGCTGGCTGGCACACGCTTGCGTGTGCCGGAAACTTCAAGAGCAGCTGCCAAAAGCGGACATGTCCACAGAGAGGGTTATGCATGCCATCCGACATCACGGATATATACCCTAAGGCAGGAGGAGGAAATCTGAATCTTATGAAAAATATTTGCTTTCCTTAAACCTCCATAGAAGTATTTACAATGCAAGACATATTTCAACTGCTTTGATATCAAATCATAACTACTACCAATATTTAATGTACTCTTGAACATGTGATTGGAAGAATGGTAGACATTACATTGAGTTCATACTTGATTCTTTTTTAACCTCGTTGGTCTTAAATGTGTTTGATTATGGTAGTGGGAAGAGAAGAAAAGTATGTTTAATTTTGGTATCTATTAATTGATGTATTGATCTGTGATTACCTGGCACTTATAAGGGAATTTAGTGACCTTGGATTCCAATAAAGAAAATCAATGTCGAGTCTGGTTGGGCATCTTCTGAGGGGTTGAGAACAAAATTAAACTTCCCAGTTTTCAGGAGAACCTTCAGCTACCATCCACTGACATCAACAGAAAGAGCCTGGTTGACATTTAGAGAGGTTGGGAGGTTAAGAGTAAGCATATGAATGGGAGATCTCTATCAGACAATCACTAGTAATCCTTGACTCCCCTTTTCCAGAGTCAAAAAATGACACAAGATTTTGTTGCTAAAATTCATTTGGGAGGTGCATGCAGGATGTGGGTTATCCATCATTTTGTAAATAATAACAGGAGTGATAATAGAAGCCGGCACTTCATAGCATTCCAAATTCCATTAAAAAAAAAGATTAAGGAATATAAAGAAAAAATGAAGTATAGAGAGACAGAAATCCTTCATACTGGATCCTATGAATATCAGTTTCTCTGCCAACTGAAATATTATGCAGAATTTATAGTTTGGTCACCTCCACCATGTCAGTAGTGTTGTTGCACTGTTGGAACCCTCATTTGATTTGCCGTGTCAGACTCCTGGAAGCTGGAAGGGGAGGGAATAGAGATTACCGTATGTTCTTTTTTGGTAGAGGAGGCCATTGCTATCTCTTATGGTTGAGAAGACAATTCCTCCAGCGAAGTGGAATTCAACTGCTGTTTTCTGGACTACCATGTTTCATGACAATAAGAGGTTATCAAGAGGTTGGCAGGGGCTATTTACTCCATCAAATCCAATCCTAAACTTGATTCCAGATTGAAGTGTTCCTGACACAAATTCTCCTTCATTTGCTCCAACACTTCCAATAAAGGAGAGCTCTGTTTGCTGCTTCCTTGGTACTTTGATTAGAAGGACTATGTTGTTTTTTATGTTAGAGATGGAATAAAAATTAAATCAGTTCATTCAAATAGAATAATAGCTAGAAATATTTCTCATTGTTTACTCTTTGATTATAAATGAGGTGTAAATGTTGAACAGCAAAGGAAGGTATAAAAATAATTCTGTGTATGGCTATCCATTTGGAAGCCTACACTATAGAAATAGTTCTAACAAATATTCTACTACATGTTGTCTCTGGATAAAGGCAATTTGGGTGATAATCAATTTGCTGAGTAATATTAAATAAAGCTATTAATATTCTTGATTTATATTCGCAATAATAATAGAGAAATATAAAATGTTCATTGCCAGATATTTTTTTAAAATAGTTTGCTTATAGGACTATAAAATGCTCCTCAGTATTCTTACTAATTTCTGTGTTCCTATTTGTTGTTCCTGTTCTACAATTTTTAATATTGTAAAGTATGTAATCCACTAATCAAGACCTTGATGGCTCAAAACTAAGCCCATTCACAGACGTCCATAGTTTTTTTTAAAGACTGAATTGATTATATGTCATCAAATTGTGTCAACTCTTAGTGACTACATGGATTTTCTCCATGACTATGTGTCATAGAGACCTTATAGGTCAGTGATGGCTAACCTTTTCCGGACCGAGTGCCCAAAGCGCACATGGCCGAACCCAGAAAACGCAATGTGTCCCACGTATGCATCCCCTGTGCATGCGTCCTCCATGCATGCATCCCCGTGCATGCGTGCATGTCCCCTCTGCATGCATCACCACCCTGTGCATGTGCATGTTTCCCCCATGCATGCGCCCCCCCTTGTGCATGCATCCGTGCTACCATACATGCCCCTCCCCACACACATGCACGGCAGAGACCTAAAGGCCAGCTGGCCAGTGGGAGGCATACGTGCATGCGTGTTGGAACTGAACTGGGGTGACGGCTTGTGTTGCCATCATAGAGGATGCTGCGTGCCATCTCTGGCACACGTGCTATAGGTTCGTCATCATGGGTGTCGGATCTCCTGTTTGAGCCAGCGGTGAAACAGCCTAATCCAGTGATGGCTAACTTTTTCCGGACCGAGTGCCCAAAGCGCACAGGCACACGTCCCAGAGCTGAACTGGGGCAACAGCTTGCATGCCATCAGAGAGGGCACTGTATGCCATGTCTGGTAAGCATGCCATAGGTTCACCATCACAGTTATGGGTGATTACCAATGCTTGCATTACTCTTAGAAGCCTACTAGCAGCCCATGCAGCTAAAAAAGTAGTGGCAGTACATGGACATGTTGTGGTATGTACATAACTATCTGGGTGTTCTGAAGGAAGAGTTCCAGATAGAGGGCATTGCCAGAATCCAGACAGAAAGTGACCAAACTTTGAGTATAAATTGATGTAATTGGTATACAAAATGGCTCTGTTGAAATATCCTTCTAGGCTTGGTTGCCACTTGCTGTTGAGGAAAAGACAATAATCTAGAGAGATGGTGGTGGTGATGATGATGATGATTTTATTTATTTATTTATTTATTATTCATATTTATAGACCGCCCCCTCTCCCGGAAGGATGATGATGATGATGATGATGATGATGATGATGATAATGTTTTTATCCCACATTTTAAATATATAATTCAAGGTAGCAAACATATGTAGAACTCAAACCTCTTATCCACAAAAACACTGTGAGATGGGTTGGACTAAAACAGTGACTAGCTGAAAATCCCCCAGCTGACTTTCATCCCTAAAGCAGAGCTAGAACTCACAGTCTCTTGGTTTCCAGGGCCAGCACCTTAACCAAACTGACTCTGGATAATTTTCCTCAATAAATTAATGAACAAGTACGTTTTTGACTCATTTGTTTAATTGGATCTGTTTATCTAGTTTTATAATTCGTATGTAGAACCGATCATGTTTTTGGTGATGTTTGTTTGATTGTTTATATCCTGCCTTTATTATTTTTACAAACAACTCAAGGTGGAAAACATATCCAATACACCTTCCTCCTCCTATTTACCCCATAACAACAACCCTGTGAGGTGGGGTGGAAATATTATGCAGAAATATCGACAATTTAAAAGAGTTCACAATCTTTTAAGCACTACTGTAAGTTTATCTATATCCACTTTTGAATATACTTTCAAGCAAGTGGTCTTATGTTTGTATCAATCAACAAAATGTACAACAAAATGTACAACATTTTTGCTCAATGCAGAATCTTAACAAAATAAGCTGGATAAATATTTCATTTTTAAATCGGATTTTAACATCCAGAGAGATCACATGAGAAATAAGTATAAATACACTGGCAAAAGCTGCCGTGCTACTGAAAATTGTTCATGAGTTGGACTCTAGAACATAAATCAAACCACAGTATTAAATTACTCAGACCACTAATGCCTTTGAAAATTCCGCCTTTCAATATCTTTAGGTATATTTAATTTAGCTTTAGTCGAAGACTCCCCTGATGATTATACTGTATGCTTCTTTTTTCCTTCTTCTAAAAGTGGTAATATTGTAATATAATTCTTTCATGATCTCAAATAATGTACGCCACCCTAAAGTATATGCACTTAGATAACTAATGAAAAAAGAAAGAAGCTACTAATATATCCAGTGAGATTGTTAATTGATTTTAGTATCTTCTATATGTATAAAACAATGATATTGTGTTTGTACACATTCTGTGAAGTTGTGTTCAAATATATTTAAAAACCAAAACAGAGACTATTTTAGGATCTATTTTACTTGGAATTTTTGAGGGAATATATGTAGGTCTAACAGGTATGAATGATAGAACAGTTTATGTTATTTATATAAAATATATTTCTTTAGTTATACTAAATGTTCAAAAGTTCATATGGTAAAGTAGCATGTCTTGTTATTAAATACCTTCAATGAATATAATGGGGTTTGTGGTCTGTTTATATTTAGAAATCTGGTAGTGTAATGGCTATATATCTATTTGAGATATTTTGCTGAATGAAAATATAACCAATCCCTAATTATGCGATGATTGAATCTGTCTTGTAACGATGATAGATTTTGAGAAATGACAGACTTTCTTCTATTTCTTGTACTTTTTCTTTTTTAACAAACAACATTCTGGGTATTCTTGCCTGTTTTCTCCCCAATTGAAATTAATGTAACTTGTCATATGTAGGTTGCTTTTAAAAGTATAGTAGCTTAAGGCTAGCTTTTACAATTGCGCTAATTACTGACTTCTAGACAAATCTGCCCTATTTTGCTGTACTATTCTCTGCTTTAAAGAATGAATTATTGAACTATGTAGCAACCATTGCCTTAAAATACTTATCTATTTTGATTACTGAATTTACTGTTCAGAAATTATTTCATCCATATTGCTGTTTAAATACAATGCAGAAATAAGGGATTTATGTTGGTATTTAAAATATTTTCAAAGCAGTAGTTTTATTGTTCACTTTTTAGAATATTAGTGCTATATTATCCAATGTTGTTTTAGTCGTGTTCTTTTAACTTCATATACTGGATATGTAGTAAGTTACCCAAAGTCTTCTTGGCATTTGGAAGGCCCTAACAAATATATATATATATACCTATACCTATATATGAGAGAGAAGGGGCAGGGTATATTTCATAGAAAAATATATCTGCTATCCAAAGTGAATTTTAAAGATTTTTTAAACATAAAATCACTGACTTATTTGGTTCTGCGCTGTTTAACTTCCATGGAGTAGTTTTATATGGTTTCAGATATTAGTTATCTTCCACTTCTGTTATTCTAATAATTTTATTTAGTTTTTTTTATAAATAATAAATGCTGTGTTATTATGATGAAAGTATCCTATATACATGTGTTGATACATTGTTAAAACTAAGGCAGCAACAGGTAAAAATTAAGTGAGATATAGTACAATATTGCATATATTTTTAAAAAATCGTAATCTTGCAGAAATTAAATTAATGTAAATTTGTATTTAAATTATAATCTTATATATTAATTAACCTTGACATTCATTTGCTAGACATGTTGAGTAAAATGTAATGTCAATGAGTGAAATTTTGCTCATCTAATATCTTTTCCCTCTCTCTGCTCCTCTGTTTTAAGAGATGGTGTACAAGGGCTGAGGATATAATAACATTCTTTCTGCTAATGGAACTCATTCCATTGATAAGAAGGATCTCGTTCTTTAAATAAATGTACAGGTAGCGCTGAACTTCCAACACAATTTGACCAGAACTTCCATTGCTAAGCAATGGACAAACTTGTTAAGTTTTTCATGTTCGATTTTATGACCTTTTTGCCATGGCCATTAAGTGAATCACCATGATCATTAAGCAAATCTGGCTTCCTTCATTTGCTTATGAAAGTCTCCTGGAAAGGTTGTGTAGGGTGATCATGTGACCCTGGGATGCTGTTAGTTTAAGGCTTATGAATGATTTCCCAAATGAGTATTTTTTAATTCATGTACATAAAATGAGACTAAATCTGAAGCTCAAACACGGTGAGAGAAAACCTGTGCAGTATCAACATCGGTAGTAATTGTCACACCACAATTTTTAAACTATGCCATTGTATTTTGGAAAAAAAGTCAGAATAACATTTTTCAAGACAGCTAAGTTTTGCTTATGTTATGAACAAACAAGTTGTATTCTGATGGAAATTATGTAGTACATTAATGGAAAACATATGAAGTATATTCTTGAGCTTGCCACCATTTATATGGACAGGATACCAAAGAACTTAAAATGAAAAACTTACTACTTAATAATGATTTAAAGAACAATCTCATCCAGGGTAGATTTTACTTGGGGAAAGTAGCGGCTGCTCATCTCTAGATGCTTTTGCAGAAAATGGATCACTGAGAAGGAATATGATCATGCTCATTACACAAAGCAAAGCTTATCATTAACATAAGTAAGGGACCTACCATGTTGCAGGCTGAAGATAATTTAGCAATTACCAGTTCTTTTCCTCCTAGCTGGAGCTCTGGTCACATTTGTTGTGGCTAGCTGCTATTTCCATAAATAAAAGCCTCTAAATCAAAATCAGCCACCATGTACAGGATGACGGAAAAGTTAATTCTTCCAGCTTTTATTCTTGAAAAGAATCCAGGAATTCTAACCTAATTTCCTATTAAATTTTCTAACGAACTAGCTTTTGCAATATGGAAAGCTACGGTATATCAGACAGATATTTCTAAGAATAATTAATGTTAAGATTAAGGAAGGCATTTTTTTTTGTCCAAAGATCAGATACTGCATCAGTGACACACGATTTGAAGATCTGTTAGTGGACTCAGAGAAAATTGCCTGGAAGGCATTCAAGGATGTTATTGAGAATTTTCTTGGCAATTACAGAGCACTAAACTACATTCAGCTGGTTGACAAACATCTTAACAGCATATAAGACCATGAACTACAACATGTCAATGAAGATACATTTTCTGCATTCATGCATGGACTTCTTTCCTGAAAATCTATGTGCAGTCAGTGATGAACATGGTGAAAGTTTTCACCAGAACGTTGCCACAATGGAAAAATGGACACTATAGTGAGGTGTATCAGATATTCCATAAAGCAGGTCCTATAGAGAAAAGCCCCATCTCCTGGGTCCCTCAAATACCCCTTGCCATGAAGAACTTTAAAGACGATAGGACATAGAATAAATGGGATGGAAGGGACCTTGGAGGTTTTCTAGTGCAACCCCCTGCTCAAGAAGGATAAATCACTGTCCAGTCTCTTTGACAACTGCCAGTGATGGAACACCCACACCTTCTGGAGATAAGCCATTCCACTAATTAATTGTTTTCCCTGTTAGAAAATTTCTCCTTAGTTCTAGATTAGATCTAATGATCTTCCTCTCATTGCTTCTTGTCCTGCACTCAGAAGCTTTGCAGAATAAATCAACCCCTTCTTCTCTCCAAAGCACCTGAGGGCAGGACAAGAAGCAATGGGTGGAAGCTCATAAAAGAAAATTTCTACCTAGAACAAAGGGGAAAGTTCCTGACAGGGACAACGATTAATCAATGGAACACATTGCTTTACAGAGTCGTGGGTTCTCCATCGCTAGAGGTTTTCAAGCATAGACTAGAGACTAACATTTGTCTGGGATGGGTATAAGGTTTCCTGCCTTGAGCAGGAAGTTTGACTAGATGATACTAGGCTCAAATAAGCCTAACTTTATCTATTTTTGCTGTTGGGTGTTCTTAATCAAAGTCCAAATACCATTTTATACAAATATTCTCGTAGTAAATTGTGTTTTGACTCAGAAACTTTCTCCAAATGGACAAGATAATGGGATGAAGACGTTCTTTTGTTTTTCACTTTAACGGAAAGGAGATAGCATTTTGCTTCTTTGGGCTTTGTGAGTTTGTCAGAAGAAAAGAAGGCAACAACCACAAGTCCTAAAAGAAGACAGTCCCTGCTGTATTCCTGCAGGTTGTCCTGGTTGGATCAGGCAGGGCTGGTGGGAGAGAGAGCCAATAGACAGATCATTCTCAAATTCTTTCTAATATTAGAGTGATCATTTTATCCTGGAAGAAATAAAGAATAAACCTGAAAAGAAGGCCAATCAGAGAAGTTTCCAAGGATACAAAATGTGTTCCTATTTATAACTTTCATTTACAAAGAAAATTCAAAAGCAAACCCAGGAAAAGAAATAAATCTAAAGGAGAGCTTTCTGAAATAAAATATGTATAATATACTTCTATACCTATAAAACTATACTATATGTCCCATGATAAAAGACATATGGTCGCTATAGGTAACTGTACGAACTGCATTTTTCGGAGTATAAGACGCACCTTTTTCCCTCAAAAAAGAGGCTAAAAATCTGGGTGCGTCTTATACACTGAACACAGCATTTTTGCCTCCTGAAACCCTGCCCCCTTCACCAAAATGGCCATGCATAGCATTTAGGAGGCTTATAGAGTGCTCGTGGGGGGTGGAGAGGGCAGAAATGAGTGAAAAACGGGCCGTTTTTTGCTTGTTTTGGGGGGGGCACCCCCCAGGAACACTCTACAAACCTCCTAAAGGCTATGCAGCCCTTTTTTAGAGAAAAAAACAGGCCAGTTTTCGCGAAAAACAAGTCGTTTTTGGGAGGTCTGCAGAGTGCAAAAACTTTTTTTTTAAATTTGCCTCTTCAAAATCTTGATGTGTCTTATACTCCGGTGCATCTTTTACTCTGAAAAATATGATACATGTGAGAGATGGAGTTTGTATTCTTGGAATAGAACCATTATATAAAAATGTGTCTACTGTACTATAGTGAGAAATGGCTGTATAGTACAAAAATGGCAGGAGCCAAGAAGCTCAGGGTTTAAGCCCTGGAGCAGCACTTACATTAATTCATTCATTCATTCATTCATTCATTCATTCATTCATTCATTCTATGTGCATTATGGTCAAACATTTTCACTTTGGTCTTATCTATCCAAAGGACAGTGTTACAAAAGTGTTCCAATTTGTTCAGATGCAACTTTGCAAACCTAAACTGTGCTGCCATATTCTTTTTAGAGAGAAGAGACCACCTCCTGGCAACTCTTCCAAACAAACCATATTTATCCAGTCTTTCTCTAATCATATTGTCATGAACCTTAATGTTTAACATGCCAACTGAGGTCCATAGAGTCTGAGATATAACTCTTAAAATTTTCCTGAGCATTCCAGGTTCTGGGTGAATTTTCTGGGACATCCATTCCTGGGAATGTTGGCAACTGTGTTGAATGTTTTCCACTTGTGAATAATATTCCTCACTGCAGAATGATGGATTTTAAGTTGTTTGGAAATATAACCGTTCCCAGATTGATAACAGTTGCTTCTTTAAGATCATTGCTAATGTCTCCTTTTTGACTTTCTTTTTGTAAAATAAATGATATAATATGTCATGTGTTTATCTGAGGTTGTATTTACCTATTTCTAATAATTGCTAAGTAATTTTAATTTTATTTATTTTTATTTATTTTGTCAAGCATGTATAAGATAACAGATATAAGTATAAACATGATTATGAACACAGGAAATGGATACGAATAAGTGGAGACAGTAGGACAGGAACGGTAGGCATGTTGGTGCACTTATGCACTCCCCTCTTAGGAATGGGGTGAAGTCAACAGTAGACAGTCTAAGTTTAAAGTTATGGGGATTGGAAATGAAACCACAGAGTCAGGTAGTGCATTCTAGGCATTGACCAGATGATTACCAGATGATTTTTATTATATCCTGTTACATAAAACCATAAAGCTCAAAGAGAGTGTACTTTCTTTTTCACAGTTCATTTATTGACGGTTCGAAGTTAAACGGCACTGAAAAAAGTGACATGATCATTTCTCACACTTATGACCATTGTAGCATCCCCACGGTCATGTGATTTACATTCGGATCCTTGACAACTGACTCACAGTTATGATGGAGTCATGTGATCCCCTTTTGTGATCTTCTGACAAGCAAAATCAATGGGGAAGCCAGATTCACTTACCAGCTGTGTTACTCTAAAATAACAATTGCAGCGATTCAGTTAACAAATGTGGCAAGAAAAGTCGTAAAATAGGACAAAAACAAATTTCTCATTTAACTACATATTGGGCTCAATTGTGGTCATAAGTTGAGTATTCCCTGTATAGATAGTCAAGTTTATTTCTTTAAATTGCTTCTCTTAGCCTATGTTTTGTTCCATATATTATGGGCATTCAGCTGTAGTAGAAATCATGTTAAGCTTCTCCTCCTGTAACTTTCTTGAAAAAAATGAAACTCAAAGCAACAAAAGGCTTGATGTACTCAGTAATACATAGCATCTGTATTGTAAACAAAGCTTAATGTGCCTGCTGTGTAGTTCCAACATTATGTAAATTATAAATTAAGTTCTCTAAGTATTTTAGGGTTTATTGTTTATTGATCTGTACATTTTTCTTTGTGAAATTCAAATAAATTGACAGTACTTATTTATTTCATTTTTTTTTCAGAAATCCTAAAGCAGCAAGTCAAAGAATAAATAAGAAGATCAACAATGATGCATCACTTCGAATTCAAAATTTGTCTATTTTAATAAGACAAATTAAATCATATTATCAGGTGTGTGATTTATTTCCTTTAAACATGTTTTAAACATATTTAAATCCACTTATCTGTCCTGGAAGAAGGGACAATGACTGGACAGCTAAAGCTTGTCATAGTATAAATGGTTAATCTATTTATATTTTTGCTTTGGCAATTCAAAGAAACATTAATTACATTGATTATAATATTGAAGTCGTTTTAGAAAATTTCAGGGATAGAGATAATCAGAGATATCATTAAGAACTAGAGTTTACTTCCTCCCCCCCAACTCCATTTTTTTCTGTTACTTGTTTTAGATTGTATACCTGAGAGCAAGATCATTTTTTACTGCTTTTTGCTCAAGCCCATGTTGAATTTATGAATCGAAGCGTAGTAGGGGTGGGCTGTTGGGGGTTCGCAAGGGTTTGGAAGAACCTCTAGCTAAGATTCTGTACAGTTCAGAGAACCCCCAAATCCCACTCCTGTCTGGCCCCACCCTCCCCTCCCGGGAGTCCCCACCCAGACTGTTTTGGATGCAGGTAAATGCAGTGTGCATATGGAGGCTAGGGGAGGGCGAAAAACAGACCTACCATAAGTTCAGGAAGGCTGGAAACGGACCCATTTCCAGCGTCCAGAGGGCCTCCAGAGCCTGGGAAGGCCGTTTTCACTTTCCTGGAGACTTGATCAAAGCCTCCGGAGCCCAGGGAGGGGAAAATCCCTCCCCCACCGTGGTGCAGGAGGCTGGCTAGACCTTGCCCACCATGGCCACGCCCACCCAGCAACTGGGCAGAGAACCCCTTGCTAAAATTTTTGAAGCTCACTCCTGAGAGTAGCATAAAATAAGAGTTTTTGGTTCTTTAATCAATTTATTTTATTTTTTCAATTTATATGTTCATGCAATTCAAAATGCTTTTAATAAATTTAAAAACAAAGATAAAAATACTAAAAAAGAATGTGCTAATCATCTGTAGCTGTGCCACACATAATTGAATGTGCATTCAAATCTTAAAATATAACAACATAATATGTTGCAATACAGACATTATAGCTGTGGCACGCAAAGCCATATTTGCCGGCACGGCAGCCCTCATCTCCGGCATACTGACCAGCTGATTTTCAGCCTTCCACAGGATTGGGCAGGCCGTTTTGGTTCTCCCCAGGCTATGGAGGCTTTTCTGAAGCCTAGGGAGGGTGAAAACGGCCTCTCCTGGAAGCCTCCGGTGGTGGACGTTTTCACCCTCCCCAGGTTTCAGGAAAGCCCCCAGAGCCTGGGTCGCTCGTGCAGATGGGGTCGCTCGCACATGCGTATGTGCACGCAGTTTTGGCACACCTTTAGAAAAAGGTTAGCCATCACTGCATTATAGTGTTTACCTATATGTGTACTAAAACAGTCCTGATTCTCTTGCAGTCCTGCAGTACATTACATGGTGGTAGTCAATAAATGAACATGGCAGTCATTAAGCAAACACCATGGTTGTTAAATGAACCCATTGTTCATTATAGACGGGGTTTTGGGGAAACCGGAAGTAAACACCAATTTCTGTCAAAAATATAATATAAATTACAGTCACATAATAGAAAAGCGCTGCAAATGATTATAAATTGGGTTTGTTACCAAGTGCCCAAAATGCAGTCACATGACTGGAGGAACCAAAGTTGGAACTTCAAAGTCAGGTTGCAAGTAACTTTTTTGAATCGTCCATCAGAACTTTGGTCATAAATTGAGAACTATTTGTATTCTTGTCTCTCAGATCTGTATGTTCACCAATTTTTTTTCTTAGTTATCCAGATGTTGAGAGAATGCATGGCAACTTTTTTTTTTTGGTTTCTAGACTATTTTTTTCCTTATAAGAACTATTAGGGTCTAGTAGTGGTATAATTTATTAGGGCAACCTTCGGGAAATAATTTGCAGAATAGATAGTTGCCTTTTTAAAGGATATTTGGCAGTTCTCAGAAATGATACTATTTAGTTGCAACCCACTTTTATTCAGTTTCAGTCCTGAATAACTTAGTACAACATCATCTTTGCATGTCAGCTTCACAGGTTTTTACATTCTCATAGTCAGTGTAAGAAATTATTTTATAGACATGGTAAAATGGTTTAAAAATATAAGATGTAGTTTTCTTTGTAAGGAAAATGAAATTGAAAAATTGCCTGTTCCTAGTTGTTGTAGAAAGCCAGTATTCCCAAAATACATAGCATTTAATTAGTCTTCTTTCTTAAGGTAAGACATTTCACAATATTGAGAAAAATCAATATGCTTGCTACATAACAATTAATTTAATGCATCTTAGGAATCTACATATAGAAGGAAAACTTAAAACACCTATATACCCTGAAGATTTAGGCCAATGGTTCTCAACCTTCCCAATGCCGCAACCCTTTAATACAGTTCCTCATGTTGTGGTGACCCCCAACCATAAAATTATTTTTGCTGCTACTTCCTAACTGTAATTTTGCTACTGTTATAAATCGTAGTGTACATATCTGATATGCAGGATGTATTTTCACTGTTACAAATTGAATATAATTAAAGCATAGTGATTAATCACAAAAACAATATGTAATTATATATTGTGAAATATTTATTTCTAGTTACAAATAAATGAAATTTTGTCTTGAAGCATGATGTAGCATGGGTAACAGTCTTAATATAACAACAGTAAACTACATTGCTACATTTTGCGGCAGTATGCGCAATGTGAAATAGCAGAGCATTGTTCGGCGCATCCAACTCGTTGCACAGTTGCACAAAATGTAGTGAAACTCACTTAACGACGCTCTTGCTTAGCAACTAAAATTTTGGCCTCAATTGTGGTCATAAGTTCTCTTTCTTTTTCTTTCTTTTTTTCTTTCAACTCTCTCCCACTTTTTTTTTTCTTTCTTTCTTTTTCTTTTTTTTTCTTTCTTCCTTTCTCTTTCTCTCTCTTTCTCCTTCTGTCTCTCTCTCTCTCTGTGGCTCTTTGTCTCTCTCTCTCTCTGTCTCTCTCTGTCATTCTCTCTGTATGTCTGTCTGTCTCTCTGTATCATTCTGTCTCTCCTCCCTCCCCTCATCTCTGTCACTCTGTGTGTGTGTTTCTCACTCACTGTATGTGTGTGTCTGTCTGTGTGTCTCTCCCTCTCTCTGTCTGTGTGTGTGTGTGTGTGTGTCTGGCTGTCTCTCACTCACTTAATCACTCACTCTGTGTGTGTGTGTGTGTCTCTCTCTCTCTGTGCCTGTCTCTCCCTTCCTCCCTCCCCCTCTGTCTCTCTCTCTCTCACTCACTCTCTCACTCACTCACACACAGACACAGACACACATACTGTGGTCACCTTGTTGAGTGTTCCAATCACATTTGAAACATTCAACAACTGGCCTGTATTTATGATTTTTTGCAGCATTCTACAGTCATAGAACCAAAATATATGGTTAAAAGTACCTGGCAGCGGCATTTTTCCCTGGGGGGCTCCGCAGAACATCCCAAGTCTGATGCCACCACATCTCCCCTCTTCGGGGACAGCTCCTCTTCAGAAGGATGAGGCCCCGCTGGTCCCCCTCGCGTTCTTCATCTTCCGGCCATGGCCCCACACCATAGAAAACATAGGCGTGCGCATGCCCTGCGCAATTACAGCCTGGAGCAGGACCAAAACCCCTCTCCCAACTGGCCCTTCCTCCCTTGGAGGGCTTTGGAGGGAAACTTCTGCAGAAGCCCAGGCGAGTGAGAACAAGTTCGTGCAGTTAACGAAGACTCCGAGACTGTAATTATGCGGGGGTGGTGGTGCACGCACCTATGTTTTCCACGGCGTGGAGCCTCGCCGAAGCTCTGAGCAGCCGGCAATGATTCCGGAGCCCATCTGGGAAGACGAACACGAGGGGGACCCTGCCCCCCATGGATGGGCTCCGGAGTCATCACCGGCCGCCCAGAACCTTGGCGTGGCTCCATGCCGTGGAAAACGTAGGCGCGCGCACCCCCCCCCCCATACAATTACAGCCTCAGAGACTTTGTAACGGTGGGAACATGTTCTCACTCACCCGGGCTTCTGCAGAAGCTTCCCCCCGAAGCCCTCCGAGGGAGGAAAGGCCAGTTGGGAGAGGGGCTTTGGTACTGCTCTGGGCTGTAATTGTGCGAGGCGTGCCTATGTTTTCCACGGCGTGGGGCCACGGCTAGAAGGCAAGGAACGCGAAAGGGACCAGCGGGGCCTCGTCCTTCTGAAGAGGACCTGTTCCAAAGAGGGCAGATGTGGTGGCATTGGTCTTGGGATGTTCTGTGGAGCCCCCCAGGGAAAAATGCCGTGGGAGATGGCTTTTTAACCAGGCGGCTGTCAGAGAGAAGAGGGCAGCGTGTACCCGTGTCCTAGGCAACCCCTGTGAAAGGGTCATTCTACCCCCAAAGGGGTCATGACCCACAGGTTGAGAACAGCTGACTTAGGCTATATATGGTTGTAATTCATTACAATTAACTTACTTAATTTCCTTGAATTTAAATTAAATTAGGTATGGGAATCTGGGTATTTATCATTCTCTCAAAGAATTATTTAATATCAATATGCTTGAAATAAGTTACAAGTATTAATATGTGTATATCTGTTAATAAACAAGAATCTCTAGTAGTAGAAAAAATGAAAATTGTTTTCACCTCATTCCCAGTATCATTGCTCTGTACAAATAAAAAAATATATTTCTAAAGTCCTTAAAGAGGAACTTATTTCTAATATTGCTCACTTCTGACATAGGTTGTTTTGAATATGTATGTTCCCTAACATTAACTTTCTTTAACATTCCTTAATAGGTTTTCTAGATTTTCTTGTTTTAACATTAATTTTCTATGTGACATAAACAATAATATGATCATAAAAGTGTCCAAAAGTCTTAAGAAAGAACACTAATTAAATGTTATGTATATTAGAAATACTGGCTGTCAACACCAACTAGGAACAGGCAATTTTTCAATTTCATTTTCCTTACAATAAGGCAGAAACAACATATCAATTGTTTAATAGAAAAAAGAATATCAATTTATAAGAAAAATATTTGCAGAATAAAAAGGATAAGTAAAATATTCTAGGCCTTTCATCTTTTACAAAAAGTAAAACCTGAACCATTTAAATACCATGAAGTAAAGTTATGGTTTCTTGAAATTAATTCAATATTACACTTGTAAATAAGGGATAATTTTATTGCTTATTTTAATATAGTCAATTAAGGTCAGATGTTGCCAGAAACATATAGAAAGTTCAGCCTCTGTATAATTGTTATAAAAGTTATGAAAGTTAAATCTTCTTCCACAGGAGACATTGCAACAATTGATCATGATGCCTTTGCCAAATGTTTTAATAATTGGAAAAAATCCCTTTTCTGGTAAGCATTGCATCTGGTTTAAAATAGGCATACTGTAATATGTAATTCTTATTTGTTGAAGTTGGCAAGGAAATAATAGGTATTCTCAGGTTAGGGAGGAATATTATATAAATAGATCTTACATCTATTAGATCTTAGATCTTTTTTATCACCTTTAAAACAATAGCTAATTATATTTTGATTCAGAGAAACAAGAAAAACTTTGAATATAAATCCTGTAGTATATATACGTTTCTATTGCCCTGCTTTGGAGAAGCTGTGCTTTATTATTGTTTGTAGTAAATTTATGTTATATCTGTGATCTTATTAGATGTAAATAGGTTTCTGAATATGGAATTAAATACTTAGTCAAAATTTATTTCTGTGCCTGCCCTGAATCTGGCAATCACAAATATGTATTAGTAATATTTTATAATACTGTCAAATGTTTTTTGACTTTAGATGCATTGTATATTTGTACAGGTAGTCCTCACTTAACAACCATTTGTTCAGAAACTATTCAAAATTATGATGGTGCTAAAAAAAAAGAATTTATGACCCATACCCAAACCTAGGGCTATTGCAGAGCTCCTATGGCCAAGGGATTGCAATCTGGATACTTGGCAACCTGTTGATACTTAAGACAGGTTGCTAAGCGCCCCGCAAACATGTGATTGCCATGGACACTCTTCCCGGATGACTTCCCTAGAAAGTCAATGGAGAAGCAGGGAATATTGCAAGCTGCTGCCACCTGCTGAAAAGACTTCCTTTGGTTCTTGGGAGCTGGCTGAAAATGAGCCATCATGAAATCCAAGCAGGAAATCCTGCTTCAATTTTTGGAGAGACTGTCATATTAATAGCTGCCTTGAGAGGAAAAGCACTGCTTGACAGAGAGAATCCGCCTCACATGGGACAAAATCAATCCGTCAGACAGTTCTTTTGTTCTCAACGTGACTGGGTGAATAAAGTTTCCCAAAAAGGTCCCTCACAAAACATTCCTCTTGTTTTTAATGTGGAACTGAATTTGGGTAAGAATTAACTATTCGTGGATTACAAAATAGTGTGCAGAGCTACTCTAGAAAGAATATTTTGATTATTTAATATAGTAAATATAGTATAGTAAATATAGAAAACTGGAATATTTATTTTATGCAGATAATCCTCAATTTACCACAGTTCATTTAGTGACTGTTCAAAATTTACAATGCCACTGAAAAAAGTGACTTAAGACTGTTTTTCACACTTACAATCGTTGCAATAATCCCATGGCCCTGTGATCCAAATTCAGACACTTGGCAACTGACTCATATTTATGACAGTTGTAGTGTCATGGGGTCATATGATTACCTTTTGTGATCTTCTGACAAAGTCAAATGGGGAAGCCAGATTCCTTTAACAACTATGTTACTAACTTAATAACTGCAGTGATTCACTTAACTGTGGCAAGAAAGGTCATAAAATGGGGTAAAATTCACTTAACTGTCTCACTTAGCAACAGAAATGTTTAGCTCTACTGTGGTTGTAAGTTGAGGACTACCTGTATTCTGCCCATTGATTGTAGCTTATCCTCCAACTTCCTCACATCATATTACAATAGCAGCCATATGTCTGCTAAACCACTGCTAACCCAAAAACCTATAATGTGGGAAAGGGAAACAGAATATGTTCAATATTATTGAAAATGTAAACCAGTATATTCTTTTAAAATATTTTTAAAACTATTTTCAGAACAAGGCACTGAAGAAGTAAAAAAACTCCTTCTACTTCTCCTTGGTTGTGCTGTTCAGGTAAGGTCTGCTAATTTTTAAAACTACTTACAATGTTTATTTGAGTGACACTTATCTTCCTAGTCTTATATATAATTAAACAGAGTTAGTGGATATTATAAGGAAGGTAGCCTGAGCGAAGGGGCTAAAGCATTTTTGATAGCCAATCTTAATAAAAATAGTTTAGCATTTCTGTGGCATTGATCTCCTCATATGGCAGGGATTGACATTTATACCCTCTAAATCAGGGATCGAAAATGTGTATCATTCAGCAGAACCAGCCAGTATTGCCAGTAAGCAGTAAACTTTTATGTACACTGAGAGCATATGTACCAAAGACAAGTTCCTTGTGTGTCCAATCACACTTGTCCAATAAAAAAAAAATTCTAAAAAAAATGTGAAAGTTATAATTTAGCAACACCTTAATGGTCTCACATTTCCCATTCCTGTTCTAAATAAAGGTATTCAAGTAAATTAAAGATAGACCCTTCAATAAAAGATGTAGAAATGAGTTTTTGGAATCAAAGCTTAATAAAATGAGAATATATGCAGTACAGTAGAAACTTTTTAAATAGATCTATTGATCACAGTTTTAATCTAGCAGACAGCCATGATGGCTGGTGCTTATTGGGAGTAGGAAGACAATATGCCAAATTTAAAGGAGTTGAAAAAATACAATGCATGATCAGGGATAAATAAATCACAAATCTTCCTGTAAATATTTATTTTATGCTGAAGTGTGTTTATTAAGTATTTCAGGTGTATTACATTACTAAGAAAAAGCTGAAGGATGTTATTTTATTTTGTTTAGCTACCTATAGAGTAAATACTAATTAAAATTTATATTTAGTGCCAGAAGAAAGAAGAATTCATTGAAAGAATACAGAGTTTAGATTTTGATGTAAGAGCAGCTGTTGCTGCCCATATACAAGAGGTAAATATTTTGTTTATTATTACAAAAATCCTAATTTATTAAAAATATTTAAAAGGCAGTCAAACGTATTGATAATAATTTATTCTGCAGAATGTTTATTGTATTTGAAAGAATTATATAGGCACTTAAATAAAAAAGATCAGCCATTCCTTCTCATAGGATTGATGAGCTTATGCAAGGAGCCAAAGAGATGCAGCCATGGAGAAGCCATTGAAAAGTTGTTAAGGCAACAACTGTAGAAATATGCATTAAGCTCAGTTACTTGTTTTAGAAAGATCAAACTGGCTCGCCTCTGACTTTCACAGGTATAAATGGAAGAGAGGGGAAAACATAGACCTACTTACAAGATTCTGATACTTTGGCCTATCTCAATAAAGTATAGTTATAGCCTTCCTCTGGAGCTCTTGCTTCATATGATTGGTGCATTATTAGAACAGTCCATCTCCTGGATCTGATTGTTTTCTGAAGTTTTTGTGGGAGTCTCCTGTTGATTTGGATGTCATCCTATTATTTCAGCAGTTTATGGAAATCATAGATTATATATCAATAAAACTGTCTGGATGTCATATTCTCAGAAAGCCAAACTGTTTCTTTAAATGTAGAAAATTGTACATTATTTGAATTCTTAGTATGAAACCCACCAGTTTGTATGTATCTTGAAATATTAAATATGTTAGATCAAGTCTGAGAAGTTTGAGTTAATTATAGTGAGATATTGAGTAGCACTGCTTTAGTCTTATTTGATAAGAATATATCACCAAGAGTAGTCTTGTCAATATATTGTTTGTTATTTATATGATGTATTTCTTGTATGGACTGTACACCGCCCCGAGTCCCTTTCGGGAGAGGGGGCGGTCTATAAGCGCTCAGTAAATAAATAAATTGTTAACCTGGAACAAGAAAGAATGGTGGTTAGAGGCTTAAGCGACAGAATTAACAGTGGTCCATTTAACTGAGGAAAGATGAAAGAAGCTAGATATGTTTTCACCTGAAGAGAAGATTGAAAGAGGTGAATTAACAATATTTTCTTTATTTTAAATTCTGTGAACAAGGATGTTAGTTGAAACAATTTCTTAAAAGGATTAAATGTAAATAAAGCATATCTACGTTCTCCATTATAAATCTCATTCAAAACTAATGAAAATTCAGTTTCTATGGTAACTCAAAAGTGATTTCACAAAAATAAGCAATTATGTAATTAGAACTAAATCCCATGAAATTCAATAGGACAGCAATTCTATAAGGCAACAAATCAATTTAGGAATTACTTTTTCTGGCATAGAGCAGAGCAGAATAGAATAGAATAGAATAGAAGAGTTGGAAGGGACCTTGGAGGTCTTCTAGTCCAATCTTCTGCTTAGGCAGGAAACCCTACACCACTTCAGACAAATGTTTATCCAACATTTTCTTAAAAACTTCCAGTGTTGGAGCATTCACAACTTCTGGAGGCAAGTTGTTCCACTGATTAATTCTTCTAACTGTCAGGAAGTTTTCCTTAGTTCTAAGTTGCTTCTTTCCTTGATTATTTTCCACCCATTCCTTCTTGTCCTAACCTCAGGTGCTTTGGAGAATAGCTTGACTTCCTCTTCTTTGTGGCAACCCCTGAGATATCAGAACACTGCTATCATGACTCCCCTAATCCTTCTTTTTGTTAAACTTGACAAAGGTTCCTGCAAGCATTCTTCATATGTTTTAGCCTCCAGTCCCCTAATTATCTTTGTTGCTCTTCTCTGTACTCTTTTTAGAGTCTCAAACATCTTTTTAATATTGTGGCGAGCAAAACTGAATGCAGTATTCCAAGTGTGGCTTTACCAAGGCATTATAAAGTGGTATTAACACTTCACGTAACCTTGATTCTATCCCTCTGTTTATGCAACCTAGAACTGTGTTGACTTTTTGGCAACTGCTGCACACTTCTGGGTCATATTTAAATGGTTGCCCACTAGGACCTAAATGTAGAACCTTACTTTTTTCACCATTGAATTTCATTTTGTTAGATAGCGCCCAATGTTCAAGTCTGTCAAGATCCTTCTGTATCTTAAGCCTAATTTCTGGAGTGTTGGCTATTCCTGCCAGCTTGGTGTCATCTGAGTTCCCCATCTATCCCCCTCATCCAAGTCATTGATGAAGATGTTGAATATGGTCCTGTTTGAAATTCAGTTAGCTAAAATCAAGATAAGCCCATATAATTCTATTATATAAATTTAAAATACATTAAAAGAAGAAAGATTGAAAGGATTAGGCAGCACCCTTTACAATCTCCAGAAAAAAAGCCAATTTGATGTAGTGGTTAAGGCACCAGGCTAGAAACCAGGAGACTGAGTTCTAATCCTGCCTGAGGCATAAAAACAGGCTGGGTGTCTGAGACTCTCTTTCTCAGCCAACCAACTTCAAAGGGTTGTTGTGATGGAGAAAATAGGAAGAGGAAGGATTAAAGTATGTTCAGCACTTTAAGCTAATTATAAAAAACAATAAAGCCGGGATAGAAATAAATAAATAGATTAATGATGTATGTACTAGTTGTGGCTGCGTAGAAGATCAGAAAACATAGTGCAAAGACAACACTTTATTTCTTCTCTAGTTGATGGTAGGTGTGAGTTCATTAGATTAAACAAGAATAATTTTATCCCTTATTGGGATATGTCCTTTCTGTTTATGCATAGAGGTAAGGAAGATAACATGCCAGAAATGAGCTCTTTGAAGGACATATGAAAATAAAAATGTATATATTTTAGGTACTATGTTTCCCCAAAAATAAAGACAGGGTCTTATTTTCTTTTGACCCCCGAAATAAGCACTTGGCATTACTTTTGGGGAAGTCTTATTATTTTTGAGGTGCAGGAGGCAGCGAGTGTGGTCATCTCACGGCTGCTGCTGTGATGCAATATTTTCGGGGAGGGCTTATTGTCAGGGGAGGGCTAATTTTAGCGCATGTGCTCAAAAGCCCGATTGGGATTATTATCCAGGAGGCTTTATTTTCAGGGAAATAGGTTAGTATATTAATTTTTTAGCATATTCCAAACAGAAATAGAGCACTCTATAATAATTGAAAACAATTATTAAAAATAATTATCCAGTACTTATTGTTTGCATTTTAATGTCTACAGGATTAAGATATGACTTCAAATGCATAGGCTGTTTTTCCCTGGCAAAGTGAGTTGGAAGAGAAATTAGAGAAATCATTAGTAGATGTGAGTTAATTTCTAATTAGAGAAAAGACAAGGAAAAAATACAATTTTAGAAAAGATAAGATAAATGATAACCTTCAAAGTTAAATTGCAGAATATTTCTAAAATAAATTAAAATGCACATAATTTGTTCATTAAAACAAGCTTGAATTCCAATGTCTTTTCACATTTAGTTACACTTAATTAGTCCAAATTTAGCAATCTAATTATTTAAATACAATAGTTTTACATCATTGTTATTTATTCTTTGTAGGTAACCCATAATCAGGAAAATGTGTTTGATCTCCAGTGGATGGATGACAGTGCTCTGGCACAAGATTATATTGAACCTCTCCTAAAAAACATGGCATTACATTTAAAACGACTTATAGATGAGCGAGATGAGCATTCTGAGGTATTAACAGAATTTTTAAATTTTTATTATTTAGGATTTTGTTGATTAGCAATGAAATGAAATAGTTAACTATGAAATAAAATAGTTAAGTAACAATTTGCAAAATCTGAAGGGTTCTACTTCCATATACTTAACTGAAATTTTTTTTTTATGTCAGACTATCATAGAGCTTTCTGAAGAACGAGACTCTCTTCATTTTCTATCTCATGCATCAGCAGCACAATCACCTTGTGGATCGCCAGGAATGAAATGCACTGAAAGCAGACAACACTTATCAGTGGAATTAGCAGATGCCAAAGCAAAGATTAGAAGGCTTAGACAAGAGCTGTAAGTACATAATAAAGAATAATTATTAGAACTCCAAGGGCAGTTGTCCTCCTGCAAGGAAGCATTTGTTCCTTAGACTAGAAAGTAGATTTTCTCCAGCTTGGATTGACAGGAATTATTTATTAATTTATTATTAGAGTTTTATACTGCCTTTATTTTGTAATAGCGAAATATTTGTAAGATCTTAACAAAACTGTCAAGTTGCAGCAGATTAATTCTTTCCTTTAGAAACAGAATTAGTATGATTGGCTTTTTGCACCTTCTACTTTTGTAATAGTTATGATATAAAATTTAGTCTGAAATAAGATTTAAGTTATTAGGAACTTGGTACAGGTAGTCCTCTATTTATAATCATAATTGAGTCTAGAATAAATTATTGCAGTCCTAACTCCAGCTTGATTTTTCCACTGCTTTTACAGTGGTCTGTGGTTGTAAGTCAGAATTCAGTTTATCCAGTGGATGTTTTTTGTTGGAAAATGGCAAAAAAGTTGCAAACCATAGATCATTGCAACTAGTTACTAGTCGGTTGCCAAGTGCCCAAAATGAAATTACATGATTGTGGTGGTGGTGTAACTTAAGACATGTAATAATCATAGCTTTGAACAGATGTTAAGGATGGACTTAAGTTGTGGGCTATCTATAAACTGTCATTGACAGGAGTATATTCATTGTCTTAACCTTTTTAAAAAAAATAAAAACATGGGGGATTATTATTAAACATTACCAAATTGAGGTAGTCTGAAATGCATGTTTTATAAACAATTTGTTCATAATCTTACTCATGTATAATTTTTCAATATACCTGTTAATTTTATTTGGAAGCACTGTAAGTGAACATTTTTAAAAAGACTTGAAATGTAAGTATTCTGTGTAATGAATAAAATTAAGAATAAAAGTGATGGAATGATATGGAATGAAGCTGAAAGAAGATAATGCCTGTTGTGGCCCAGCAGTGGCCGGCTGAGCTGTTGGTGGACTCTGACAGCATTGACCCTTATGGAACTGCTCTGGAGGATGAAGAAGACTCTGGAGGGTGTTTGGAGTCAGAGCAGGGTCTAGAGAGGCCTGTTGGCCACCAGGTGACATCTGAGTCAGGGAGCAGTGAGGAGGAACAGAGGGAGGTTGTCCCTGATATGCGTGTGCGTAGAGAAGAGAAGGGAACAGCTGTGGAGAAGACGTCATAGAAGGAAATAGGGACAGCTGGCTACTGTTGTGGCCCCTCCCAAAGAGCTTATAGGTGGAGCGACGGGAGGGGAATCTTTGCAGGAAACAACAGTCCACTTTACTAGCCGTTGAGAAAGCATTCCGTAAGTCTAATCTTGGTTTCTTGAAGATAGCATTCTAGGCTCCTAGCCAAGGGGTGGCTTTATCTCCGTAATTAGTCGTGGCAGACAGCCAAGCCTGTGTCTACATATTCATTAGAATCACGGGACAGAACAGTTTGTTTCCTGCCTTAAAACATGAGGTGTTCAAAAAGGCGTGACTAGAGAAATATTAAAATATGGATGTTGTTTGCTTATGAAATAGTTATGTGATTTTTTCACATGTCTTATGTGCTAAATACATAGAAGATATATAATTCTTTATTGAGATAATTTGCAAATGAAAAATATAAAAATATAGATAATAGTAGCTAATGAGAACAGAAATTATAGATACAAAAATATAAGGCTGGGATTAACAGACCAACTATGTAGAATAAAGTATAAATGTAGGAATAAGAAATAAAATAATGGAAATAGACATAGACCTTAGCTCTAATGATAATTTAAAAAACCATAACATTAGTAAAATAAAAAAAATTGTAAAAAAAAAACTTCCCCCCAAAAGGAATAACATTGTTGGTTGCAATCTGTGTCTTCTGATAAAAAATACATATGACAATAAGGATGTGTGATGTCTCTTATGATATGCCTAGGTTAGAGGTGTGTTGACTGGGAATATGAGTGTGTACTTTTATATGCAGTTGATGCTGTTTGCTGAGGTCTCAGATGATTTGCAGTGAACAATAAATATATGGTGCAGTTTGGAATGTTGACTTGAAAATTAGCATATTGAATGCCAATATAGTCAGATTTGATAGGGAAAATGAAGTGGACAATTCTAAATTGTACATAAATGGTTAAAAAACAGAACACATAATTGAATTAAGGCACTTTGTGTGGGCTCTCTTGCTAGTTAGTAACTGTTTTAGATTAAGCAAATGCCTATAAGCAAGAAGAGGCCTACCACCCAAGTATGTGTATATTTGTTGTAAAATACATATGTGCACACTCCCTTTTAGATATTTTGGATCTTATGGATTACTGCTGTATAAGCATGCATTTAAGTAAATCTGAAGGAACAGATTTTAAAAGCATTTTTATTATAAATGTAAAGTAAAAATAGGTATACCATAATTTCCCTGTTCTTCTTCTACCTATAACTGAACATCTATGCACATTCAGTACCGTGTTTCTCTGAAAAAAGACAGGATCTTATTTTCTTTTTACCCTCCCAGCCTCACGATGCCCTGGCCCAACTCTCCCTGCAGACCACCACCCCCAGCTGTGAGCCAGCTGCCGGCAGAGCCTACTTTCAGAGCATACAACCATAGAGCATATGCCCAGAGTGGCCACTGCCAGAAGACTCGGTTTGGAAGCCGCCGAAAAACCGATGCTGGGATGGTGGCGGCAGCAGCGGAAGTGCTCTGGCTCTGCAGCTGGGCTAAGGCATCATGAACCTGGGAGGCGCGCAAGCGGGAGCAGAACAGCCACTTGTGCAACCATCCTCCAGCCGTGCAGAGCGCCATTCACTGACATTTCGAAGGCGCCAAGCCACAAGAGCTGGGTGGCGGCGAACAGACGCTCACGTGGCTTGGCGATATCCCTAGGTCAGTGAATGGCACTGTGCCTGACTGGAAGGGGGGTTTGCCGGGTGGCTGCTTGTGAGCGTGGTTGCTTCATGGCTGCTGTGCTGCACTGCTGCGACAGCGCAACACAGCTGTTCGCCCCTGAGGCTGTGCCCGGCTCTTTGGGAGCCCGCTTGCAAGGAACAGCCACCTGGCAACCTCTCTCTTCAGCTGGGCACAGAGCCGCTCACCAACCTAGGGTATCCCGAAGGCGCCAAGCAATGCAATCACCTCCCCCCCCGGTTCTCATGGCTTGGCACCTTTGGGATACCGCTAATTTGGTGAGTGGCGTTCTGCCTGGCCGGAGGTGGGGGGTTGTCCAGGGGGCTTATTTGCGGGGGAGGGCTTATATTTTTGCCCACCAGAAAAATGTGGCAAGGCCTTAGTTTCAGGACAGGTTGTATTTTCGGGGAAACACGGTACTTTCTGTTTGTCCGCTTGTTAGGTGGTACTTCTGATGTGGGTATAGGTAAAACAACTATGTAGGTTCTTTCTGAAATATTCTATGTAGAATATTTGTAACTTTGTAACTTGCAAACTTTACAAGTAAAACGAGACTATTGTTTAATATCATTTGTTGTAGTTAAAATAGTATTGTGTTTTGCCAATGGAATTATTTACGAATGCATGCCAGCTAGCGGAACATGTTGCAGCCCTCGTTGGGGATACCTACTCAGTCTTCTGCATGACTCTGTATATGCAGAGTGTAATCCTTTTTATCAGCGTAGAGTAGGGGTGAATGAATGGAGCTGAGCATTTACTGGCCAGGTGCCCTTCCTGATATTATGCGGAGTTTGTAGCAGATATTTTCTCTTTGCGCCCTGGTAGAGAAATGTCTGTTCCTGCCTAGGATTGAATTTTCAACCCTTCCGAGTGGGAGGCAAACTTCTTCATCTCTAGGCCACCGTGCCACTCAATGCCTTATACTATCAAACACAGTACTTAAAAAAAAAATTTTTTGGAAAAAAATAGTGAGCTCCCATGAGTTCCATATGCTACAGACATGTTTGCCATTAACAGTGGGTGAGTGTGCGTTTGTACGAGTGCCTAAGGTTACTCAGTGATTATAAATGGTGCTAATGTCCATATCAGTAAAATTTTTGAAGAGTCTGCATTGTTTGTACAATAACTTTTTTAATATAATCCAAGACTATAAGTTTCATTATTATCAAAGTTGTGTCTTAATTTTGATTTGATAATGCAATGTATATTGAGATTTCTAAATCTGTGGCAAATTAATTACACAGTGATGTGAAATAGGAGTTTAACATATAAGTTTCAGAATCATTGTTAAATTCAGTCTAGCAATGAAATGAGTTTAAGATTGCCACCTGTTCTCTGCCTGAAAGGCCTGTTTCCAATCCTTAGCTGCAATTGTGCATGTGAAATGCTTTAAGCATTAGATAAATGCTGCAAAGTTTATGGCTAATTAAGCCATTATGGTGCTTGCTGAATGAATAATACAGCAGAGGTGAAGAGTCTTAATGTATGCTTGTCCTCTAATACTAAGATCACATTTTCTATATTTGTTCTGGACATAGAATGGCATAGTAATTTATGGTAATAAGGTTTTTCCATTGTAATTTCCTGTCAAAATTTGGTGCTGAGAAACATTTCTAGGCCCCTTGAAATTTCAAAGCTCTTCCTTAGGTGCATTTTATTATTTCACTTGGATATTATTTGACATGTTTCACTATTAGAATTGTATTGAACTGCAGTATGGTAGGCTGGGCTTCAAATATTGTTTTGGGAGAGAGAGAGGAGCATAAAATGGGAACATTTATATATAGAGCCAGCACCTCCATCCCTTACCCCCCTACACATGCATACAGACAAAGACCAATAGACTATTACAAGAGAGTTTTAACTGGATCATCTAAAATGGGCAAAGTATATCATTATGTCTATTTAATTACTTTTTTATTTGAACAGAATATAATGTTTTTTTTAATTAGTCATGATGAGTACAAAAATACAAAAAAAAGATACATTTTTGATGACTCAGATATTGGGTGTCTGTTGAAATGAGCCTAGCCAAGATATTCTCTAAACAGCTGCACTAGGGAAGTTAATGCAAATTGCTGTTATTAATTTGACTGACATGTAATAGCCTAAATAGTGAACATTGGTGTAGAATGTATAATTAAAAACAATCCCATTACACTTAACTGAATAGCTCTTTGAAAGTGTATATATTTCTGAGAATATTTTTACATTTTACCAATATGTTTTATTTATTTACAAATAACATTTTTGCCTATAAAATGTTAATATATTTTAATGATTGTCAGTAGCAACCAATGTGCTGGTATGCTAAAGTATTTCCCATTAGTTCTATTGCACTTAAATTGGATACAAAGCATGGTGGTTGAGTAAATACTTATGAGAAGCTGTGGTTTGACATAAGAACTGTCATTATTTAAAACAGGCCCTACATTGAAAAGTTCATTAACTCCAGCTTTGATATTATGCATAAAATACATGTTGTGCAATAGATGTATACATATAAAATGGTTGAATATTTTTTATGTTTGGAACTTATATTTTTATAATTTGAAAATGAAACAAACATTTCTGACTGAATATTTCTATAATTTCTGATTTAAATAGGATGTCTTGCAGATAAACATGTTTACTGTTATGAATATATTTCAGTTAACTTGATGAAAAGCAAACACATATTAACCTATTGGAATTCAGTTTTAATAATCAGCTTTCTTTGTGGAGGACAGTGAAGAATAATCCCACTGCCCATTTTAAGCTTCTCAGAAAGAAAAATCTGAGTGATAAAATAATATTCTCTTGGGGAAAAAATGAGTTTCCCTTAACCTGAAGATTTTTGTTTTAGAGAAATAACACAAATTCTTATCCATATGTTGTCTATTCCATACTCTACATTCACATATGCAATACTGCTGTTTGTGTTGCATTATTTTTTTCTGAAAAAATCCCCAGTCAGATGATTTTGTGGGGAGGATTGAAGAGGATTACTTGATAATAATCAGATGTCTTGGTTTATATGAAAGCACTGTTTTCCAATATAATCTATCTGTTGTATTGAAGTACTATTCGATAAATATTAAAATCTATGCCTATTTAATCTCCTTACTGACAGATTGAACTCATACTGGAAATAAAAATAGGTTATTTCCTCTGCTTTTCCAGCTACCTACCTACCTCTCTATCTTAGTCTTATGTATGGGGAAGAAATGAGAGTTCATAAATGTAAGTTAATTGGCTTGATTTTGGACTTCGCTTGATCACTTTAATGTCAGATCACTCTAAAAGTATTTGGATAATGTTTGTCTTCCCCATGTTAAGTTATACACAGAAAGCTGGGATAACAAAAAGTGCTGCTGATGTTATTCATTCAGTAATTGTCTGACTCGTGGTTATTCTGCGGGCCAGGTCTCTCCACATCTTTCCATCTTGCGCTACTTTGAATTTTTCTATGATCTGGCTGGTATCAGCTTTGATGTTCTTCAGATAGCTTGTTCTTTGACTGCTTAGTTTCCTCTTACCACTATCTCTTCCAAACATATTTGCTTTCTCTAGAGAATTTCTCCTCATGACATGGCCAAAGTAAGAAAGATGCAAAAGAAATATCTCCATAGATAGTAAGAGATTCAGTTTTGAGATTTTGCATTCCAATGATAGGTCTGGTATTATGCACTCCAGTACTTGCTTGTTGGTCACCTTTCTCATTTCAGTACTTGCTTGTTAGTTACCAAGAAATATGCAGAAGTCTTCTCTAGCACCATAGCTCAAATGAGTCGATTTTCTTCCTGTCTTGCTTTTTTAAGGTCCAACTTTCACAATAGTTAGCTACAAGGAACACAGTAGAGCAGACTAACTTACGCTTTTCCATATTCAGCTTCATTTATCATTGCTATATGATCTAGTGCAATCTGACATTTTATTTTGGGATTATATTCACTGCTTTGAGCGATCTGCAATCCTAGAAAAGTGAATTCTTCCATGCATTTTATCTCTTCACTGTCACTGTCTATTTTCATGTTTCCATTCCTTGCTGTGGTCATTAGCTTGGTCTTCTTGATGTTCAGAAAGAGACTAAAATTCTCATTTTCTTCTTTGATTTTCTTGATCAGATGTTCTCGGCCTTCTTTGGTTTCTGAGAGGAGAGTTGTATCATGAACATTGTTGATCTTTCTTCCACAACTTGTATCCCATTTTTTGATTCTTCAAGCTTATCCTTATCATCATTTTGGCATACAGGTTGAATAAGAAAGGGAGAGAATGCCACCTTGACACATCACTTTCTCTATCTTAAACCATTCAGTGTTTTCATATGGTGTTCATACAGTGGCTTCCTGATTTGAATATAGTGAGTGCACCAACTTGACCAGACGTACTGGTACACTCAAGTCCTGTAGGGCTCTCCGTGGCTTCTCATGATTAACACAATCGAAGGCTTTCTTGTAATTGACGAAACACATGTAAATGATCTTTTGATATTCACAAGATTTCTTCTGTGATCTGCAAATCTTCTATTGCGCAGATTTGCAACATGACTTTTGGTGCTATGACCCTTTCAGAAGCCAGCTTGGAAATATGGTAATTTTCCAGTAGAGTAGAGGGAGGGGTCACGCGAGGGTTTAACACAGCCTGATTGGTCCATTAGACTGAGAGAAAATTTCTTAACCTTCAGCTTCTCCTGTTGGTTCCCAGTTTCCTCTCAGTCTGGTCCAAAGCACTGTGCTTGGTTCTTAGTGAGACTTGAGTATTTCTAAAACTAAAGAGCAAATTTGACTTATTGGACTTTCAAAATTATCTAAATTAAAAGCTGCGCCCAGCAGGACAGCTTGTTACTGTCCTCAGCAGGCAGGGGGAGCCCCGTGGGGCAGTTTTCCCTCCTCCCTGCGGGCCGGACGCTCCGGACTGGTTCCCGGGCTTCGGGCGTGCCGGGCGATCCTGCAGCGACGATAGCCTCCTCCTGCAGCCCGCAACGAAAGACAGCAGGCAAAGGGTGAGCCGCAGCGCGACAAACGGCGCGAAGACTGGCCCCTCGACCCTTTTAGGTACTCCCATGTAACACCTCTCCTGCGCGGGCTGCACTGGCTACCTGTGGCCTTCTGGGTGTGTTACAAGGTGCTGATTATCATCTTTAAAGCGCTCCATGGCACAGGACCTAGGTATTTACGGGATCGCATCCTGCCCCATACATCCCTTCGGCCGTTCCGCTCACACAGAGAGGGACTTCTCCGGGTGCCGTCCACTAGGCTATGCTAGCGGGCGGCGCCCAGGGGAAGGGCCTTCTCTGTGATGGGCCCGACCCTCTGGAATGACCTTCCCCCTGATATCAGAACAACTACAGACTTCCGCTCCTTCCGCAAGAAGCTAAAAACTCACCTGTTCAATTTAGCCGACCTGGCCTAATTCCAACTTCCCACCCCATGCCTGTATTTTTTAAATTCGAGGGGTCAGTTTTAGGTCGTGTTTTAATTTTTATAACTTGTACAGGGCTCTAGGTTTAATCTGGTTTTAAGTGTATTTATTATGTATTTGGTTTTTAATGTGGTTCCTGTACACTGCCCCGAGTCCCTTCAGGGAGAGGGGGCGGTCTATAAATCAAATAAACTTGAAACTTTATAGCCGCGCCGTTCCTCCCGGCCGTTTTTTTGGACTTGCGACTGCGCCGCGGCCACGCTAAAAGATCGCAGGACCCTTCTTTGAGACTGGGGTGACTTGGGGTGGAGCGCTGAACTAGCGGCCGCCTGAAGAGTGGAAAAGAATGGGCGAAGCTCCGGCGGCCATTTTGAAGCCACCACGTGCGCCAGGCCTGCAAATACAACGCAAGGTCCGAAGCCACCTCAGGCCTACACAGAGAAAGCTCAAGGCCCGCTGCCAGCCAGACCTGCTAGCTGGGAAGGCCCCGAACCTAGCAAGCCTGCAAGGAGTTTTGACTGGAGCACGTGAGTGGGGCGATGGCGGCGCCGGCTGAAACGGCACAGGCCGCACCCATCCAGGCCCAGGAGGCAAGAGAGGGCCCCACAGAACAGGCTAGGCCTTGAGTCTCCAGGCCATCTGCGGCTAACAGGCCCTCCAGAGCCAAGGAGAGAGATGAGCTCAGGTGTTCTAGGGCCCTGGAAAAGACCATCGCCAGGGCTGAGAAAAAGGCCCAGGCCTCTGGGCCCAGATCCAGATCCCCTCTGGCAGAGGCCTCTTGCCCTTCACCCTCAATCAACAGGGGGTTCAGCCCTTCCTCCCCCTCAGTCTCCCCGACCAGGTCTGACAGGAGCGGGAGGCAGGGGGATTCTCCTTCACTATCTATTTCTCCTGAAGCGGGGGAAGTTGAGATGGCTGACCCATTAGAAGGCCCCTCTGACGAAAATTTCCGTGCCAAGAGGCCTAGTAAGTTGGCCCCGCGGGCCCACGATCCAGATTATGATGAAGCTGATTTAGAACACATTCCAGAAAGCCTGAAACGCCTAATTTCTGCAGCCATTTCCCGGGGTATTGTCCAAAGGGACAGGGTTCCCCAGCATAGCAGGGCCCAACTCCTCAGTAGGTCGAGATCCAGGGCCTCCTCTCCTTCATTACTGAGTGAGGTTTCCTCCAGGGGGGAGGGACACCGACAGGATGATCTGGGGTTCTCTGAAGACGAGGAGGCGGCGCCTGACTCCCCTCCTTCTTCCAACTTATTTCTTCCGGCCATGTTCAAGCCTTTACTCCGAAAGGCCAGGAAGACCACTAAGATAGGGACAGGGGATCCCGCGGTTCCCCCCCCCCGAGACCCTGACATGGCCATGTTCTCCAACACGGCCACTAATAAGGAGGAAATCCCTGCTCCTCCACTATTCCTGGAGGTGGTCACTAACCAGTGGGCTCGCCCTTCAAACTTCTCTTCACCAGGCAGCAACGATCGTCGAGCCTATAATCTGGAGAAGTCCTTTGTGCAGGCTCTCCAGCTCCCCACCATTGATCAACCCATAGCTGCCTTGGTCTCCTCTTCCCCGGTGGTCTCAGGGGATGCGGCAGCCAAACTCAAACCAGAAGATAAGAGGGCGGAATTGACGCTGCAGAAGAATTTCAACACTTCTGCGTGGGCGGTCAGGGTGGCAGCCTCAGCCTCGTATTTTAACCGCACGACGGTGATGTGGCTCCGCCAGCTACAGGATCGAATTCCGATCCAAGACGACCGCATTCACCAAGACATAACCAAAATCATGGCCGCCTGTCAGTACTCCGCTGATGCGACCCTGGACCCTGTGAAGTTCAGTTCCAGCACCCTGGCCACGTCAGTCGCCTCCCGCCGGCTCCTTTGGCTTAGGAACTGGCAAATAGACAGCAAGGCAAAATGGGACCTTGTAGCGGCTCCCTTCGCCGGGCCTAACCTGTTTGGAGCAGCTTTGGATCCCATATTGGTGGAAAACAAAGACAAAAAGAAAGTCATGCCTTCCACCTCTAAAAAGACCGAGTCCCGTAGCCACCCATTTCGCAGACCCTCATTTAGGGCCCCTGACAGGGATGAGGAACAGCGCTTCCAACCTTATAGACAAGACAGGCAGTTCCACAGGCCCGCCTACCAGGACCGTTCCCGTTACCAACTGCAATCCAAACGGCCCTTTCACGGGGGGGGAGACCGCCCTTTCCGCAGAGGGAAATGACTCGAACCCGAGTCATCCCATCGGCGGCCGCCTAGCTCTGTACGCAGACCAATGGGACAAGGTCACCACGGACGCCCGGATCCGAGCCACAGTACGTCATGGGCTGAGGTTGGAGTTTCTCTCCAAACCCCCGAGGTTCTTCAGATTGTTTCCCCCCTCCAGAAGTCCGGAAGGCCGTCAACTTATGGACCTCGTCGTATCCCATCTCCTGGAAATTCGGGCGGTGGAGGTCGTTCCGGAGTCAGAGCGGGGGCAGGGCTACTACTCAAACCTATTCATAGTCCCGAAGGCCTCAGGGGGTTGGAGGGCAATTCTGGACCTCAAACGCCTGAACCGCTATCTGGTCTACCGGCGGTTCAAAATGTCATCCCTAAAATCAATCCTACAGGGCGTCAGAAAAGGGGATTATATGGCCTCGGTAGACCTAACAGAGGCCTACCTCCACATCCCCATCCTTCGGGCTCACCGCCGCTATCTCCGATTCTCCCATGGGGGAAAGCATTACCATTATCGAGCCCTCCCATTCAGTCTGGCCTCAGCACCCCGCACATTCACCAAAGTTCTGGCAGCACTGGCGGCTCACCTGCGCTCCATCCCGGTAAGACTCCAGTGCTATCTGGACGATGTCCTAGTCCAGGCAGAGTCCCTTCCCAGGGCGACATCAGACCTCCGCCTAACCATCCGCTGGCTCCAGACCCTGGGGTTTTCAGTAAATTTTCCCAAAAGTCACCTGTCCTCGTCCAGGCAGATCCTTCATCTAGGGACAGTTATAAATTCAGTGACAGGGAAGGTGCGGCTGTCCCCAGATCACTTGGCCAGCCTACGCCAGTTAGTTGCCTCCGTCAGAAGAAGAAGGTCTGTTTCCACCCTGACCCTATCCCAACTGCTAGGGAAGATGGTGTCCTGTATAGGGATAGTCCCCTGGGCTCGGCTCCATCTACGCCCTCTTCAGTGGGCATTGATCCCAGCCCAGAAAAAGATGATGAGCAACTCTTTACGACTAATTCGCCTCCCGGCAGACGTGAGACTGTCCCTCAGGTGGTGGATGTCCCCAGCACTCCAGCAAGGGGGATCATTTTGGGAGCCGGAGAGGGTGACCGTCATGACGGATGCGAGCCTCTTCGGCTGGGGGACCATAATGGGCACCAACATGGCCCAAGGACGCTGGACTGCCTCAGATCTCAGCCACAACATCAACTGGCTGGAACTGGAGGCCGCGAGACGCCCTCCGGAAATTCCGCCAGCACCTGCAGGGGCGTCACGTCCTCCTGCTCACGGACAATGTGGCAACAAAAGCACACGTAAACCGCTAAGGGGGGACCCACTCCCGCGTCCCCTGGCAGGAGGCGCAGACATTGAGCTTGTGGGCGGAGAGACACTTGGCCTCAATAGTGGCGGAACATATTTCGGGGGTGTCCAATCACCAGGCAGACTGGCTGAGTTGGGCGACTCTGGACAATGGCGAGTGGCAGCTGTCTCCAGAGCTGTTTCAGAAGATCTGTCGGAGATTCGGCACACCACTAGTGGACCTGTTCGCCACCCCCGGCAACGCCCAGCTGCCGAGATTCTTTTCCCGGTTCCAGACTCCCACAGCGGAGGGCACGGATGCTCTCAGGAGCCGTTGGCCTCCAGGCCTCCTTTACGCCTCCCCCCCCTTCCCCTCATTCCCGGGACTATCAGGAAGGTAGTGGCAGAGAGGGCCCTTGTCATCATGCTAGCCCCATACTGGCCAAGGAGGCCGTGGTTTGCGGACCTGGTCCAACTGTCGGTGAACGATCCTTGGAGAATACCCCTGGGAGAGATTGCTCTCCACCAGGGGGTCCTGCAGCATCTGGAACCACAGGGGCTCCACCTAACCGCTTGGTTCTTGAGCGGGGCATTCTGAGGGGGAAAAAGCTATCCTCAGGAGTCATAGCGACCTTAGAAGCGTCCAGGCGGCCATCTACCACCAGAATCTACAATGCCACCTGGGCAGCCTTTGCCGAATGGTGTACTCCCCTTGGGCTAGATCCCTCTAGGGCCACGGTTCCGGACATTCTGGAGTTCCTGCAGAAGGGGTTGGAGGACGGTTTGTCCCACAATACCCTTTGACAACAGGTGGCAGCCTTGGCCACCATCCTAGGGGGGAGGGGTCCTATACTCTTTCCCACTCCCCTCTGGTAAAGCGTTTTCTGAAAGGGGCGGCCAATATCAGACAGCCCCCAGTGCATAGGTTCCCGACCTGGGACCTCACCCTGGTCCTTAAGGCTCTAACGGGATCCCCCTTTGAGCCCCTTAGGACAGTTCATATGCGTCTTCTCACTCTTAAAGTGGCGTTTCTAGTGGCCATCACAACGGCCAGGCGCATATCGGAATTGGGGGCACTCTCTTCCTGTAGTGACCTTTGTCTTATCTATCAGGACAGGGTAGTCCTTCGCTTGGATCCCTCGTTTATTCCAAAGGTGAACACACCTTTCCATAGAGCCCAAGAGATAGTCCTGCCTAATTTTTGCCCTAATCCATCATGGGAGAAAGAGCACTTGTGGCACAGGTTGGACGTCCAGCGCGCCGTTCGCATTTACCTGAAGCGGACGGAGGGCATTTGTAAAACTGAGGCGCTCTTCGTCTCCTTTCAACCGGGTTCTCTTGGGGCTAAGGTGTCCTCCTCCACTATTGGGCGGTGGATTAGACAGGCCATAGGCGAGGCATATGGTGCCTCAGGGCGGTCCCCTCCCTCGGGTATAACAGCTCATTCTACCCGTAGTGCTTCTACTACTGCGGCCTGGGCTACCAGGGCTCCCTTCGAGGATATTTGCCGGGCAGCTACTTGGGCCTCACCTACCCCTTTCATTCGACATTACCGGCTGGATGTATATGCCTCACCTGAGGCGTCATTCGGTCGGAGGGTTCTCCAGAGGATGGCAGACGATCCTCCCCCTGGACCCCAGTCTTCCCTCCCTGGGACTTAGCGTGGGTATGTCCCTCGCGTGACCCCTCTACTCTACTGGAAAAAGAATGTTGGTCTTACCTGAACGTTTCTTTTAAGGAGAGTAGAGGGAGGGGTCACGATCCCGCCCTAGTTAGATAAGACAGGGTCTGGGGAGGGGGAGGACCGGGTGGCCCTGTGGGGGCTTGTCCTTGTTATTGTGACTTATAGATGCAGACTTCGACATCGCGGAAACTGGGAACCAACAGGAGAAGCTGAAGGTTAAGAAGTTTTCTCTCAGTCTAATGGACCAATCAGGCTGTGTTAAACCCTTGCGTGACCCTCCCTCTACTCTCCTTAAAAGAAACGTTCAGGTAAGACCAACGTTCTTTCCCTTTTGATGGTTTATACTAGATCATGTTTTATATTAAGCAAAATCTTGCTGATGTGAGGGATGATCGCAATTATGCAATAATTGGAACAATCTTTAGAGTCACCGTTTTTCAGCCATGTGTTGATTTCCTAAATTTTCTGGCACAGGTATCTAATGACTGTGAATGATACAGGGATGATGTCAACAACTGGAGTCTTGTGGTTTGGCAGTTGGCTCATTGCCTATATGATCTCTTCCTCAGTGATGGTCGGTTCTATTTCAACTTCTCTTTCCTTGTCATAAGAAAGTACAAAGGGGCTTTCTGAACCCTCCACAACTGTTCCCAATCAATCTTTCTCAAATTTCTTTTAATGAGTCTTAAATGAAAGACCCAAGGAGTTTGTACTATCTTTATATGCCTATATGTTTCATTTCCCCATATCCCCCATGTCAGAACTTTTTTGATTCCCTTCAGGCTTTCTGAGGGAAAATGGAAAGCTTTAGAATAGAGGGGGTTGATGAAAATCCATTGCATGAGCAGCTTTTTTCAAGGTACTACTAGTGTCCTCTGTTTTATCTAATTTACAATTGCAGATTCTTCTAATGCTTCACTGATATCAAACAATGATAATAAAGAATGTTTATTACAAAATATTTTCTATTTTGATATTCATGTTTCAAAACTGAAACTGTATATATTATTTTAAATCTTGTGCGCCATAATCATTTTACAATATGTGACCTCTCTGGTACTGAACTGTAGAATTAGAAATATGCAAAAGTTTTCCATTATCAAATTACTTCTAAGTTTTACTTTTCTGAAAACTACCAAATCCCAGTAAAAGCATAGAAGAGGAGGAAGTGCAGGAGTCTAGACTAGAGCAGAGGTCCCCAACCTCCAGTTCGTGGACTGTCAATGGACCATGACATGCCAGAAACAGGGTCACACAAACAAGCAAAACCCCACCTGCAGGATGTAGACAGCACACAAAATTTTGCGCCCTCTGGTCCATGGAAAAACCTTTCTCCATGGTTGGGCACCATCCCTGGTACCCAAAAGATTGGGCTGGACTAGAGTGATATGAAATGTCCCAGAGTTCTCCAGAGCAGTCAATTCCCACATTAATTAATTTTGCACACTCCTTGTTGAATATTTAATCTAACTTTTATTAAATACAGGAGTAAATGTGAAACTGAATCCAACAATAAGACTAAATTATCCAAGATTTGTAAGCTTAATGTTAACTATTACTGTATAATTGGAAGGGGAAAGAGAATGTCTTAATATAGAGAAAATATTGCTTTTGAAGGACTCAAAAATTACTCAAATTAATCAAAGTCAGAATCTATAATGAAGTTCTATATAACTGTTTTTTTCTAAGGAAGTATATTGACTCATTTATGATGTACATCTGCAGGGAGGATAGACTGAGGAGCTGTTGTTAGAGAATAATGAAGTATGTGTATAATGGATATAAATCTTCTCCACCTGTGGTATTAATTAGGGATTCAACTGTTAATGAGCAAGTACATAAGTTTCACTATTGTTTAAAATAAGTAAACAAAATTAAAAAGCAGCTTTGGGAGAAAGCAATAATCAGGAACAGAGATTTAGAGAATCCATAATTTATATGCTTTCTTTGTCTTGTGTGCTTGCTCTCAAGCTCTTTTTCAGATTTCAAGTATTTTGATGTAACGGGAGGAAATCAGGAGAGCAAAAATCACCAGAGGGAAGGAATTTAGCAATATTTCAATCCATTCTTAATCACTGCTTTACTTTTATCATTTTAGTGAACTTATTATGACTTGCTGGTACAGTTTCCTTTAATTATTAACTGGAGTTTAAAATAAAGCTTTTAATATTTGTAAATATAATATTTCTGTTGTTTTTAGTGAGGAAAAGACTGAACAGTTGCTGGATTGTAAGCAAGAATATGAACAGAATGAAACTGAATTGAAGCGACTTCAACAAGAGGTTTGTGAATCATGGGTTAAACTGTGTTGTTGACATGAAATGTACTTGCTTGTGTTTTATCAGTTCTATTAATGATACATGTTTCAAGCAAGTGGGTCTTAATTAAGCAGATTTCAACTAAATAATGACCATAGGATCTTAAACTTAAAATCATAAAATTACTGGTAATTGACCAGTGTATTTGTTATATTCTGGTTTTGTTTTAGAAATTTTTCGTGTAGTATATTTAAACCTTAGCAAATCAATTTACATTTAGGAAAGAAGGCATCTGCTGAATGCAGCTTCCAACCACTTTTATTTATATCTTTGGAAGAATTTAGAAAAGAATGACTTGACATTGTTCTATACACATTCTTTTTGTCTATAAGTGGATCATTTTCTATTTATATTTTTCCTCATTATCAGAACTAATATAATATTTTAAAAGTTAACATATTTGACCTCTAAAAGAAAACACTCTAATTTGTTAGATATTTGAATTGCCCATTTCAAGGAGGGCTAGAGATAGTATAGCTAAATGAATTACATTAAGGAAAACATAATTTTCAACATTATATAAGTAGTTTATATTTAATAACTGCCAATCTTTTTCATCATGTATGAATTCTTATTTATATATTTGTCATATTTAAGAACCACCCATGTCCCTTACAGACATACTGTGGGAATTAGGATTCCTAGTTATAGAGTTTTGATGAAATTTATTCTATAAGAATGAAATCAATGCTCAACATATCAATATTAATGATCTTGAAAAGATGGTTACAAAAATGAATGCAATGATATTGTTGTTAGAAAGAAGAATGCTTATACAAATCCACATATAAATTGTGCTACTTATTGATTTTGTATTCTGAATAAATGCTAATGTTTACTAGTTTTCCTTTTCCATGCATACTTATATCTATGCAATTTCATGTTAATAGATAATATTATCCTTGCCTTCTGCACAATCACTTTTTTCATAAACACTAACATATATTTTGTCTTATTTGCTAGAATATGAGTTTACTTTCGGATGCCCGATCTGCCAGAGTATATCGGGATGAACTTGATGCTCTCAGAGAGAAGGCAATCCGGGTTGACAAGCTTGAAAGTGAACTCAGCCGATATAAAGAAAGGCTACACGATATTGAATTTTACAAGGCTAGAATAGAGGTAATTAACATTTTAAAAATATATGTATGTTCATTTTTTACTGATTATGTTTCTAACATGAATCAAGATATTATTTTAATAGAATTCTGTGTTTGTGCTGATCTTGTTTTATGTTACAGGTCTAAAAAAATATGCATCCTCCTATTAGTAAAGAAAGGAGGAAGAAAAAATGTAAAAATGTAAAAAAAGAAAAGAAAAGCTGAAAAAATGTAGGAAAAAATAGCTTTTCCATTCATTAAGACAAGTACAAGCATTTTCAGTAACTGAATATCTTCTCTAATATTTCAGTCAAAAGTCTAATTCCATATCTCTTCTTTTATCTATGAGCAGATAGAGCCATGTCATTCAGTTTTAATCAGAAAAAGGCAATTTTAACAATGGTCTATCAAAAATAACACTGCATATATTTTAACTTTTAAAAAATGAAACACTTTATATTTCCTTCCTTTACAAAGTACCTTATCATTTCTTAAAAAATACAAAGCAAAAAATTCTTCTTGCCATGTTTTATTTTATTCTGTAAACAAATCTTTTAAAACCTCATCATTTTACCAAAAAAAAACCTCCATTAGGAGCCAGATGAAACATTAAAAAATTTTAATTTTTAATTTCTTCAAATGATATCCCACAAATTAATTTATTATCATTTTTTATCTTCAATATTAATACTACAGCTTATCACTTTCTTTAAAAAAGCAAGAAAAACTATTTTCTTCCTATGTCTTATCTATAAACAAATCTTTAAAGCATCATCATTCGTTGCTAGTCAAGGAAAACCTATTAATATCAGAAAAAAAGAATAATATACATTTTATCTTGGTAAAATAAGCTAACTTATAAGCTAATAAATAAGATATTGAAGTTTGTACTTTTTAGATAATGTCTCTATTTTTTCTCAGGAATTCCTTCATAAATATAACATATGACTTTGTAAATCCAAAGAAATTTTTCCAAGTCACTTGAGTAAAAATTCCACGTATCTAAGTCATCTTAGGTTTATTATTTGTGTTTCCCTTTTAGCTATTAAAATCTCAGCCAAGTTCATTTGCAGGTTCCGTATAATTTCTTTGTCACTACAGGTAGTCCTTGACTTACAACAGTTCGTTTAGTGACTGAAGTTAGAACAGCACTGAAAAACGTTACTTAAGACTGTTTTCCACACTTATGACCTTTATGACATCGTCATGATAAACATTTAGGCACATGGCAACTGATTCATATTTGTGATGGTTACAGTGTCCTAGGGTCATTTGATCCCGTTGCAATCTTCTTACAAGCAAAGTCAATGGGGAAGCTATTAACACAACAAGTGCAGTGATGCACTTAACAAACTGTGGCAAGAAAGGTCATAAAATGGGATAAAGTTCATTTAACAAATGTCTCACTTAGAACAGAAATTTTGGGCTCAATTGTGGTCGTAAGTGAAAGATTACCTATATTATTCTTAGGACCTGTCAATTTTAAATCCATAACCAAAACAGCCAAAACAGTTATATCCTCTTCTGTCTCTTTTAAGCTCATTTTTATTATATAAAACAGTCTAAAGGGTCAACTATAAACCAGATTTCAAAGGGTATTGTTAATATACTATGCATTTAAAGCAAGAAACATTTTGTGCCTTTGTTCTGTAGTTATTATCAGTTACTTTCCACATTTCCCTATTTATTTATTTTACTTGTGGGAATTTTGGAGTTCAGTTTTTAAATATGGTTCTCTAAAATCCCAAACGTATTGGATTAGTTTTGCATCTAGATTTAGAATAATGTCCTTAGTATTTTATTCTGTCACATGTATTTTTCTTAAATAGTTATATTAATTTATGTAAAATATAGCAAATAGTTTTTACATTTTGTTTGATTGTGCCATTTTATTGCTTTTACTATTTTGTTTCTTATTTGATTGTCAGTTTTATATTTTTCACTTATTACTGTAGGAGTTAAAAGAAGATAATCAAGTATTACTGGAAACAAAGACAATGTTGGAAGATCAGTTAGAGGGAACCCGAGCCCGTTCTGATAAATTGCATGAATTGGAAAAGGAGAATCTGCAATTAAAAGCTAAACTCCACGATATGGAGATGGTGAGCATGCAGGATGGGATAGAAAAAAGTTATTTTTTAGAATAAAACTACAGCTAGTCTTCAATTGCCAATGGTAATTGGGACTAGGAACTCCATCACTAAGCAATGGGGTCATAAGGCATACCATCATTGACCACACCAACTTATGATATCAGTTCCCATAGTTCCTGTTAGATACTCACCCCTCTAGTTGTTGCAAGGACAATAGTAGTTTCCAGTCAGGTCCTCTCTTTTCAGGCGGGAACAGAGAGAGACCTGATTGGCTGAAGCGCTGGCCAGCTTCCCTTAAAAAAGGGAGCTGCCAGACCTCTCACTCAGTGGATGCCTGTACTTGACCAAATAAAGAGCTGTTGTTATCTTAGCCTTTTGTGCCTTTCATTACCCAATCTAACAGTTCCCAAAGCTAATGGGGAATCTAAGTTAACAACTGCAGTGATTCACTTAACAATTGTGGCAAGAAAAGTTGTAAAATGGAGCAAAACTCACTTAACAAATGTCTCACTTAACAACAGAAATTTTGGGGTCCATTGTGGTCTTAAATTGAGGACTATCTGTATAAGCATTGTATGTATGCATTAGATTTAATTATGTTGTTTTTGTGCTGCCGATAACTTAATGTAGTTTCCCTAATAAAGTTGAAGATTTAAGCAGTAGGCTAAAATTTGGTTACTGAAACATATGTGATTGCCTTTTGAGAGGAAGTTTTAAAGAAAGCTTATATGAAACTATTTTTTAAGGAACGTGATATGGATCGGAAGAAAATTGAGGAACTTATGGAGGAAAATATGTCACTAGAAATGGCTCAGAAGCAAAGTATGGATGAATCACTACATTTAGGCTGGGAACTTGAACAGATAAACAGATCATCAGAAATTTCTGAAGGTAGCTAAAGTTATACTAATTTGTTGTCCAATTAGTATATGAGCAGTTTAACATTCAAATTTTTTAAAGGCTGTTTCAAATATTTCTCAATTTTCCTTCAAGGAACCCAAATACATTGCTATTTGAAAAAAGTAGTATCCAGACTGGTTTGTTCAGAGGAATACTTGCTGCCTGCTAATTTTGATTGTTATTAGCATTTTTATTTTATTTATTATTATTTTATTTGTTGTTGTTGTTATTATTATTATTATTATTATTATTATTATTAATTATTATTATTATTATTAATTATTACTTTCAATTTTTATATCTGCCCATCTTGAACAAATGCCTCTAAATAATATTTTTTCAAATGTGGAAGGCAATGGAATCGAAGAAAGTGGATACAGGCAATCTCACAGCAAATGAAATGAAGTATCCAATTGTACATTATTGATTTTGTTTAGGTTGTAAAGTTATTTTTGAAAATACTTTATGGATATTAATATTTGTCATTCAGGATAATCTTCATAGTTATATTTTTATTAATAAAAAGTTGTGATGCTTGGTCCATACTATTGAGGCTCAATTTCAGGTTGGAAAAACATTTATTAAAGTAATTATTTCGGTTTAGTATTTATATTTGTTTTTGAAAAAAGTAAACAGTAGTTGAAGCTCTGTTCTTTATACAGCTCTGTCCTTTTCCAATTATATATAAGTAATAGTTTAGATAACAATTTATTCTTTTTATCTTCCATTTTAATTCAACAGTGCCACAGAAATCACTTGGTCATGAAGTGAATGAACTAACATCAAGTAGATTATTAAAACTAGAAATGGAAAACCAAACTTTATTAAAAACAGTAGAAGAATTACAACATGCAATGGGTTCTGTAGAAGGCAATAACTCAAAACTAATGAAAATGGAAAGAGAAAATCAAAGGCTAAATAAAAAGGTATCAGTTATTTTATGATTCTGTTAGAAAGATGTTATATACAAGTGATATTCTATAAATTTAGCTTTTGTCAATATATCCAAAGAACAATGGTGTTACCATACACTTAACTGCCTGTGGGCCGTTTCTGTTTATTCTATTGTGTATAACAATATTCTAGTCAGTAGAAATCTGGTCAATTTTACTGGATGTCTTAGTGGAACAATATTTCATTTTTGTGGGGGAGGGATTTTAGTATCAATTCTTTTGTAAGTAAATAGCATTCATTAGGACTTTCAATTAATATATAATTTTGCAGAGAAAATAGAGAAGGAAGAGAACACAAGGGGAGGGGCAGGTGAATGAATGAAAGTGAAGCTAAGTAATAGTATGTGTAAATATTTGTTGTGATAGAGATTTATGAGGACTGAATACAAAGAAGGCTGCAAGGTGAAAGAAAGAAATTAAAAGTGAGATGTGGACAGTTTCTGTTGGAAGATTCCTTGAGGACCTTTTCTTAATGAAGGAATTACCTATGGCGCAAAATCTTGGATGCAATTTTTCTTTTGTTAAAATTTCATTTCTGATAGAATTTTGATATAGGAAAATATTATTTAATCTGTTCCTTCAAAAAGCTATATGCTTTCAATTCAAAATTTAAATTTAATTAATTTCCTTACAGCTGGAAGGACTGAAGAATGAATTTATTGAAGAGAAACAAAGTCATCAGAGTAGTCAGAATCTTTGCAAAGATCTCATGAAAGAGAAAGCACAGCTTGAAAAAACAATTGAAACTTTGAGAGAAAATTCAGAGAGACAGGTACATAATATACACAGATATTTCTTTTATTGAGGTTTGTGCATTTAAATAATAAGGATTATATTCTCTGGAGTTTTGATAAAATGTTCTTAATCTAACAAACTGTCATAAGTAGAAGAGAATAATTTTTGTACAACTTCTTTTCTGTATAATATCAGCAGTCAACAACATTCTATATTTTCAGAATTCAACAACAAAAACAAATATTGTCCCCTAAACTTCACAATATTGCAAAATCTTCTAAGATTGGGCAAACTCATTCTGAAATGTCATGAATAATTAGAATTCTTCCTTGAGTTTTCTTTCATGTTTTAAAAAAGTTAAATCCTTAAAATAATTTGAGAGAGCTTCGGACTGCGATTCTATATGCTAAAGTTTAAAGAAATCAGCAGATATTTCATTGGTTTTAGATTTCTATCAGCAATATTAATCATATATTTTAGAATATATTATATAAAATAAGTGAATATTGGTCTAGTTTTCCTACTGTGGTTTTTATATGAATAGTTTTAATTTCTTTTTATTATTTATATGTCTTTGTGTTTAAACCATATGCATTAATGATTAGCCTTTCAGTGAGCCGGCAACCCTTCTCTTTGATATCAGATTAACTAGAATACATGTATATTCCTTGAAGAAACAGATGATTCAATTTGTTCTAAAGTGGGAGGCAGTCTATCCAGAAAATTTGCTCACTATCCGTAAAGTGTGTGACTGTTGGGTTTTTATTCAAACAGAAAAGTTCAAGCCTTTTTCCTTGACTAATTCAAGAAATATTTTGAGTTGATGATATTTTTATCCAGATATTTTCTTTTTTTTCTTTTTCGTTAAAGTGTAAAGAGTTAAAGACTAAGCCAAACTCTTACAATCTTTGATCAAAAAAGTCCTCCTTCCAATGTTTTAGCTCTCTGACACTCATTCTTTATGAAAGGAAACCTTCCTGTTGATGAAACTGATAAAATGCTTAAGGAAGAACTCCACTAGTTTCTTGAAATGCCTGCCCTCTACAGATTTGAAAATGAGATGTTTGAATTGAAATAGGTATAGGGTGATAAAATAATATATCTGCCTTACTACAGGTCAAAACTTAGTTTTATAATTTAGACTGTAAAATGCATCCTTTCAAATCTTAACTCTTAGAATTCTTATATTATCTAAATACAAAATACCCATAGCTGATTTAAACTTGTATTTTTCATTTCAATGAATTAGATTAAAATCCTGGAACAGGAAATTGAACACTTGAATCAAACTGTAACTTCACTTCGACAGCGTTCACAAATCAGTGCTGAAGCAAGAGTAAAAGATATTGAGAAGGAAAATAAAATTCTCCATGAATCTATCAAGGAGACAAGCAGCAAACTGAGTAAAATAGAATTTGAAAAGAAGCAAATGAAAAAAGAGTTAGAACATCATAAAGAAAGGGGAGAAAGAGTGGATGAGCTGGAGAAAGAAGTTCATCATCTTGAAAAAGAAAATGAACTATTACAGAAAAGAATTACTAACTTAAAAATTACATGTGAAAAAATTGATTCTTTAGAACAAGAGAATTCCAGTCTAGATGTTGAAAACAGAAAGCTAAAAAAGACTTTAGACAGCCTGAAAAATCTCAGCTTTCAATTAGAGTCCTTAGAGAAAGAGAATGCACAACTTGATGAAGAAAACTTAGAACTCAGAAGATCTGTTGAATCTTTGAAGAGTACCAACATGAAGATGGCTCAATTAGAACTAGAAAATAAAGAACTAGAAAGTGAGAAAGGCCAGCTACAGAAGAGCCTGGATCTTATGAAAACATCCTTTAAAAAGACAGAACGTTTAGAAGTGAGTTATCAAGGCTTGGATACAGAAAATCAAAGGTTGCAGAAAACACTAGAAAACAATAACAAAAAGATTCAACATCTAGAAAGTGAATTACAAGAACTAGAGTCAGAAAATCAAACCCTGCAAAAAAATCTTGAGGAACTCAAAATCTCCAGTAAACGTTTAGAAAAATTAGAAAAAGAGAACAAACTTTTGGAGCAAGAGACAACCCAGCTAGAAAAAGATAAGAAACAGCTGGAGAAAGAGAATAAAAGACTCCGGCAGCAAGCAGATATTATGGATAGCACACTAGAAGAAAATAATGTGAAAATAGGTCACCTGGAAAAAGAGAACAAATCACTCTTTAAAGAAATTGGTTTATGTAAAGAAGCATCTATTCGTCTAAAAGAAGTGGAAAAGGAAAATAAAGAGCTCGTAAAAAGAGCTACTATTGACAAAAAAACACTTGTCACATTACGTGAGGTAATTTCATTATTGCATGATATGCTCTCATAAACAGGAATGTAGCTATAATGTTATATATCAATGTTATTTCCACAATAATTTACTAATCAGAAATTCTTTGTATTTTAATTTATTTAGACTGAATGTTAAAAGCTCTTTATAAACTCGGATTCAGAAATATTGTGCAGATGTTTTAAGACACTAAGTTTGTACTATTTTATGGGCTTCCATATAATATGTAAATCAGAATAATTTTATTTATTTTTTCTTTAGTTAGATCTGTCAATTCTCCGAGTACTTGCACTTTGGTTCTTTCCACACCATAGCTTCTTATTGCTATTGGGCATTTCTTGAAAGGATTTTTTTAATGGAATAAATTGATACTTAACTACATTTCTTTCATATAGCAATCACTTTTTCCAAGGCTCTTTTTGACATATATAAGTTGTCTCCCTTCAAAATTAAGTAATAGCTTCTTCCTTGCTTTTTTAGGTTAGGTCTTATTGCTTCCTAACATTGTGCACTTAGTTAATTGACAAAGAGGATATGCAACTTTGCTTTATCCTGAAGTCACAGCTATTTTGCTATAAAACAACAGTAGGAACAGTGAAAATTATACTGTAATCTATTCTGATCGACATTACAAAAAAGCTACTTAATTGTGAGACCAATCAATCAAACATCATCCTGCTGTGCTTAATAAAAAGAAATAATGGAGTCAGGTTTTTTTAAACAACATATTGAATTAAACACAGTGGTATTAGAAAACCATACTGGTAATTTCTTTGCCCATAGTGAACAGGCTTGTTGTTGTTGTTCAGTTGCTAAGTTGAACCAGACTCTTTACGACCCTATAAACCATAACATGCCACACACACACCATTGTCACCCAATGTTTGCCAAATTCATATTCATTGCTTCAATGACACTATCTAATCATCTCATCCTCTGCTATCCCCTTCTCCTTTTGCCTACAATCTTTCCCAACATCAGGGTCTTTTCCAATAAGCCCTTGCTTCTCCTTAGGTGGCCAAAATATTTGAATTTCAGCTTCAGTAACTGTCCTTCCAAAGTGAAGAGGGTAGTACTGCAATATCCTTAACTCCATTTGAAATAAGTTATTTTTTAAAGTTAGTTCTATCTAACATAAGCTGATTTCACTTGGAATTCTCCATGTATAAAGAAGTTTGGATTATTTTGAAAACATGAACTAGGTTTTTATTTTAAAGGAACATATAGGAATACAGTACAAGGAAAACTAGAAAACAACTCTTTAGCATAGGCATAGTTTAGATTAGCAGTCCTTAACCTTTGTGGCTTGGCAGCCCAGCTGGGGGGAGGAGAGGGGAACTGGGCCGCATGAGCGCGGGCTGGCATGCATACACACATGCAGCTCAACTTGCATAAGCAACTGGTTCGTGTGTATGCGCATAAGTGCTTGCTGGCAGGCTGCTCACACAATTTGAGCTCCACATGTGCACTCTGACCAGCTACGTGTGTGGCCCAATTCCAAATAGGCAGTGGCCCAGGGATTGGGGACTATCGATCTACTAGATCTTAATGTAGTACTGTAATGGGGGGGGGGGGGGGAGAGAATTGAAAGTGGTTTGAAAGACAGTTATCTCTTTTCTGTATCCATCTTTTGTTTACACTAAACAAATTTGACAGATTTTGTACATTTGTAAAACAAATGTGAGTTGTATAGGAACCTTTCTAGGAATCACTTTCTAAAAATCTGTGTCTCTTTTGTTATATATTGTAACAAACATTAGTTCAATCCATTATTTTGTTTTAAGGATTTGGTGAATGAAAAACTGAAGACACAGCAGATGAATAATGACTTAGAAAAACTTACACATGAACTTGAAAAGATAGGTTTAAACAAGGAACGTCTCTTACATGATGAGCAGAGTACTGATGACAGGTATGAGTATGTAAAAGACATTCTGGATTAGATTGATGGAAACTCTTCATGATATTTCTACCATGTTGTTTTTTTAAGGATCTATTGCTCACATATCTTGCTGAAAAAATAGGCACTTCTTTCAGTCACCTAATCAGATTTTTATTATAAGAAATGCTGTACATTAATAAAGAAATAAAGTTTCTCTGTGGTGTTTGTGCAAGGGTAACGAAAAATGTATCACATTTTTAAAAATGGTGATGGTTTTAGATATTTAGATTCTGGAGTGTAGTAATAAGAAAACTGTTTTCAGTTCAGTTTCAGGCAAAAGAAGCACGGTTCTGAAATTAATTTGATTATCCTTAGCTTGCTATATCTGCAAATGTAATATTTGTATGGTATATCCTTTGCTTAGAGGATATACCTGTGAAAATGGGGGAAAGGTGGTTAAGAAAGGCAGAATTTCAGCTTCTGACTACCGTATTTTTTGGAGTGTAAGAAAACGGGCTGGTTTTTGCTCAATTTTGTTGTCGTCCCCCAGCCCCCAGGAGCACACTATAAGCCACCTGAAGGCTATTCATGCCCTTTCTTTGAAAACAAAACAAAACATGGGGCCGTTTTCACAAAGTGAAAGATTGCAAAAACTTTTTTTTTAAAAAAATTGCCTATTCAAAATCTTGGTGCGTCTTATATTCAGAAAAATACTGTAGTTCTTCTGTCAATTGAGAGTAATAATTGGTCCTGCAGTCGGTTATTAGCAGCAATTAACATATAGTATATATGTTTAATATATTTTATCTCTAAGTTAAATGGCTTTATATTTTATATCTTGAACAAGTTTTCAATATGCAGCTTTAAGGAAAATACCAGTGGTTTACCAATTTTAAAATAAATCTTCTGTTATTTGATAAGTGTAATTACAGTGTATTGTTTAGAAGAATAGAAGTTCAATTTACTAACATTGAAATAGTTTTATGGTAGTTAAGACATTAGTGCCATGGTTGCATTTTTTACAATGTAACAACTTTTTAAATTCTGGTATATACACCAACAAATATACAGTAAGTATTCTATTATTTATGTACAGCAATGCTCTCTCTAAAACCATGAGTCACAGTTTACAACTGTCAGATGCAAAACAATAAAACAAATAAAATGTTAGACATCATAAAACAATTGTTGCCTTTAAAACAAACAAAATACAGTAATCAAACTGTAATACAAAATATAGTACAAAAAAAAGGCCAACAATATTAAAACCAGAGCAGATTAAAAGCTGTTTCAATTTATTTTACTACCGGTGTTCTCATGCAACACTTCTGCGCATGTGCAGAAGTGTCTGGGCGGGTGGGTGGAGCCTCGCACTGCTGCTACTCCCGATTTGCCTGATCTGGGGCAAACTGGCAGAAACCCATCTCTGCTGTGAAATATGAAATATGAAAATAGGTATTCATATTTCTTTAACACTGGGACTGTGACTAAAAAATTCTTACTAGGTTCAGGTCTAGCTTTGAACATATGCACACTCTTGACATGTGGGAACAGTGATTTTTGTCCATACAGATAAATGTTCCAAAACTGTCAGTTTCGCATTTTCAAATTCACTAAGTTGACATAAAGGTTATGAATTATTAAAAGTGAATTACTGATAATGAGAACTTCATTAAAATTGTTTCATTAAACAGTAAGTACAAACTTTTGGAGTCAAGGTTAGAGTCCACACTGAAGAAATCACTTGAAATAAAAGAAGAAAAAATTGCTGCTTTGGAAGCTCGATTAGAAGAATCAACAAATCTCAATCGACAGCTGCGCCAAGAGCTTAAAATAGTAAGTTAAGACGTGTTCCCATCTGTCTTGTGATACAATAACACCAACTTATTTTTAAATTCATAAAAAGTTTACACTTATTAAACTGCAAATCCATAAATTTAAAATGTCTACTATTTACAAACACTGCTAATTTGAAAGCAAAAGAGTTGTTAAAATAGAGTTTTCACAACCTGTACTTTTTCCACTGTTAAACTTTTCATTTTTTTCAGAATAGGAAAGAGGGGAAATAGCTGTTAAGTCTTAGCTTACTAGAATATCTTTCACTATACTCTTTCTGCCTCTCTTGCAAGGGTTTCACTCTACTTGATTGACTCTGCCAATTACTCTAAAAATAATGGGTAGTATTAATTTTTGCATCATACCATTTCTAATACTATATATAATATATAGTGTTATACTATATATAATATATAGTATACTAATATTAATTCTTGAATTTTATAGATCATTTAAAATATAGTTTAAAAGTTATTGAGTCATATAAGAATATTTAGGTGTATAGTTCTTTTGTGTGCTTGAAAGCCAAATTCTGTATCTTTGTTCAGTAGAGCTTATTCCAAATAGTGGGTATAGGATTGTAGTCTGAACATGCATTGATCTGTATGGTACTTGATGAATCATAAATGAAATAATAGAATAATTAACAATGCAATCATTAGAAAAAATCATGATATGGGCTAAATAAATACTAAATATTTGCATGCAGTATTTTCTGCAACAATAAGTAGTGTCAAGAAGTGTTAAATCTTATTCTCAACATTTCTATAATAATGTGACAGATCTTGATATCAGGTTGTTATTTGTATTTTTATCCTGTTTATTTTTGCAGTTCACAGCAAAGAGGCTGTTATAGAAATAAAGACAATTAATAATTGTCATGCTGCCTTAATAGTGATCAGATTATTGGACTAGAATTGGGGAGACCTAGGTTCAAATCTCCATTCAATCAGTTTACCCTGATTTACAACCTAACCTTTAACTGGTTTTTATGAAGTTAAAATATATATACTTTTTGAGGCAAAATAGAGTAGAAATGTAGAATTCTTATATTAAAATTTGAACTAATTTATCTTTAGGTGAAAAAGAATTATGAAGCCCTCAAGCAAAGACAAGAGGAGGAGAAAATGGTACAGAGTTATTCTTCAAAACTTGATGAAGAAAGTCATCCTGTCACTAAATGGGAAAGAGATAATCAGGAAACTACTAGAGAACTTTTGAAGGTTAAAGATAGATTAATTGAAGTTGAAAGAAATGTAAGTATATCATTTGCTTTACTAGAAACTGTTAAACATTTCATGGTTTTTGTGAATCTTACACAGGTGATATGTTTGTACAGACTACATGTTAGAATTTTCTAGAGCTGTGTGGACTTTGTTTAATTTGTTTTTAGTTAGATGCAGGCATGTAGTTTGCATGTCCAAGCATGGTTCCCTCCTGTTCTTCCACTTTCCTTTTGACTACTGCATAAGCAGTATGTGTTCCTCTGAATTTTTTCTTCCAAATTCACCAGTCTTTCCTCTATGTTACAGCCTTTCACATTTCTCAAACATTCTTTAAAAGAGTCCATCAATCATTTTCTTAGGAGAACCCAAGCAAAACACTTCCCCATGGAAGTATGTAGTATTTAATTAATTTAATTAATTTAAATTTAATTAATTTAAAGAAACATAGTACTCTATAAACAAAGTCCATCAAAATATCTCTGATAACTTTCTCCATTAAAAAAATCCCAACTCTTAATTTTGCTTTATGCTGCAAATTATTATTTTTTATTCTTGTAGTTTTCTTCTCCCTCCCCCCTGTTAGTTGCACCACTGGCCATACAAATGTTGACGGGGTGGTTCAATAAAAGTGGTGGTTCAAAGATCTCTTAATAGCCTTTAAATAATTATAGTCAAAGTGCATTAGAAAGTGGGATTTGGTCAAACTCAGTGTCAATTAAAGGCTCCACTGAGGTTTCAAGCTTGATGTTCCTTTCCTAATCTCTCAGCATTACTCATGAGGTTCCTTGCAGAGTTGGTCTCGGTCCTGCAGGCCTCCTAGTGAGAAGTAGCCTTACGGAACATACAGTCCCTTCATCTGTTCTAATCCAGAGAAGCTCTGCTGGCCAGAAAAAAAAGACTGCAGAACTGTTGCCAAGGCTGGAACAGGCTGGTTGCAGTTCCACCTTTGTCAACATTTCTGCACTTTTTTTTTCTTCTAGAATAACAGAGTCGGAAGGGACCTTAGAGGTCTTCTAGTTTAAAACCCTGCTCAAGCAGGAGACCCTACACCATTTCAGGCAAATGGTTGTCCAATCTCTTCTTAAAAACCTCCAGTGTTGGACCACTCACAAACTTCTGGAAGAAAGTCATTTCTCTGATTAATTGTTCTAATTATCAAGAAATTTCTCCTTAGTTCTAAGGTTGGTTCTGTCCTTGATTAGTTTCTATCCATTCAATTGTGTCTGATTTTCAGAGACTCCCCAGACCAGTCCCTGTAGTTTTGTGGCAAAGTTTTTTCAGAAGTGGTTTGCCATTCCCTTCCTTCCTAAGGTTAAGAGAAAGTGAATTGCTCAAGGTCAGCCCAACTGGTTTTGTGTCTAAGTTGGGACTACAACTCATGATTTCCCAGTTTCTACCCTTATTCCTTAATCACTGGCTCTCAATCATATATTGTGTTGTTCAAATATGCCTCTATAGTTATAGATTGAAATGTGGGATTTTAGTGTAAATATTATCTGTTTTTAAGTTACGCTTATATTTTGTGATTTTAACTTACTGTTTTTGAAAGTTCACACATTTTGGAATGTTTGATACAAAATTTTAAAAGTTTAGATTTTTGTTTTGTTTTGTTTTACTGAAAAGGTACATGCATTTAATATGGTTGTTTTTTTCATTCCTAAAGAATGCAACTCTGCAGGCAGAGAAGCAAGCCCTGAAAACACAGCTAAAGCAACTTGAGACACAGAATAATAATTTGCAAGCTCAGATAACAGCACTTCAAAGACAGACTGTTTCCTTACAGGAGCAAAATACAACCTTGCAAACCCAAAATGCAAAACTTCAGGTTCTGTTTTCATCTATAAATATTTTCTCCATTCACAATGTACACAATGTTGTAATTCTTCTAACAGAGTAATTGGGGAAAATGAGCTTGTGGGGTTGAGAACAGAGGAGTCCAATTGCTATATTTGTTGACTTTGGCTTCCCTTCTCCTCTATAAATCATTTCTGTAATGCAAACAAGGTGCAAAATTGTTCTGTTGTCAAAATTCAATCTTCTCAAATTTGGATCCATGCTAGCTGGATCTAGTAAGATTGATAGGTCAAAATAGCTGAAAGAAGATGGCAAAGAAAACATTTTTTCATACATTAAAAGAAGTCCGTTATGCATTAGCTAATTACAAGTTTTTTCATTATAGGTGGAGAATTCAGCAATTAATTCCCAAAGTACATCACTTATGAACCAGAATGCACAGCTACTGATTCAACAATCAACCTTAGAAAATGAAAATGAATCCATAATAAAGGAACGGGAAGACCTGAGATCATTTTATGATTCTCTAATCAAAGATCATGAAAAATTGGAACAACTTCATGAGCGGCAAGCAGTTGAATATGAATCTCTCATTTCTAAGCATGGAAACCTTAAATCTGTACATAAGAATCTTGAAGTAGAACATAAGGATTTAGAAGACAGGTAATTCACATTGTGCTAAATCTAGCTAAATTAGGAAAGCCATAGAATTGTTTACATTGATTTAGGAAATAAAACAGTTTAATAAAAAAGAACATACTTTCTTAATTATTTTTATAATTTTATATGTGAGAATAGTTCTTATAATTTTATATTCACTTGACAGATATAGTCAATTACTTCAGCAAAAAGTACAATTAGAGGAATTGGAAAAAGGCCTCAAGGTGGAGCAAGAAAAGATGCTTCAACAAAACAAGAAACATGAAATGGTAGCAGTGGAATACAAAAAACTTGGTGAAGAAAATGACAGGTGAGAAAGCAATACTAATGAATTACAGATAGTCCTTGACTTATAACTGCATTTGGGACCAGATTTTTAGTTGTAAGTGATTACAATCATAAGCTGAGATGGGCCTAATTTACAACCTTTTATGTGGCAATTGTTAAGGCAATCACTATGGTCATTAAGTGAACTCCGCTGTCATAAGGGCAAGCCCATTATTCTGAATGAACATTTCTTGCCAGAAACTGGCAAAAATGCCAGAAATCAGGGGGGGGGGGGGAGTTGCAAATCACAGTCATATGATCATAGGACATTGTAAACAGTCATAGATGTGAGCCATTTACAAGGTACCTGAAATGTGATCACATGACAGTCACAAATGCTTTACAAGTTACTCCAGGTCCCCTGTAATTCCAAACAACTCTTAAGCAACTGGTTAACCAGTAAGGTAGTCACCTTAGACTCTGTGTTTATATTGTATTATAGAGATTGAAATTGACCTTGATCATAACTGAAATACAGTGAAGTCTTTCAGTTGATGTAATTGCTTCCATTGTTAAAACCACTAGAAACATAACTTTCTCTTGCTTTGAAATCAAGTTTATATGTCAAAAACTGTTTTTAAAATCAGTGAAGAAGATTTTGAGGAATAAAGGGGAATCGGAGAGGAGAAAAAACAGGACATTTCCATTAGTGCAGTATTGGATTTTACTTAGCACAGTGCAAAAGCATTGTTAAAACCTGAGTTATTTCAAGAACATTGCAATCCATCTCTAATATATATTCATAGAAATTAATCTTAGATATGAGGAAAATATTGTATATATAGAAAAAGGTTATAGCATTAGTAATCATGCTTGCTTCCTGTTGTTGAGAGCAATACTACATGTATACCAGTGGTAGGATTCAAAAAGTTTTACTACCGGTTCTGTGGGCATGGCTTGGTGGGCATGGTGTTGCTTGGTGGGCATGACAGGGGATGGATACTGTAAAATCTCCATTCCCTCGCCACTCTACGGGAAGGATACTGCAAAATCCCCATTCCCTCCCCACTCTACGGGAAGGATACTGCAAAATCCCCATTCCCTCCCGATCAGCTGGGACTCAGGAGGCAGAGAATAGATGGGGCAGGGCCAGTCAGAGGTGGTACTTATCAGTTCTCCGAACTATTCAAACTTTCCGCTACCGATTCTCCAGGACTGGTCAGAGCCTGTTGAATACCACCTTTGATGCAAATCTCTTAGGAATGTTTTATGGGGAAAATAGGAGGAAGTAATATTAGGTATACTTGCTGCTTTGAATTATTTATAAAAATAATAAACTTAAGATATATATATATAAACAGCAATGTTTACAGACTCTTTGTGAAAGTAAATTTTATTGTAATATTATTTCATTTTTACCATTATTAATTACAGATTAAATCATACATATATACAACTTTTGAAAGAGAATGAAGTTCTTCAGGTTGATCACAAGAATTTAAAAACTTTACTAAACAGTTCTAAATTAGAGCAAACACGACTGGAGGCTGAATTTTCTAAACTTAAAGAACAATATCAACAACTGGATATTATTCACACAAAATTAAATAATCAGTGTGAGGTAAGAAGTTTATTTTATCCTTATAATACTTTATTATAGTGAAATTAAATATATGGTATATTTATATGGATTTATGAGTAAATTAGAATTACAACATTCATAATTTAACATTTTTAAATATGGTCTCTATGTTTCTTGGCTTTAATTTATTCTGTTTTAGGATTTTATGAGGACATTTATGGGAGGACATAGTTTGAAACTTCATTAGGGACTGAATTTAGACTTTGATTCTGTAGGTAAAAGAATATTTTCGGTGGCTGTTTTTTATTATCTTATCTGATCTTTGCTCTGAAGGCTTGAGAGCAAGTTAGATTAGAATATGTTAGATTGTTAATAGTGTGTGAAGAAGCACTCAGTAAATAATTAAAATTAAGGCTAAAAAAATAAAAGTAAAAGTTTGAATCCACAACTGTTGAAACAAGAACAGAGGAGAAGTGGGGAGTGTTAAACAGGGATTACTGGAAGAGATCATGGGTGGCTGCTTGGTGCAAGCAGCTCATGGTGCTCAGGAAACAATTCTCTTTGAGAGAAAGATAGTTCTACAAAAATATAGGGAGAGGAAGATATATAGGTGAAGGGCTCAGAGATGTAATAGCAATCTCATTCACAGGATAACAGCTCCTTGGCTTTTTCAGAGAACAAGGGTCCTGTGGAAGGAAGACATCAGTCTAAGAAAGAGAGAAGCTCTCTCTTAGAAGAAACACAAAGTCCGAACAGGTTTCCTCTTTCATTGACAATTCTCCTAGGGTCATGTGGTTTCTGGTGGCAGATGATTTGATCATTAGGAATTTAGATGACTGTGTCTGGTGGTGGTAACTACCTGGTATCTGCTGCTGACTGCATAGTGATTTGACTGCCTGTATGAAGGTTGCAGGTATTATGCACTGTCTAGATAGACTGCTAGATTTGCTGGAGAGGAGGCAGTTATTGTGGACACTAATGGCATTCTTATAATATAGATGGGAGGTCCTGGTAACTAAATTCAGATAGCCAAGGTGAAAGCCAGAACCACCAGAGTAGCTTTCTCCCAAAATGCTACCTCTTCCATGCACAGGACCAATTAGACAGGTAGAATTGGAATTCTCAATGTACAGATGAGATGTTGCTTCAGGAGGAGGATTTCCTCTTTATTAGGTATTGGAGAATGTTTTGGGGAAAAGCCAGATCTATATAGGATAGGCTCCATTTGAACAAATGGGGCCAAAATGGCAGAAGAGGTGTTAAATAAATCTCTTAGGGAAGGCGATGAAAAGAATTATGTCTGCCCTAAAGAGGAAATAACATAAATAGGAGAGAATAAAAAGGAGAAAACATCCTTTTCCCAGTTTTCCTTGGTCCTTTATTAAACAGATCTCTGTTGATTACTATATGGATGTAATTAAATACAAATGAAGATCTCATTTGTCAATTTATTCAATTTACAATCTATTCTTTCTAGGACAACAGAATGTGTTAGCATTATTGGATTCTTCTGTTATCCCTAACAATAAGAAATCTTCATGACAAATAATCATTGTTTCATTCTGAATGTAATGATGCCCTGAAATATTCCCAAAAGAAATTTGCCATATACCATTCCCACTGACTGTAATTTTAGATATATTCACTGATAGCCAAAAAAATAAAAAAAGATAACAGAACCAGTAGAGTGTTTTTGGTTAAAAGAAAAGCAACTGAAGATAATGTATTTTCTAAGGCAAGCTTTTGTTATTTCATTAGTTGTCTTAGTTAACTGCACTGTATAAATAAAATTGGCTCAATATTGGCACTAAATGTTGTGTTTGGACATTTTAACAGTTGCTTAGCCAACTAAAGGGGAACTTGGAAGAAGAAAACAGACATCTACTGGACCAAATACAGACTTTAATGCTACAAAACAGAACACTTTTGGAACAGAATATGGAAAGCAAAGATCTCTTCCATGTTGAGCAAAGGCAATATATGTGGGTATCAATACAGGAAAGCCAGCTACAAAATCATAATTGCTGTTGAACTGTCAAATAAAAATAATGAAAATGTTATTGGGACATTTTGTTAAGAACTAATGAAAAATGTCTAACTAACACCCAATCAGATTTTAGTCACGTTTACTATGAAAGCATATTCAGTGTTGAATTAATTTGAATGAGTCTTACTCAGATTCTGTGTAAGCAATTCAAGAAATTGACAGATTTCTTATGACCTGTTTCTTCCCCTGATGTTTGTATTATTATAATGAATAATAAGATTCTTTAAAATACATCTTTTGAATTGAATTGACTAAAGATATAAAAGATATTCCAGTAATAATAAAATACTTCTGGATTAGAGAGAATTTTCATGCCAACCCCTTTCATTATTAGCATGATTTCATCTATCATCCATGACTGCATGTCTTTTTCTGCAAAAGGAATTGTACTCGAAGGTGTCGTCTTAGTCAAACTAAGATACGCCCTTTGATACCGAAGAGAGAAATACACAAACTAAAACTAAAACCACGGGGTAAAAGTAGGAATTATGAGATACACATGTATTTACTTTGAAAAAGAATAATCCCAATTTACAATACTTTTTCAAAGGGAATAGTCAATGTAAAACATGGTAATATCAATTTTTGAACAATATATGTTTTAAAAATTACATTTCAAAAAGTGATTTAATTTTGGGGGCTGAGTTACTGCTTTGTTAAAACACAGACATAAACTCTTATACACACAGTTGTAAAGGGGAATCCATGTTCTATACTGGGGATATTTTCACAAAACATATTATGGATTCATTATTTTTATTTTTAGATTTTTTTAATCATGTCTTTATTATTTTTATAAATAACTCAGTGACAAATCTAACATATATTCTTTTCCTATTTTCCACACCACAACAACCCTGTGAAGTAAGTTGGACTGTGAGAGAATGACTGGCCAAAAGTCACTCTTTCATGTCTAAAATTGGACTAGATTTCACAGGTTTTTTTTATTTCTAGCCTGGTGCTATTTATCTGCCTGTCGGTCTATCACAGTTCTACCCCACCCACCTCAATAAGTGATTTTGGGTGATTTACAGTAAAAACATAAAATACAATATAAAGGCCCCTGACTACAATTCCCTTTTGCAGAAATATATTTCTATAATGCAAAATCTACATGGAAGTAATCGGGATCAACTGTGTAAAAAACAATTTCACGTGTATTTATAAAGTGAGATCTGTAATGAAAAAGTACTAAGATATTTAGATACAAAATTAAAAGAGAAAGCAATTTTGTAGAAATATATCCTTCTGAAATGTATTCTTTTGTAGTGACAAGTTGAATGAATTGAGAAGACAAAAAGAAAAATTAGAAGAAAAGATTATGGATCAGTATAAATTCTATGAACCATCTCCCCCTAGAAGGTAATGTGACCACTAAGTTAATGGACATCATTTTCATTCTGATGAGAATTGTTTAAGTTGTATTCTCAGTGAAAAGTTATATTTATTTTTGAAGGTTAATGAATTCTAAATTTAGCATTCTTCTTCATCAGTCAATCAATTTATTTTGGTTATTTATCATTCAAAAAAGATAAACTCTGAGACAGCAAATAAAAATTGTAATAAAAATAAAGAGTTACAACGATGTGGTTAAAGTACAATGTATGTCAAGTACAATATAAAATTATAAAATGCCTCATTCAGAATCAGAAATAAAATCACATTGATTGAACAATTATTAAAGTAGCTAAAAATATTGGGAGTTACTATCTGTAACCGTAAACTTTGTAATAAAGGCAATATAACAAAACATGGTTTAATACTTCTGTAGCTCCCGCACCATGAAGGCAAAAGCCTTTATTCAAGTGGAATACCTTGAAATTTCTCTTCAAGAATAGTCCTTGGAAGGGGTTAATGTTGTCAAAGTTAGGATTTTTCTGAATTTGGAGACATCATTTGGCTTAAATACATTCCCAACTTCAAAAAAAGGGAAGTTACTGCTCAAGAACATCCAAAATATTGTTAAATAGGTCAGACAGAGTTAATTGGCTTTCCAAAACCATAGCACACTACTTAAGGCAGTGATGGTGAACCTTTTAGGCACCAAGTGCCCAAACTGTGCGTGCGTGGCCAAACTGCAAGGCACATGCAGGCACATATGAGAGCATGCATGCACATGAACAAACATGCTGCAAACGTGCAGCAGAGACCCAAAGACCAGATGGCCAGCGGGAGGCAGGGCATCCCAACAACGGCACCTCTGCCGGAGGTGACATCTTTTTCTTTTGTGAGCTTCTGTTTCATCGTTTGCAGGGAAACAGAAGTTCACAAAAGAAATGCCACTGAGCTGGGGCGACAGTACTCGTGCCCACAGAGAAGGCTCTGCGTGCCATGTGTGCCACAGGTTCTCCATCACGGACTTAGGGCCTATGTTCATGTCCCAATTTCAGACATGATGTCAGAATGTCAGAATTTCATCAGATGAAGAGCATTTCAGTTTCAGTTGACTGGTTTCTGTTTAGATTGTATAAACCTTTAATATTCTTTTTCTTTTTCAAAAGGAGAGGCAACTGGATTACTCTGAAAATGAGGAAATTGATAAAATCAAAGAAAGATGTCAACCGAGAACGCCTCAAATCTCTGACTCTGACACCAACCCGCTCAGAATCTAGTGAAGGATTTCTTCAGTTGCCACATCAAGATAGTCAAGATAGTTCCTCTGTGGGCTCAAATTCACTTGAAGATGGCCAGACAGTGGGAACTAAAAAAAGTAGCAGTGAGTAATTTTTTTAAATTTAAATAGCGAGTACTATCTGCTGTAATGTTTCCAGTTCAAAATGTAGTGGGGGGAGGAAACTAGATTTAAAGTATTTTAATATTCTTATTATGTAGTTGATAGTGGAGAAGCAACCACTACAGCAGAGTATACTCCTAAATGTTTTTCAGGGGTTCGCTATTTAAAATGAAATTAACGAGTTGGCTAATGAAATTTGTACCTCCTTTACCCGAATTCTTTTTTTTAATATTGTTTTTCTCATTCACTCATGACATTTTTATCATGTGATTTTCCTGCAAAATGCTTCCTTGTGAACTTTTATAAGTTAAAGTTGATCCTATTTGTCTGCATGTCCATTACCTACCTGCCATCTGAAGTTAATAAAGTACAGCCCTGCACCCAACATTGCATGGAAGAGACAATGTTTTGGTTCACATATATTATATGCAAAGCTCAGCTGCATATTGATGAGGGATTTCTTTTTATAAAAATTATATATACCTATTATGTGTATATACCTATTACACATATATACCATCTTTCATTCAGGAGCTCATGGCAATGTATATAATGATTCTATCTCTTGTTTTTTCATACTGAGAGGTAGTTGAACTGAGAAAGAGTAACTGGTCCAAAGATTTCCAGGGCCTTGGGTGCACTACAATTTGGCTCCCCCAATTTCTAGTCCAGTATGTTAACCTTTCTACCTTTCAAGTTAAGAATAGTCACAATCTGTGCTTATTATGTAAACTTAGGGAAACAAACAATTGGCATTCATTTTGCTTGTAGATTTTTAATTGTGCTCTGCCATCAAAACAACAATATGCTCAGTAGCAACACTGGCTGATTTTGATTGATCTTAGAAGTTAAGTTATATTGGTAGCAAATGGGATCTGTTTAGCACACAAACCCCAAAGGAAGAAAATTCAGACTTACCAATGTTAAGACCTTTAAATAGTAAACTCAGTGGGATGTATAAAATTGGAGAATGAGACACATTGCTTAAGTATTGTTTATTTTCACAACCCAGTCTATGACCATTACACTTTGATGGCCATTGTTCACAATTCTCAAGCTATTTGAATTGTACCAAAACAGTTCAATTATTGCATTGTTGGAATGTATGAGTTTTTAATAACTCTTTGTTGATTTAATTCACAAAAGCAGTTTTTTCATTAATAAAGTAAGAAAAATACTATATATATATATATATATATATATATATATATATATATATATATATATATATATATATGACTAATAGCTTGAAGTTTTTACCTACTGCCAAAAGTTGTAAATGTAGTGCCTCTACCTTTTAATTTTTATATTTCTATACAAACATTTTAAGTAATGTTTTGTTTTTAAATGAACAGAAAATGTTCTTAGGTTTTATAGTTTTATATTAATGACAATTTGGGATCATTTTAGGTATTTCAGATAACAAATACCGAAGCTTCTCTTCACTCTATGTGCATCTCAGCAAAACTGAAATAATACTTGACCTTATAATAGGTTCATAATAGTTAGCTTGTGATTTATTGTTACATTCTGACCTGCATTTTTATGTACTGCTTGATTGAGTGTACTCTCTTATGAGGTACAGTATATTTATAATACAGATTTGAGTGACTTTTTTCACTTTTTACCTCTCCTTGATATAATTTGTAGAATGGATGAGATAGGCTCCTTATCAGCTTCACCATTACAGATTATCAGTTTTTACTGCTGTATAGCAGCTGAATTGTGAGTTCCAGTTCCTAGAATCAATACAAATTCCATCTTGTCTGCCCTGAATCACACTTTGTTTTCTCCCATTCCGTTTCATATACCTTGGAGAACTGCAATCCAAACTTGCAATCCAAACAAGTTGGCTGAATGTTATCAGCATGTTTATGGCATCTAGTTCCAAACTATAGATCTTTCTTCTCAGTGCTTCATATTAAATAAGATGGTGAGAAGATAGAACTTTGTGGTACCATAAAGGATAATTTCAAAAGGGTCAAGCAAAATCTCATAGTATCACTTTCTGATAGGATCTAGGAAAACAGGAATGGAACCACTACTAAATTGTATGTCCAATTTTAGCTCTCCCTTACATATTTCAACAAGATGCTGTACTTAATGCTATCAAAAGCTGACAAGATATACAGAACTATAAACAAGGTAGCTTTTCCCACCTATTTCCCAAAACTGAATTCACCAGAATAATCAAGATGGTCTGCTTGTCATATCCAAGTATAAATCCAGACTGAAAAAGGATCAAAATAATAATTCAAAGGGCAGCAACATCACTTTCTTCATCAAATTGGCTAAACCATTGACTGATACTGACATGCATGTGTCTTACATGATGTGTACGCCTACAAACACATATTCAGAATTGAAGTGTTAGAATGGAGTTCTAGATGAAAATAATAACTAGAAGTATTCAGTCCTTGTTTTCTTTAGATGAGAGAGAGACAGTTAGAGTTGGAATTGGTAAACGGGAAAGATTCGTAGTTAACTCCTGGCAATTTTTTCTACTCTTTACTCAAGCAAAATTCTGAAAAATGCAGTACATATGAAAATAGAAAAAGCACGTCATAACTAAAGATTAAATTTTCTAAGATTGTGGTTATCATATATAATTTCTTAGAAGATAATGTTATTGAACATCAGTTTGGTTTTTGTCATTTTTCTGAGATTAATAATTTACATATATGCTTTGTGTTTGGACTGGAATAAACCCATACTGAAAAAAAATATTTTCTAGTTACCAAGTCCTCTTGCATAGGATTTCAAGTCTGGAATAAGAGATCCATGTAAAATCCTTCTGTAACACTGAATTTAAAATTGTTTTTGAATGTACACTCTGCTTGATTCTAACATCACTTCGCTGTCATATTTTTCTTGGGATTTTTGTTGTTGTTATGGTATCAGTTTTCTGAATGATAGCATACCCTGCCCCAATATGCAAATGTTATTATTTAAGATGACAGCCTATTGGATTGTTTACAATTTTTTATACTTCCTTTCTTGATAGTATACGGTGGTCATGCTTAGCTTGTTTTAACTGTGACTAATAGAAAAAGGTTGACATATTAAAGGCTGTTTTGCAGATGAACATAGTAATCTTGGCTCATTTGGCCAATTCCTGATTCCCCCCCCCCCCCCACTTTTATTGGTCCTTGTCTTGTGTCCATGTGCAATGGATACTTGATAGAACACAAAGAAAATTGGGACTAAGTCAGGAAATTATATAGTATATATTCACATTTGTTCATTATTATCAGATGCAGTTGTTGAGTTTATACAACATGCTATGTCAAAGTTTGTTAACCATGATTTATAGGGGGGGAAATCACCTTAAGCTATTTTTTTTACTGGTGAACCATCCAAGGTCACTGAGAATCAGTAGCATATTTATTTAATAATAAGTAAGCAAATTAATAAATAAATAATAAGGAAATAAACTACAATAGCTTGATTCATATATCATGCTAAGCCGTAATGAAATCATGTTACACTTAACATAATGAATGAAGCCAACAGCAAATAGTTTCAAACAATTTACTGTCCAAGAATAAAATATCTTTTATTCTCTGACCCTGATCCATGCATTAATTAAGGCAAAAACAGAGCAGATTATGGCTTAATGCAATGTGTGAACCTTGACATTATATTAAAAAGTGAACCTTGCAACTGGTATACACAACAATTTGCTGAAATAAAACAGGCTCAAACGAACAATTAAATTATTTTAAAAAAACTACAGCCACAATTTAGTAGCAAGTAAGAGCAAGCTCAAAGATCTTTAATAAACCAAATTAGCATTTAAAAACATTTTTCAATCTCAAAAAACCTATGTGGTGATTTTTAACTTTCTTTCCATCTCAAAGTTAGTGTTCTGTTTGGGTTTTGTTAGATTGGTTTTTGAGACATTTAATAATCCTGAACAATGGAAATTCTTTTTGTTCCTCACACAGGTTTTCCAGGGTTTCTGGATATTTTAGAAGTTTCACTACAGAGGTTTCATATTTCATTGTCATTCAGCAACATAAAATTAATAGCTGATAGTAAATTGCACCGAGTGGAAACTCAAACATTCATTTCTGTCCTTAGTTTCAACATTTAACATCTGTTCTTCTCCCCTTATCTTTCATTTACCGTTTCTGTTTTTCCTTATGCTATGACATAAAAGTGGTTGCACTGAAAAGACTGCCCTTTTTGAGGAACAGACCGAAGGAAAAAGACAAAATGAAGGCCTTCTACCGTCGCTCCATGTGTAAGACTTTATGAAAGTTCAGCTTCTTTTTAAATGGCTACACTGGCATCTATTACTAACTTTCCTAACCCTTTCCTGGACTGCACTGTTTTTTTCTATTCTGCAAGTCCTGCTTTATACAAGGAGCTGAAGCAATGTTTCTAAGCACTGACACCAAATATACATAATTATTGGGCTCTATAAATAACACAAATTGAAGATGCATTTATATGCTCACGTTATGGAAATTATAGGTAGTCCCCATTAGCTATGATAATTGAGACTGGAATTTCCATCATTAAGTAATATGGTCATAAAGCACAATGTCACATGACCATGCCACTTAGTGATGCAGTTCCTGTACTTCTGATTATCTTTGTTAATCAAGCCCAGTGTCCAGGTTAAGTGAATGTCACATGACGGCCATTTGCAACTTCCTGCCAGCTTTCCCTTGCTTGTTGGAACCTGGCAATGAGGGATAGCAAATGACAATCACATGACCTCAATTGCTAGATGCCCAGAAGTTAGTGTGATGGCTGGAACTTTGAGGACTGATCATAAGTACCATTTATTCAGCACCATTGAAACTTTGAAAGTTCACTGAATGAGTGGTTAAGCAAGGAACACCTCTATGTGCATTTGAGCATATGTGCATTAAATGTATATGGATAACTAGGTACCAGGCACACATTTGCAAAGTGAATGTCCTTTTTAAAATTTGTTGTCTTATAAACTCAGATACCATTTTCTTTGTTTTTTTTAAACTAAAACCTGTCTAAACATAAATAGTAGCTTGTTTATCTTTTACTAATTTCTAAAAGGGGGGAACAGGATGGCAAGTTTTTGCCAGTGTATTATTTTATTTTTAAGTTAAGGATTCAATATGTAGATAGCTATTATAGAGCACATTTGATTTAGAACCTTCTCTCTGGTGTTATGCACAATTATCTATCCCTATACAATAAAGGGCCCCTTATCATTGCCAGCACTGACTTTATATAAGCACTTGTGCTCATCTTACCCTGTTCATTACATTTATCATTACAACATCAGAGCTCCTAATGTATATTTATGTAGCATTCCAGCACAAGCATGGCAGCTAAAAACATTTACAATCATCTGCACAAGAAAGCCTTGCTTTTTAACATTTTTCATTCATTCAGCCAAATGCATGTTGTAACATATATGAACATGGAATGTAGCTTTCAGTATGATGATTAGAGATAAATGTGAAGCATTTTACAATGCAAAAAAATCATTGAATCATGCTGATTCATTTGCTTTCATTTGCATCCCAGCAATGAATGACCTGATGCAGTCCATGGTCTTAGCAGGAGGACAATGGATAGGTAGTTCTGAGCATCTGGAAGGTCCTGATGATATATCCACGGGTAAAAGGAGAAAAGAATTGGGATCTATGGCCTTCTCTACTACATCCATCAACTTTGCAACTGTCAACTCTGCTGCAGGCTTGAGATCCAAGCAGTTGCTTAATAATAAAGGTATAGGTAGAAACTTTTTGGTGTGGTGTGGCTGTGTTAGCAACACTAGTGGTATTGGAATCTATTCATGCTTAATATTTCATATGATTTTTCAGCAAATATTTATAATACAAATTTAGGTAGTGGGGAAAAGGTTTATATTTCTGATATATTATTTGTGAGAACATGGATTTATTGCAGCAAAAACTTCTTCATAGTATTTTCTAGATGATAAACTAATATTAAGTTTTTGATTTTTGTTTTCTACCTAGATACAACATCTTTTGAAGATGTAAGTCCACAAGGAATTAGTGACGATTCTAGTACAGGTTCAAGAATTCAAGGTAAGATTTGTATTTTAAATGAGTGCTGGTTATGAGAACATTAATGAAGTTTAACCAAAAACAGTTTTGCAAATGAGCATTTGTCATTTTTGGCTGTTTTTCTCTCTTCTTTCAACTTTGCATCTCATGTCATCTTTTTTTCCATTTAATCTAATAGAATTCTTCCCCATTTCCCTAATGCAGTTGTTTAAGTAAAACCTTGTTGAGTGCAAGGTTCATTTTTTTCAGTTCTCCTTCAGTTCTAAATGTCAGCATTCAGTATTGAGAATTAGTTAGGCAATCTGTTTCTCAAAATATATTCACTTATACATTAATTTATTTTCTTAATCAAATTTCAATTTAGATATAACCAAAGAGTACTGAAATAGAAGCTACAACTATAAAATTTAATTGATCATTGAAAATTGATTTAACTCAAAACAATGCATTATTCTGAACTATATTAATACTGTCTCTATATTTATATTGTTTAAGAGTACATGATGTTAAATGTAGGAGTGTTTTTCTTCTATTGGTGGCATTTCTGCATAGGTCATATCCATGAGGAATCTATTGTAAATGCCTGAAACAAAATTAATTTTCTGCATGTTTTACATGCTATTTTTACCATTTTTTTCAATTCTAAACACACATTCTATTTTTTTGTTTTTACTGCTCTTTTTATATATATTTTACTGCTCTAAAGCAGGGGTCCCCAACCCCCAGATTTCAGCACAGTACTGGCCCGTGGCCCGTTTGGAACTGGACAATGGAAGTGGTGCATGTATGCATGCAGCTCCATTTGTGTGAGTGATGGGCTTGTGTGCCGCTGCTCATGCAATGGAGCTGTATATATGTGCTCACCCACTGCTCACGCAAAATTATCCCCTCTCCCCTCACCTGCCGGTTTGGAAAATCGGAAAGGTTGGGGACCATTTCTGTAGGGCATTTTTAAAAAGTTGCCTATAAACATATTTTTCTATTTTAGGGATATTCATATTTCTACAGTAAATGGTAAATTAGTGCACTATTTTAGTGTTTGTGCAATTTTGGAGATTTTAATATCAACACATATCTGCCACCAATTTGATAAAAATTGGAGGAGGCTTTTGCAAGGAGATGATTAATCAAGATCGTGTTGTATTCCCAGACAATGGATATAAATACTTACATTTTTGACATACGAACTTTGTGCATTGCTTTTTTATATGAATTTCCGAAGTGCAACCTCATATACAAACTTCTTATCAAGTATTGTAAATACTAAAGTGATTACATCTGTGTTAAAATTAACAACACTGTCTCACAGTGCTAATGTTGGCTTGTGTCTCCCAGAATCATCTTCTGTAACAAGTTTTGTTTATTTTGCACCCACTGATTTCTGTCCTTAAGCATTTGGTTCTCTGGATTGTTAGATATAGATTCTCATATCTTGCTTGTACATCTCCAACATTTCTCTCATCACTGCTGTTTATTTTCTATGTGAGACCACTAGGTGAGGTTATCTATTGCCACAGGATTAGATGCCGTCAATATGTTGATGCTACTCAATTATATATCTCAATCCTGGCCCCTCCTAGGGATTCTGTTGAAGTTATGTTTTGGTATTGGTGGATGGAGGAGTCCAAATGAGGGAAAATAGGCTTCGATATAACCTTATAAGACGAAGTGACTATGGAGTGCAAAATGCCCTAAGTCCAGGGATTTTCCATTTTTAAAAAAATTCTAAATGAAGTTGCATTTACCTGGTACATGATTTCGAGGTCCTTCTAGACATGTGATTCAGAGAGCCTTTGCACATATCCATTTTGTGTGTTAGTTCCACCCACTCCTGGATTGGGAGGCATTGCTTTACAGTCACTTATACATTAGCCACCTTATGTTTGAATTGCTCCAGTGCAATCTACATGAAGTTGTCCTTGGTAACTACTTGGAAACATTACTCATCCAGAATGCAGTAACCTGGATAAGTTGCAGGTATATGTTGATACCTCTGCTCTTTGAGAAAGCAGTTGTTACCAGTATTCTTGGATGCAATTCACACTACTAGTTCTAACTTACATAGCCTTTTAGTAACAGGGCCAAACTATTTGTGAGATAATTTATTCATTTCTGTGAATGAAATATCTCATGTAAAGTATATTCTGATTTGATAGATGTTTTATGCTATCTACTGATTCTTTTACATTTAGCTTCCAGACCAGCCAGCCTTGATAGTGGCAGAACATCGACTAGCAATAGCAATAATAATGCATCACTCCATGATGTCAAAGGTATGCTTCTAGAGAAATGAACCTGTGCTTCATTCTTTATATTACAGAGAAAAATGGGTGATATTCAAAGATGAGGGAATTTTTACTGTGATGATTTTGACCATTTGGTTATATTTAAACTAAAGTTTTAAAATAGATGACTTTGCTAGAAATATGTGGCAAACAAATATAATAAATACTTGCATTTCTGAAGTCTCTATTTACTGCTCTACTCTCCTTTATATAAGTAGAATTCAAATACATCATGATATACTGAACATATCACTAACGGGGAAAGTTTTTTAAATACTCTTGATACTCCCCCCTCCCCCTAAAGGTCAGGGGTAAAAAATAAAATGTGCAGTCCAGAAATTACAGGTATAGCTACAGTGAGGGCATTTGATGTCCCAGTTATCATTAGTAATATAGTATAATTATTCACAATAATGCTGAAAATATTGAACTTCTATGTGTATTGCTATTAATAGTGATCAAACAAAGAAAATAATTCATAGGAGTGAAGCAAAGGACAATGCAGACTTAAAGTGGGTAGAGATGACTAAGAAGGAAAGGAAAGGTATCTCATTAGGAGAATAAAGGTTTAGAAAAGGAATGTCTATGCAGATTCTCAAATCATCCAGGTCATGGTTGTCCCAAAGATGCTTTTCCAAAAGGCAATTGAACTTCCTTGGTTTTTTTCTTTGAAAATGTTTCACTTCTCATCAGTGGTGGGTTCCTGCTGGATCGCACCGGATCGTGCGCGCTCCCTTTCAGCGCTCCACCTGGCTCGCGCGCTCCCTTTCAGCGCTCCACCTGGCTCGCGCGCTCCCTTTCAGCGCTCCACCTGGCTCGCGCGCTCCCTTTCAGCGCTACACCTGGCTCGCGCGCTCCCTTTCAGCGCTACACCTGGCTCGCGCGCTCCCTTCCGGCGCTAAAACCGGAAGTACAGTCTTGCCCTGGCGAAGCAACGATGCCTGCCTGCGCTCCACCAGCTCGGCTGGGAACGGAGATGTTTCCTCAGCGGAGCGGAGACTTTTCAGGCGCTCTGCTCCGCTGAGGAAACATCTCCGTTCCCAGCCGAGCTGGTGGAGCGCAGGCAGGCGTCGTTGCTTCGCCAGGGGCGAGGCAAGACTGTACTTCCGGTTTTAGCGCCGGAAGGGAGCGCGCGAGCCAGGTGTAGCGCTGAAAGGGAGCGCGCGAGCCAGGTGGAGCGCTGAAAGGGAGCGCGCGAGCCAGGTGGAGCGCTGAAAGGGAGCGCGCGCGATCCGGTGCGATCCGGCAGGAACCCACCACTGCTTCTCATCCAAGAAACTTTTTTAGTTCTAATTGTCAGAACTGAAGAAGCTTCTTGGATGAGAAGCAAAATGTTTTCAAGGAAAAAAACCAAGAAAATCCAGTTGCCTTTTGGAAAAGCATCTTGGGTTCAGAAAAGGAGAGCATAAAAATATTTAGATATTTCTATAGTGGAATTTATGCAAATAAGAAAGATAACAGGACAAAAAAAAAAGGAAAAATGAGAATTCATAGGAGTGAAGCAAAGAAAAATGTAGATATAAGGGGATAGAGAAAATTAAAAAAGAAAGGAAAGATATCACATAAGGAGAAAAAAATTAGGAGAGTATAAAGATGTTTAGACATATCTAGAGTGAAATCAATACAAATAAGGGTAACAAAAAGGCAAAGGAAATAAGTCTCCTATTCAAAGCTCCAGAAGCACACTACTAGGCTATCTATTTAGCTTGTTTTTTGTAAAAAAAATACCTGTGTTTAAAGCAGATCAATTACAAACATCACTGCCTCAATGAATTCTTTTCATTAGCTTTACTGGATTTTGCATCTTTTTGAGCATTTGTGTTTTTCCAATATAAATTATTCCCTCCATAAATACTATATCAGTTAAGTATGCTTGCGTTCTAAAATTATATATTGCTTTTTTTAAATGTTATTCAAAATATTTCAGAGAATAGTTTCAACTGCTTTGGACTGAAGAAACGCCAAAATGAGAAATTGGCATTTCTTCAGTTATTTTGTGCACAGTGTGATGTTTCTTCTTCAAATCATATTCACAGGAATTGAGACTTTATATAAAGAGCAATATATTTTTACATCATAAATCTTTTCAGCAAAATATTTCTTGATTAACTTGAAACTATTTTTCCATGCTTCCTTTTTTTAAAAACTTTTATAACACATAAAAGATAGCATATGGTAATATTTATTACTATGATTCTGTGATCTGGGTTGCTGAAAAGGTTTGTGTGTTGGATGTGTGTGTGTGTTTGTATATAGAAAATTGGAAAGTGATACTTTTAAAAGAGAGTTGAAGTTGAAACTTTTAAAATTTAACATTAGATGTCATAATGAAGAGCGATAATGGGTAAAATTAAGAAAATACATTGTACAAATTTCAATAGGTGTTTAAGCATGTTACTGTACAGCAGTGTTTCTCAAACTTGGTGACTTTAAGTCCTGTGGACTTCAACTCCCAGAATCCCCCAGCCAGCTGTGCTGGCTGGGGGATTCTGGGAGTTGAAGTCCACAGGACTTAAAGTCACCAAGTTTGAGAAACACTGCTGTACAGCAATTGATGTTTCAGTCCTTTTAAAACATCTAGCAATATATTGTACTTTGTTTCAAATGTACTTGTCAAAATGTTTGTCATTTATTTTACCTAAGAAAAATATCAGTGCTGTTTACTCTAAAGCAGGTGCAAGTAACAACCAAAGCAGGCCTCAAAGCCACAGTAGTGGAGAATTTAGCCTACTTCATGAGCATGAAGCATGGTCCAGCAGTAGCAGCAGCCCCATACAATATTTGAAAAGTCACACTAAGTCTAGTCTCCTGCTTCATCATACAATGTCAGAAAAAATAGATAAACAAGGAATATGGAGAATTAAAACTGAATCCCCTGGAAGTGAAATGGTTACTCTGCAGCAATTTCTGGAAGAAAGCAATAAAGTTACTTCAGCTGAGGTATGTTAAAAAGTACTTAATTTTAAGAGACATAACTTAAGCCCACGTAACATAATATGAGTTCAAGGAAATCATTACAATGTGATTTGAAATCCAGGTAAAGAAAAACAACTAATTTTAAATTTGAGAGACAGCATTCATCATTTATTAAGAATTTGAAGATAACTGAGTAGGAAAGTAATAGCTGAGATATTTAGTTCAAAAAATAGATTCTATTAATGGTCATAGCTATAAAAAGAAGATAATGCCATTATGCATGGTAAACCTGAATAAGCCTACACAAAATTAACCTCAGATTTTCTACAACAGAATAGTTATTCCCCAGCCCTAAATAATTTTTTCAGCAACTTTGTTACATTATAGCCTAAGTAAAATAGATTTGCCATAATCATTCATTGAGGCATGTTCTGCTTTTTAGAAATGAGTTGTTAAAGTAGAAGGTATCATAGGATTTTAAACTTCCTTCCAAACTCCTCCCATGTCCTAGAATTTGTCTGAAACTCTTTCACTTCTTCTTCAGCAAGTTCCCTTTGTCCATTCAACCCCTCAGGTTCAATCCCTCCATTCAACCCCTCAGCTTCAGGCTTCAATTATGGAGACAAATGTTCCTGATAGATCTTCCCTTAAATCTTATTCTCCAAGCCACCTTGCTGCTCAAAGAGAATGGCCAGATTAGCACCCTGCACCATTTCCATCACAAAATTATGAGATTGAAATTGGATTGAAACCCATTACTTTTGGGAAATGTCCCAGTTACTATAATTTCTGTAGCTTCTCTTCAGATTTCAGGTTTTTTCTATAACTTCTCACTACTAGTATTCAATTTCTTTGGACCTTATGGCATCTACCTCATCAAATATGATCAGCTGGCATATAGACTTAAAGTAGCTTAATGCTCCTTCAAGGCATATCTTGCATCCAAACACCAACCTTGCATGGCATTTTACTCAGTGATTCATCACCAGTCTAGTGTCTTCCAACCACAGAATATTATTCATTAGTTCATTCATTTCTCTCTCTCTTTATTAAGGAGAAGTAGTCTCTTGCTTGTTTTTCCTTTTACAATATAAGTTAACTGCATTAACATAATTCTAAGATATATTTTTAAAAATAGAGAAAATACTATATATCTATCTATCTGTGTAAATAAAGTCATGTACTATACATTTGAACATTTATCTCATATAAGTAGTACACCGGACTTTAATCTATTATTGAGGTAAATCATAAAATCCAACTAAGTTTGATAAAATTGTCATTCCTACTTCTGAAATCTCATTACTTTGTGTGTTTTTTTCCAATAAGGCAATTGAAGAGGCTTTACTTATTCATAATTCAGTTTTTATATTCTATAAAGATTTCCAGTGTTGCACAATTATTATTTTGGCTGCTATAATTAAATAGATAATCAATTCTTTATTTTTAAGCTTGTGGATTGATCCTGCAAAAAAGTACAGTAACATACTTTACAATTACTTAAATCTGGTTAGACATCTATTATGAATATATAATGTTAATTTTGCCATTGCTACATATTCTCCAATTTTGTCTCCTAGTTTGACATAATTTACTAGGATCCTTTTTTTCATTGTTGTCTCAATTTTGTTCTTGCAGCTGTCAGTATATATCTCAGTAAACTGTGATATTTTCATTTTGGAGAATAAATAAACTGGCAATTTAGAATTAATGTTTTATGCTATGTTTTCAGGTTTCTTAAAGTAAAAGCTCAATAATTTTTTCAGCTCAATACAACAACAATACTTTGTAATTCAGCATCAGAGAAAACATTTTTTATAATATGCCATAGTTCTTCTGGAATTAGGTTTGCAGGTACAGGTAGCTAATTGGGACCTAGGCAATGTGGTTGTTAGGTGAAATGCAGGGTTTCCAAAAGGGGAGAGATGGGGACTAGGCAGATGGGTTCAGTCTGGATCTGTATTAATTTGATGGAGATACTATGTGTTTTTTATATTCATTCTCTTTTTCTATCTATTTTTTTGCAGCTAAAGTCTTCAAGCAAAGATAATCTTTTAGATGAAGTAATGAATTTTTTTTTGGAAAATGCTGAATTAACAGGAAGAGAAAAACTAAGCAAACAGACATCAGGGAGTAGTGGTATTGTCAGATCGCAGAGTGTGAGAAACACAACAGAATTATTTGATGGAAAGTTAGGTAAGCAAGAACCTCTTGCAAGGCTCAATTTAAACAGAACAGAAGATTCTAAAGATTTGAACTTTTCAGAGACTTATGCTGCAGGGACTAAGGGAAAGGTCAGGTCTGTTAAAGAAAATGTTCAGTCACAGCGACAATCAAAAGACTGCAATCCCTATGCTACTTTACCTCGTGCAAGCAGTGTGATTTCAACAGCAGAAGGAACTACTCGGAGGACCAGTATCCATGATTTTTTATCTAAGGACACTAGGCAGCCAATATTTGTTGATCCAACTCCAACTACAGCTGAACAAAGTATTATATCATCTTCGAGTGAGTACAATCCTCAACAACAATCTTCTATTTTTTATTATGCTCCTGATAATGCAGTTACTTTTCCCGAAAATGACTTAGCTAATATTACTACACCCAATCAGTTGAATGTACCTGAAAGGCTTAGCAATTGCAGAACAAAGACCAAATTTATTACTAAAACATTTTCTCTCAGTAATGTAAATAATGATAAAGTAGGTATATCATCTTCAGGCCATTTTTCCATGCCATTTTTGACACTTAATACTGAACTAGTCTGTGATGTTAGTGGATTACCTCAAACATCCATCACCAGAACAGCTAAATCACTTCATTCATTTGTGAAATTGCCACAGAAAGATCACAAACAACCTTATGAAAATCAGAAATCTGATAATGAAAAAGTAGATGTCACACAGAATAGCAATAAACTTAAAAGCCTTGTGCATACAGATCCTAATGATACTGAATCCCCTTTATTAGCTGATGAAGATACCCAAACTATTTGGTATGAATATGGTTGTGTATGATAAGCTATACCAGTGATGGCGAACCTATGGCACGCTTGCCATAGGTGGCATGCGGAGCCATTTGTCAGGGCACGCAAGGCGCTGCCCTGTCAGCTGGCCAGTGCACATGCGCGCACTGGCCAGCTGAGTTCACCCTTTTTTAAAGCCAGTTTTTGCCCTCCCCAGGCTCCAGAGGCTTTATAGGAGCCTGGGGAGGGTGAAAAGAGTCCCCCCCCTGCCCCCCAGAGGCCCTCCAGAGGCTTCATGACTTTCCCTGATGCCTTCGGAGTGCTCAGAACAATCCTCCGAGCAAACCGGAAGTCACCTCCTGTTTGCTCGGAGGATCATTTTGAGCGCTCCGAAGGCTTCAGGGACCGTCCGGAGGCTTCCCTGATGCCTCCAGAGGGCATCCGGGGGGGTGGGGGAGGCTGTTTTCGCCCTCCCCAGGCTCCTATAAAGCCTCTGGAGCCTGGGGAGGGCGAAAAAGCATGCAAAAATGGGGGGTGGCGCCTGTAGTGTGCGCATGTGCACTGGGGGTCGCGCATTGCATTATGGGTGCGGCATGCCCGCACACAACCCCTCTGTGCTCCGCCCACTTATGGCACGCGAGCCAAAAAAGGTTCGCCATCGCTGAGCTATACAGTTAAATAACTTTCTCCGACAAAGTAGGAGTGGACTTGAAACTTAGAGCCTGCCTTATTAATTAGATAGGAAAAAACCTAAGATTTTTATTTCCTTGAGTAGGGATGAATAACTCACCTTTTTTTTCCCTTAGCATGTGAATTCTTAGCATGAGAAGGAATGTAACATTAAAGTCATGCTAAAGGTTGCATGAAGTATTAACTGCAATGTGTGATTGCTGCATGCCTCACCAAAAATCTTAATGCAAGCTAACTGATTTTTTATCTTGTATTTGTTAAAAATATGTTATGGACACTCCTAGATGCATGCTAGCCAGGTGCATGGTGCCATGCCAGAAACAACATTTTAAAAGATAATTACAGTATAGCAATTAAGATTTACAGCAATTACTAATTTTTGGACAGTTTCTCTTCTCTTCAGATGCTGCAGTTTTATGTGGATTAGATTTTAGGCCCAAATCAGCTACATTAAATTTTGACTGGTTTAAAATAAGTAGAATTGTTTGGTTGTCCAGAATTTGCTTTATCGCTTTATAATTTACAGATCAGTTGTATGTGTGTACACCCAGAAATAAATTCCACAAAATATTTGTTTGGATCCCCCCCCCCTCCAAAAAAAATTAAATGTGCTTTATGTTTCATTGTATTCATGTCACCTGACCTGAATTGAGCCCTTCCTGTTCTTTCCCACTCAGGGTAGTAAAAAATGTGGAAGGAAGTCTGCATTGAAGCTTTTAATTTATAATGTATCATACAGAAATGTCATAGTCAGAATAATTCAGTGTAACTGTCATTTTCATACTCAGTATAAAATATAAGGCATAAAGCCTAAATGATGTGTTTGGTTTAGTTTAACAATATATAACAGGAAAGGCTGCACTGAAAGGACAAACCTGCTGCATTTCTTTGTTTTTTTCTGTTCTTTTCCATTCCATGCTTGAAGCACTTATGTACTCCTGTGTTGTGTTGTCTGTAGGCCTACATTAGAATTTTTATTATATAGCACAAATTTTGACATGTTAAAATAAAAAATAAAATGGAAAAGCACTATCTTTTTTCTTCTTATTGAATACAATAGCTAATTAGAAAATGTTGTCAAAATCTTTTAAATTGGCCTCAGCAGATTGTTTTAGTTATGCTCAAATTCTTAATTCATTTGTTTTTCACTGTATAATTAAATCATATATTGTATTTCAAGCTACATCCAATAAGCTATACATTTTTAATATGGTATAAAATAAGGATTTCAGGAAATTTTGTGTATGGCTACTATTGTCTCTACATCTGGAAAAAAATTCTACTTCTGCTTAAAACTATGAACTGACACATATGAGGTGGATAGCCTAATGGCCTTCCTTACTGTAAGGCAGCCTGTGTTATGCTATTTAAGAATCACAGCCTTTAAAAAGTCTTTGCAGAATTACTTGAAACCTATAGGATTAAAGAATGTAAACATTTCTGTACGACCTTAATAATTGTACAGCTTACCTATTTTGCACATGTCATTATAATTGGCTCACATTTCTTTTTTTCTTTTGGCCCCTTTAAGTCAGTATTTGATTTTTGGTGACAGCCTGGATTAATCCTTGCAGTTTCTTTGGCAAGAATTTTTGGAAGTGGTTTGCTATTGCCTCTTTTCTAGGGCTAAGAAAGATTGACTGTTCTAAAATGATCCAGCTGGCTTTTTCTAAGGCAAGATTCACAGTCTTTCAGCTTCTAGCCTGATGCCTTATCCACTACAACAAATTAAATCTCTATTGCCTTATTTTAGAAGGATCTACTTTTTTTGTGCATCATTAGAGAACCAAAGTTTCAGATATATTGTTCCAAGTTGCATGGGGCCCTGGACAGCTAGCAATGCGGCTCCACAAGATCATAAACTTTTAACATGATTAACAATTCCTCTTCACTCGGTGCAGCCCAGGCAAGCCAAAAGATTGGACCACCATAATTAACAAGCTGACATAGCCTCCATATGATAACAAAGTTAAATGCAACTTCTTTCTGAAAATTGGAATGCATAGTTAATTATTTATGTATAGTTATTTACAGATTCAAAAGAAGAAAACAGTGGATATGTTACTGTGAAAGTCCGAAATCTGGTGAATGTCGACATTCACCGGTGAATGTCGACATTCACATAGTCGCTTGGTGTATGTCTGAAATATTTGCTAAATACCCTTATCCTCTCGACACCTCGGCTCCTCGCTTCCTTTTAAGCGTCTTCTATTCGCGGACTTCTTTTTTTAAAAAACCTGCGATCCTGCGCGGTTAGAACGAGTAGTTTCCAGGACCACGAATTGAAAAGCAAAAGTAAAGCGTTACGCTGACTCATTATATATATGTCACCGTGAAAGACCGAAATTGGTATGTGTCGACATTCACCAATTTCGGTCTTTCACGGTGACAGATACACTTTAAGCATCCTCCTGTTTAGTACTTTGTAATATCTTCTTTGGCACAATTTACAGCGTTAAGTTCTTATATCCCTGCTAAGAGTCTAACCCTAACCCTACTCTTCCTTGTAGAGATCTTACAGCCTATAATATTCTTTAGTATCTTTATATGATCTATGCATTTGAAATTTCCCAACAGATTTTCAATAATACCCTGTATATAGAGAGTAAATATGCATTGAAATATCAGTAAAATATGCTTATCTGTGTACAACATAGAGATTATGTTGTCTTCTCTACACTTAGGGATTTGGTGGAATGTACAGTTTGACGGGGGGGGAGGGGATCTTTTGCATACAACTGTATCAGAAAAATACTTGAGTGCTCTTCACTTAATTATATGATTCCATATATTCGCTGCCATGATTCTCTTCCATTTCATCAAAATTAAAAATGAGATTTTCAGCATGAGATGGCATTATGTTTTCTAAAAGTGGAATCTAGAATTGAATGAAAATAGCAACAACATATACTATTGATTGCTGTTTACAATATATATAGAAACTCTTAACTTGTCAATGACATTTTACATTATTTTCCTCCCCCCTTCAACAAATATCACCAGCCAGTGAGAACCAGCAATTAGACTCCTTAATTTAGTTTGCGGATGGGACTGTCAAAGTGCTCCGGTTTGTTAAGAGCTGATAGGCTCCTTTTGACATAGGTTTAGTACTATTCCTAAAGAACACCACATCCATATTCAGAAGTAGCCCAAACAACAATTGACAGGAGCAAATAAAGCTGTGCTATAAAACAGCAGGGAGGGAGACAGTTATCTGTGTCCTGCTTCACTGTACAATTCCCTTGTCACCACCATGGCTTAAGCTTTGTTTCAGGCTGATCCTCATATGAAAGCCCTTTACTTAGTAGATAAAAGGGAAAACCTTGGCTTGAAAGAACAGGATTTCTCTACTATCCAAAGTGGAATGGCCTTGGCACGGCAATCAGTGTTATTACCTGCTTTAAAAGGCAGGTACTGTTCAGTACTGGAATGGCCAAAATGATTTTAAGCTGCAGCAGATATTGGGAATGAGATAAAAGCAACATGAAGCCTCTGGAAGGATGAGGGTGGGATATATCATCTCAGCAGTGACTTGTGCGGGGAGATAGGAAATAGGGGCAGGGCACTCTTGGAGTTATGGGTTGTGATTGTGAGGGCCAACCTATCATGTATTACTGACATCTGGCTTGGGGTAGAGTGTCTCCTTTCTGATTTTGGGTGTGGAAGAGCTGAGAGATTAAGCACCTTAAAGGTGGCTAACGCACCACTGGAAGACAAGGAGCAAACCTCATCAAACACAGGCTAGAACTTTTAGAGCAGTGATGGCGAACCTTTTTTGGCTCGTGTGCCACAAGTGGGGGGAGCGCAGGGGGGTCGAGTGTGGGCGTGCCGCACCCATAATGCAACGCGCAACCCCCCCAGTGCGCATGCACGCACAACGTGCGACCCCCCCCCATTTTTACATATTTTTTTGCCCTCCCCAGGGCTTTATAGGAGCCTGGGGAGGGCGAAAAGAGCCTCCCCCGACCCCCCGGAGGCCCTCCGGAGGCTTCAGGGACTGTCCGGAGGCTTCCCTGAAGCCTTCGGAGAGCTTAAAACCACCCTCCGAGCAAACCGGAAGTGACTGGGTTGCTCGGAGGGCCGTTTTAAGCGCTCCGAAGGCATCATGGACCGTCCGAGGCTTCCCTGATGCCTTTGGAGCGCTTAAAACGGCCCTCCGAGCAACCCGGAAGTCACTTCAGGTTTGCTCGGAGGGTGGTTTTAAGCGCTCCGAAGGCTTCAGGGACCATCCGAGGCTTCCCTGATGCCTTCGGAATGCTTAAAACGGCCCTCCGAGCAACCTGGAAGTCACTTCCGGTTTGCTCGGAGGGTGGTTTTAAGCGTTCCGAAGGCTTCAGGGACGGTCCCTGAAACCTCCGGGGGGGCGGGGGAGGCTCTTTTCGCCCTCCCCAGGCTCCTATAAAGCCTCTGGAGCCTGGGGAAGGCGAAAAATAGCTTTTAAAAAGGTTAACTCAGCTGGCCAGCGTGCGCATGCGCGCTGTCCAGCTGACAGGGCAGCGCCTCACGTGCCCTGACAAATGGCTCCGCATGCCACTTGTGGCACGCGTGCCATAGGTTCACCATCACGGTTTTAGAGCCTACCTTGTGACAGAAAGGATGGCAAAATACTGTATATTTCTCTGTCCTTATTGCATCTGCAGAGTTGTTTGATTGCCCTATTTGGGGTAACCCAGACCGTCCTTGGAAGGAGAAATTCTGTATTTAAAAGGTTGCTGTGAAGAATATGCTAGAAATGTAAAATGTTTCTGTGAAGAATATGCTAGGAATCTGATAAAGTTGCTCAGATTCTCTCTGTGGTGGACTCTGCTTTGAAGCAGAGCCAGTGATGCCTATGGAGGCAAGGTCTTGTATGGTTATCTATTGAGCCTGAGGAAATGGGTGGAGTTTTTGCCTGTATTAGATCCATGCCCTTCTGGCTGGTCAAGGTTGTCGAGGGGATGTGTGATTGGGTTCTGGTGGTGGTTAATTATTTCTTGAGAGAGAGGCGTTCCATGAGCTCTTTAGGGGTCCATTGCTCAAACCCAACCAGCCTGGATACTTTTAATCTGATTTCCAACCTTCCCTTTTTAGGGAAGATTGTTGAGATGATGGTCGAAGTGCAGTTTCAATTGGCTCTGAATGAAACAGGTTATCAAGACCTTGGCCTAGGCTCAATTAGGATTTAGTCTGGCCTATGGGATGAAAACAGTGGGAACAGCACAGTGGCCTAGGGGTGAAGATGCTCACCTCCCACTCAGAAGGTTGAGAGTTCAATCCTAAGGAGAGGCAGATGTTTATTTATTAGGATGCAAAGAGAAAATATCTCCTGCGAACGCCGCATAGGTGACAGGAAGGGCATCTGGCCAGTAAATGTTCAGGCCCATTCGGTTGCCCCAACTCACCCTGAATATTAATCACCCTGGGATTAAAGGGTTGTAAAAAGAAAAAAAAATGGGATGGAAACAGCATTAGTCAAGTCTTGAATGAAATCTGGCAAGCGTGGGATGAGAATAGAGCATCCATCTTCTTGACCTTTCAGCAGCTTTTGATCATGGTATCCTTCTGTACCAGTTCTTACAGTTCGATGTGGGTGGCACAGTGTTGTGCTGGTTCTTCTTCCTTTGGGATGATTCCAGTTGCTATTAATGGGGGAGAGATCCAGTATATAGCCCCTATTTTGTGGAGTGTCTCACAACTCAATCCTTTTTCCTGTCTTGTTTAACATATAGATGAGGCCCCTGAGTGAGTAGCCATCGGATGGCTTGAGTGAGTGATACCATAGATGCACTTTCCCAGTGTCTGGAAGCTGTAGGGAACTAGATGAGGTACAGCAGGCTTCGACTCAATTCAAACAACACTTGAGTGACATTGGGTGTTTGGATTTACTGGTGCCAGGAGACTTCTATCATTGATCTTGGATGGGACGGCACTGCTGCAAAAACACCCAGTGTGTAATCTGGGGATCCTTCTGGACTCATGGCTCCTGCTCAAAGAGTAGGTAACAACTGTGGTTCTGAAGACCTTTGCACATCTTCAAGTTGTGTGCTAGCTGCATCCATTCCTGGACCAACGGTGCTTACTTGTCATTATACCCTCATGATCTCTTGTCTGGACTACTATAATGCACTGAATGTAGGTGTGCCCTTGAGGAGCATTCAAAAAACTTCAACTGGTGCAGAATGAAGCAGTACGGATAGTAAATGGTACCAGTTATTTGGCACTTGTAACACAACTACTCCATGAGTTGCATTGATTGCCGGAGTGCTTCCAGATACAATTCTGGGTGCTGATTGTCACTTTTAAAGGACAAGGTTACTTGAGGGACCATCTCCCTAGCTGTTTTCACCTGACAGATCAGGTCCCATCAGCCAAAGAATGTCAGCTGGTAGGGCTTACTAGACATGCCTTTTCTGCAGTAGTGCCTGGCTTATGAAACATTCTTCCTCTGGAGAATGGCCCCGCCTTTCATAAGGTCCCGAAGCCCTGGTTCTAGGCCTGGACCTGGGACTCCAAAATTGTGCGAATATCAGTGGTGGGTTGCAGGCGATACGTCCAGGTACGGGCGTACCGGAGCCAGCCCGGAGCACCGGATACCGTTCCAGTACGGTTCTCTGGAGGGCCCACCCACCTGCCCTCGTTTACCGTCCTTTTATGTTTTCAGCGCTTCCGCGCACATCACATACAGCGTCTGCGCGACGTTCCGCTGAGCAACTGGAGCATCGCGGAGGCTCACAGAAGCACCAAGACGGATGCTTGCACTGCACGCGTCCAGGTGGACGCTGGCAAGCCCGTTCCAACCGTAACGGTTGGAACAGAATCCGCAACCCACCACTGGCGGGGATCCACTACTTGGTTAGTGATTGCTCAGCTACTATGTATTTTAACTTTTGTCCCATTAGTAATTGTTTGTATTTTATTTTAACTGTTCTCCACACAGTCATTTGTTCAGATGAGCAGCTATATAAATTGGATAAATAATAACAAAAAAGTTCATCTTGTGCTTAGATACAAAGGGGGTGGGGGTGGAATCCTTTTGAAAAGCTAGCTAATTTTTAAGAGAAATTGTACTGCAAAAAGAACTGTGCTGCAACAATTCACACTTGAAACAAGAATGTGTGATTAGTTTTCAATACATCCATATTGTTATTTATTTATTTCAGCACTTACATATAAGTATTCATTTCATGATGTGGGGAAGCTTACAAAGATGTAATCAAAATAACATTAAAAGATATAACATATAGAAACATTACTATTAAAATGTTTAAAAGCCCAAGTAAATAAGTTTCAATCTCCCTTCTAAATTGTAACAAGATAGGAATATATTTGTAACTCAGCTAGTGTTTCCTGGGGTTAGTGGGGCAGAGGGCAGGGTGACGATATATGGAACTGATGAGACAGCAGGCAAAGATAAATAATTTTGAATGCGACCCCGTCTTCCTCCGTGGTAGACTGTTTGGTATGTGTGCGTGCCTCTGCAGTTTTCATGACTTTTTTTTAATATCTTGCCATTACTTTTTCCTAGAGCTGGGAAAATGTAACTGACCCATAGACACTTTATGCCTAAGGTTGAACTAGAGCTCTCATTTACCGATTTCTAATCCAACATCTTAATTACACCCAACTAACTCTCTATAGGATGTATCACAGTTACTTACTTTCTAATCCCTTTCTCTTCTCTGGGCAGAGAAGAAACAATTAGATCTATAAGTCAAGTAAAAACAATTACAATCTAAGATCAAACACATTAAAAAACAGCATATAATACAATGTAATAATTATAAAGTTAGAAAATTGCAAGAACATCTTAAAGCAACTAGGAGCTAACAATAGCATGAGGGAAGAACCAGCCACCTAGAGTCACATAAAAGTGAGATGGGCAGCTACATAAATTGAATAAATACATGAAGTTGCAGCTGTTGATAAGCATTGTGCAATCTTCTTAGAGATTTCTAAAAAAACAATCACCCAGGGGAACCTAACAGCCTCCTGGTCATAGTGGCAATTACAGTTATTGAAAGTACCAATAAAGGAGAATATTTGCAGCTTAGGGTTGAAATGAAAGGTCCTTGATGCTTTCTGAGCGTGGTTGTTTTCTTGCAACCATTTCATTTATTACTGATGATGTTACTTAGTTTGGGTAATGAAATGGCTGCAAGAAAACAACCAAGCTCAGAAAGCATCAAGGACGCCTCGTAATTGGAAGTATTAAGAATGATCACCATTGGTCTACGTTGAACATTTTAATAGCACATATGAAATAAATTCTATCTCCTAGTCTGAACAAAAGCAAGTTTGGCTTTCGTATGGTGAGGTTATCAACCTATCATTGTTGCCCCAATTCAGGCCAAAGCAAATAATCTCTTATGTGGAGATAAAAGATGTTAGAAGAACATTTAGGGATCAAACAGGGAGGAATGATCATGCTACAAGAGATAGGAGACTTTGGCTCCGTCACTGTGGATATCCCAAAGCATCCCAAATGCTCTGTTTTAATCAAATTTCAAAGCAGGTAGTGCTGACAAGGTAATATCACAATATGCAAAATCATCATTAATTTGTCTCCTTAGGCTGGAAGACAATTTATTCAGCAAGGTGAGATGAACTAAGAAATTTCTCAGTAGTCTTGCTTCAGCCAGAATGTAAGACAATGAAGTCATAATTAATTTTCAAATAAAAAGCAGTCTATTTCTAGTGGTGTTAACACACTGGAATGTGAATATGGTACTGGTAAGATTTTCAAGGACTTTTTATTGGAATGCTTCTAAACTAGAAGAGTTCTTATAAATACACAACTGAGCACCATATAAGCATTATACACAGAACTTTGGCTTTAAATAGTTAATAGCTCCAGGAACATAATTGTCACTAGTTGACCTACAAATTTAGTGGTTGCAAAAGGATGCTTTGGGGGCTTTTATTTGAAGCTTTCTTGTTTGAATAAACTAGGAGTTAGAAGAATACAAATAAAGATCTAGATATTTAAAGGATTTTACCTGCTTGATGGGTTTGCTATTAATTGTCCATCTAATTGGGCCTTAAAGCATTACCTAGAGAATGCCAGTATTTTTGTTTGGGAGTAATTCAGAACAAGATGTGTTCTCTACAGCAGTAACATGGCATAGCTTTAAGGCATCTTAAGGCCTACTTGCGTTACAGACAGTATGGCTGCATAATCAGATAAAATAAATTAGAGATGGAGCAGTAAGAGGGAGGCTTATACATCTCAACAATATTCTTAATGTAAAAGATGAATAAGAGATGAGATTATTGTCTTGCTCTATACGTTTGCTGATAGGTTCAATTAAATCACCAAGAATATTATTCTTTGCTTGAGTAAAGGTTGTGCCTTGGTGGAATACATTATTAATCTAAGAAAACAACAATTTATCATTGTAGTGGCTAATTTCCTCCAGAATTATTCTTGCAGAATAGAATCAGACCTATTCCTCTTCTATTAACAATAAAAAAAACTTTCTATGACCCGCTTCTCATATATTTTATTTGTATCACATTTATCTCTCTACTGCCCCAAGTTATGTCAGCTATTATTTTACATCTCCTGCTACTTTTAACAGACCAGCTGCTAGCTCCCAAAACTTTTCATGGGCTTGCCTGTAATTCCTTGAATAAATACCTTCTACACTTGTTACCCTGTTTCCCTGAAAATAAGACCTCCCCGGATAATAAGCCCAATCGGGCTTTTGAGTGCATGCACTAAAATAAGCCCTCCCTGAAAATACTGCAACACAGCAGCAGCCATGAGGTGACCACGCTTGCCGCCTCCTGCACCTCAAAAATATAAGACCTCCCCAAAAATAAGGCCAAGCATTTATTTTGGAGGTCAAAAGAAAATAAGACCCTATCTTATTTTCGAGGAAACACTATATTTTTAAATTATTATTATTACAAATAATTCAAGATGGCAAACATATCCAACACATCTTCCTCCTATTTTCTCCACAACAAAAATCCTGTGAGGTGGGTTGGGCTGAGAGAGATTGATTGACCCAAAGTCACCCAGCTGACTTTCATGGCTAAGGCAGAATTTGAACTCAGGGTCTCCTGCTTTTTAGTCTGTTGCCTTAACCACAAGTTGAAACCTGCTCTCTTACATGGTATATTTTTGGTCAGAATTGGGGCTTCAGAATCATTAAGATCATTCCTGCTTACAGACGTTGGGGGAGAGAGAGAAAAATGAGGCACATATAACAAAGTATTAAATTAACCCGCCCATCTTTTTTGATTACCATATTCAATTCGATCTGAGGCCCTGCTGAACCATGGTTTATTTTTACTCTAGGGTAGACCTGATTTTATTGCGGGAGTCCCCCCTCTCGCAAATATGGCCCTCTGCCCTTTCAAGGGCCCACCTGGATGATGGATGTATTAATCCAGAGAGGTGGAAGAAGAGGAGGCTCCGGGGGTTTTTGTGTAAATGTTTTTTAAATGTTTTAATGGGATCCAGGGCGGGGGGTGGGTCTAGCCAGACCAGGAATAGGAGTAGAGCCAGACGAACAGGTGGGGCTGAGGAGGAAGGGAGCGGAGCGGGGGAGGGGAGTCAGTATAACGTTCCTTTAGAGGGTTCCTATATTCCAACGGTCGCAGGAAGGGGTAGATGCGAGGACAGAAGAAGATCCTGCAGTCGGTTGGGAGACCGGGGGCGTTGGTTACGCCCGGTCGTTTGTACCAACCCCCGCATCCTAGGTGGTCAGGGTTTACAGAGCCGTGGCATGAGACTGATGTTATGTAACGCAAGGTCCGTTGTTAATAAGGCCCCCCTCATCCATGATCTGGTTTCTGAGGGGGAGCCGGACCTTGCAGGGATCATGGAAACCTGGTTGGGCCACGAGGGGGGTGTGCCCCTCGTGGAAATGTGCCCACCAGGATACCGTGTATTCCATCAGCCTCGTGCCCGGGGTAGGGGTGGTGGGGTAGCGGTCATTATACGGGAAGCCTTGACACCGAGAGAATTCATCGTACCTCAGATATCCGGATGTGAGACTCTAGGTGTGAGATGGGGCCTAGGGAGTCAGTTGGGCCTGCTGATTGCATACTTGGCTCCTCGCTATGCTTCAGCGGCCCTGCCTGAGCTCCTCGAGGTGATTGCGGAGGTGGCAGTTGAGACCCCTAGACTATTAGTCATGGGGGACTTCAACTTGCCATCGACGGGTGAATCATCCGAGGTCGCTCAGGAGTTCATGGCTTCCATGACAGCCTTGGACCTGACCCAAATAATTCAGGGCTCCACACACGAAGGAGGACACATGCTGGACCTTGTTTTTATCTCTGGTCGATGGAAGAGCGATCTGGGAATAGGGGATCAGGTGATCACTCCCCTGTCATGGTCAGATCACTCGCTTCTCCGGCTGGACTTCCCTGACGCCACCCCCCATCGCGGGGAGGCGGAACCAGAGGATCTTAGATGGTTCCGCCCCAGGCGACTGATGGAACCAGACAGGTTCCAGACGGAGCTTGGGCCACCTCCTGTTGCCCTGACCCGCTCCCGGACGGAGGACCTGGCGGCTGCATGGAACAGTGCGGCGGCCGGGGCCTTGGACTGGGTAGCGCCCTTGCGGCCTCTCCGGTGGCAGCGAACCACCCTGGCCCCTTGGTTTTCCGAGGAGCTGAGGGTGATGAAGCGCCACAAGAGACGCCTAGAGAGCAGATGGAGATCCTCTCGGGCCGAATCTGACCGAACACAGGTAAGAGCCCATTTACGGACCTACCTTGTGGCACTAAGGGTGGCTAAACGTCAATATTATGCCACCCTTATTGCGTATGCAGAAAACCGCCCTGCCGCCCTGTTTCGGGTGACCCGCTCCCTCCTATCACAGAGGTCGCGGGAAGCCCCTTTACAGGGGAGGGCAGAGGAATTTGGGGAATATCTGCAGGACAAAATCGCTCAGATCCGGAGCGAATGGGTCCCCTTCAGTGATCGTGAGGAGACACCGGAGGCGAGTCTTGAGGTACCTATCTGGGAGGAGTTTGACTCTGTTGCCGCCGAGGATATGGACAGGCTACGCGGGCGACTGCGGGCCACCACATGTTTATTGGACCCGTGTCCCTCCTGGCTTGTACTGGCAACCTGGGAGGTTACACGTGACTGGCTCCTGGGTCTGGTGAACGCCTCGCTGGAGGAGGGGTTCCTGCCAGCCTCCTTGAAGGAGGCGGTGGTGAGGCCCCTACTTAAGAGGCCTTCCCTAGACCCAGTTGAGTTAGCCAATTATCGTCCTGTCTCCAACCTTCCCTTTTTAGCAAAGGTTGTTGAGAGTGTGGTGGCGCAGCAGTTCCCTCGACACCTGGAGGAAATTACTTATCTAGATCCGCGCCAGTCCGGTTTCCGGCCGGGCCACAGCACAGAGACGGCTTTGGTCGCGTTGGTGGATGATCTCTGGAGGGCGAAAGATGGGGGTTGTTCCTCCATCTTAGTCCTGTTAGACCTCTCAGCGGCTTTCGATACCATCGACCATGGTATCCTGTTGCATCGGCTAGAGGGGATGGGGGTGAGGGGCACCGTTTTGCGGTGGTTCTCCTCCTTCCTCTCCGGTCGGACGCAATGTGTGTTGGCGGGAGAGCAGAGATCGACCCTGAGGCCGCTCATGTGTGGAGTGCCACAGGGGTCGGTCCTCTCCCCTCTCCTGTTCAACACATACATGAAACCGCTGGGTGAGATCATTCGAGGATTCGGGGTTGAGTGCCATCTGTATGCAGATGACACTCAGTTATACATTTCTACCCCGAACCACCCCAACGAAGCCATCGAGGTGATGTCCCGGTGTCTGGAAGCCGTGCGGGTCTGGATGGGCGACAACAGACTCAGACTCAACCCTTCCAAGACGGAGTGGCTGTGGCTACCGGCGCCCCGCTTTAGCCAATGTGTTCCATCTCTGGCCATTGGGGGGGTACAACTGCCCCCGGTGGATAGGGTACGCAATTTGGGCGTCCTCCTAGATTCCCGGCTGTCGCTAGATGATCATGTGACGGCCGTGGCTAGGGGGGCGTTCCATCAGGTTCGCCTGATGCGCCAATTGCGTCCCTTACTGGAGCGGGACGCCCTTTGCACAGTCACTCATGCCCTAGTGACTTCTCGCCTTGATTACTGTAACGCTCTCTACATGGGGCTCCCCTTGAGATGCACCCGAAGGCTCCAGCTGGTCCAGAATGCAGCCGCGCGGGTTATTATGGGGAGTACTAAGTACTCCCATGTAACACCTCTCCTGCGCGAGCTGTGGCCTTTCGGGTGCGTTTCAAGGTGTTGATTGTCATCTTCAAAGCGCTCCATGGCTCGGGACCTAGTTATTTGCGGGATCGCATTCTACCCCATACATCCCTGCGACCAATCCGCTCTCACAGAGAGGGCCTCCTCCGGGTACCATCCGCTAAACAGTGCGGGCGGGCGGTGCCTAGGAGTAGGGCCTTCTCTGTGATGGGCCCAACCCTCTGGAACGACCTCCCCCCCGATATTAGAACCACCTCTGATCTCCGCTCCTTCCGCAAGAAACTCAAGACCCACCTGTTTCAAGTAGCAGGTCTGGCTTAATTACAACCATAATCGTAACTGCATTTAACATCTATTCAAACCTTCCTGGATGGCTTTTTAAATTTTTAAATTTTATATTGGGGTTTTAATGGGTTTTAAAATTGTTCTTAATATTTAATTGGTTTTGGGATTTTATAACAGACCGTGTGTGTGAGTTGTTTATGTTGCATGTCTTATGTCTTATGTCATTTTATTGTTTTGATTACGAATGGTCTGTACACCGCCCCGAGTCCCTACGGGGAGAGGGGGCGGTCTATAAATTAAATAAACTAAACTAAACTAAACTTTGGAGTATAAGGCGCACCTTCCCCCCCAAAAAAGGTGAAAATCTGGGTGCATCTTATACACTGAATACAGAATTTTTGGCCTCATGAAACCCCGCCCCTTTGACAAAAATGGACGTGCATAGCCTTTAGGAGGCCTGCAAAGTGTTCCTGGGAACTGGAGAGGGCAAAAATGAGCAAAAAGTGGGCCATGTTTTACTCGTTTTTGCCCTCTACAAGCCTCCTAAAGGCTATGCAAAAAAAATGGGCCTGTTTTCGTGAAAAACGGGCCGGTTTTTGCTCATTTTTGCCCTCCCCGCTCCAGCCCCCAGCAGCACTTACAGGCCTCTCAAACTTTCTGCATGCCCCGTTTTTCACAAAAAATGACGTGTACGGAGGGTTTGGGAGATCTGCAGAGTGCAAAAACTTTTTTTTTAATTTACCTTTTCAAAATCTTTGTGCGTCTTATACTCCAAAAATACAGTATTCTTCTCATCAGTCACTAAAAAATAAATTTCTTATTGAATATATAACAGAATAACAGAGTTGGAAGGGACTTTGCAGATCTTTTAGTCCAACCCCCTGCACAAGCAGGAAATCCTATACCATTTCAGATAAATGGTTGTCAAATCTCTTCTTAAAAACTTCGTGTTGGAGTGCACCCACAATTTCTGGGACAAGTCGTCCCACTGATTAATTGTTCTGGAAATAGCAGATCCTCTTTTACTTCAACAGCTAAAGGCATTTTCTTAACTGAGATTTGTAGCTTGATTTTCTTCTATTGTTAAACAAAGCAGAAAGGAAACAAACTTTGTTCTTCCTCGCTTGTAACAATGATAAAGGTTTAAAATGGAAGGAGGATCTAGAATTTGGTGTAAGGAAGATCCAGACAGAGAAAAATAATAGTTAGTAAAAGTCAAGTTCTTCAGAGATAGTAATAAGTAGCCTAGAACTAGTCTCAGTTTGGGTGGAAAAAAACCCCAATAACTTTGGCACCACAGACTTCATTTATCTTAATACCAATTGGAGCTTATACTAAAGGCATCCACTTGTTGACTTGAAAAGAAGCTACTAAGTTGATTTGCTGAGAAAGGATAATTGTCTTACTTACAGTGCAATACTTGATTGCAATGTTGCTTTTCTAAGTAAAGAACTAATTTCAGATAACTGAGTTTTGCATGTTCCATTATCACTGCACGTAAGGATGATTTTCAGCTTCATACTTGATAAAATGAACAAATCCTCTCTCTCTCTCTCTCTCTCTCTCTCTCTCTCTCTCTCTCTCTCTCTCTCTCTCTCTCTCTCTCTCTCTCTCTCTCTCTCTCTCTCTCTCTCTCTCTCTCTCTCTCTCTCTCTCTCTCTCTATATATATATATATATATATATATATATATATATATATATATATATATATATATATATATATATATATATATATATATATATATATATATATATATATATATATATATATATATATATTCATATTCTGATGGACATAATTCCATAAATGTTCTTGTTATTCCACTGAAGAATTATATTTAGAACTGTTCTTTTCCAAGTGATAAATTCTCAGTTCTAATTGCAAGAAAAATATTAACAGAATAAATCTGTAAAATATATCAACTGTGTTCCTTATTTTCCTCCCCCCCCCTTTTTTAACTTCTCTCCTTATTTTTTGTAAACATTGTACAAATGAAACTTGCCAATGTTATTGCAATGTGAGAACATTTTATTTTAACTGTTAAACAAGTAACACGAAATGCTTTTCTTCTGCAGATGTGGAAGCAAAACCAGAAAACAGACATTCAAAAAGCAGTTGTAAGGGGCAAGAAAGCTCCTAATTCAATTGCCCCTACAACATGAGATGTGGGCCACGTGGTGAGTTTTTTGCCCAGTGTGTAAATGAGATCATTTTCATTTACCAAGAAAGGGAAGAAATTAATATTAATAAATAAGAACACATGCACACTGCATTAACAGTTGCCAGTAGTGCTTAGTGACTCGCTATTTTGCCTTCTGCTCAAGCCAAATGAGAGTGGCACATTTAGTTTTACCTGCCAGGCAAGGAATATTCACTCTTAAGTTTATCTTCTTTTTCCTGTTAAAAAGTAAAGTGTTTCTCCAAAATTCTATTTTATATACATATAGTACCTAATCCTTATCTGAACATTGATTTATTTTTGTGTTTTCTGTATTGCATTGGTATAGTCTTTTTGGAGCAGGGCTCATGCTTATTATGTTCAACTATTCTGAGTGATGATGCTATATTTTGTCTAAGGTAAATACTGGGGTACCCATTACATTTCAGTGAGATAGCAACTTATGATCAGGGCAACTCAAATTCTGTACCAAGAACAGCAGGATTCTATAGTTAGTATTTTGTAAGCAGATTGCCTCTTACTTGAAGTGTCTGCTGTTTTTATTTTTTGCATAATATAAATCGTACTATATAGTGGCAGATAGGAATATTTAGGACATTCCTTATTATGGTTCCTAAAAACATATTTGCAGTATGTTTCTGCTATTCCAGGGACTAGAAACATCTAGTATTGCCAGTTATCTCATTTTTTGACAGAACTGCAGCATGTCCAACTCTGCATATGATACATGTATAGGCAAAGAAAATCAAACATCTTAGGTGCAATCCTATATAAAGTCAGATTCAGCATGGTTCAATTTCTATAATTTAACCCAATACAATATTTGTACTTTATTACAACCAGATGGTGATGCTATATAATATTTTCTATATAGGTTTCCCCCTTTTTTTCTTCTTGTTGCTGCTTAAACTGCTACTATTGCATCTTGCTAGTTCTTCTCGTAGCAAATTTTTAGATCTCTTCTATAGCTAATCTTTCCTTTCATTTTCTCTTCTCTTTCTGCTTTTAAATTGAACAGAGAGAAAAGTGTCCTTCAGTATCTCAGTATGAAGCCTTTATTTCTGAAGTAACAAGGTATTCGGCTGTAGGAGTCATGGTTTTAAAAAATGCAAAAATTTTACAGTCCTTCATGAATAGAACAGTCAAGAAATGCATATCATCTTTCCTTGAATCAAGGAACTGTACCAGCAGCTGCTGATTTTTTTAATACTATATTGCACATTGCACTGTTATGCTCGAAAAGAGAATTTTCATCCCTCCGAGGACCAAGGTTTGTGCAGTCTCAAGAATTACTTCAGGAACACAATTACTGTGTTCTAGTTCCTTCATGAACATGGTCACCAGTTGCTTACTACTTCCGCTCTACTAGCATTTAGTTCTGTAAATCTGAATTTAAAAGACTGTTGTAAATTGTGGAAATTGTTGTAAATACAGGTAGGAAAAATACCTCCACAAGCATCTTGTCACTTCAGTCTTATTGGTGTGCATGATGGTACTCTTAGGAAAACAAAACTGCTGATTATTTTGATGTATATGGCAAGAAGAATAGGTACAACATAATTGAATACTTAATAGACCCTCAAATTAATTACTTTTCCATATACTTTGTGTCACAAAAAATATACTCATTTTGAGGGGACAAAAAGATGCTAAAAACTATTTCTGAAGTTTTGTTAGATGAAATTGATTTTATTTTCAATAGAAACCATCCAAAATAAATTTTCTCATTTTACGTATTTAATCTATATTTTTAATTTGGTATTTTGACATAAATGGCTTAAAAAATGTTTATAGGAAAAATCCATCAAACATTTTTCAAGCTGTTTTAATGACTTACATATTTCTTTCTTATAATATGCATTAAGGCTGATTAAAATAGTTGATACTTAATATTTATATGTGAACAATACAGGAAATTAGATTTGGTTAATCTTTGCAGATGTACAAGGGTTTCTGGTTTCTATTAAATTTCAAAGTTTATTTTCTTACAAGGCCCTAAATTATTAATATTTCCATAATATGTATCATATTTAACCTTAAATGATTTATTTAATCTTAATATATGTGTATCTTTAATTTCATTATTTGTATCTCAGCCAAATTAGTCACAAGTAGAGTTGCAATATCTTGTTTGAATCAGATCCATTGCCTATACATTGTATATTTTTTAAAAAATTGATAATTATACTCACAGGATTTTGCTGACAATCAATGTTATTTCTATTAGATAAAAATAAATCCTGCCCTTTTCTGTGCCAAATGAAAAGCAACCTACAGAGCAATATGGGTCAGTTAAGCAGAACAACTAGACATCCTGATTTGGGAGCAGTACAATGTATAATCTTCAAACAGCTGTGCCTGGGTAGATTTATTCCTGATTAATGTAACAAATTAAGCCATCATCAATTTCTAATCAGGATTTAACAGGAAAAAATTAAAATATTTGGGTTCACACAACCTACAAAGGTATAGATTCTGTATTTACACATCCAGCCAGTAATAGTATTAATGCATTGGTGGTGCATTAACAACTGGAATAATTCAATAAAATGGGTTAGTATGTTGCACAATTGCAGCCATAAAATTTATGGTGTATGATAGGCTCTCCCCGATTTTAATGTGGGGAAAAATTATCTTAAGATATATGAAAAATTCACAACAAACTGTACTGTACAATTTAACCTAAGGCAGCATCTTATCATCCAAGTTAGCTAATATCTATAAATACACAACTTTTCTTGTTTTAGTATTAAATGTGAATTTAGTATGAGTGTATGGAGAGAAAAATAATTATCCCCATATAAGATCTTCAATGACAAAAAATAAATCACTGAAATTGATCTTATAAGTATAAAGTATTGGGTACATTGAACAATCTGAAAATTAATAAACAATTGTAGAAGAATGAACGTAGTAGCCAGAGTAGAATGAACTTGTGGCCACCTTTATTTCTCAGAGAATGAAATATGAAAATGGAAATAAAGGGCAGGAAGTCTTTCATAAGTTCATACAATTTCAACCTATTGGAAAAAAGTAATTTGAATAAATAAATCCTAAAGTTTAAGCTTCCTAGATAGCATTGTCTATTTAGGTAAGAATGGCATTACACTTGATATAGGTAGTTTGAGATGGTCAAGAGCCAAATCACATTACTATTTGCAGTGGCTGTTTTATATGGGGCACAGCAATGAGAGATACTTCTTTTTTATTTATTGATAAAATGTCTATCCAGAGATCCTCAAATTGACTATCATTATTATTGTTTATTATATATTAGATTTATACTCGGCCTTCTCAAGAAAGTTAAGACAGCTACCATTAAAAACATACAAACTTAAAAGAAATTCATATTAATGCTAAAATTAATCAAACATTTAGTAGAGGAGATACATCTAATAAGCATTGAACAATTTTCAAAACTAGTTCCATGAAAATACCAAAGCAGTTGTACTAAATCAGGTTAAATCTAGGTTAGATGAATAAAAAGCTGTGTGGCACGAAAAGATTTGTATGCAAGCCTCTTTATAAAGAGCACAGAAATGAAGGGCCTCTTCAGTTGTTCTATGCCATCTTGGGCAACCACTATTGTTACCTGCAGATATGGAAATATGGGAACCTGAAAACTCTCAACATTAGGCAGATTTATGATTCTAATCTTGTACATCTGAATATTTATCAAATAAACTACTGTTTTGTATTAATTACTTTCAAAATATTTGCAGTTTTGAGAAACACCTGTTTTTCAAGCACTTATTTTTGATTGTACCTATTTTTCTTGATTTTTCAGTTTTGTACATGATTCATACAGTTTATATTTAGATTTAGGTACAAACTTTTTCTACATACAGTTTTTAGTAGTACAAGTGACGCTTTTGGTATAATGAAGATGACCAAAAGCATAATATTAGTCACGTGAGGTTTGCCTAGGAAAAATTAATAATAGATTATGCCTTTTTTAATTATCCAATTTTGGCAGTAGGTTTGGTTTAGTATTGCAAAGTTATATATGTATATTTAGGCATAATCCACAGCTAAAATGAATTATCATCTTGTTTTAATGAAGCCTAACACCGATATTTCTGGACAGGGAGTTTGAGATTTGTGAACTATATGTTATTTGTCTCCATAGCTCTCTTTAAAAATGTATTTTGTGAAAAGCCAGATAATTTTCTGCTGATAACTTAAGACAAATGAATCTTGATACAGGTATTCTTCAGGAAAACCAAAGCCTTGTTTGTTTATAGCTTTCCTTTCCAGACTACATTTGAATATAACTGGCTTTCCTTATCTCTCTAGATTTCACAAATTTTTAATTTAAAGAAATTAAAATGTATGCCATAGTTCTTTGTCCCAATTTTCATTAATATGGTTCATAAAAAATATTTTTTAAAAAATATAAATCTGTAGCAGTGTCAATTAATGTGTCACTTTGAAATCAGTCACCTTTAGGACTAAATGCAAGGGCTTTTTTTCTTTATACACAACAGCATTCAGCAGCTACAAAATAAAAGTTGCACATTTGCTGTAATACAATGAAAATATTCCCACTCTGTTGCTGCTGATTGCTAAAGCTACAATCATTCTTTCTAGAATGCATTATTTCTTAAAATTCTTGTATTTTGAGAGATGGCACAGCTCCAACATGGGGCCAATATAAGTTCCTTGTAAACTCTATATTGTATTGTGTATAACTCAAACATTGTTAAGAATGGAACTGCCTTAAAAGGAAAAACAGCATGTGGCTGTGACACAAACTAAACACTGTTATACAGAAATTGTTATTTAAAGTTGCAACTTCCTTTCTTACACCTAATAAGGAATTTTGTAATGTTTGCCATTGTACACTATGTTATTAAAATTTGAAACAAAATAGCTGTCAACTTTCTCTTATTTTGAACGAACCTTGTTTGGCCCTTCAGAAGAACAGTCACATTCCATACTTTGCACTTTAATGAGTTTTCCTAAACTTTATATTAGAAAAAGACCTATTATAACTTTGGTACACTTATAGAAGCCTTTAAGGACCACCACTCTTTATACTTTTGGAGACATTAGAGCCACAATGAATGATGACAAAAAGTAGGTGGAGCAACACCACACGATAATGGGGTAATTTCTCTCTTGGGAAAGAGTGCTGGGTTTATTTATTTTATCATATTTATTATAGTTTCCTATCTCACATATTGATTCTGAATGACGTACACAATAAAATAAAATACATTAAAATTATAATTTAAATTTATTTTTTTAAAGGACAAAATATACAAAGTGCACAAAGAGCACATTTTTCTAATCTTATAAATCATGAATGAATTATTCATAAATCTCAGCACTAAAAGGAGTGGAGATCTACCTCTGTGATTTTCCAATGTTGACTTCCATTTTAGAAAAACCTCTCTGAATGTAGGATATTGTTATACGTGCAAGTTCCAACCTAGTTACTCTATTGGGTTAAAAAACTATTTGTGGCTTTCATCAAAATGGACAATTATGGGTTCATGTGCTGTGGACTTCAGAAATTTTAGGAAGTCATCTGGGTGCAGGCCCATAGTTGCTGCATTGGTCATTGGGTGAAAATAAATCCTATCATGACCTCCTTCCAGAAAGCCAGCATCCAAAACAAAGTTCACATTTCCCTGATCGCAGAAAAGAGCTAAGGGGGTTGCACATCCTTGGCCAACTTTCAGCTTGTCCAACATGGCTGCTTCATCAGCAAAACGCAGGTTCCCACTCCCAACACCCAGTTTCTTTGCCAAATCATTTAAATTGATTTGTCGATCGTGCAGAACTGTCACCAGCCAAAAGCTTTTTTTCTTCTTATCTTTAAGGAAAAGGTTTTTGCTGTGAGCTCCATTTAAGTGTTGTACATAAGGCATCATTTCTTCAACTGTAAATACCTGGGAGAGAGAAATGAAGAACACTGATTTCCTTGAACTATACCTGCTACATGTTTTGCAAAATGCATATAACTGCACTTTTAAGGGGTGACTTTCAGCAGAATAATTACATACATACCTAAATTGGTTTTTTTTTAAGCTAAAATCCTTTTCCCTGCTCAGGTTAATATGGCACATATTTCACATAGTTTAACATATAAATTAATTGCAATCATTCAAAGGAAATCAGGAAGCCTCTGAACGTATCCAAAATAATTTTCTTAGCACTTTAAATTTATCTGGTTTGTTGTTTTAATTATTATAACATTAACAAATGTTTATAATGAAGATCATCAAAAAAGAATATATTTGACTTATTTGGACAATCAGCTGACATCATGGCTAACCCCTCAGTGACGCCAATCCTTAGAGGATGGCTTATAAACAGCAAACAAACTATTATGTCTTAGTGTGTAGCTTGTAACATCTTAATGTTTATTGTACTTTAGGACAGGGGTCCCCAAACTTGGCAACTTTTAAGACTTGTGGACTTCCAACTCCCAGAAAGTTGTCAAGTTTGGGGGTCCCTGCTCTAGGACAACATGATCAGTGACACAGATATGGCCGTATGTTAACATGGTTTAGAATTTAACGTGTTATGCAGGTCTTCTGTACCAGGACATAAAACTCGGCATGTTTTATCACTTCGCTGCCTCTAGTAATACCGCTCTGCCTAGTGTGCGGATAAAACTAACAAGCCTGCAATTTTACACTTATTTCAAAGCAAGAAATTCCATTAACTCAGGCCGACTCGCTTCACGTGCATCGACTTGGTATTAAGTTGCTCTCCATTTTTGGAAAAAGGAAGTGATTTTTAAAAAGGAGGGTGGATTGATCAGCCACGTCCCAGATGCAGCTGCCTTTTCCCGCACATCGGCTTCTCTATTGGCCGTTGCCGGGGGCCCTTTCCCCAGAACGCTTCATTTCGCCGCTTCTTCACTCACTTCGGGATGTTCCACGCTGAGTGCTTGGATGCCCAGGCCCTGCAAGTGAGCCTCCAGCGCCTCTCGAAGCCCGCTCACTGGAGGAAGCCGGCTCGGCCATTGCAAGCTTTGCCCACCGTACTTGCCGCAAGCCTTTCGGGAACACTGAGCAGGAGGCGGAGACGCCTTTCTCTCGAGCAATGACAGCTTCCTTCTTAATCCTAGCGCGGCCACCGGCGACCGAAACACCGGAAGCGGAAGACATGTCAACACTTGAAGCGCTGCCCGTTTGCCTGCTGGATGGCATCGCTTAGCCAACCTTGCCCGTTTTAAAAAAAGCGGAAAACTACCAGGACATTCCAGGGATATAAATTAGACACCGTAGTAGAAAAACATTCTGGAAACAGGTATTCCATATTTTGCCAAAATTAGTATGTGTCGGTGTTTCTATGCCGTTACTAGCCGTTTGATCTGGATTGGAGTGCGAACATCTGTATTCTGGGAATAGCTTTGTATTGTGGGCAACAATGGCATTTATTAAAAAATAAATCCCCAGTGACCTTACTGGGATTCCAGCAGGTTCTCTGGAAGCAGGTAGGGATTGGGACACTGGGATAGTTTTATCTTGTTCTTTAGCTTGTCCCTCCCCCTTTCAATCAATCAATAAATAGGCCTTCCCTGATTAATGTCCTTGTCATCTGTAAGTCTCCAATTTTTATGATTTGTATTGCTTAACGCTGGCATAGCATTTCAGAGTTGTGACCATATAGTTACTGGAGACTGGTCTTAAAGGAAGGTATTTCTTTTACACCTTTCAAGGGAATCCGATTGGAGAATGCTGATTTAAAACTGTGTTCACATTCTGTATTAAAAGCTACAGCTAGTTTTAACCATGAGTACTGAACAATGCTTATGCCCAAACTAGCCCATGACCGTTTGGTTTAGAGTGGACCTCTCAAACTGCTTGCAGCCCACATAGAGAACTTCTAGTACTTTTCTACCCCTGCAACATTTTGTAGGCACTGCAGATGCTACCCAGTTCCTTCCTAAATATATCTTCCAAAAAGTATTATATATCCAGTAATAAAATGAAATACCGGTGTTTCCGTTAATGTAAAACTAGCAACTAAGTGGCCAAAGTTAAATGACTGTTTTCAGTAATGCTTCACTATGAAGTTTATTTAACACATTTATTTAATGGCATATGATAATCAAATTCTTCATTTTTGACTCACAAGTAACTTTTCTGTCATTGTTTTAAAAAAGCTTACGTTTTGGGCCCTTAGGTTAGAGAACTTACAATACAATACAATACAATAGTAGAGTTGGAAGGGACCTTGGAGGTCTTCTAGTCCAACCCCCTGCCTAGGCAGGAAACCCTATACCGTTTCAGACAAATAGCTATCCAACATCATCTTAAAGACTTCCAGTGTTGGGGCATTCACAACTTCTGGAGGCAAGCTGTTCCACTGATTAATTGTTCTCACTGTCAGGAAATTTCTCCTCAGTTCTAAGTTGCTTCTCTCCTTGATTAGTTTCCACCCATTGCTTCTTGTTCTACCCTCAGGTGCTTTGGAGAATAGTTTGACTCCCTCTTCTTTGTGGCAACCTCTGAGATATTGGAATAATGCTATCATGTCTCCCCTAGTCCTTCTTTCTCTTAAGCTAAACATACCCAGTTCCTGCAACCGTTCTTCATATGTTTTAGTCTCCAGTCCCCTAATCATCTTTGTTGCTCTTCTCTGCACTCTTTCTAGAGTCTCCACATCTTTTTTACATCGTGGCGACCAGAACTGAATGCAGTATTCCAAGTGTGGCCTTACCAAGGCATTATAAAGTGGTATTAACACTTCACGTGATCTTGATTCTATCCCTCTGTTGATGCAGCCTAGAACTGTGTTGGCTTTTTTGGCAGCTGCTGCACACTGCTGGCTCATATTTAAATGGTTGTCCACTAGGACTCCAAGATCCCTTTCACAGTTACTACTACTGAGTAAGGTATCACCTATACTGTACCTGTGCATTCCGTTTTTGTTGCCTAAATGTAGAACCTTACTCTTTTCACCATTGAATTTCATTTTATTAGATAGTGCCCAATGTTCAAGTTTGTCAAGATCCTTCTGTATCTTAAGCCTATCTTCTGGAGTGTTGGCTATTCCTGCCAGCTTGGTATCATCTGCAAATTTGATGAGTTCCGCATTTATTCCCTCATCCAAATCATTGATGAAGATGCTGAAGAGTACTGGGCCTAAAACAGAGCCTTGGGGTACTCCACTGCATACTTCCCTCCATGTAGATGCAGTTCCATTGAGAACTACACGTTGAGTGCGGTTGGTCAGCCAGTTACCAATCCATCTGGTGGTGATGCTGTCTAACCCACATTCTTCTACTTTATCTAGTAGTAGGTTATGGTCTACCTTATCAAAAGCCTTACTGAAGTCCAAGTAAACTATATCAACGGCATTCCTCTGGTCCACTAATTTTGTCACATTATCAAAGAATGCAATAAGATTAGTCTGGCATGATCTGTTTTTGACAAATCCATGTTGGCTTTTGGCTATTACTTTGTTTGCTTCTAGGTGTTCGCAAATTCGTTGCTTGATTATTTTTTCCAGAATCTTTCCTGGTATTGAGGTTAGGCTGATAGGTCTGTAGTTTCCTGGATCTAATTTTTTCCCTTTTTTGAAGATGGGAACCACATCAGCTCTTTTCCAGTCCTCTGGTAGTTCCCCGGTGTTCCAGGATCTCTGAAAGATATAATTCAGTGGTTCTGAGATCTCGTCTGCTAGTTCCTTCAGAACTCTGGGGTGTAATCCATCTGGTCCTGGTGATTTGAACTCATCTAGGGTAGACAGGTGCTCACTTACCATTTTCTTCCCTATTTCAATTTGTGTTCCTAATTTTGTGGTGCTGCTTTTGATAGGTTGGACTGTTTTATCCCTTTGTGTAAAGACAGATGCAAAACATGAGTTAAATAGTTCTGCTTTCTCCCTGTTGCTTGTCACCTTCTTGCCACTTTCTTTACAGGCTCGGGCTATTTGCTGATATTCTGCCTTAGTTATGTCCCCCTCCTTCCACTTTTTATACTTACTTTTTTTGTCTTTCAGTTTGTCAGATAGTTGTTTATGCAGCCATGCTGGTTTCTTTTGGGAGCTGTTGTTTTTCTTCTTCATTGGTATTGTGTTAGACTGGGCTTTTCTAATCTCATTTTTCAAAATTTCCCAAGCTTCTTGAGTTGTTTTCCCCTCGAGGATTCTCATCCATGGAATTTTTCCCAAGCTCTCTCTAAGTTTATTGAAATTAGCTTTCTTAAAGTCCAAGACTCTAGTTTGACTTTGTTCTACTACTTGTGTTTGGATAATGTTGAATTCCAATATTGCATGGTCACTTGCCCCCAGGGTTCCTATGGCTTCAACACCTTCTATCATTTCCTCTCTGTTAGTGAGAATTAAGTCCAGTATGGCTGATCCCCTTGTTTCCTTCTCTACTTTTCTCTACTTATCCCCATAAGCATTACAACTTTAGTTTGAGTGTTCTGTTTCAGAGTTGTACTTGAATTCAGTCATTATTTGCAATTTGCAAAACTGGTGCCTCACAGTCTGTTTCGCCAAATGCCATTGGTAATGTTTGCCTGGCTTGATGAGAATTGAAGTCCAACGTGGAAGGAAGACAGTACTGAGTGCCACATTTCTCCTTTCAAAATGACCTTTTCTATTAACTTCCATTATTACCTGTATATGTATATAATATACCATCCTAATGGTACAAACCAAACCACCCTCTTGATAATTGAATTTTCCAAGTGAGTTATCAAAAGACAATTGATCAGTTTAATTTATGATTTCATGCATATGGGTTAACCATGCAATAAAAATATGAAAATAATGTTTTATTTTAGAATAAAAACTTATTACAAATAGGCAGTTTAATTTTAAAACAAAGTAAATTACTCAAACCCCACATATCATTTGTAATTTCCTTTGTTGCATCTTTATACTACAATATTTCAATATAAGCATACTTCTGAATATTTAAAATTGCATCTATTTTGTATTCAGGCTTCATATGGAAATATTTATGATGCAATCTTGGGACTAGCTTCTCAAAACTGGTAGATATGTAGATCCATATATATGTTTGTGTGTGTATGTGTAAGCATATGTATGTCCTATATTGTGAATAATTTCCAGAGGGTTCAATGAGACTTACTTCTCGACAAGTAGAGTCTAAATTACTTTTATTATAAACTAGCCAAACAGCAAATCAAATAATAGAAGTGATTTTAATCATCCCAAAAAAATTCTGAAACTCAAATACGAGACATTTTTACTAAGAAGCTCACAGAACACAGTGAGATTCATTTCTGAATAAACGTTATTTCATTTAGACTTAAATGGATATGTTTCAATGCTTGATTTTTTGTTTGCCATTATAAAATATAGGTTCATTTGTATAAGTTCTGTTAAAATGAATTCATAAAATGAATTCATACAGCTACCATTCTTTAAATGGAATTTGCATAAGAAAACCTCTTTGCATAAGATCCTCTTAGAATGCTGTTACTTTTTGTGTATGCAGCAGGAAGAGTTTGTTAAGAGCAACAAAATGTTCTAATCTTGGTCATTTAATGGTAAACAGAATAAATTTGCATTCATTCTGAAGAAACATAGATATTAAGCTGAATGGCCTTAATTGTGCATTCACCCTTATTTGGCACTTACTGACTATTTGGGTTGTAAAATGAATTGCATTTGAACTGAATAACGACAACAGCTAGTGTGTTTTATTAAATAAATCAATGATTTCATTTCATTATTAAACTTACAGTAAGGGAAACACCCATTATTGGTTGGCTATTTTATCATTTAGTGGGTTGTGAACATACAACAGTTCATTTAGTGATCTTTGAAAAAAGTGACATGACCAATTTTCACAATTTCACACTTATGACTGTTGCAGCATCCCTATAGTCATGTGATCAATACTCAAACACTTGGCAACTGAGTCATATTTATGATGGTTGAAATGTCCCAGGATCATGTGATCCCCTTTTGCGACCTTCTGACAAGCAAAGTTAATGGGGAAGCCAGATTCACTTAACAACCATATTGCTAACTTAACAGCTGCAGTGATTCACTTAACAACTGTGGCAAGAAAGTTCATAAATGGGGCAAAACCCCACAAATCTCTTCCTTAGCAACAGAAATTTTGGACTCAACTGAAACTTCTATCAGATGCTGGAATGAATGATAGTCCTCACCTCACTCTTCCCCCAATGTCTTGTGCAGACAGAGCCCTATTCTGCTTCCTTGGCAAGGCAGAATAGAGCTTGGAAATGCAATCAACACTTCTTTGTGTCAGTATACTTTCCTGCCAACTCTCACACTGGATAACAAACAGACTCCAGTGCTGCCATGAGGAAGACCCCAACCCTATTATCATCATTGTTATTCCACATCGATTCATTTAAGGATGCAGTTATGCACTGCACACACTGGTGTACTGTGTCTAAAGGAGAACTTGACTGTCTCCAGTCCTTTTCCATCCCTAGAACCAATACTTTATTATATCCAAGAAAATATACGATTTTTGGCAAATGTTTTAAGTCTTTTCTCCTTGCGGCAGATTAGTCTAACATTCTAAGTTCTAACAATAATATGTGCCCTGCTAGGCCAAATCTCAAATAGAAATATATATATGAAAGACATCTGTTAATGCAATTTATGACTTTAAAAAGATGCAACTCTCCCCACCCTCAAAGAACAAACTCAAGTATTGTGCAAGAAATATTAGTTAAATATTAAATTGTTGTTTAAAGAAATAATGAAGCTGCTTTAAATGGAAGAAGTCACATGTTCCTAAATGCACCTGTTGTCCTCAGGAGTCAACCTGGAAACAAATGGGCTTACTCACTGTTTATCCCACTTAAGCCCACATTCAGAAGTTTCTTCCTTCGGGCAATCTTTCTCATTGGGGGGCTGTCCTAATTTATACCTTTTCATTGGCAAAAAGGTACGTAATCACTTTAAAGCAAGGGTCTCCAACCTTGGCTACTTTAAGACTTGTGGACTTCAACTTCCAGAGTTCCTCAGCCAGCTTTACTTTGCTGGCAAATGAATTCTGGGAGTTATTCTGGGAAGTCCACAAATCTTAAAGTGGCCATTGTTGGAGATCCCTGCTTTAAACTACGAGCCAGTTTCAGCCCTTATCTGACCTGAGGGCAAACGAAAGTCTTTGGGAATTAATACTGAGCGTGTGCGAAAACTCCGCATGCTCAATTGCCTGGGCGGATTAGTGTTTATTTTGTTTCCTTCGTCCACCTTTTTAGCACTGCTACTTTTTAAATTTTTGCTGAACAGATTCATCTAGAAAAGCAGGTAGCCGAAGAGGTCACGGGTGAATAGCGGGACGATAAAAAAAAAGTCAGTAGCGGATATTAACGCTATGCTTATGGACCTTGCTTGCAAGAGGGAGGCGCGCTCAAACGGCTGGAAGCAGAGGAATGACTAGTTGATAGGGGGGCGTGCGCCATCTTCTGGCTGGGCGGTAATAAAGCGCTTAAAGAGACGGAAGGTAAACCCTATGTGAGATATTAAAAGAAGAAAAAAACACAGTGAAGGCTCGGCGGATTTGTCTGTTATTTCAGCGTCTGGACGTCTGAAAGTGGCTTCTTTCAGAACTGCGTGTGCGCTTTCTCTGTTTCTCTAATATTGCTTGCTTCTCTTCTGCTGAAAGTTAGCTTTGTTGGTCTGCATCACCAAAAAGAATAATAATAGTAATTTTGGCACAAGGGCCCCTCTGTCCTAAGCTGATGCTCCTGGGTGGTGTCTTTTTAGGGGATGCGTTTTACCAACCACAGCAGTTTATAGGCATATCCTTTCATTGTTAAATTGCTAGGTTCCAGATGTGACAGTTTACTGTTTTATTTAGAAGTCCCAAAGGTGGTTTTTTTCAGGAGGCAACTGGACTTTCTTGTTCTTTTCTTTGAAGACGTTTCGCTTCTCATCCAAAAAACTTCTGGATACAGGCTGCAAAAATTCTGATCGCCACAAAATGACAACAATACAGATTTGAACACTTTGCTACCAGCTACTGGTAGTCTTAATTTTATGATTAATGTAAAGAAAATTGGCTTTGGCCTCTGTATTTTTGAATACTGGCTTAACAAGAAAAAGTTTCATGGAGTAATATCATCATTTTCTCTTCCAAATCATTGTGGAAGGAAGTTACAGCAGCTGTATCCTCTTTTGCTTTCGGGGGTATCTCTTTTTAGACTGTCCACTTGAAAATTGTTTCATTCAAGCTCTATTTTTTTTTCTTGGTTACAGTACAGAGAGAAACATGAATTGGATGCCGCCACTAGAGAAATTGGCCCGTTTATTTAGTGCTTGCAGGCAGCTGCACTCCCTCACTTACCGAAAACAGTGGAAGTCTATCCTGTCCTCTGCCTACCCCATGTGTCCCATTCAGCTGTACCCACTGCTCTGGCATCCAGACATCACCTCACAATTCAGGCTTTTCACCACCAAGGAGGTAATTAATAGTTACTTTATTCTTGCCTTGAATGACTTTTGTGTGCCTCTAGCTAAGAAATAAAAGACAATGTTGTTTATAGAGAGATGCAGTAGAATGTTGTTTATAGAGAGATGCAGTAGAGGTAAGTATAAATATTGTAGACTTTCCAAACAATTGCGTGCATGTTTTTTGTGGCCTCCAAAAAGAAGAGCAACCTGTCCAAAATGCATCAGTGCGGAACAACCAATTGATTCCTTTCTTTATTTTTTATAAATGTTTTGAATTGTAGTTAAGAGGAAGAATTCTGAGTTCACTTGATGCTGTGCCCCTTTCAAGCATTTGTGCTCTATTCAGTGAACATTATCATGGGGAGATCTTCGCATACTATTGCATGTGTCAACTTCCTGGGAGAATATGTGGGCTTCATTAGAAAAGTATTAAAAAGTTTTAATCTGGAATCATTTTGCCAAACTTCAGTCAGCTTTAGTAATAAATTAACAATTAAGGAAGAAGAGGGATTAACAAAGCTTCATTGTCATGAGCCCAAGCAAGCAACCTTAGCATTAGTGGGGAGACAAAAGGTTGAAATATGAGTGAAAAGGCACATCACATATATTTACACATCTTTTCTCTCAGGAGTAGGGGATTTCTTTGTTTATTTTTAAACTTATTTGCCTATTTAGAACTTACTGGTATGTCATTTGTTCCAGAATGACAAGAAATTATGCCATTTTTTTAGCGGTCGTATTTAGATTTGAGTTTCAGGGGCCACAAAATTGGTTAGAACCCAGATTTGTGAGGATTATGAGAGTCATGAGAATCCAGCCCTTTCGTTTAAGGCTAAGTGTATTGTGGAAACTCAGAAAATGAGTTGATCCAGTGACTAAATATATTTTTCTTAAACTTTGTTATAGAGAGAGAAATTGGGCAAAGGGAAATTGAAGCCTGTACAGATGAAAGCAAAGAAGCAAGAGGTTGAGATAAAGCGCACAATGACTGTGGAGGAGCTTGCAAAAGCGATGCATAAAGATATAGGTGAGCCGGTTCTTTCAAATAATGCCTGGAAATTACAAAAGGAGCAATTCCTGATCTTCCTTTCAGCTGATTGATATCCTTGTGTTGCAGCTTCATTTTTGAATCCCACATATTTAGTTTCAAAGACGGGGGTATATACTACACAAAAAACCCATAGAGCACTGGCAGTCCACAATTTTAGAAAAATCTCTGGTTTCTTCCTTCTATCAGGTCATAGTTTCTGATTTTTGTGTACATGTGGTTCAGATTAACCATTGCCCCTTCATGTCCTTTTTGTATTTTCCTCTCATATTTTGTGGCTTACTGCCTGAGAAACAGGCCTGGCCTAGTGTGTTACCAGAGACTGCTAAGGCACATAATTTAGTCTATAATTTGTTCTAGTTCTTCAATTGTCTCCCTTTTAGTCTTTTTTCATTGCATAAAATATATTTTAACAATGTGTTGGTAATGATAACAGCATTGAAATCTGACAAAGCATCAAAGTATTTGAGAACTGCCTATCCTGTCTGGACACTGGAAATTACATGACAAACATTTTCTCCAGTTACTGCTACGATATCATAGGCTTCTTCCTTGGTTGGATCATTGCTCAATGAACGTTGTGTTTTTATACTCAGATCATGTGTATGAAGCTCTGCTGAACACAGATATAGATTTAGATTCACTAGAACCAGATTCAATCTTGGAATTAAATTGGATCAAAGACATTGTTAAAAAATCTGGCATGCAGTACAAATGGGCTGAACTGAAAGAAGAAAAAGAAAAAGAAAATAAAGATGTGGTTAGAAGGTAATGTCTATGCTTACGTGGGTTTTTTATTGCTGGATTTAAGCATAACTTGTATAATATATGTAATCCAGTGTATGTGAAGTGCAGAAAATGAAGAGCCCATGGAGACTGTTGTTAATCTGTTTGTTGTTGTTAAGCAGTGTCTAAACCGAAGTCCAGTTTTATCTAAACATACTGCTGTGCAAGCTATGATCTATAATGCAGTTAAATCCTTTAAAGGAACATTCTATTCCACATATCCTATCACTAGGAAGCATGTGCAGTGTACTGTTTCTCTCAAAGCCACAATTTAATTTTCAGATAAAAGTAAATCATGAAAATATTTATTGGAACTTTTAATTAGTAACATAAATTATATTTCTAATGTATGTTTATTTGGAGTATACTAATCATGTTCGCTGTGAAAGTATGTTCAGTATTGAATTATCTTGCATAAGACCTGCATCCTTTTAGCTATTTATCACTCCATCTTCTTATCACATCTATTTCTATTTCATGTATTTTTTTGCAATTTCATCCCTCAATGTATTTCTTTTATATTGATCACTCACTTTTGTATTCAATCCACTTTAATTCCATATCCATTTTTCACTCCATCACTGCATTTAACTTTTTATGTATCTCTGACATACCCAATTCTTATTTCTATAAACCAGCAAAGCAAACATCTTTATATGCAGCCATTTAAACGTCTTTAGGAAGCATTATTTCCCCTCATTAGACCATAATACTATTACAACCTTTCAGCTATCTTAAAATTTCTCCATCCATATCCCCATCTTCAGTAAACATTCAATCAAAGTAGATAAATGCATTTACTTATTCTTCCTTTTTGCCATATATATGTAATTTGCATTTGTTTACTTAATTTTCCTTGTTGGGTAGGTTTTTGATGCATTCATGTTTCACATCCATATTTATACTATCTAATATTTTATCTGAACAACACATTTAATATCATCCCAACCATTCTGTAAACATTTATCCATTAATGCATGAAATAACCACAGGACATCACACATCTTTGATCAATGATGAATGGTAAGTGTTCCATTTATTTTTAAATGTGATTTTTCCTTTATATATTGTTCTTACTTTATTTAGTAGCCAAACTTCACTTTCATATTTGCATAAAGTAAAACCTATTTACTTTACCAGAATCTTACTCTAAATCAACAATGTGCTGTAAACATATTTTCTCACATTCATACATTTTTCAGTGACCTGCCAAGAATCATAACTATACACATAAACTGCCTAACATCTCAAATTCCCAAATATTGTTCATATCATCTCTTACATATTTCAGTCAGGATTTTGCCAAACATCCCTGTATTTTTAGCATGCACTTTTTTGTCATTCTATTTGTATGCAAAATGAAGCTACTTCTGTTTAGAGAGACGAAAAATTGGAACCAAAGTACTACCATGACTTCTTCAGTTCATATGAATAGAAAATAAATAGTAGCCCACAAGAATTTTTATCTGCCTTCTACTAATGTTAAACATTTTATTACATTTTGATATGAAATAAAAGAATTCATATAACCTTTTAAGCACTTCCTTCTCCTATTTGCTCCACAACAACAGCCATGTGAGGTGGGTTGGCTGAGAGAGAGAAACTCTCCAAAATCATCTAGCTGGCTTTCACAGCTAAGGAGGGACTACAATTGAAAGTCTCCCAGTTTCTAGTCCGGTATTTTAACCCATAGACCAAAGTGGCTCTGTTCCCCTACTTGCTGGGAGATGCTGAAAGAAGGTGAACTATGAAAGAAAATCACAGTTTGTGACTTTCAAGAAATTTGAACTGATGATTTTATAAAACATGCTAATTTATTTAGTGTTAACAAGTGTTAAGAACTGATCGATCCTGTAGAAACTACTGTAACAAAACAAGTTGCTCCTTGGAGAAGTGGTAAAACACCTTCTTAAATGAGTCAGATTTCTCTGAATTCCTGGAAAATCACTTCCAATGGTGACACTACAAAGAGTTATGGTTCAGTGGTCTGAATTCTATTCCTGAGTTTAAATAGAACTCATTACAGTGATTCTGATCATAGTTTTATATAAGCAGTTGATCTGGAAACCCCAAATCTGTACTTAGGGCATGATTCCAACCCTCACGTGGGTTTCCCAGTACCCTGAAAGTGCAGCTCAAACCTCTGATGGCAAAAAGGCAGCATTTTCTGACCATTTTTCATGGATGGGTGCAGTTAGAGGTGAGACTTTGCTTCCCAGAAGTTATCCAGAGATTAAAGTACCTTTTCAAACACACACATACACCCAAAATGCCCAAGATTTTCAATTTTCCTTCTAGTTGCCAATATGACATGTTGTTTATGGAAAAGTTAGGAGGTCAAACCTTCACGGGTTCCCTATTTAGAATTTAGCCAGGAAAACCATGTTTCCTTCTTAGGTAAAAAAAACTGCATCTAAAGCACGCACTAGTAGTTCCAAACTGTTGTTACAAAAAGTTGAAATACAGAGATTGAGAATTTTAAGAGCTTTGTTAAGCATAGAATACAAAACATAAAAAGGCTTATTTCATTTAAAATTGAATGTGTTACTTTTGGTTGCAGGCCTCCTCAAAATCCAGCTTTATTAATCCCCAGGCCTCCTGTTATTACTGTATTGGGCCATGTTGATCATGGAAAAACTACATTGCTTGATAGCCTGCGAAATACTAATGTGGCAGCAATGGAGGCAGGAAGTATCACACAGCATATTGGTGCCTTTCTTGGTATGTTTTATTTGAGTATTACTCTTAGTTGTTTTTGGATGAAGGATAAAAAGTCTGCTGCTTTCCAAATGGTGGTGGACTTCATCTCCCATTATTTCTCATTGATATGTTGGTACAAGCAGATAAACATTACTGTTCCATTGCTTTTATCTTGTGAATCTAAAAATAATTTAAATATTTTAAATCAGTACAACAACATCTGGATCATACTTTGTAATGTTGTCAATCATCTGCAATAGTCATTATTTCAAAAATTGAATTACTATAAAATGATAATACAATTTTGATATCATCATGACAATGTAGTTTCTTGCTGAAGGTTCATAGCAAATAAAAGGACTGTAAGAAGACTGTACCTGAAAGTGAGCAAAATACAAGCTGGAAGGAGGGAAGGTGGCATGTAGAAGAGAAAACAAAAATTAAAGTGCCATGAGATTAGTGAGGTAAAACTAGAATTTGCCAGGCAAGACAAGCCATTATTTTAATGTATCTCAATGACCTCCCAAGGCCACCTGTGAAATATCTGTTAATTCAGAAGGACAAGACAGTTTAAAAGCTGGAATCATATACAGTATAAAGACCCTGAATTCTTTGCTGTGCAATTAGCAATCAACTGTTTGTGCAGTACAGTCTAATTCAGCTGTAACGCCTGAGTGCTTTTTGCCAGCTTCAGCTTAGAGCTAAATTCGGGTTTAACTACAGGGAGGTTTACTGCCAAACCTAGGTGTGAAATATGACAAAAGTCACCTCTCCTGTCCTTGGAGTAAAGTTGCCTGAAGAACTCAAGTTCCAAGTCTTAGCTAAGTCATATGAAGTTTCTCAGTCTGGTCTTAGCAGCAACTAAATACATGTTATCCTGTCTATTTACTGATGTCCAAAAATGGATCCTAACTAGTTTCATTGCCAAATCAATTATAGATTATAGAGCAGGAGCCTCTTTAAGTGGTGTATTGGACTTAGAGAGATGCATTGGACACACATAACGTATTTTCAGAGTATAAGACGCACCTTTTTTCCTCAAAAAAGAGTTTGAAAATCCGGGTGCGCCTTATACACTGAATACAGCATTTTTTGCCTCCTGAAACCCCGCCCCTTCACCAAAAATGGCCGTGCATAGCTTGTAGGAGGCTTTCTGAGAGCTCCCGGGGGCTTGGGAGGGTAGAAATGAGCAAAAAAATGGTAGAAATGAGCAAAAAATGGGCACTCTATAAGCTTCCTAATGCCCTTTTTTTTTTGACAAAAAACGGGCCCGTTTTCGCAAAAAATGGGGCATTTTTTGATCATTTCCCCCAACCCCATCCCAGGAACACTTTACAAGCCTCCTAAGGGCTAATCATGCCTTTTTGTTTGTTTGTTTGTTTTTAAACAGGCCCGTTTTCACGAAAAACGGAGCATTTTTGGAGGTTTGCAGAGTGCAAAACTTTCTTTTTTTAATTTGCCTCTTCAAAACCTTGGTGCGTCTTATACCCCCCAAAATATGGTAATTTCCAATCTTGCTGATTGTTATATGAGAAAATTATAGTCCAACATAACAGGAGGATGTCACTTTGGCAAAAGTTAGCAAATAGAGAAATGAACGGAACTCACCTGTTCCGTTTAGCCTGCCTGGCCCATTCATAGTCTTATTCTACCTCTTGGCAGATATTTTAATTGGGTATTTTTAGGGTTATTTAAATATTGTTTTTAACTGCTTTGCTTTTTGTACAGTTTCTTATTGCCTCCTCTTTTATGTTTGTATTTTCTATCTATTGATGTGTTTTATCTGACTGTACACCGCCCCGAGTCCCTTTGGGGAGAGGGGGCGGTATAAAAGTCTAAATAAAAGTAAAGTAAAGTAAGTAAAGAAGGTAAACTTTAAGTATTAGGAGTAAAGCCCCAAGTAAAGCATTTTTTTGCAGGAAGATTTAGCAGCTGAACATGGACTATAGAAAAGTGACTGTCAATTTTAAGCAATGTCTCTGTTAGAGTTTTATTTATATGAGGAATTATTACAAATCTCATGAAAGCAGCTGTTCAGTGAAAGTGATATGAGAAGCATTAAACTCTTGTTGAGACGATACTGTGTATGTTTCCCATTGTTTTTGCAGTGCAGTTGCCTTCTGGGGAGAAGGCAACATTCTTGGATACTCCTGGCCATGCTGCCTTTTCAGCCATGAGGGCAAGAGGTACACATATCACTGATATTGTTGTACTGGTAATAGCTGCCGATGATGGTGTGATGGCACAAACTGTGGAATCCATTCAACATGCTAAAAATGCTAATGGTATTCATGGATTTTGTTCTCTTTTGGGTAGTTGAGGGAGGAGATATGTACTACTACTGACATTACTGTTACTGAATATCTTATTATTTGAAGATTTGTTAGTCATCTGGAGCAAATTATATATGTATCTGAAACTTGTCCCTCCACATTTTTTTCTTGCTCAGTTCCAATCATTGTTGCCATCAATAAGTGTGACAAATCTGAAGCTGATCCTGAAAAAGTAAAGAAACAACTGCTGGCTCATGATATTGTTTGTGAAGACTATGGAGGGGATGTTCAGGCTGTTCCTATCTCTGCATTAAAGGTAATGCAAATCAGCTTCAGTGCCATCCCTAAGGTAAATCTGTATCACATTGTTTATTAGCAGTAAAAATTTGAATTGTCAAGAGTCACGTGACACAACATCGAGTAGAGTTTTTAGGAGAGGAAAACCTTCATTTGACCCTCTACTCTAGGACCCATCTGTTTGGAGAAAAGCAGTTCTTTCTCAGCACTGAACAGGAAAACTTCCTAATAAGGGAAAAATACTTTATTTTGCTATTCAATCCTAGGTATTGATCTTGGAAAATATGATAAAAGAGGCTATAGTCAGCCTCCAGCATATCCTAGATTTTAAGACAATAGATTTTCAGTAAATCTTCTATGCATACTGATTTACTTACAATGATTGTTAAGTCCTACCTTTTCTGAATTACTTTTGACTTTTTTGACCTAGAGCCATAACTTAATGAACTTAAAAGAGGCAATTGTAACTCTTGCTGAGGTGATGGAACTGAAGGCAGATAGCACAGGCCTCATGGAAGGTATTGTAATAGAGTCTCGCACAGATAAAGGAAAAGGGTGAGTGTGTATCTTTTCATTCCATTTTATCTTTGGCTGGGAGTTGCTCTAAAACAGGGGTGTCCAAACTTGGGAACTTTAAGACTTGTGGACTTCAACTCCCAGAATTCCCCAGCCAGCTGGCTGGGGAATTCTGGGAGTTGAAGTCCACAAGTCTTAAAGTTCCCAAGTTTGGACACCCCTGCTCTAAAATTTCCAACAGTGCAATTAAATAATGCATAATAAATTTAAATTTAAAAACAGTTCTTTTGTAAATTAAATTAAACTTTCTGGATTTAAAACATGTGATTTTACACAGAAGATAATTCTTCCAGAAAACCTGTTCGCTTGGACTTAATCTCTCCTATAGCACTCCAAAAATGTGTTAGTGTGAAATTTGCCTTATTGAAAAGCTATTGTGATCAATTCCCATAGATTCCATCTAAATCACACACAATGGGCTCCCTGCTACACCTGAATTGGGAGTGAGGGGGGACATATTAATGAAAAAAATGAATGGCAAGACAGCCTGCAGCAAAGCAAAGCAGCACCAGATTTCAACATCATATTAATTGCCAAGAAAGTCTTTAAGCCCTACTTGAGCTTCCTAAGCATTCGTAGATTATTGAGCCTTCTGATTATTGGCAAATGTTTCTAAAGATAGTTTGGGTGAAAAACATATTATTCTGATCTGTTTTATAGATTTGTGTCAAAGTAGATTTCAAACTGAAATATATATATATATAGCTATATTGACATAATAAAGCTCTATAAAGAGGCTTAGACATTAAAACATACCATTAATTGTGAATATCAAATCAAATGTCATTTTTCTTTTTACTTGCCTTCCACCTGACCCCAGTCCAGTAACCACGGCCATTATCCAAAGAGGCACTCTGAGAAAGGGCTGCTTTTTGGTTGCTGGAGAAACCTGGGCCAAAGTGCGAGTGATATTTGATGAGAATGGCAAAATCATGGAAAATGCTTCCCCTGGTTTGCCCACGGAGATTGTGGGGTGGAAGGAGGTCCCTGCAGCAGGGGACGAAATCCTTGAAGTTGAATCTGAGGTAAGTACATTTCTTGCTTTAGTATCCAGGTGTAATGTTCCTAAAATTGTCTTTATTCCATGCTTATCCAAAGTTTCATCCAAGATGCACCAGAAAATGTTCTGCAGAAGTAAAACACCAGGGAAAAGGAACATGTTTTCTTTTCAAAATCTGGAAATAGTTTAATTCAAGCAAGACAGGCTTTTATCTACTCCATGTGGCACTTGCTCAAAACTGGAGCAATATTTTAGTACCTCTGTTGATGGTTCATTTAGTTGAGAAAGATAATATTGATTCAGTTTAAATTTCTGATTATTCACCAGTAATTAATGTCTTCGTTTGGATTTTAAAAAAATCTTTAATAGGGGGAAATGACATTTTAATGTTATTGTTATTGAAAGGTGCTCACTTTTTTTGAGTTACAATAAATGTACCAATATGATGTTTTTTCATTGTTGTACAGTACGCTACTCAGTCATTTTCTATGAGACGGGTGGTAATATAAATTTGATAAATACTTTTTTTTTTAAAATTAAAAGAGGGTCAACTAATTTGGGTATAGTCTATGGATATGTTTAAGGCTTTTGGGGGATAAGTTAATAACATGCCTCTACGGAAAAAGATGCTTAAATTACAATATAGAAATTTAATATGTATAAATTATAGCATAGAAATTCTATATACAATATAGAATTATATAAAAGTCATTTTCCCAGTGCCGAAGATGGTAACCAAGCACATTTAGATATTATTCAAATGATAGAAATGAAAATGTAATTTTATGCTTTCATGAGAATTTGATATCTTGGAGTACAGGCGGGTCTGTTTATTGACTGCCTTGTTCAGTAATTGTTTGAAGTTACCACAGTGCTGAAAAAATAATTTTATGATCAATGCCTACTTTTGTGAGCTTTGAAACATCACTCAGTCATGTGATCACCATTAAGAGTGGTGGGGCAGTGGTTAGAGTGCAGTACTGCAGGCTACTTCTGCTGATCACCAGGCTCAAGATTGACTCATCCTTCCATCCTTCCAAGATCTGTAAAATGAGGACCCAGATTGTTGGAGGCAATATGCTGACTCTGTAAACCATTTACAGAGGGCTGTAAAGCATGTGAAGCGGTATATAAGTCTAAGTGCTTTTGCTATTATAATTGGTATCGGTGTTTGTGTGCTTCGCTTGATTTTTGCTCCCCTTGTAGAGCAGAGAGATTGTAGAGCAAGGAATTACAAATGAGTAAGCAATCACACAATGGGAATACACATTGAAAGGAATGTGGTGGCATCGGCATCCCTGAACACATTCAGAGTTGGGAGCCATGAGCACACTATGCAACAGCAATGATAGGAGCCAAGCTATGTTGGCAAATTAACTGGTTAATTACTTTTGTTCTGCCAAGCAAAGGGCACACGAAGTTGTTGAATGGAGAAACTATGTGAAACAGCAGGAAAAGATAAAGGAAGATCAAAAAGTTATAGAAGAGAAGCAAAGGGCTCATCAGGAAGACTACAAGAAGAAGCGAGAGGGTCTCATGAACATGAGCTGGAGACAGAGAGTATATTTAATAAAGAAGAGCCAAAAGGAGTCCATGACTAGGCAATCTGAAAAAGTTACTCAGAGTGACAAAAACATGTTGCCTCTCGTTATCAAAGGTATACTCATTTTTCTACTGCTTATTTATCTTTGTGCTCAGCTCTACACTCGTTTGAGTTTTTAAACTCAGCCCCAGCATCCATCTAGGCCCACTGAAGGAGTCCAGACTATGGACTTTCAATCACAAATTTAACACATTAAAAGCAGCTCCTTGGAAATATTTGTATAATTGGATCAGAATTAGATGCCTTTGCTGAATCCCCCCCACACTGAATTTATAAAATTTATTTTTTATCTTCTTTTATTAGTTTTATTGTTTTTATATGAGGTTTTGTATTCTGTAAGCCGCCTTGAGTCGCCATGTGCAAATAGGCGGCAATATAAATTGCCTAATTTTTTAAAAAAAATAAGCACACCTTCCCAATACAATAGTATAAAGTTCCTGAGTTATGTGACTTGCTTGAGTATGATTTTTCTTCTTTCCACTGAAATTAACTAGGTTTCTTGTTTCACCAAGGTGATGTGGATGGCTCTATAGAAACCATTTTGAATATTCTGAAAACCTATGATGCTGATGAAGAATGTATATTAGATGTGATTCATTGTGGAATTGGGGATATTAGTGAAAATGACATAAATCTAGCAGAATCGTTTAAAGGTAACCAGTTGTTATCTGAGGTTATCTATTTGTTGGACTAATTAGAATTAATGGCTTGTTCTTTAGTTTAATTAAGTAAATTAGGTAGTCAGTCATAAATGCATAGAGTGGCTTGCAGTTGCTATGTGCACTTTCCTACTCCACCCCTTAAAAGTTTGGTGTCAATTTGATTGCAGTTATATATACATCTGATGTTTCTTATAGGGTGGTACACAAGGCTCCTTTTCAGGAAACTGAAATAATGCTGCATACCAATTTCTGAGCGTAGCATAAGCTATTCATATACTACCAGCGTTCATACACAATTTTCGTCTGTACAGGTCTGTGTGATGTGGAAAAAAGAGATTCAGATCTTCCAACAGTGCATATAGCACTTCTCTAATTAAAGCACATTATTTTGTCAGTGTTTGTCTTCTTCCTCACTTTCCTTCCACTTATCCCAACATTCTAGACTTCTCCAGAAAGTTAAGTCTTGTTTAATGTGTCCAATGTCCGATAATTTGAACTTACCGTATTTTTCAGAGTATAAGAAGCACCTTTTTCCCTCAAAAAAAGGGTGAAAATCTGGGTGCGTCTTATACACTGAATATAGCATTTTTGCTCCTGAAGCCCCGCCCTTTCACCAAAATGGCCACGCATAGGTTTGAGGAGGCTTTCAGAGTGCTCCTGGGGGCTGGGGAGGGCAGAAATGAGCGAAAAACAGACCAATTTTTGCTCAATTTTGCCCCCCCTCCCAGCCCGCAGGGGCACTCCACAAGCCTCGTAAAGGCTATTCATGCCCTTATTTTTTTAAAAAAATGGGCCCATTTTCGCAAAAAACGGACTGTTTTGGGGAGGTTTGCAGAGTGCAAAAACTTTTTTTTTTTAATTTGCCTCTTCAAAATCTTGGTGCGTTTTACAATCATGCGTCTTTTACTCCGAAAAATAAGATAATTATTTGTGCCTTAAGTGAGAATTTTGGGTTGTTTTATATTGATTTGTTCTTTTTCTTGGCCATCCATAGTATTTTTAGAATCCTTCTCCAATACCCAAGTTTAAAAACATCAGTACTCTATCTTGTTTCCTCAAAGTCCAATTTTCAGTGCCACAGGGACTACCCCAGCTTACATGATTCTGACCTTTATAGGGATAGAAATGTCCCAGTGTCTGAATATTTTTTCAAAGGCCTTCATGGTTACAGTACCAAGTGCTAATCGAAGCATATTTCTTAATTGTGGTCCTTGATCACAAAAGGCAAAAACTATCCGTTATTTCAATAAGTTCATTGTCAATTGTAAAGCTGCTTGCTATAACTGTTGTCGTTAGTTTGGCCTTGTAGTTAATCTTAGTCCCATTTTTACTGTCTGCTTAACTTTAATTGCTAGAATTTCCAATGCTTTGAATTTCCAATTATCAGACTAGTATTATCAGCATAGCAGAAATGATTTTATTTATTCCTCTAACCTGAACTCATCTTCCAATCCAGCTTCTCCTTTCTCTCTACAGGTAGTCCTCAAGTTATAACAGTTCACTTAGCAATAGTTCAAAGTTACGAACACCCCCCCCCCCCAAAAGTACTTACAACACAGTCCTGAAGTTATGAATGTTGCAGCACCACAGTGGTCGATCACCCTTATGACCGACTGCAGAGACTGGAACATTCCCCATGCCTATTCCCATCCCACACAGGGACCTAACGGGCTGGGCCTTCTCCTCCCTACCCCATTACTGATCTTTCGCTCAATTACTTTTCAAAGAACCAGAGTTCCAGAACAGGCTGACTGCTCCTTCTCTGTCATCAAATGAGCCATCTCCTCTCCAGCTTCTCTGCTCCAAGGTTTGCATGGCAGTGCAAAAGTGGAATGGTGAGAACAAAGGCAAAACCAGATGAGTATGCCCTGCTCAGCTTGACTGACTCACCGAGGCTGCCTGCGCAGGACAGTCAATTCGCTTTTGGAGCATCAGGCAGCCTCGGTGAGTTTGAAGGAGTGAGACTGTGCACCAAGGGCTTCTGTTCTCCACACCAAAAGCTTTTGCGAAGGGACAGAAGGCTTCAAACAGCGGTAGATTGCTCTCCCTAAGCCTTCCATCCCTTTGCAAAAGCTTTTTGCATGGAGACGAGAATCCTTTGGGGAGCAAGACTCACCGAGGCTGCCCAGTGCTTCAAAAGCAGATTGGGTATCTTGCACAGGAAGCCTCGGTGAGTTAGTCAAGTTGAGCAGGCTTTTGGAGCACTGGGAGCAGATGAAGAAACCACGGCAGAGAGGGTTGAGAGGAGACAGTTTGCTTGATCATTGAGATCTTTGAAAGGTAAGTAACCCAGCAAGGCAGGATTGCCGGGGGGGGGGGTGTCTCAGTGGGTCGGGAGAGGCCTTGGGTGGTTGGAAGCACTAGGCCCCTTATAATCTTCCCTACTCTGAGATACCTCATGTGCACTTAATGACCTGTGAATTAAATTAGTGAATGCATTGGGTAAAGCAGGGAGGGATTACGTTCATTTAATACGATCCTATTAATGAATCCTCAGGTTATGAATGTAATTGGCAGGTTCTAATACATTTGTAACTCGAGGATTACCTGTATACATATTCCATATTTAGGTTGAATAAAGGGAGAATATATGTGTCTCTCTTTTGCCTGTTTTGCTAAATTCTGTCTATACTCTGGCTTTCTGACCTGTACTGTGTATAGATATTGCATGAGAATAATGAGATTTTCTGGGTTCCTATTTTCCTACACCTTGACATCCCACATCCCATACCTTCACATAATCAATGAAATCCAAGTCCCTTCTGAGTCAAGGAAGCACATACTTTTTGTTTGTATTCCTTGGCTTTCTTATTTATCCAGTGTTCATTAGCAGTAAAGATTATGCTCCTTGACTGTTACTAAAGCCAGTTTCAATTTCTAGCATCTCCTGTTCCACTTAGGGCTCTAATCTTCATTGGATGATGAATTTATGTACTTCCCTAATTGTCTAAAAAGCCAGAACTACTGCAGTTTTAGTTCATTTCCGTGAGATTTGGCTGGTTACATATTAATCAGAAATAATGGTTTGAAAAAAACCAGTCAGTTATAAATAAGATCTATTTCAAACTTTGGGATTTGTTGAACTTTACAAAGTTTATTTTAACCATGAGCTCTAATTAATTTTCCTAAATGCCAAGAAATTGGGAATATAGAAATCCAATTTTTCAGTGGGAATGTACAGGCTTATTGCTTAAGTTCAATTTTTGCTGTGAGGCTTGCTAGGGTGAATGAATTTTATTGCAAATTCTTCCTTTTTCAACAAAATAGTTAAGCATATTGGCATTACAATACAAAATGTCTGAACCAAGTCTCAGAACACAGCGCTTGGTAAAACCCCAGTAAATCTTTCAGCAACTGAAGCATATTTCCCACTCTTAAAAAAATAAAGAGTAAATTGTGTGAAATTGTGTTTGAAAGAATATACAAACAGGCATGAGGGAATGTGCTTGGATTTTAAAGTTTAGCTTTGGGAGGTAAAAACCTTTCTTGCACCTTTGTCTTAGGATACTTGGTACATTCTGAAGTTAATAAAAGAGAAGCGACAGTACGTCATATTTGTTCTCTTATTTATTTGACAGGTATCATATATGGGTTCAATGTAAAAGCACATAAATCTATTCAGCAGATGGCTGCTAAAAAGAAAGTAAAGGTGAAACTACACAACATCATCTACAGGCTTGTGGAGGATTTACAGGAAGAGCTCAGCAACACTTTGCCCGTTGGTGTAGAAGAGGATGTGCTAGGTATCTCAAATATTCCAGAAGTGAACTTCTGGAAGTTATCTAGTCGATAACTGGGAGGGGACAGAAATCTGGGTTTCATAACTTTGCTGTGCTAGTAGCTTTCAGTTTTGTCTGCTACTTGCAGAATTCAAACTTAGGCTGCCTTCTAGGACCAGGACAGTTATTACAGGTTGAATACGTAGAGTATTTGTGAAATAAATGAAAAATTAAGGTTATTCTTGATTACTGTACTAGAGGAAATAAATCACAGAAAGTTGCAGATGTTTGTTTTTAAAAATCCAATTGTTCTAGACCCGGGATGGTGAACCTATGGCAAGTGAGGCGTTGCCCTGTCAACTGGTCAGCATGGATGGGGGCGCTGGCAAGCTGGGTTCAGCCTTTTTTAAAGCCATTTTTCACCCCATTTTTCTGGGTTGCTCGTAGGGTCGATTTTAGCCCTCCGAAGCATTCAGGAGCCCTCAGGAGGCTTCCCTGAAGCCTCCGGAGGGCCTCGGGGGGGGGGGGGGAGGCTGTTTTCGCCCTCCCCAGGCTCCTATAAAGCCTCTGGAGCCTGGGGAGGGCAAAAATAGCATGCAAATAAAGGGTTGCGCCCGTCATGTATGCATGCGCATTGCATTATGGGTGTGGCACGCCCACGCACAACCCCCCACTGCGCTCCCCCAGCGAGCCAAAAAAGGTTCACCATCACTGTTCTAGACCTACTGTGGAGAAAATTATAAGCTGCATTTCAATAGTTGAAATCTAGCAGCAGGTAACTTTCTATGTTCCCAGATTTTAAAAAATCTAGTTGTTTTCCTTGAAAAACAAAAATAAATTGTGCAAACCAATAAAATTTTTGCTGTGATATAACTAAAAAAGTAAAATTGGGGGTGATAGCAGATTTTAACATGAGAGGCCAGGTGAGTTATGTTTATGTGGATTTTGAGTCTACATTTTAACTATGATTCTCATGTTCCCCTTATTTCAGGAGAAGCGGCTGTTTTAGCCACCTTTGAGGTTGATGTAGGAAAACATAAAGTTCCAGTGGCTGGTTGCAGAGTACAGAAAGGACAACTAAACAAAAAAATGAACTTTAAATTAATTCGCAACGGAGAATGTATTTGGACAGGTGGGTAAAGTGCATATCTAACTTGGTAGCTATGTTTGTTACCAGATTCTACTTCGTTGAAATGTTTTTTTAATTTGTTCAAGGTATTCTGATTAATATTTCTGCTACATTTCCTTCTTCATACACTTATGTCTGATTATTTAAGTATAAATGTGTGCAGTTCTGTACGAATGCTATGTATAAAGAGCCACCCTTATAGAATTCCCAATTCTCAATTTACTGACATTTCTAATAAATTGTGCAATTACTAAAATTTTACTCATTTGTTTGATTTAGGATGCTTATCGTCTTTGAAGCACCATAAGGAAGATATTGCTGTCGCAAAGACTGGCATGGACTGTGGACTTAGTTTGAATAATAATGTGAAGTTTGAAGTTGGAGATGAAATTGTTTGCTTCAGTCCAAGGGAAGTAAAGCAGATAATTTCTTGGAACCCAGGATTTTAAATCAGGCTGCCTAAAATATGGAAGGCAAGAAAACTTGAATCTTCATTCAGTATCGACTATAGAATCTTTGGGATAGTGTCTTGCACTGTACAATTAGCAGGAACATATTTCAGACTTCTACTGCTTCTAATGTAAAATTGGTTACAGAAAAAAGAAATCTGCCCTTTCAGGAAATGTATATTTATGTTATGAAATAACATTTTAAAACCTAAGTGTTCACTACAAGGAAAACCAAAACATCACATTTGTTAACTGCAATTGTTGTTTTTCAGTCAGTCATTATTAAAAATTTTACATGAGTAGTTTTGCTATCAAAATTTTACATTTTCTATAGCACTCAAACCAACAGCTATTGGATCAAACACCTGTGTATGTTTAAATTACAGAACCTACAACCTTCAATCATTATTGAATGATTTGAAACATGAGGGGTGACTGTCATCTCTCACACTATGTTCAACATAGTTTTCCAACTTTGAGCTGCAAAGTTGCGGCCAATCAGCCTTATATTAAAATTAGAATTGTAGGTAATTTTTAGGTAATTGTGCTTTTTTATAGCATTGCATGGAAATGAATAAGGAAAAAATACCGATAGTTAGGGTGCAGTAACACTATAAACAAATAGTAATACAGTATTTCTGGAATATAATTTTGCAGCCATGATGGCATAAAAGTATGCTAAAAATGCAAGATACCCTGCCCCTTTTCCTAAGAATATGTACTATAGAACACAATTCCCCAACTTTTCTTTTTTGGGGGGGAGGGGGAGGTGCCTTTATGTGTCCATGCATGTGTGCAAACAGGGCCCGCAATGTTCTTAGCGAGAAGGGGGTGGATGTGCACATACTGGCCGGCCACTTACACGAGCCAGTGGCCAATAGGCCACAGCATGGTCGTGGGCTGTAGCCACAGGTTGGGGACCCCTGCTGTAGAAGATAAGCGATTTATGATAGTAGGTAAAAGGACAGAAATCTTCTGCTAACACAACTTCTGCAAAAGGAACTAAAACAACTATCAAAGCAGGCAAAAAAATACCTACGACAAAACAAAAGTAGCATTAAAAATCCTCATCTTTTGAAAAAGCTGTTCTAGTTCTATAATTTTAAAAAAAGGGATTGGAACTATAGTGTATTTAAATTCAAGTATGGTTTTGTCTGAGCTACAGTTAGCAGGTAACTTTATGCAAAATAATGTCCTCCGTCCTCTGTTTTTCACTTATGAGCATATCATGTCCCTACAATAGAAGTACACTTTAATTTTTTTTTATAAATCCCTGCTTTATACATTTTTGCAATTATGAGAAGTAAGCACAGCAATGTTTAAAGGTTTTTATTAAAACAGACATATTCACTTGTCTTCTGGTTTGTTGAAGCAGTATGTCAAGCAGCACTTGCCACAATAATGTCTATCAAAGTGGCTAGCCATGAACACTCCGGCCCCACATTCTTCAGAGGGACACTCACGGCGTAAACGGCTGATTTTGCCATTCTCATCCACCTGTAAGAAGAAATCCTCAATAAATAGTACAGTACTGCATTTACTTCAAAAGCAGGCTTATCTATAAAATTATAATTAGCACATAAAAAGTTTTTGGAACAACTGTCTTTAGAAAGATTCAGTACTCTGCACGATGGAAAGGAAGACTTGAATAGAGCTACCCATTCTTGAGTAAGAGGAGAGTAGAAAGTAGAGGGCGAGACAGCCTGCTAATTTTTGGGGGGAACATTCAGTAATTGCACAATCTTTCCCCAAATGATCAGACTTTGTATGTTTAAATCACAGAAGTCAAACTTGTGGCGTCATGTTGCTGTCACGTGACATTGTGATGATTTTTCCCTTCGCGGAGCTGGGCTGGTCGTGATGGGTATGTGATACATCCAGCCTGTGGGCCACAAGTTTGACACACGTGGTCTAAACTAATGCAATGTTCTGTACATGCAACTTAAGAAGTTAAGTAGTAGGTAGAAACTGCAAATGATGCAAAATGCAGCATGCAGGCTGCCAACTGGTATAAAATACAAGATTATGAATGATCATACCGGCATTAGCCATCAAACAGTTGAAAGGGCTAGCAATTTGGGCCTATATCTGGGAGACTGCCTCTCTGGTTATGAACCTGACATAGGAACTGCCAAAAGTTTGATTTTGGCTGATGTTTCACTTATGTGGTTCCCAAGCTAAGAAGGCAGCAAATAAAACATATCTTCTATTGTTTTATCTTTTGCATTTTATATTGCTGTAAATCTAGAATTTTGGAATGAAGTTGTAGGATAAATTATTAATAATTAGTATAAAACAAACAATTTAAATATTTGAACTAGTACTATTCGTTCAGTTTGGTAGTAGCTTCCAAAAGTTCTAGTTCTGCATACACAAAACAGATTGCATTTGCCACCTGAAGGAGAATGGCTTTCTAGCAAAATAAACTACCAGCAATAATTGATATTGAATGTTATTCATATTGATATGTTGAATTTTACAATATAACTCTATATGGACAAGTCCCTGCAGTTTACTTGGCAAGATTTTTCAGAAATGATTGCCATTGCTTCCTTTTCATAGGGCTAAAAGGAAGTGACAGGTTCAAAATCACCCATCTGGTTGTTGTACCTAATGTGGAATTAGAATTTGTGGTCTCCTCCTTTCTAACCTGGAATCTTAACTACTATATAAAGCTGACTCTAAAAAACCTGTATAAATTATATATATTATGATTATTTATACATATATATATACACACATACATATACATGATTATATATCACCTTGAGCTTTATGTTAAAAAAGGCAGGCTTAAAAATATTTTTTTCTAAGAATCTGCAGCTTATTACTACCAACTCTTTCTTCTGAATTCAATTTGCAACAGTGAAGCTGATTTTACCTTGTAGTATTTAAGGACAGCAAGTTTCACCTTCTTTCTCTTATGTTTGTTCTTCTTAGGAGTGGTATAAGACTTCTTCTTTCTTTTCTTTGCCCCACCACGAAGTCTCAACACAAGATGAAGTGTTGACTCCTAAATTTTGGTTTTTTAAAAAAAGAAAACAATATTTTTAAGGATGAAAAACATCCAGATTTGAGCATTTCTGTGATGCAGCAAAAAGCTCAGAATTAGACAAGGAAATCAGAAGATAGTTTTCTATGCAGTCATGAAGCTTGGTCAAGTCATTCAGCTCACTTTGCAGCTATTCTGAAATAGTATGCTTGCTTTACCCTTCCTTAAAAAAACCAGCATACTTGGAAAATCAGTATAACATAACTGGTGCTTAAATGCTAATGCCAATAAAATAAGTAAAATTGAGACTTATGAAACCTTGTTTATTAAAATCCAAAGTAACTCTGAACCAAATGCAAAACCTGGCCCTTGCCTACTGCATTGTAAATCATGCACCAGGAGATAATTTAATAATTTAAAGGAAAATAATTAATTTTGTCTTCTGTTAAAACTTTGGACATTATGAGAAGACTTGACTCTGGAAAAGACTCTAATGCTGAAGAAACTGGAAGGAAGAAGAGGACAAAGAGAGTAAAATGGATGGACTTAAGTTTCAGTGATGATTGGTACACCATGGAAAACATAAAGGATCAAATTAGGGACAGATTGTTATGGAGAAAATCTAGCTATGTTTGTTATAACTTGAAAATGAAGTGGTGGTGCGCAAATTATTAAAATTCCTGGTAACCAGAAACTATTGCCTACTTACTACAGATGCTGCAGAAAAAACAATAATTGTGATACATCATTATGCCTTTCAAATCTCATTCCTTCAAAGATAACCTCCTACTTGCTAAAGTATGATAAATTTACAACTTTTGGGTTTAGCAATATTCAAGTCAGCAATACATACTGATGGCAAATGAACTCATCTAGAGCAAATTGTGCTGACCAGAAAAGGTATCTTCAATAGAATCAGGACCTATTCATATACAATATATAACTATTGCCACAAGAAAATGGAATGTTTGCCATTTGTCTATTGCACGATTTACAATGCAGTAGGCAAGGGCATATTATGAAATTATTATATTAACAGGTTTCAAATGTTAAAATACCTTTTGGATGTTATAATCAGACAGAGTACGTCCATCCTCCAATTGTTTGCCAGCAAAAATTAAACGCTGTTGGTCAGGAGGAATTCCTTGTTGGAAAAAAAAGTAAAGATTTTTGTTGTGTTTGTAAGCAATTATTCTCAATTCATTTATTTCACTGTTAATCCTATCTGCTTTGTGAAGGGCAGATACATTTCAAATACTATCAGTTTATAAAATATCACATTAAATATATCAAATATCTCTTGAGAAATTTCTCAATAACTATAAAGCTTTTGTTAATCTTAATTGCCCCTTTTAAATTTGAAACATACAAGTGCATTAAACAGACTTTTATGGAGTGCTTGATGTTCTCTAAACTTGGTTGTTTGCTTGAAGACAATTCATAAACCAACTAGGTAACATCGTTACTGCTAGTGAGTGTTGAGTTTGTTCCCAGATAAGCAGGGATTAACACTAAACAAAAATCAAGCAGAAAAGCAACATCCTAATCAAGGATCTCACGGGGTTGTTGTGTACGTTCGCCACCTTGTATTACCTTTAAAGTAAGCAAAAGCAGCATAGGTAATCTATAACCAAGGAGAAAACCACACCCCCAATACTGGCAGATTAAGCTACTGTATCTAAACAGAGCTAACCCTGCATTTACTAGCACTGATGATGCTAACTACTTTGGCACTGATATGTCTACAGGCAAACAACCAAGCTCAGAATGCATCAAGGCCTTTACAGTGCAACCCTGAGCTACGAACAGTATATTCTCTTCTAATGAGCCATTATATTATAAATCATTTGCTGGAACTGGAATTAGCAGAAGACTCAATAGAATTTAGAATTACTTACAGGCGCTAAACAACTTGGTACAAGTTTATTTACAGAATGATATCCCACAAATTATTAAGTCTCTGGACTAGGAGTGTCAAACTCATCATCACATGACATATCATAACTTATCCCCCCCCCCGCTAAACCGGGCGTGGGCAGCGCATGACACATCTGGCCCGCGGGCCGTGAGTTTGACAGCCCTGCTCTGGATAAAAGAAACATTTTTTAGGATTGTCTTAAAATTCTTCTGAAATAAGAAGTAATTAGCAACAGTCATACTAAACAATTTGTAAAAGAAATTCAATATTTTCCAAGTCTAGTTTAAGAAATGTATCAAAATACACATTATCCTGTCAGTAGCAGCCAGATTCACGCCTGCTTTGTACTACAACCCCACTGACATATGATTAAATAAACTATAGTAAATAATACATTTCGAAAAGTGAACACAATAGGATGTATTAAATAATACACAGAACCAAATACTTTTATGACTTGCAATATCTTCATATGCATTTTATGAATAAATTTCTCCGGACTATTGAATATGCTGGTCAAATAACTTAAATGTTAATTTTATGTGCTATTGCTGTTTGCTAATAATTCCTTTTTATGAGTTATTTTTTAAACAAAGAAAAACTAAGTATATATATATATTTAGCAAAACTAGATTTACAATATTTAGCAAATGAAAAATATTAAAAGGTGATACTTCCAGCATTGTATTATCATATGCTAGTTTAAAACCATGATGTATTAAAGATTACAGCATGCTCTATATTCACATGGGAAGAAAAATCACCTTTCTGTTTTATGCATGTAAAGATCCCCCACTTTTTCAACACAAAGGAGCACTCCAGATTAAACATCACATATATCTGGAAGACAATCCCATTCATCCGGCGATGGCTGGATCCGTAGACTGAGATCTGAATAAAAGCAGCCCTACTCTAATAATTACCTAAGCTGCATTCAATTCATTTATACAGTCACAATATGATTGCTGTATTTCTTTTCCTTTTTTTCAAATGACAGAAAAGAATTACTGTCAGATTTTAGGTACAGTACTGCCTTCCATAATTATCTTGGCTAGAATCCTCTTATATGTGTGAAATAACCAAATTGGGCCATCTGGCTAGTGCAGTGGTGGGCAACCTTTTTTTTTCAACTGAGCCAAATTCGCCAAAACCACGATTGAAATTTATTTTGAGAGCCACACTTTTAAAACCGAAAATACATAGGATGGTACACTGTTTTTAGTTTCAATAAACTCTGGCATTTGAAGCACGCAAGTCTTAAAGCTGTCAAGTTACAAGATCCTTGCATCCCTAACCCTTTAGGAAAAAAACCCCAAGGGGTCTTCAAACCTGACAGCTTGAAGACTTGTGGACTTCAACTCCCAGAATTCCTCCTCCAGTCATGTTGGCTCAGAAACTCTGGCATTGAAGCATGCAAGTCTTAAAGCTGTCAAGTTGCAAGACCCTTGCACCCCTAACCCTTTAGAGAAAAAAAAAAAACCAGGGTCTTCAAACCTGACAGCTTGAAGACTTGTGGACTTCAACTCCCAGAATTCTGAGAATTGAAGTCCACCAAGGGCATCAATCATATTAGCCCAGGGATCTGCAAAATTGGCTCTTAAGACTGGTGGACTTCAACTCCCAGAATTCTGAGAATTGAAGTCCACCAGTCTTAAAACAGCCAACTTTGCAGACCTCTGTGTTAGCCCAAAGCCTGGCGCTGGGCGGGCCTTGCTCCCCCATTGGTGGAGCCCCAGGAAGCGAGGAGGGAGAAAAAGAGACGGAGGCAAGGAGCTCCCCCCCCCCCCGTAAAAATCTTATCAGGGAGCCGGCGGGCAGTAGCAAATTAGCTGATCACGCGGCGTGATTGGCTAATTTGCTACTGCCAGCCCGGCTCCCCGGTTAGATTTTTGCTGGGAGGAGGCGGGGGGGGGGGAATTCCTTAGCCTCCGTTTCTTTTTCTGCCTCCTCGCTTCTCGTCATTCCACTTGTCAGAAACTTCTCCTGCATCAAATTTGCAACGACCTTATAGAATAAGAGTTGGAAGGGACCTTGGAGGCCTTCTAGCCCCAAGAAGCGAGGAGGGAGAAAAAGATACGGAGGCAAGGAGCTTCCCCCCCCCGCAAAAATCTTATCAGGGAGCCGGCGGGCAGTAGCAAATTAGCTGATCACGCGGCGTGATCGGCTAATTTGCTACTGCCCGCCCGGTTCCCCGGTTAGATTTTTGCTGGGAGGAGGTGGGGGGGAAGTTCCTTAGCCTCCGTTTCTTTTTCTGCCTCCTTGCTTCTCGTCCCCGCCCGACTTCAGGATCCTCCCTAATCATTGTGGGTCGAAAAGAAAAAAGGGAAAGAGGCGCTTGTTTTGAAGTGCCCGAGAGGAGGGAGGGGAGCGGGCGCCCAGCACACAGAAGAGCCACATTAAAGTGTGTAAAGAGCCGCATGTGGCTCGCAAGCCGCGGCTTGCTGACCACTGGGCTAGTGGATGATGGAAGTTGAGTCTATTATGGCTAGAAAGCACCAGACTGCTAAAGCGTTGCTCAACAATATGCTTTTAACATACATTGGGGTGTTTGGTGCTGGTGCTGGTGTGTTGTACAAAGGGAGGAAAGAAAGGTGCTGGAGAGAAAGATCAGTGACTATGGAAAGGAGGGAAAGGTGCTGGGAAAATCAGGAAACAGGTGGACAAACGTGATATGCCAACATAAACACTGGCAGTGATGGCTGAGAAACAAGGGGAAACTGGCAGGCAGGCAATCCAGTGAGATGCCATGCTGACAGCCCCTAAGGAAAGAGAACAATTTGCATCAGCCTTGCCAAATTTGCCTACAGGATAAGGCTTTTACTTGATCTAAAGTCAGATAACCAAAGTATTCTAGGCTTCTATTGAATCATGGCTAGTCTGAAACAATGAAGAACTTTTGGAATGTACTGGTCTGTTCTGGGTTCAAAATAAAACATTTTTCCATTTCATGCACAGATCTATTATCGTAAAATACTGAATTTAGGATTGCAACATAAAAGAAGTTTATCCAGTGTAATTTTACAAATATGAGTTTTAGTTATTGTTTCCATTTATTGTTTTCTACTTGGGATGTAAACTGCCCAGAGTAATTTAGGACACAAGCAATCCTCAAATCTCAAATAAGTTATAGTACTCACCTTCTTTATCCTGGATCTTGGCTTTGACATTTTCTATAGTATCAGATGGTTCAACCTATAGTAAAAGTTTTAAATTGCACTTAAAGGCTTATAGAGTCAAACAAGCTATAGATACATAGTATACATATTACAGTTGGTTGCACAATCAGCCAGATATTGGCAGTTTTATCTATTAATCCCTTCCCAATGACCAGGGAGTCGGATGTTTCATGGTGCTAAAAAGTATCATTGTATATAAGCTATTCCTAGGTATGTAAGCTGTTCCAAGTAAAATTGCCCTTTTGCAATTGACTGATAGTGATTTTGTCAATGCTGTGATATTTGTCCATCCTGTTCGAAAAGGACCTTGACATCTAATTAAGGGAATGTCAAGACTTGCACATGAATTGGATTAAAGTGAGGGAGGAGGTGCACAGTCAGCCTCACTCTCGCTTCCCAGATTCCATCTTGCGTCTGGTCTTGCAGCGACTCCGAGAACATCGTTTATTTGCCAAGCTGGGCGCAGTGGTTGACCAGGGCGTCTTTCATGCCGTGCCGCGCTTAGCATACCACATCGCTTGCAGAGACCACCTTCATGACCGTTGTCCTATTCTAGTAGGTTTCATTCGCTCAATCTGCCGGAATCTATCTTCACATGCTTGGGATAGACAAGTGTCTATCTCACCGAAGGTCAATGACCCAACAGCTATCCTCAACCTGGTTTGGCCAGCCTGTCGAAGCTGTTGCCCGGGGTGTAGCCACCATGCATGCTACAGCTACTAGGAGACACAGGTAAGAGCTAAGTGACAGGTGGGGACCAAAGGTGGACGAGCTGCCCCAAAAGGACATGACATGCCAATGCTAATGTTCAAAAGGTCCTGCATGCTTTGAAATTGCACTCAAAGTGCCTATTACTATAGTTATCATAGTAATGATATGTCATCACAATTGTTCTACTTCCATTTTCAGCTGTTTGTGTTTTGCAACTTTTTCCAGTTTGTTTTCTTCTACTCTGCTGTCTCCAGTTATTGCATGCCCACTGTCCAGACTTTTATCAACAATTAATTGTTTTGTTTGGGGTGTTGTGTTGCAGATGTTTGTGTGTTGAATTACACAGCATTTTTGCTTTATTCTTCATTTTCTAATACTTACAGCTATTGCTGATTTCTCAATTCAGGGTTTATATGCTTATTAAAATAGGCTCAAATTAAACAGGTCTATTAGATAATTTATTACTATTTCAGTTTAAAAGCACGTTGCCCTTGGCATTATAATTTCAATTCTACCAAAGAGTTATCATGTTTAAAATTCAATGTAAACCATACTTATATCCTTATATTTGGAATTATTAAGATATTTTTAATGAAAATGACCAACAATACTTTAACAAGCGTCATTACATATCACATACAGAGAAGTTGAGGAAAAGCAAAAGCAATTAAACATGGAAACAAGTAAATATTACAGAAATAGTATATTCCTAGTATTTATTTTTGTAATTTAAAATGCTATTCACTTAAGTTTTTTTCAGAGTGGCTTAGTTTCAACATCAATATCATCAAGTATGTAAACAATTCCAGGCAAAAAGCAGGTAAAGCTTTTTCTAGCAATACACAAGGAACAAGAGTTCACTTGATTAAATTAATTTGCGCTACACAAAAGGAACTGTTTGCTCTCATGTCTTCTCCCGGCTTGGCAACTATGGGACACGAGATGTTAAGAGGCCTTTGCCGTAACTACTTACTCTGGCCCACGTTACCTACATACTAGAAACAGCACTAAATAACATCTGCAATTGCTTCGGTACTTTTGTGCCTGAAAAAAATGGAGCAGAAATTTGAAAACTGCATTCTTCTGGATTTCCTGCATAGACCTCCAATTTTCTAACCAATGCCATCTTTGCCCTAATCCTTTAAACCATTGCAAAAAGTTTAGTCTTCCTATTAATTTACTTCTTTGTAGCATTATTCCACTGACGAAAATACCAATTCTCTCCGCTCATTCCCTCGCTTCAACGCCCACGAGGAAGAGCCTTCTAACGTCCAGTCTGCAGCGAGGCACCATTTTTACTCCCGCGACAAAATGCCCACCTCCACCCCAAAGGAAAGGAACAGAAAGGTTGAAAAGGGAAGGGAACCGGTTTGAAAAGAGCACCGGTCAGAGGTCCGCAGACTAACCAGCCTGCCTTCCTCACCTCGAGGGTGATGGTTTTCCCCGTTAGGGTCTTCACGAAGATCTGCATGGCGGCGGTAGAGCGCCTAGTGATGGTTGTACCTAGAAGGGGAAAAACATCGAAAAATCAAGGCTTCGTTCAGCGCCAAACCTGAAAGAGAGAGAAAAAAATCGAACTAGGCCAAGCGCTCACCCACCACCCGCTCTCAGAATGGCCGACGCCGAAAAGAGAGGCCGCTCCGCTGCGCACGGGGTTTCCGAGCCTTGAAAGAAGGAAGGAGGGCCATGTGTCGCCACACGGCAGGACTACAATCTCCAAGACTCCTTTCCTTTCGTAATTATTGAAAAGCATGATGGGAGTAGTAGTTTTGGTTAAACGGCGGCGCCTAGTGGAGAAAGTCTACGTCCGGATAAGTCGCGGAAGAATCATCAGGATTCTAAATCGAATTTTAAGTAGACCGGAAGTGGGAGAAAGGAAGTGTGGAGGAAAACTACACTTCCCACCAGTCCCTCGAAGGCCGCTAGTTTTCCCTCCCTTCCTGATTAACAGTTCCGCCTTGTTGTTACCAACAGTTGGCTACTGGGAGAGTTTAGTTGGATGAAAGAGGTGGGCCTTCCTTGGCAGCATCGGGAGAGAAACGAATAGGCCGCTTTCTTAACGGCCTCTCGTCAGAGCGAGAAAAAGAGTTGATGACCTCCCGTTGAGATAGTTCCCTTAGAGCCCACAGGCTGCTAGGAAAAGACAGACGGAGCCCTTAATTGTGATGCTGAAGCTCTACAGACATAAGTATTATTAGTCAAAAATGGTGTTAAAGAAATGTTTCCAAAGGAGGGTCTAAAATGTTAAACGATGTATAGTGAGTAAAATAGATACATTGATTCCAGACTGTCCTCTAAGAGTTTTTTTTAAAATATTTCCATTTAGTTTCTAAACAACAGAATATATATTAAGAATAAAGCATAAATATATTAAATTATTAAAACAATACACTTTAAAAAACTGATAAATACGGTTCACATTACCAATAACAAAAATTGCCAATAATATAGTATAAATGAAACTTTCACTTTTCCACATATCAAAATACGGTTATTTATATTCATTCTTACAATTCAGTTTTTAAAGAAGAAAATCGTTTGAATTTTTTAAACTTATGATATTGGTAGGTAGTCGTACTGCCTGTTTTCCCGTCAATACAATGCCAGTCCAAAGACTAAGAATTGACCACAAAATATTTGGCGGTGATTTTGTATCTGTTCACTTATGTGACCTTTGTGTGCTACTGGTAAATGCCAAGTCTCTCTGAAATGAGATTGCATCCAGTCATGAGTCAGTGGTGGATGAATACACAGATCTGGTGTGCATTACTGAGACCTAGCTAGGCAAAGGTCATGATGCTATTATCAAAAATCTCCCCAGCCTAGGTTCTACATTATATTTTACATTAACCTTGAGGGGAGCTGGGGACCTACATTATGTCCTATATTAACCTTAAATAAAATTTAAAAGTCCTTTCAGGTTTGTAAGATTCAGGCTTGGAAATATTTTGTTTCTAACTTATGGTTCAGTTTGTTAGTCAGCAATCCATACTTACCTGATAATATATTATCATTTAATTCAACAAGAGGTGTTTGAGATCTGCAAAATCTTGCTATTACGCACAACCTCTACCTCCATATTGAATTTCATATGGCACTAGGGGTACTGCAGCTTGATTTACTTTATGGTCCTTAGTTTACCTGGGAATAAGCCATGTAGAATGCATCCTTAAATCGATGTGTTAGAGGGAATTTTCATTTCTTTTATTGATGTGGCATTATTTTTAGGTTTTGACTGAAGCATGTCTTCTGATGAAAGTAAGGACCTGATACCTTAGTTGCTATCGGCAATGGAAATTTAGATGTCTTCTGCACCATGAAATCAGCCAGTGTTGGAGCAAATAAACGTTCAGTACTTCCTCCCATCATCCCAGAGACTGAGAAAGAATTTCTGGAGAGCATTCAGAATTATATCATTTCAGAAATTGAAAAAGTGGGCTGTACTGAGCAAGGACCAGCAGAGGATTATTACATAATATACAGAAATGTGTTTGAAATGGTAACTAAACTCTTTTAAAGATATTCCAATTTTCATGATCAGCGAGTGTGATCTTTATGGCTTTGGTATATTGTCTGACTTATGCTGAAATCAGTACAATAATAATATCTAGCATGAACTAGTGAGGCAACTTCATTACTTACGACACTGAATCCTCTGCAGTCTGTTAATAGTAAGGCTGATTGATGTTTTTCAGTTGTAGAATGTTCTTAATGTTTTTTTAATTGTGTACCACCCACAATCATATTTTGTTAAATGATCAGCTATATAAATATAAATAAAATTGTTTAATAATAATAATTGATTAAATCATAATAACAATAATGTTGATGTAAGATGACCAAGTTGAGGTGAGAGGTTACAGACTTCACCCAGCACATGAATTTACAGCCTTCTATCTCACGCTGAGTGATCTTTTCTCTATGTATGGCAGCCTCAGAGACCACCAGGTGTACTATAGGTACTAGACCACAATACCAGTATGTTACTCTGAGAAACAAGTTCTTAAGCAAGGCATCTGGATTTGCTGGCTATTCTACACAGCCTAATATCTTAGTTTGATAAATATACTTATGAAAGAGGCTTTTGGCAAACTGGCCATTTTAAAGATTTTGTTTTTCCACTAATGCATGAGAAGAAGGGGGTTATATTATTTGTTTCCCCTAAACTTTTTTTAAAAGCCCATTAACTATGGTTGGAAAAACAACAAGAATTAAATTATTTCAGATTTAGTCAGATCAGCCCTTAAGCTGGTACTACTTTTCTGGGGTGTGTACATTATCTGGAGGTTCTTAACAGATTTAACAGAGTTGGAAGGGACTTCCTAGGTCATCCAGTCCAACTCCACCCCCAGCCAAGCAGGACGCTGTTCTGCTGGACACTGTGGTGTGGCTCAAACAGGATCATAGGCAGTGGTGAAATGTAAATTTTTTTGCCACTGGTTCTCTTGGTGTGGCTTGGTGAGGGACGTCATGTGACTGGGTGGGCATGGCCAACTTTTTTTAATTTTTAAAGCATTTTTTACTACCTATTCATTTCAAAGGGTAGTAAAAATGCTTTAAGAAGTGGGGTGAAAAGGTTCAGGTGCCGTGCAATCATCTGATCCAATTATCTGCGGGATCGCATCCTACCCCAGACATCCCTGCGACCAATTCGCTCTCACAGAGAGGGACTCCTCCGGGTGCCGTCCGCCAAACAATGCCACCGGGCGACGCCCAGGAGTAGGGCCTTCTCTGTGATGGGCCCGACCCTCTGGAACGACCTCCCCCCTGACATTAGAATCATTACTGATCTCAAGACCCACCTGTTCCAATTAGCAGGCCTGGCCCAATCACAATTATGATCTAATCCCTTGACTCTCCTGGCCGGTTATTTTAAATTTTGGGGTATTTTAATTTGGTTTTAAGCACTAATTAATTTTTGCACTATTGTACAGACTTGTGTTTAATTTGTTTTTATGGGATTTTGTAATTGTTGTATATAATGTTTTTTATTCTGTCTGTACACCGCCCCGAGTCCCCTTGGGGAGAGGGAGCGGTTGACAAATCCAATAAAATAAATAAATAAATAAATAAATAATAAATAAATAAATAAATAAAACAATACAATAATAATACAATAGTAGAGTTAGAAGGGACCTTGGAGGTCTTCTAGTCCAACCCCCTGCCTAGGCAGGAAACCCTATACCGTTCCAGACAAATGGCTATCCAACATCTTCTTAAAGACTTCCAGTGTTGGGGCATTCACAACTTCTGGAGGCAAGCTGTTCCACTGATTAATTGTTCTAACTGTCAGGAAGTTTCTCCTCAGTTCTAAGTTGCTTCTCTCCTTGATTAGTTTCCACCCATTGCTTCTTGTTCTGTCCTCAGGTGCCTTGGAGAATAGCTTGACTCCCTCTTCTTTGTGCAAACCCCTGAGATATTGGAACACTGCTATCATGTCTCCCCTAGTCCTTCTTTCTCTTAAGCTAGACATACCTAGTTCCTGCAACCGTTCTTCATATGTTTTAGTCTCCAGTCCCCTAATCATCTTTGTTGCTCTTCTCTGCACTCTTTCTAGAGTCTCCACATCTTTTTTACATCGTGGTGACCAGAACTGAATGCAGTATTCCAAGTGTGGCCTTACCAAGGCATTATAAAGTGGTATTAACACTTCACGTGATCTTGATTCTATCCCTCTATTGATGCAGCCTAGAACTGTGTTGGCTTTTTTGGCAGCTGCTGCACACTGCTGGCTCATATTTAAATGATTGTCCACTAGAACTCCAAGATCCCTCTCACAGTTACTACTATTGAGCATGGTACCACCTATACTGTACCTGTGCATTCCGTTTTTGTTGCCTAATGTAGAACCTTACTCTTTTCACCATTGAATTTCATTTTATTAGATAGTGCCCAATGTTCAAGTTTGTCAAGATCCTTCTGTATCTTAAGCCTATCTTCTGGAGTGTTGGCTATTCCTGCCAGCTTGGTGTCATCTGCAAATTTGATGAGTTCCCCATTTATTCCCTCATCCAAATCATTGATGAAGATGTTGAAGAGTACTGGGCCTAAAACAGAGCCTTGGGGTACTCCACTGCATACTTCCCTCCATGTAGATGCAGTTCCATTGAGGACTACACGTTGAGTGCGGTTGGTCAGCCAGTTACGAATCCATCTGGTGGTGATGCTGTCTAACCCACATTCTTCTACTTTATCTAGTAGTAGGTTATGGTCTACCTTATCAAAAGCCTTACTGAAGTCCAAGTAAACTATATCGACGGCATTCCTCTGGTCCACTAATTTTGTCACATTATCAAAGAATGCAATAAGATTAGTCTGTCATGATCTGTTTTTGACAAATCCATGTTGACTTTTGGCTATTACTTTGTTTGCTTCTAGGTGTTCGCAAATTCGTTGCTTGATTATTTTTTCCAGAATCTTTCCTGGTATTGAGGTCAGGCTGATAGGTCTGTAGTTTCCTGGATCTATTTTTGATGGGAACCACATCAGCTCTTTTCCAGTCCTCTGGTAGTTCCCCGGTGTTCCAGGATCTCTGAAAGATATAATTCAGTGGTTATGAGATCTCGTCTGCTAGTTTCTTCAGAACCCTGGGGTGTAATCCATCCGGTCCTGGTGATTTGAACTCATCTAGGGTAGACAGGTGCTCACTTACCATTTTCTTCCCTATTTCAATTTGTGTTCCTAATCTGATTTTTGTGGTGCTGCTTTTGACAGATTGGACTGTTTTATCCCTTTGTGTAAAGGCAGATGCAAAACATGAGTTAAATAATTCTGCTTTCTCCCTGTTGCTTGTCACCTTCTAAATAAATAAACAAATCATGGGACCCTTTTTTTTCACTTTTTAAAGTATTTTTTTACTACTGGTTTAGACAAATAGGTAGTAAAAATGCTTTTAAAAGTGTGTGTGTGGGGGGGAAGGTTCCTACAATCACACAGCACAGCTGATTGTTATGGAACCTTTTTTCCCCTCACTTTTTAAAGCATTTTTTTCCTGCCAGTTCCGGTGAATTGGCAGGAAAAAAATGCTTTAAAAAGTGGAAAAAAAGCTTCCGATGATCACATGGCTCACAGCTGATCTGTGTGAACGTCAGAAGCTGTTTTTTACTACAGGTTCGCTGAACCAATGACAATCGTCCCTACCGGTTTGTGCGAACCGGTAGCATTTCACCCCTGATCCTAGGCTGTATCGTTGTTGTATTTGCTATTTTGATCTCACTCACTTTGAGGACCAGCCTAGAAAAGTGTGGCATCCCCCCTAAAGATAGAAAATAAATACTGTAGGCCGGGACACACACTCCTTTTTCTTCAATCTCTCACCTAAAACAAATCTTGTCCTGCCTTCTGGCAGTATTGATATGTTCTTGACATTCTGGTTATTCCATCCTCTTCTATGATTTTTAAGATGTTTTGTGTGCTTTAAGAGGAGGCAAAGTGCTAATATAAGATAGCTTTACTATGAACTTTTTTGAAACTTTGAATTTAGAAGTATGCATGCAGTTTTTGAAGAATAAAAGGAAATATTAATTGCATTACTTTCCTGCTGATGGATTTTCCAGAAGTATCTAATTACCAATGATGGGGAACAGGATAGTATGTTAAAATTTTCTTTTGTTTGATTCAGAAAGAGTTTATTTTAAACTTGCAGTAAGGTCAGCTCTTTTTGTTATATCACTATTTATTTATTGTATCACTATTAAACAATTTTGACATTAATCAATTTCTGTGTTGTTAAAACAGATAATTGAGCATGTTAATGCATACAAAAGCATTTTGACCACAATCAAGCAAGAATATGATGCTTTTATAGAAGTAATAAAAAAGGGCCAGCATGATGCATTTTATCTTCATGGAAAATTTAAAACATTAGCCTGCGAATCTTCAACTTTAACATATTGTAAGAAAAGAATAACTCAGCTGGAAGAAAAGTAAGAACCTCTTTCACTCTTTTGCAGGGGTGGGGTGTTCAGGGCACAATTTTGAACTAGTCTCTCATAAAGTGACATGATGTGATTTGAAATTGCTAATACTATATGGTGTTTTTTCATTTTTAAAAAAGTGTTTGTGTCTTATGCCTTTGTAAATGCTTACAGAATGAATATTCTCTCTAACAAAAGTTAGATTTACGAAAAGAAAGGCAAATAAGCAAGAAATGCTATTTTTATATGTCACAAATTCTGACACTACCGCAGATGACCAAGTAGAACTACATTGGAGTTTGGACGCTAGCAGATAATGATAGCTAGCAAATTTGACATGAAAGGGACGTATCTACAGCATATTAGTGTACCACAATATGCAGAATTTTTCCATGGCACCTTTGGTTGGGTAAAGTTAAGTGTTATACTCCATTGAATGATGATAATGGAAGAATCAGAGGTTGATTTGGGGGAAAACTGCAATAGTCTGAAAGATTGCAAATCAGGAGACTTCCTGTGAACATGGCCAATGGTTGACATGCCCAGAAAGGCTTCTTTCTCTGGATTGCCATTTTTTCCAATTTACTAACAGAAAAAAGAGGCATCTGTTTTATGTGACTCTTCTGGGTTAGGGAAAGTTCTAGAATCACTCCACAGGATCCTCTATACAGCAGTGCTTTGCCAGAAGCTTCAGGAACTGTGCTTCGGAGCAGCTGGTGAGCCATTCAGCTGGGGGTTGGGGCAGGACTGCAATCACCTCATTGTTAGAAAAGCAGCCATTTTGGAATTTATTTTTCAAATTGACAATAAGTCGTATCTTTCATTTCTTAATCAACATATGACATTATTATCTGTATTCACTAAAAGAGGCTCTCTTCAGTCACAGCGTGTCACCCCTTTTTGAAGCTCTGCAGCATTTTTGAGACTTCTTTATTAAATGACAAGGAAGAGGTTTGCTGGAGACAAGCTAAAATAAGGAAGCTGGAGTATTTTTTCTTTTTAATTCTGATGGAGAAACATAGAATAGAAAGCTGTTGTTTTATTTTATTATTTTTAAATAACCTGTAACCTGGATTGCTTTGTTGTGGGGGGCTGAAATTCCCAGATTTTTATGAATTCTGATTGGCAAGCAAGCAAGCAAACAATAAATATCCTTTGGCCACTAGAGGGAGCTATGATGGCCAAATGTGAGCATAATTTTAGGAAGGTTTTTTGAAAATTCTCTACAGAAAATTATTCATTTTATAGACTAACTAGCTGATAATCCGACATTGCCCAGGTATTTATTTATCCTAATATTGTATTAGACAGGAAAAGCCCTGATTTCGGCAACAAATAAATTAGTTACAAATGTTTTCCCTGTGCCCCCAGAAGCCATACATTTGTCCCCAAAAATAATCAATAACCTTGTTGAAAATGTCTGGACCAAATGTAATTTCTAATGTTGGATTTCCCCCCTTACCTAAGAGGTAGCCCCCTTGGGGAGTACTATGAAGCTATTATGGCAACTTCACTGCGCTGCACAGTAGAAGACATTTTATGGCAGTACGGTGGAAGCCATTTTAAGGCACAACAGGCTGTATCATAACAGAACATGCACAAGGTGTCTTACCCCCACAGTATTTGTTTCTAGAGAGTAAGTCATCTGTGTACCAAGTTTGGCTGAAATTGCTTGAGGAGTTCCAGAGTTATGCTGGAACACACACAGACACACACACACACACTTTTATATACAGAGATTAGGTTCTAAATATATAGATGATCTATAAAAAGAGCAAAAGATACAATTATGTGTAATCCAGGCGCTTGGCAACTGACTCATTAATTACCGCTGAAGTGTATCAGGGTCATATGATTATATTTTTTGACCTTCTGATAAGTAAAGTCAATGGGGAAGCCAGATTTACTAATTTAAGAACTGCAATGATTCACTTAACAATATATAAAGTAAGGTTGTAAAATGAGGCAAGATTCACTTAACTGTTTCACTTCATAACAGGAATTTTGGGCTCAATTCTGGTCATAAATCAAGGATTACTTGTACTAATCATCCCGATAGACTGCTAGTTAAGGAATTATGGAAGATGAACACAAACTATTCTTTCTTTTAACTGAAGGTTTACTTATTCCCCCCCCCCCCATCTTCCTTCATTTACTTTGTCCCCAAATTCCCAATGAAGTTACACAAAGCTAAATAACTTTCATTAATAGCATAATTTTTAAGGGAATACTTAAAACTTAAATATCTAAAAGGCATTTATAATTCTTCTCCAGTTATTGAAATTATATGCAATTGTCAATAGGTAATGTGTTATTTGAATTGTTTTTCTTTTTAAGAGTGAAAAGAATCGAGAAGAATTCTGAAAGAACTGAGAGCTTAATACAGAAACTAAAAAGTTTAAGGTTAACACTCTTATTAAAAGAAGATTTATCCCCAGTCAAGAAAGTTAATCCTGCTAAAAAAATTCCAGGTAAGATGGAGTTGTTTATAATTTTAAAAAATCAATTTTGTCTGACACCAGGAGCACTAACCAGCTTTTGTATTATACTGCAATGTTAATATCTAAGATTGTTTTGAATAATTATATGTTCTCCATTACATTCTAAATCTTAGCTGAGCCAAGATTGAAGGCCAAGCCTAAATGGACAGTTGGATGGTGCCCTTTCTATTTTTTTTAAACAGATGAGTACTGAGGATAAAATTGAAATTAACTATCACGTGCAATATATGAAAGAATAGAATTGAATCTGCCATGCAAAGTATGCATTCTACTTGAAAATTGTAGCTTTTTTTTAGTTATACTTTCCAAAAAAGCAGACCTCTCTGATGACTTTGAAGTTTGGCTAATAATAACAGAATGCTTTTTTGTTATAACAGAATGTGAACAGTTTGAAATTATAGTCTGTCAGTATGATCACTGATGGAAACTTTCCTCCTTTTTTCATTAGGTCTTAATTTGAAAGACTCTCTTGATGTAGATGTCCTTTCTAATCACTTAACTCATCTACAAAAAAGGTTTAAGGAATTGAAAGAAGACATGCTGACAAAATACATTCCCATAGAAAACATAGCCAATGTTGAAGGAGACATGAATCAAGCTCTTCAAAAGCGAAATGTAGCTGAAAAAAATAATGAAAGACTGAAGTTTTGGTATAAAGGTCCCTTTTGCAATATGCACTAACTTATTTGAAGTATTTTCTCTTTTCTTCATTTTTTGAATAGTGAGAATAGCTGTAATAACATTGCTCACTTTATTTTCATCAGATTAGAGCAGGGGTGTCAAACTAAAGGATCTGGCCTGCAGGGTGCTTGGATCTGGCCCGCAGGGCAGCCCTGGAAACAGTACAGGATCGGCCTGTGGTGCCTCTGCCAGCGAAAACAGCGCTCCGTTGTAGCTGGAAATGGTGCTTGCAAAGGCCGCGGGCAGCCCTTGTGAGTTCCGTTTTGGCTGGCAGAGGGTTTCAGGAAGCCGTTGAAGCTGAAAATGGAGCTCGGGAGCCCATTTTTGCTGGTAGAGTACTTGGGCCACCACAGGCACCCCTGACACAAGTGACATTGAGCTGGCCATGCCCACCCTGGCCATGCCTACCACAGGCCCCCGAGGTCAAACACAACCCCGATGCGGCCCTCAATGAAATCAAGTTTGACACCCCTGGATTAGAGCAATGACTTAGAATAGATCCTAGAATTGTAATTTCTAAAATTGTATGTTCTGTCTTAGCAACTGTGGTTAGATAAGCACCAACAGAAAACTCAACAAACCTCAACTGAAACATAGCAGCCATTAATAGGTTTAATGGGGGAAATCAATGCATCAAAGACATATTAATTCCAGACATTTGGTTCAGAATGTTAGGTAGCTCTGCTGCTATTACTGTATTTCTCTATGTATTTCTCTAAAATGGAGTTATTATTTTTTCCATGATGCCAGGAGTTCTTTGCCATCCAAAGTGACCGTTGTGAGAAGGGTGGTCAAATAAATAAATATTTTGCATATGTAAAGCTCAGTTCCTGGAATTCCTAGTACTATTAAATGGCATAATAACAATTTACAGTAATAGATTATTATGAAACAACCAGTTGAAGTGTATTGGCAACACACAATACAGTACAAAATATTCCCACATGAAATCTGAGAAAGCCAGTCACTCAGAATAACTAGTATTCAATTAATAGATCTATGATATGATGTAATATTAATAACTTTGATAATTAAAAATAAATTTAATTACTATGTATAGGGTAAGAGCTTATTCATGTATTATATCATGATTGTATGGTCCATAAAATATCAGAAAAGCCTGCTGAATCAGGCCAATGCCCAGTATTTTTTTTTTCACAGTTGACAATTAAATTCTTTTGAATGTTTGCAAAGAGAAAACAGAAAGAAAAACAATATTTTTTCCACCATTGTTCTTTTTAACTAAATGTGGAGCTAAAGTTAAGATTGTGGATGAACCCACTTAATCAAATAGACGCAAATACAGTCTAGCAAGGGACTTTATCATAATATGCATATGAAACCTATTTTTAGCATTGAGATTTGCCAGTATAGGAAATGCTTTAATTCAGTTAATACTATTTGCAATCATGATTGTAGTGTAGTTTATGTATGTGTATATTACATGCCACTGACAAATTAAGACATTGGAGAAATTCTTTTTCTCAGAAAGTTTTGTCCTGTGTTTTGATACAAGGGAATAAAATAATGTGGTACAGAAAACCCTGGAGAATTCAAACTACAGTTGATTCTGACATAGTCACATTTTAACCAATATTCTGATTTTTATAGTTATTATCGGCTAACTCTGTTTGCAAATGTGATCACTATCTGGGAGAATTCAGACAAGAGTATTGACACACTGCAGCACCTCATTCATCAAATGATAGAAAGTGAGAAACTTGCAAAAGGTAAAAACACATCAGACTTCATCTTTTTGCAAAAAATCAGAAAAAATACATGTTTCTGGTGGTGCATTAAGGTCAGTGTGTTTCTGTTATGCTGAAAAAACACTGTGCCATTTATTTACAGAAATAGGGCTTATATTGTTTTTACCATTGTTTCTTGGGATTTTTGATTTATACCTAAATTGTGGGAGAACTGCAATGGCTGCCAATAGGTTTCTGGATGCATTTTGTAGTGTGCTGATTGTAACCTATAAAACCGTTTATGGCATAGGTCCTTGTTATCTATGGGACTGTCCTTTCCTTTAAAAAGTCATTAAAATTTTAATAAACATAGTAAAAATTAATACAAACTAAATGAAAAGAAAAATCAAAATGCAGAAAAAAAGAAAAAAGTAATAGGAAAAGAAGACAAAGGCTAAAGAAGTTGCTTCCACTCTTAATTACACTGAATACACATAAGATACTAACTTTTCACTATCTCTTCAAATAAAAAAAACAACGCTCCTCATTGCCTTTTATCTATATGAAAACCAATATTTTCAATCTAGGTTCAGCAAAAAGCCCATTAGGCATTACTAGAAATATGAAATAGTTTATCCCTGGTTAAATAGTCCTTTATATTGTTTTTGCTCTGCGCAATCTGACCTTTAAATCCTTCCTAAAGATTTGATCTTTTATCACTTCTTTAGTTTCCCCAGCCTTTTTTTTTGTAAATTGCATAAAGAGGCATCATCCAGGATTTCTTGTCAGAGCTGCTCCAGATCCAGATCCTTTTCTTCCCATAAAGAGGCATAATCCAGACTTTCTTTTGTTGTAGCTGTTACATAACCAGATTCTTTTATTAGTTCATCTTTTGTATTCCCATTTTAGTAATTTTAATTTTGTTGTCTTTCATGTTTTCAAACTATAAGGTCTATTTCAGGTAGAGGGTTTTTTTAATTTATTTTTTCTTGCGTCCTCTAAACAGTTATCCATTAAAATCTGTATTCTTTCTGAGATAAATATTTATTAATAAATATTTCAGGCTGAATTTCAAAAAAACTGTAGCATAGGAAAAGTTTATACTTGGCTTAGCCATTTTAACTCCTTTCTCTCTGGTGCTTTAGTTCCCTCTAGTGTCCACTTGCAACTTTCATCAAACCTCAACTGTTAAAATGGGTTTGGTTCCATGCCAGTCATTCTTATATTATTTAATTATATATTTGGTTTTTGTAGGTTACATAACAAATAACCAATATACCACATCTCTGGTCTTCAAATCTGTTAAAAAAAATTTTAATCAAAATTTCTTTTTTCATGTTTTTTGGAATTTGTATATTGTTTTAAATGTTGAAAACTTTTTTTAAAATTCAAAGTGTAAAATTAAGCTTGTCATTTCAAAGGTCTCTAATATCCATAAAATAGTTAATTTGAACATTTCCAAAATGATTCATTTCTATTGTCTTTATGTCTGTATAAAAGGCCTTGCCACTGCTGAGTGTAAAGATGTCTTCTCCCTTGGCTCCTAGCACTCAACTCAAACTGTTTTATGGTCTCCTTGCAAGGAGCTGTCATTCAGAGCATAAGTGGGTAATCTCTCAATGTCATGAAGGACTGGTGTACTCACTGGTCTTTTATTTTACACAATGGTCATCGTCTCAGCTTGTCTGCAGCGACATATTTAATCAGTCAGAGCACATTTAAAGCCTGCAACTGTTTTTTCCAATTAGGAACTGCCCACCCCGTGCATTCTGACTAAGAAGATTTGCTTCTGGTTCCCTCTCTTCAAGAAGTCAAAGGGAAGTGAGAATAGACGCAGGCCTTTCTCTGGGACCTCTCCAGCTAAGATTGGTTCTTGCCCATTTACTTTGCAGGATGCAAGATCAGGCATGAAATCCTCTTATCTTCGCTATCGGTTCAGAACCGAGAGTGTGCGGGCATGGCGCTTCTGCGCATGCGCAGAACCTTCTGTGCATGCGCAGAGCATCCGTGATGACATCTGAGCAGGTGGGTGGAGCCTCCCACCACCGCCACTACCGGTTCGCCTGAACCGGGGTGGACTAGCAGAATACCCCCTCTGGTGAAGATCATCTTTTCCACCAAGCTTTTGAAATGAAAGTCGCTATATCATCAGTGGCTATATTATATCATTCAGTGCTTACATTTTATGATGTGGACTTACATTAACTTTCTTGATGTTATGTTTCACAATTTGTTTATATATATATGGATGTCTTAGTCTATAAGAAATCCAATGGATCCCTAGGACACACCATCTACCAGAAGAAAACACACACAAACCGCTATTTGCACGCACTCTCACACCACCACCCAGCACAGATCAACTCTGTAGCCAAGACACTCATCTCCAGAACAAAATGCTTAGCAGACGAACAACACCTCAAAACCGAACTACACACTCTCACCAACGTACTAACATCCAACGGATTCCAAAGAAACAATATCACTAACCTAATCCAAAAAGAAAACCCCACTAAAATCCAAGACAGTGAACAAGAAAACGGCAAAGCCCTCCTCCCATACATAAAAGGCACCACAGACAGAATCAGCAAGATCCTCCACAAACACAACATCAAGACAGCATTCTACACAAACCGAAAAATATCCACCATCCTAAGAAACCCCAAAGACAAAATAGAGTTAGAAAATCAAGGAGTATATGAAATCCCATGCACCACCTGCCCCACCACATACATCGGACAAACCAACAGAAGAATAAAGGCACGCATTGAAGAACACAAAAACTCAGTCAGAAAGGAGGAACTAACTTCTTCCCTGGTCCAACACCTCAAAGCCACAGGACATGATATAGACTTTAAAAAGACCAGAACTATTGCCAAAATTGAACACTTTAACAACAGAATAATCAGAGAAGCTATTGAGATAGAAAAACGACCACACAGCATGAATAAACGAGATGATACCTCCCGCCTACCAGCCATTTGGAAACCCGCCCTCACTGACAAACGAGTCCCTAACACAAAGAAAGATACCAGACCCACACTCACGAAAACCACACAGGATGTCACTATCACACATCCACGCCAAAAGCAAGCCCAAACCCACACCGATAATGACCACAAACCAGAAGCCGGACCACAAACCAGAAGCCAGACCACAGCTGCATTATTAGCCACTTTAAACCCCTCCGATCCATACATTAAGCAAACTGATGCCCACCACGGAGATGTGGCACGACCACAAACGCGAAGCCAAACAACAGTAAAGCAGCTCACCAGCTCAAATCCCTCTGCAACTCAGACTAACACAAGCACAACCAGGCCCCCACCCAAACAGAACACGCCCCCATCCAATCAGAGCACAGCCAAATTCCCATCCAATAAGAGCACAGCCAAGCCCCCTACCAATCAGAATACACCTCCACCCAATCAGAATGCAGCCAAGCTCCCACCCAATCAGCACAAACCCCCACTGGCAGTTAAAAGGAGGAACCGGCTGAGATCTCACATTGCTCCTGGAAGCACCAAGCCGGAAGCACCAAGCCAGAAGCACCAGCCTGAAGATGATGAATGAGACTTCATCGAAACGTCGTGAAGATACTTCCAATTCTACGCGGGAGAAAACCCGAACAACCAAAGACCACACAGCATGATATATATATGCTGGTTTTGTTGTATTCGGGTCTTTTCCCGTGTAAGGTTGAGATTGTCAATCTCCCATTTGAAGTTCTGATGGACCTACCTGGGGTTACTTACAAGCCAGATTCAAAATTCCTATGGTCCCTATCCACGCAGTCACAGGACCACACTTAGGGCACTCTATAGCTGGATTGCATTTATGGTCATTTGCATTGTCCTGCAGTCACATGATGGTTTTGCCAAAATGTGGCAATTATTTCTGGTTTTTGCAAAAAAAAGGCCCCATAGAGAAGCATTGGCTTGCTTAACAACCATGGTCTTTGCATAATGATCTCCATAGAAAAGGCTATAAAATTAGGTTGGTCATGTAACTGACCCACTTTATAATCGTCATGACTTACAACCAGAATGGTTAGACGCTATTATGATCATAAACTGACGTACATGTATCCTGCTTCTTCCTTATCTTTGATTTAACAGCAGGGTAAGGAGAGCTCCAGAGGCTACAGCAAGCCTTTTGAAATGTAAGCCACAGTTTGAAATAGTGAAAGAAAGTATGTTTCTACTGCAAATGTGTCCCTTGCAGTTCTTGATTTGGTTAAAATGTATTCTTTGTTTTCTAAGTGTGTAAAATATTAACCTCTTGCGGATGGATCTGACTTTTCAGGTTCAATTGCTTCTAGTGTCTCAAGTGTATTTGAACGTGATCCTGCTAAAAGCAAAGAGGCAGAAGATCTGATTGAATATATTGAAAGGTATGTCTTCTGATCTTGTCTCTTTATTTAGGCAATGAATGAAATTGTTTAGTACATCGAGTACACAAACTCCCAGTTCGAAAATGATGTGAAAAATGCTTTACACAAATGCAACACTTCTTGGTTCTTCACTAAAATAACTATAGAATCTTGAAAGAAGCAGTGATTTAAAAATTGCTTCAGTAGTCATTCTTGCAGCAGCCACATTTTTGTAAGAAGTCTGAAAAGTGGCAGTCTACTTTACTGTAGAGCGAAGAGTTGTCGTACTCCCTCGAAGTGTGAAGCATTTCTTCAAATCATCTTTGAAGCACACTTGGTTGTAATATCATCACATCCCCTTTGTCATAACACATTGGATCCACTCCACAAGAGCACAGTGCACTGTAGTGAGTAACAGGAAGTGAAAACAGAAATACAGACTTTTCATGAGACCTGCAGCATAGAGGCTAAGTAGGAAGATGATATCTTGCCCAGGCAAAAAATGTCAGTGAAAAGTATTGTTTTGTTCTCGGCAAAACAAAACAGAAGAGAAGATTTGGAGCAAAGACTTTCAGACCATACCCCTTTATTCAGCCAATGCAGAATATAACTGCTGCTCCTTTTGCTCTTAATAATGAAGAAAAATTATTTGGGAAAGCATTAGATATTCATACAGTATTGGATAGAATAACAAGAAGATATATGCTACTATCCTAGAGTTCTGCTATTTATAGTTGGACTGACAAGAGGACAAAATCAGGGATTGGTATCACTAGTGAAAACTTACCTAGGCAGATAGAGACCAAGATGATAAGAAGCTAGAGATAGTTTGGACAAGGATTTATTCTGGAAAAAGAGAACTTGAAAAAGTAATGAAACCTGAAGGGTGATTCATCTGTTCCAATGGGGAAGTTTTCACAAAGTTGAAACATGTATTTTTAATTCCTTTCATTTCCCAATTTTTCACACAAGGGCTGAATATCAAGTGACCTTACACATTTAACTTCATTTAGACGGTCTTTCCTCTGTAGCTTTGTTAGCTATGGCTTTGCCAGTAATAAAGGCGTTTTTGCATCCATTTTCTATCACTTATAATGTTATATTCTTTGACTTGTGCTAGGTTCAATGAACTGTTTTCCCGTTGTCAGTATGAGGCTGCAGCAACATATGCAGCAAACTGTCCTAGAGGAATCCTACGCAATGAAGAAACCTTGGAGAAATTTAGGGGTATGAACCATGAGATGCAATCTTCCTCTTTTGTATATAGTCTTGAATATCAGTAAACCATAGTCAAAAGTATGAATATTTTTTGACAATTCTCTGGCTTTGTGATTTAAGGGAACTGGAGGCATATATTTAATTAGTTTCTATTAATGTGATTGCTACCATAATGAATGTGAATTAATTGCAATTGATAGCCAAAAAGTATTTTTAATCATTCCACACATGTTTCCTAGTTTCACACCTTTCTATGGTTCTTTATAAAACTTTTCAAATGATGTTAAATAGAGAAATATATGCTCATTTTCTTAATTTATAGTATTCTGAGTTCAAATCCTCCTTAGATAGAAGGTCTGAGCTTGAGAAAAATTGCTGACATAGAAAACAAACTGCAACAAGCAATTGTTTTAAAAATATTGCTTTTCCCCTTCAGCTGTTGGTCATGTTAAAGGGAAGATCCTCCCTCTGCTTTTGTATTGTGATGCACTTATAACTACAACCATTGCTATTAAGAAGGATCTTCCTGCAAAGTTGACAGTTGAAGCCATCAAATGTGCCTTAGCTGAGAAACGGTTAGACTTGGTGATGCATTGGATCACTTTGTTCAAGTAAGTGGTCATTCAGAATTCTGGCTCAGGAGCAGAAGATATACATTATGTACAAGTAGTCTATAGGTCATTCTGTGGGAATTCCAGGTAACTATGACAAATATTCAAGAATAGCAGGATCATGGGCATTGGCTGCCAGAATATTCACTTATAAACTAAATGACATATTTTCAGGAAAGCAGGTGCTGAAGAATACTATTATTTCTGATAAATCAATTATCAGTACATTCTAGACAACAATTCTTAAAGGATACCAGGCATTATTTTCAAACTGAATTAGCCCATCTCCATCAAACTCAATTCATGCGAGCTGAAGGCAGGGTAGAATAAGGAATCTTTCAGAAGGAGAGCAGGATATTTAAAGTTAGGAGAAACCAGCAAAAATAGAATATTTATTATATGCAAATTTTGCATAAAAATTATTATGGACAAAACCAGCTAGCCCAATGACAGTTTGTTTCAGAAAGGCTATAGGAGAAAGCGTCCAATTTAATAAGAGAATGAGGTTTATGGTTTACAGCTCATCTTCCATTTTTAAGATAATATCTGAAGTGGAACTTGAACAGGGTCCATCTCCAGAAGTTTCTGGACACAACAGCCAACCTGTAGCTCAGTCTCAAATTCCAGTTGCAGTTGAAATCCCTGAAAAGCATAGAGAATCCAGGGTTGGTTTAAGAAGTAAAAAATAATAATAATCACCTGAATGGGAAAGAGGTATCACCTTTCAGGCAAATCTATTGGGGCTCATGATTCCCTCTGCAACATCTACCAAGCCTATAAATGCACTCCAATGAGGTTTATGAAATTAGGGATCGCTATAAGGCATGGTGGCACTTCTCTCATTTTTATTCCTGATGAATATTTTCTGGTGCATATTCTGATCTTGCTCTTGATATGGACTAAGATATGGTCTTAAAAGACAGTAGAGACTTTTAAGGTGTAGAAAGGTGGGCTTTGGTAAAGTATACCCTATTTTCCAAAAGGAGAAATGTATGAGAACAAAAAATTGGGTTGTGAATTCGTCAAATGTGCTTGTTTTCTTTTCCCCATAACTTTTTCTGTTATTTATCCTAACTCTTTGCTTTTATGTTATCCTTTAAAAGAATAAGATATTATTATTATTATTATTATTATTATTATTATTATTATTATTATTATTATTATTATTATTATTATTATTATTATTATCATCATCATCATCATCATTATTCCACTTTTCTTTACAATGTCCAGAATTCGTATATTATCTAACGATGTTTTGTTTGCTTTGTTTCTCCCAGATTGGAATTCTCTGAGGCTGCCGGTGATGCAATCTTTAAGTATGCAGATGTGGATACGCACAACAGGTCCCAGTGTCTAGCTTTGGCTCAAATTGCATACAGTGCGTGTGGGGCACACAAAAAAGCTGTTTTATGCTTGTGCAAACAGGGCCAGATTTATGGAGCCATGGATTATCTACATCATTTCAAACTTCTTTCCACAGGTACATTTCAGAGCTACATTGTATTTATGTCTCTCTTTTAAATTATATCTGATAGTGTTATAATGATGTTCGGGTGGCTTTCAGTGCTATCAGGATGTATGCATGTGTTTGCCTATAGCAGTGTTTTTCAACCTTGGCAACTTGAAGATGTCCGGACTTCAACTCCCAGAATTCCCCAGCCAGCATTTGCTGGCTGGGGAATTCTGGGAGTTGAAGTCCGGACATCTTCAAGTTGCCAAGGTTGAAAAACACTGGCCTATAGTATGTGTATGTGAGAAAAGGATGGAATGAATAAATCTAATTCGATGTAAATGTTTTGCAAATGTGAGTGTGTGTATGTTTCTGTTCTTCCCCTGGGGGGAAAACAGAAATTTGGCCCCATTCAATTAAGGACAACATTTTCTCCTCAAACAATCCACTGAACTTTGAATAAGTTGAGCAGATATGAAATGGCTACTATGGTTTTTAATATATGACCATTTTCTCTCCAGCAAATTTTAGCATACTTGTAACATCCCCAGCCATCTTTAAAAATGATATAATGTCTTCTTTCCATGTATTTATTCTGCCGGAATTCATTTTTGAAGAAGAAACATTTTATTGCAGGTCCACCTTATCAAGACTGACAGTGTTAATGAACCGGTCCTCCAGGAGTTAGCTAATTGAATCAAGCATTTGTGTGCTGAACAAAGCACTGTATTTCTTGGTCATTGCCAAAGCAAGGTTGAGATCAAGGATGTCTGTGGCATTGCCAACACCAACCAGTGCTATCAAAGTTCTACCTGTTTTTACATGCATGTCGTACACAACAAAAAGCAGTGGGACATTTATCGCCCCGAGTCCTTCGGGAGAGGGTGCGGCTAAGAAATAAATATTTATTATTATTATTATTATTATTATTATTATTATTATTATTATTATTATTATTATTATTATTATTATTATTATTATTATTATTATTATTATTATCATCATCTAATCATGCCTTTGATGTTGATATTGTTCACATACAAACATACATGACAGAGGCCACAGTTGAGAGACAGAAAATGCTGTTTATTTCATTGTTTTTTTAATCTTTGCTTTAAATGATTAACAAATGAAAAAGAGCTCTGAGGTTATATATCTAAAAATGCAATAATTCCATACAGTATTGAGTTTTCAAAGGTGGTACACTTCTGCTCATTTTATGCTGGAAAGTAAAAATGACAGACACGCTTTTCGAGCTGGAAATATAAAAATATCTGATCTTTTTTTTGTTTTTTGTTTTCTAACCTCTGTGCTGTTTGATTTCAGAGGATTATATCTTTCTACTGAAGCACTGTCCTCGTATAGATTTCATCCGTTTCCTTACTCAAGAATGGGATGGGAAACCACCAATCATGTCCCTTGGGGAAACCATCCTTTCTCTCATTGGAACAGAACATCAAATACATGGCATACGCTTGTTGGAGGATATTACCAAAAAGGGCAAAGGTAAATATAGCTTGACTTTTTCCAGTGGGAATGTGGCAACCCTAGAAGTGGACCAGGCTAAGAAACTTATTTTATTGTAACAGCTTTAGTAACAGAATCTTGCAAGTCTGAATGTGCTTCCCCATCCCTCCCTTTATCTTCATGTGAACTAGGAAGGGGCTTGTCTGAGATATTTTCTCAAGATATTTTCTTGACCTGAACTCAGTCCCGACTGTTGTCATGGTACCTCTTTTCCTCCTCCACTCAAGGCCATGCCCTATGACATCTATGCAATATAAATTTCTTTGCTTGTAATTATCTGACTAGATAAAGTGTAGGGGAGAGATTTTAATTACAAAATGGAGAGAGGAAAGGGTTAGATTCTCCTTAACTTCAATCATAATTCCAAAGTTGGACCTAGTTCCCCTTCAAATTAAAATTTATCTGCTTTAAACATTTTCTTGACAGTAACACCTGCTGAATGATCATACCAAAAAAGTATGCATTTTTAAAGCATTACTGATTCAGAGATGAGAACAACCAAATATTCTTTGTCTGTCTTCTTTCTCAACATATTTGTAGATACATTGGAACAGATTATTGTAAAAGATGCCTCCAATGTTGAAGTATGGAAGGAGATAGCTGAAACATGCCTCAGTGTCAAAAAGGAAAATTTATACAAACTTATCATCTCTATCCTTGCTGGCCTGGAAGGAGTGTTTGAAATTCAAGCAGATGATGCAGAGGATGCCAAATTAATGGAACACGTGTTCTTGTAATTTTTACACAAGGCACGTGGAGGAGCTCTTTGTCTTAGGAGTTGTTTATATTGGCTGCACAAATAACAACACAACTTCTTCGTGTTATTTCTGTTTTTAAAACATAATATATTTAATACCATGAATCTGATTTGATTGTGCTACAGTTGCTGCTCATGCTCGATCATTTGCCCTTGTTTTACTTTTAAAATGGGGTTGCTTTCTGAAGTAATTTAGCTATGTTTACACCAGATCACTTGTGAGTTTTCTTCCATTTTTCAGTAATTTGTTTTCTCCTATTTTTTCTTCCTATGGACAGGAAGTTGAATCAATTGTTGGAGACACAGTCTTTCATCTCCCAAGTAGTCACATTTGTTTAATTTTTTAAATCATGTTGCTCTTACGTGAATACATTTAGTGGCAAAATTAGAAATTATCTCTAATATACACATGGATAGGATACTCACAACTTAGCTACACAGTTATTCTTTCCATTCTATGAACTGGAATGAAACTGGAATAATTCCTGGTTTCTGTAATGGAATCAATATTTTTTGGATGGTTATGTAACTTTTGTAGTCTTTCCTGGCATGATTGTTGGATTATGAAAGGTATAGTCCCAATGTACCAGGTGGTGTTTAAGCCACTTAAATTCAGCATTAATTTATATTTAAGCTATAACTAAGTTATTTAGAAAGTCCATCCAATCGTGAAACATTTCGTTATACCACAGACTCTGGATTTCTAACAAATTAAGCAAGTTACTAAAATCATATTTCTAAAATGATTGTATTTGAAGATATATTTTCATCTTTATGTTCCTTCCTTTACAGCAAGCAGATCATTTCTTTCACCCCATAAACCTGCCACATAAGCAGGGAAAGGCCATAGCTTGAAGGTGATGTGAATTGGTTAATGAAGATTTTCTTGCACTCACATCCAATTATATTTCACAGGGATTTTGTGATAGAAACAAACCAAGAAAAAAAATACATGTTTATCAGTGTATCTACTGTTCACCATAATGCAGGGGTGTCCAAACTTGAGAACTTTAAGACTTGTGGACTTCAATTCCCAGAATTCTGGGAGTTGAAGTCCACAAGTCTTAAAGTTCTCAAGTTTGGACACCCCTGCCGTAATGTGTATTAAGTAGGTTGATACGGAACAGTTAAGAGTTAGACACGGATTTTGTGACAAAAGGCTGAGTATCAGCAATTATGGCAGCATGGTCCAACATTTACTTTTTTTTTCTACCCCTCCCCCTTTATTTCTTTTCAAAGATTTGGCCAGCAGAAGCCCAAATGTATGTTGTGAGATATGCTGTGCTATACTTGAATGTCTTTTTAGTTCCCAAGATTGCAGTACAAGCCAAGGACGTTCTCACTCTGGAAAGCTGTAACTCTGTAATCATATATGCAGTAATGATTCTTGGAGGAGGGCATTGAAGTTGTGTTTGTGTGTGGAGGGAGGGAGAGAGAATCTCAAGGCAAATTAAGTTCTTAATGGCAGTGGAAAATTAAAAAATTAAAAAAGCCACATCAAGCACAGATGGTCCCATAATTTGCTTCAAGATGCTGAATTTTGATCATAGTATGGGACCTCACCCAAATTCCAGATACTATAAATTGCCAGCTCTCTAGTTTACTGTATTGTCTCTAGACATCATGTTAACTTTAGGGAGCTTTGCTAAACACCACCCAGCCACAGATTCCCTGTTTCCTTGGCTCAGAAAATCACTGTTGGAATCCTGTGTCACCAGGAATTCACATATAATCCTGTTAATGAATTGAATAATAACTGGGTTTAAACTATATAGTTACAGACCCCTAATTTCTTAAAGGACCCTTTCTTAAGAAAATATAGCCTGGATCATTTATTTAAGAATATAACATACTATATGCATGATATACCGGTGTGTGTGTGTGTGTAGATAGATAGAGAGAGACATACAGTACATACATACATACACACACATACATGCTGGTCTTGTTGTATTTGGGCCTTTTCCCGTGTAAGATTGAGATTGTCTTGGCAACGTTTCAGCCATACCCTTACTGGGAATTGAACCTGGGATGTATTACATATTAGGAAAATGTGTTAGGCACTAAGCCACAGGCTCGCCTCGTTTGTCAGCTAAAAAAGGCAACATTAAAAAATGGCTTTCTGCCTGGATGGCTCCTGCGGTGAGCCGAAAGACAGAAAAGGGAAGCAGTATGCTCCCTCCCATATTTGGGCATACCAGGGGTTGTGACACAATACATACTTATTTCCCTGGCTTAGCTGATAAAGGAGGAGAGCCTGTGGCTTAGTGGCTAACACATCTGCCTGATATGTAATACAGCCCAAGTTCAATTCCCAGTAAGGGTATGGCTAGCTGATGAGAGCTAAATATCTTGAAATAGATTTATACTAGTCTCCCTTTATTTATTTATCAGCACAAATGTAACAAAGGCAACATTTAAAAAAATGGCTTTCTGCCTGGATGGCTCCTAGGGTGAGCCGAAAGACAGAAAAGGGAAGCAATATGCTCCCTCCCATATTTGGGCATACCAGGGGTTGTGTATACAATACATTCATACATACATGGCAAATAAACTTACCATATTTTTCAGAGTATAAGACGCACCAAGATTTTGAGAAGGTAAATAAAAAAAATTTGCACTCTGCAGAACTCCCAAACTCTCTGCACACCTCATTTTTTGTGAAAAATGGAACATGCAGAGAGTTTGAGAGGCCTCCAAAGTGCTCCTGAGGGCTGGAGGGGGGGCATAAACGAGCAAAAAACGGCCCGGTTTTTGCTTGTTTTTGCCCTCCCCAGCCCCCAGGAGCCCTTTGCAGGCCTCCCAAACTCTCTGCACGTCCATTTTTGTGAAGGGGGCAGGGTTTCGGGAGACCAAAAATGCTGTATTCAATGTATAAGACGCACCCAAATTTTCACCCTCTTTTCTGGGGGAAAAAGGTGTGTGTTATACTCCGAAAAATGCGGTAATATTTTCAAATGCTTTCTGTCATTTTGTAAAAATGCATGGCAGTGTTACAGCTTTGCATACACATAGCAAGAATGGTCCCTGCATATATGATTACAGAATTACAGCTTGTGAAGCAACTGTGTGGGAGTCTCCTTGGCTTGTGCTACTGGTTTATATACAAGGCACTGTAATCTTGGAAACAAGAAAAGCATTCAAACATAGCATTTCTCATGAGATACATTTGGGCTTGTCTTGGCAAAATCTTTGCAAAGCAAGAATGTGGAAGTGAAAAATACAGCGCTAATACAAAGAAAAACTCCCCTTTACAACTGATTTCCTAAGTTCAGAATGTTGCCCATTGATGGGAGTCAATTTAAAATAATATTTTAGAAGGAACACACAAGATACTTATATAACACCCCCGTAGTGGAAAGAAAAGATAATCATTAATAGGATTTTGCATTGAATTTAATATTGCTCCTAGGAAAATGTGTACAGGGTTGCAGTGCTTTTACTACATCCATAAAATCATAAAATATTAAACCCTTCAAAGTCTGTTGCTGCCTTCCATTAAAATCTTCCAAATGCCTAGGGGAAGACGTAGTTTTGACTGCTTCCTAAAGGATAAAAGGGTAGTGGCTAGCCTGAGGAGAGTAAGAAAGATGACCTTGATGGAGATATACAGTCTCTATTGCCTAGAACTTCCTAGTAACATTTGGAAGCAGGTCAGACAAACTCCCTCCTCATTCACTAAGGTATAATAAGAATGAGGAGGTGCAGTACAGTGAGGCTCTCAAGATTTTATTACAGCCATTCTCGATAAAAATAGTCTTAGCTTTCCTTTGCAGTTGATTTCCTGGTCTTTCTGTATCTAGTGGGCTGACATAGCCTGACCTCAGAAAACAAGCTGCTCCAGGCAGATTTTATTTGGAAAATAATAGTTTAAAAAATAACAAGAGCCTAAGCCTTTTTAGTGTTCTGTAGGTGACAATCAGCACCTTGAATTCAGTTAGTGAGCCCTAGGGACAACCAGTGTATCTCACACAATAGGTATGTTGCTGAGCTGGCTAACACCAATCAGCAAGCAAACAGCTACACTTGTGCTAAGGGCAGTCCAACATAGGATAAACCGCAATAATCAACTGAGAGATGACAAAGGCATGAGTCACTGTTTTCAGCACCTCCTGGTCCAGGAATAGGTGCAAGGGTGGACCTGTTACAACTGGCTAAAGGCTCGCTTGGCCTTGGCTCCCACCTTTTTCAGCAAGCTAAAAAGAAGGCCTCAGTGACTTCACTTAAACTCTGCCATTGCATTCTAAGGAGGCTGTTTCATTTTAAAAATGCAACCTCAAATTTATCTTCTTCGATCATGGATAAATGTTCACTTTTTGTTTATGAGCTATTGATAACAAATGGAAATATTGATGAATGTTATACCACGTGGTCAAGGGTTAATAGTGTTTTATTAGGGTGAAAGATTTTCTTTTCATTATATAATATGCTTCTATTACTTGCCTTCTCCTTTTGTTTTTTCTGTCTTTTTTCTGTCAAAGAATTTCTTTCTTTCTTCTACCCAAACTTTGGGACATGATTTGTGGGCTTAAGCCACAGGAAGCAGCTTCTCCTCTAATTGCAAGTAAGGCAAGATGCTGAACAATTTCGCAGCTACAGAATCAGGGAAGAGGAGAAATAGAGGCAGTTCTGGAATCTTCCATTGCAGATGGCCTGAGAAAATCAGCACAAATCAAAACAAAAAGACAATTTTGAAGTGATATTCCAAATGTATCTATATGAAAAGAAGCCCAGTTGAATGTATAAAGAATATTGATGGTTTCAAGTGATTTATAGAAGATTGTGAAAAGGAAGCAATTTGCAATAGTGAATATATTATTGCTCAGGAATTGTTAGTGGAATCTTTTATCTGAGGCAGCATTCTTAAAATGCCTCAACTGACCATGAAGGCCACACATCTTAAAATTGCCAAGGTTCAAAGAGACACTAGTCTGACATATCAAAACCGATTTGACTTATATCCACCTTGGTTTTGGGAGGGAAGGGAAACTGTCTTAGTCTGGCTCTAAGTAAGGACATGAACCACACGGCACACTTTGATCTATCCTTCAAGCCCTCAAAGTTGCTCAACCGTCACAGCTTTCATGCTGCTTGTTTCTCACCCAAAATAATTGATGCAACGCAGCAGTGAGAGCACCAGTGCACCTTAAAAGCAGAGCAATTCATGCTGCTGCACTGTGCCCTCTGGAATACGATGGCTGTTCAGCCAGCACTTTCTGGCAGCCAGGCCAGAAAAGCAAGAAGCAAGCAGCTACTCTTCCTCATTAAAGATTTATAGCATCTATATAGGCTCACTCAGCCATCAGTAAGGCGATACACATAGTCTTTGACTTACGGACATTCAGCAACTGTTTGAAGTTGCAATGGTGCTGAGTGAATTATGTTATGACCTGTACTTGGAGTTCTGAATGTCCCAACAACCTGACATAATCATGATCTGAACGCTCGTAATTAACACATTTACGATCAGTTGCCATACCCCATGATCACATGATTGCCATTCGGGACCTTCTCTGCTAGCTTCCCCAGAAAGTCAGTGGGGAAACTGGCAGGGAGGGTTGAAAGTCACTGGGGACTTTCCCATGTACCCTATTGGACCCTTATCATGCCCCCCTCGCACCCTTGAGTACCGTCACACCATTGTATGCCCCGCATCCTCTCGCTTCTTCCCTTACATCTCTGCGTACCCCTGAGGACGTTCCCTAAATCTCGCTGCACCTCCTTCACACTTCCTTGCACACCCTCCTTGACCCTTTCTGCACATCCTACACACCCTCATACACCCTCCAAGATATGCCCACATTAACCTGGTTATGATAAGCTGGCTGGAAGTTGCCTCATCTAACAACCATGAGATTAAGTTAGCAATGGCAATCAGGACTATAGGGATTACCATAATGGGATTCAATTAATAACCACGATTGCAGCATTGCTGTCACTAAGTGATGTGATCACATGTTATGACTACATGGTTTAGCAATGGAAACTCTGGTCCCAATTGCCATTGTGAGTTGAAGGCTACCCGAAGAGCCAGGCCTCATTATCATACCAGCCCAGTAATGGTGGATTGATGCTAGAAGGCACAATAGATCACTAGTAAGGAAATAACTTGTCATAAAGATAGAAGAGGCAGTGAGTTTGCCACCAGAAATAACAGCTTTAATGGTATGTCTGACCCTGGGTTTTGAAGGTGGGGGAGTAACTGAGTAAAGCAGGCTTACATTTTCTTTTAAATCTCTGTAATTTGTGTGTGCTAATCTTCTCTTTAAATGGAAACTAATTTAAGAATATCTTTGTAGGAGCCAAGTTTCCTTTCTCACACATACGCCCTGCCCTGCCCTCCCTTTCCCACATCCACATTACTACAAAAAGTAGAAAGCATCTTGATAGCTGCAGTTCTAATGCTGGCTTCTGTACGGCTGAGGAAATTTCCCCATTTTTTTTTCAGCTTGTAAAGGTTTTATTAGTTAAGTCTCCCGCCGGAGTCCAACAACTCCCATGCAGCCTGGATTGTTGAACTGGTTTGCCTGTTTACTTACTTTATTATTGGCTAAGTCTAAATGCAATGCAATATCTGGGGTGAAGGCTAGCTGGAAGGTTGCTTTGGCTGCTTGGCTAAAGGCTGAATTATCACAGCAACCAAAGACAGCTTTGAGGTCCTTGGACTCTTACAGTTGACCTCTGTCCTGGGTTACTGCTCTGTCCTCAGTTGCGAGAAATGTCTGCTGCATTTGCAGTGTACATGGATGGGACAGGGTGGTGGTGGATACAAGGTGGATATCCATGAAAATCTACAGCACTTGAATTCAATCAGACAGAAAAAAATCAGACTCCTTTGGACCTCCTACCTACATGGTCTATAATTATAGTGACTACATGTTCTTATTAAAAAAGACAATTCTTTATTTCAGAAAGCTATCTTTCAGATGTATTCAATGTATTTTCTTGGTTTTTCTCTTGAATTTTCCTTTGTAAAGAAAGCTATAAACAGCAATTTTCCCCTTTTTTCAGATTGGTCCTTTATTTTTTCTAAGGAAAATATAGTCTCCATATCTATAATGGAATTTATTATGTAATAATATGGAGAGGAAGGGAGGGAGAGAGAGATGTTCTGTTTTTCTTCAAAAACTAAAGTGCTGGATCATCCAACAAAGTTCATTGAATACAACATTTTATTTTAGTTTCTTTATTTTTTTCCAGGAAGCTAAACAGCATGCTGTACCTTTTTATTTAGAAATACAAGTCAGAGCAATCATTTTGCTTCCAATGCAGAGATGGTTTGGGCTGTCTCTCTGTCTGTGTGTCTCTTTCTCTCTAGTCTATTTTATGACTGAAAAATTTCATATAAACCAGAAAAGGCCATTTTTTAAATCAGGTTTCCTTTCAAGAACTGTCTGCCTATTTGTCTGTCTGTCTATCTATCTTTGTTTAACGTATATTAGCTGCTTTCTCTTCTAGAACTGATATTGATTTTTCAATTCAGGTTCTTTTATTAGCCCAGCATCAGCCGATCCTTGTTAATAAATTATACATCCTGATAAATTTTTAAAATATGCTGGTACATATATTGTTTCATGTGTGAACAGTGGTAAATTTGTATGAGTTTTCTTTGCCATGTGCTTTGCTTATATCCATCCCTATTGTTTTCAACCTGAAATTAAGACCATAGATTTTACATGAATATTAAGATTTAAATTTTTATTCCTGTTTTCGGATGTCATTAAAGAAAGAATTTGAACAATTCAGATTACCATTCTTAATTATTTATTGCTATCAGTGTGCGTAATGCTTTACAGAGAACAAAGGCCACATGATTGCTGCAAGAAGCTTATAATTTAAAATTCAGCACATAGGAATGAATAAAAGAATGGATTTATGGGGTTCTAATTGAACTTGGCCATTTATCAGCCATTTTACTTATCAACATCAACTCTTGATGAATCAGCTTTTGAGACTTTAATAAAACAATTGAAGTAAATGCTATTTTGTTTTACCCAGAGAGTAGTTAAATTGGGGGAAATGAAAAGATTACTGCCAAAAAAAAAGATTGCTTTCTTTGCCATTCACTGGGAAATGTCATCATAGTGAATTGAAATTCTATATATAAAAATGAAATATGCACAGTGCAACATAAACATATAATATATCCTTTCATAGTGGAAGAACATCCCTCCAGCAGCTTATTTTTTTTAGATATACAGGATTAGATAAATGCCTCATCAAGGATATGGTACTGAAGTTATTTTGAATGATACAGGCAAAACTTCAAATGTCAAGTATTTCCTCAGAAACAGGAAGGTACAGAGAGACAAACGACTTCATAGAACAATAAGGAGAGTGGCACTTCCCCAGCAAAGACACCTGACAATATTAATGCAGAAACTTTTGAGGACTAAACAGGAAGATACTGTCATCCACATTATCTGGAAAGCCACACTGGAGAGTGGACAATACCTCCTCTGCTGTGGGGAGCTGCCACTTAGCTTTCCCCACCTCATCATTTCAGGGAAATGTTACTCCCTAATTTAGATAATATATCTAGGAAATGGAAAAAATTATGTTATCAAGGCAAGATCTCAGTGGATGAAGCAATTCACAAGGTAAACAGTACATTGTCACCTATAATTGAGCTGGAATGCTGTGGAAGTCTTCACCTAATGTCTGGATAGATTAACAAACTCAAATTAAATCCTAGCAACATAGAGCTGTTTGTCCATAAACAGTCCTAGTATGTGCTATGAAAAGGGGTTCACCCAGGGGTGAAATTCACCAGGTTGTGATGGGTTCTGGAGAACCGGTGGTGGAAATTTTGAGTAGTTTGGAGAACTGGCAAATACCACCACTGGCTGGGAATGGAGATTTTGCAATATCCTTCCCCCAGGATTGGGGAGGGAATGGAGATTTTTTCCAGTATCCTTCCCCTGCCACACCCACCAAGCCACACCCACAGAATGGGTAGTAAAAAAAATTGAATATTATCACTGGGCTTACCTGGTGGAGAAGCCCTTACTTTAGAGGTTCTCTTGGAAAAAGAGTTTCTGCTGGAACAGCAGGAGGAAGTTATGAGACAGAGGTACTTGGACCAGCTGAGGTTGATGCACTAGTTGTAGCCCTATTTGGACAGAAAGGCTTTCCTGACAGCAACCTATGCCCTTATCACTACTCGCTTAGATTATTATGATGCATTGATATGGTGTTGCCTATGAAAACAATCTGGAAGCTACAGTTAGTCCAAAGCATCATAACCAGGTTGCTAGAAAGTGAAGGCTATGTACTTAATCTCTATTCTGTAATCACTGCAGCAAATCTAATTCAAAATGGTAGTTTTGACCTGTATGACAGCTATATGGTTTAGTTCTATGATACTTTCGGGTAGGGGTCCACGACCCCTGGTCCACAACCCACTACCAGGCTGTTAAGCTGTTCAAAACTGGGCCATCCTGGACCTCGGAAGGGTGGAAGGCTGAGTCAACCTTGAGTGGGTCAAAATCAAACTCCTATTGGGGACAGAGTTTGTCTGCAATACTGTATTCTAACCATTGTGCCACCACGGCTCTTGCCTGCTGCCTGGCTGCCTATATTTCAAACTGCTAGATACTTCTAATGGGGGTATTATTTCTAAAACAGATGCCACATCTTTCATATGCCATTTCTGTAGACAGTTAATGCATTACTAAAATGCTAGAGACATTCTCATTCTTGTTCAAAAGTTTAGAATATCAGACTTCAACTCTGGCATCCTAAATCCAAATCTCAATTCAATCATAAAGATTCTTTCTCTCAAACTAAAACAGCTCATGAGGTTTTGAAGTAAAAAAGCAAAATGCCAGAGAAGTAAATGAATAAAGATATCTCATTCTCTTTTATAGCTTGAGCCTGTCAAAGCACTAACAAAGAATAAGGCAGCTGGTTTGCTAAAATAGATCCCATCTGCTAAAACTATGAAATCTAGATCATGTCAGTTGATACTAAGATGGCATTTGCCCTTATAGAAGTACACATATGGTAATTATGTTTAATGTATATGTACTACATCATTCCTTTATTTAGCAACAAAATCCAAAGTTAGACAGAAAAATATTATGCAAAATGAATATTAGATGTCACATTTATTCAGATCCTCTGCTATGGCCATGACCCAACACATGACTGGCTAAAGTGTGACACATGAAGGCAAGGACGACTGATAACATTATTTTTATGAAGTCTCAGAAATCTCTGGGTGGCCCTACAAGTCTTTGACACTATCATGGAATCTGTACCATCTCCTTCAACATCTGCATTTCAACTGCTACATTTGCAAGGGGTTGCTGATGGACAAAGGCACTCCACGGGGAAGGAATTCATTAATTTGAAAATAAATATCCTCTGAGCTTCTATCCATTTACTACAAAAAGTAAGAAACTGCTAACAGATTCTCTTAAAACCCCTATACAGGTTGTCCTCAATTTACAACAGTTCATTTAGTGACCGCCCTGTTGTGACTTACGGTCATTTTTCACACTTACAACACTTGCAGCATCTCCGTGGTCACATGATCAAAATTTGGATGCTTAGCAGCTAGTTCATATTTATGATGGTTGCAATGTCCCAAGGTCATGTGATTAGCTGCTGAGACCATCTGATGAGTAAAGTCAATGGGGAAGCCAGATTCATTTAACAACCAGGTTACTAACTTAACAACTGCAGTGATTCACTTAACAAGCTAAGCAAGAAAGGTTGTAAAATGGGGCAAATTCACTTAACAAATATCTCACTTAGCAACAGAAATTTGGGGCTCAATTGTGATCATAGGTCAAGGACTACTTGTATATGACAGGTCAAAACCTCTTAGAGAAGGTGGTCTTTGGTCCCAAGGAGTTAAAAGTCAAATTCAGCACATTTTTTTATGACTGATAATTCTCCACTTGTTTATCACCAATATCCTTTGGGGGTGGAGGGGACTCTTATTAATTGTAGCTTCAGGGGAAGCAAAGTAAAATTATACAAAAATGAGTGACCTGATTTATAGATGGAATAAGGATTTTGAGAAAAGTCCTCCCCAAGATCTAGATGTATAATAATGTAGTATAAAATATGATAAATAATGTCTAAAAATTTCTGGCACTTTCATACCACCTTGTACCTTCCAGTCTTTCAAAAGTAGGTTGAAGCCAATTCATTATCTTCACTTCTATCAACCTTGAAATGCTGACAACCGTGTTTCAGTAGCTGGAATTTCATGTGGAAATCAGGCAAGAGTTTCCCACCAATGAGAGAACTGACAGTTCACTATTTTGGCAGAGCTATAACAGTTCAACCAAAAAGACAAGCTTTGTTGCTATTTTAGATGTAATGCAGCTGAGCCAGAAATAAATCAACTTGGCTCCTAGATACCGTTGATATCCTAAGATCAGATAGGTTGAAAACAGATTCTAACTTGTTGCAAAGACTCCATAAGGACATGATTTGATCTGTATGAAAAAAAGTCTTTTCTCTTGGGTGCCGATTAAATATTTTTATAGTCTTCAGAGATGTGCTCAACTAGAGCTGCTCCATAAAGAGAGGAGAGCAATTTCAGAGACAATAGCAGACGACCTGTGTCCCATTGGATCATCATTTCGGATTTATTTCCTTGCCTAAATAGAAACAGAATAACAGTGGATGGCCAAAAAGGTAGTGGGAGCAAGAGCAACCTCTGACTTCCTGCTGGTTTCCCCATCAAATTTCCTTGTGGGGAAAATGAGGAAGGAGCTTCAGAAGACTTCCTTCCTTCCCTCCCTCCCTCCCTCCCCCCTTCCTTCCTTCCTTCCTTCCACACTTTCTTTTTTCCTTTCCTCTTTACTTGCCTCCTTTTCTTCACCTTCTGCTTCAGTAATGTGGGCAGCCCTGTGCTGAATGGTAAAAAGTGGGTTTAGAATTCTGGAATGCATTCTCCTGTGATGCACCAACATAATAGGAAACAATTGCAAGTAGACCATTAAACTTCAGATGAGGTAATTTAAGTTCAGCATGTATTTTTGAAACAATCAATGGCTCCCTTAAACCAATTTTACATATAATGTAGGAATGGAAGGAATGTAGGATTGCATTTGTCTTTAAATATCCTCTGCAGTTAGAATTGTGAACTAATTTAAAAATAGCTCTATGGTTGGAGAAGAAATGGTAGCTTTTAATAGAATCGTGTTTTTTTCAATTAATAGCGTCTCCAGAAAATATTTGGCCGTAGGGGTGGGGGTGGGGATCACGGAGAGTCACCATCATCAGCATAGACAGTGCTGAACTAGAAAGGCTTAATAAATTACCAGTAATAAATTACTGATGTAGCAGATTCATTTTCTCAGTCTGCCGCTCTCTAGTTGTGGGATATCCATTGCATCACAAATACACCAGATTGGGAAAGGCAGTTACAGAGTGCTGATTCTTCTTTTAGCATTGCTTACTACCAGGGGTTGGTGATCATTAATGTTATTTGTCATTTTATGTTTTTGTAAGAAATGTATTTTTGTCAAACCATGTTTGATTTAGATTTAGATTTTCAGCCAGAATGTGAATTCTCTGCCACCCCTCCATCAATCAAGTTGATCTTCACTAATAAACAAGAATTCATGAATGTTACTATCACCTTATGGAGAAAGGCCATGGCCTGATTGAGTGACTATAATCTGTTTTGGTAACAGTTCTCTAAAATCTTAGATTGTTCTTCAATGTAGGACAGAGACAAGGGGCAGAGTTAAGATGGTCAGCAGCCGAGTCATTATGTTCCACAAACGCTTTAAGTCCAACCGCTCTTGAATTCCATTGACACTTATCTATTGCCAATTTAACATTAAACATTAGTTGACTAGATTTTTGTGTGTAGGCTTCAGCAATAAATCTTCTTATTTTTCTTATTTTTTTTATTTAAATTTTTTAATAAGTTTTACAATTATTACCCCCCTTACCCTTCCCTCTTCCCCCATCCCTACCCCTCTTCCCTCTCTCCCTCCCCCCCGACCTCCCAGAGCAAAATACAGGGTATAAACATTTAACAACCATACGCTAACATAAGCTAACTAATTTTAACATGCAACCATTCTTGTGCTTTAACTCCCCCTTTATTAAACTAAGTTTAAATAAATTGTAGCATTCCTTATGCCTTCATTCATAAGCTAACTGAATTTTTTTAGTCCAGTATTTGTTTTGAATATAGTCAATCCATCTTCTCCAGTCCAGCTTGTACTTCTCATCTGAGTGGTCCTTCAGATACGCTGAAATTTTGGCCATCTCTGCTAAGTTTACTACTTTTAACGTCCATTCTTGGATAGTAGGCAACTTTTCCTTCTTCCAATATTGCGCCACCAACAATCTTGGTGCCATCATTAGGTTCAAAATCAAATTAGTCTCTATAACATTCTTGGATAGTAGGCAACTCTTCCTTCTTCCAATATTGCGCCACCAACAATCTTGGTGCCATCATTAGGTTCAAAATCAAATTAGTCTCTATAACAGCAATAAATCTTCTTGACTGCAATTTAATGTATGGTCCTGATTCTTTGTGCTTGACATTACAGCTCTTTGGTCCTGTAATCCTTTTTGAAATAATGAAGTTCAGAATTGTATTAGGACCTCCTATATAAAAGTAAAAGTTCTATTGCAGAACTGCTATTATTTTAAATATAGATGTAGCGATACCAACATGTGCTATACAGTATCAAATTTGTAGAAAGTTCTGCAACGAATTTGTTCTATTACTGCTGTTTCTACTGTTGAAACACCTCCAGCAACAAAATAGTAGAGTATACAAAGGTTATACAAAGAATATACAGAGGAGGAGGGAGAAGAAAGAGGGAAAGCAGCCTTCTCCTTCCCTTGTGCCGGCTGCTCCATTGCCCATTTCTCCATTGCAGTGCAGCACCCAGGATCCACTTTGATAGCGGGGGGTGATGGTGGTGGTAATTTAACAACCGGTTCGCCTGAACCAGTGCAAACCAGCTGAATCCTACCACTAGTTACATCTCTCACTCCAATAGGACCCTCCAACAGTTTATAGAGGCAGGGATATAAGATAGATTGAACTCTAAAACAAATCTTATAATAAGTCTTCATGTGCTAGCATATCTAAATATATATGGTTTCATTTATTGGCAATCTTATGACCACAATTGGAACTGGAACTCCTGTTACTAAATGATGAGGTCATTACATGAGGCATGCTGAATTTCACAATCCTTTTTGTCATAGTCATTAAGCGACTCACGTAGTTTTTAAGCAAATCTAGCGTTTCCCATTGATTCGTTAGAAATATTCTGAGAAGATGTAAATAGAGATCACCTCACCCCAAGACACTGCAACTATCATAAATACATACTGGTTGCCAAGCACCCAATTTTTGATCACGTTACTGCGGAGATGCTACAATGGTCATAGGTGACCATTGACATAGGCAGGTCCTAAGTTATCTTTTTCAGTGTTATCTTAACTTTGAATGGTCATTAAATAATACAAAACAATACAATAGCAGAGTTGGAAGGGACCTTGGAGGTCTTCTAGTCCAACCCCCTGCCTAGGCAGGAAACCCTATACCGTTTCAGAAAAATGGCTATTCAACATCTTCTTAAAGACTTCCAGTGTTGAGGCATTCACAATCTCTGGAGGCAAGTTGTTCCACTGATTAATTGTTCGAACTGTCAGAAAATTTCTCCTCAGTTCTAAGTTGCTTCTCTCCTTGATTAGTTTCCACCCATTGCTTCTTGTTCTACCCTCAGGTGCCTTGGAAAATAGTTTGACTCCCTCTTCTTTGTGGCAACCCCTGAGATATTGGAACACTGCTATCATGTCTCCCCTAGTCCTTCTTTCTATTAAACTAGATATACCCAGTTCCTGCAACCGTTCTTCATATGTTTTAGTCTCCAGTCCCCTAATCATTTTTGATGCTCTTCTCTGCACTCTTTCTAGAGTCTCCACATCTTTTCTACATTGTGGCAACCAAAACTGAATGCAGTATTCCAAGTGTGGCCTTACCAAGGCATTATAAAGTGGTATTAACACTTCACGTGATCTTGATTCTATCCCTCTGTTTATGTAGCCTAGAACTGTGTTGGCTTTTTTGGCAGCTGCTGCACACTGCTGGCTCATATTTAAATGGTTGTCCACTAGGACTCCCAAGATCCCTCTCACAGTTACTACTATTGAGCAAGGTACCACGTATACTGTACCTGTGCATTTCGAATGAACTATCATAAGTTGAAGCTTACCTGTAATAATAACCACAATATTAAAACATGTATTCCTGTTCAACCATTTCTTGTGGCCATCTTTTCTTCATTGGCATGCTGATGACAAAGCACTAACTTTGTGTTGAGCTGAAAATTTTAAAATGCTGATTTAACAGAGCTGTATAACAAAAGTTATGCTGTTTAATGCTTGTGGAATGCACTTTGGTTCTCTAAAATATAAAAAAGAATATTCAAAGGATCATCTTCTGTAGCTGCCAACTAAAAAGTTGTTGTTTTGTAATTCTCTTCGGTTATCATACATTTAAAAGGAACAAGAGAGGAGAAGCTGTTTTTGTTGGCTCCAAGAGGAAAAAAATCCAGTTATGAATGAACTGATTGTGGTACATGTTTGTTTGCATCAGTGCTAGGCACGGATCCCAAGAATTCCCCCCTCCCCCTTCTTCATTGTTCTTTATCCTGCCCCTTTAGATGACCCGTTAGTAGATTAATTGCTGGCTGCAAGAATCAATAGAAGCCTACCATTATACTCTCTTTTGTCATGGATAATAATATATTGGTGAAGGTGTCTTCCAACAATATTTGAACTTGAGAGACCCTCGTGCAGCTGTTCAATCTTCAGCAATTCGATTAGTAAATAGTAACAATGTGTGAACTTTTTAATAGTTGGAAAACCCCAATTTTATGATCAGATTTCTATTATTTCTATGCCTACTTTATCATAATTCATTTTTATTTATTTTCATTTAATTTTGCTGCTAGAGAAAATGAAATATTAAGTAAAACAAGTGTTGGAGGAAAAAGGATATTTTCGGTATGCCAGATGGCTGAATTTAAATTTTAAACTGAAATGAAAACTTCTTATCTGACTGGATTATAGCACTTAATTTAGTGGTGCTTGCATGCTGCAAAAGAAAAAGAGAGAAAAAAAACTGATTTTCCTTCTTTCTAAACAACAACAATTGTTTATTTAAGCTCACTTTTAAATAAACATTTATTAAATCAGTAGTGTCTGTTAAAGAATATGTCCTTTGTATTATTTTTCCATTCAGGAAGGAAGCTTCTTTTCTTTGAATATCAGGGAGAATCTAATGCACAAGCCCATTATGTCTGCTTGCATATTTTTCTAACAAGTTGGCTGTTCACAGATGGCTATTGAAAACTGTCAACATTGGCTGCTGTTATGCCAGCGTATGACTTCATCTGGTTGACTTGATAGCTGAATGCCAACTTTTCTTCCTCTCTTGTTAACAGGAGGCTGTTTCAAGACTTTTCCCACTTCTTAGAGTTGGACAACAATGGAATACCTGTCACAAGCATTTCAGTGCTGCATAAAAATACCATCAGTCTCATTTATGGCATTTATTTAATTTCCTTTTGACCTTTTTGTTGATGCTCCCTTCAGCTCCCCCCTCAGCTGCCATTAAAAGACCATGGGTAGGTCCCTACCACATGCTAGACTAAGTTAAAAGATTTGGTTTAGGATCCAATCTGGTTTGGTCACCGGGACCAGAGGTTTAGTTTTTCCGAAGTTTCAGGCTCGTGTTGGAGCCCATACTCAGGGAACTTCTCTCTGCCAGAATGTATAGAGAACATTATGGTGAGAGAGAAGTTACTTGAGGATGGGCCCCAGCATGAGTCCAAAAGCTTGGAAAACTAAATCTTTGGTCCTGGTGACCAACCCAGATTGGATCCTGCAACATTATCTTGGAACGCGTACATTTGCTTGCATTTGTGGGTTTGATTTAATATGTCATAAGAATCTAGCCCTTGGATTCTAAGCATGCAGTATTAACCAAGGCATCCCTTTACACTATAATCCCCAGCATCCACAGGTGGGAATCAGGTGAAGGCAAGTGATGATACATTAATGATGATGTAATCGCACCAATGCCATGATTTGACATACCTGTATCAGGCAGACAGATGCAATCAAAGTGCAGAATTTGTATGATGGTATCATCATGCAGGTTGTCATTCTGGCATCACTGGGGTTTGATGTAGAAACTGCTGGCTGATTTTAATTGTCAGGGCATAAACATGTTACATGTTTGTTTACACCAAGTTATGAATTTAGCATTTTTGCAAACTCTGCCCATGAGTTTTACTTTACAAAAAGCAGTATCTGGGGAGCAATTCAAGTTCATTTCTATTACTTGGCATAAGAACCAACAGTAGGGAGACCAAAGATTTCAAAATATCCCATTAAAATGGCTGACACCGGAAGATAGCACCTGTAATTCAACACATCTGAAAAGCATCTAAACCAATTCTGCTCACTATGAAGAATATACAAGTTTATTCAATATTTATTCAGTTATGGAGTATGGGTTGTTAGCTTTCACTACTTTTTATCCTGTACACCATTCATGGGAAACAACATAGGCTATGCAGTTTTTGAAGCTACTTTTCAGTTAAAGACGTGAGAAGAAATTCAAACCACTGCTTGCAATGTGCAAATTGCCCCTCAATTAGCAAAATAAGTGTTCATATTCCTTGCAGAAATATTCAAATGCCTACAAATTTTTGATCCCTTCTGACAGCCTTGCATAATCTGCAGGAAGGTGAACACAACATCCGGTGATACAAAGTCAAAATGATCCTAATTTTCTTTCCTGCGCTCATTTTCACATTGAACTGCCTGACATGTCTAGCAGAGAAAAAGAAAGTTCCAGCTTCAAGATTTGTGAAGAATTTGTAGTATGTCTTCCAGCTGCCAAAGGAAAGACTGGGCTACATTCCTTTGTGCAAAAAACAAAATAAACTTTCTGTTTCAGAATAGATGCAGCTCAGGATACGTGACCTTTGTGAGTCCATTAGATCAGCTTTTTATCATTTATTTCTATTTTTCTCACTTAAAAACAAGTCTGGCTTTTAGGAACATTTTTATTGTTCTTCCCAGAGATTGCCTTCAAAGGCTGGACTTTTAATCTCTCTCTTTTTTTTTAACCATCATCCAGAATGTCTTATGTTCTTTTAAACTTTATTTTATTCCATTTTATTTTGCTTAAAATGTTCATTCAATTTAATGTTTTCCCTTTTCATGAGATGCAAATTTCAATACTTTATTTCCAAAGGATTTTTCTCAATTATTTTTTTCTGGTTGATTGATTTGCATGGGCTTGTAGCCTTAAAGGTTAGAAAGAAGGATACCGAGACAGAAAATGATCTGCTAGCTTGATTATCTCAATGTCAGTAGCACTGGGGGTGAAAATGACAAATCACTTCCTAAAATATTCGGCTTGAGCTCCTGACTCACTCCTGACTTGTCTAGTCTCCAGTGATTAAAGAAAAGATATTTGTTAATGCCAAGAAAGGAGAATCATGCAACCAAAAAAATATCTTATCTCTTTGTATTCTAGTTAAGAGAGAAAGAGAGAGATTGGAATTTGACATTTAGATTTCGACGTCTGCATTTTTTTCCATCAAAAAGAAGAAATGTATGAGAAGTTTTCCTAATTTGATAACTTTGAGCCAGATCAATGGGCAGCCAATAATCAAGTATTTTGCAACTAAAGAGTCAAAACATCATGAAAGCATCAAGAATTATACCCTGAAATATGCAATCCAATTGCTACTAATGGACTACAAAAGAAAAGCAGAAATTATAAATAGGAAGAATTATCCCTTGGCAAATGTAAAAGCAAGACATCTTGGCATATAAGGTGGGAGGACAGTATAAATAACCCAGGAGGGTTTTCATGATAATGCTGAATCATTCCCAACAATACCCAGCAGCCGTTTTGGAGCTGTTGTTAAAGCTTGACATCACCACTCTCCCGTGGGTTTTCCGACAGAAGAGGAATGCCAGCAACAAAGAAGTTCTATGAATAGCTCAAAGAGAAACATTCCAGTGGGCTTTTCACTGTTATTTCAATGTTATCCAGATGCTATTGGGCTATCGGTTGTTTCAAGAAAGCTAAGGTGAACAGTCACCTGACTTTTAGTGTCAGACAATCCTGTAAGTACTTGGGTATGCGGCCTTGTAGGGCTTTAATGGTTAAAACCAGCACCTTGAATTGGACTCAAAAATCCACTGGCAAATGATGTAGCACTTGCAATATATGAGTTCCACTGATGAACCTTGCCTTCCTTTCAATAGTTATGTATTTTAGATTACTGGAATTTCCACATTGTCTTGAAAGCCAATCAGAGATGGTATTCTATTTTCTTCACTACATGTTCAGGAGCGGGAGCGCCCCCATGCTCGCTTTTCTTGCACGTGGCATGTCTGGGCATGCACAGAAGGTCCCTGATGATGTCAGGGTGGGTAGGTGGAGCCTCGCACTGCCACCACTACCGGTTCACCTGAACTGGTGCGAACGAGCAGCATACCACCTCTGAAGCCAATACCATATAGAGTACATTGCAGTAGTCTAACTGTGAGAAGAAGGCATGAATCACTGTTTCAAGGGCTTCTCAAATCAAAAAGACCCTCAACTGGCACACTTAGACAAAGCTGAGCTAGGCCTTCTGGTGAAGACCTTCAACTCCAGGTAGTCCTCAACTTACAACAGTTCATTTAGTGACCATTTAACATTACAACAGCACTGAAAAAGTGACTTATGACCATTTTTTAACACTTATGACGATTGGTGTGAGTCTGCTTGAGGCAAACTGGGTTTGCTTGTACGTGTGGAAATTGGGCCAGATGTCCCAAAACCCACTGGTACTGTTCTTACCATTATCAGGGAATGCTTGTGTGGCACAAATGCACCTAAGGTTGATAACCTAGTCTTTCCCTATTGTATTAAAAAGCATTACATTGAGGCTTGAGTTCACCATAGTCATAATGGGTGACAAGGCCAGTCTGTGGGCCCATCTGGTCACTACCATGGTATATGGAACTTGCTATTTGAAATATAAAGACTAAAGGTTAAAGGGAAGAATTAGTGAAAGAGAAAATAAACATGCGGTATGTCTATGAAGCATGTACTACAGTGCTGATAAACAAATTGAAAAGAGTTACCTGCCACAGCATGCTATTCAGACTTCGCAGGTCACAAATAGAAATTGTTATTACAGCTATGGACCTCAGGAAGCTAATAATATTGTATTAGGACAAAATTCTGCCAGGAAGGTACTGTGAAAGGATGAGGCTCACAGGGCAGAATATGGCTGATGAGCAAATAAAGAGTATTTGCTAGAACACTAATGACAGACTTTTAAGTATTTAATTGAACATATTTAAATAAAGCGAAATATTAAAAATGAAATTCCCTCTGCACTATTTATATCTTCAGAAAGCAACTCCCTAAGAAGCCGAGGAACTCTTAAAATTTCCCCATTTAAAGAATCAGAGCATGATTATAGATGGATTAAGGCCTTCATTTCAATATATTGGAAGTTTCAATTGGAATTTTAAAAAACTGGAATAACGTGCCTCTTTAAGAATTGACTGTAATTTGTATTTATTTATTGTAATAACAACTTGATGAAATTCAGAGCTGTCGAACTAGTAATCTTCCTTAAGGAGAAACTCTAAATCAGGGGGGGTCAAACTCACATTATCATGTTGTCATCACATCACGTATTGTGACTTTTTTCCTTCGCTAAAATGGGGTGAGCGTGGCCAGTGTGTGATGCATCCGGCTCGTGGGCTGTGAGTTTGACACCCCTGCTCTAAATCTATATTTCTCAAACTCTAAGATGTCTGGACTTCAACTCCCAGAATTCCCCAGTCACATGTGTTGAGGCCCAAATCTTAAAGTTGGTAAGGTGGAGAAATACTGCTATGAATAACATTTCCAATGTCTCTTTGTTTACCTTTTTCATCCTGAGATTGTATTCCCGACAGTGAAATTCAACTCCAGTCAAAGCATTATTTCTATGTAACTACTTTTACTTGGCAAACTAATTGTATTGAGTTGCTTTTTTTTCCTGAAGCTGAACCTTGGCCAAAACCATCAGAATACCTCTTTGTAGGGAATACAGCTTTCGAATAGGAAATTCTGGCTTTCAAGCACTGCCTTTGCACTCTGCATTCCTTTGATAAATGTGGAGAGCAACTGGAGCAGCTTTCATGCAGCTCTTCTTATCTTGCAGAGTCTGACTGACCATATTGGCATTTTTTTTTTGCATTAGGCCAGTTTACACAAATGACCTCATCCTTGAAATATGACAGCTTAAAGGCAACACATCCCTAAAAATACATATCCTGTAGAGCTTCTTAACATTGCAAAGAACAAAACACTGGAACCTGACAAATAAAATTATATCACATCCTACTGAGCATTTCTGTGTGATTGCTAGCAACTAGTTTTACTCTGTGGTGCAACAACAATTTTTACATGATCTCCTTTGTAGCTTCTGCTCCTTTTGAGATTCATTTCCAATCAATATCACTATATTGCCCCAATGAAACTATCTTCTGTGATGAGGAGACATGAGAAACAAGAGATTCCAGCAGAACTGGAAAAGAACATTTCTGATAATAGGAATTAATTGGCTAAGAGAGAAACTTAATGGTTCATTTGGTATAGTTAAATGGACAATTGAAATTGAGCTAGTGAGGATAGCAATAATTGTGTTGGAGAAAAAAGAGATGATTGAAATCAAACAGCACTGGGAACAAACCAACTCCAGCTATTGCCATTCATGATTTAGTGCAGTAGTGCAGTTTTTTAAATTTTTAGTACAAAAAGTAAGATGAAAAGGCTTTATACAATGTTGGCCAGCATCTCTTTTACAGCTCTCAGTTCTCCTTGGGTTGGATAAGCTAAACATTTTTCATTTTTTTCCACTTGGATTTTTTTTCATTAGCAGAAAAAATTTAGCTGCCTTTGAATCTTGCTGGTACTTCAAATAGACACCTCACCCCATTCAAAGCCAAGCCCAGGTCCAGCATGCCCTTGGACCTGTACAAAATCCAGGGCAGTCCTTGAGCTAAAAGAAATTGGATAAATGACTATCAGCAAACTACAGTTAAACAAATCTTGGAATGACACAATGAACCTACCTATTACTATGTTGCTGATTAAAAAAGAATGACCAAAGGACATGGAGCAATAATGACTCCGACTTCAGACAAAAACCGATGAAAGCTATTCAGAAAGAAAGAAACTGCCTGCTTTCAGATGCTTGATTCTCCTTTGCTGGATGTGTCTAAACAAAGGCTCCATGCTGTCAAGGATGTTGATCTTGTAGTAGTAATAGATTCACAAGGAGGACTAGATCAATGGTTCTCAACCTTCCCAATGCTGTGACCCTTTAATACAGTTCCTCATGTTGTGGTGACCCCCAACCATAAAATTGGTGTCTCGGTTCCTAAGACCATCAAAAAAAGTGTTTTCCGATGGTCTTAGGCGACCCCCGTGAAAGAATCATTCGACCCCCAAAGGGGTCCCGACCCACAGGTTGAGAACCACTGGACTAGATGATCTCCAAGGTCACTTCCAATTCTTACATTCTAGAGAACAAGGTGCCACACCAAATTATTTGATGATTCAATCACCTAACTTCTAGTTATTGCAGAGGACAACACTGTATAAAATTTCAAGGTTCAGATGGTAATAATACAAAACCTGATGGAATTCAAGATTCTGCAGTTAAATAAACTTTGATGAAGGTCTATAGAAACTGTTTGAGCCAGAGAGGGAATTACATCTTAGTATAGCTATTACAAACAAGAATCTTGACAAAATCCTTTTTTACTTTTTGAAGTAATGACAAATCAATGGCTGATTTGGAGGGGAGGAGTATATGCTAAAGACTAAAGAAAAAAAATCTGATCTAAATGGAATCAAGCATGAGTGTGGAAGAATTATGTTAATCAAAAACAAAAGTTGGTGATTTAGAAATTAAATTCAATATTAAATACTGGAAAAGATAGCAAGCATTATGAACAAGTACGAAAACACATCCACAATGAGACACAATCTTCATTAGGACCATCCAGACTTTCATACAATGTTAAGCAATTTTTCAGATTTCCCAGATCTGTGCGAGGAAAAATATAAAAGGAACAAATGTTAGCATGATTTTTTTTTATTTGTGTTAAAAATAACAGAGAAAAGCCAAACAGCACAATAATAATTTTGATTCCACAAATATATTAATTAGGAAGTGACTCTCTACTGACTAACAATAGATATAAAAGTTAAAGAATCAAACACTGAAAGGAGAATTATTTTGTGTAATAGGCTAATCACTCTTGTCCAATGTGACCATATCTTGGTTGCAAAAGTGTAGGCAAATGCTAGGCCGCAGCAAAAGATTAGAATATTCTGTTTCTCTTTGCTACCCCGAAGAGCTTCTAGGTTTTGCAGTCAAATATGATTGCTCTATTTCAGCTTAATGTGTTACAAAAACATAGCCATTCTAATAGTAAACAGAACATAATGGCTTAGCATGTTGTATGACCCCCAATCACTATTACTTTTCTTAAAGTGAGGTTTGGAATGGATCACACAAAAAATATAATTGATTTAATTTCATTTATATTTAAACTAAGTATTATGTACTTAATGTGATTATTTCCAGTAATTTAGTTCAAAATTCTTCCTTTAAAAATAACAATTTGATTACTTTTTTATTTCTAAGGAAACTATTATTAGGAGCTCAGGCGTTGCTAAACCCTGATTTTCTTAATCATGATTTCTTGAAAAAACCATAATCAGCTTAATTCATGCAATACGATAAACCAAGGTATTTTCTTATAATTGTTTAACTGTTATTTACAGTTAAATATAGTAGTGCAGTTTGAGATACAATAAAGTAAATATTTTTTTTCTTTTTCTTTGATTCTGCCATTTACCACTATGATGGTCAGACACAAAAGAAGATCTTTCCAAATGACTAACAGAAATAAGAGTAAGTTTACTGCATCTTTTGTAGAGGAAAAGAATTCAAGAACAAATAAAATCTTGCCTGGCTAAAATCTGTACGTCTGTATAACATTCAAAGGAAACTCTGTCTTCTTTTACATTTGGCTTTTCTATGTATGAAATAGATTATACTTTAATGCAGCACAAGGTATTCTAATTTTATTGCAATACAATAATTCATTTTCTTTTCCCATCTTCTACTAATGAGAGGAAATGAAGCGTTGTCTGCAGTCAAGATATGTTGCAGGCAAATGAATCAAATTGTAGACTGGAAGTTAAATAACTAAATCCTCGTATTCACTCCAAATGGCAAGCAATAATCTTGAAAGAGCAACATTTGAAGGTCTAGGCCAGTGGTGGGCAACCCGCGGCTCGGGAGCCACATGCGGCTCTTTACACCCTTTAATGCGGCTCTTCTGTGTGCCGGGTGCCCGCTCCCCTCCCTCCTCTCGGGCTTCGGAGGGAAGCTTCTGCAAAAGCCCGGGCGAGTGACAACCAATTTTGGTCCTATGACTGCAGAATGCTGCAAAATACCATAAATGCAGGCCAGTTGTTGAGTGTTTCAAATGTGATTGGAACACTCAACAAGGTGACCAGTGTGTGTGTGTGTGTGTGTGTGTGTGTGTGTGTGTGTGTGAGAAAGACAGACAGAGAGAGGAACAGAGAGAGGGAGTGAGGGAGGGAATCAGAGAGAGACTGACAGACAGACAGACAGACACACACACACAGAGAGACAGAGGGGGAGGAGGGAGAGAAAGATAGACAGAGAGACACACACAGAGTGAGTGATTAAGTGAATGAGTGAGAGACAGACACACCCACATACACAGAGTGACAGAGAGAGAGGAAGGGAGGGGAGAGAGACAGAGGGAGAGACAGAGACAGACACACACACAGAGTGAGTGAGAGACAGACAGACACACACACACACAGAGTGACAGAGATGGGGGAGGGAGGGAGAGAGAGACAAAGAGCCAGAGAGAGAGAAAGAAAAAGAAAAAAAGAAAAAGTGGGAGAGAGAGATGAAATTAAAAACAACAACATACAAACCTGACTTACTCAAACTATCCAAGGAAATGCAAGGCCAATGTTCACATTAGTGGTTGTGACTTTGTCAGTCAATGTCAGGATGTAATTTTCTCTACATTGTAAGGCAAATTTTACGGAATTTAACGTTATTGATAAATAATATCGTTCTAAAGTTTTTGTTTTATTAGTTGTGTTATTTGTATCCTCCCGACCTATGTGGATACTTGCATGCAGAATATTCTCAATAAAAACTTATTGAAACTAAAAACAGTGTACCATCCTATGTATTTTCGGTTTTAAAAATGTGGCTCTCAAAGTAAATTTCAATCGTGGTTTTGGCGAGATTTGGCTCAGTTGAAAAAAAAGGTTGCCCACCACTGGTCTAGGCTAATGATAAGCTAAGGAAGGTCAGTCTTATTTCTGTGTGGCAGTAAACTGTTAATGGAGTAACACTGGTGAGTATGCCTTCAACATAGCCAGTACTGACTAAACATTTGGAATGCCACTGAAAGTCACGTAAATTGTACCAAGTCAAATGAATAAAGGGGGCTGGTTTGTTCCGAATAGTTTTATCTTATTTTACCTTATTTTGTTTTTTTTGATATTTAACCAGTGGTGGGATTAATTTTTTTTTACTATCGGTTCTGTTGGCGTTGCTTGGTGGGCATTGTGTTGCTCGGTGGGCATGGCAGGGGAAGGATACTGCAAAATCCCCATTCCCTGCTGATCAGCTGGGACTTGGGAGGCAGAAAACAGGTGGGGGCAGGGCCAGTCAGAGGTGGTATTTACTGGTTCTCTTAACTACTCAAAATTTCTGCTACCGGTTGTCCAGAACTGGTTAGAACCTGCTGAATACCACCTTTGTATTTAACATATGTAAGTATAATGAAACATTCTATTGAATTTGCCCTAATTTGTAGCCATCTGTCTCAAAATGTGTTGCTCAATCAGCACAATTTTCCATGAGCAGTTTAATTCTGCTAGAAGTACTCTTCTAATATACGTCTTCAGCTGATGCATTTCAAAACAATCCCTTGTTTACTATTATGGTGGCAGATTCTGTTCAGTCATGTCTCTTTATAAACCTCTGTAATGTCTTTGTTTTCTAACATCTAGTGCTGCTGAACCAGATATTTTGTACATTTAATTCCCAATCCTTTTTATATAATCAATGGTGGATGCATTTCATCTGTGTTAAATACTGCTTTAGTCCTTTTATTATGACAATATTATTTTATATCTCTGATGAAGGCACTTTTAGTCCATGACATCCTCAAGTCTGTTTATATTTAAGATACTATCTGACTCTTCCTTATTTAAAATAATTCACAAAATGTGTCATAGCAGAGACATTTGAGGAATATAAATAGAACAATTTAAAGGAAGTACTAGCGTACAATAGACTTAAACCAATTTTCCACAATCTAGTGCTTTGCAAATTTGTGAGGTTACAATTTCTAGGTAGCTGAGAACTCTGGAAGATAAAATAAACTTAAGTGCACTTGGATGGAAAAGATTGGTCTACTAAACCAATGTTTCAAAGGAGTATCTGCAGTGTTAGTATCTGCAGGCTTTCTGACTTATTTAATAGCTTACAGTATTTGAGTTGATAGTTTATAACTGTATGAGTATCCAATTTCATGGCTTCAATGTATTTATCTCTCCTGTGTAAAACAGGTTGTGCAAGTTGATTAGGACATAGTAGTCAAATATTTTTGAATATCATACAATATTATAATGTTCCTGCCAACTAGGACTTAAAGTTATAAATACAAGGCTGATCAAAACATGTTGTTTCTGCAGTTGTTCAAGGAATTGCTGAATTGTTTATAATACAGTATTTGTTTGAACTATAACAGATATGCCTTGTATCCCCTAACCCTTCAAACACGACTAGGCTTGTTTGCTCCTAACCCCAGCCTAGTCTGATTTATTGCCCTGGGTAACTCCTGAGTAACCTCCGATCAGCTAATTCTACTGTTTCCAGTGGGAAGATTGAAAGGAGCTATCACAACCAATGGAAACTATTTCCAGAATCCACTGGAGTTCTTGGCTATATTAATTTGATAAATCATAATCTGTGGACCTCAGGGATGGCTGTCTGCTCAATTTCAGCAGATTCTCTCTAAGGTCCTTTGCCACTCCTCACTTATATTCTATGATTCTATGACTGTATTTCCAGAAGCTTATTAAGATAATCTCTTGAAGTATTGGTCATTAGCTGAACATTATGAGAGACTCATTATTATTATTTTTTGCTTTCATATAAATACAAACTCTATTTTGCTGCACTTAGGGCTATTGTGTCCGATATGCAAAAATCCAGTGTGCCATTAGATGGCAGGAAAGAAAGACAGTTCTAACTGTGCTGTGATCCTGAATTTTTGCAGCCTACATAAAGTATTTCCCTTCACTCCTGCATATGCCATGAGCTTAACAATTGACTGAGGATATTACTTACTCATAAACACATATATCTACACTGGTGGCATCTAATCTCTAATAGCTGTTGCACCCTATCAGCTCTATATCAAACCTTCATACAGGAATCAGCTTTCTGCGGTCTTAACATTGTTTTAATAATTAGGTGGATTACTTATGATGCTTTACAAATCCATAATGTATCCAGGGAAAGAAACCAAAATGAGGCCTCTGTTTACAAGACATGGTGAGCAAACTGGTTTGGTTGTTTGCTTTATTATGTTGATGACTATTGAGCAATAACAAAACAGCGTCCCAGCGTGCCCATTTTTTTTGAAGAATAAGCCTCATGGAATACATTATTATTCATTTCACTATAGATAATATTCAACTATGACTTCCTCCATCCCTCATCCCTGGCTATGCCTCTTGGGGACGTTGGGAGTTGAGGATCTAGATAGAATGTATTATGTAATTTAAAATGAAATTCACCAGGAAACACATTTTCCCTCAGAAAATGAAATGGAAGTATGACAATTAAAGAATAAACTTTTCCTGCTGCAGGCCTCATGTTTTTTTTTTATATGAGCTCCTTCCCAATAGAATTTTGTTTTGATTGCTCCTTCAGGCTTCAAGTTAGGTTGGCTGCACTAGAGAGGCGCCTGGGGTATTCTAATTGTCTCAAATTACTGCCCTTGGAATTGCTTTGAAGGGAAGCAATTCTTTCAATCACCATTCTAAATTCCTTTTATTACCTCTGAGATCCAAGCATACAAAGTGGCATTGCTTCCAGATAAAGATAACTTGAACTCGGCTCTTTGCTTTGAAGTGCACATGACAAGTACTCTCATGCAGAGAAAAGAATAATTAAAAAGAGCACCTGGTGCTGGTTTCTGGATAAAATTCAGGAACTTGTAGAACCTAATATGTAAGGAAGGGAGGTGAGAGAAACCAGAAAAGAACAGTGAGGCAATGCAGCAAAACCAAGATGGAATTGGAAAGTAGCAGAGCACATAAGGAATGCTTTCTATTGTATATGTATGCATGAGTTTGCTTTTTCTATATAGATGTCCTTTTTCTGCTTTTCAGAGGGTCAATTTTGGTATAATAGTTAAGGTTCTGTCCTAGAAACCAGGAAACAATGAGCTCTAGTCCCACCTTAGACATGAAAGGTGGTTGGGTGACTTAGGGACAATCACTTACTCCCAACCCAATTCACTTCACAGGGTTGTTGTGTGGGAAAAGGAAGTAGTAGTAGTAGTATTGGGTACTTTTGTTGCCTTGAGTTACTTATAAAAGTAATGAAGACAGGGTAAAAATATAATTAATGAATTCATCTAATGCATAAATAAATTTTAAACAGGGTTCAAAATGAGTTACTTATAAAGTTGCAGAATGGATCTATTTTAAAAATGCTGACCTGGGCATCATATTAAGTATGCATCCCTTTAGGGTTCACTTCAATAGTTTAAGGTTCACTTCAAACATTCAGTGAGGATATCTTTGCACCTAATGGTTTGTAGTAGGATTTATCAGCTTCATTTCACATTCTCCCAAATGCTTTTGAGATGCAGTGTGCCTATAAAGGCCTATACTGGATATATATACTTGCAGTGTATCCTAAAACTGTGAGTCTGAAAAGTTAAGAAATATCTCTCTCTCTCAAAAAAAGCAGTGATAAAGTTGAAATTGGCATTTAAAAATTTTAATTTCACAATGGACTTGGTTCCATTTATAACTTACCGTAGATGCAGGTTTGAAAATGAACCCCTCCTGATCAATTTTGTTGGACAATAAAGATGTTGCTTCCTGAACACTTCTGGGTGTATTCAGTAGATTTTGGGCTGCTAATCATGAAAATAATCTGTAATTTCATTGATCATGCACTGTTTTATAGATATCTGTTTTTACACAAAGGCAATATATATCCTTCAGTAGCTGTTGGTTATGTAGCACAAATGACAGAAACATGAAAATCTGGAACTGTTGTTGAAGCATATCCAGTACAGCAACTGGAATATCTGTGGAGATCTAAAAGTAGTGGCCCTTCTGCTTGGAACGCAGCTCAGATATACCAAGTACTGTTGTTACATATGCAAATGGGACAGCCATGCAAGAGTGTCACATTACATTAAAAAGAAATGGCCATGCCAAAAAAATTAGGTTCAAGGACAGGAAAATGTGCCATATGAACCACTTGTTGACCCAACAAAGGTATTTTTTGCCTCCGCTTCACATCATCGGACTGATGAAAAATTCTGTGAAAGTGATGAACAAGGTGAAGGTTTTTGTTATTTGAGACAGATGTTTCCAAGAATAACGGATGCCAAGATTAAGGAAGATATTTTTGTGCGTCCACAGATCAGGTACATCACCAACAGGTTCAAAGATCTGTTAGTAAGGTTAGATAAAATTGCCTGGAAGGCATTGAAGGATGTTGTTGAGAATTTTCTTGGCAACTACAAAGCACCAAACTACATTCAGTTGGTTGACAAACATCTTATTACACCATACAAGATGACAAAGAACATGTCACTGAAGATTCATTTTCTGCTCTATATTTGTCTAACATTCACTAAGAAACAATGGAAAATCAGAGTAACTGGAATACATAAAATGTAATCTGACTATTGTTGGACACTGCAGTGAGATGCACAGAACAGCAGCCCTTGCCTTTTGAGCAAAGTGACAAAACTAGTGGACCAGAGGATGCCATCGATATAGTTTACTTGAACTTCAGTAAGGCATTTGATAAAGTAGACCATAATCTACTACTAGATAAAGTAGAAGAATGTGGGTTAAATAACATCACCACCAGATGGATTCGTAACTGGCTGACCAACCACACTCAATGTGTAGTCCTCAATGGAACTGCATCTACATGGAGGGAAGTATGCAATGGAGGACCCCAAGTCTCTGTTTTGGGCCCAGTACTCTTCAACATCTTCATCAATGATTTGGATGAGGTAATAAATGGGGAACTCATCAAATTTGCAGATGACACCAAGCTGGCAGGAATAGCCAACACTCCAGAAGATAGGCTAAAGATACAGAAGGATTTTGAAAAACTTCATCTCTGAACAAGGTCCCTTGCAAAATCGCCGGGGACTGCCACCATCTGAGAGAGTGTAATACCTGTCTGGGAAGGAGGACCCTGAGAGGAGAGCTGCCCCTGTTGGCCTTTTGATGTGGAAGCATGAACCATTGAAGGCTCCTGCTCTGAAACCTGGCCCACAGGACAATCCCAAAGCAGGATACCATCTTGCCCAAGACTTGGGAGAAAAAAGAAGGGAAGTCTTGCATAGACGTAGCACCTTCCTGATAAGTTCCCTCAGACTGAGAATGCGGTCGTTGGATAGGAACACTCTCTCCGCCATGGTGTCTATCAAGACCCAGAGGTGGAGAAGGCGAGTGCTGGGAACGAAGTGACTCTTTTTGAGATTCACCCCGAACCCGTGATTCTGCAAGGTGTGAATGGTGAGGGCGAGATCTCTTTCTGCCTGAACCAGAGACGTGGACAACAAGAGGATGTTGTCCAGGTAACAGAGAATCCAAACTGGGGATGACCTGATGTGGGCGGCCAGTGCTGCCAGTACTTTTGTGAATACAACGGAGACAGAGGATAGACCGAACGGAAGAGCTCGGTACTGGAAATGCCTCCCCCCATAGGAGAAGCGGAGATATTTTCGGTGGTCTATGAAGATGGGGATATGAAGGTAAGCTTTGGTCAAGTCTACCGATGTGAGGAAGTCGCCTTTCCTGACCGCTTGGAGGATGGTGTGTAGAGAATGCATTTTGAACTGCCGATAGACAATGTGGCAGTTCAATGTTTTTAGATGTAATATAGCTCTCCATCCCCTGGAATTCTTCGGTACCACAAACAGGCGGGAATAAAAACCCTGCCCTTCCTGATGGGGAGGAACCAGTTGGATGGCCCGGATCTCCAACAGGTGCTGAATGGCATGTTCCACCAGTGCCCCCTCTTGCGAGGACACCGAGAGACCGGGCATGGCACGAAGTGTTCCTGGGGGATGGAGAAGAATTCTAGCATGAGACCAAATTTGACAGTTTTGAGTGCCCAATTGTCTGTTGTGGTCTCCTCCCAGCAGTAGGCAAAGAACGCCAGGCGGCCTCCGATCGGAAGAGAGTCCAGATAGTCATTTCCTACGTGAAAAATGGTGGTTGCCTCCTCCACGGTAAGATTTCTTGGAGGGGAAACACTGTGTGTTTCTATTGGACCTGTCCTGGTGAGATCCCTGTCTGGGAGTGTAGGATTGGCGTTGTGGATGGGGAAGGAAGGTCCCCCGTCTGCCGGCCAAAAGGGTGACCTCTTGTAGAAGGGAGCGGGCCAACTGTTCTGTTTCTTGTAGATGGATGAAAGGACCTTGCGCTTGTCTTTAGATTCCGTGAGGTATGGGTCTAAGGGATTACCAAATAATTGGGTGCCACTGAATGGGGAGGCTGCTAGGTGCCACTTGGTACGGACATCCGCCTGCCATGGCTTGAGCCAAAGCAGACGCCTGGCCGTGACTGAAGAGGCCATGGCTTTAGAAGCGAACCTAGCACCATTAAGGGAAGAATCAGCTGCAAATTCAACCGCTGCCCTGATCTTGTTGAGATCCCTATGTGATCTAGTGTCAGTAGGACTGATGCGCTCCTGAAACTGTTCAATCCAAACCTGGGCCACCCTGGAGAAAAATGAAGTGGCCGTAGAGGCCCTAACAGCCCAGGCCCCAGCCTGATAGTTTTTGACTAAGGTTTGATCTGACCTTTTCTCCTCAGCCTTGAGAACCTCCTCAGGGGCTCCAGAGATGACAGTAGGTGAAGACAGGGCTGCAACCGGTGCGTCCACTGGGGGAGTCTCGAAAAACTTGGTGAGGTGTGGTGCAATGTTGTAGAGACGTTTGTCAAGGTTGGTCGGCTGTGGGCCCGCTGCTTCTGGATGACGTTCAGGAATATCTTGGGAACAGGGATCACCACTTTTCCATTGTGGGTTCAGTGAATGGGTACTGGGACCCTCAGTTGAAGCCAGTTCTGTCGGTTTATCCTGTGAAGTAGAAGCTGAAGCAGAAGATGGTAACTTAGCAGCTTTAATGGCTTTAAGTAGAAGGGACTTGAATCGATCAGTTTTGAATAATCCGGTAAAGGCAGGGTTATCTGGGGTGACACCTCGTCATCAGACAGGTCTGAGTCCCACAGGTTATCTTGCTCCCTGCCAATTGAGGCCTGAGTAGAGACAGAGGGATCAGGTTGCTGAGCTGCAGCAGAAGATTTATGCTTATGGCCATGTGATGGAGCAGATTGAGGTTGCTGTTGTAGGTCAGCAGCCATGACCTGTTTAATGGTTTTAGCAATGATGGTTGCCATATCAGCAGGAGAGGTGTACATGGTATGGGGCCCCCCAGAACCATGTGTAACCGGGAGGGAAGCCTGTTCAAAGGTGCGCTCCCTATTGAGAGGGACATCAAATAAATTTCCTCTGTTCTCAGGTTCCATCAAAGACGAGGACTCCGAAGAAGACAATTTCCCTTCTGAATAGGCTGGGGTGGTGGTGGTTGGGGGTCAGGTCCCATGGGAGGCAAGACAGGTGGAACTGGGGATGCCACTTGGTGATCCTCGAAGGGGGGAATGGAAGGAGGCCTGGGCAGTTAAGAGTATGCTTTTGTTTTTGGGCCCTCTGAAATTCTTTCTTAAGGGCCTTCTGCCTGCGCTCTTCCGCCCTGGTAGTCACTTTAGAGACCTTGGGGTTTACTCCTGAGGAAGGGGCCTCTTTGGCTTGCTCTTCCTACTTCTCTTTGCCCCTGATGGCCCTGCCTCCTCTAATCCTGCATTCGTATCCATAGCTGGATCAGCCATTTCCCCAACATAAATCAACACCCCAATAAGATAGGCAACGGTCTCACCCGTTTGCTGGCCAGGCGCTCCTGATCCGGTCCACCTGGAGTGATCCCGTATTGCTGGGCACTCCAAACGGCTGCTGTAGAGTTCGAGCCTTTTTTAAAGCATCCAAAATGGCCGACTTTTTTCCTCTGAGGCTTTTCCGAGCCTCAAAATGGCCTCCGTGATCTTCGCGGGCTTTTCCGACCCACAAAATGGCCAGCGATACTATGTGTGGCAAGGTGATCTGCAGAATGGCCACCGGACTTGCCTGGAACCGCTGTGCGCGAAACGGCCGGTCGAGCGTCCTTCCGAGTGCCCAGAATCAAGGAGTGCCACGGGGAAACAGCCATGGAGCCGTAGCTCATGAGCTGGCCGATCTGATTGCAAGGCAGGCTTCCTGAGTGAACTCGTGGCCGCAGGCAATCAGACGGCTGAGGAGAGGCAGCCAGAGATCAGTTTCGAATTTCCCTCTAATTTATAGAATAAAGGATTATTTAAGGAACCAATTTAAAGGAACAAGAATTTTTTTTGGAAAAATTCACCAATTAGGTTATAATTAAATAATTTGGAGGAGAGATCAATTCTCACAGCCAGTCCAGGTTGGACTGTGTCTGAAACTGGGGAGGAGCCACAAGGGCCTGATGGCATCATAAGTGTAGACTCAGTCCGATTGGTTAATGGACGGAGCATACCCAGTCTGGCTGTTGTCTCTATGGTAACAGGAAAATCTGCGGCGCTTGTATAAAGTGAGGAGGTTATCTGAAAACATATAGGGTGATCACTGTGGGAAAACAAAAAAATTAAGGGCTTGAAAAATAATATATTTGGCATCACAAAATTTGATTTTGGTGAAAGAGTCAGATAACCAAGTATTTGGATATAAAGTGGAGAAGATCCTTCAGGCCCAAATATTGTACACGTCATAATCTATAGCTTGGAGGTAGGAACTGTCCCTCCAAAGGAGCATCCATGTAATGGAAGAAGTGTCAAAAATTATGATTATAGATGTACCATATTTTAAAAATTGTTAAATAATTTCAGTTGTACAAACAGGTTCACTTTATAATCTTTCAAAACACTACACAGAATCATTAAAGTATAATATAAAAATATACCTTCTTAAATGCTAGCATTTATCTCAACGATCTCTTTTATATTCTTTAATGTTAATTTTTTTCTCTCTGATGTCCTCTAAATACTCTTATAATCTTTTCTCCACCTTTCTTTATGAAAGCTTTTGTTGCAAAATTATATGGGAAACTATTCTGATATTGCAGCTACAGATGATAATACTACTTTTGAAATAGCCAGCACAAAAAGAAAGACATTTGAATAGCAACAATACTAGGAAGATATACATCTGTTTTAAAACAAATTAAAGTGGATGTAAGCCAACTTACTGAGTCAATTTATATAACAAGTTGATGGGCAACATAGTCTGCCGGATCAAAAGACATGTTTACTACACCCTAGTAAATAGATGGTATTTCATATATTGTGTTGGCAATCGTAATTAAAATGTTGAAATGAATATGATTGCATAATAATTCTCTTACATGCCGTAATGGTCCTTGGGGGTGGGGTAGGGTCTGCAGAGGTGCCAAAATATCAGGATAGTGGCCACAGCCAAGCAATTAAAGTTCCAATTTTACATCTTGACACGTGTAAAAAAGGGCAGGGCTTTGACTGCTTAGTTATGACTACCAACTTGACTTCTTTGATTCCCTCCTTATGGACATCTTGGATAGTCCTCAAAGACTCTGGGGCAGGGTAAATGGAGAGATTCTCATACTTTCTGAGAAGAGTAGAAATAGCTATTGATCATAGATTGAGGAGCAAAAGACCACAAAGCTAATGTCTCAGACTTGAATGCAAAGATTAGCCATTGCTTGGGAAGGCTGCTTGCCTGTTGATTCTAACCCTTTAAAAAAGCCTAAGCAGGGCTTTTCTTTCATTTTCCCTCATTGCCTAATCTTCATCCTGTCTTGTTTCCTTTTTTCCTTCAGTAGCTATCCTGAAAACTGAGGGATGGGCATCACCTTCTTTAAGTTAAAATTTTAGGATCCAAGTCCTGTGTGGGCTGATTCTTCTTCTGCTGTATGTTCAATTCCAATTGCCTGACTAGGTGGCTCAGTGCTAAGACACTGAGCTTGTCAGTCAGAAAGCTTGGCAGTTCAGCGGTTCAAATCCCTAGTGCAGGTCTCCTGGGTGAGCAGGGGGTTGGACTAGGTGACCTCCAAGATTCCTTCCAACTCTGTTATTGTTACTTACTCACAAGAGACCTCTGAAGCTCAGCATAGGATTTTTACTGTACTCTGATGGGTGTGTCAAGAAAGAGAATATGGGATTATTTTTCCTTTTTAGAAATTCCTTATCTTAGGATCGAGGCCATTGAATATTTGCTTGTTTTAATAAAAACATCCATGAACCGTAAGAAACAATACAGGATTATAGTGGGAAATGAGCTGTAAAAGGACTTATTAGCAACAACAGTAAAGTATTCATTGGCCTGGTGAGAGCTGGCAAACTGTTTAGAAAATGTAGCAGAGATGCTAACCAGTCCAGGTCCTATACTCAGAAGCTACATTTTCTAAACAGTTTCCCAGCTCTCCCAGGCTAATGAATGCACTCAGAAGCCGGAGTATTATGCTGAGTAAATGTCAGTATTGTTGCATTGTTGCATTTTCTCTTATCACTTTCAAGGAAGAATATTTTGGCTGGTAGTAATGTATTTATTTTCAGTATCAACAACATTGTTAAAGAAGCAGCTGTCCTAATCTGCATCACAACAAATATCTTCTTCATAGCACATTTCTGTAGAAATTAGTATGAGCTATGGACAGACTAAAGGTCCCATTTACTCACAGAACATCAAAATGCTGAGGCTTTAAAAAAACAATCTGAAAGATTCAGGAGTAGAATGTTAGTTTACTTCCTTGCCCTCTTTCTTCTCTTTACTTCCCATGGCAATACAAATTTGTGTCAACTGTTCATCCATTGAATCCAATGTCCCACTAAAAAAGAACTCAAGAGTATCTCAGTAGCTTTTGGGATTGTTTTGACAACCAAATGTTACTTACTACTTTGAATTTAAACATAGGCAGGCCTATCAGATTTGGGTGAGAAAAATGTAGGCAACTATTAGATGATAGCAACTTTAGGTTACAATTTGTTGCCACCTAATTATAATCCAGACTTATACAGCCCATATCTAGCAGTCCTAAAGGTACTACTAGATAAATCATTTTATAACTTCAAAGACTATATTTAGTTTACAAGTTCCTGCCAAAATGGAAACTAGGTTTCAAAGAATATGACCATTTATGCTATCAAATCCAACTGTACACAATGCTGAAATATTAATTAAAGCATTTCTCGCAGCTGGAAAGCCAATAAAATAAAGTATTGCTTAGCAATGCTTCTGACTCATTAACATGATGTGGCAGATTTTCTAAGAGCATTAGGCACAGGCAGATCAGCAATGCATTCAAATAGCCTGCATACCATGAAGAGTTTACAATCTATAACATAATAGCAAGATACGTTCTTTATGAAAGATCCAAGTTTAAATTTTCAGAAATAGGTAAAAGCACTAAACAAACTGAAACATCAAAATGCATAATTTGAGATATTTTAGGAAATTATTTTCTATAATTACTAATCTACATGCTTTATATCTTACTCTTTCTCCAACTTGAGAGACATTTATTTTTATTCATCTCATGTGACAGAAGTATAGTATCATTTATTAATGTGTTTAGCACTGATTATTTTAAGCCACTGGTTAACACTTGACTTTTCATGTTTCTTCATTCAAACTTTCATTCTTATTTATATTCTCAAATATTTATATACTTTTTCCACAAGGATCTCAGTTTACCAATTTTAAAACATAAATTAAAGCAGTTAATCTTTAATCTTTTTAAAAGATTAAAAAGGATGCCTCCGTCATTCATACTACAATGGCCTGAGTGAAATGATGAAATTTCAGTAGGCATCTAAATAATATATTTTGGGGGATGGAGAGAAAATAGGTCAAAAAGTGGGAAGTATTGCTGAGAAGCTAGTCTATGGTAGCCATGAAGTGACAATTCTCCAAATAGTTCACAGAATTCACAGAAAATTTTCAATTATAGTAATTAAGTTATTGTGCAGGTATCTAGAAGCGAAGCATTAAAACCAGGAACACATAGAATCACAGTAATTCAAACCTACAATTACTCACAAAGGCAACTGTAGCTACATAACCTGCTTTTAAAAGTGCACACAACCAGTTAAAGCTGGTAATAGTCATAGGTCCAAAGGTTACTTGCACTGCCCGTGACAATAACTGTTAAGAGTATTTTAAAATATGTACCTGCTCCTTCTGTGGGATTATAGTAAGCTCATTTAGAACAGATTTCTCAGTTCTTGTAAGTTGGGTCCACCTACTCATAAGGTTTTTATCCTGTCAAGTTTGATTTATCAGCAACTTATCACTGTATCCAGTATCCCTGTGCTATTAATTTCAGATGTTATGGAGAAATATGCCAGCATATTAATGGCAGCTGGCCCTAAACGTCTTTATTTTTGTATGTATAAAGTTGGTTCCACTGAGTTTAATAGAATTTACTTCCTTATGATAAATCTGCAGCTTTATACTGTTGAGCTCCAACATGCAGGTTCTTTGGTCCCCTGTGACAGATATTTTTAAGGTGGAATATCCACTTTGGAATAGCAAGATAACCAACTTTCCTTACACCTCTTTATGCCATAGCCTCTGATGCTACTAAACCTATATTGGAAAATAGCACAAATGCTATTGTAGTTTTTACGTAATATTTTTGCAAATTACAGTAAAATCAATATACTAAATTTGGAATATAGGTTAATACCTTGGCTCATCTGATTTAATGCAGCTTCTCATGTTATACAACAAATATTACTTAAATATAAAGAATGGTTTAAGAGTTTGATTCAGATTGCTTTGGTGAAATCTTCAGTTCATAGGAAAACTTCTGCCTCAGTACAATTTCAACCTCACCAGTTAAAGTATGAGATTGAAAGCTCTGGAAGGCCTCACAATCTAAAGCTGTATTTTTCAAACTTAGCAACTTTAAGATGTGTGAACTTTAACTTCCATAATTGCACATCTTAAAAGTTGACACATTTGACAAATACTAATTTAAGGAGAGTCCACCACTCTCACACATATTTATCTTTCCTAAATTTTAATAGTAATCACATTTGCCCATCAGCATGCAGCCTCAGTCACAAAGTGACTACTGATAGTCGTCAACTTATATCAGTTCATATTATAGTGGCTATTCGAAGTTACAAGGTACTGGAAAAAAAAGGACTTGTGACCATTTTTCACACTTTATGACCCATATTGCGGCACCCCCATGGTCACGTGATCAACATTCAGATGCTTGGCAACTGACTCATATTTATGACCATTGCAATGTCCTGGGGTCATGTTGTGGCCTTCTGACAAGCAGTTAATGGGGAAGCCAGATTCACTTAACCCTATTACTAATTTAACTGCAGTTTCACTTAACTGTGGCAAAAAGAGTCGTAAAGTGGGGCAAAACTCACTTAACAAACGTCTCACTGAGCGATTTAAATTTCCGGCTCAATTGTGGTCGTTAATTCAAGGACTACCTGTATACTAAGATACATAAGGGGTTACTTCTGAGTGGTGATTTTTTTTTTTTGTTCAAGCATGACTTTGAGGTTAGCTGTTTAACGTGCATATATTATCTACGAGATCCTTTAGCTTTATGGCACCCCGTAAAAGCACTCGGCAGCGAAGGCAAAATTGCAAATAACTACAGCTGGCCGTGGGTTGCACGTGCAGTCTCCCAATTCTTCCTGCCCACCCCCACCCCGCGTGCAATTGTGAGCGCGTAGAGCCCTTCCGAGCCTGTCGCCCAACTTCCGTCTTTCCCCTTTACCGCTGTACGCCACCAGCAACACTACCCTCATCTGGCCCAGCCCAACCGTTCTTCTTTGCCGAAGAATACAGTAGAGAAGAAAAGCGGGCAGGGCTTCCTTCCTCCGGGAACTGCAGCTCTCCCCCGTTTCTCCATTGGCCCACTGGCTATCTTTTTCTGCTCGGATAGGCTGGCGATGGAGAGGGCGGGGCGAAGGGGAACCGCCGTCTCCGCGCCTCGCCCAGAACTTGCAACTTTGCGCGCGCGCCAGTAACCGCCTTCGGTGACTCAGTAGGGCGTGGAGGCGGCGGCGGCGGGCTTGGCGTGGCTGCTCTGTTCTCCCGCGGCATCGCAGCATCTCTCTCTCCCAGCGGCGGTGGCTGCGCAGCCGTCCGTCTTGCCTGGCTCCCTCCCTCCCTCCTTCGCCTCCGCCCCTCGCCAAGCTCCAACCCTTTTCTTCCCTCCTCTGCTTTTTATCGCTCGGCGGTTGTTATCTGGCTCATTGTTCCTGAGAAAAGAGCCCGGAGACCAGCATGGATGACCCGGACCAATCCCCCTTGATCTCTTCCACCACGGCCGCCTCAGAGCAGGACCGGCGCCAGCCGCAGCCGCCCCTTTTCCAGTACCAGTTTGTGAGGGACCCGGAGAACGAGGAAGAGGAAGACGACGACGAGGAGGACGACGATGAAGAGCTGGATGACGAGCAGCTGGAAGTGAGGGAGAGGAAGCCCGCCGCTGCGCCTACCGCCCCTCCGGCGCCCACCTCCTCCCCGCCGCTGGTGGATCGGGGAGCCTCGGGGGAGCAGCCGCCCAGCCCGCCCCCATTCCCCCAGCCCGCTTGGGCGACTCCCCCCGTCGTCTCTACCAGCACCAGCCCCGAGGGCGCCGCCCCTAAGGGAGAGAAGGAGAGGGAGCCTCCCCGCAGTGCCCCGCTGCCACCTCCGCACTGGGAAGAGCCCCGCGCACCCGCCATCCCTCCCCGGAGCGCCCCGCTGCCCCCCAAGCGAGAGGAGCCCTCGGTCGCCAAGGAGGGCGCCGCCCCAGGCTCTCCCGGTGAGTGGACGGCGGGCGGGAAGTCCGGGGGCGGTTTCCGGACGCCGGTGCCCCTTTCGGCATCGCCCAGCGCCGTCTAGAGCCCGGCCTGCTAGCCGGGTACGCTGAGGAAGGCAGCCCGACGTATCTGGAGGAGCGCCAGTTGGTGGAAAGCTGGCGGAGGGACGCATATCCCGGAAGGTGTCCGAGGGGCGTGGCTGGTGGGCTTTGTGATGAAGGGATGGTCGTGTAAAAGGCGCTTGAGGCCAAAAATTGTGTGTGTGTGTGTGTGTTTTGCGCGTACAGGGCGGGGACCCATTAAGTAAGTAAGTTGACTTGGCTTCCCGAGGCCCTGAAATACGTGCGGTGGGAATGAACGGCTTCTCAAAGCAAACGGCCGGGGCGGTGGTCTTTGGAAGTCCCGTTTTTCTTTTGTGTTGTCGGGGCGGAGGGAATTGTCAGCCGAAGTGGGCAAAGCAGCTTGTGCAATGAGGATGGGGCGGATTGGTAGCAGTGCGATTTTAGAAAAGGGTTTGAGAAGTGGAGAAAGACAAGTGATCCCGAAAGGAAAGAAGCAGGCGGGGAAGCATGTTTTTTGCCCGGTGAAAAAAGGTTTTGAGGTTCAAGTGGTTTATGAGGGGATGAGGTTTCAACTTGTGAACATGGAAGGAACTGGTAGAAGTTTGGAAGTGGGTCATCATAACCCTGCTCTGGTATCAGCCTAGGAAGGATACTTTTGAGAAGGAGAAGAGACTTTCCTGAAAGGGAATTTTGGGATCTGGGTAAGGTGTTTGTGGTATATAGAGGATTTGCTGGAAGCCTATTAAGGTTTGTATTGTGGAGATTCTGCAGCGAGAAGATGGGTGTGGCAGAGACTTTGTGGGCATGCACTGTGCTTTGTCAAAGCAGTCTGATGCAAGGGGATTTGCTGGTGTTCTGCTTGAGGTATACTGGTTATGGTATACTGGTTATAGGCTGTTGTAATTCTTGCATCAAATGGCAGCTTTTCCTTTGTGTCTAGAGTTTGTTAACAGTTTTCTCACCAGAGATAACCTATGCAGTCTTTAGGAATGCAAATGTCAGCGTTATAGAAAATAATAAGGATTTTATAGAAATAGCTCTGTCTGTCACAGTGGTGAAATAATGCAGCATGCTGGAAGGATGTTCACAAAGAGGGAAGGTGGAGTAATTGCCTTTTTCCCCTCTGACTTTTTGGTGCTTAACCATTTTAATGGTCACAAATGAAAAAGGCTGAATGCCCCCCTCTTTTTAATTCTGATTTCCCCCCCCCCTTTGTTCACCCTTGGATTAGATGATCTAGAAAACTTCTGTTTTTTTATTAAGCCTGTATGTGAACTTGGTTCTTGGTGTCCTGTGTAGGCTGCTGTACGTAGCTCTGCAATGGAGAAGGTTTGCAGACTGACTGAAGCTTCAGGCTCCACCAGACTATTGTTACTGAAAGCCCGCCTTCTCTGCGCATATACTGGATTATGAATCAGTGAATGAAGGCTCTAGTCCTCCTATAGAAAGCAGTATTTGGAATGAGAACTTCCCTTTTTGTATAAAGAGATAGTAAATTAGCCCAGCTTTCTGTCATTGTCCTGCTTTGGCCCTACACAGACCACTATGCAGTATTTTCTGTTTAAAAGATGCTTTTGCATTAGTAAAGTTAATTTTTAAAAATCTGTTAAAAATAGAATGTAAACATGTAACATCAAAAAACATACCATACTGTGGCACTATTAACAAATGGAAAAACTTCCAAAATGAGTGTTAAATAATAGCAATTAAAGTGAGCAAGAATTAATAGTTATTTAATAATAGCCTAAACGTTAATGTTCAACCTTTCCAAGTACATTTTAAAAATAAGGGGAAAATATCTGATGTTTTACATAATTTTTTTTGTTTCGAAAGTCTTCAATGATCAGAAATCAAATTGCAAAATACTTGTTTTAAAGTATAGCTTTAAAGGTATACTGTGTGTATTTGTATCCCTATTGTTATTAAAATTTCAAATAGGAATTGCAAGTTCAGTTACAAATGGAAGTAGCTTTTCTTAGTTATAAACTTGACACATTGAAATGAAACAGTAACAAAAATACTGATAACATAAATATTTGTTGCAGATTTTTCTATGTGGTCAGTGGAAAGCTGAATAAAAATCTATTTGTCTGTAAAATATGACCTGGATGGATCACAGATTCTTAAGGGAGTAGCAGCTTTTTTGAGCTATGTGTGAAATATATTTAAGTCAAATGATTAGGCAAACTAATATATCCTTTGAATTAACTGTAATTTAATATCCATATAGTTTCTTGGAATGGTATGGAAATGGCTTAATGTTCTAAGACAGGGGTGTCAAACTTACGGGCTGGATACGTCATGCCCTGACCATGCCTATCCCCGTTTTAGCGAAGAGGGGAAAAGTCTCAATATGTTATGTGATGACAACGTGACCCTGCAAGTTTGACATCCTTATTCTAAGATTATATTTTACTTCTCTGTTTAGCCTCCAGTCCTTGTATTTTTTGGTGGTCACATGTTCAAATATTAGATATTCATCAGGCCTAACCCAGCTTAGATTTCAGATAACATTGACCAGGTGTCACTTGCTGAGACAAATGGTCACACTCCCCTTGATTTAAATGAAGAAAGAAACATGCTTATACCTTGAACAGCTTCTCAATTGTCACTTCCATCTATCAGTGAAGATTAAGTCTAACATACAACAGGCTTTCCTTTGTACAATTTTGGTTAGACCATTTTATTGTACTTCCCCTTTATTTTAAAATTGGAGATTTGAGCTAATGCTTTTTTATGAGTCATATTTTCACTATGATGGAACAATTTGTGAGGATAACTTTTATGTTTTGTGAATGCATGAGGCCAATAAATAGGAAAACAAAAATGTAAGGGAGAAAAGAAGCTATTTCAAATTCAAAGCAAATAGAAAATATTCTTTTAATTCACTAAGGAATATTTGGATGTATAACTTGCAATGTAATGGAAAAAATAATAATCTTGGAATAGCTTTGAAGGGAAAAGCCTTCATTCTCTTGGATGCCTAAATTGCTGTCTAACTAACAAATTCAATATGCTGGATAACATAGATGCTCTGCTCTCTTAAGACTCTATCCTCCTGGGACAATTGAACGTTTCTGTAGCAACTTTCAGTATTTAGGTGAGGATTTTTTCCCCTTGATACATCGTTCACGATGCCAAAATAGTTATTACTATACAAATCCATATGAATTTTCTACTGGGTTTTTAATGGTTGATATAAAAATACAGACTAGCCCCAGAATAATCTGCAAAGAATTTGATTCTAATTGTTTTAATAATACTTTCTAGGTATTTGTATATAGACCTTCTATTGAGAATCCCTCACAACCAAACAAGTCTGGCTTTGCTGACTTCCTTTCATTTGTTTCTGAGGATGCAAAGTTGAAGCTCCAGTTTCTAGAACTAGAAAACTAATCCCAGGAGGAACTTCCTTTTACAGGATATTTTTAACACTGGTTTGAAAGCTTCAACCTCATTATCTCATGGAATTTCTCAATATACAGGTGAAACTCAAAAAATTAGAATATCGTGCAAAAGTTCATTTATTTCAGTAATGCAACTTAAAAGGTGAAACTAATATATGAGATAAGACTCATTACATGCAAAGCAAGGTAGTTCAAGCCGTGATTGGTTATAATTGTGATGATTATGGCATACAGCTCATGAAAACCCCAAATCCACCATCTCAGAAAATTAGAATATTACATGCAATCAATAAAACAAGGATTGTACATAGAACAATATCGGACCTCTGAAAAGTATAAGAATGCATATGTACTCAGTACTTGGTTTGGGCCCCTTTTGCAGCAATTACTGCCTCAATGTGGCGTGGCATGGAAGCTATCAGCCTGTGGCACTGCTGAAGTGTTATGGAAGACCAGGATGCTTCAATAGCGACCTTCAGCTCTTCTGCATTGTTCGATCTCATGTCTCTCATCTTTCTCTTGGCAATGCCCCATAGATTCTATATGGGGTTCAGGTCAGACGAGTTTGTTGGCCAATCAAGCACAGTAATCCAAGTCATTGAACCAGGTTTTGGTGCTTTTGGCAGTGTGGGCAGCTGGAAAATGAAGTCAGCATCCCCATAAATCTCGTCTGCGGAAGGAAGCATGAAGTGCTCCAAAATCTCCTGGTAGATGGCTGCATTGACCCTGGTTCTTAATGAAGCACAGTGGTCCAAAGTCTTGTTGTTCAGTGGTCCAAAGTCCTCTTTTCTGATGAGAGCAACTTTTGCCAAAAGCATCAAAAAACCTGGTTCAATGACCGTGGGATTACTGTGCTTGATTGGCCTCTCCATTCTTCCTCCATACTCTGAGTCCTTGGTTTTCAAATAGATGCAAAAGTTGCTCTCATCAGACAAGAGACTTTGGACTTTGCTTTGCATGTAATGAGTCTTATCTCATATATTAGTTTCACCTTTTAAGTTATATTGCTGAAATAAATGAACTTTTGTACGATATTCTAATTTTTCGAGTTTCATCTGTATTCTTGGTTGGAAGACTTTCAAAATGAATGGTTTCACTTGACTTTCTGACAAGACTGTTTTTCCCAGGTATCCCTGAATGATGCTATGGATTGGGAGAATTACAGCCTGAGTTCTGTATCTTTTTCCCCAACCTTCATTCTGTTTTTTTCTTTTACATTTATGGAGTTAGAATAAGATCTTTACAGATTTTCTGCATTTTAGGGAGTCTAACTGCCAACAAAAAAATTTCTGCTTTTGTTTCATTTATACCATTTATTTTGTCTACTTGGTACTATATAGAGTGCATATAAAACATATACACACACCTGTTAAAAGGTTTCTGAGAAGTAAAAAAATCACCAAGATGAATCATTTCAGAATTTTTTACACCTCTAATATAACATATAATTTGTACAATATAATTGAAAAACAAACTAAAATCTTTTAGGGGGGGAAATAAAAAAATACAGTAATGTGATGTGCACACCCCTCTTAGAAGTACGAATGTAGGTGTGTTCAGAATTAACCACTCATTCAAACTGAAGTTAAATAGTAGTCAATACACACCTGCCATCAATTAAAGAGAATCTGATCAAGCCCATACTTCAGTAGTTCTACTAGGATTTTTCTGACATTTATTCAGTTGCCTCTTACAGCAAATGCTATGGTCTGCAAAGAGCTTACAAAATATCAAAGGGATCTCATTGTTGAAAGGTATCAGTCAGAAGAATGGTACAAAAATATTTCCAAGGCATTGGATATATCATGGAAAACAGTGAAGACAGTCATCAACAGTATGACCCAACACTGACATTGCCAAACACTGAATGCCTCTCCAAAATTGATGAAAAAGCAAGAGGTAAACTAATACTTTGTTGAAGCGTCTCTTGAGTTTTATCATAGCATCCCAGACTTGGGATAGGACCCTATCAAAAGCCATTGAAGCCATTTATATGCTGATTTAATAAATAAACAGAACGTGGTGTATGTATAAAATTAAATATTATATAAGAGTTCCAACTTTTCACTACAAATTTTTATATTCCCAGATTTTATTTTTTCATTCTAATTTTACAAATTACACAACATTTTTTCTGAAATGGATACTCAGATGAAGGAATAAATATTTGTAGGCTTATTTTTAAGCTGTCTTTCACAATACTATAAATGTTTTCAAGAGTGGGAGTTTTATGCCAAAGATAATTGCAGGATGGTCATCATGAATAATATGGGTTGTGCATAGCCCATAGATTAATATATTTCTCTAGCCATCTTTATGGAAAGAATTGGATAAATCATTTAAAAAACAATATTACACAGCTGTCTTGGGGTTTCATTGATAATTTTAATAAAGGATTACATTCAAAAATTCCAAATATCACTCCTTGGCTACACTAAAAACATTTGCTAGAATATACAACAGTTTTTCTCTGCCCTGTGTCTTAACCTTGACATAATAGGAGTGAACAGCAAAATGGTACTTTATATGTTAAAGCCTTTTGGGACAAGATTATTGACTATGTTATATGTAAATACGAAATTCTAGCACAGTTAGTTAACCCTTGTGTTTTTATGTATTACACTATTTTTGGGGGTATAAGACGCACCAGAGTATAAGACGCACCAAGGTTTTGAAGAGGCAAATTTAAAAAAAAGTTTTTGCACTCAGCAAACCTCCCCAAACCGGCCCATTTTCTGTGAAAATGGGCCCGTTTTCCACTCCAAAAATACATGAATAGCCTTTACGGGGCTTGCAGAGTGCTCCTGGGGTGTGGGCCCCCAAACAATGAGCAAAAAGTGACCCGTTTTTCACAAAAACGGGCCCATTCGTAAAAAAAGGGGGAGGTATGGGTAGCCTTTAGGAAGCTTATAGAGTGCTCCTGGGGGTTGGGGGGGGGTTGCTCATTTTTGCCCTCTCCAGCCTCCAGGAGCTCTCTAAAAGCTTCCCACAAGCGATGCATGGCTATTTTGGTGAAGGGATGGATTTTCGGGAGGGAAAAAATGCTGTATTCAGTGTATAAGACGCACCCAGATTTTCAGCCTCTTTTTTTGAGGGAAAAAGGTGCATCTTATACTCCGCAAAATGCGGTATGTATAGTACTTAGAGGCAGTAAATCTAAGATCACTCCTTGTAAATTTGGTTTATGGATAGACGCAGACATTTATACTTTTATATATTTTTAATAGAGTTCTTTAGGCATTTGTTCATTTATTTGATTTTATATAATGCTTCTAAGTGTGTAACAGAACCCTTATTTGAAAATTGTAGCCAACCCTAACCTTAATTTTGTATCAATTGAAAGATAACATTCATTTTACTTAAACAATAACATTTTATGAAATTTACATGGCAATTTGCCAATTGTATCAGTCTCACATTTTCTAGGATGTGATATGTAAAAGAGCTTAGAAATTACAGTACAAGAAGGCATAAAATAAGATTGGTATTTCCCTAAAGTATAGATATGGTAGAATGGTCACATACCAAAACTTCAATAACTCATCCACTTATGAATATTTTCAAGATTATCTCTTTAATCATCTTTCATTTTTTAACAATACTTCCCTGCATTAAATTTATAACTTGGCAATTCATTGTATTAGAATAAGCAGAACAGCTCTTCCTAAATTGCTTCATACTTTGCATTAAAAAATACTATTTTGATATTTCTCATACACAAATGAACCATCATACCAGTTTCTGTAAGCAACTATATTATAGTATAGTAATATTTAAATTTTTCAACTTCTTGCCACTTCGTATATTGTTCCCAACAATTTCTTAAAGCAGACACTTCTCTTGAAATCTGTTAATCTTTTAATTCTGAATGCAAGTTGTTCATATAGTGCTGCAACAATGTTTAAAATTGGAGGGGAAAAAACACAGTTTGATGCTGTGTCATGTAGTACTGATATAAATAAGAACCAAAGTTAATCTTTTCAGTTCCTTCCTCTCCCCAAGCAGAGGAGTTTACAACATAACCATTATTGAGTAAGTCCTGAAGGAAAAGTTAATTACATGTATTAAGATTTTTTATGAGCACATATTCACCCAGAGGAATATACTTTATTAAAGAAATTTGCAGCATTTAGTTTTTCAGCCTGTTCCTCAAACTAAACTTGATGGTCTCAGCATTGGCACTATAGCTAAAACTCTGAAAAGAGGAAGCAATTAGCCACTCATAAGTAGAGTGAACAAACAGGAAGAAGGAAACTTTCTAAGCAAAAGAAGAGGGGAGAAGCACATTATCCTCTCACCATCAGAGGCAAAGAATTCCAAATGAGCTGAAGAAGCTTCTTGGATGAAAAGTGAAACATCTTCAAAGAAAAACCAGAAAGTTCAGTTGCCCCTTGAAAAAGCACCTGTGGGACATTCCAAATATGATCAAACTAGGTTTTGGGTAAAATAATGTCCAACTTGCCAATAAATGGTATATGATAGTTAGATATCTACTATCTACAGAGAAGATAATATTTTCTGATTTATTTCAGAAGAGTGCCTAATAAGATAGCACATATTTGTTAAACTTGTATGTTCTCCTATTCTCAACAACTAATGGTCTGCCTGATAGGTACAAAAAGTACTTGCTCAGTTGATGAGCTGCTGCTTTAAAAAAAGAAACTACTTCCACTGAAATCAAGATGGTTGGGTTGCAGATGCCCATAAAGACAGCAAGACGTGTGGACAAGACCTCCTTAGACACTTGTCCTGCTCCTGAGGGTAGTTTCCTCAGTGTCTCAGAGAATGAGAGTCTTGTAGAAAGAAGAGATAATTTCCAAATTGAGGGAAATGTTTTTATAGAAGGATATGCTGAGATCCAGTTTCCGATGATGAACTCTTACCCTCTCATAAGAGGATACTCTGTTCGGAAGCTGAAGGCTTTTGATTATGGGTGTTTACTTGCCCAATGCCCAGTGGTATTTTAGACAGACAGCAGATTCCATTCCAAGCAGGCATGTCATCATGGCAAGTTGCACGCCTGTCACAAACCCATCTGTGTTTCTTTTGCCTATAAATCTGAGTTGATTTTGTCTGGGCTGAAGAAGAAATATAATGATAGCATCAATAGATATTTTAAATATCCTCTTACTTACTTAAATCTTTTTCATATTTAATATGAAATAGTACCTTTCCTCTGATCTGTTAGTCACTCTCAGACAGCATTTTGAGAATATGTTCCTTTGGGGAATTGATCCTATTTAAATTGCACATGATGCTGCAACATTACAAAAACCTGTCATAAATGGAAATCTTAAAATTTGTGGATTATTAAGATTTGAGAACCTGTTCTTTAAGTTTCTTTTCTCATTTTTGTAAATATTTAGGTTTTTTAAAAATATGCATTCATTAAAATTGTTTTTCCACATTTTCAGTTCTGTATAACCCATTTAAGTTTGCAAACAAATTTGTGGATGCCATTCATTTTGGTATATTTTTAAAATATGTTCATGCTTGTTTGCACTTTTGTCCAGGTATTCTTCTCTTTTTAATTGGCAAATTGATTTGCAATATTCAAAGAAATATAAATATAGAAAGACAAGTTTTTTATTTGTATTTTTCTCTACAGTGGTCTACTCCAGTGGTTCTCAACCTATGGTCTGTGGACCCCTGGGGCGGCTGTGATGTCATAGGAGATCTGCAAAGGCTTGAAGAAATGTTATGATTTAGATCTTGAGTTAAGTCTTGGGGGTCTGTGGCCATGGTCCATGGCCACAAAAGGTATTTAAAAGAGGTCCGTGGTATAGAAAAGGTTGAAAACCACTGGTCTCCTTGATATATAATGCTTATCAGCTGTTCCTAATGTCTAGCTGCTGCTTATTTTGTATTTTTTCAAAAATTTTCTCATAGCAATAGAGTAGTTAAAACTAGAAACATTTACATGATGGTATAAAGTAACAAAATCTTTATGCGCACATTTTTTTGTTTATATTTTCAAGCCATAGAACAATAACAAATGGTAATATTCTAATGATAAATTACTTAGCAACTTGCGGGATGGATTCCAAGTTATTCCTGACTGAGTTTTATTGGCAAGATTTTCAGAGTGAATTATCATTCTTTCCAGGACTGACAAAAAGTAACTAGTTCAAAGTCACTCACCTGGCTTCACTGCCTGCAACTCAGTCTCCCTCAGCATTGTGCCTTAATCACTACATTTACTTTAAAATTATTTCATAATGTGTGTCGTTATTTTCCATTACCAGATTCTTTTCTTCTTTGAATAAGCATAGAGCTGATTGTTCGGAATAGAACTAGAATTAGTTCCTTTGCTTAATTAAATATTAAGAAATCAAAGGCTAAATAAAATTTGGGTTTTAGAAATTGAGCGAAAATTCCAAAATAAGAGCAGAAGTGTTTGGTACAATATGTTATATTTGAAGGGCTGTTCAATATAACATATACCATTAATGAAATGGAGAAATATTTATTTTTAAAACAATGTTTTTCAGCTGCTTTTCTAAAAGAAGTAGCATATAATATGTGTAAGAGTGAAAAAGTATTTTAGTTCGGAATCTGCAGATGAATGAAACCACTATAAGCAGAAACAAGAATGCAAATATGTGTAGAGAATAAAAAAGAGCAACTTGCTAGTGCAATAATGGAGCAACTTTTCTGTATTTCTCTGCTCCTTGAAATATGGAGTTGGTGGAGTGGTAACTTTCTCTTTTCTGATTCCCATTAGGTTAGCCTTTCTTGTCTCATTATTAGCAATAGGCTTTTCTTAAATTCATAACCAATAAAATTGTTTTATGTCATGGTCTCCATCTGGTACTATAAAACTCAATCAACTCCATAAATTGATCTTGGAAATGCATTAAAAACTAAAATCTTAATATTCATTCAAAGTAGCATATTATAGAAAAAAAGCCTTTTACACTTCCTTAATGGATGCTTAACATCCATTTATTCAGCAATTATTCAGCAACCATTCAAAATTACAAGTGTGAAAATTACTGAAAAAATGTTGCAGCATCCCCTGGTCATGTGATAAATTATTCAGGTTATAGTTACTTATGCTGCTGCCAAGCCAACAATCCTCATTCCTGCCACCCATAACACTTGCTGGATTGCATTCTCTAGCACCCACTTGTGCTTCCCAGTACTCATCCGTTGTGCAAAGGATTGTCCTAGCTGGCCTAGAATTCCTTTCCAGCATTGCCTGAGAATGATGAGAGTTATGCAACCAGATAGCTGCTTTAAGAATACTGCCACTATTCACAGGGAAATACAGCCAACGTAGCTTCTCTACTTAGGCAATAGTAGCCCTTCATTCCACAGAGGACCATATGACAGATTGATGCTACATTGGACTAAAAAAGGCACTTCATAGAGGGCATGGCCTGTTGGTTTACAAAGTAATGATTCAGAATGATTCACTTAACCACATTGCTTAGTGATGGAAGTTCTTCTAATTGTGGTGATACGTTGAGGACTACCTGTAATGCTTGTGGTAATGACAGAGCAGCTTCTAAAGGCAGTCGCTGACATGCCATTTGTTCAAATAAATTATCATGTCAATTGTCCCAAAGCTGCTTTTTCAAGAGGCAAGTAAACCTTCTTGTTTTTCTTTTTCTTTGAAGACATTTCTCTTCTCATCCAAGAAGCTTCTTCGGTTCTTCAACAATAACCTAGGTGACTGAGAATCTCCATAGACATTTAGCTATACCATGTCAATTTTATTCTCACAGGCTGCAGTCCATATAAGACTGTTGATAGTACACCCCCGTATCATTATAACTTTCAGGGATACAGGAGTTGATGTGCAGCAGACTAAAATCCAATAGAGAATATGTAGCCAAACCTTCCAATTGAATATTAAATACCAAAACAATAATATTCAAAAGGAATTTCCTCTACATTATGTTAGGGTCCCATGCCACTACACTTCCAGCAGGTGTATGTCTATAGTTATGAGCAGTTATAACTGCATAAAATGATCTGCCAATAGCTCCTTCATTTTTTTTCTGTTGCCACTGCACTACAGAGATACTTTACTTATACTAACTTTTGGAAGCAAACCTACAAAAGTACTGAGAGAGGGCTCAGCTATCTACATTTATTGTTATGCAGCTATAATGTGCATTGCCTCCCTTAAATGTGGTCTGGTTTGCTCACTTTCTAAATAGTTTTTAAAGATCAAATGTATTTTATGTTAGTGCAAACAGTTAACAGCTGTATTTAGAAAGCATAGAGCAATGTAGTAATCAGATCCAACCCAGGCCATGCCTTTTGTGGTCTGAATGGTACATTTCTCCAAGGGAACTCATGACAGGCATAATTAAGTGCCCATACCAAATCCAAAGCATCTCTGTTTTATATCTGAATACTGTAACCTCTAGAAGTATCTTGTCTTGGATTAGAAGACAGTTCAATGAAGTACAGTATCTGAATGGAATCAAATCTGAATTGTTTTGATAATGTAGCAGAGCATAGATACTTTTTAAAATTCGATTTGGAAAATTGAATCCTGTTACTTTGACACTTTGAATCAAAGGACTTATCAGAACTAGTATGCACTCTTCTTTTCTCCAACATTCTAATTGTAAAATAATTGCTTGACAGAATTGTTCAAAGATGTGAACTGAAAGTGGGGGAAACCCTGATTTTTTTGTCAGTCTCTGAACTGATGTTGTTTTACTGTTTGATTCAGTGTAAATCCCTCAGTATTATTGTATATTACGGACTATTGAATTAAATGAAAATGCAGCAAGAATTTACTAGATTTGTGGAAGAAGAAAAAGGATTCATCTATACAAACATGAAATTTCAATCTAGCATATTGCATTTTGCTTATCTTGCAAGTTTCATGACTTTATATTGACATTCTTGATTGTTCAATAATAATAACAATTTAGGAAAAGTGGTTTCTAGAGTATATTACATTGCTAAGTTCACTGTGGTATTTAGTTTTTACCAGAGATACAATTATTATTTAATACTTATTTACATATTAACTTTACGTATTAAGGTGGAAGGCTAGAAAAAGTGCAGTCCTTCTCTCTTACTGAAAGCCCATAAAACTGTCCTTGTGATGATAAAATTAACTGAAATATTTATTTGCATTTGTGAAGTCATTAGATGCTCTAAATAATTTCTAGATTTGATTTGGTTTAATGTAATGTGTTTTGTGAGAGTTCTGACTGGTGAACCCAAATCTCCCTCTAATATAGTTGATATAATGTACACTTCCAGCTGATATAGAGGATGCTGTTTGTAGTACAAAACTGGAGACATGTAGCACGTAATTCCCATATTCAAATTTTCTCTTCATTTCTCTTGTGTAAAAGATCTGTTAAAGATTGTAAACTGAATATTGCCGTCCCTTATTTCTTTTTTGAAAATACTTTGTTTTCCATACTTATTTCTGCTGAGGTCATACTGTATTTGTTTTTCAGATGAGACTCTTTTTGCTCTTCCTGTTGCATCTGAACCTCTGATGCATTCTTCTGCAGGCAAGTCATTTCAGCTAGCCTTTTGCATTAGAGTACGCCCAGTGTCTTTTGTATTCCCTTCCCACTAATAGCATCTTTGTGTATTTACTAAAATTTGGTTTGGATCCAAGAATGTTAAACCCAAATTTAATAAACATAACTTTGGTTTTTTTAGAGACATAAAATAAAATACAAATTCAGAGTGAATGTTTTTAAATTCAAAACACACTTTTTGAATTCTTGGACCCTTCTCTACAAGATGATTTAGGTACTGATAAACTGTTTTTAATATAGCTCCTATTGCTGACATAGTTAGCATTAATTATGTAGAATTAATGATGTATTAGTGTTGGTGCTGCTTGCTACTGTAATTGTAATAAGTTTTTTCCCCTTTTTATCATGTTATATGGACCAGTACAAGTATAATGATTACCAATTTTTAAAACCGGAAATAGGCTACAGGCTTGTGTTTTCTTCCTTTCCCCTAGCATTAATTTCCTCTTTCCTAGGGTTTACTTTTCATGTTGTTAGTACATATTCTGGTTAATGCTGAACAAGTTTTATCACTGAAACTGATTAGTATTGAACATAGCTAATGCACATAACAGAAAAAGCAGCAGAGGGAAAAAGAAATGCCTGTCTGTAGCCACTAGCCAGTCTCTGAATTATTGTTCAGAGATAACATTTCCTTATTGGCAACTTTTTTAAAAAACAGAAGGGAGAATTAAGATAAAGGAGAACCATTACTCATATCTATGTTATGAACCTTGTACGCTTAGTACTGTTCTGAATTCTTCCAGGGGTTTATTATTTTGCATAGCATTCACAGCTTCATTAACTTTGATTCTATTTTCTTAATCTTGCATGCTTTTTCTGTTAATCATTCTACAATAAGATTTGAGCTAGCCATTGTTTTGGAACCTGTCATTAGCATTGCTTTAACTTTTGAGGTTACTTGCATTGCTGCTAACTGTCCTTTCTGTCCACGGCCACAGACAAAGGTATGGACTTGCAAGAACAACTGGGTCATGCATGCTCAGCCAGGCAAGAAGATTTTGCTGCTGCCTCTCTTGATGCTACTGCTTCTCTTCCCTCCCTCTCTACTCTTTCAGTCAATCCTTTTAAAGAGTATGCGGCTCTTGATACAATATCAGATGAACTATCTACAAAACATAGTTACAGTCCATTTGGGAGTGATGTGTTTAAACTTACTACCCAGACTGCACAAAACCCATTCCTTGCAGATGATGGCAACGAATTTGCAAATGTAAAACCTTCATACACTGTGGATCATTCATTCTGCCTATTTCAGACTAAGGAACCATTGGATACTAAAAGAATTCCTGATACAGAAGAATTATCCATATGCCAACAGGATTTTTCTCCAGAATCACCTGTTGAATTATTTGTAGAGCAAGATAAAAAAGAGGGGAAGCATGCTATCTATGATCATGGTGAAAATATAACTTTAGTGGATAATCATTATTCAAGAGATGAATATGCAGATTTAAAGCCTTTTGAACTCTCCTGGGTTAGTAATGAAAATAATTTTAAGGAGGTATCTGAGAATGAGATAGAAAATAAATTAGGAAGTATTGCAGACAAATACGTTGAGGACGCTAAGACTCTGTCTGCCCATAAAGTCATTGAAAAAGAGAATGAAAGCAGCAATGAAGATATTTCTTTCCCCAACACTCCAGAAGCCTCAAAAGAATCTTCACAGTCTTACATTACTTGTACAGAATTTGAATCATCAGAGAAAATTGAGAGCAATATGGTTACATCTCTCCCTCTAACAGAAGAAAAGGCATATGAAAATAAAACAGATGAGAAAAAGATAGCAGAAATGATGGACCAATTTAGCAGTACCCAAATTGATTTGACAAGTGACCAAGAGCAGAAAGTTGATTCAAAGAAAGAAGATACTTTGTTGAGGAAGGACTCTGATACTAATATCTCTGAAGGTCTAACTCCAGATTTGGTTCAAGAAGCTTTTGAGAGTGAACTTCATGATGTAATTAGTCCCAAGCTTGCTTATGAAACAAAGATTGATTTGGTTCAAACATCTGAGTCATCACAAGAGTCTTTGAATATTGCTGTACAGCTCTGTCCTTCCTTTGAAGGAGGGTCTGAAACATCTCCATCCCCTATCTTACCAGATATTGTTATGGAAGCACCATTAACTGCAAACTCTGCTGTGGTTGGAGGGCCTCTTGTGCAGCTTGAAATATCCCCATTTGAAACATTCACTACTGCTGATGACTATGAGAATGATTATGATAATGTAACACAGAAATCTGAGAAGCCTCCATCTTACCAGGAAGCAACAAATATACCAGTAATGCAGGCAAAAGAAATCACAGTTGAATCTGCTAAGAAACCCGACAATGAGAATAACTCGCCTTTAGAAGATTTAGATACTTCATATATATCAATTGCATGTGATTTAGTTAAAGAGACTAAAGTATCTTCATCAGAGTTCACCGATTATTCAAAAGCAGAAATCACAGAGTATGTATCACAATCTGTGCCTGAGTACAGTGAGCATCTTGAATGGACCTCATTGCCATCTGACAAAAGCTATTCATTTAGTGGTCAACCCGAAATTAATCTTGTGCAGAAAGAAGAAGCTGTGAAAGGATCGTTATTTGAAACAACCACCAATATAATACCAAATGGAGGCCAGAAAGAAACATACAAAGAAGTACAATCTTCTCTTAGTGAACCTTACTTGGAGTCATTCCAGCCTCAACTGGAAACTTCAAAAAATGAACCAAATACTTGGTGTTTGGAAGCAGAGGCTGCAGATCTAGCTAAGAAAGAAAAGACCCCGCAGCAACACATGGAAGAACTTGGTGGCTATACTGATGATTTTTCTGTTTTTAAGGAACCCATAGTGAAAGAGAAAATTGTGCTGTTTGCACAGTCCTCTCCAGATGCAGATGGCACAGTCCCTTATCAAGTTGACAAGCTGATGAGAAGTACTGAAGATATATTAAAGGAGAATGAAAGTAACAATCCTTGTGAAACTCTTCAAGCTGAGCTGATACCACCTGCTTACCAAGAAGTAGCACAGGACTTGTCTCTAAAAAACATACATAGCAAATTTGAAGAGCAGGATCTTTCTTTAGAAAAATCCTCTGAAGACCTGGACAGAGAAGTAAACGAAACAACTAAGGAGGATTTTCCCCCTGATGTTACTCCTTTGCCCTCAGAGAAAAAAGTAGTCAATGTAAGAAAGGGAGCTGAGAGCCAAGATGTTTCAGTTAAAGAAAAGGAGAAACCCCTTTCTATGTTTTCATCAAAGCTGAGTGAGCCTTCAGGTAATCTGCTTTAACTTCTTTTGCATTTCATTAACTACATTTCTTCTGCATGTCACATTTCTGTCGTGTGTGTTTTCATATTATACAGCTTTTCTGCTGAGAAAACAACTATTGGTATTTATGTTCTTTGCTTGCCATTGTTCTGAATATAAATAGCCATTTTAATTTCAGTTTTATCTTGATCATAACAGCAACTAGATGCTGCAGTTTAAACTGCCTTTATGAACTTTCCTCAGCTTGATTCTCTCTGCATGTGTCCAACTTCCAGAATTCTTTTGAGTATAATGGCTGTGAATTCTGGTGCCTGAAATCCCAATATACTTATAGGGAATTCTGTGAGTTTTAAATATGAATTTATTCAAATGCTTGTGAGTGTTAGTGTAATGCTCAACTGCAACTATATTTTATTATACTTATTATTGAAACTTCTGCCTTACTTACTGCCACCTCATTTTGATACCAAAGTGTATTTAGTTCTTCCATTTTTCAGATTATGTTGAGTAGTTCACTAGAAAAATGATGATATGTAGTAGCAGTGCAAAAGGCAAGATCCATGGTTTGGAATAAGAAGGAAAATGTTTAAAACAGCTATTGTTAAGTTCTTTATATAAATTGGCAGTGTGGTTTTGTCTGGCATGCTTATTCAAGTCTAGTTGTTTTGTTTCAGAAAAAGTACCTCACAGTTGAAAAAGCAGAAATTGGAGAGGACTGAAGCTTAACTAAAATGAAACATTTGGGTAAAGAGTAAAAATGATGATTTCATAAGAATAGGTCTTTTTTAGTCTTATCAGTTCATTTCTTATGTTCAAGAACATGCTTTCGTTAGATCTTACTTTGGAAGAGGTCTTGAGAAATTTGTAAAAGAGAAATAACATTAGTTTGAGGGTATTCAAAGTAATGATATTTATGATCATAATAAAGATTTGATTGGTTGCTAAATGGATCTTTTCAGTTTAAAGACTATGCATATAATGGAAGAATAAAGAATGGGAGAAACGCTGTTGGGTTCAGCAATTCTTGTGCCCTTCGTATAGCTTATAGTTGGAAATTGTATCCATTACAAATTGTACCCAATATGTTATCTATTTCTAACAAGAGGATAATTTAATTAACAAGAAGGGTGGTTTAGCTTCTTTCCTTTGTATTTGCTAATGTGCAATTTGTACTCAGACCCGAGGATTATACATTATTTTAAGTTTGAGAACTAGAACTTTTTTATTTTATATTTTACAGCAGCCCTTCCTTTGGGTGTGTGTATTTATCAGCATTATCATAAAATTTGAAATGATATGTAAGAATTGCCTAAGTATGCTAATTAGGGCAACTTCACACTGTTGTGTAATATATGGAAGTCACAGAAATAGGATCATTCCATAAATTGAAGAAACAATAATCTTATGACATTTTTAGATGTGTGTAGAATTGTTGACCAGGTTCTGCATTTTCATTTGCTTTTAATGTGTGGCAAGGTCCTGTTTTTTATTTTTTTATGTAAGTGCATTTTATGCAACTTTTTAAATATTAGTAGCAACCTTAGGAGCAATGTGCTCGTTTGAGATTCTATGACTCTAACATGTAGCCTGGATTAAAACGGTAAAAATGAAAACAAAGGAAGAATAAGCCATTATGTCCATTTCATTTGCCAGAGAAAATTAAAACAGAAAAAAAACATACCATTTCCCCACAAGGGAATAGCTTGAATACCTGTAATAGCTATCTTTTAATGGCCTTTCTAAACCAGAGCAAGGTTGGAACCAATTTAATTTTAGGGGAATGCTATTTTGTTGAATTGCATCACATTGGTCAACCTGCTAGATTCCCACGCCCACCCCCCTGGATGTGGCTTCTGCTATTGGCTACCACCAAACTTTATGTAGCACTGTGTCCTTCAGAGGTTATGTGGGAAAAGGTGCTCTTCAGTCTCTACTAGGAGGAATCCATTCTGACCTTGGGCAAGCTGTTCCAAGGTAAGGAAAATGCAACCAAGAAGGCCAGGGAGTGAGAACATGTAGCACGTCTTTTCAGCTTGACATATTGGGCTGGAAAATTCAATCTGGAATTTGGCGTAGTTAGAATTGGAGCCATAAGAATGTTATAGATTTTACCTGTACTTTAAATTGGACTAATTTGCAACCAGTGTATCCCTCACAATATCAGTATCACTTTACTGTAGTGGCTTCTACCAGCCATAAGTAGGCAGCTGCATTCTTTACTATCTATAGCTTTAGCAAGGGCAGCCCATATAAAACAAATTGCAATTGTGTAATTAGAAGATGAAAATGGCATGAATTAATGAAGTCATTGTCTCCTTGATCCAAAAAGGTTGTAACTGTTGAATGTGCTGAAACTAATCAATGGCTGTTGTTACGCCCATCTCACCAAAAGTGACTCTGGGTAACATAAAGCAGATTTAGGGGGAAAAACTTGAATTAGAATCTAGTTAGAATCAAATGATAAGAAATAAGTTTTTTAGAAGATGTCTTGATGTTTAAAATCATAGATGTTACTCTGTAGGCCAATTGCCTGAAGAAATTATTGAAGGTATTTTGTTTATGCACAGTCCTTACCTATTCCTGTTCAGCAGGGACTTCTACCTATTTCTGTTGATGCATTGATTTTTTGTCAGAATGTAAACTTTTCCACTGCCAAGCCCTCTGGCACATGTGCATTAGGTGAAAAGTCCTGTGAATTCACCAGAAAACATGCGGGTTCCATGATACCATTTTAATATCTGATTTCTGTTAAGTGCATATCTATGCTTTGAGAAAAAGTATTTCCAATTATCTGATAATTTTACAATGTACAGTATCCTGAAACCTGGCAATTAAATGGCTAATTCTTGGAAGGGAAAAAATTATTCTTTTATTTATTAGATTTATATAGTCATTCTTCTCAGATATATGACTCTAGGCAGCTTGTAACATTAAAATAATTTTAAAAATGTGAATAATTGAGTATCATTCATCTATAATAGTAGCTATCATTCTACGTTTTGGTAATGAATTTTCTTAAGATAACTAATAATCCAACTGATTAATTGATCAAAATTTGCTGCCAGGTATTATATTTTTCCTTGATATTTAGCTTTCCTACTGTGTATAATTTATTCTTCTGATGTTTTTGAAAAAAGAATAATACATTATCTTCAGAGCTAATTTTAGTTAAAATGCTAGTTATGTTTTTTCTATTTTAGAAAAATGTCACCAGTCAGATTCATTTCAGTACCAATGTATAATTTAGACTCTCCTTAATTAATATTTTACAAGTATCAACTAGGCTCTTAGAACAAAAACATTAATATATGCAGTAAGAGGATTGCTGTTTTTAAAATTTAGCTTATGTGTTGAGCCAAGCAACCCCAGTTATATGTTCAAATAAATTTTGCCTATATTGCCTGATTGAAACTAATTTCAATGTATACTTATAACCTGAGTATATCAGTTTTGTAGAACAATGCATTTAAAGTGTGGAGGAATCACTGCTAGCTGGAGAATTTCATTGTCCTAGTTAAAAATGGGCTAGTAAGATCATAATTACAGAGAATGAAGAAAGAGCTCTCACAATATAGAAGCCTTGAATATTTTATTCAAAATATTTCTAAAAAACCAGCATGATCTCACTTTTAATTAATGTTATTGCCAGCTTTCCATTGCAAGGATGAAGAACTCATTAATTACATATTAGTTGCTACAGATCATTAAATGTTTGACTCTAACTTTGTTTAGAGTTCTTCAGTGGGATTAAATAATTTTAATATTTTTATTTGAAATGCACTTAGTATCTTTAAGTGCAATGCAAAGCATAAAAATATAATGCAACATAGATTAAGAGCTGCAATATAATAATTTAAAGCAATTTATAATGTCAGTTTTGCTAGTTTGCAGGTTTGCAATATAGTTTATATATTATTACAATATTTAAAGATATTTCATCTAATTTACTTTATATACCACTTTTATTGCATGTATTCTAACATGTATTCTGTCCTGCTTTGAGCATCATAGTTTAGTAAGGATTTAGACAAACCAGAACAGTGTCAAAGGAAGATGATCAGGAGATTAAAATCTAAATGTTATGAAGAATGATTGAAGGAATTGGAAATGTTTATTCTTGAAAAGAGTGAATTTGCAAGGACAGCACTCTTCAAATGTCTAAAAGGATGTTATCACCTAGAAGTTGACAATAAGTGCCCTATTGTTTCAGAATGGAGGGTACTTACATTTAAAAGAAGGCACTGAACGTTAATTGGGTTTCAGCATAGAATCTGGTTTGAAGCAAAGCACCATGTGCTTTTGGACAATTCAGTGCAACCTTTATATAGACTTTTCAGTTTTGCAAATTGTTTCACATATGTGCTCCTATTCCAGATTTCTACTGAGTGATTATTAATTTGATCCGTTAATTTGTCTGTGTGTTACTTTGAAGCTACTAAAAAACAGGTTACAAATTCTTAAGCAGTTCACCCAGAGTTCTGAAATTTCAATTAGTTCAGAAACTTAAACAAATCTAAAGTAGACAACTGATGCCACCTTCTGTTGATAAATGAAAAGTCATCTTTTATTTTTTTCCTTTATTGTTATGTAGTTAAACATTTATTTTTATAAAATACCCTTTTTACATATATAAGTTAGTGCTACTAATTAATTACAAATCCACAAGAAGACTAAATATATATTTATATTCATGCAACATGTCTTAACAAGAAAGAAGTCTATATAAGAAGTTGAGACCTGATGAAGCTTAATGTTAAGATTTATGAGCAGTTAGCCTTTCTCTTGGCCCTTTTCTGCTTTGCTGATTCACTGTACTATATAATGCATACATTCTACTCTTCAGGAGTGGAAGAAATAATGCTAAAATAATTGAGCAGTGAGGTTTTGAGTATTAGAAATATACTGCCTTAATATTCCATTTGTCAGCATATATACTCTTGAGTGTAACTGTTCATCCTCAATATGGATTATATTTTTTTCAAAAAATATTTCTGTTAATACATATACTCTCATATATTTTCCCCAGATTCCAAATATTCTCAGGAAAGCTCTGTCTATGTATTAAACATCAATGTGACCCTCTTCCCCCCCCCCACCACCACCACTGGATTTTTGTACTATCAACAAGTAAATGGTTGCCAGGGTAAGCAGATTGAACTGAGGAATCAGTAGCCTAGTTACAGATTGTACTGCGTCAGTCTGCTTCACACCCAGAAGACAGTCAGGTGATTTAAGTCCTGCAGCAGTTGTGCAGCAAGCGAGAGACTGCAGACCTCTGCTGGAGGAAGCTTGACGTTTCATGTCTCAGTGTTTTATTTCTCCAACTGCGGCCTTTTCATTGAGATGCATAATTGATAAACCGAGTTGAAAGGGCAGATCCACTGTGAAGAGAGATGGACAGTCAAGTGAACAGTTGGAAGGATAAGGGTATTTGCAGTTTTGCTTTTGTTTTCAGTCGTTATGCTGCTAAGGGTTGACTTCTATACAAAAAGCTTATACTATGCATGGTGTAGGGGTAAATTTATAGCATATGCAATGGCAAATTTAGGAGGAAGAAAAATATTTTAAGAAATTAATGCTAAATATGGGGGAAAGATTATTTGTCTGACTGCAAATGTTGCAATGGATTAAGCCTTGTCATCTGACAGCATTGAACAGCTTGTCTTTGGTATGCCCTGGCTGAGCAAATGTCAGGGCTGATATGCTAGCTTTGAAAGAAAATGGCTTGGGTTTTTTGTCTGTTAAATTGTGTAGTTTAATGTAAATACTTGTCTCGTGGGTTTTTATTTTTTCTATACAGCATAATGTTCCCCACTTTTTTTTTCTTTTTTTGCAAAACAAGTAAAATCAATGAAGAGCTGTTCCTTCCTTAGTTTTCCTTCCCTCTCTGTTTTCTACCACTCCTGGCTATTTTTAGATGCTAATGTTATTCGAAGTCTCCTTGATTTCCAAAATGATCTAGTTTATTATTCAGTGTTTCAAATCCCTTAGCAATCTGGTATAAAGAAGTAACCCCAGGTAAATCACTGAACTTTGTCCCTTCAATCTCTGATTTTGTAAATATCTGTGTTGTGAAAATGTTAATTTTAAGTCTGGATCTCAATTTTTAGCTTCAGTTCAAGTGGCCAGACAAAATTCACTTTAAGGAGATTTTGTTTTAAGGAGAACTTCCTGGGATAGTTTGGGTGTGTGGATAATGGAGAATCATACTCAAGATGGTATGGAGTCTAAAGTTCATAGCTATGGTTTCAGAAATATACAAAGGTTGCATAAGCACATTGTTTTTTTAATTTGCTTTAGTCATATTTTTTCCTGCCTCTTTATGTTTTAAGTTCATCAAATTGGACATGATATCAAACATAGTAAAACAAATTTTATCTGTTCTGATAAGTTAATGCTGTCTCTCAAATTTGTAGTAATCCTTTAGATACTTTAGTGTGGGGAGCAGCATTGAAATATGAAATATATATAATCCTAAATGTTGAAAAGGATTACTTTACTGATGAATTATATTGCAGACTTTTTCTCCTAAAATGAAATGATACATATTTTTATTATATTGCTACATAGTTCTATCTATAATCTATGTGAAGATTGTGCAAATTTTACTGTCAAAAATGTTGAAAGCAAGATTAGAATCAGTGAAGTGCCATGATCCATTGAAGTGGTTGCCAGGGGATTATTGCACACAGTTTGATGCATTACCTCAGTTAAAATGCTTCCATGTACATTTCTGGTTTTAGGTGAAATTATTTAAATCATTTAAGGTGCTGGACATTTACACCTGGACATAGTGTAAATCAGTCTGAGCCAAAATAGAAGTATATATTTTATACTTCTTTAAACTAGATATTGCTACTATCTTTGTGGCTACCATTTTGTATAAAAATCCATCAAAGCTTTAAATATTTATTAGTTGGCTTGAACAAAATGACTAGAATTAGTTTTAACCATTAACTAGCTTCAGGACATATTTTCATATACTAGGGAAAAAAGTTAAAAAGTCCAAATATGATTACTGTAGAAGAAGACACTAAAGGCTTACACCACTTTCCCACAATTTTATTTGCAAGAAAACTCCAGGCGTTGAACAATATTTACTCATTAACTATATGCACAAATTTGATCAGTTAAATACATTTTAACAACTATTATTTTCTACCACCAAAAAGAGAATGAATGATCGAGAACTCAAGGGATTACTATTTTCTAGTATTCAGAAAGTGCTGATCTAAAAACTGATAGTGTGTGTACTATGATGATACTAAAACTGCTGCATAAAGGAAATATGTGCTATATAGTGTAGGAACATCTTTCGTACTATCGAAACTGCAAAGATATTGTTAGGCATACTCCAAGTTAAAATGCCTTTTTTTAAAGAACTGGCAGTAGGCCTTAATTTTTTGTTGGGTTTTGTTTGATTTAAATTTACCTTTTGATAATGGAAGGTACTTACAGAAATAACTTAAGAATATTGGCTAGCTAAATGAACCATGCATGTGTGCTCAGGGGATTTACCCATAGTCAGAGATTCTGACCCTGCGTTAAACTATGCTTGATCTTTGCTGAAAGGCTGAGAAATGATTGAGGTAGACAAGGATGGTATAATATTTTGTAAGGATCATAAATGGGTAAAATCAAGAGAAAGATATGCATAGCACCAATTACTTAAAATTCGAATCAAGGAGTGATGTTCATTTGCGCATTTTATTGTATTCCAAAGCTTCAGTTTGATGATAACTTTTGGAGAAGTTCTGTTAATTAATTATCTGACTTCGGCCTGAGCCAGTTGTTTATAGCAGTATATATGAGCCATAGCTAGATGATAGCCTAGCCTGCAAGGTCAGTTTGCAGCTTAAGTGTTGTAAAACTTTGAACTGTATCTCTTACCTTGAAACTTCTACTTAAAACTTTTGCAATAGGTAATGGTGTGCTAAGAGCATGTTCCCCAGGCCCTATCAGATAATTCTAATAATGAGAGCTATTTGAAGGAAATAAAATTAGTAGAAAATAGTGCTTGTAGTTGAAATAAAGTAATTACTCATACCAAAACTTTACTAGCTTGGGTGGTGTCTTAATATTTGTAAAAATTTCTGTAAGAATAGTGCATTAATTGATATTATAATACTTTATCATGTTGCTTTGCTGCTTATACATAACCTATTGAATTTATGCAGGCTCTGGGATTTCATGCTTATGCAGGCAACAGAAGGTACACATCCAGATGCTTAAATATAATTCATTAACTTTGCCAAAGAAAGTTGAGATTCGAAACTTCAAAATTGTCTGTCAATTTTGTATGTTTTTAAATGTAATCTTAATAAGGATTAGCATTGTATATGACACAAAAGTTAGTGTTCTGTGACTCAGTTTTCTGTATTGAGTTTCTAGACATACTGTATTTAAATAATCATACTTACAAACCTCCCTTCTCTGCTAGCTATTACTCAAGCAGATAACGTAGATTGTTGTCAATTTACAGTCCTAATTGGGATTGTAATTTTGGTCATAAATTATTGTCATAAGTCAAGGTACCACGTGATCAGACTTTAACTTATGCGCTGTGAGGCTAATGCTTTCTGTTTTAGCCAGACAGTTATTGTATGCAAGATTGTATTAATTCTGTATATCTACAATGAAATTTGCTGTTCAGTCTTGTTCTAGAATAGTGAAGTATTACTAGAGCATATGGAGTTCCCTAAAGCCTTGAAGATGGCAATCAGAGGATCTTCAAAAATTGCCACCAATTTTGATTGTGACAGAATAATATATACATTAATGATATTGACTACCAAAATTAAAATTAAATCTGATTTAATCTTTGTCCTGACCCTGTCCAGTTTTTGAAGTGTGCCCTTTTGTATGCATTTGAATGACCAAGTGAGGCCTGAGACTAAGAAAAGAAAATGCATATTTCATTTGGAATGCATATAGCTGTAATCACCTGACAATGTGCTGTAAATAACTAATCTTGATTGATCTTAAAAAGCTAAATTTGTTTGGATCTGGTTAATGCTTTGAGGAGTACCCTGTGAAAATCTGGCTATAAATTTTATAGGAAAATAAAAATTGAAAGGAGGCATTGACAAAGTATTACCGTACATTGTCAAGGAAACAACATAAAGGTGTCTTCAAAGGCACTAGGAGTTTATCTTGACTCAATTGACTCTATCTTCTTTTCCCCAACTCAACAGAATCAAATTTGGTAAAAGGAGAAATCAGCAAAAGAAAGATTAAAAATGGACTAGATTTAGCAGGGGACTGCAGAGGAGGAAAACATACCAGTTAAAATTCTTCCAATACATCGATATGAGGGAGACTGTTGGGCTTGGGCAGTATCTAAATATGTTGCCAGCTAGTCCATTCTAAGCTACTTGTTTTTCCAGTGGAAGAGAGGGAGGGGTCACGTGTGGGTATTCTCAAAGCCTGATTGGTTCAAAGACTGAGAGAAAACTTCTTAAATATTCCTTCCTTCTCCTTATCTCCCAGTTTCCTCTCAGTCTTTTGGTCCAAGCACTGTTGAGATAGTAGGTAGATTTAACTTATCAACTTTTTAATAATTGGAGAATTCAATTCAATTAAATTCGATCCTATTGGACACTCTATAAATTTCCAAATTTCTGCTGCGGCCCAAGGGACACTAATTCTGCCCCGCGTGGTCGGGGGGAGCCCCGTGGGGCACTGCGACTCCCTCTCCACGGGCCTGGAGCTCTTCTCCCTATCCCCGGGCCAGCGGGGGTGACGGGCTCCAAAGCGCAGCTTCAGGAGCTTTTCTTTTAAACTGTGCTAATTGCCGCCGCTCGTAGGAGCGCACGAAGAGCCCGCCGCCGGGTTTTTTCCCACTCTGCGGAGCTGCGCAAGGCCAGCAGGCTTTGTCACTGGGTTTCTGAGTCGAGAGCCCGTTTTCAACAGCGGAGAGCCCACCCGCGCATTTGGGACCAGTCGCAGGCCCCTGGGGAACGTGCCAGCCGCCCAAAGAGCTGTCAGCCGTCTTGAATGCCACGTGCGGAGGGCCGATAAAGGCCTCGTGGGCGCTTCAAGGCCTCAGCAGGGAGGCCAGAGATTTAACAGCCCGCAAGCTCCTGAGGGTCCAGGGTCTGGCGGGGCCTACAGAGGCTCAAACAGATTTGTGAGTGGGGCGTTGGAGGCGACACCAGGGGTTCCCCAAGACCCTGCAGAGGCCTCTAGGGCAGCTGGGGAGGATCAAGGCCTGGGTTCCAAGGCAAGGGTGGTAGCAGACAAGCCCATGGCTTCCCAACGCCCCTCTAGGGCCATAACCAGGGAGGAGGCAAGGAGGCAAGGAGGCAAAAGGCACTAGAGATGACCTTTGCCAGGGCCGAAAAGCAGGCCCAAACTACTAGGCCCAGGTCGCCCAGCAGGTCCAGGTCTCCAGTCAGGCCAGCCTCTATTCAATCAGTCTCCTCCAGGGGCTTCAGTCCATCCTCTCCTTCGGTCTCCCCACCCAGGTCTCAGTTCTATTCCAGACAAGGGGTGTCACCTTCCCCTCCTGTCTCACCGAATTCCGAAAGGGAGGGGGCTGGAGACCCTTTGGAGGGTCCCTCTGGAACACACCAGACCTCCCGCAGAATAGCCTCTCAGAACCTTGGTTCCTCTCATGAGGAGGTGGAGGATCTGGAACATCTTCCTGAGAATATTAAGAGGCTTATTTCTGCAGCCATCACACGGGGCATTGCCCAGAGGGAAAGGAACTCCCATTCCTATACAACCCAGGGCAGCCAAAGCCTGCAGCATAGGGCTCCTTAACCATCTATGGTCAGTGAGGGATCCATCCTGGGGGAAGACAATCTCCAGGACATGGGGTTCTCGGAGGAAGAGGACTCCGTTCCTCCAGACCCTCCTTCTTCCACAGGTCTTTCCCCCCCAGCAATGTTCAAAACCCTATTACACAAGGCCAGAAAGACCACCAAAATTGGGATGGGAGATCCTACGGTTCCCCCACCTAGGGATCCTGATATGGCTATGTTTTCCAACACAGCCACCAACAAGGAAGAGATTCCAGCTCCCCCCTGTTTATGGAGGTGGTTAAGAACCAGTGGGTTCGCCCCTCGAATTTCTCTAATCCAGGGAGCAATGACCGACGCTTTTACAATGTAGAGCAGGCCTTCGCCCAGGTCCTCCAATTGCCAACTATTGACACTCCCATTGCAGCCTTGGTTTCCTCCTCTCCGGTGGTCTCTGGGGACGCCGCGGATAAGATGAAACCAGAGGACAAGACGGCGGAACTTATCCTGTGGAAGAATTTCAACGCTTCCGCCTGGGCCATAAAGTCCGTGGCATCATACTTCAACCGTACCACGGTGATGTGGCTCTGCCAGCTCCAGGATCGCATCCCGATCCAGGATGAGCACCTCCATCAGGATATCATTAAAATAATGACTGTGGCCCAATTTTCCGCCGATGCGACCCTGGACGTGGTTAAATTCACCTCCAGCGCCTTGGCCACCTCGGTTACATCCCGTTGTCTGCTGTGGTTACATAACTGGCTGATGGACAATAAGGCAAAATGGAATCTGGCTGCTGCCCCTTTCACCGGTTCCAAGCTTTTTGGGGAGGCTCTTGACCCAATCTTGGTCAAGGATAAAGACAAAAAGAAGGTTCTCCCGTCTAACGCCAAAAAGACCGAGGCCCGCACTCACCCTTATTGCAGACCTTCATACAGGGCCCCGGATCATGACCAACAGCACCGGTATCAGTTGTTTAGGTCAGACAGACAGTATCCGCGACAGGCGTATCAGGACCATAACAGGTTTCAACACCATTCTTGGCACCCCTTTCGGGGGGGGAGGTGGTTGTCCTTTCTGCAGGGGGAAGTGACTCAAATCCGAGTCTTCCCATAGGCGGCGGTCTGTCTCACTATGCAGATCTTTGGGATGAGATAACCTCGGACCCTGGGTAAGATCCACAGTCCGTCACGGCCTGAGACTGGAATTCCTCTCCACCACCACCACCCTGAATCTCTTCAGGTCATTCCCACCATCAAGGTGCTCGGAGCGCCGCCGCCTGATGGATCTGGCCATAAATACATCTTCTTGAAATCGAGGCGGTGGAGGCGGTTCCTTCTATGGTATGAGGTCAGGGCTACTACTCCCATCTGTTCGTGGTCCCGAAGAGCTCGGGGGTGGGTGATTCTGGATCTGAAATGCCTGAACTGCTACCTGGTCTACAGGCGCTTCAAGATGTCCTCCGTCAAGTCAATTCTGCAGGGCATTCGGAGGGGGGACCTCTTGGCATCAGTAGACCTCACAGAGGCCTACCTCTACATCCCCATCCTGCTGTCCCATCGCAGGTACCTAAGGTTTTCACAAGGGAATCAGCATTACCAATACAGGGCTCTACCCTTAGGTCTGGCGTCCGCGCCCCGCACCTTCACAAAGGTCCTGGCGGCATTGGAGGCTCACCTCTGGACTGTCCCAGTGAGACTCCAATGCTACCTGGACGACGTCCTAGTTCACGCAGGGTCCCTTCCACAGGCAGTGACAGATCTCCAGCTTACCATCCAGTGTCTTCAGGTCCTGGGGTTTTCAGTCAACTTCCCCAAAAGCCACCTTTCCCCTTCCACTCGCATACTCCACTTGGGGACGGTCATAGATTCGGTGGCAGGGATAGTCCACCTGTCCCCGGACTGTCAGGCCAGCCTGCGCCAACTAGCAAACAGAAGCCAGTCAGTTTCCATCCTGACCTTGTCTCAGCTACTTGGCAAGATGGTCTCTTGCATTGGGATAGTCCCATAGGCCAGGCTGCATCTCCACCCTCTCCAGTAGGCGCTCATTCCCTTCCAGAGAAGGAGGATGAGCAACTCCCCCAGGAACATTCGCCTCCCTGCAACAGTCCGGGTGTCTCTCAAGTGGTGGCTCTCCCCAGCCCTATGGAAGGGCTGCTCAATTTGGGAGCCAGACAGAGTGAGGGTCACCACGGAGGCAAGTCTGTTTGGTTTGGGGGCCTTGATGGACTCCAGACTCGCACAGGGCCGCTGGACTGCCTCAGACCTCTGACACAATATCAATTGGTTGGAGTTGATGGCAGCTTGTTTGGCCCTCCTACACTTCAAGGACCTGGTGAAGGGCCGTCACGTGCTCCTCCTGACGGACAATGTCGCCATAAAGGCCCACATAAACCGTCAGGGTGGGACCCACTCTCTGGCTCTCTGGCTAGAGGCCTTGAGGATCGGGTCCTGGGCGGAGAGACATCTAATGTTCCTCGTGTCGGAACACATCTCCGGCGAGTCCAACCACCAGGCGGACTGGCTGAGCTGGGCGACTCTGGACAACGGTGAGTGGCAGCTCCACCCGGATCTCTTTCAGGCAGTCTGTCAGAGGTTTGGCACCCCATTGGTGGATCTCTTTGCCACGCCGGCGAATTCTCAACCGCCAAGTTTCTTCTCCCGTTTCCAGAGCCGGACCGCGGAGGCCATGGACACCCTCAGGAGCGATTGGTCTCCGGATCTGCTCTCTGCTTTTCTTCCCATACCACTCATCCTGGGGACCCTCAGGAAGGTAGTGTCGGAAGGGGCCTTGGTCATCATGGCCCAGGAGATCCTGGTTTGCAGACCTCATACAGATGTCAGTATCCCGTCCGTGGAGGATTCCTCAGAAGGAGATCGTCTTGCGCTAGGGGGTCCTGATCCACCCGGAACCCCACTGGCTCCACCTGACCGCCTGGCTCTTAAACGGCAACTCCTGAGGAAGGCTAACCTGTCCTCTAAGGTCATACGAACCATCAAGGCCTCTAGGCGCCCGTCGACTACCCGAATCTATAACTCCACCTGGGCTGCTTTCATCAGATGGTGCTCTCCCTTAGGCGTAGACCCAGCCAGGGCCACCATTCCCAAAGTCCTGGACTTTCTGCAGAAAGGACTGGACGATGGCCTATCGACCAACACTCTGCATCGACAGAGGCACTGTCTTCCATCCTGGGGGGAATGGGTTTCGCTTCTCTCTCTCACGTTCCTCTGGTCAAACGTTTTCTGAAGGGGGCGGCTAACCTCAGGCCCCCGACTGTCCATCGGTTCCCAACTTAGGATCTTTCCCTGGTCCTCAGGGCCCTCACAGGGCCCCCATTCGAACCAATCAGGATGGTGCCATTGAAATTTCTTTCCCTTATGGTAGCCTTCCTAGTGGCAATCACTTCCGCCCGTTGTATCTCGGAGCTGGGCGCCCTATCTTCCAAAGATGACCTCTGACATTTTCACCAGGATAGGGTGGTTCTTCGTCTTGATCCCACCTTTCTCCCGAAGGTGAACATACCCTTTCGCAGGGCACAGGAAATCGTTCTGCCCAATTTCTGTCCGGCCCAGTGGTGGGTTTCAAAATTTTTTGGAACCTACTCTGTGGGTGTGGCCTGCTTTGTCGGAGTGGCTTGCCGGCCATGTGACCAGGTGGGAGTGGCTTGCCGGCCATGTGACCGGGTGGGAGTGGCTTGCCAGCAATGTGACCGGGTGGGAGTGGCTTGCTGGCCATGTGACCGGGTGGGAGTGGGATGTTAGAAGATCCCAAATGAAGTTAGAAAGGCTGGGTTCCAAACCCAGCTGGCTTAACTGGGATAGGGTGAATAGGGGGTAGAGGTTCACCAAGGACCCTCCTCTCCTTTCCCCCCAAAAGCAGAGGGCGTCAGTATTTAGAGGGAAGTCCCCCAACTTCCCCCCTTTGTGTGTCACTCTTTCTCTCTCTTTCCCCGTTTCTCTCCCCCCTTTCCTTCCTCCTTTTTCTCTGTTTCCCCCAGTTTTTCAAGCTGAGCCATTGGGGGAGGTCAGAGGGAGAGAGAGACGGATTGAAGGGTGCAAAGAGATGGGCTTCCCATTTTGAGAAGCCTCCCTTAGCAAAAGATCGCTGACAGGAGGAAGGGAGGATTCCCCACCCCACTCAGCGCTGTTTTCAATGGGAGGCTTTTCCCCCTCTCAGTTCTTTCCCTTCCCAAAAGATCGCTGAGAGGAGGAAAGGGAGGATTCCCCACCCCACTTTTCCCTTCCCAAAAGATCGCTGAGAGGAGGAACGGGAGGATTCCCCACCCCTTTTCCCTTCCCAAAAGATCGCTGAGAGGAGGAAAGGGAGGATTCCCCACCCCACTTTTCCTTTCCCAAAAGATCGCTGAGAGGAGGAAAGGGAGGATTCCCCACCCCACTTTTCCCTTCCCAAAAGATCGCTGAGAGGAGGAAAGGGAGGATTCCCCACCCCACTTTTCCCTTCCCAAAAGATCGCCGAGAGGAGGAAAGGGAGGATTCCCCACCCCACTTTTCCTTTCCCAAAAGATCGCTGAGAGGAGGAATGGGAGGATTCCCCACCCCACTCAGCGCTGTTTTCAATGGGAGGCTTTCCCCCTCTCAGCTCTTTCCCTTCCCAAAAGATCGCTGAGAGGAGGAAAGGGGGGGAGCGAGCAATGGAGTGGCTTCTGGACGGGCAGGGGCGAGCAAGTGAGTGATAGGGGCAGGGCAGGAACTTACTTCCGGGTTCATTGTCCAACAGGTTCGCCAGAACCGGTGCGAACCGGTAGGAACCCACCACTGGTCCGGCCCCTTCTAGAGATAGGGAGCGGCTTTGGCATCGTTTGGATATCCGCCACGCCTTGTGCATCTATCTCAGGCAGACGGCGGGGGTACGCAGGTTGGAGGCCCTTTTTGTCTGCTTTCAGCCGGGGTCATTGGGTACCAGGGTATCCTCGGCCACCATTGGCCGGTGGCTACGACAGGCCATAGTAGCGACCTACGAGACGGTGGGTCAGTCTGTGCCCGGCCGGGATTACGGCCCACTCGACTAGAAATGCCGCGACCATGGCAGCATGGGCCACCAAGGCACCGTTCGAAGACATATGTCGAGCGGCGACCTGGGCGTCCCCGACTTCATTCATCCAGCACTATTCGGCTGGACTCATTCACCTCTGCGGACGCTTCCTTCGGGCGTAGGTTCCTGCAGAGGGTGGTGGCTGACACTCCCCTTCGGTCATAGTTCTCCCTCCCTGGGACTAAGCTTGGGTATGTCCCACATGTGACCCCTCCCTCTCTTCCACTGGAAAAAGAATGTTGGTCTTACCTGAACGTGTCTTTTCAGGGGAAGAGAGGGAGGGATCACGACCTGCCCTAGGTTGTGTAAGATGGAGCCAAGGGGGGGATGGGCCTATACTTGCTTGCAGGTCCAATGTTCACCATCGAGGAAACTGGGAGATAAGGAGAAGGAAGGAGTATTTAAGAAGTTTTCTCTCTGTCTCTGGACCAATCAGGCTTTGAGAATACCCACACGTGATCCCTTCCTCTCTTCCCCTGAAAAGACACGTTCAGGTAAGACCAACGTTCTTTCTCCCCAGTAATGTGACCCAGTGTGAAGTTGTTATTGAGGAGTTTGAAAGAATTCCTGCAGGCATCTTATGCTTACTTTCGTGAAGTGTGATACAATACAATAGCAGAGTTGGAAGGAAACTTGGAGGTCTTCTAGTCCAACCCTCTTGTCTAGGCAGGAAACCCTATACTGTTCCAGACAAATGGCTAGCCAACATCTTCTTAAAGACTTCCAGTGCATTCACAACTTCTGGAGGCAAGCTGTTCCACTGATTAAGTGAAGGAGAGATGAAATTGTGAAATGCTAACTTCTCTTCATTCCCCCCCCCCCCCCAACTGCAATAAGTTGGAAAGAGGGGCTCAAGAATATAAGATACAGGCAGGGGGAGTTCTACACCCCATATCCTTCTGCCCAATTCTGCTTTTCAGAGTAAATTTCCTGCCTGATGATCGGAAAATTCAAGTTATAATCTGATTCTGATATTTAGTTTGGTCCTCAGAAGTATTGAATAAATGGATTGAGCAGGATTTCCAGAGGGGTTTTGTTGTATTACACGTGATCTCTTCTTGTTTATAATGAATGAATATAGGAATTCATTGATTAGATGCAACTCAGTTTAAAAGACTTGAGATGCAAACGGACGAAAATTTAAGTCAACCTTGAGCCTGTAAGAATTGAACTGCCAGCAGTTGGAAGTCAGCAGAATTAGCGTGCAATCCTGCAATCTAACCATTGTACCATGATGACTCAAAATCTCATGTGACTTTAATGGCAGCTTTAGCGAACTCTACTTTCTTACTATTATTCTGTTAAATTGAAGATTTAAAATATTCTGTATTATCTGGTTCCAAAATTGGATTTATTCAGAGATGGGAAATTAAGAATTTTTATTAATGGTTAGAAGAAGAACGTTAAGGCTTTTTCTACTAGTAAAAAGGGGCAGCAATATATGGAGGAGGAGGAGCCGCTGTGGGACAGAAATGACACTTGCTCTTTAAAAATTATGATTTAAACCAAGTTGACTTAAATTAAGCCTTTTTACTAGTGATTTAAATCATGATTTAAATCAACTTGATTTAAATCAAATTCACCCTACAAATGAAACTTGCCCGCCATTACACAGCCCAGTTCCAAAGGTTGGAGGTTGGGGGGTTGGGGAACCCCGTTCTATAGGAAAGTAAGGTGGTTGCAATACATAGGGATCATTCAACTTATAGGAGCCCTTTGTGATAGTATACTCTCACACATGATTACCAGCTTCAGTGAAAAATAGGATTTACTTAGCACTGACAAATCCATAAAAAGGCAGATTATTTTTGTTTGCTAAACAGGAGAACAGATCCAAAGCCTACTCCATTTATTTACATGATTAGAATATTGAAAGATTTATAATTCCAAATTCTCCATATTTTTAAAAACTTGAAAAAGTAGGCTAACAACCTAGGTAGAAATTTATCTGAATAGAATATTTTATTTGTAGCTAACAATATTTACATAAAGTAGTGTTTATTAAATGAATCATTGTTTTTTTAGGGATTCCCAGCCCAACAGGTGCCTAGTAAATTTTTAGTGATGGGGGATTTTAACCTGCCGTCGATGGAAGAAGCGTCTGAGGGGGTTCGGGAGTTCATGGCTTCCATGACAGCCATGGACCTGACCCAATTAATTCAGGGCCCTACTCACGAGGGAGGCCACACGCTGGACCTTGTCTTTGTCTCTGGCCAGTGGACGAGTGATCTGGGAATAGGGGACTCAACTATTATTCCCCTGTCATGGTCAGATCACTCACTTCTCCGGCTTGACTTCCCTGGTGCTACCCCCCGCTGCGGGGAGGCGGAACCGGAAGGTATTAGATGGTTCCGCCCCAGGCGCCTGATGGAACCAGATAGGTTCCAGACGGAGCTTGGGCCACCTCCTGTGGACCTGACCCGCCCCCGAGTGGAGGACCTGGTAGACGCCTGGAATAGTGCGACTACCGGGGCCCTAGACCGGGTGGCGCCTTTGCGGCCTCTCCTGCGGCGACGAACCACCCTGGCTCCTTGGTTTACCGAGGAGCTAAGGGTGATGAAACGCCACAAGAGATGCCTAGAGAGTCATTGGAGATCCTCCCGTTCCGAATTTGACCGAGCACAGGCACGAGCCTATTTGAGGACGTACCTTGTGGCATTAAGAGCGGCCAAACGTCAACATTGTGCCGCTCTTATTGCGTCCGCAGATAACCGCCCTGCCGCCCTGTTTCGGGTGACTCGCTCCCTCTTGTTTGAGAGACCGCGGGAAGCCCCTTTACAGGGCAGAGCAGAGGAGTTTGGGAAATATCTACAGGACAAAGTCGCTCAAATCCGGATGGGATGGGCCCCTTTCAGTGGTCCAGTGGAGACGCCCGAGGCGAGTCTTGAGGGACCGTTCTGGGAGGAGTTTGACTCGGTTGCCATCGAGGATTTGGACAGGTTGCGTGGACGTCTACGTCCTACCACATGTTTATTGGACCCGTGTCCCTCCTGGCTTGTACTGGCATCCTGGGAGGTTACGCGCGACTGGCTCCTGGGCCTAGTGAACGCTTCGTTGGGTGAGGGGTTTCTACCGGCCGCCTTGAAAGAGGCGGTTGTGAGGCCCCTGCTCAAGAAGCCTTCCCTGGACCCAACGGATCTAGTCAATTATCGTCCAGTCTCCAACCTTCCCTTTAGCGAAGGTTGTAGAGAGTGTGGTGGCACAACAGTTTCCACGTCACCTGGAGGAGAATGATTATCTAGACCCGCGCCAGTCCGGCTTCCGACCCGGGCACAGCACGGAGACGGCCTTGGTCGCGTTGGTTGATGATCTCTGGAGGGCCAGAGATAGGGGTTGTTCCTCTATCCTGGTCCTATTAGATCTCTCGGCGGCGTTCGATACCATCGACCATGGTATCCTGTTGCACCGGCTAGAGGGGCTGGGAGTCAGGGGCACCGTTTTACGGTGGTTTGGCTCCTACCTCTCTGGCCGGACGCAACGTGTGTTGGCAGGGGAGCAGAGATCGACCCGGAGCCCCCTCACATGTGGGGTGCCACAGGGGTCGGTGCTCTCGCCTCTCCTGTTCAACACATACATGAAACCGCTGGGCGAGATCATCCGTGGTTTTGGGGTGGGATACCATCTGTATGCTGATGATACTCAGCTATACATTTCCACCCCGAACCACCCCAACGAGGCCGTTGAAATGATGTCCCGGTGTTTGGAGGCCGTACGGGTCTGGATGGATGGCAACCGACTAAAACTCAACCCTTCCAAGACGGAGTGGCTGTGGCTTCTGGCCTCCCGGTTCAACCAGTTGCTTCCATCTCTGGCCATTGGGGGCGAGCAACTGGCCCCCATGGAACGGGTGCGCAATTTGGGCGTCCTCCTGGATGCCCGGCTGTCCATGGAGGACCACGTAACAGCCGTGGCAAGGGGGGCGTTCCATCAGGTTCGCCTGATGTGCCAATTGCGCCCCTTATTGGATCGGGATGCCCTACGCACAGTCACCCATGCGCTGGTGACGTCTCGCCTGGACTACTGCAATGCTCTCTACATGGGGCTTCCCTTGAGATGCACTCGGAGACTGCAGTTGGTCCAGAACGCGGCCGCGCGGGTGATTATGGGGAGGACTAGATACTCCCCTGTAACACCTCTCCTGCGCGAGCTGCACTGGCTTCCTGTAGTCTACCGAGTGCGTTTCAAGGTTTTGATTATGATCTTTAAAGCGCTTCATGGCACAGGACCTAGTTACATGCAGGATTGCATCCTGCCCCATACATCCCTACGACCAATCCGCTCACACAGAGAGGGACTTCTTCGGGTGCCGTCCGCTAAACAGTGTCGGGGGGCGACACCCAGGAGCAGAGCCTTCTCTGTGATGGGCCCAGCCCTGTGGAATGACCTCCCCCGTGACATCAGGATTACTTCCGATCTCCGCTCCTTCCGTGTACAGCTGAAGACCCACCTCTTTCAATTATCTGGCCTGGCTCAACCGTAAATCTTTTCTTATTCCTCCTGACAGTCCTTTTAAATTTTAAATTGTGGTATTACTAATGGGGTATTTTAATGGTGACTTTTAATTGTCTAAATGTGATGTAATTTGTTACCTCCTCCGTGCATGTATGTCCTTGTATATGTGTGTATTTGGATGTTTATGTGTTTGCACACATGTTTTATGTTTTATATGTTTTATTGTACGCCGCCCCGAGTCCTGTCTGGAGAGGGAGCGGCTAATAAATTCAAATTTATTATTATTATTATTAAATATAGAAATATAGAAATAATTCAGAAACAATTCTTAAACACAATCCTCTCAATTGGAGGCAAGAATAAAAATACAGGCTTTTCAGTAGCCGCTCTTCCCAACCTGGATTTTTGCATATGCATGAATTACAATTTGGATTCTCTCCAGCTAGCTTGTATAGTTCTGGCTCTTGTATAGGGAGCATTCCTTTTTGAAATGGAATATAGAGTTTCCACTTTGCTTGTTTCTAAAATGGCATCGCCATTGGACAATAGCTTAACATATTTTCTAGTAGTCTGGCGTTTCCTCACTGTTGGTATGAGGCAGCTGCATATATTGGAAGAGCTTTGTGTGTCCTAGCAGGAAGTAGAAAGATTTGGTAATCTACAGTAGAAGCACAGGCAACAGCCCTAAAATGGATGCCAGGAGTGGTGAGCATGTGGGGTTCTGGCTTGTGTGAAATGAACTTTTGAATGTTAAGGGATTTCCTAGGGGGGTAAGTGTGTATTAAGTCGGGGGGAAATGGGATAGGTAATAGCCTTGCAGTTGCAAGTGTTGTTATTTTTTAAAAGTTTTGAATAAAGAGATTAATGTTTTGCCGAGACACTTCTTTGAAAAGTGAAGAAAAAAGCTAAATAGATGAGCAATGCAGGTGAGGCACGATTGTAGCAGTGCTATTTTTAAATAAACCACATGACTTATTGCTTATCAAATGTAGCTAGCTATCTTTATTTCAGAGAAGGTCTGATTGCTTATCCCCTGAAGGAATGACATTCTTGTTGTTTTGCATTTTTATTTTTAAAAAATTGCCTCTGAGTCAGTAATAATCTAAGCAGGTCTCATTTTTCAGGGGTGCATTTAGCTTCCATTTTGAAATGAAAGACGATACTTTTTTCTGCAGTGTAGCTTAAGGGTACGTTATTTTAATTATATGTCATCATGAATTTGCAAATAGCTTTCCTGTAAGTTTTAGTGTTGAATATAGAAAAAAAACCTATATATGTATATAATGTGTGCATGCATACATACCACATGAAATGTAATTTTAGTTTTCACTACTGTGTGCACCATGCATGCTGGAATTGGCCCTTTAGGGGTGTTTTTTTATAAAGAAATAAAATAAATGATTATAAACAGCAAAAATGAAAGGGCTAGAATACTCAGAAAGCTAAGCAATTGTCAATACTTATATGTTTTAGGAAAGAGACCAGAACTCAATTATTATTGAATTTAATATATTTTGCATTCTGTAGTCTATATGTAATGTTTCCAACATTTATTATCGAATACACCCTTCATTGTGAGTTTACTTTGATCAAAGGATATTAATGGGGAAAAAGAAGCAGCCTTGTTATCATCAGCATTTTTGTAGTTCCACATTTTCTGGGAATACTGCAATGTTGCTAGTGCCTTTCACAAATCATGGAGAAGCAGGTTAATATCTTTTAAGCATTCTTTTTCTAAATAAAGGTCTCCAGATGCTGGTGAGCACATACACAATTTTGCAAACAAGATGTAGTTGCTCACAAAGCTAGTGGCCCAGATAGGTGCTTGCTCCTTCAGAAATTGGAAGGCATTATTCATTTGATTGTTTGTTTGTATCCCACTTTTATTACTTTCTACAAAAACTCAAAGCAGCAAATATACTCAAGACACCTTCCTCCTCCCATTTTCCCCGCAACAACCTTCTTAGGTGGGTTGGACTGAGAGAGAGAGAGTGGCTGACCCATATGTTTCCCAGCTGGGTGTCATTGCTAAAGTGGGATTAGAATAGTTTCCTGCTTTCTAGCATGTTGCCTTCATCATTAAACCAAACTGGTTCTTTGTAGTTTGTTTACCAGAATTCTGTATCTGTATCCTGTCTGTAGCATGCTCTTTTTGTCTGGGCAGATTAGGCATGCTTGACATCATTTTCACTTTCTAAGAAAGTTTATAGAGTCCATTTGGTGGGACCAAGCACATTCTGGGAAGTTGAAAGTGATGACAGAGGCTAGTGATTTTGCTTTACAATATACCATTTCCATTGCATGTTATGTGCAGGATAAAGTGAGGGAGGCTTCCATGGATGCTATTTTAGACCTCAATTTTAAAAAAATTAGTTGAGTAAACATTTGTATTCCTGGTGGATAGCAAATATGGTGTTTGATTATTCTCTTTTATCTCAGCAGGGTATGAAGGAAACAAAGCAAATGGCTTCACATTTCTCAGATAATCATTTTCTGGTTATCATACTTGGAAAATATTGTACAAGTTTTAATGCATGAATAAAGTGTGTGTGTGTATGCATGTATATTTGTTATTGTTACATTTCAGTTAATAACACATTTAGGTTTCGTTGCTGTGCTGTAATATTAGAGACTGCATTCTAATCTCCTGTCCTTTAACTTTCTCTTAGTGGTTGACCTCCTATACTGGCGAGACGTTAAGAAGACTGGTGTGGTGTTTGGAGCCAGCTTGTTCCTGCTTCTTTCTTTAACAGTGTTCAGTATCGTGAGTGTGATAGCTTATATTGGCTTGGCCCTCCTGTCAGTGACCATCAGTTTTAGAATATACAAAGGAGTTATCCAAGCAGTCCAGAAATCAGATGAAGGCCACCCGTTTAGGTAAATATTTGTGCTTTTCCCTATTTAGAATTAATTATATTTGCTGTAGAACGGGAGCCAAATAGCCTTTGGAGTTTTTTTTAATAATACGAAGTTGGAAAAGTAGACTGCTTACTTTGAACTCTGGACTACGTCCAATATTATGTAACTGAATTTCCATTCATCTGGTGAATTTTCAGCCAGAAAACTAGAGAAAGAGGCCTTAGATCTTGCTGTGGTATTCCATGAGTACCACTGGATCCCAGCTAAACCCTAAATCACATTAACAAATTGTAACTGTTGTGTTTTCACAACATGCAATGCGCAAATGCACCATATTATGGTCTGATTCATACAATATGCAAAGACATTGGCTAGTTTCCCAAGATGTATGAATCGTATATTACCAAATACATTTTACCCTAATGTAGCATGTTATGTGAACACAGCCTTATGTCATACTCAAATATTGTCAGTATCACCTCTGCAATCAGATTTAAATTAATTTAAAGGACATGTTGAGATATGAAACATTGTACCAAGTTCGGACCAGTCTTACATAAACATAAGTGGGGGCGGGGGCATTATTTTTTTACTTTTTTTTTCAAAGTTCTGGCAACTCTTTATGGACTTCCTAAAGGTGCTTTTTCAAGAGGCAACTGGACTTTTCTTTGAAGATGTTTTGCTTCTGATCCAAGAAGTTTCAGAAGCCAATGTATATTTATGAATGTATTTGAAAGGAAAAAATAAAAAAACTTAATGGAAAAAAAAGAAGCAAAACATTTTCAAAGAAAAACCAGAAAGTCCACTTGCCTCTTGAAAAAACACCTTTGGGACAACCATGAGCATTGGATGACTGAGAATTGCTTATAGACATCTTTATGGACTTTTTGCTGACATCAGGATTGAAAAGTTGATGTTTTATGGATCTGCTTATAAAGGATAGGAGAAGTGTTGGAAAATGATTTTGGCTCAAAAACTATCACAGCAGCAGAGAACTTTGAAGACTACATAAAGTTAAGGATTGGTTTATTAAAATTTGTTAGCTATATTAACATGGTTTTTACGAACTGATAACTTGTGTATATAAACATGCTAAGTACATATGTGTGCATACTTTTTAAAAAGTTATTTTTTAGCTTTAATGCTGTATTTTTAATTTTTTGTTTTGATTAAGTTTATTTCAAGTTTCAAGTTTATTTGATTTATAGACCGCCCCCTCTCCCCGAAGGGACTCAGGGCGGTGTACAGGAACCACATTAAAAGACCATATACATAATAAATACTCTTAAAACCAGATTAAACCTAGAGCCCTGTACAAGTTATTAAAAATTAAGATTATTTCAATTGTTAAGTTCTCCATTAATGTATAAAAATTGCTTCCCCTTTGTCAGCCATTGTTAAATGGTCAGGTTTACTTTCATTCATGTCAGTTACTAGAAATAAACCCTCAGATTTTAAATATTGCAATTTAACCATTTTGAATGATTTGTTAGGGGCATATGCTATATTTATTAGAGGCATGTTCTAAAGGCTTGTCCATCTGAACAATAATTTGATAATGTAACCTTTTCTTCATTTTCATTGTGCTCTGAATGAGAATTTGGAGAGCTTAAAAACTCTGTTTTTAATTGTATTGAAATTAACATATTTCCTCTTCCAGTGCTTACTTGAATAGAGATGTCGCTGTGTCTGAGGAGATTGTTCAAAAATACAGCCATGTTGTGCTTGGTCATCTCAACACCACAATTAAGGAACTCAGGCGCCTCTTCCTAGTGGATGATTTGGTGGATTCTCTAAAGGTAAAAGATTTCATTTCCAATCTTAGCTTAAGAATTGTATAAGATGGAGAAACAGATTGGCTTGAGGAGTCATCTGACAGTAAATAGAACCAAGCTAACACTTGTATAATAAATAATCTGACTAGTACTGAAAAAAGTATTACCCAGCTGTGCTCAAGACAATCTAAAATGTGAAACTGGCTCTGTGGCAAACTAAGCAAGCAGTTCCACTACTTTATGGCCTTTTCGAACCTGTTCTATATGAAATTAAAAGAACTTGTAACTTCTTGTATATTGAATTAAAAGAAAAAGAAACAAAAGATGTGAGCTTTTGCATCAAATATATTTAAATATGGACCTTTACGGACTTGGCTGTATCAAAGTACACTGGAAGGTAAATCAGGTGGCAACTCTGAATCGAACTTGGCTGAAGCCATCTTTTGCTGCTTCATAGTTGCCACACACACTCTAAGAAGGTGGAGGGGAATAGATAGACTGTCTTCAGACACGACGAGCCTTTCCATGGGAACCCAAGGTCATCCCAACAGGTACCAGTTGAAGGACGAGAGGAGTGACCGAGGAGCCCCCGACTGTTTTAATTGGACAATGTGACTTGGGACAATTGGGGAGGGAAATGGTTACACTTTAATTAGGCTATTAGTGCGGGAAACTTCAGTGCCAATATGATGCATCCAATAAACATGTTCTCTGAGGAACATTCCTGCCTTGCAGTTCTAATTTCCCTGAATGCGTTACTTGGAACGCTGACACCAATGCTGTGATGGCGAACCTATAGCACGCGTGCCACTGGTGGCACACAGAGCCATTTGTTAGGGCACGCGAGGCGTTGTCCTGTCAGGTGACTTTGGGCCTTCTTTTAAGGCAGTTTTTCGTCCTCCAGAGACTTCTCCGGAGAGCAAAAAACCAGCCCTACGGGCAAAGTGGAAATTCAGGTACAGACTTCGTAAGGCTTTATTTTTGCCCTCTGGAGTCTTCAGAAGGCTTCCCTGAAGGTTCTGGAGGGTGAAAAACAGCCCTACAGCCAAATCGGAAGTCACTTCCCGGTTACCTGTAGGGCCATTTTTCACCCTCCAGAGGGCAAAAAACGTCCCTACAGCCAAACAGGAAGTCATAGAAGGCAAAAAACAGCCATACGGGCAACCTGGAAGTGACTTCTGGTTTGTCCGTAGTTCCGTTTTTTGCCCTCTGGAGCCTTCAGGGAAGCCTCCTAAAGGCTCCGGAAGGCAAAAACAGGCCTATGTGCAACCCGGAAGTCACTGTTCCTGAATTTTCGGCATGCCCGTAGGGCTGTTTTTCGCCCTCCAGGGAAGCCCCTGAAGCCGCCGGAGGGCCTCCGGGGGGGCAGGGCAGGGAGAGGCTGGTTTTGCTCTTCCCAGGCTCCTAGAAAGCCTCTGGACCCTGGGGAGGATGAAAAAAGTATGGCAAAAGCAGGGTGGGTGGGTGAAGTGCTGGTTGCGCGCGCTTGCGCACACACACTCATGCGTGCTCGGGTCGTGTGCATACCATGGGTGTTTGCATGCCCGCGCACGCCCCCCTGCGCTCCCCCCGCTTTTGGCACGCAATCCAAAAAGGATTAGCCATCACTGGTATAATGCACTATTTGTAAATTGTGAGTTGGTGTAGCTTGAAGCCCACCAAAGCAGCTTATGTTTGTACTGCTAATATAGTCAAGTAACAGAATTGCTTTGAGCTTTAAGCACATATTCCTTATAGTGTAGTTTCATTATTTTTTTTCCTTTCAGTTTGCAGTATTGATGTGGGTGTTTACCTATGTTGGTGCCTTGTTCAATGGTTTGACATTGCTGATACTAGGTGAGTTCACCTTAATTACAGAAAAAAATGTAAACTATTATTAATTAATCACATTATATTTCTGATGGCTGATGGGCCTACTAAACTCTGAGAAGTTAATAGGGAAATTTTTAAATAAAACATTGTTACAGATAATGCTTGTTTGGCAACTGCCTTGGACAGCACTGCAGTTATGGCACTGCTGAAAAAGTAACATTGCAACCTATGCCCGTATTTACGAATGAGAGAGTTTTTCCTCAATCATGCATTTGTCATGAGTAAGTGCTGCTTGTCCTATGCCAGACTCATCCTCCCCCCCGCTTACCCTGCCACTAATGGAGAGTAGAGAGATTGCCGAAACCAGTTTATTTGTTTCTGAACTGCTTTTCTTCATACTTCAGTGCATCTCTAAAAAGTGTTAGATAAGCTACAGGCATCCCTTTCAACACATGTTCACAATTGGGTATCTACTTAACTCTTTTGTAATCCCTTCCTCTCCAATAAATGTAAATACAAAGATTAACTACCTTCTAATTATTTAAGCATCGGTATGCATTTCAAAGAGCTATAAGATTTGCTCTTTTACCTGTTTTTTTCTCAGGCAAATTCTGGAAATCTTTCCTACTACTTGGGCTGTTTGGAATCAAACCCGTCTAAAGCTTAAAGCAAGGGAAAGCTGAAGTAAAATGTTAAGTACAGCAACCACTTCACTTAATGACTGAGTTGCCAATACAATTTCAATTGCTAAACGAGGACCATGTGTAAATAGTTAAACATAATCTGAATCAGGAAAATCACACTCATGGGCAACACCTAAAAAGCCATTTTTTAAAAAAGCTGAAATTGTATAAGGTTGCTAGCTTCTGAGATCTCAAGTGAAGATGCTAAAATTGTTAGATTTTGAAGTTAAAACTTGAAATCCCATGAAAGTACTTGTAACATTTTAGAGATTTAAGGAAAAATAACAAACCAATTATTATTGGTGCTCCCCCCTCATGATGGTGTTCTTGGGCTTCCAAAAGTTGTTGTAAGGTCTGTGTGAAAAGGAAAAATGCAGACTCCAGAAACATATCAACTTTTGGTGGGGACATAGTGACTGTTATGTATACATCTGTTTTTTGTCTTCTGAAAAAATAAGTACACTCCATTAAAATGTTTGACCTTTTCCAAAGGTCAGTATGGTAATGAGCCTAAGCATTCCAGTAAATCCATCCTTACGTGAATGGCTGAAAAGAAATGGAGAGTTTTGGAATAGCCAAGTCAAACCCATATCTAAATCCACCAAGGTGCTGTGGGATGATTTGAAACAGGCTCTGCATGCAAGGAACGCCTTCAAATACTACACAGCTAGAAAAAAAAATCTGCATGGAGGAGTAGAAAAAAATTCCACCTGATTGGTGTCAGATATATATAAACAGTTATTACAAACACTTACTTGAGTTCGTTGTATTGGAGCCAAGGGTGCACCTCCTTTTCCCCCAAAAGAAATGGCATTCATGTTAATTTTTGTTGAATAAATTATTGAAAGTTCATTCTGAGTGAAGATAAAATATTGATACAGGCTATACATTTTCACACAGCTGTCTCTCTGTAGTTACAACTATGATTAATACTACATCCACATACATTATCTGGTGCCAGTTTGTGATAACTTTCAGATGTTTTTTATACTGTTAAGTTTAAATGTATTTCTCTTCTTCCAGCGCTGATATCACTTTTCAGTATTCCTGTTATTTATGAGAAGCACCAGGTGAGTATGCAGTTGTGGCATGCTTATTGATAATATGATAATAAAATAAATAGCTTATTAATGATACAAAGAATATATTGTGCCGCTCTTATTGCGTCTGCAGATAACCACCCTGCCGCCCTGTTTCGGGTGACAGTGGAGGCGCCCGAGGCGAGTCTTGAGGGACCATTCTGGGAGGAGTTTGACTCGGTTGCCATCGAGGATTTGGACAGGTTGCGTGGACGTCTGCTACCTACCACATGTTTATTGGACCCGTGTCCCTCCTGGCTTGTACTGGCATCCTGGGAGGTTACACGCGACTGGCTCCTGGGCCTAGTGAACACTTCGTTGGGCGAGGGGTTTCTGCCGGCCGCCTTGAAAGAGGCGGTTGTGAGGCCCCTGCTCAAGAAGCCTTCCCTGGACCCAACGGAGCTAGTCAATTATCGTCCAGTCTCCAACCTTCCCTTTTTAGCGAAGGTTGTAGAGAGTGTGGTGGCACAACAGTTTCCACGTCACCTGGAGGAGAATGATTATCTAGACCCGCGCCAGTCCGGCTTCCGACCCGGACACAGCACGGAGACGGCCTTGGTCGCGTTGGTTGATGATCTCTGGAGGGCCAGAGATAGGGGTTGTTCCTCTATCCTGGTCCTATTAGATCTCTCGGCGGCGTTTGATACCATCGACCATGGTATCCTGTTGCACCGGCTAGAGGGGCTGGGAGTCAGGGGCACCGTCTTACGGTGGTTTGGCTCCTACCTCTCTGGCCGGACGCAACGTGTGTTGGCAGGGGAGCAGAGATCGACCCTGAGCCCCCTCACATGTGGGGTGCCACAGGGATCGGTGCTCTCACCTCTCCTGTTCAACACATACATGAAACCGCTGGCCGAGATCATCCGTGGTTTTGGGGTGGGATATCATCTGTATGCTGATGATACTCAGCTATACATTTCCACCCCGAACCACCCCAACGAGGCCGTTGAAATGATGTCCCGGTGTTTGGAGGCCGTACGGGTCTGGATGGATGGCAACCGACTAAAACTCAACCCCTCCAAGACGGAGTGGCTGTGGCTTCCGGCCCCCCGGTTCAACCAGTTGCTTCCATCTCTGGCCATTGGGGGCGAGCAACTGGCCCCCGTGGAACGGGTGCGCAATTTGGGCGTCCTCCTGGATGCCCGGCTGTCCATGGATGACCATGTAACAGCCGTGGCAAGGGGGGCGTTCCATCAGGTTCGCCTGATGCGCCAATTGCACCCCTTATTGGACCGGGATGCCCTACGCACAGTCACCCATGCGCTGGTGACGTCTCGCCTGGACTACTGCAATGCTCTCTACATGGGGCTTCCCTTGAGATGCACTCGGAGACTGCAGTTGGTCCAGAATGCGGCCGCGCGGGTGATTATGGGGAGGACTAGATACTCCCCTGTAACACCTCTCCTGCGCGAGCTGCACTGGCTTCCTGTAGTCTACCGAGTGCGTTTCAAGGTTTTGATTACGATCTTTAAAGCGCTTCATGGCACAGGACCTAGTTACATGCGGGATCGCATCCTGCCCCATACATCCCTACGACCAATCCGCTCACACAGAGAGGGACTTCTTCGGGTGCCGTCCACTAAACAGTGTCGGGGGGCGACACCCAGGAGCAGAGCCTTCTCTGTGATGGGCCCAGCCCTGTGGAATGACCTCCCCCGTGACATCAGGATTACTTCCGATCTCCGCTCCTTCCGTGTACAGCTGAAGACCCACCTCTTTCAATTATCTGGCCTGGCTCAACCGTAATTTTTTCTTATTCCTCCTGACAGTCCTTTTGAATTTTAAATTGTGTTATTATTAATGGGGTATTTTAATGGCTGATTTTTAACATTCCTAATGTGATGTAATTTGTTACCTCCTCCGTGCATGTATGTCTTTGTATATGTGTGTATTTGGATGTTTATGTGTTTGCACATATGTTTTATGTTTTTATATGTTTTATATGTTTTATTGTACGCCGCCCCGAGTCCTGTGTGGAGAGGGAGCGGCTAATAAATTCAAATTTATTATTATTATTATTATATTGTGTATGAAGAGATGAGGATTCTAGAGGACAGAATTCCTACTATTGTAAAGGACAATGCCTGCACTACTGTTCTAGTTTTAGGAAGAGTTAAGTAAGACATGAAAGGTTAAACAGGATTATCCTATCTGGGCAAACCATAACCCATTGCTATTATCTAGTGGTCATCCTGACTTATGTGCCTCAGTCGTGGCAGCCCTAGGATTGAGATTAAAAGTAAAGAGGCCATATTCCTTTGATTTGAGAACAGCTTGAAGCATTTGGAAAATTCATCTGGTTTGGATTTCGTCTTCCAACATTAGGAATCCCTTCTTTACGTTATAATTTTTTATAGCTGAGAAATGACAGCGCCCCTCTTAAGTGAAATTAAGAAAGTATTTTGTAACTAGGTGATATGTTTTACCTCAGAGCTTTACAAGATAGGAGCAAGAATACCCCCCCCCCCAATCCCTTTTTTTCAGAAAAGAAATGGCTTCCTCTATATGTGATAGAAGTGGAAATATCTTCAAGCATTATTTCAAATGAATATCTATAACAAGATTTTGCACAGTCATAAACTAAACATTTTTGTACAAAATGCTAAGTAAAAAGTAGTTAAAACAGCACGATAATTTCATGCTTCTGGTGATGAAGCTGATAGCTGATGAAATAGCTACCAGTTTTTTCTTTGGAAAATCTGGTTTATTCAATATTTTTCGAATGATAGAACAGCACAGTTGTGGAGCAACCAAGAATTAATTAATATGCTAGAGTTCAAATGTGAATGATTGGAATGGAATGAACTAAGGCAGGTGTGATAAACCTTCAAAGACCAGGAATTCATAATTTTTGGGTGTTCAAGGTTTGCAGTGGGGGTGTTCTTAACTGTTTCCTTTCTGGATAATGTATTAAGATTTTTAAATTATAACCATCCTAAATCTATTCTAGGGCTTACATTTCAGTCTTTGGTAGATGAATTGCAGAGATCCACTTGGTGTAGTGGTTAAGGCATAAGGCTGGAAATTGGGAGACTGTTCTGGTTCCACCTTATGCATAAGACCATCTGGGTGACTTGGGTTCAGTCACACTTTCCTAGCCTACAGAGCAGGCAGTGGCAAAACACTGATGAAAATGTTTCCAAGAAAAGTGCAGGGACAGTCCAGATGGTTACCAGAAATCAAGATTGACTCAAGGGCACCCCAGATGTTGTATTGTTACCATTCATGTAATTTCTTGTGGTTTGCTTAATTTCGTCTTAATGTGATGCTAACTGCATCATGGTTTTTCATGATGTAGAAACCAAGTTAATTGAAATAATTTTTTTATTTGTATTTCAGACTCAAATTGACCATTATGTAGAACTTGTAAACAAGAATGTGAAAGATGGCATGGCAAAGTAAGTTTACTGCATTCTTGAAGCTACTGTTAATCCACAGGTTACAGTGGCAAATTGGAATCAGAATTTTCATTGCAAAACAACGTGGTCATAAAGAGCAACATCATATGACCACATAGAGTAGCAATGACAACCCATTTGCTAAACAGGAAGAGGTGGGAGCCCCACGCAAAGACTGTGGAAGGGTGCATTTGGAGGTGCGCCTTGGATGCAAGTGGGGGGAGCAATTGGAGGTGGCTATGAACAGCGAGTGCTACATAGTTGTGGATGGCGGGGGGACATTGGCAAGTGGGGATGCTGTGGGTGGGTGCACACTATGGAGGGCAGGCAGGTGGTGCTATGGAGTAGGAATTCCCTGATCTCTCTTACTCTGTAGCAGGGCTTCTTTGGAGAAAAGGTGGGAGTGACTTATGGGGATGACTTGCAACATTCCTTTGTGGCTTCCTTATTGACTTTGCTGTGGGACAGGAGGGAAGATAAGTGGTTGCAAGTACCACTCATTCAGCTCCATTGCAACTTGGTTCTTGAGCAAATGGTTGCAACTCCAGGACCACCTGTAGTTTCCAAAGTAACTTCAAAACCAAGCCGTAGACATGACTGTAAAATAATAAGTATGTTCATATATAGTGATAAGTGACCATAGTCACTTGATATGTCTAGATCCATTTTATTCACAGTCACTTTAAGTTAGGAACAGGAGATGCAAACAGAGTACTTCTGTGACAAGTAGAGCTTTTTGAAGTGTTTGCACACTTTTAAGACTGATGGATAATTAATGTATTAGATTGTAAGCAGTTGGCTTTTCTTGGAAAACAAGGTGTGACTTTTTTTAAACCTAATTTTTTCCCCCTACAGGGTTCAAGCTAAAATTCCTGGATTGAAGCGTAAAACTGAATGAAATCAAGAAGCAACTTTTATTAAAATAAATCATCTTTTAAGTGGGGATGGGAGGCATATTCATTTGGATTATATGGGGAGGGTCAGGGAATAGCAAGCCTTGACTTTGCAGTGCAATTTCACAGATCTTTATTTTTTAGGAACTGTGTTTCAGAGGGAGGAAAATAATGTGTTCTTGACTGCTGTGTGTATGTCTATCCTAAGTATTGTAAGCTGCTACATATGGATTTAAACCTAATCCTCTTTGCTTCTCCCATATGCAGCACAGGTTAACCTAACCATTTGGAGAGCTGTACATTTTATGCTTTGGCCAAGATAGTCTTGTGGTGTTTCAAGAGGGGTTAGTGTATGGAAAACATTTCCTTTAGCACGGTCTCTGGTTTGTGTTGATTGCAGATTTTCTAAAATGAAATGTTTAGAATATGCCATTAAAGCAAGCTTGAAGAGTCTTGCCTTGTTGGTATCAAGTTTAGCTGTACTGTGCTTTTAATTCTACTATTTTATCAATTGCCAATATAAAATTAAATATATAGTGTGTTACAGCTGCTTAGGATGTCCAGCTCCTCTATAGTGATTGAAATACTAGATAAATGAACTGAGGTTTTTTTGAGCTCCTTAATATATTAGCTTAAATTTTCAGAAAAAACCTAGTACCTATTAAATAAACAAAACCAACTCTGCACATTACAGTTTTTGCCATATCCTTTGCTGCACAAACTCCTATAGTCTATTTTAAGTAAACAAGTTTACAGTTCTCAAAACTCTGAATCTGTGGAATGAATTTCTGATGATGTGATCCTCAGATCCTTGCAGGCAGAACAAGGAGCCCCCGGCATGCTTGTTTTCCATTGTGCTTGGAATCCTCAGCATCTGTGCATGGGTCAGTGGATTGTACCCCAATGCTGCAAATGCCATTTGGACATTTCAAATACATGTGGGGTTTAAGCTGTATTGAACTACGTCTGTGGGATGCATTGTGAAATGTAAAAAGAAAACAATTTTGAGTTATCAATAAAGTGTATGGACTCATATGTGTAAATGTGATTGCACTTAACATGCTATATCATGCTTTACAACTAAGCGTATGAACAATTATCACTAAAAATGGTTGATTTATACCCAACATTAGGATTTCTGTTGATGTGGTTGACTTATGCATATGCACATTACTGCTTGATTATCCATTTAAAGCCATAGTTATATTCTAGTTTAGTGCCACCTTAATTCTCAATGGATTTTGCTGAAAAGTAATCAGAATTTTTTTGTGTATAAATGCAAAATGTAGTATCCCAACCAAAACAAAGCAGCAAATTAAATGCAGTTTTACATGATGCAATGTATCAATTTGGGGAGCATGTTCTAATTATATTAAATGTAATATATCTAATATTACTATCATGCCAGTCTTTTAAATAACAATTCTAAGGAACATGTTTGGTTAAGATAATGTGATAAAAAATGGTTGAATATTAAGGTATTTTAAAAGCTTTGCCCTGGAATAAGTCAACCACTAATATTTTCCTCTGTTCCACAAGAAACATACTGTTCTTTCCAGTATGCTGGATGTTCCCAAAGAAAACCTGGCATCAGTTTTCAAATAATAAAACTTTTACTGAATCATTTCAAAAATAAATTCATGCAGTACTATTTCAATTTACATTATAATACAGCATCAAATTTAAGCATAAAGTTCTAAATGATATAAACAAGATTTCTTCCACACACAAATATATTATTCATCTTCAATTTTCTTGCACATTTTGACTATACAGCAGCTCATTCTGTTACAGATTCAAGATGCACTCCATATGAAAGGCCAGTATTACAACAGAGGCAAACAAGGTGACCACCTGACATCACCAGATGGATATGGTTACATTGGCTAAAACGGGAAACTTTCCTTATGAAGAATAAAGGAATAAGACTGCATAGGACATATGTATGAAATAAAGGAGTATAAGGCATTAACATATTGCATTAATCAAATAACACACACACACATACAGCAGTCCATTAAATTTACAGAAGCACTTTTGTGTTGTATACATTGATTATTATATCAGAAACATGCCCCGCTTCCCTTTTTGCTTTCATCAGTTCTAAAAAGAATTTGTTCCTTTTTAAAGAACCTTTTAATATCTTCAACATGATTCCTCTAATCTTCAATGCAGACTAGGACATTTCCCATTTTTTTTCACCTCACTACTGATTGTTAAATAAACTAATGCTACAAAGAACTGAATCTAGGATTGTTTCACTGAGCGAGTTACAGAAAGTAAGAGTTGTGCTGGACAAGATCAAAATCCACCTTAGTCCAGCAATCTATTTCCCATGGCCTTTGGGAAGCCCACAAGCAGGACATAATCTCAATAGTACATTCCTGCCTGTGACCATCAGTAGTTGCATTCAAGTGTGAGGCATGTTGCCTATGATAATGAAGGTAAAAGTATCATCCTGATTAGCCACTGAAAAACTGCAGGCTTTAGCAATTGCAATAAGCTCCTCAACTTCTACAGTTAAATGGTCGCCTACCATCACAAATGTGTATGATTGCCAATTTATCACTGGCCTGTAAGTAAAACAAATGCCCTTGAACCACTTCATGAAGGAAAGGGGACTTCTTCCCCCCCACCCCCTTGAAGTTAAAATGCCATCTTGGCTATTGCTTGGCTGGATAAAAAGTATTGAAAAATGTACCTCAAATGGGAAGGAAAGGAAGGGTATTCATTTTTCATTTCATTCTACTACTTTTCTGAAGTCCTAATTTCCAAATGTAGTGTCAAATTGACTGACCATTATTTTTAATGTCTGCCTTGTACCTTCACTCTTTGCTGTTGATATTAAGAGATAAGGCTGAAATTTAGTAAAATAAATAAATAAAAATAAACATGGTGACATTTAGGGGGAAAAGTGACTGTCAGCCCTCGTCATTTTTTAGATTTTAGCACCATGAGCAGAAAATAGGCAATGGCAGGAGATTATGTTATATCCTGCAGTATCTGAAAAGTTTTCAAAAGGCACTTTGTAGAAAAATGGCAAAAATAATTTCATCTAATATACTTAATGGAAGAGAGGAGAAAGCACTGCTAATTAGTTCATTTTTTAATAAAATCAGCCATGAACGAAACCCTGCTTTTGTCTTGATGTATCCTGTCCCTAATAATCTTTAGGAATGATGGAACAAGTTTAAGAAATAAGGAAGCTTGTCTTCAGTATTTTCACATTGAAGTCTTTCATTTTTTAAAATACACCGCTGAAGCCTTATCAGGGCTCCCAAAATCATGGCCCTTGAAATAATTTTGTGTAGTCCATTACTTAAGATCTTGCGGACACAAAGGTCAGGGGCCTATGTACAAATATCTGTACATGCAGGCACCAAAGTGACTGATTTTAAACCAATCTTATAGTTCTCTTGGCAACAGCTGAGCCTGGTTGGTTGGGGTGTGCAATCTGCTCCAATGCCTATTGCACTGACAGCACCCCCTCCAAGAAGGGGCTCTGAGGCAGCACTGAGATCTCCAAGCAGAGCCCCAGACATGGGGCTGTGGCTGAAATGGAGAAGGCTGGAGAAGGGGTGTGTGTGTGTGGCCTGGTTGCCTTGCTGTGAGCATTCCTATGCCAAGCAGGGCATCATCCAACAAACGGAGGAGAGCTTGGCTAGTGACAAGAACCAGCAAGAGGACGAAAGTGGTGAATAAAGAAGAGTCTGAAAGAGGAGCCTGCTCAATAAGAAGAAAAGCAGGATTTTGGCTGCTCTTAATTGGAACGGGAGGTGCATGATGGCTTAGCGGTTAAGACATTGGGCTTGTCAGCTGGACAGTCGACAAACTGCACAATGGGATGAGCTCCCATTACTCACTCCAACTCCTGCCAACCTAGCTGTTTGAAAGCATGCAAATGAGAGTAGATGAAATAGATAAATAGGTCCTGCTTCAGCACAAAGGTTACTGTGTTCCGTATTTTCATGCTGGCCACATGATGATGAAAGCGTCTCAGACAATGCAGGCTCCCTCAGCTAAGAATCGAGATGAGCACCGCCCCTTTGAGTCAGTCATGACTGGGCAGGGGAAACCTTTAAACCTTAAGATTATAGTCGGATAGGACTAGCCCTAGCCGGTATTATTCTTAATGGGATTTAGAAAAAACTATACATCATGTAATAAAACCAGATATTGGTATTATAGTTAATGGAAAATGCTGCTAGCCAAATGGCCAAAATGGCTGCCTTGCAAGTAGCTTTGCTTTGTAATAAAGTTTGATTTAAGAGCACAATATATTATGTTACATGACATGTGATACTTTTCATTTTGGACTTAATTCATGCACCGAAAGGCTTCAGTCTTCTAGCCGTCAGGCTAAGACATGGCACTTGTGACAATTTGAGTTTGAGACCCTGGTCTTGGCATTGTATTCCTGAATATTTAATTTGGCAAGACAGATGTTTAGCATATATTAGAATAATTATTTTAAAGTCAATACCAAATTATGTAATATTTGATTTCCCCATGGTTGCATATATTTGGGGATGTATTACATAGTCTAATTGTGTCTCATAAATAAATAAACAGTTCGAAATCGCAGCCATGCTGAGATCTTGAACAGTTTCCATGCATTTATCGTTTGGCACTCGAATGGCAGTGGTGGCAAGAATGATCCTTTAGAGTTGTGACCTTTAAAGACATCGCCAAACAAATACACTGAAGGAGAAAAAATAACACGTTATTACAAATAAACAACAGATGGGGCTAAAATAATACTGCAAGCTTCTTGTCCACCCATCCACCCCCATATTCCACCACATTTAAAACAAGAAATGCCAACTAACAAGAATTAAATTCTCATCACTGCCATACACAGATAGTTTTTACAAACACCATAATATGATAGTGTCAAATGTGTGTGCCTGCACCAAACAGAATTCCTTGCAGTGAACTTTGAGCATCTGCTGCAGCTTAATAGAAGGAGGTAAAGAAAGCTATAAGGGCTAAAATACATGGAGTACATGGAGGTTTTAGGATTAATTGCTTGAGTTTTCCATATTTTTGATGTGGAGATCCCCTGTAATAAACCAGATGAAACTACCATTTTATAGACTAAGAAATGGTAGAGAAGATACGTATAATTTATTTGGATTCACATGCCATGGTGGGTCCAACTTTCTATTCTGTGTAGATAACTAACCATCTTTTGCCAAAACAAGTGCAGAGGCTATGCACCCCCATGGATTCTTATATAAGAGGGTCCTTGATGCAAGTGAATATCAATTATGTAATTTTGGGGGGGGCAGTGCAGGTATTCCATTCACTTGCTTGAATAAAAAACATGCCTCTCACTTATTTTTTGCCATTTTCACTATTTGTTCTCTTTTTCTCACAGAAGCTATGAGGTGGTGTTCCAAAAGCTGAATAGCTTCAACTCTACTATAGCTAACCATGCTCCTATCATAGCAGCCATTAAGTTGTCAAACTAGTCATCTTAAAATTATAAAAGAACCTCAGTTGTACCCAGTGATTCAAAAAGATGAGTGAATCTGACTTGGTAACAAAACCACGATGAAAATAATAATATACGGGTGATAATGCCTTACTTGCAATCCATCGCAGAAGCAGTTGATAACCCATATTCTCTGCAACTCATTACCCAGAAAGGTTTTACTATGGTAATTTTCTTAAACTTGTTTAGAGAAAAAAGATGCAGACTTTTCACAGCAAAAGATCAGAAAAATCTGCACACCTTTTTTTTTATCACTTCTAATTGTATTTAAGGGACGTAGTGGCTTAGTGGCTAAGATGCTGAACTTGTTGATCAGAAGGTCACCAGTTCAGTGGTTCAAATCCCTAGCACCACATAACGGAGTGAGCTCTCGTTACATGTCCCAGCTTCTGCCAACCTAGCTGTTTGAAAGCATGTAAAATATGCAAGTAGAAAAATAGGGACCACTTTGGTGGGAATGTAACAGCGCTCAGTGCGCCTTCGGCATTTAGTCATGCTGGCCACATGACCATGGAGACGTCTTCGGAGAGTGCTGGCTCTTCAACTTATAAACGGAGATGAGCACCACAACCTAGAGCTGGAAACGACTAGCATGCATGTGCGGGGCGAACCGTTCCCTTTTAACCATATTTATATTTGGCTACATTTTGGTTCTGTCCTTTTCCCTCAAGGAATTCAAGTTATTACAGGTAGTCCTCGACTTAGGACCAAAATTGAGTCCAACATTTCTGTTAAGTGAGATATTTGTTAAGTGAGTTTTGCCTTATTTTATGACCTTTCTTGCTATAGTTGTTAAGTGAATCACTACAGTTGATAAGTTAGTAACCTGGTTGTTAAGTGAATCTGGCTTCCCCATTGACTTTGCCAGAAGGTAGCAAAAGGTGATCACATGATCTTGGGACACAGCAATGGTCATAAGTATGAACCTATTGTCCAGTATCTGAATTTTGATCACATGATCATGGGGATGCTACAAAAGTTATAACGGAAAAACGGTTCTAAGTAACTTTTTTCAGTGCCACTGCAACTTTGAACGGTCACTAAATGAACGGTTGTAAGTCGAGGACTACCTGTACTGAACTCAGCATCATAACAGCCCTCACAATGCAAAACCTTACCTGCAGTCATCTCCTCCTGTGCTGATAACATGCTTGTCATCATGAGAAAAGCGTATATTGGTGACGTGTGCAGAATGACCAAAGTAACGCTTATGTTTGGCCTGTTAAGAAAAGAAACAATTTCTGGCACCGAACACAAATGTTCAGTGAACACTCACAAATAGCCAGCCACATTTCCTTGCCACCAGAAGATACAGGCTGATCATAGCTACCCATCAACCAAACATTTATCAAGGCAAAGTACACTGACAAACATATACCAAAAAGGCAAAACAAGCTCACTTACAAATTTTTCAGTACATGGAAAATCAAAGAGTTTGACTAGCCCAAAGTCATCTCCAGAGACAATGTTCAAGCCAGCATGGGTCACACAGGCACAGTTGACATCTGCCTTATCTGCGTTTCGGGGCCAAATACCAATGACTTCATCCCCAATGATACTGCTCCAAGAGAGAAAAATCAACTAATTAGCGAAGACATAACAGTAAAATGTCTTTGGGAGTATATAGGATATATAAAAAATTATAACATACTTCGGGTGCTGTTGAAAGAATGGAGTGGAATGTCAAAATTCAAAAGAGGGGACAGGCATTTTCTAAGGGACATTATTCTAAGTGGATTAGTCTCTCACTAGCTTGCTCATTAACCTGCATTCTTGTCATGGACTTCTGACTATTTTTCATCTCTGAAGAGGTGGCAGTTTCCCCTTTAAGGGATGTGCTCTAGTGGAAGATAGACAATCATCTATCAGGAATGGATTCATTTGGATTCCAACCTGAAGCAGATGATCAGACTCAACGGCCTAAGTAGCCTCTCCCAATTCTGATCTGATGATGTAGGTTTATGCTCCTTGCTTTGCATTTTGTGCTACATCACCTTGTCCAGGTAGCCCATGTGATCTTTCCAATAAATGCTGTATCTGTCACTTGCTTTCCTAGTGGCACCTCATGGACCTGCCGTTTGTAGGCACCAGTTGATACCTAAGGAAGGAAATGAATCAAAAATGATTATATGGACAATGGTAAAATATATAGTTCTTCCAAAATCATCCACGGAGTGATGACAATTTTGGGTTCTCCTTACATTATATTTTATTATATAAAATGTTGAAATGTTTAACTGAACAGTGAGAGTGTTCATAAATACCCATGACAAACTTTGGCATGTGAATGGCTGATTTATGAAACTACTTCTCATACTTCCAGCAAATCAGAGCCTGTAAATTTGTTTCATTTGACATTTTAAAAATCTGACGTTCTGATCAATTTAAAAGTCAATCAAAACCTAATAGCTATGGCTATTTTTACCTAAATTTTAAGTTCATTTCTGTCTGTGTCAGTTCTTCCTTCCTGATGCTTACTATTCTGGAATATCAGTATCATAAACAAAAGGAATAGGAAAGGTCTATGAAATTTAAGATGTACACCTCCTGCTCTTCTTGACATGAGGCATGAATTCTTGTTTGAATCAGGAAGGCTTTTTGTTAACTGAAAGTAAAAAATTTACCTGAATGTATTTGCCATCTGCTGAAAAATCCATTTGAATGACAAAACTTGGGATGTCTTTGCAATAGCCGATTCGATTCAAGGTTGTGCCTTGTGTGAGATCATAGAAGTCTACAGTATGTTCTTCTGAACCCACTGCCAAAAACCGATTATCAGGGCTGATTCTAGAAACAAGAAAACAAAAAGGAAGTTCTGAGATGACAATGATATTAAAAAAATAAAAATAAACTGCCCAATAGCCAAAGCTCCTTGAGCAGTTTACAATTCATTCAAATACAACCTGGAGAACATCATATACGATAAAAAAATATAAAACACAAATTAAAAGCACCATATAAATTAGTCTATAAATTAGTCAGTAGCATAGTGGTCATTCAAAACATAAGGATTAAAATACAATTAAAAGTCAATTAAAAATTCTGGGAAAATATAAAGTGTTTCACTTGGTATCAAAATGATGGTGCTAATGGGTATAAGCCTCAAGGAGAAGCCATTCCATAAATGAGGCACCAGCATAGAAAATGTTCTTTTGTGGTGCAGTGGTCCACATTATCTCATGTGGTGAAGAAGCTGGAGGAGGACCTCATTCAGTTATCTTAAGTTCTATCCAGGTACACAGAGAAGAAAATACTCCTTCGAGTGACCTGGTAATTGTTAACCATTACATGAAATGAGCCATAACTGTATGTTCATTCTAAAAGCATCTCATGTAATGCATATTATGCATGGTTCTGACGTTTTAGAACTAGACGAGTCAAAGAGTGTGTGCCTAGAAAGAAAATGCTACACCCTACCTTCCCCATTCTGGTTAGTAGGTCATGATGCGTGAGAACTCCAATTAGCTGGACTTTCAGCACAATTTTTTGCATCTTCTTGGAGCTCCCCAAGATTGCACCGCTAAATCATGGCAATTCACTTCTCAGTCCTGCACTCTCATAGACTGCTGAATCTAATCTCGTCTTTCCAACTATAAGCCCATTATAGTCTTTGTTAAAAAGAAATAATCAAAAACAGGGCAACCATCCAGGGGCTATATAAATGATACTGAGTAGAATGTTTTTTTGTATCCATAGGCAGGATATATGGAAAGCATCCAAATATAATTGTAATACCCTTTATCTGTATAGAACTTTCATTTATTCAACCAAAATATGCTTATTTTGAAATTCTGCTACTGAAGTAAGATAATTTTTTTTAACAGTTCTTTCCTGCCTACTCCTCTGATACTACACAGCTTTGTACTTTTCCCCATATTTCTTTGAAGTTCCAAGATTTGGCATTGCAAAGGATAGGATATGGATTTTTTCATCTTTTACATTGCCCTCAGATTTCCCTCCCTCTCTCCATTTATAGACAGATTCATAAGTCTGTGCATCTCAAGCAATCTGTCTCTGGGCTCATATTGGATGGGTTTGGCTCACTCCTTCGAATTCATGGGGAGGAGAAGTACTCTTAAGATCTTGTTCCCTGTGTGAGCTATCTTTCTTGCTGATGTAATCTTAGTGCAATCACTTCAGCCATCAAGCTGAAAGCCACTATCAAATGGCACAAAGCCAAAAACAACAGCAGTAATGGAATAAATAGGCACACTTCTGCTTTTTCTCTTTCTGGCTTTGCCTGCTAAAGTACCTGATGTCCTGGATAGCAGATTTTCTATCCCTTTTTTTGCCCCAAACTTTAAGACTGTTGACAAGCAAAATAATAAACTCTCCATTCTTCATGCCAATAGCAACCATCTCGCCATCTGGACTGTAGGCAGCACATCTTGCAGCATGGCCCAAATTAACTTTATTCAGAAGTTTCTGAAGAACAGAAATGATGATATTAGGTTATAGGGACTCACATTATTTATGATTTGTATTGTTTCGTTTTAGAATTAAAACTGTTCTGACCTGGCTCCCAAACATGACAAGTCCTTTGTAGTTTTAATGAAACATTCTCTTTATTCGGAGCACCAGCAACCGCTCTCTCACAGCAGGTTACGTAAGTCCTTTGGAAAGTGACACTCACTTCCTTTCCCCCTGAAATGGCCCAACGCACCAGGAGTCTCTCTCTCTCTCTTCCCACACTTGCAAAGGAAGTCGTAGAAGGTGCACTCTTTCTTCCATTAGCAGACGCACACATACAACACACACACTCGGAGAGCGCTGCAGATTCCAAGAAGAATTTTGATCATTTCCAGACAGGAGTCAGAAGTGCAAGCTATCAATGGCAGACCGGTAGAGAGATGAATAGTTATCTGCCACACCTATTCATCTCCACCCCCTGCTTTTTATCCCTAGAGCTAGGGTGGGGTTTCACTAGCACCAGTGGCTCTTCCGTCCCAAGGACCGGCCCATAGATTTCCCTCTTCTCTGCCTTCTGTGCATCTGCATGTCAGGCACTGGACCCAGTTGTTCCTCCTCTTCCTCATCAGCCACCTCCAGATCTGAGAGCTGTTGACTCTCCATCTGAGGGCTGATGGGTGGCCCAGGCTCTGTCTCTGTCCCTAGCTCTGGCAGCTCCGTTCCCTCTTCCCACTCGGAGCTCTCAGATTGCCTTGATGCTGGCTCTGATCCCATGCCTCCTCCTCATCTGATTCAGTTGCTGAAGGGGCCAGTGGTCACAACAAAAACCTCTCATAGCATTCTCTTTCTCACACACACGTACAAAGAGAGGGAGAGAAAGAAGTTAAATATAAGGAGTTTCAGTTCTACATTTAGCTCAGAGACACAGAGAAGAGCATAGCTCTATATACTCATGCCCAATCCTGTTTAGTGGGTTCATATAGTTCTGAAACATTTATTAGCTTTAGTGATAAATTCAGTCTGGAGTTCAGAGATGTGGAAAATGCACTGATGACTCAAGATGTTTGAGTCATTGAAAATGCAGTTAGCCCAGAATGCAGTTATGTAGGCAAGCCATTTTTCTCCCAGATTCACATAGTTGTTGCTTACTGTTTAAGATATTCACAATGGTTTATGGAGTGTTTTATAGTAGTACTTTTTTCATTGTTGCAGTATTTTAAATTTTAAGTTGAATTTTAGATTTTTGTAAGTTATCTAGAACCTATTCATGGAATAACATTTAAAGTCTTTCCCCTCTAAGGTAAAATTGGAAATAAATTTTCATAAAGAGCACATCTAATTTTCTCAATATTGAAAGCATGGTTGACAGAAGAATAAATTTTAATTGGCATTTCATTAATGTTAATAATGTTCAATTACATTCTTTTAATACAGAATTTATAATCTGCTTGAAATATTTTTACATATATTATGTAACTAATCATTATTAGCTGCAATAACAGAGGAACTATTTTGGATTTATACACTTTATAAAGTGTATAATTTCACCATAAACAGAAAAATCTATGAAGTATCATGGACACTGAAGTTGAAATCCTAAACATAATTATAGCGAACATATTCTGAGTATGCAGACATAAAATTCTTCTGGGAGTGAGCTAAGTGTAGCAGCAGCCAAGAATTCTGATAGATTGAAAACTTATTCTGTATTTTGGATCAAGCACTTCTTACTTTATCACAAAGGTCCCAGATCCTTGCAGTCCCATCATTACTAGCAGATATGAAGATATCTTTGGATGGATGAGTTGCCAGGCCCCAAATTTCTCCTTCCATGTGGCTATCGATTAGAAGATTAGAAGCACCATTTTTTTCTCCAACTTCAAGGATTTCTCCATCTTTGGTCCCCACTAAAATTTTACCCTATAGACAACACAAAGGCATGTGGGATTAGAAAAACAACACACAGAGGACTCTTTGAATCTTTGTTCAATATTTATGTTGTTCAATTAAAAATGGGGAGAATAGGAAGAAAGAAGCAAAAGAGTACAAGGACAGCAGTTTGGAACAGAAATTACTGTGAACTGGATTTTCTGCCACAATTTACAAATGTTTGATTCATAATTTTTTTCTTACAAATATTAAAAATCACACCCCTCTTTCTATGACCATATAACATTAGGTAAATTTATCCTATATAATTCTAATGGTGGTGTATCAGTTTATCCCAAAGATGATGTGAAATCTTTTCCTCAAAAATCTTTTCCAGCGTTCTTGAGGGAAACGGAATTACATTGCATACTCTTATAAAGAAACATATAGTATAATGATAAAGATGCATAACTTAATGGTCAGAGGGTTAAAAGTCTTCTAAAAATTGCTGCCAAATTTTAATATCACTGAATGGGAGAATATTAACTATAATAAGGTGTAATGAAATTGGCATTTGTAAGTCTCTTTCTCGCATTTCTGCTTGTCTCTATCCACTGTAGCTATTCAGCCTCCTCTCTTTAAGTGAAAATCACCTGTTCAGTCTATTTAAGTTTACCCTCGATATTAACATATTAAGACTCTGGTAAGGAAAGGAACAGGCAATATATTTTGTGTGTTTCAGGTACCTTTCCTCGACACACTGAGCGCACACATTCCACAATCTGTCCCGTCTCAAGTTGAAAGGCTCTGCAGCGCTTCATCTCTTGATCCCATAGTTTTACAGCCCCTCCTTCTTTCGTTCTGAAAATAGAAGAAATACGTAAGAAATATTCCATTCTCTTCAAATCCTTATGATCCTGTAATACATACGGTTGGCGATACGGTTTCCCTTACATCTAGATCTCTGGTGCTAAGTGATTAATAAGGAATTTACTCTAGGTTTTCAGATGGAGGTAGCAAATACAAATGATCTATGGTGGAAATGCCTGACTGTAAATACTGTGTATACAGCATACAGCCCTTAGAAATGATAGTTTCAAATAGATGGATGCCAGCATTTTTTAATATAAAAAAATTAAATATAGCCATTTATGAAAGAAAGCTCTCATTTGAGGGATATCCCTCATTTGAGAGATAGAATCTCATTTGAGGGATAGAATCAAGATCACGTGAAGTGTTAATACCACTTTATAATGCCTTGGTAAGGCCACACTTGGAATACTGCATTCAGTTCTGGTCGCCACGATGTAAAAAAGATCTGGAGACTCTAGAAAGAGTGCAGAGAAGAGCAACAAAGATGATTAGGGGACTGGAGACTAAAACATATGAAGAATGGTTGCAGGAACTAGGTAAGTCTAGCTTAAGAGAAAGAAGGACTAGGGGAGACATGATAGCAGTGTTCCAATATCTCAGGGGTTGCCACAAAGAAGAGGGAGTCAAGCTATTCTCCAAGGCACCTGAGGACAGAACAAGAAGCAATGGGTGGAAACTAATCAAGGAGAGAAGCAACTTAGAACTGAGGAGAAATTTCCTGACAGTTAGAATAATTAATCAGTGGAACAGCTTGCCTCCAGAAGTTGTGAATGCCCCAACACTGGAAGTCTTTAAGAAGATGTTGGATAGCCATTTGTCTGAAACAGTATAGGGTTTCCTGCCTAGGCAGGGGGTTGGACTAGAAGACCTCCAAGGTCCCTTCCAACTCTACTATTGTATTGTATTGTATTGTATTGTATTGTATTGTATTCTGGAGGGCATTCAAGACAGTTCTCAGTGTGAAAAGATGATGAGCTATCTTCATATATCCTTCTAATCTCTATATCTTTAATATATACATACATATATCTATGTTTTTTTCCCAATCACTTCGTTCTAATCTTCCTATCTCATTTTCACCCCTAAATGGTCAGTCAGGTATTTTACTTTTGCTTATCTAAGTTGTTGAACCTGCATCATGTGAGGTTGCCATTTTGGCTTTTAGACAGCTGGATCTTAATTAGAATCCAATATAGAACTCCCAAAACATATTCTTTGTTTGTTTTTCTCAGCCCAACTACTGTTTTTTGCAGCCCATACTTGCACTGCTCAGGAAGTGAAGGGTACAAATAGTTTTTTTTTCCTTCCCAGTCTGCCATAAACCCTCACGCTCCTTATTCTTATTTGGACTTCCTTCTGAAGGATACTTGGCTATATAAGTGACTGCACATAGAAAAGAGTCGTGATTCCTTACGGTCTCTCTTTCCCTCCAGTAACAATGAGCCCATCGCGAAGAGTGGTATACATCGTAAAGACTGGGCCAGTGTGAGCTTTTGCCACAAGTCGAATTAGAAAGTGATCTTTCCACACGTAAACATCTCCATTGATGGCGCCAGTGAAAGTGAGATTATTCTGAAAGAAACCACAACAATCTGCTTTGTAGATGCTATAAATTATTGAGTTTTACTACCTTTCGACATAATATGAATTCTTTGCTTCAGTATCCAGTTTGGTAAATAGAGATGGCTCTGCAGAACTAGCATGATTGCCATCCAAGCTGTTGTATCGAAACGGACCTATTTTAGCAATAAAGACTTTGTACTGTATCTAGGATGAATATAACCCCCCCCCCCCATGATACTGGTTTTGTTAGCATTATTCTGTAAAGAAAATGTTGTATCATCTCTCTTTATGTTCACTTACATTTACTCCCAAGTAAACATATTGATGACTAAAATCCTTTCTCATGAAACTGGTTTAATTTTTCTCTCCACAAATCACACAAAACAAGGAAGGGCATGAAGACTACTTACTGCTCCAAATGCCACTGAAAGCATGGTTTGCATTTTCGCATCATCCAACGAACCTATCACTCCTTTTTTATAGAGCAAAGCACTTCCAGCAAGAGTCCAGAACTTCATGTGTTTCACTCCAACAGAAACAAACTGGGTATCAGAATCTGGACGAAACTCTACAACAAAGATCCTCTCTAAGTGACATCCTCTGCTTGCAATTTTAGCACCTGTAGAAATCAGAAAAGACATTTTAATATTTTACAAATGTAAGTAGGTCACAACTGCAATCTGCCATCATTCTTGGGATCCCAGGGTGCACATGGCTATTGGGGGAAATTCTACTTTAAAAATGGCCCTGCCAATAGCTACTTGCCATCCCAGTTATGGTGGTTCTACATTCATTCCAGTTTCAGAAAAGTCATCTTTTCAAAACCAACTGCTGGAACATAAGTGGGAATGGCTTTCCATTCCTCTCATAAAGGAAGGCAGGTGACAAGTGCTAGAAAATACTGCTGTCATTACCACTCACATTGGCAGATGAAGAAGATTCTAGAAATTTAATACTTTTTTTTGCCTTTTAGTTAAATCCAATATAGTGCAAAGGTGGTATTCAGCAGGTTCTGACCAGTTCTGGAGAACCAGTAGCGGAAATTTTGAGTAGTTCGGAGAGCTGGTAAATACCACCTCTGACTGGCCCCTGCCCCTACCTATTCTCTGCCTTCTGAGTCCCAGCTGATTGGGAGGAAAGGAGGATTTTGCAGTATCCTTCCCCTGGAGTGGGGAGGGAATGGAGATTTTACAGTATCCTTCCCCTGCCCCGCCCACCAAGCCCCGCCCACCAAGCCAAGCCAAGCCACCAAGCCACACCCATAGAACCAGTAGTAAAAAAATTTGAATCTCACCCCTGATGCAGTGTATATACTATAGTATTTTTCTTTACAATACTTTACATTGTTATAAGAAGTTTCAAAAAGATTGTTATTCTGAAAGGTGCATGGATAAATAAATTTCCTGGGAAACTAAATGGGAAAGAATACACATGGGATTGTGGGATCACGGGCCTTTTATATGACCCAGCACAGCTTTTATATTCTTATCTCTTTGTGATATTTCAAAAAATGTGCATAGTGATTTTATTCTTTTGTATTCAATCTTCTATGTTACATTAATATTTTTAAATATTCTGTGGGACATTGGTTGCATTTTCATTGCTGTTACTACATCCTCCTCACAGATAATTGATGATCCGAAATACTATCAATTAAGTAAATATATAGCTAGCTAGAGATATATCAATGCAATGCACTCAAATCTTAATTGACATTAGGCAGTAATAAGACAGGAAAAATGTTTTTTTCAAATGAAAATCAAACAATTATGCTACCATGTATTTAATGTGCATTTTGGATATAAAATTAATGAAGATTGGAAACATACCTTCGTGCCATCTCCATACTGTGATTGTATGCTCTGGATCAACTCCTAGAGACACCAGAAGTTTGCCAGTTGCGCTGAAGTTAACATAGTTCACTCCTTTAGAATGGAAGCAACGCAGCATAGATAGAGTCTGCTTAGTCATTGCATCCCATATGTGAATACATGGTGTAGTACCTGATCGTTTTTAATCAGGGGGAATTAAGAAAACATTATTTAAGTTTATAATTCTTCCAATGAAAGTACATCTTCTTAAAATAAGGCAATTATGCAGTACTGTCAGGCCCCCAAATCAAGACAGACAGGTGATGATTCTGCCAAGTAGGTTTCTTTATTATACCATATCCCAAAGGTGCTTTTCAAAAGACACCTGGACTTTCTCTGTTTTTTCTTGAAGACATTTTGATTCTCATCCATGAAGCTTCTTCAGTTCTGACTGAATGGTGCAGACTTGAAGTATTTATAGTCATTGCATACCACTCTCTCTGAGAGTCGCTGAGGCCACTTGGAAGTTTATCTGTGTCCTCAAGGTCACCTGAATAGTGCAAATGGGTGTGGAACCTTCTTGGAACTGCTGAAAGGACTGTGTTGTAAACAGGAGATAGGTGGGTGTCGTATCTGTCCTTTCAATAGTTCCAAGAAGGTTCCACACCTATTTAAGTGACCTTGAGGGCACAAATAAAACTCCAAGTGGCCTCAATGATTCTCAGAAAGACTGCTAATGACCAGATGACTGCAAGGAATATAAATCCTTCCATTCCCCACCATTCAGTGACAACTGAAGAAGCTTCTTGGATGAGAAGTGAAACATCTTCAAGGGAAAACAGAGAAACTCCACTTGCATTTTGAAAAAGCACCTTTGGGACAACCATGACCTGAACGACTGAGAATCTCCATAGATATTTATTGTTCCATATGTAGAGACAAATCCTCACAAACTGAAACATCCTATTATCTACATCAAACATATATTTTGAGACTATTGTGGAGGAGCTATCTTCACCTTCTTTCTCTCAGACAAACTATCTGAACTGAATTGGCTCTTACTCTTCTGGAATGCATCACCCCTCTTGGGAATCTAACCCGTTAAATTCCAGAAACAGAAATATATACAAAACAACAAAGGTACCCCAGAACTGTAACAATAGCATGGGACCTAAGGTTGGACAGAGTTATTAGATTCCATGAAATGATAAACCCTAAGATAAAATGAAATATTTATGGATAAATACACAAAGAAAGGGTTGATTTGTTGATGTTCACCTTGTATCTCTAAGTGACACAGATACAACAAATGAGCATGAGAATGATAACAGTATTGACAAGAATTCAGAAAGGAGAAATCCTTACCTGGAAATTCTGCCATATTACCTGCATGATGAGGGCAATGACAAATATGGAAGCATCAGGGAAAAACAATAGCTGAAATAAGTTTAGGTTTCTAATGCTGAAGTTCTCAACATCAGCACCAGAAAAAAATATTGAAGTTAAAAAAAAAAAGAAACAATAGCAACAACATGAGTATGGATATAAAAAACAAGCAAAAATATTATTGAATTATGTGTCTTAATATAATGCTTGTTATAGAAAAAAAAAGGTTTGTGCTGATGTTGTATCCTATTATGCAAATAAGAAGTCCAACAGTGATACATATGGAAGTGTTTACCGCTTTTATTGGCTCAAGAATTAAGGACAAAGATTATTTCTCCCGCCAACCTCTTTTCTTAGCAATCAATTCCGTTATTTTACTTAATCGCAATAAGAAAAAAACATTGGCACACTTCTTAATAGTGGTCATACCAACCAGGGTTTCTACTTAACTGAAATGTATCCTACGTTGTAAGAGTTTAATGAGAACAATTATTTGAGAAAGACCTAGTACTGGAGACCTTATTAAGAGCCTTTCCTGAATAATAGCTTAGAAACAGAGTCAGCTTCTTAATATTGTCAACATTTCTACCCATATTAATTACCACCTGTCAAATTAGTTAAAATTTTAGCAAAATTGTTTCCTGAAACCTTAGAAAAGGCTATATTTCAATGTAGATGCTTTGCTTTACGTAATTTTCTTATATTGATTTATAATAAATTTGTACATTACTTCATTTGTTTCTTGCAGAAGAAGAAGAAAAAATAATAAATGTTCCATTGCCCAATTTTACATTTCAACATGCAAACAGAAAATCTGTGCAATTATTTAAAATCTTTTAGTTTAAACTGACTATGGACCTACCAATCTGGCTGGTGGCCACAATACTTTTATATTTTGGGTGTTGGTTGACTGTTAGGCAGAGGATGTCATCTGTATGTTCTAGGTAGAAACTTTGACATCCTGTGCAGTTCAAAAGGAAAAAAAAAGGATTATTTTTAAAATATCCAATAAACAGAAACTATAAAAGCAGGACATTTTCAAATCAGTCTACTTCACAAAATCAATTCATCTAAGAATAGTAATATTTGTATTATATATTATATTTGTACAAAGTAGCTGAAATGCAATGTAAAGACAGTGTTAGATTCTTAAAATAAAAAAAAAACTGCTTTTTTAAAGATTTTGCTAATTATCTGTCGAACCCTAGCATGGAAATCGCCATACCTGGTGGGGTGGAGGAAACAATGTGGACGGCAGCTGGGGGCCTCAGCGGCAGCAATTACATCTGCTCATGCCAGACACCAATATACATCCATAATTTCCTTAACAATTCAGTTCCAAAGCAAGACTGTGCTACATATTCATGAGGATTTCAAGCAAACAACCACTGCCAACTTCATAGATATTGTCATTGAGATGCGACAGTACTAAACCACAATGGATCAATAATATCATCCAACCGATAGCATATGAAAAGGAACGTATACAGGTAGTCCTCAAATTACAGTCACAATTGGGACCAGAATTTCCATTACTAAGCAAGGAGAATATTAAGTGAGTCATGCCTAATTTTATGACCTCTTTTGGCAAGGTTGTTAAACAAAATTGTTCAGTGAACCACACAGTCATTAAATGAATTTGATTTCCCCCATTGACATTGCTTGTCAGAAGCTGGTTGGGAAGGTAGCAAATGACTCTGGGACATTGCCAAATCTCCCAATTTTAATCACATGACTATGGGGATGCTGTGACAGACTTAAGTGTGAGGATTCATTGTAATACACTATTTTCAGTGCTATTGTAACTTTGAATGGTCTCTAAATGAAAGGTTGTAAATTGAGAACTGGCTATATCTCCCTTTGTTATTCTAATCCCATAATTGATGCCTGGTGCTTGCAGGTCATTCTGTTTGCGTCTATTACAAATATATACCTAATAGCGAAGACTATTCTTACAAATGCTTTACATATCCAAAGGAATTCACACGGTGCTTTCATTTGAACACCTTGGCATCTAGTACCTAACCTATTTGTTTTTCCAACCAAGGCAGCTAGAATTTTTTTTTAATTTTAATTACCTGTTGAGAGATTTTGAACTATGCATGCTGCTGCAGTATGGAAAATAATATCAGCACCATCATTGAGGTAATGAAGGTTATTGCGGCAATCAAATCCACGATATCCAAAAACATGATCTAAACACAGTTCCTGGAAATAAAAGGAAGGAAGGAAGGAAGGAAGGAAGGAAGGGACGTTATAGACACATTTAAGTGTACTCATTTTTGCAGATGAAGAAAGCCATTGCTTAATTAAAAAAAATAAATTCTAAACAGTTTTGATGCTGTGTGTGTGTCTGTGTGTGTGTGTAGAATGTGAACATGGTAATTTCAATCAATGAACAAAGAAAGGCAAAGGCTATATTTAAAACTCCAACTTAAAGATATAAAGTTTCAAAGCATTAATTAAAAATATTCTCTTATGAAGCATACATAAATCACAATACAGGCAATAGAATATCAGAAGATATGGATATCTTAGATGACAATACTACATTAATTTATTACAGAATTTACTCTTCTGAAAATAAATTGTTCCTTGGTTGTATCATTCCGGTTACTTCTTATATATTTATACTTATATAATTTACCTATATTTACCTTTACAGTATATACCTACATTTAATCCCATGTACCAGGTATGGGATTAAATTTAATCCCCTGTACCAGGCAACACAAGCATTAACAGGCTGTGCCAATTAACAGATTTGGGTATCTTGTTAACATACCAACATGGATTAAAATTGATAAAGTTTTAAAAACTATAAAATTGGTAAGGATTGGAGCAATAAGCATCAAATGAATTGTTTGTAAAATAATAAAGGCAGGATATAAATAAAAAATTAATTAAAAGTAAGCCCATATTAGAAAGAATATTAAAATATCAAAGTATTAAACCTGACCTCAACCACTTTCTTTTTTTTGTTAATAATATTCTTCTGTAGTTTCTCGGGTTGAGGAGCCGCTCTGCTGACTGGTGGCCTGAAAAAAAGTGTAACAAAATAATGGGTAAAATTACCTGTGAATGGAAAGAAATGCCTTTTATGGGCCATTCCTTATTTCTGAGTTGCTCTACCCATCCTTGAATATGCTGGAAAATGTCCCAGCATGGAATGTGTTTTTAGAAGGTCCTACTATGGTCTCCTATCCTGCCGTAATTGATTTTTGTTCCTGTTATTGTAGTTAACTGACTTCCCTCCAAGGAATGAGAAATTTAAGATGCCAGAAGATACCGTTAGCATAATGGGGAAAACACTATTTTAAAATCAGTGCTGCTAAGGATGATTTAAACCTCTTTTACTCATGGTTTGAGAATGAGATGGAGTCACTGGGACCCAGGAGAAAAAGAATGCTAGCACTGTAGACTTGTGGTCTGTGTTAAATGTAAATATGAATTATTCTTAAATAGTAATTGGAGAATATTAACAAGGTACATCTTTGGTGATATGAGCATCTGTGTCCATAGTGTTGTTGTCAAGCATTTAGCATAGAATGACAAGATCACTGAGTCTGAAATGAATGTTCATGCTATTTCAAATATTAAAAAACAGATCATGCCAGACAAATCTTATTTCGTTCTTTGACAATGTGACAAAATTAGTGGACCAGAGAAATTCTACGGGTATAATTTACTTGGATTTCAGTAAAGCATTTGATAAAGTAGACAAACCTACTACTTTACAGATAGAAACCAATTTTGCTTAAAAACAGGTTTCTCCATGGATTTAGTCCTAAATTTCACAGCCATTGCTGCAACATTATTTTGAAATTAAAGCCATGAAGATACTAATTAAGGATGGCAGGTCACTTATATTGCCTTCTGTAGTCATCCAACCACCAGTGTGCTATTGCAACAGTAAAGAGCATAAACTTCATATCATTCGAACAGTGACTGGATGATGCCAGATGACATTAGAAGTCTGACCTAGGCTAGTTAGAACCAAGGTTTTTTTTTAACTTTGGAGTGAGTTTAGTATTCAGTTCAAGAAAGACACAATTTTTTCCTTTGCTCTGATCCTCTCCAGTTTAAAAACAATCTTTAACACATTGGAGTTGAGGAAAAAGTTAAAAGATCTTTAATGAAATCGCAATTTTGTGGTGGGAAAGAGTGAAGAGTGTATATAGCATATACACTATTTCCTGCTAGCAGTTGTCTGGATTATTCTGTCCAGTTCTAGTAATCCTAATTATGTCCAAATCATAGCAAATGGGTCATTAAAAAAAACTAATAGTAGTACTAATAATAATGTTTCATTTTAATATAATATATATTCAGAGTATTTAATTATTTATTTTGATGTTGATAAAATGGTAATTACTATTAGCAAGAGTGCTAATAGGAACAAATTACAAAAAACAGAAATCTTTTGTTTTGGGAGTAATTCAAATACTAATTATACCAATCCATTAAACCATAAAATTAACTATAAAGGCATAAACCACCTGGTTAGCTTTAAACATGTTCCATTGTAAAAAGAGTTGGTGGATTCTATCTGTGCCTTTTCAATTTTGTTACTCAGTTATTCAAGCTATTTTATAATGTATAAGTTATTATATATAAATACATTGGAATTAAACAGATATCTAAAATGTTTTAGTTTCATATTATTAAAACCAAATTCTATGAGATTCTTAATGTGCAGGAAAACAATTTCATGATGTTTTATCCTCAACTTACAACCATAATAGAGTCCCACATTTCTGTTACGTAACTGAGTTGAGTTGAGTAACAGTTGTAAAGTTTTGCCCCATTTTATGACCTTTTTTGTGACAGTTACGCGAATCATTATAGTTATTAAGTGAATCATGCAGTCATTAAGCAAATTTGTCTTTCCCTATTGCTTGTTAGAAGCTGGTAGAGAAGGTTAGAAATGGTGATCACATGACCTTGAGATAGTGCAACAGTCATAAATACATGCCAGTTGTCAAGCGCTCTAATTTTGATCATGTGATTATGAGAATGCTACAACAACCATTAATATGAAAATCAGTCATATCACTTTTTTCAGTGCCATAGTTACTTCAAACAGTCAGTGAATGAATGATTGTAAATCAAAGACTACCTGTATATTAGTTAAACGGGTTATTACAAATAGTATAACCCACATCAAAACTGCAACAAGCCGGGGAAGTTATGAATTCTCCTGTACCCCTTACCCCTTTGCTGACATTTAGTATTGTCTAGATTTTTGCATCTGAGGTCTGGTAGTCTTCATATGCATGGCTAGGTAAAAGTCATAGTTTATGACTACTACCTCTAGAGATAACATTTTAAAAAAAACAATAAACTTGAATAGAGAAGTTAGTTTTGAAATCCAAAACTAATATAAACCTCAATTGTAAGTAGGACAGGTAATATTTTTATGTTAGTTAAATATTAGAAGTGCAACAATAGTATACAAAAAATAATAGCAAACCAAACAATTGCAGCTGGGGCAAGACAAATATATTCACTTTAAGCATTAGCAAAATACTTCAACACTGAAAGAATTACCTTGATCCCCTTGTAAGCAGCAAATAAAGCCAAGTAAGAAACTTAGTATAGTTCAGAAAAACATAATGAGACCTTTAGAGTAATTCATGCACAAGCTTCTTTTGAACTGACTGTTCATTCCTTGTAACACACAGCCATGCTATTGAAGCATGCCAGCAAAAACTAAAACAAAAATTAAAAGAACGCACCAATCCATAAACTCAGAAAGGTCATACCCTGACATCTCGGGGCAAAGTCTGCACTAAGGATCCAATAGGGCAGGGATAAGGGAAAAGGAAAAGAAAAAAAAAGGAAAAGGAAAAGAAAGGAAGCTTCATCAATGCTTCCCATATACTTTTAGTATATTGCATAAATAATAAAGTTTATAGAAATGATTCCAAATATATCAAAATGTGCTTTCTCTTCTAAAATCATTTCACATATTAGAGGGAAACCTAAACAGGCAGAAGGCAACGTAATGAAACAAATCATAACTCATGGAGAATATATGAAACAAGCATGTTCAAACATACATTTGCCACAACTGTTTTTGAGAAATTCAGGAGAATGATTAAGAAATTATGGCTGGATGTTAAATAAGGAAGGGAGGAAATGATCTTTAAGGAATGTTAAATTCAATGCAATGGAACAGAACAGGAATATTTTTCCAATGTATTGCTTTAGGTGATGTCTATGAAGGTGTTTTTTTAAGTGAATATTAGAAGGAAGCACATCTCCCATCATATATGATCTTGACTGTCCATAACCTTGCACTATTTTAAGAAATCAGTTTCATAAAACAAAGGAAATGGTGACTTATGTTCAGTCCCAAAACCACCCTCATAAAATGCCATACATTGAGCAAGAGTGCTTATTCAATAAGCCTCATTGTTCCTGAAGGCTAAGTTTATATTATGGTTTCATTTTAATTCTAAATGAATAAAAAATTATTACAAGCACCTATGGCTTACAGAAGAAAATTCCCAGGATTATTTTTCCTTTGACCAGAAAATTGTCCTGTATGGAAAGTGACTGAAGTCTTATACAAGGTACTCAGACTTACTTCTGAATACATGTGTATGTTGTAACTTATTAATGGCATCAAGAGTCGATTTTCAATTGTCATGGTATAGTGCTTTCCTTCCCCAATTTAGTGCCTTTCAGATGATTCAGGTTATGTCTTTCATCACAAGGGGATTATCCAGAATCTTTGTCTTCAACTATAATTTTCTTCCTTCATTTGACATCAGTTTCACTAACACAGTACAAAATGAGAGCTCTAACCTACTGTTCTGATATACCATATTTTTTGGAGTATAAAACGCACCTTTTCTCTCCAAAAAAGAAGGTGAAAATCTGGGTGCGTCTTATACATTTTTGGCCTCTCCAAAACCCCGCCTGTGCATCCCGTTTTTGACAAAAATTGACGCGCAGAGGGTTTGGGTGGCCTGCAAAGTGCTCCTGGGGGTTGGGGAGGGCAAAAACGAGCAAACAATGGGTCCCTTTTAGGCAAAAAATGAGGCATGCGGAGGGTTTGGGAGGCTGAATGCTCCTGGGGGCTGGAGAGGGCAAAAACGAGTGGAAATGGGCCCGTTTTTCACACAAACAGGGGTATTTTTGTCCTCTCAAGCCTCCAGGAGCACTCTGCAGGCCTTCCAAACTCTCTGCATGCCCCGTTTTTATGGAAAATGGGCCTTTTTTGCTCATTTTTGCCTCCCCAGCCCCCAGGAACACTCTACAGGGCTCCTAAACCCTCTACATGCCCCATTTTTCACCAAAAAAATGGGTTGTGCAGAGAGTCTGGGAGGCCTGCAGAGTGCTCCTGGAGGCTAAGTGGGGCAAAACTTTTTTTTTTTTTATTTACCTCTTCAAAATCTTGGTGCATCCTATACTCGGGCGCATCTTATAGTCTGAAAGATACGGTAATTCTTCTATCTTTATTCTTTTTTATTTCCCATATTCTATTATTTTCCCCATACATTTGTTTTCTGTGTGCAATTAAATTTCATATGTACCAGTGGCTTAATAATTCTTGTCCTCATGCAAATTTTATCCTACCCACTTCTCATCTCAAGTAGGGGGAAAGGAAAATGGTTTACAATAAATACAGAAATGTTACAAGGCTATTTTTCCTGCACATTTACACAAGTATGTATGAAATTATGAAAAACTACATTTATTTTTAAAAATAAACCTCATTTTCACAGCTACCCATGGGGGAATGCAGTCACCAGACTCTATAGTTACCGTTACTGTCACAATCTGGCTCATATTTCTTTTATCTTCATTTTGTAAAATCCATCAATTGTCTATGCTTTTAAATGCTAAACAAATAATATTCCTTTACTACCATAAAACATCAGGTCCATTTGTCTGTTTAATTCCACTATTTTCAAAAACATTTTCACCAAAATTTAATCTTTCAAAATTACTGTGCCCTTCACAAGTAGTCCTTGATCTACAAGAATTACGATGGTAAGTTATGGCATTTTTAAGCGAAGTGCCCATGTGATCACCTCACTCAACAACCACAATTTCTGCTCCCTTTGTTACGATTGTTAAATTAAGCAAAGGTTGTCTCAGGGTTTGGGGAGGGCCCCAGGAGGCCTGCCTAGCATTGGGCCTTAACTGTAGCATCTCTTTAGCTTACACATGACTTGCCCAGGGCCTCCTAGGGCTCTCTCCATCCTGTGCTATGCTTTCTGCCCCCTGGGTCCCTTCAGTCTATTTATGTTTTTTGAGATCGCCTTTGGGAAACAGAAGTGGATGATCTGCCATGCATGCTTCCTATACAGAGAATGGCATGTTTTGTGCCATTCCAGGGTGGGTGTCGTCTTCCAAAATGGCACCTACTTCTGAAATGGCGCCACATGGCTGGATAGGCTGCTTCTTTTCCCCAAAGAACAACAGAATATATCAGAAAATAATTTAATAATTAATATTATAGCAGATTTTTTTCTCACTCAGATATGGTTTATACTTACTTGACAATTCCCTGCCTCCAAAGGAAAGCAAGTTAAAACATAATAGAATTATTAATGTTTTCTTTCAGTAATGCATATTTTTTTTGGAATGTAACATTAATGTTATTCAAAGAAAAATGAAAGCATAAAAATATTACAAATGGGATACAATGCTTTGCTTAAGCACTTTTCAAAAGAAAGGACATTATTGGCATAATCTTTATGCTGTAGCACCACTTAGTATAATTAAGTCATCAACTAGAAGAACCAAGTCATCTAGGCTAACTAGCTGTCCCTTGATTCAACAAAGAACTGACTGTCCATAGAGCAGTTGTGTCAGACTTAATTCCTTACACTCTCCTCTATCTTTCATTGTCTTTTGGAATCAGATTATATTCCTGACCTTGAACCCTGTTGCTATGGAACCTACCTTGAGTCTGATTTAACTATATACCTGACTTTGGGTTCTCCTGACTTTTGTTTGTTGCTGTCTGCCTGAACTGCATACTGATTTTTACTTGTCTCTTGTCTTTCCAAATGACAATTTGGAAGTCCTACAAGGTCATGAGATGAGACAATCAATAGCCAATGATCACGAGATCACAATGAAACTTTAATTGTAATATTTTAAGTCATAGCTCTGAAAACACAAGCACATGCATCCTTTGCCTAAAGCTCATATCGTATCAATGCTTGCCATTAACAACATCACTTGAAATCATTGATGTAACTCTTTCCAGCCACAGCATTAAGCACAACTATCAGGAATGTCACTGTTTTCTGATTTGCTGCTCAAACTGGCTATCTGTGTAATGATTTGTTATGTTCAGTTTATATTCATTTTTATTTGAACAACATTTGTACCTCCGTGTTCTTAGCATATAGAAGCAGAATGGTGAAAAAACCCTTAGCATGCACACTGCTCCAGCTGAGCCAGGATCACTACAGTCCCACTCAGCTGTAAAGATGAGACTTCTCCTTAGGATGAACACTGCAGTGATAGAAATTATAAGAGAACTTTATTCCATTAATTTCCTTAAAATACTATATGTACAAAATACCACTCAACATAATAAAGAATCTTCTTCAAGCTACTTCATTCTCTATATACCAGACATAATAATTTGTGAATAAATATCACAGTTGAAGCCAACCTAGACCATATTACAAGCCTACCTATTTCTGCAATTTTTTCCCCTTAAAGTAGCAAACTAAATGTTTTGGGAAATTCCACAAAGAAGGACATATATTTAACAATGAGTTCCTGGTTGTTTCCCTAGCAACTAAAATTCAGGTGATGCTTGCTACTGAATTTGACATTGGAAGAAATATACTTCCTAACCATTGTAACTATATGATTAATCCTGTTTCAAATAATCCATCCTAATGCCCATCACTCAATTTAACAGGAAATAAAAATATATAGTGAAACTAATGTATGCTGATATTAGGTATAGTTTAATTTTTAAAAAAATGCATACTCCATCCATTATCATTATGTATCATTATGCTTCAAATTAAACACAAGCAAGCAGAAAAGCAGATTAATTCATTAATCTACCATCAGAGCTGAAGAAGATTGTTGTTTTGGGAGTGAGAGTAGTACGATGACTTCATAAATTCATCAATTATGTTTCAAGAGATGTTGGCACAGATTTCACAGTGGACTATTCTGCCACAAAGAGGAGACAAGAGGAAGAATGCCTGGGGAGGAAGGGATATTTACCAGATAGGTCTATAACAATTCACCACAGCCGACTCACCATTACCAACTTGCCATGACCAACTTCCCATGGCCAACTTGCAGTGGTCAATTTGTCATGGGACAATTCACTGTGGGACAAGAGTTACACTATTAACTCTTCAAAGAAATGGCAGAATAGAATCATTAAAGAAAGGATGCAAAAGGAGGGACAGAATGAAATATGAATGACAACAATTAAAATATTTTCTTATTTATTTTAAATAATTAAAATGAATCGTTAAATTGTCCCATGGCAAGTTGGCCATGGCAGGTTGGCTGTTCCAGGTTGGCAGTGATGAGTCAGCCATGGCGAGTTGGCCACAGCAAGTTGTCCCGTTTCAGAGCAGATACAGCCCTTGGTACCTATCAGACTCCCTGTTCTGTTTGTTTTAAAGAGACTTTTCCAATTAAAAATAATACATTAATAGAAATTTTGAAAGATGCAGACCCAAACAATAATCTGTAGTGTCATATTTATTTGTAGGAATGTTTTTGTAGGAATTATTGCATGTTTATTGCAGAAATGCATTAACAGGAATGATTAATTGCATACTGGGAACGAGCTTATATTTATTAAATCAATGTTCAGCAATTGATTATGTCCAATATGGCAGCCATTTTGTGAAGAGGTAGGTCTCTTATGGCAGTTACTCTGGAAATGTGCTTATCACATGCTCCCAAAATTCCAAACCTATTGCCAGCCAAAAATGTTGACTAATTGTGTTTGATATAATTTTCAAACCATATCTCTGACCAGTAGTCTGACCAGTGGAGTATTGAGTGAAATAATCACTTCCCCCTAATGTTCCAAATTATTTTATATGCAGAAGAGAAAGGCTTTGCAAAAATCTGTAACTGAGCTTGAGATGGCATCTCTCATATACTGTATGAGGATGTAGATTCAGGGTTTGCAATCAGTGAATACAGTATATAGCCTGTGACTGGCATGAGAGCCTGACAACTTAAAGTATTTTGAGTGCAAGACAGGAAGATAATATCATTTTATAATCTCCTAGGGGAGTGACTTTATTAGACAAGGACAGAACATGAAATAACATTCTAATCAAGTCATCTAAATAGACCCAAACCCCCAATTATATCATCCTAATTATTGTGGACTGTGATTATTTTTCTTGTATACTAACATTTAAAATATTTTAAGGAAGATTTTAAAGAAAAGAAACCTTTTTAATGGAGAAGGTGCTTTCTGAATTCATCTAGGAAATATGTTATTACTGGAACTTAACATCTATTATCTAACATATGATTATGCCTTCCTTTTCCAGATGAGAAAACAGAATATTGGTGTGTAATTTAAATATGATTCTACTGTATATACTTCAGATTCTCCATATTGTCCCAGTTTACAAAATTGCAATTAAATTAATACTTTCCTGGCTTCAGTCTAATGGTTTTGAAAATCAATTTGATCAAGCAAACTGCTCATCTGTCTGTCTGTCAATTTGACTTTTTTGCCACCTATCTATTTATCCTTTCGCAATTATCTAAGCATCCATCAACAACTAACTGTCCGTCTTTAGATATTTTGTCTTCCTTCCTGTTATGAGAAATATCCTCAGTGCTCTCAATATCTATACATTGAATGGTGAGATTGAAAGATCCTCCTGTGCCTGGTAGATTAACATTCCTTTCTAGAAAGCATCAAGTGAGCAGGCCCATATTGCTGCACTGTAAATCAGGGTATTCACAGAGGAAAATAGCTGGTCAAATATTTGTTTTGGAGTGGAATTCTCTCTGCAGTGCAGATTCATTTCAAAAAGGGTAGACAATGTGAATATCCACAAAGTAGATTAATCTGGAAACATGGGGGGGGGGGGATAAGATCTCCCATGAAAGCATCTTCTGCATGTAGAATTCATATGCAAATGAAACAAGTCTGCACAATTCAGTCCATCCTCAGCGTTTGAGCTGTGAGACAAAGATATAAATCAGAAGCCCCTCTGAGAGATCAGCCAATAAATTAGGGGTTAGGATCAGAAACAGCAGAAAAGATATCAAAAAGTGGGATAGCCCTCTTATCTTCAGGCAGCATAACAGGATTATAATAACCTAAGGCATTGTATAGTTTCGGATGATAATGTAATTACTGTGCATTTTACAAGGGAACCAAATACAGAGAATCTGGGCTGCTCCTGAAATGAAACAGGAAGATTTAGGAGCTGGCAATGGAAATATACTAATGCACTTGTGCGCTTCTCAAAAATTCCTGGCTTCCTAGCACAATTGTTTAGAGGCAAAACTATGTTGCCATAGCACTGAGAATAGGGTTATATATAATTCTGAGAGGTACAGATTTACGGCACACTTGCCAAAAAATAAAAATTCACTGCAGTCATGCTTTTAGGGATAAAGGAAGAAAAGGATTTGCATTTTGCTTATATATTTAACATCCTGTTTAAAGGTCCTTATTATATTAACTATGATACAAATCACTAATCCATTCAGTCATGCAGATCAAACAAACAGATGCTGCAAGCATAGCATATAATTCAAGTGTTAGTAAAAGACAAAATGCAGCCATCTGCAATGTTCACATTTTAATAATATGAAACAGCTATAGATACCAGAAGCATTATCACCATTCTAGCGTGCTGGGGTTAAAGAAATTGAAGTTCAGTGCAAAACACTGCTTCTCATCCAAGACCCAAGTCAATCAAATTTGCCAAATATAAGATTATATGGCTTACAATTGTCCTGAATTCTCTGGGGCAGTCCCACCACTGATCAAATTACCCCACAGTGTGGGAGCACTTTTCTTAGGATTCCCACACCACAAAATTGTTCCTGTGTCTCCTTTGATAAGGGCCCTGTTCCTAAATTATATGGAAAAGCAAGGGACAGAGAACCAATAAGAACAAGAAAAAAAGGAAGAAGAAACAGAAAATATAGAGAATGGAGATACGGGCCAAAGAAGGAGGGAGAGAAGAAAAACAACAAAGATGGGGGAAGGAAAGAAAAACAGCTGTTAATTATTTTAAATAAATGCACATTATTTGACAGCTTACAAGACTTTCAATCTATGCTTAGATGCAGCCTGACAATATGTGTGTCGTATGTATGTAATAAGGGATGCAAGGAAATGTTATTGTAGGAGGACAACCTGAACAGAAAAAAGTATGAAACATATCTGGATACATATTGGCAAAGAAATAAGAAACGATCCAACTACACTGTGGCTTATAAGATGTGGGAACCAGACTGGAGAAAGCTGGAATACTAGTCACAATGCTGTATCTGAATGAGAAAATTTTGAATACAAATTTCTGCTGAACCATTATGCTTATTGAACTTTTGCCCCAGTTACAATAATCTTAGGATATACCACTTGCTTGATGTATCTTTTGAAAAAAAACATTTTCATAATTCAGCTAGCATGATCGTTTGGCATACTTGATATCTCCTTTACTTCAATCTTTCCAATTTATAATGAACTTTACTTCTAGTTGAAATACATTTTTGAAATACATTTTTGCCATAAGCAGCAGTGGTATTGTGTGGAATTAATCTGTAATCTCAGTTGGGGCACAGAACAACAAATCATGAAAATATGTTTAAATCAGCACGTACAGTCTGTAATAAAGCCTCAGAAATGTGTTGTTCCATGCTAAATTGTAAATGGTGCATGTTTGTGCATACATCTCCTACAACTTAGAGAGCACAAAACATTACATCAAAATTCAGAATTAAGCAATTCAAATACATTTTCAATAAAAACACAATCCATAAAAATGTTTTTTTTACTTGACACTGGGATGAATGATTAATTTGCAAAAACAATCATGGAAAAGACAAAGGTCTATAAAATATCCAGAATACAGAAAACTACAACTTGAAAATTCTGGAACTAAATATCTACATATTACCGTAGCTTTTTACATTTGACTATAAAATGACTTTGTACCCTTGTAAGGGGCTGACCACAATTAACGCTTTTGCCTTGGATGCTAATAAAATTTTGAACTCTGGACAAAGACTTTTGGTGTTTTTGACCTGAGCAAAAAACAAACAATAGTGAAGAAATTCTTCCAACAGCAGGCATATCCAATTGAATAAATTCAATTTAATTAAATATTTATCTTTGGTTTACTTTCATCATTGTTTCTTGAGCAAGCATATATGAAATAGTCTCTGTTTGCATATATATCAGAAGTAAAATGGTTTGCTTTCTTTGCCTTGCCTTGTCTGCCTTGACAGACATTTATTGTGAAATGATGCTTATCAGGTAAAAAAGACTCAAAAGAAATTGAAGAATAAATTGTTGTACTTTAATGCATTGGTAGCACCAGGTCACCATTATTTTAGGCTGGAATGCAGATTAGGAGGTATGAGAGCATGAAATGAGCACTCTTAGTAACTGTTTGCCATAGTGAGTATGGGCAATCACTAAACATTTATCAGAAGGAAAACACGTCTATTGTATGATCACCTTTAGCCACATTATGCAAATACTACACAAAGTAGGCAACAGTAAACAAAAAAATTAAAACCATGAACTAAGAAAAGAAAATATCACTAAATGTATGTAAAAATTGATCATAATTCTCTACAAATTGACTCTTACAAAGCATCCTTGCTTCTACCATGTTTAGTAGAAGAAAGCCAGTTGTTGTAGTGGCTGTGTTGGTGGGCAAAAATCACGGGTGTTCTAGATTTCTCTTAAGCTTGAAAGTCATCTGGATGGCTTTGGACTATTCCCTTTTTCAGCCCACGCACTTAACAAAATTGTTGTGGGGAAAATGGGAGATGAGAGTATGCTACCTTGAGTTGACTAAAAGTAAGATGGGATAAAGTTCTAATAATAAATAAATGTTCGTATGTTGTTTCATACTTTTTCCTTTTGTTCTTTAAAATTTTCACCTATCTTTTGTTGAGGATCTCTTCAACTCCACCCCAAGATGATTTTCTATCTGTTCCTTTTCCTCCCAACCCATTTACTTTTCTTTCATATGTTTCTTTTTAAATTTGATCTCTATTCATTCTCCTTATCTGACAAACCACAAGTCAATATACTTATTTTGTACCAGACACTCAATTTTGTATTCAAGCCACCTTCATTCCACTCCCATTCTTCATTGCTCCTTGATATACCACACACAGAGAACATAGAATCACAGGGCTGGAAAACACCTGAGATTCAATCTCCTGCTCAAGGCAGAACACCTTATACCATTTTGATCAAATGGTTCTCCAAGCCTATTTTTGAAAACTTCCAGTAATGGAGCACCTACAACTCTGAATAGCAAGCTATTCCATAGATTAATTGTTCTGTCAAATACTTCTCTTTCTAGGTTGGATCTCTCTTTAACAAGCTTCAACCCATTACTTCTTGCCCTGCCCTCTGGTATTTTGGAGAATAAGTCAATCCCCTCTTTTTAAATTATCAGTTTCTAGTGTATTTATGTTTCTCCTAAGATATGCAATTTTCACTAAATTTCCACTTAACAAAGTGGGCACTTTCCCCATACATAACCATTTCCAGTTTTTTCAGCAAACACCCATTCTTTGTAAAAGACCACATTCTCTTTTTGTGAAGTATTTGCATATCTTAAATTTTCTCCATCCATTTACCCATGTTTAAGAAACTATCTACCAAAGTAAATAAATTCACATACTTGCTCTGTTTTTTCACCATTTATGCATGACTTGCAATTGTTCATTGCATTTTCATTGTCAAGCACAACTACCTTGATTTTTGATGCAATAATGTTTTGATCTGTACTCCTCATTGCATAATACAATCTGACATTCACTGCAAATGAACCAGGATCTCAACCAATAAATGGCATTGTCTACATAGCAAAGGACATCCATTTTAATAATTCCAAACAATATATGTGTAACATTATCACAAGAATTCCTTATACATTTGTCTATGAAAAAAATTAAATAAGTAAGGGGACACATATAAGCAATCCTCATTTAGCTACCATAAGTAGGACTGGCAACTTAGTTATTAAGTAAAGCAATTGCTAAATGAAACTGCAACTTTGCTTACAATCTTACTTCAACTTTCATTTGCTTTAAAGACCTAGGAAAATTGTAAATGCAAGGATTGGTTGTAAAATTATTTTTTCAATATCATAACTGCGAGCAGTTTCTAAACAAGGTAGTTGATAAACAAGGACTGTATTTCTTTGTCCTCGCTCCTATTCAATATTCAATCATCTGTGAAACAATTAGTCTCAGTGGCTTCACTTCAATCATGTATTTATTTCATTCAACAACAATAAACTCCATATGCACATAAAATGTTCCATAGTCCAACATATTTCCTTTATCATATATATGCTTTAAAGCAAAAAATAAATATAAAATAAACTTTTTCCACACATTAATCACATATTATACATTCCCTATGATTAATTGAAAAAAACTTGCATTTTGCCTGGTTAAAACAATGCTGTATTTTCCAAATTGTACTCATTATTGACTGTTCTATCATTTCAATCAGAACAAGGAGGATTCCAGAAAGCACAAGGAAACAGAACCTATGCTAAAGTTTTGTAGAATTGTTAAAAGAATACATGAGAATAAATTCTGACAATTCTACAAAGCTGTAACCCTCATGAGCTGAGGAAAAGATCTACAATATAGCATTAAAGGTTAAAAACAAGTATAAGTGTAAACTTAACATTAGAAAGCCAACCATGTAGAGAAGATTTTTTAAAAAATTAGCATTTGTTATATTAGTACTCCTAAGGTTATCACCAGAAGCTATTTTCTTTCACATAAATATTAATAATATTGCCTAACAATATTGAAGTAAAGTAAGACTATAGATGTAAAGTTAGGTAAATTATCCCGAAAGACAACTGACTTCAAGCAAACAGATCAGCAACCTATTTCAGAGTCAATTAAGTATAAAATATATGCATAAAGACATTTTGAAAACAATTTAGCACTCTGAACATACTATCTTGAAATACTTGAAATCTTGAAAAGGAAATGAACTATGATTCAGAGTATTGTGGAAGCATTAGTACAGGTTTTCTGAAAACTATTCAGTGGTGTATTGATTAAGGTGTCAAGATAGAAACTGGGAGACTGTGAATTCTAGATCTGCCTCAGGCATGCTGGATAACCTTGGGTCACTCACACATACTCAGTTCTAGGAAGCAGGCATTGGCAAATTACTCGTGAAATCTTGCCAAGAAGATTATAGGGGCTAGTCCAGGCATTTGCTCAACACTGACTCGAAGTATGTATCTTTTCCCCAAATGCACTTGTTAACTCGTTTTACCCAAGGAGGCATTCCCCACAACATACCTTTCTTCTACTGAAACTTCCTTTAATTGTTGGTGTGGCTTTGTGCCTTCCATCTCTCGGATGCTCACTGCATAGATCTTTGTAGTATAATCAATTGCTTTTTCACGTGCAACATCACTGTCATAACCTTGGATACATGTGAAATAGATAATAATACTTGTTTAAGAACTTCCAATTTTTCAATGTGGGAAATATATTTGAACCAATTAAATACAGATTATGGTATCCAGAGCCAGTGTTTTTACTGCTTTAAAATATTACGTTTGCAGGAAAAATGATTTCTTAAAAAAATCTTGTGTCATAGATTTATTTTGTGTAGATTATCTATACAGTAAAAGTTAGTTTTGTATATATATCTTTTTTTCCTTAATTTGCAATTAGTTTCCATGATCTTATTTGCTTTTAAGATAAGATTCTTTTATTTTACATTTCCAACATCAAGTAATACGTAAATGTTTGTAAAGAAATCAGAAAATTCATTACTTATGTGAGGCAACTGAAAAAATTATTTAAATGTTTTGAAATAACCTGGCATATTCCTAAATATGGAGAAATTTGGAGGAAAATGATATGTTCCTTATAATAAGATCTTCTTCTGTATTCTCCTTTGCCAACTGTGTGGTGCTGAGAACCAGAACCTCAGTTATGTTTCTTTGTACTTTGCCAGCTCTCTCGATGTCACTCATTTAAAAACATGCATTTCATAAAGCAAATTCAATATGAAGCTGGCATATGTCAAAACATTGGCCTATAACATAATATTTATTTGTGGGGGTATCTTTGGGCTGCATTAAGCTATCCCTAAAATAGTAGAAGAGCATGCTAATCCACCTACAAGTAAAACAATGTTTTAAAATGCCATACACATGATGTTTTTGGCAGCCATTTGTAAGTAGGGCTGTATCTACTACTAATCTATTACTGTTAAATGTTTGCAGACAAGTATACTGTTTTATAGTCCTCATTTGAGAAAACATTAGAAAAATAGGATTCTTTCGTATATTGTATGAATCAGTTCAAATAGTACTAATATAATTTTGCCTAAGGTACAAAAATGCCCTAGTTAGTCAACAAGCCTCCTGTATAGAATGATTTTTATAGACAAAAGCAAGGGCCTTTACCTCCATCTTCTTCTGCATCAGTATCTGATTCCTCACTGTCAACTAACTTGCTTTCCTGGGTTCCAACAAATTCTCGAGTCCAGATCATCAGGGCAGTGTCAGCACCACCCACTGTCAACAGCACAGAATCATTATGTAACCACCGGACATTGGTGACATGGGAACTATGACCCACATACTTCTTAAACTTGGCATGCTGACCCTGTAACACAGGCAAATCATATGGTCAGTGGTCTCTTTTTCCTGATATGGACCATGCATTCTGCTTCTACAAAAATTCAGAGGCTGCCGAAATTCAAGTATGTATGAAGCTGAAATCCTTCCAGAGAAGTCTTCTCAGCAGGCAGCACCAGCTTGCAGCCAATCCTGCTGGCTTCCCTACTGACTTTCTTTCAGGAAAAGGTGGCAAGGAATATTGCAAATGTGATCACACGATCATAATGCACTTGTGTGCTCAGGTTGCTGAGCCTCCAGATTGTAATCACATGTCCACAGGATGGTGGTGGTGTGAAGTTTTGTGACTGTCAGCATGCTTTACAGGCCATTGAACACTCTTTTTAAAGCTGTCAGTAATCTGAGCCATTATTAAGCAAATGGTTGTAAACGGATTACTATATATAATTCCGGCAAAAATCCAAATCAGTTATTTGCCTTCTTTTTAGTCTCAGCCATCCACACCAGAGTTGGCATCAAACCAAATAAATAAATATAGCCCAAACTGATTTTTTGATACTCATGGAGATCCTCTCATACGTTTTTGACTACCAAACAAACCCTTCAACCAACTTTTACTGAAAACGTATTACCAGAATGTTTCTGGCCATTAAACTGCCTTTTCTTAAATTTTGTCTTGAAGTACATGTACACTGTGAGCTTAAATGACTCCAGAGGATAATAGAGGACAAGAAAGCCTGGAGGAATGTTGTCCATGGGGTCCAATGGGTCGGACACGACTTCACAACTAACAACAACAAGAAGTACACTGGTAGTTCTTCCTTACAGATACTTTAGATAGAAGCCATCAAGATTAATTGATCAATCTCCAAATGTATAAAAATCCTATTTTCTATTTTCCTTGCTGTACATAATTCTTCCATTAACACTTTTGAAAAATATTTCAATTACCTTTACTGGATATCTGAAGAGTTTTACGAACCCAAAGTCATCCCCTGTAGCTAAGAGAGTGCTATCTTTAGTAAGGGAAGCTGCATTGATAACAGTGACATCACTATGCATTGGCCAAATTCCTTCACAAGTAGGACCAAGAACACATGTCCAGGTATCCCATTCAATCTTTTCAATCTGGAATCAAATATTTTAAAACCCCAACATTATAAATTGTAAGCACATTTTTATGGAATTATTTTTTTCAATATCTTGTCAACTGCACAAACAACTGATCTCCAGTTAACAGAGAATGGTCCAATATGATTTTTTAGATTCCCTGCTGCATAATATGCTTGCCCACATATCTTGATAGTACATCAAATGCTTGTCTCCATGTGCTAAGGAAATATTTATATTTTTTTTCCACAAGTTAGACAAGAAGAAAAAAAGGGTAGCAAAAGGATGCCTGCAAATATCCCTTGCACTTGCCTGATTCTCTTTATTACCTGAGTTTTAAAAAATAATTGGTACAGTAAAATCAAGTGTTGAATTTCAGTATAATTTCTTTTTATAATAATGCCTTTGGATTTCACATGCATTTTAGAAAATAGAAATGATGAATATTACCCAATATTTAATCTGGAAGAGTGTCTAGATTCCAGTGTGTGTGTGTGTGTGTGTGTGTGTGTGTGTGTGTGTGAGAGAGAGAGAGAGAGAGAGAGAGAGAGAGAGAGAGAGAGAGAGAGAGAGAGAGAGAGACAGACAGTCTTACCAGTTCTCTTTGTAGTAATAAGTGTTTTGTGATTGATCCCACTCAACATGTCATTTTTGTGAATTGACCCCCTATCTACGGTAGCCATTTAGTGAGAATTCCTATAGCATGCTTTCAATATTCAAATGCAGTTACCATTCTAAAATACTACCTGTGCCTTGAATGATAATTACAAATTACTGCAATTACGTTTAGCAGGAAGAAAGTTATATTGATATAAAATGAATGTGCTATGGTTAAAAAATGAAAAGTTCTTTAGCCCATCTCTACAAAATCTCTACAGTATTTATGTACATATCTTGAGTTACTGCATGAAACAGAGCCTTTAGAAAGTATACCAAGGAGAAAACAAGTTGCGCGTTGGACCACTCTTTTTCTAACAGATAGTAGTGAAATAACATATAAAATAAATGCATTTCATTTTTCCTTACCTCTGTGGCTCTTATTATATGCCTCTTTCCTCTTGGAGCTTCAAAGAAGATTTGTTCTTTGGCACCAGAATTGACTTGTAGTAGCTTCCCTTGAACACAAAGAAGTTTACAGAAATCAGACTCAACAGTTTTTCTGACACAGAAGGTGAACATTTACTTACTTTTGGCTACAAGCTATCTACTGAAGGCTTATAAAGGCTGTCAGAAAGAGAGGACAATGGTAAGACCAAATTTTGAGAACAATGGACAATGCTCCTTGCTTCATTCTACATTTTAAAGGAAAACTGGAGGGAGTGAGAATAGGAGTGCTGCAAATTTATAGCAGAAGATACATGCTTATAATGCCTGCCTACCTACCTACCCCTAGGTAGGTAGGTTAGGTAGGCTATCCCTAGTACCGCATAACAGAGTGAGCTCCCGTTACTTGTCCCAGCTTCTGCCAACCTAGCAGTTCAAAAGCACATAAAAATGCAAGTAGAAAAATAGGGACCACTTTGGTGGGAAGGTAACAGCATTCCGTGCAACTTCAGAGTTTAGTCATGCCGGCCACATGACCACGAAGACTTCTTTCGGCAGCGCTGGCTCTTTGGTTTAGAAACGGAGATGAGCACTGCTCCTAGAGTCGGGAACGACTAGCACATATGTGCAAGGGGAACTTTTACCTTTACCTTACCTACCTACCCATCTACCTACCTATTTATTATTTGATTTCTATAATCTTCCATCTCAGCAAACGACTCTGATAATTGCTGTCCTGTTGAGCCCTAAAGAATCTGCTCTCCATATTTCACAGCAATTTTGAATTTTCAAGATTTTCCTTATTAACAGAGATAAAATAATTGCTCACATGCCATATAGTTGGAAAACCAGCTTTTTTTTAAAAAAGAGACAAATTATAAGCCTAATAAACACGGGGTATTCAAAAGTTGATTAATACAGTATTAACTGCCAAAGCCAAGCCAATTTCATACTTTTGGGAAATAATCTTTATCTTGTATTATTTTAATATATATTCATCCATTTTTTAATTAATTGTAGCCTTTTTTTAGAACAGACAATCCACAGAACTCTATCCTGATTACGATAAGCTGAAATATAGATGAGCAATTTTATAGTTTTAGACTTTAAAACTTTCATAGAACTACACTTTTCTATTTTTCATCACAAATTAAGGAAAATACATAAACTTCTACAATGTTTTTAAGCCTTATAAGAGCTCTTCAAAGAGACCTGTGATAAATAAAAGGTTTTCTTTTGCTGTGTTTTACCTCTTGAATCCCAATCTATGTGTGTGATATAGCTAGATGCTCCTTTGCAGATTCCAACTCTTTTGCTGGTAAGTACATTGTAAATATCTACAAAGTTATCATGGGAAGCCACCGCCAGGTATTTTCCTGAATCTGAAAAATATATTTAAATAAATCCAGATATTTGCGAAGAATGCATTAAAACATCGCTATGGAATTGAGACCAGTTATTATGGAAAAAGCAGCAAGCAGATGGAGAGACTCCAATAGATTAGTTTAGTACCACTGAAATGGTAGAATCAGGGACAACCACATCTCTTGCTCTAGAGACTAAATTATAAGGTTCTTTGCTACTATTATGCCTTCCTTATAACATTATAACAGCTTGTAGTTTATATAGTAAAGGAACCAATGATATTTTTTTACTCTTCAAATTTTATTATAACTCTCAGTTTCCTTCAGGTCTGCCAATACTTATATGATATGGACATTCATCTCATGTGCCATAACTCTGGGCTGTTCAGAGCAGTGCTGATGAGAGCCTACAACAAAGTAATAAAAACCAACATCCAAAACAAACTACTTCTGCCCCAAAACAACCCTTCCTGATACATTAAAAAAATCACAATCACTGGGCTGCAACCTCACCCCATCCCAAACCCTGGGGTAGAGCCAGCTTTCTAAGGCCTTTTGGAAAGTTAAGATTGGGGGCCTGCCAGATTTCAAGTGGACGGTCTTTATGGATAGGGGCTGATGCAGAATAAAGGAAATAATTCTTTTTTCTATGTGCGATGATGTTACGATATAAATGTTGTGATAAAAATCAATGATGTTGTAGAAAGAACCTCAAGAAGAATGAATATGCTATTGGTGTGTAGAAAGTGGGCTTTGTGCATAGTGCTGAATTACAATACCCAGTATCCTTCAGCCTTAGGTCTGTTGGAGCGACAAAAGATGATGTTTAACAACATTTGGAAGTCTATAAATTGCCTGAAAAGAGTTTAAGAAATAGAAACAACTGCAGCAAGTCTTGTTTTTTCTTTTTCTCACTTGAAAGCTCATTTTATTTTATTTTTTCAAAAAAACCCAGTATTTTTAGGCCTATGGGTGATGCAAGGGGCATACCTGATACTTTTTAAATGTTCATGTCAAGGTGACCAGTTTTAAGTATACAATGAATGCAGGGTTTTAACGTACCTGTTTTGCCACGCTATTGTGAAAGTTTGCTACATTACACTGCTACTAAATTTTGGTACTAATCTATGGATACTTTCTGACTATAAAATAGGAGTTGATTGTCCTCATGCTAATGGACTAAGAGATGGATGTTTAAGCTTGCTTAGTTTCTCCATATCATGAAATAATGTCTTATCATAGGTTGACATATCTTTTAAAAAGCAAATTTAACCTCACATAAAAACATATATAGTATATATGGTATATTAATGTTTATAAATATTCCCTGCCTCTCCAACATTTTCTTTTAAAGGATTTTAAAATAATAATAAAAAGTTCACTTTGACCTCGAGAAAATTTGATGTCAGAGATCATTTCTTTTCTGTGATGGAAAGAAAGCATATCTTCCAAAGTATCAGCATTCACAACCAGAAAGCTTCCATCATTCAATCCAACTGCCAAGGCTTTCCCATCAGGGGAGAAGGCACAGCATCGTCCACCTAAAAAAATTCAGAGAAAGTATGTGCCTAAACCTTAGAGACCAGGGAATGAAATGTTGGGGCAACAAATAACTCTTCAATCACACAATCACACAAATGGAAGTAGTGATGGGCTCAGAGCCAAGTTTTTTAAAAATATAATTGTTATTAAGAATTTTAATTACAATAGTAAAAGCTAATACAAACTAAATTAGAGAAAGAGAAAAAAATAAAAAGATTAAAAAGTGAAAGAGAAAAAAGAAAAACAAAGAAAGAATAACATTTTAAAAAATGATTTCCAAAGTTCGTATAAAAAATAATAATAACTTTTCACCTCCTGTAAAGTTAAACAGATATCTCTTCATCCCATATCCCATTTCTTACTCATAAGCAAACCCATAAAACATCAACTTTTCAATCCTGGTGTCAATTTGTTCCAGGAGGCGCAATGAGTATAAAAAAATGATGTGTTTCAAACAATTTCTTTTCCATAAGGAATAATGTAGTGAGTCACAAGGCCACCAACAAACCAATAGATTGTGCATTGAGTACCAAACAAACAATGAGTACCGGAACAAATTTTTTATGTCAAAATGTGTTGAGAACCAAATTCAATGAGTTTCAAAGCAGTTGAGTTACATTGTATCCCCTTAGTATCTAGTAATTATACTGAAAACAGAACAAAATAGAATAACAGACTTGGAAGGGACCTTGGAGGTCTTCTAGTCCAATCCTCTGCTTAGGCAGGAAACCCTACAACACTTCAGACAAATGGTTATCCAATATCTTCTTAAAAACTTCCTGTGTTGGAGCATTCAGAACTTCTGGAGACAAGTTGTTCCACTGATTAATTGTTCTAACTGTCAGGAAATTTCTCCTTACTTCTAGGTTGCTTCTCTCCTTTATTAGTTTCCACCCATTGCTTCTTGTCCTGCCCTCAGGTGCTTTGGAGAATAGTTTGATTCCCTCTTCTTTGTGGCAACCCCTGAGATATTGGAATACTGCTATCTTGTCACCCCCATCCTTATTTTCATTAAACTCGACATACCTAGTTCCTGCAGCTGTTCTTCATATGTTTTAGCCTCCAATCATCTTTGTTGCTCTTCTCTGCAGTCTTTCTAGCATCTCCACATCTTTTTTACATCATGATGACCAACACTGAATGCAGTATTCCAAGTGTGGCCTTACCAAGGCATTATAAAGTGGTATTAACATTTTATGTGATCTTGTTCCATCCCTCTGTTTATGCAGTCTAGAACTGTGTTAGGTTTTTTGGCAGCTACTGCACATTGCTGGCTCATATTTAAATGATTGTCAACTAGGACTAGGATCAAATTAGGACACTCTTTGAAGATCAAACAGTGCTCACAAAGTAATATTCTAGTTTTCTGATTATCTCCCTTAATTTGGGCAGTCTCCCTTAATTTGGATTAAGATAGTCTTCCTTAATTTGGATTAAGATAGTCTCCCTTAATTTGGATAGTCAAGACAAACATTTGATAAGGAAAAATAGTAACTGGTGATATAATTCAGACTTTTTAAATCTGTTGGTTTGAAATATTGCAAATATTACAATTCCTATCTTTACAATCATAAGCAATGGTAATTCATGCTGAGTATGATAGGAGTTGCACTTGAATACAATGTTCAATGAGTAATTAACAGATGTGTGATAGGAACATGTCTCCATCTTCACATTTTGAAGGAGATGTTTAATAATTGGATTTATTACTGGTTTCAAGTGAAATCTTTCTTTTTGTGATTCATACAAATTCCGGAAGTTTGTACAAATTTGAACTTATAAGCCACATATAACTTTTCAAGCATGTACAGGAATACAAATCTTTACAATAAAATCAGGTGGTCAGCTAAATTTCTGGTGGACAACTAAAAATGCAAATAGTTATATTTGGCGTAACTGATCAAAGATTATGTATACTTGATATAAAAAATCCTTCATAAACAGGATACTAAACTACATAAGATTGTTACCTTTTTTAAGTTTCCGCACTGCCAGCATACGATGTTGGGAGGAAAGCTCCCAGATCCTTAGAGTTTTATCATCACTCACTGTTGCACAGATAGGCAAGAGGGGATGTGCTGCTAGACCCCAGACTTCTCCTTCCATATGGCCCTATTTAGAAATAGGGAAAATATTCCTTTAAAAAGCAGATACTGTGCAACTGTTTCTAATTCCAAGCTAAGACTGATTTCTAAACAGCATTTTGTTACTTTTTAAAAATCCATAAACCTACTGTGTGGTATCCACTGCTCCTATATATTTTTTTATCTGTGTTTGTACGTTCTTTAAAGGCCTCGTTAATCATACACCTATTTTCTATATTTTTGTACTGGTTCTGGTTTTCCTCTGCATTCCTGACACAGCAATTAATTAGGCTGTCAGACAAGGACCCTTTTTAAACTAGTTGCATCTTATAGTGAGTATTCCTTGAGAAGCATAAACCTGATGGACTTCATAACTTAAAAGTTTGGAAATCTATTTGTCAATATATGTAAACAACATCCAATCCAATAACATCCTGAATAGCTTCTTTATTAAATTAACTAAATTGCAAAAAAGGACAGAGAGCTACAGGAAATAAAATAGGAAATGAATTAAATTAAGAGCATATATAGAAATGCTGGTTATGCTCTTTGATATAGCTCTTGGTACATAAAATAAGCAATTATACCTGCACAAGTAGAGTCATGGGACCAGTTTTATCAATTTCAAGAATCTCTCCATTTTTTGTTCCCACCAATATATGCCCATGTCCTAAAGTGATGGCACGGATTGATGGATTATCTTCCAGCAGCAACCCTGAAAGAAAGAAAAATAAATAAACCTAATTTCATTTAATTTTCTTAATTTTAATAGAGCTTCTCATTTTCTAGATTTAGATTATCTCTTGTTAAACATTTTTAAAGCAATTCATATAATAACACAAGACCCGGGGGCCACATATAGATATGATTACTGTGTATTGTATGTATTGAGGAATGTCTTCTGAATGTTCCGAAACTTCAGATAGCACAAAATATGGTAGCTGGCCTATTTATTAGGAAATGGCATTGTGATCGTATTACGTTAGCATTATTTCTTACTGACTCTACTTGGTTCCAGGCTTAGTTCTAAGTCATGTACCAATTTGTAAAACTTTTCATGGTTTGAATCTGAAGAACCTGAAGGAATACACTTCATACATTTCCACTTGAACCCTATGGTCATTTTGGGAACTCTGTTCCAGATAGCACAAAAAATACTTGCAGGACCACTTCTCTCTGAGGGTATCTGCTTGCTACACCACATCCAAGGGTGTATGTGCTCCAGGTTCCTTTCCTTAAATGTTGCTATTTAGCAAGACTGAAGTAGTGTGCCTTTTCGGTAGTGGCCTCTGCCCTTTGGAACAGCCTTCATCCTGAGATCTGGCAAGCCCCTAACTTGCTAATCTTCTGAAAAGTCTTGAAGACTTGACTTTTCCCACAAACATTGGGGTAGTTTGTGGTTGGAGTTCGGAAAAGTGGCTTGTTTGATGCAAGGGATATCTTGCTTTTTTTTGGGGGGGGGGGTGTCGGACAACCAGGATTTTTTATGCTGGTTTCCATGTTTTTTATTGTTTCTATTAGCGATATACATAAAATAAATCCATACACTTTAAAAACAATTATTGTATTTAAAAACAATTATTGTATTTAGAGTCCAGGTTTTCTTAGCTCCGGGAAAGAAAGTAGGCCTTCCCTTATTTTATACAATAACTTATGGATTTAAGTTGACTTGAAAGATATTGCCAGACTCAAAGCCATCACATAGCACCATGGTCAAATGGGAATGGTGTTTCTGTCTGTTTCAAGAGTTCGTTCAATGTAGAATTACACGTCTTATTTTTTCCAGGCATATTAATGTCTAAAATTTAAGTTTGAGCATAAATTATTAGTAATATATTAAACTGAAGGCCTTAATATATAATGCAGCAATGAATTCCCATCTGATAGCATGAATTTTTTTGACTGTATTGCTGCAATTTTTCACTACAAGTTATCCCCATGAAACTTTACATAAAATGAATAATATATTGCATACTTACATAAATACTCATTATGCTATTGCCTTTCACGATAAGCATCAATATGAAAAGGGCGGAAAAAGGGTAAGAAATAGTAAGCTACAATATTAAAGGCATAAGAAAGAAAAGAGAAAAGGAAATATGGCTAAATCTAATTTATACCAATATCATTCACTGTATTTCCTCATATGTTTCTAACATGCAAATTATAATTGTTTCTACAATGTTCAGATACTGGTTTGAATACTGATTCCCCCCAATCTTTCAACACTTTTTTTGGGGGGGGATCTCCTTAACTCCATCCATCTCCATGAGTTTTTGGTCCTTCTCTTTCTATTCATTTTTCATATATTTGTTTTGCTATAAACAGGACAAATATACTAGTCACCACTATATTACAGAATGTTCATATCCCAAAACAATTTATATTTCAAGAAAGTGTGCTAATCTCTAATCAAATAATTTAAAAAATGGTATGTTAGTCTATTGCCTTAGTCGAAAAATTAACATATAAACCAAAATCAACCGAAGAAAATAAATGAGAAAATGATTGTGTATGACATGATTTTATAAATTTTCATCCAGTTTTCCTGCTCTTCTTTTGCATTCAGATAATCAATTTCCTGAGGGAAATTGATTATCTGGACCCTTTTCAGTCAGGTTTCAGGCCTGAATACAGAACCAAAGTTGCATTGGTTACACTTGTAGATATGGCAGGAATAGGATGGAAGTGGTGCATCCATCCTTGGTCTTCTTGACCACTCAGCAGATTTAGATACCATTGACCATGGTCTCCTTAGGGATATGGGGGTGGGTGACACAGTTGGTACTGAGTCATCTCTTTTCCCTAATTGGGGTCCTAATTGTTAATAAGGGGTGAGAGTTCCAGCTCACAGCCCCTGCTTTGTGTGGTGCCACAGGACTCAGTGTTCTTTCCTCTCCTTTTTAACATCTACATGTCACTATTGATGAGGTATCACAAGTACGCTTACAATATATAGCTATATACTATATTTCCATCCTGGTTGAAGTGAGTGATACAGTAGATGGAGGCTGTCTGACATGGATAAGGAAGAACAGACTTCAACTGAACCTTGGTAAAATGGAGTGGCTGTGGGTGGACCCCTCTGTATTCAAGAGTTTATCGTCTTTGATTTTGGTTGGGGATACACTACCCCAGACAGACTAAGTGCATTGGGGGTCCTCTTGGACTCATGGCTCCTACTCAAAGAGCAAGGAGCAGCCGTGGCTATGTGAAATGTTACTGTTTGTATCATTAACATCTAAGAAGATGTTGGATAGCTATTTGTCTGAAACGGTATAGGGTTTCCTGCCTAGGCAGGGGGTTGGACTAGAAGACCTCCAAGGTCTCTTCCAACTCTACTATTGTATTGTATTATTATTATATAAATATAATAATATAGAAGGAGAAAAAATGCTTTGAGATTTGAGTCATATTTATTTTTTCAATATCCCCAAACCATCTCAGCATACTTATTTTGTCCTGGTAGTTCACTTTTGTATAAAATTCAGGTTCAATACTCATTCATTCTTCACTCTATCTCTTTTTGTTTCTGCATTTCTTAAATATCCCATTCTGTGTTCAATTTATTTTATGTTGACATATTTAACATTTATTCTTTACATCAAACCACTTTGTACTCACTAACTTTCTGCCAATAGTTATGTTTTAAATTTTCTCAACCATTTCCCCATTTTTAATAAGCCTTTACATTATTAAGTAAATAGTTAAGTACATTAATTCACCTAGTGATTGCAACTTGAAATTGTTTATTCTATTATCTATGTCAGGCAAAAGAACCTTTGTCTTTTGATACTTCAATTTTCAGATCTATATTTCTCATTACATCATCAATCTAACATTTTGAAACATATTTATTTGTTGTTTTATCACCAAAGATAAAATACCAAAAAAAGAAAAATCCATCAATCTAACATTCTTTGCAAATCATGAGAACTATTTAGGTTCTCATCTAACAATATGGAAATCATGTATACAAAAGTCCCTACATATTGATATCTGTAACTAACACACTTCTAAAATCACTACAAACATTCCTTGTACATTTATATGTACAGTAACTAGATTAAACATCATATAAACATGTCTTAGTCCCTATCTGACCCTTTTGCTAAGCATTGCGCTGATTCTCACACACGCTCAATTATATACCACTGGTATACATACAAAATCTTTTTTGTATATATGTAGTTCACCATCTTTTTTGTATATATGTAGTCCACTATGTATGGCCAAATTGAGCTCAAAATTTCTGTTCTTAAGTGAGTTTTGCTCCATTTTACGACCCTTCTTGCCACCATTGTTAAGTGAATCACTGCAGTTGATAAGTTAGTAACCCAGGTGTTAAGTAAGCCTGGCTTCCCCAGTGATTGTGCTTGTCAGGTGGCGGCAAAAGGTGATCATATGATCCTGGGATACTGCAACGATCATATATATGAGCCATTTGCCAATCATCTGAATATTATTCACATGATCATGGGGATTCTATAGAGGTCGTAACTGTGAAAAAATCATATTTTTCAGTGCCATTGTAACTTTGAACGATCATTACATGAACTGTTGTAAGTCGAGAACTACCTGTATTCTCTAATTCAATAAACACATAGTACATTTTCTTTCTCACATTCATATATGGTATATCTTAACACCCTGTTGAGAATCAAAAATTTGGTCATCACACCCCCAAGTTAGCTAAAACTCCATTGCACTTCTCAAATTTTGGTCCTTATAATCTGTTGTATCCTTTCAATCAGACTTTTGCCAAACACTGTTCCAGACAAAAAAGAAGAGATTGTTTCAAGAATAAATGAATTCTTAACAAACATTGATTGAGCAAAAAATGAAAGACCATTGCAAAAAGAAGTAAGTTCAGGTTTTTGTATTTTATAGTGAGAATGAATGAGGACTAAATTGCAAAACAAATATATGATGGTTCAAGAGGAAGAGGAAGGCCAAGAAAGTTGTTGGAAGAAGCTGATGAGGTTCTCATAATGTGTAAAGAAAATAACACATGTATGCAGAGGAAGCAGATATAATTTACAAGAATAGAAAGGTATGGAGAGGTATAATAGTGTTGCTATAAATTAGATTTCATTAGATTTCTTTTCTCTCACTTCCTGCCTTTGAATCCTTGTTACCTCTCACTCTTTATTTTCATGACACTACTTATGTCAAAAAGCTATAGCATAATTTCCATGAACTTCATACCTTTCAGTCTTCGCATAATTAGGTGATTATTCATAATAGCTGTAGCATACATTATTGGTAATCTCTCTCAAACTTAAGCAAATCAACCATCTGCCAGTAATCTCCAGATTCACTTTATAGAACAATGCAGAACTGGTGGCCTTGGAAGATTTTCTAGGATTTTGCAATGTCTCTTCATATGTTTTATTATAAGCAGTCTTTATTCCTGCCTATTGTAACTTAGATTAGTTATACCTTTAGACCCAGGAGAGAGTGCTGCTCTTTTGATGGCATATGTCTTCAAGCACCTCTCAAATGTATCATCCCAAAGTGCCACAACACCATCCTTCCCACCTGTCACAAAGCCCTGTTCAAAAACAGATTTATAGATCTGCTTAATACATTGACAATATAAAGTTAGGTGATAACAAATTAATGTCACTGAATTACAAAATGAAATACATTCATTCATATGCTTCTGCAAATCCTGTCTCCCCAAGCTTGCTGATGTTTCCTTCTTATCTACAAATGATGCTCTTTTGGCTATGGTACTCAATCTGAACATCAAATATTGAAAGAATGATTGCAAAAAAACATAAATACATGTGTCTAGTGGCTACATTAATTAATATTACTATTTTCATGTTCAATGGAGCATTTATTTAGTTCCAAATGCAAAAAGTATCCCATCTATCCTCAAATTGGTTTACTGGAAACAGGGATGAGAAATTTACAGTACTCATCCAGTTCAAATACTATTCTGGGGTATTTAATTTACCCAAACTATGTGTGCACACTTAAGCACTTCAGTTTTGTAGGTAAAAAGATGCTTTAGAACATACAGAATACCTGTTGGCAAATTCTTAAACAAATATTTTGTTTCCCGAGCTAACATTGCAGTGGCTGGAAATAGCTGCACAATCCCATGAAAAGATGCAGCTGATTTACAGAATTGCACGACAAGATAATTTTTACCTTATCTAAAGCATGCATAGCAAATACAGGCCCATCGTGAGCTTTTACTGTCTTAACCAACAAAACATCTTTCCAGATGTAAATATCTCCAGTTGCAGATCCAGAGAAAACGAGATCCTCTATCCGTCCATAGGAAATACTCATCATGGTTTCCTGTTTCCCAATATTTCCAAACATGCCACGTTTTGAGGTAAAACCACCACCTGAATATAGACCAATAAGGGTTATTATAAATAACTGTATATATTTCAATTATCTATTACTAAAAACCAATAGGGGAGGACAAAAGATATGTTGGGGGTGGGGACAAAGAAATAAAATTCTAGCTTTTCTTCAATTGCATATCTTGAAGGAAACAATGTTACAAGTTGGTAGGCAGAATATGAAGGAAACAGCCAAGTAGAATTATACCATCCATTACATATTGGGTAACTTTTTGCTACGGGGGAGGCATTTTTTTAACAATATTTTGGATTTCTGAACTGCAGAAAATATGACAATAAAATGATCACATTTTCAAAATGAAGAATGATTTATGGCTTGGGGTAACTGGATTTTTCCAAAGACAAAACAAAATAAACCTTGTTATAGTTTCCTCATTTTGGAGGAAAAAAAAATCTAATAGTTGCACCACAGGCTGCCAAAATCTGATATCATGATTCCAAGATATTTAGGATCTATATAAAATGGGGCAGGTAGATGCCTAAAGTCCTTTCACCTTGTGCTAATTGCAGGGAGCCAACTTTATTTCATTTATTTGTTTGCTTGTTTATTTATTTATATCCAAATTTTAGGAATTTTACATATAACTCAAGGTGGCAAATATATTCAACACAATTTCTTCCTTCTGATTTTTCCACAATAACCTTGTGAGGTGGGTTGGGCTGACAGAGAGTAACTAGCTCAAAGTCACTAACTGTCCTTCATAGGTAAAGTGGGGCTTGAACTCATGGTCTCCTGCTTTCAAGACTGGTGCCTTGACCACTACACCAAATTGGTTCTCCAATTGTCTGTCTGTCTATCTATCTGTCTGTCTGTCTGTCCATCTATTAATTTAAATTATAAGTAAACTTATTATTATCATCATTATTATTATACTTTATTCATTAAACATGAAACTCAGTCAACTGAACATTCATGAACTGAGTTTCAAGTTTAACGAATAAAGTATTATTATTGTTGTTGTTGTTATTTCTTTTATTCATTAAACATGAAACTGGAAATAATAATAACAACAACAATAATACTTTATTCATTAAACATGAAACTCAGTTAACTGAATATTCAAAAATGCATCACAAATACCATTGACTGGTGCTAATGGTTGATACGGGTTGCTGCCAGCGTTCTAGGTATCAACCAAGTACCTTCTTAAAATATACAATCTTCCGAATAGCGCAGTTTTTTTGCAGTTCCGCTGGTGTTATTTCAGGAAGCTGCAATTTGTTGATGTATCTTATAAAATTCTTGGACATGGCACTAAGTGCCCTGATGACAATGGGTATCACTGTTATATGTTTCATCCATAATCAGGTAGTTTCGATGGCCAGGTTGCAGTATTTTGTCATTTTCCCCCAGTACTTTTTCTTCGACTCTGGCATCTCCTGGTACCGCGATGTCAATAAATTGTATGTTTCGGCCCTCTACAACCGTGATATCTCGCGTGTTGTTGTTGTTGTTGTTGTTGTTGTTGTTGTTGTTGTTGTTGTTATTATTATTATTATTATTATTATTATTATTATTATTAATTAAATTTATTTGCCATCCATCTAATTTCAAAGTAACTCTGGATTGGTTTACTAACCCTAACCCTAAATTTACTATTGGATTGCCAGCATCTACAGTAATTCTCCAATAGGGATAGAACCAAGGGCTACTAAAACTTCCCTTCCTATCCTACAAATTTTTCCATTTCCCCCCTTTTCTATTGTTCCAGAGAGATTCAAGCTCTCACCATAAACCAAGACATCAACAAGACATTTAGCTGTATATAAAATACGTACGTCCTCAAGCAAGATTGGTAACAAACAGAATAATGATAGCAAAATTCTGCTGTGTCTGTAATGGGAAACTAAATTATGTGAATCAACTTTTTGGTGAAGAAATAAGATAGATTCTACTACCTGTTTGTTGCCAAAATTTGATGTGCTTTATTCCAACAGTCACTAGTTTATCAGCATGATGAGGGTTGCACTTTACTACGAAGAGCTTATCTTTGTGACCCCTGCAACACATTAAAAAATAAAGAATAAATGAATAGATTTTTATTCTGACAGTAACATCTTCTTTTTTAAAAGAGGATGCAGCACTTTAACAGTAGTGAACATGTCTTCCAGAGCTATTGCTGGACAAAATAGAGGAGACATTTAGCATCTATTTTCACCTATATATTATTAATTATTTTGATACAGAAGGATTTTAGAACTCCAGATTAAAAGTTATTTTGACTAATTGTGGGGGTTAAAAAGTTCAAATGGTTCTAGCACCATTACAGCTTTTCATAAACAATTCTATTGATTTCTCTTAATACGGTCAATTCAATAAAGGTAGTCCTCAAGTTACAACCACAATCGATCCCAAAATTTATGTTGCTAAGTGAAATATTTGTTAAGTGAGTTTGCCCCATTTTACAACTTTTCTTGCCACCATGGTTAAGTGAATCATTGCATTTGTTAAGTTAGTAACAAGGTTGCAAAGTGAATCCGGATTCCCCATTGACTTTGCTTGTGAGAAGATCGTAAAATCAGATCACGTGACCCCAGGACACTGAAACCATCATAAACATGAACCAGTTGCCAAGCATCTGAATTTTGATCCTGTGACCATGGAGATGCTGCAATGGCCCTAGGTATGAAAAACGGTCATGTCACTTTTTTCAGTGCCATTGTAACTTTGAACAGTCACTAAATGAACTGTTGTAAATTGAGGACTACCTGTAAATGACATAGTAATCCTTGTTGAATCCAGTTTATACAATAAGATTCTCATACAAACAAATCAGTTTTATTTCAATTGTAGTTTCTCACTTCCAAAATAGTTGATTTAGTAAATCTCTTAGTTAAATCTATTCAGTCTTGTCATTTTTATTTAAATAATAAAATTAGTAAATGGGAAAGTACATACTGATGTATTAGTAGAGATATGGTTCATTAAAGGACTGCTCAATTTCAATTCATGCTCTCATATCCAATTAATTTTAACAAAATCTTAATCTGCATTTTGAACAGGAATTAGGAAACTAATTAGGAACTGTTTCATCAAAATTCTTTTGAATAATTTATTGTTTATTTGGGAGGAGATCCAATTATATAACTCACTACATAAACTGGATTTTATAAAGATTTAATCCAGTCCATTGTAATATAATTAAACGTATACTCAATACATTTTTATAAAAGCATCCAAACATTAGAGAAATGCATTAAAACATTAGAGAAACAGATTCCCAAATACATAAAAACTTAGGGAATCTAATTTTATATCGCATACCAACAGCAGAAATCCACTAATAAATAACTTGTAAGGGACAGATATACAGCTCTATTTGAATAAGGTCAAGACATATTAGCAGAAATGTGACATAGGTGACATTGTTTAAGAGAGCTAAATGTGTATCACTTTTAATCCATCAGGCAACAAATAAGAAGCTATTAAAAATGTAAGCCATCTCAGATGGAAGATACACTGCATTTTAGAATAGAATAAAAAGAATAGAAACTGCCACAGACTCATATAAAAAAGAAAAATGCTACTTCCTAAAAAGAGAACATATCCATTAGAAAACCAAAGAAATACATGACCCAGTTTTCCCCAAATGCTTTGTTCATGCATGCAATTACTAAGTAAAACCTTCCAAAAGTGAATGAAATCCAAGAATGCCAAGGAAACATTTATTCAAGATGAGGATGAAAAAAAGATAAGCCTGGGGCACAACAGTGATTTAACAGAAAGGGGAAAAAATGATTTGCAGATCCATTTATATCACAAAAACTGCACGGCAAATATTTTCAGAGAATGGTCTTTCCATTTAATACACCACTGAATTCAACAAAAGAAGAAATGTAAAATAGTTTGATTTAAATGATTTTGACTCAAGAAACAGCAAAGTAATTTTTGAATGCCACAATAATTTGGATGTCAGGTTGTAGTTGTAAACTACTAGAAAGGGCACAATGATTTTCATTATGTCTCAGTTTGCATTCTCCTTGTACTGTGATTTGTTGTTAGTTGCGAAGTAATGTCCGACCCATTGCGACCCCATGTTCCTGTCCTCTACCATGCCCTGGAGTCCATTTAAGCTCACGCCTACTGCTTCAGTGACTTCATCCAGCCACCTCATTCTCTGTCGTCACCTTCTTCTTTTGCCTTCAATCTTTCCCATCATTAGGATCTTCTCCAGTGAGTCCTTCCTTCTCATTAGGTGGTCAAAGTATTTAAGTTTCATCTTCAGGATCTGGTCTTCTAAAGTGCAGTCAGGGTTGATCTCCTCTAGGACTGACCTCTTCTAGGTTTGATCACTTTGTAGTCCAAAGAATTCACAGGAGTCTTGTCCAGCACCATAGTTCAAAGGCCTCAATTCTTTGGCCCTCAGGCTTTCTTACGGTCCAACTTTCACAGCCATACGTTGCAACTGGAAAAACCATAGTCTTGACTATACTCACTTTTGTTGGTAGGGTGACTTAGATTGTTTCAAATGGTCCCCTAAACAGGGGTGTGTGTGCAGATTTCAATGAGATGTATAAGGAAGGAAGCCACAGTATATCACAGATCAGTTCCATAATCACTCAAAGCTTTAAAGACCCTATAATTTCTGACACACTGCTCTTCTGGTATTTTTACAATTATTGTTGAAAAGCAGTGTTGCTAGATACTATTTATTACACAATTCAGTGCTGCATATAAAATGGACAGCAAACAATTGCAAAGTTTTTCATCATTTACATTTCTGGTACTGTATGGCCAATGGTGTATGCTACCTATAATACAGCCACTGTGGGACAACTGGGAAAATAGGCGGCCATTTCCAGTTGCTAAAATTCAAAGTGCTTTGTAATTCAGTTCAGTCTCTTAAAATCTAACAATTTGAGACTATTTTTAAAAAAATAATTGATACGTGGGTGGACATGCACTTCTAATACTATAGGTTAAACACTGATTAAGAGTTATGGTAAATTGAAGTACAAAATGTACAGTAACAGCACAGGAAAACTACAACCATTTGAAAAATTGTCATAAATGTTTCTTGACTATATGAACAAGTGAACTTTGTTTTCTTGACAACTGTAGAGGGAAATGGGAATGGTATTGAAGTACGAGAGGAAGAACTGCTATCAAGGCAACGTTCAAATGAAAATGGCCTTAGCCAGGTCAGGAATGTTGTCCTTGTTCAGTGACCAAAATTCAGACCTCTATCACTGAGTAAAGTAATTGCTAAATGGAAAATCATATGACTGCAGTAATACTTTCCTGTTCCCCACTCCCCCATCCTTTGGAATGCTCATCTTGGAACTGAGATTATTAGCAAGAAAGAAATTAATGTTTGTATTTTATTTATTGGGGAGGAGGAATTACAAGAGAAAAATCAGGCATACAATGAAGAATACACACTGAAAGTAAGCCATAATCATGCTAGATAAGCTGTATAAGGAGGAGGGGAGTGATTTCTGTAGGCAATTTCTCCTCTGCTAAGCCTATTTTCCTTTCTCACAGAATGGAGAGATTGGCGAGTAAGGCATTACAAGAAAGTATGCAGGCACATAATGAGGGATACAGAGGACTGATTGTGTAGCATGCTTGCAGCTGCTGGCATCAGTGTTTTGCTTTTGATGTGTGCCTTGCTTCTCTTGTGTGCTTGTTTACTTTCTTGCAATCCTTTCCTCTCCAATCTTTCTGTTCTGTAAGGAGGAAAGAAAGACAGTAGGTCAAGCACAGGACAATGCATACTGACTGTAATATAAATCACATGATCAAAGATTACCTGTAATGTAACCCATGTAAGTAAATGCCTTTTACACAAAGATAAAGGGAGGGAGGGATAAGCAAATTTAGACTTGCAGAATTCTGTTATTACAGCTTTATAATAAAAGTAATGCTGACCTACATAGTATTGCTTTTTTAGTCTGGTCTTCTTTGAAAGCTGGCATTATAAGTGTAGTTTTAAAAAAGCCATGAAAATTATAAGAAAATTAGAGTGAGAACAGTTTGAAGAATTAAATAAGCAGATTCCACACAGATGGGAACAGTATATTATTTTGCAAAAATAGTTTTGTTCTCATCCTCAAAATATATGGGCAAAAATTGAGTGTCTCATGCTGTTTTCTACCATTTCCTGTTCAGCTTTTATATCAGTATGTCTAGGGCCATAAATTCATGATTCCTGATACAGCACATGAATGGAGGTCTCATACAAGAATGTGGGATAATTGATGTGATCATTTTCTCTCTTTCTATATTGGTCAACAATATTTTTTTTTAAAAAAGAAGCTCCTGGAACAGCAACAAAGAATACTTGTATTATATAAAATATATACAACTATGGATGCAACATAATAGTATTCTTACCTGGTCACTGCCATCTTTTCTCCTTTTTTCCAGTCCCACAGTACAATGGTATGATTGTCATCTAATCCAATTGAAGCTAAGCATTTCCCATCAGCTGTACAAAACCAATTCATAGTTCATCATGAGATATCATGAAATGAAATCTGACAAACATAATATTCATTGCTAATTTATGTTATGGTGCCAGGAATAAGGGAGTTGGAAGTTCTACAATAATCAAACTTTCACAATGACTTAATTTGTACTTATCTCTTCCTCCTTCTCCTAACTATAATTATTCTAGAAAAGGACTTAGCAGTTCCCAAATTTTAAATAGTTCAAGAGCCAGTTTGAAAACATTATGGCTGTCATTGGCAGTTCTGCCCATTCATAAAATGGCTATGATGGAGGTAAAACCAGTTTACACAGACACACACCAGGTTTAGGTGAGAAATCAAGTCAAGGAATGGTGCCCACAGATATGAAGTTAAGAACACCAGAGTAGTGAGCTTGATATGTTTGAAAGTGATGGTGTTGTTATGTTTTGTGATAGAGGCTTAGCCCAACTCAACAGAACTGAAAAGGCTAGTTATTGCCTGTTTGATGCTTCTATGTATGCTTCTTATAAGTGAAAATCGGGAGGGGGGGGGGACCCAATAGTTTTAAATAAAAATATGACTTCTGGACAGATCACAACTAGTTTACTAGGTAGAATTTGTCTGGGAAGCTACAGTAGCTTCATGCACATGAAAAAAAAGAGAAGATTCTGCTTGCTATTACTGAAAAGAAGTTTTACTTTGAATATTTTGAAATGTTATCTTGGAAGAGGAGAGGAGAAGAGTATGATCTTTTTCAGGAAAAAAAATATTTCGGTTACCATATAACTAAAGAACACCGTTTCCCATTCTGAAGCAACATTCATTACACAGCAGCTCACCTGAAAAGTCAAGCGCACATATTCCCCTTTGGTGCTGGCCTCTTAGCAGTGACAAACATTTGAGCATCTGTATATCCCAAATGTGAATAGCAGCATCTCTCCCAACCTAAGTAAGAGCAATTATTTTAGTTGCCATTGTTAAATAAAAACCCAATGCAAGAGTATTTTCAGTCAATTTGTTCATAAGCAAAGGTTCAGAATCATTCTGAAAAAAGGAAATTCAGATCTTTTGAAGATGTGGGGGGCTCTAAGAATGAAAATTAGAGTTCAGATTTGCTGCTTAATTTCTCAATATTAATTTCATCTTAAAAAAAACAGAGAAAAAGTGCTTGACATCACCAATTCTACTGAAGACACTATCCAAATTTCTTGCCCACCTTTCTATAATCAAACAAAATTGAGTATGTATCTGGCCGGCAATGGATTTTAGGATTCCCTGAACTACATTACTGTATTTTATTTTCCCTATTATATGGTTAAATTCTCTCAATACCACAAAAATCTCCAAAACATTTTTAGTTCATTTGAATCAGAACAGATACTAAATAATTTGAACATTTTTTAAACATATGTCATCACTATGTTACCTCTGACAAAAACGAAGTCAATTGTGGGATATAAAACAATAAGAAAATCCTAGCACTATAGCCTAGACCAGTGATGGCGAAACTATGGCCTGCGTGCCACAGGTGGCATGCAGACCCATTTGTCAGGGCACGCGAGGCGCTGCCCGGTTAGCTGGCCAGCACGCATGCGCGTGCTGGCCAGCTGAGTTCACCCTTTTTTAAAGCCATTTTTTGCCCTCCCCAGGCTCCAGAGGCTTTATAGGAGCCTGGGGAGGGCGAAAAGAGCCTCCCCTGCTCCCCCCCCGAGGCCCCCATGAGCTTCCCTGAAGCCTCCGGAGTGCAAAAAAACGGCCCTATGGGCAAACTGGAAGTTCGGCAATGGACTTCCTGTTTGCTTGGAGGGTCGTTTTGACTGCTCCGGAGACTTCAGGGAAGCCTCCTGAAGATCCCTGAAGCCTTCAGAGCACTTAAAACGACCCTCCAAGCAAACCGGGAGTGACTTCCGGTTTGCTCGGAGGGTCGTTTTGACTGCTTTGGAGGCTTCAGGGAAGCCTCCTGAAGGTCCCTGAAGCCTCTGGAGGGCTTCCAGGGGCGAGGGAGGCTGTTTTCGCCTTCCCCATACTCCTATAAAGCCTCTGGAGCCTGGGGAAGGTGAAAAAAGCATGCAAAAATGGGGTGGGGGTCGTGCCTGTAGTGCGCGCATGTGCACTGGGGGGTCGCACATTGCATTATGGGTGCGGCACGCCTGCACACGACCCCCCTGCGCTTCCCCCACTTATGGCACGCAAGCCAAAAAAGGTTTGCCATCGCTGGCCTAGACTAAGAAATAATGCCATATTACACCTGCATTCTTTTTAAAAAATAAGCATAGATAAAGCAATAAAATCACTTACAATTGAATCAGTGGTGGGTTCTGGATTCTGTCGCAACTGGTACACTGCGACGTGGCCGGGCGTCTACCATGTGCACGTACATTGCGCATACATGTGCACCCACCACCCTGCGACGCTCCAGCACGTGGCCAAATGGCCCGCTAGCTTAAAAAGAGGTAAGAAACGAGGATGGGCAGGAGGGCCCAATGGAAACACCATTCTGGTATGGTGGCAGCTGCTCCCAGCTGCCAGCGGTACACCTGTACCGGGGCATACCACCTGGAACCCACCACTGAATTAAATGTGATTGAAAAGAGCCTTATATATTGATTCCTAAATTTTTTATGAAACCTGTTTTGAACATGTTTTGTTTCTTCATATATTATTTTAACAACCTCACAATATTTATACTTATTGCAATAGAGACTATAAAATCCATAGTCTATCTCGCTATGTAGAGATTCAAATGGAAAAATTTAATTTAAGCATTCTTTAGATTTAGGATGTATTCATTCCAGAGAGGAATAGGGAAGACAGCAAAACTGGCAGCAATGTGTGTTGACAGGGGGGCAGAGGTCGACCCTGAGGCCACTCACTTGTGGGGTGCCACAGGGGTCGGTCCTCTCGCCTCTCCTGTTCAACGCATATGTGAAGCCGCTGGGTGAGATCATCCGTGGTTTTGGGGTTGAGTACCACCTGTACGCTGATGACACTCAGCTGTACATTTCAACCCCAAACCACCCCAACGAGGCTGTCGAAGTGATGTCCCGGTGTTTGGAAGCCGTCGGGGTCTGGATGGGGGACAACAGACTCAAACTCAACCCCTCCAAGACCGAGTGGCTGTGGCTACCGGCACCTCGGTTCAGCCAGCTGACACCATCGCTGGCCATAGGGGGTGAACAACTCCCCCCTGTGGAGCGGGCGCGCAATTTGGGCGCCCTCCTTGATGCCCGGCTGTCAATGGAGGACCATGTGGCAGCCGTGGCAAGGGGGGCGTTCCACCAGGTCTGCCTGGTGCGCCAATTGCGCCCCCTACTGGACCGGAGTGCCCTGCGCACGGTCACTCATGCGCTGGTGACGTCTCGCCTGGACTACTGCAATGCCCTCTACATGGGGCTTCCCTTGGGACGCATCCGGAGACTGCAGCTAGTTCAGAACGCAGCCGCGCGGGTCATCATGGGGAGTACACGATACTCCCACGTAACACCCCTCCTGCGCGAGCTGCACTGGCTGCCTGTGGCCTTTCGGGTGCGTTTCAAGGTATTGATTACCATCTTTAAAGCGCTCCATGGCATAGGACCTAGTTATCTGCAGGATCGCATCCTACCACACACGTCCCTATGGCCAATCCGCTCACACAGGGAGGGACTCCTCCTGGTGCCGTCCGCTAGGCAATGCCAGCGGGCGACACCTAGGATTAGGTCCTTCTCTGTGATGGGCCCAACCCTCTGGAATGACCTCCCCCCCGACATCAGAACCACCACCGACCTCCGCTCCTTCCGTCAAAAATTAAAGACTCACCTGTTTCAATCAGCTGGCCTGGCACTCTCTTAGTTTTGCCTCCCGGGGATATATTTTAATTGGGTTTGGGTATTTTAATTGGGGATGTTTTTTAGGGTTTCCATAGTATATTTATTTCTTGTACAGTCTTATCTCCTCCATCTAAATGTTTAGTATTTAATTGTTTTATATTATTGTATTTTATCTGCATTTTATCTGACTGTACACCGCCCCGAGTCCCTTTTTGGGAGAGGGGGCGGTTTAGAAATCCAAAGAAATAATAATAAATAATAAATATAATAATAGCTACAAATATCAACAACACAGCATAGCCAGAAAATAAGACAAAGCAATTTGTGAATACTGTTTTGTATTTCTGCATTCTGTATTTTTGGCATTCATTATTCTTCAATCTTTGTTTACAACCCATCCCAAGGTTAAGTGAATTGCTTGTAAATCACTATTAATCTAACTAATTGAACTACAGTCCACAAAATTTAGATTGTTATAAATATGTGCCAAACATTCCATTTCCTGGATTATTTTTCACTTATTCACCCTCTGCTTTTTTGGCAATTGAGATGCTAGGCTTCCTTTTTATCTAATTGGTATTAATATTATAATATAGTTTAACACTCTTTTAGACCAAGAGAACATTCTATAATATTTTACTGTAGAACCCATTCATAAAGCACTGAGATACAGTATATTATTCTTAAATAAGTTGATTTATTTTTTAATTTGAAAAAAGTTGCTAGAGTGAATACTGTGAGAAAATCTGTATTACATTGATTTGCCATTGATCATATTTCTTGCATACTCACCTGTCCAGTAGCAACATAATCTTTCATAGGATGGATAGCAAGGCTGAGAATATCATCATCATGACCAAGATATAGTCTTTGGGTGTGCTGCTGTCTATTATACACCACAGCAACAGCAGCAATATGATAGACCACTTCTCCAGTCTGTGTGTAGAATAAATTATTTCGACAATCATAGCCTCTATAACTGAAATTAATAGGGAAAAAAATCAACAAGTAAATCAGTTAACAAGACTCCTGATAGTCAAAGGAACAAAGGATCATGTACCACTATCCTATCAAGATATCATTTATACAGAATCTATTATGATCCTAGTGTTATCATTTATACTGAATCATATTTTGCTGAAGTTAATAGGACTTATTTCTAATCAATATTTATTTATTTATTTATCAAGAATTAGATGGCCAAGTCACTCCAAGGAGCTTTCAAATACAAAACCCAATAAACCCTCATCCCCTTGGTGACAACAATCAAACAAGCAACTTGATGCACTCTATATCACTCTGGGGTTGCCAGGCCCGCTGGCAAAACCATGCCTTCAGTGCCTTTCAAAAGAATATCCATTTTATCTTTGCAGGGAAGATGCTCCATATATTAGGATATAAACTATTATGTATTATCTCTAAGATAGCAGAATAACATACCTGGTGTTTAAATATTTATATTGATTTAAATATACACTGAATTTATTCCAGTTTATATTTAAATCAATAATTCAATAAAGTTAATATGGTCTGTATTATTTGTATTAAAAGGTATTAGTTATATATTTTTATGCTCTTTTATCAATTTTAGACATTAGATACTATCTAAAATTCTAGCTGACAGAGGTGATAAATAAATCCCAGAAATAAAATAAAAGACTAAAAGAAATAAATAAAGGGTGGTCAATGACCAAATGGCTTTGTACTGAGATTAGTACCATCCTTATGCATATGGGAAATGGGCAGACTTGGAAGGATTCTAATATTTAAAGACTGCAAAGATGTATAATAATTTCATTAAAATGAGGAAACAAATCTTCATGGGATGGGGGAAACCTCAAATATAGCTTAGTTTTTTTTAAAAAAGAACATTCTAAGCAAATGTAGAATATTGGGTGGCTACTGCTGGACAGTGAACAAAGAGGATTGGGAGAAAATATGTAGCTGGCTGATACCACTACAGAGGAACACTATGTTAACAGATTAACTCTGCGTTAACAGATGGCAGAGAATATGAATAGGAAAACCAGTGTTCCTTGGTTTATAATGATCAACAAAGTTTTATACCAGGCTTAATTTATACATCTTTCTCTCAGCCCTGCATTCCCAAGCAGGTACACAAATTAGAGAAGTAACTTTATCATAGAGAATTAGGAAGCCATGTTCACAATGATGATTTGCATGTATCAGCATGCAGACAACTTACCTGATTTACAGGACTCTATAGGTTCAAATCCTAGAATTCTTCCTCTCTTCTTTTTGAGTTAATCAATTTTGGCTACTCTGTTTTCAGTTCTGAAGTTCTCTGTCATCTCTCCTTTGATCAATAAATAGCTTTCTCCAATGTAAGAATCAGAGTGTCTCACTACCCATTTCAATTCTTAACTCCATGCATAGACTTTAAATTTAAAGGTTATTTTTGTTTAACAATGGATTATCTTTTTCTGTGAGTAAACTACTAAAGGAATTACTGTTGAAAATGTATTATACCCGTGTATAAATTGCAGCTTTAAACTGTCATCAGGGGCTCTCTCTCTCTTAAGGAAGGGCACTGAGTGGCTTTTCTCTTTATGTTGTTGTTTCAGTTGAGGTAGATCTTCTTTGTAAACCTGCAAAAAACAGAGAAGAAAATTTTTAATTATAAACTTTTAATCAAGTAATTCCAGTTGCTTCTTATTGTTTGCTGGTATTAGCATAAAGTATTTGGTCATTTGAAAGCTCTATGTCATTGTCCTATATCATATCTTCTTCTACTCTAAATGATTGAAAAGTATTAGAATACAATTTTCATAATTTTCATCCTGTATTGTGTTGTACTCTCAGGTAGAATTTCCCCAAATTGGGGGAGACTGCTATACTATGAAATAAAATAAGCTTGTTTGAAAAAAATAATACAATACAATACAATGCAATACAATAGTAGAGTTGGAAGGGACCTTGGAGGTCTTCTAGTCCAACCCCCTGCCTAGGCAGGAAACCCTATACCGTTTCAGACAAATGGCTATCCAACATCTTCTTAAAGACTTCCAGTGTTGGGCATTCACAACTTCTGGAGGCAAGCTGTTCCACTGATTAATTGTTCGAACTGTCAGGAAATTTCTCCTTAGTTCTAAGTTGCTTCTCTCCTTGATTAGTTTCCACCCATTGATTCTTGTTCTACACTCAGGTGCCTTGGAGAATAGTTTGACTCCCTCTTCTTTGCGCTAACCCCTGAGATATTTGAACACTGCTATCATGTCTCCTCTAGTCCTTCTTTTCATTAAACTAGACATACCCAGTTCCTACAACCATTCTTCATATGTTTTAGTCTCCAGTCACCTAATCATCTTTGTTGCTCTTCTCTGCGCTCTTTCTAGAGTCTCCACATCTTTTCTACATTGTGGCGACCAAAACTGAATGCAGCATTCCAAGTGTGGCCTTACCAAGGCATTATAAAGTGGTATTAACACTTCATGTGATCTTGATTCTATCCCTCTGTTGATGCAGCCTAGAACTGTGTTGGCTTTTTTGGCAGCTGCTGTACACTGCTGGCTCATATTTAAATGATTGTCTACTAGGTTGTCCTACTATAATTTTATAATTGGAAATTGGAATTGGCAAGGAATAACATACAGTATATCTGCAGATAACGAGCCTGTTCCTTAGAATTCTGGAGAAGGGGAACTGGATCAAGAAATACTAAGGCCAACAAAAGGTTTTTAGAGAATGGACAGTTTTGGGGGAATGGCACCATTGAAGTCCTCTTCGCTCTGACTTCCAAAGGGTCATATAAGCATGTGTTAAATTTCCATTAATATTTCTGAAACCAATTTCTGAAAGCAAGTGATGGCTGAATCTATTTAATGAAACTTGTAATCAAAATGTTTAAATAAACAGAAAAAAAATAAAAAGAAGTTTGAAGTTGTTGTCATGTATTCAAGCACTTAGAAATAAAGAAGAAATTGCTTTTTCCCCAATTTTTTATTTTATGTGGAATATTAAAATACAAACTCCAAGAAAGGAACAAAATGCAAAAACAAAAAAGCTAGACAAAACTACTTGCAAAAACTGCATGAAAATGAAAAACAAAACAGACTGATACATATATTGTTCCCCCTAGTGGAATACTGATACAAAGATCATAACTTCTGCCCAATGTGAAGCAGGCACACAATTTATGTATTTCTAGTACTGTATACCTAACCCACTTAGCCTGACATCTATCTACTATATGGAGCAATAGATAGTTAACACATTAAAAAGTGTTACTTATTTAGCTTATTTAGCTAAACTGCAGAAATTTTTCTGGAGGTTCTCTGAATTATCAGGAAACATTCTGGGAAGGAAAGAATTTATAATAAGAATATGGAAAAAAAATTCTTCTGAAATAGAAAGTAATTTTATACTTTTTTCTCTAAATCATGATATCCTCAGCCCATCTCAGCAGCTAAAGTATATTGTGTGTGCTGGTAGCTAGGGACTGAATTGGATTACTCTAAAATTAATCTAGTAGGGATAAACAGTATATATTTTCTTATATCCTTTTACATAAAATTTGTAGCAAACAATGTTCAAGCAATACTGTATATTTCTAGTTTCACCAAATATACTGGAAAAAAACCATTTAGGATCACTGTAAATCATTGGATCACAATTAACATTAGGATCACATCTATGTCCTTCTAGGAACTTTGTGCAAATAATTTGAGTCTTTCACTGATAATGGACCATGATTCCTATCTTTTATTTAAATTAAAAAGATGATCCAACAATTAATTAACACAAATAAGTTGCAATAGTCATGATACAAATAATTTAATTATTTAAATTACATAGACTGCATTTATTTAACATATTTCTCTGCCCATTGACAATGCTGAACAAATGTACACTGCAGGGAGCAGAATAAATCTGCCCTGTAACTACAGGACTAAGCAGTGTGTGTATATGTGCAAAAACAATGGAAACAAGTTGGAGGATGTAGCATTATAACCAAAGCCCTGTATTTTTTGCATGGATGATGCATACATTTAAAAAGGACAAGGCCTCAATTGCAATATTGTAAATACTATCTTGACTGTTCTACCTTCCCTACAGATGCCACTCCAGATAGTCATTTTCAGTATGATGCAATGACATTTCAACTGTTCCTGATCTAATGATCTGATACTGCAAAGTTACTCACCTGCCGAACATAATTGATTTGAGCTTCTTGCTCAATATCTGAATCTAATTCTGGCACATCTGATAAATCAGAATCTGATTCTTCACTGTATGAATCTATGCCACATTCTGCAGAAAGGATGGAATAATATTAATCAGTTAGTGGTTTTTTAAAAATAATCCCCAGTGCCAGGAAAGCAGAGGTGGTATGCTGATGGTTCGCACTGGTTCGGGCGAACTGGTGGCGCAAGACTCTGCCCACCCACCCTGATATCATCAAGAACCTCTGTGTATGCCAAGACGTGTGTGAGCGAAGCGGTAGTGAAGAAAATAGAATATCTTCCCTGCAGGAATGATATGTAAAATCTCAGTCCTGACATGTTAAAATATTGGCTAAATACCTTGGACATATTGAACATTTCTGACTTCACAGTAAAATATATAAAGCTATCTAAGCCAGAAATGAAAACAAAGCATAACATTAAATAAGCAGATTCTCTTTTCAGTGATCCTTTCCATAAATTTCCAAGATGAGAGAAGAGATTAAAATAAAAGACAGTGTGTGTGTTAAATATCAGTACAAATAGTCCTCGAATTATAACAGTTCATTTAGTGACTGTTCAAAGTTAAAACAGCACTGAAAAAGTGACTTATGACCGTTTATCATATTTATGACCATTGCAGCATGTCCATGGTCATGTGATCAAAATTCAGAGAGGTGGAAACTGATTCATATTTATGACAGTTGCTGTTGCCCCTGCATGATGCAATCACCTTGTGTGACCTTCTATCAAGCAAAGGCAATGGGGGAACCAGATTCCCTTAACAATCATGCTTCTAACTTAACAACTACAGATACTCACTTAACAATTGTGACAAGAAAGGTCTATTTAACTCAGTAGGATCTTTTTGTTCAATTGCATTTCAACCTTCTGAAAGACTTACCTATACGGGCTGCTTCAAGGACTCCAGTTGCTACACCTTCGGGAATAAACCGCCATTGAAAAACAGAATGATCTGCACCTCCTGTACTGATTACCCATTGGAAGTCATGTGACCAGCGTACATTTGTAACATGAGCAGAATGGCCAACATATTTTCTGAATTTTGCACCTAAAATTAAAAAATAAAGATAATTGTAATCAAATCTGACTAAGTCACCATAAAGAAGCAAGCCATATACGCAACACATACACAGATGTGCATGAAAGTTATTGCAAATTTTATAAAATCACTTTTTACTATACTCTGCATGCAATTTCCAAACATGATGCAAACAATCCATATATACAGAAATGTTCTTTATATCCCAATAGTTAGTAGTTTGGGTAAAACACATATTTAGTCACCTATGTTACTTAATCCTTCTTCATCTATTGAACAACAGATTTAAATCAATACTAATTCAAAAACGCTATGTGGAACATTATCATTATTATTATTCTAAAAATAGTCCTTGCTTAGCAACCACAATTGGGATTGGCAACACTATCTCTAAATGGTTGCTAAATGGAAAAATCATATGTCCACAACCTATAAATTCCCAATTAAAGTGTGCAAATGGTGATCATATCATCATGGGAGTCTGTGACACTTGTAATTGCAAGCTTTGGTTACAAAACTGTTCTACTTTGTCATAAATTCAAATGGTTGCTACATGAGGCAGAGGTGGGACTCACATACCTTCCCTACCGGTTCGCAAATGTGGGCACGCTCACATTAAATAAAAAATAATAAAAAGAAATGTCTGGTGCCCATAGCAGTTTTTTCTACTGAAGCCGAATGTATTGGTTAAACTCTTAGGTTTCTCCATTGATTAATTTGCCTTTCTTAATTATTATATTATCTTAGGTGAAAAGATTATGATTAGGTTAAGGTTCCAACTGGACACAAAGCTAACACAGAATATTGCTGCTCAAAATTCTGGAACCTTTAGGGAACACTATTTTTTTTTAATCTGCACTGAACAATTTGTAGCTGTTTTTCATTGGCTGGTTTTTTTTAACTCTATCAGATAAAACTAACTACATAACTGGGAATACAGCAATATCAGAAAAATGAGAAGGCAATCTTCATTTCCTTGACTACACTTTGTTAGAAAAAAAGGCAAGGCAATTGGAGAAAGATGCTCCAAAACCATAATGCAACTATTGAAAATGGCCTGTTCCTCGGCTGCAACTTCTATTTTTTACTGCAATAGATTCACTAAGGCATGTGGTAAACTAACCCAATGCCTAAAAAGGCAAAAATATGGTTGTTTCCCAAAAAAGCCCCTATTATCCTTTTTATAGAATTATATAACCAGTAAAAACCAGTCAACATCTTTGTCATTCAAATAATGGGTCATTAAAAACATCTGTCCAAATTATTTATTTTGACTTTTGATACTTATTACACTTGCTTCCTTTATTATTGAATATTCAATTTCATATATAGCATTAATTTAGTTACCTCAATTTTTTTGCTTAGTTTCATATAGCTTGCAATTTTTTCTAGTTCACCTCTTTTTTATTTTTCTAGAATGTGCTTGTAAATATTTACTAACCTTTTTAAAATGAAAAAGAAAGATAGGTCCATTTGTCTGATAATTTTCTGCCGGCACTTGTAATATTAGAGACTGAGCATTTTTATTTATCTCATCTTCATTATTTTCATAAATAATTTAAATAAATTAAAGGAATGCATCTCAGTCGCTGAAAAAACATCAAATAATCCATAATGCAAATAAAGCAAGACATTATATATGCACAGCACAATGTCTTACCTTTTTTAAGACATGGAAATCTGAATAATTTAACTAGTCCAAAATCATCTCCAGTCACTAAAACTGTATTATTATAATTTCCATCTACAGAGTTAATATCTGTAACATCACTGTACTTTGGCCAGATTCCATTTACTTCTGATCCTATCACACAGGTCCATGAAGCCCAACAAATTCCTTTGATCTCATCTTTGTTTGCCAAATGTTTTCCAGCTGAAATAAATTTAAATTAATAAGTTATTTAATTACATTGCGTGGGGAGCATCTGAACACAAAATTTAATGCTTTTCCAACTTCGTACCACAAATTATTTTTTCTCTTGGGCCTTTTGCCATTGCTGAGTTGGAGTGCTATCCACTCATCTTTAAATGCACAACAAATCCACAGAAATTTGTTGAACCTATTGCTGATCCCTTTCACAAGGGATTGTTTCAAGCTACTACAAATAAAGATGACAGCTGACTTCCCTCCAAGATAATTAGTGACAAGGTTAACAAATTTTGTATACTTTAACACCTGTACCGTTGGACAATGAAAGCAAACGGTAAAGATAGAGTAAGTGTTGGGAAAAAATGAGCTGAATCATTATCTGAACAGAGTAGAATAGAATAACAGAGTTGGAAGGGATCGTTGAGGTAGACTGCTCAAGCAGGAAGTCCTGTACCATTTCACAGAAATGGTTATCCAAATTCTTCTTTTAAAAAAATCTGTATCAAGAAGTCCGCATGGAAGCAGATAAAAGTCCAACTACAGTGAATTGAGTCAAAGTCTCTAAGGGAAAAAAACCCCTCTGTCATAGCAATCATGAAACAATGAGAACTTCTTGATAACCACTATTACTATTGTGAGAAAAAAGAAACGGCTCTATCAAAAATCTTACACAATCTCCCTTTGATGTATAAATAAAACCCAGAATGGGGATTAGGTTACAATTTTGTTTTGTAGATGAGATTTGATTAAAAAAGATCTCAGTGAGTCTGGAAAAGGAATTTGATCTCCACCTTCATTAAGTATTTATATATGTCATCATCTTTCACTTGCAGATGAATTCTCTCCCATCTTTCCCCCTTACAGTATTTGTAACAACAAATCATTTGATTTACAATACAATAACATTATTTTTTACAATAAATTAATTTTAATTCATTTCTGTATGTTGTTTTGATGTCCAACATTTATTTTTACAGATCTTTTAGGTTTTGCCTCATAAATCCTTATTTCCGTGTCCAATAACAAGCAACCCACGGGGGAAAGTTTAAATATGATGGCTCTTCTCTTGACTGAAAATGATACATTTTACTATTTCTCTCTCTCCCTCTCTTCTTTCCCTTCAAGGTTTGTATATATTTTTAGTTTTAAATATCTCTATTACTAATGCTGATTTTTCCTAATTTTAAATATGTATGCACACACACACTGTACAAGTCACCCATAGTCCCAGAGATGGGAAGTGATATAAATTTGATTAATAAATAAATACATTTTGTTTGTAGTAGTGGCAGTGGTTCATCTCCTTCCTGAATGGTCAGTCCCAGTCCATGTTGACAAGAGGGAAAAGATCACATCTACTCATGTGGGGCACCTCAGTGTTTAATGCTTTCATCCCCCCTTTTTAATATCTACATGAAGCTACTGAGTGAAGTGACTTCAGGGTTCAGTATTATTAATAATCAATTGTGCATTTCAATCTGCGGCTGCATAAGTGAAGTTGGAGGCCTGGATAGGAAGAAACACTTCAGCTAGGATCCCAAGAAGATTGAGTTGTATGTCTGTTGGGGCCTCTGGGTTGATAATATTGTCATCTTTGGAATGGGATGGGGTTGCATTTCCCCATTTAAGACTAGTGTGCAACTTGGAGGTTGGACTGGACTCCCAGTTATTGTTTGAAGAGCAGATGATAGCTGTGGTCAGGAGGGTCTTTATGTAGGTTCACCTTGTGTGTCAGTTGTGCCCTTTTCTCAATCACGAGGTTCTTCAGATGATTGCTAGTCACCTCACAACTGAACGATGACAATACGTTCTACATGGGGCTGCTCTTGTATGCCATCTAGCTACAGTTGGTTTAAAAAGCAAGGGTACAGGCAGGAACAGTTACTCATCACTATGCTCATGAGTCATTGCTGCTGCACAAACTGCATTAGTTATTGTTTGGTTTCTGGCTGCAATTCAAGATGCTGATTCAAACCTATAAAGTCCTTAGTGGCATAGAGCCTAGTTATTTGACAAATTGTCTGTTTCCCATTATTCCTGCTCATCGGTCCAAGTTAGTACACTCTGTGTTCCTTCTACAAAAATTGTGATCTTGTGCAACTGAGGAAGTGTGCCTTCTCTGTCATGGCCTTTTCTCTCTCTAACACAACATCTAACCAGAGATATATGTATAACTCCATTATATCAAATATAATTCAGATGAGACAGTTACATTTATGTTAATTTTATCATAGTTTTATGATATGCTAATTTCTCTTACTGGTATAATGAAACATTAAGGAAAATTACAGAAATTGCCATTTGCCTAATGATAAAAGTGCACAACTGATAAATGGTGCTTTAAAATGAGGTTTCATTGTATTGTATCATTGTATTATTGTATAATTGCATAAAAAATGTAATACTATTACTTGATATTGTTATTCTAAATTCTAATAAATTCTAATATTAGCTAATCCAGTTTTCGTAGTCAAATCTATTTTCCATTGTTATGCCCATCAGTTCCAATAAATTTCAGTAATTATTTCTAACTTTAGTAATAGTGTTATTATATTTCTTTACACAATATGCAATGATGTAAACTTTACCATAATTTTAAACATAAATTTTAAAAATTTAATTTTAAAGATAATAATGTACAACTTTAAAATTAAGAAAATTCATATACAGTGGTGAAACTGATGATTTTAGCTAATCTATTTGGCTAATGTTTGTATTTATTCTACACACACACACACACACACACACGCACACACACACATACACCTGTTCATCTTTGGAGGTTAAAGGAATATATATGTTTCCCCATGCTCTGGTTTAAGTTCCTTTGCTAGCTAGATGATAGATGACAGACAGATAGATGCAGATAGAAGACACAGAGAGAGAAAGAGAGAGAATATATATGTATATTCTATATATTTGTTTTCGTAGATTTTCACGGGTGTAGGTATGCTGATTTTGTTGTATTCGGGTCTTTTCCCGTGTAGGATTGATCCTACACGGGAAAAGACCTGAATACAACAAAACCATCATATGTGTGTGTGTGTGTGTGTGTTTGTGTGTGTATACACACACACACACACACAGAGAGAGAGAGAGAGAGAGAGAGAGAGAGAGAGAGAATATATAGAGAGACAATATAGAGAAAGATAGGTTAGTGGGGAATAATGCTTATAAATAATGCTTAAGTAATCACACAGTCCTAACTCTAGAGTATATTGATTAAACATTTTATGTATTGCTCATTAAAATTAAACACATGCAATGAAGAAATATTTACTTACATGGCATCCTGTAGAAGAAGCGTGCTCCTGCACCATCATTTGTTTGCAAGAATTTACTGTCTAGAGACCAGTCAATATGAGTGATAAAACTAGAAGACTTGCTGCATTCTCCAGTTTTCTTATACCGCTGAGCAACTGCATAGATATCTACCTGACCATCATTAGAACCCACTGCAAGATAGCAGCCATCTGGTGAAAACTTCATTTCGTGAATTACTTCTTTCCGATCTTTGATATGAACAACTTCTGTCATATCTCTGCAGAGTGTTGAAAACATTGTTAGCAGTGGGTGTGCAAATGAAAAATGATAAGATGGTGGTATGCAGTCTTATTATCTACACAGATTCTATGTTGTACAAACATGCTCTTAAAGGGTAATCCGATGCATATATAGTTAAGAGGTCCTATTAAACTCAACAGAATTTGTTTTTCAAAAGTAGCATATATCTGCTTTGTAGCAGAATATTATCATGTAGTTTAGGTACAGGTAACAAATGAGATCTGGTTAGAAAACTATGATTTAATTAGCCAGAATTAAAGCATCTAAGCTAGGGATGCAAAAAGATATATAAAGATATATAGATTAGGTCTATTCATCATGGTAGTTTGGTTTTGTTCTAATTTAAAATTAAGTTCTAATTTAGAAAAATTGCATTGGCTTACCATAAACTCTAAGTGATGAATACTGGTATACAGATCACAATTACTAATTTTATATATTGTGCTTGACCTAGAGGTGGTATTCAGCAGGTTCTGACCAATTCTGGAGAACCGGTAGCGGAAATTTTGAGTAGTTCAGGGAACTGGCAAATATCACCTCTGACTGGCCTCACCCTCATCTATTCTCTGCCTCCTGATTGGGAGGAAATGGGGATTTTGCAATAACCTTCCCCTGGAGTGGGGAGAGAATGGAGATTTTACAGTATCCTTCCTCTGCCACTCCCACTGCCATGCCCACCAGCTCATACCACGCCCACCAAGCCACGCCCACAGAACCGGTAGTAAAAAAAAAAAAGAATCCTACCACTGGCTTGACCCATGTAAATTTTTTCGGAAAACTTATCCTCAAGCTTTCAAAATATGTTGTACCAGACTATTGTGTCTTATTCAGGCCAACAATATATAAAACTATTCTCAAAAATTGCATTAATACACTTCAGATTTGGTCTGAATTATTTTTTTAAAGGCAGGAGTCAAGCCTACCTTACTCTCAGAACAATAAAAGAGCCATCTTTCATTCCCAGAGCCAGCTGAGATCCATCAGGGCTGAAAGATACACTCCGCACAGCTTCTTCCATATTGCATCGGGCAATCAAAGCGTGATCAGCAAGACTCCATAACCTTCACAAGGAAGGAAAAAAGAAAGAAGCCTGTTAATCACTACAATGTGGCATTTAATGTGTTGCTTTTTTGGCCAGAGAGACATTATTCCAAACTTTATGTGCATCTCTCCCATTCTATTTTCTGTTTATCTGGTTCACAGAACAGATTAACCTAAAAAGGGATTGGGTAGTTTGCAGTTCAACATGAGAACGAAATGAGAAATCATCTCATCACCATGTGATTCTATTCTCCATTATTTTTTATTTATAACTGGAATGAAGAGGTACAGGGAATGTTTATCAGATTTGAAAATGGCACTAAATTATACAGGTATCTTAACTATTAATCACATTAATATTTATCACATAATTACTGTATTTGTATTTATTTGTTGATTTATATCCCATCTTTGTTCAGGATCTCAAGGCAACATATAGAATGCTACCTCCAATTTTCCTCACAACAGCAATTGTGTGAGGTAGGTTTGGGGAGAGAGATAAAATAATTTTCACAGCTATCACATATTTTAACACTACTTGGGTTTTCTTTTAGCAAACACATTTGCTAAAAAATACTTGCACTTTAAGTATCTACTCTTTGGCTAATAAACTACATATCAATGCTGGAATAAATAATATATAACTTAAAAAATAAATAAAACATCTAGCTGAATATTGCTTAATTTGCCTTCTTCCAATTCATTGATCACCAGCACCGTAATCTTCAAAGCCATGAGGATTTCCCAACACAACTGTCGTGAAATATTAGGGATACATGCTGTTGCCTTACCGCACAGATCGATCATCACTGCCAGTAACAACTAATGGCTTTTTGGGGTGGACTGCCAGAGCCCAGAGCTCGCCTTCACAGTGACCTTGCATTATAAGCATTGGCTTGTCTCTTTCTCTCACAATAATTTCAAATATTTCACTGTCCTGTGTTCCTGCTAGAAGCCGATCTGCTTTCCAACACACGCTTCTGATAGATAAACCTGAGAAAGGACAGAATAATCTTTGTATATTAATGAATAAATTATCTGTAGTGGGCAGAATCCAGCTTAGGTTAAGTATTGTGAAGCCCTATTACTTTTCAGTAGAAGTTTTAAAAACGCCTGTAATTCGTCTTCTTTGGAATGCAATAGGAAATAAAATGCTTCACTTTAGGAGAATCAATGGTAAGCACTTCACAGGTCATTTAAAAATCATAAAAAGAGTTTTTAAGCAAAATTAATAAGGCTAGACTTGATGGACTCAGAAAGCATTGTTTACTTATTGGTAGGGATTTGAAAAAATTGTGGGCCCATCCCTAGGAGCAGACAGAGAGTCATGGAACAGCAGAAGCTCAATTCTAAGGACTCTATAGAAAGAAACAGCCAGCAGATGTGAACATTAGAATGACATTCTGATCATGATACTTCACTCTACAGTTTTTCAAGGAGATGAAATCAGGATAGCCATGCATGCAGCAATATCTGGGGAGGACTGCCAAAATCTGCAGGAAGGTAGCGTAACATTGTGATCCAAGTACCAATGGACCCCCCATTTTGCAAAATGTCGTCATTCACAAACCATTATTTACTGTGGTTCCACTCTTTGATCTTTGGAGCATGGGGCTTTATGAAAATTGGTAGCAGGAAAAATATGATAGTAAACATCTTTCCAACTTAACTCCTCTTGAACTACTTGTTCAAAGCAATAATTACTCATGACATGCTAACTCGTCCATTCTTGCTTGTTTATATATGTGCATGTACTGTATTATCCTGCACTTTTAAAGTCAATAATAGGGAGATTTTGATAATAACATTTTAAATGTAATAAATGAGTTCAGTGACTGCTGAAACAGTTACACATTTTTTTTAACACCAACAATGAGGTACACAGGAAACTACTATAGCTCAGAGTAGACCTGTATCATTTACTCTGACTAATAACCAATTTCCAGGTTCAAGGCTTTTCTATTAGTTGCTACTTGATCCTTTAAATCTGGGGTGTTTTATATCTAAAGCATGAATTCTGCCATGCAAATTGAATGAGATTCTTTCCCCAAAGTCCAACATAATCCATCAAGTTTGTTTTGTAACACCAGACATCTACAACATAGAGAAAGGAGACTGAAGGGCTGTCAGACACTACCCAGATGCAGAGGTGGGTTGCTGCCGGTTCAGCTGAACCTGTAGTGGAAGTCAGGCCTGGGTCGCAGAACTGGCAGAGACCGAGGCCTGCCACGCTCCCGAACTGGTTCCCTCGCTGCCACTGGGCCGACGCCATTTTGGATTTCAGTGACTGCATGTGTACAGTTCACTGTAAATTGTTCTGCATATGCAGACATAACAATTTACATCAAAACTATGTTTGATTTTGTGGATTACAAATTGGACGAACTGGCATAGACAATACCTAATGCTAATTTTCTGATTCAATATGATTTGCCTATTAGTATGCTTTAGTATGCAGTTTTCTATACTTTTTCATAATATTTTTCAATCTCCAGTTTCTATAGCAGCAAATACTTATGTACACATAGAACATTTTTTCCTGAAGGACTATAACTGATTATCTCTATGTAATAGTGAAGCAGATGCTCATTTCTGTATCTTGGTTACAGTATTAACTATGTTAACAGTACATATGGACAAATACTAAACAACTGTTAATTCTTATTGCTGGCAGGTTTGCAATCTGTTTCATCATATCAAGCTCCTTCCTAAAATATAATAAACAGATGTTATATAGATATACGAAATAGGCAAAACCCTCTCAATTTTTATATTGTAGTTTAATAAAACTATAAATTTTTGTATTCCATGGAGAATTAGTTAGCAGTAGGACTTAATTTTAAGTTCAAATTCTAATAAAGACGTCTCAGAAAACGACAGAGGAAACATAAGAAAAACACAACTTGGAGCAATCTCAAAGTGTAGTTATCAATGCTCTGATTCTCATAGTTGCAAATTAGATGCTTCCAGAGTGGTCACAAGTGTAATAGGAGTCAGTAATCTGTTTGTTTCTTAATTTAGGCTTAAAGACAATGTTTTTGTTCCATGGATTGAGAACTAGGGGCATGTAATAATAATAATAATAATAATAATAATAATAATAATATATTTATTTCTTAGCCGCACCCTCTCCTGAAGGACTCGGGGCGGCGTACAATGAAACATATGAAATAAATATGTGGACAAAACAAACATATAACAGAGACATATACCGAGACACACACAAGGAGGAGGTCGGCTGATAAATAAAAACAATTAAAATACAGTATTTAAAAACCCCTAGATAATTAAATATAATTAAAATACCCAGTTAAAAACCCGTCAGGAGCGATATGGTTAGATCAAAGTTGAGCCAGGCCAGCTGCTTGGAATAGGTGGGTCTTAAGCTTAATACGAAAGGAGCGGAGGTCAGAGGTATTCCTAATATCCGGAGGGAGGTCATTCCACAGGGCTGGGCCCGCCACAGAGAAGGCTCTACTCCTAGGCGCCGCCCCGCAACACTGTCTAGTGGACGGCACCTGGAGGAGGCCCTCTCTGTGCGAGCGAATTGGTCGCAGGGATGTATAATTTGAATGGTTGTTATGTACTCTGTGTTATGTGTAGGCAAAGATACATGTGTCTGCATGGGTATACATGAACACACACACACGCGCACACACACACACATCTGGTACTACGTAAGAATATATGGACATGTGTGAAAGACAGAGTACATAACAACCATTCAAATTATGCTATAAAACCAACATATTATGATATAGGAGATATCTGCTAATGCAGCATATGAAAAAAATAATTCCAGAATGAAGATTTCTAAGACTCAAAAGTTGGTTCTGAAAATAGAAAGTAGTTCTCAAATGAGGGACAATTTCCCTATAAACTGAAGGGGGCAGGGATAATCATTGCACAATATATTGACATAAATTCCCATGTGGGGAAATATAGGAGAGGACCACCTTGGAAGTGGCCAAACTTTGCTGAAGTTATAGAGATGGAGGAAACAGCAAAATTTTAGAGCCATAATAAAGATTGAAGTACTTTGTATTGTGGTGTTTTCCCCTGAGTTTTCGAGATATGAACAATAAAAATATTGAAAATGAAGTTATACGGTAATCCCACATTTACATTTAAAAGAGATTAAATAAATTGGCTGTTTTCTATCACTGTTTTGTAAATCACTTAATATTTCTTAAATAGAATATTTTAATATTGCTATATGTTATTAATTGTTTCTGTGCTCTGGGGAATGTATTATTAAAAACAATAAAATGATGGGGAATTAAGTAAGAATATTATAAATAAATCAATAAAAATCTGCCGTTATTGATATTTCTGCACAGCACTTATAAATCACATGGTTTCCTTTAATTATATTACTAACAATCTAGGCGGTATGTGCAAATCATGTGAGCCATACACCAATATATTATTAATATGCTCCAGCTGGTGATGTGCTAGACATAACTCAGGGCAGCTTACAAAAGCCAAGTGTTACATTTTCTGGAATTTTACAAGAAGCTTGAGAGCAGACCGCCTAGCATGCCGAACAATTGTTTGGAAGCACAGTCCCAGCAATGAAGTTGGAGAGCCGGTTGTCACACATTTATCAACATAGTATTGATGACTGGACATACTGGACAATTACACTACTTTTTAGGTGCTAGATGGCAGACCCATACTTAGATAGAGACAACCACCTAATCTGAAACAGATATTTACAAGCAACAAGATACAACAGGACGATACTAACATATGCAATAAATCTAGATGTCTCCTTTGCTCCCACATTTATACCAACAGTACTATCATAGGCTCAACAACTTCACATAAAGGCACTTTCACACATTCTTCCTCTAAAGTGATATATAACATCATCTGCTTGCAACATCCCTCTGGATTCTACATTAGACAAATGGAATAAACTTTGCACAATAAATTGACATAAAGTTGACATTAGGACTCAAAAGAAGGACAAGGTATTATGGGAGCATTGCAACTTTCCAGGGCACTTCATTATGAGTACCCATTTTGGTGAAACAAACAAACAAGCTTTGTCAGCACAATGGAGTGAGGAGCTGCTAAATTCATATAGTGTTCGTGAAAAAGCTTCAGGCTATTATAGAAGACCTCAGCAAACAGAATGGACTTTGAATATATTACAATTGTTATTTGATAACGTTCCTGTCATCTGTCTCACTTGCAACCTGCATCTGCACAAAACCTTATCGTTCTCTTCCTTTACCTCTCATCTAATTTCAATTTAAATCCAACATTGATTTAGCCATTGATTAGATGAGTTGTAGCTCACAAAAGCTTACCATATATTATGTCTTTTAATAATATTAGTTAGTGTGAAAAAGTGCTACCAGAATTTCAGGAAAAAATTATGTGATCTAGCAGCAGAAAAGCAGAAAAACTAGGAATATGGATTACACAATTTATGTCTATGTATACACAATGTATGTGTGTAGACAACTATGCTTATAATCAAAAGAATATGTGGGGATGGAACAGATGGATTCAGAAGTTGGGAGGTGGAGATTTCCTCTTTCCCACTTAATTCCCTTTTTTGATACAGAAAACCCAGCAAAGAATTCTAGTACAATATACTCCACAAATATAATCCTGTTTAATTAGCCAATTTGAATAAATGGTTTATAGGTTCTGTATCTCCACGTTTCTTTGGATATCTGGTTTTTTTTTAGCATTCTTTATATAAAGCTGTAGCACCAATAAATGGCATTGATTTAATAAATCTCTCATACAGAGAGATTTTAAAATTAACTTCCACTATCTTTAAAACAGGAATACATTTCAGATGCCCTTTGAGAAGATATGCTATTGTACAGACACACTAGGTGTTATTGACATTCATAAATAAATCATGAAAATCTAATCTGCTTAGCTTTCTGAAGGAAAAAGAAGGTATTTCTATATAACATGTCAATTTTCTCTCACTCTCCTATGTCAGGATATACGTATATTAACATGAAAACCTTGCAGCACCTATATCTCTTATTTAACAAATACATGACTAAATTTTGACTGAACATTATGTTGCAGGAAATTAAGGGACTAAATTATCGGAATCAAAAGAAGTGGCTTTATTGGTACCAGGTTCAGAGCAAATTAAGGCAAGACAGCCAATTGAACATCTGAACAACAACTTATAGAAAAGACAGCTTTTATATATTTTTCAAAAGCAGCAGAACACAAGAATATAACATGCTAGGACTGATGGGTTAGATACTAATCAAATATTTGTCCCAATAAAGCACATTGGAAAGCAAATGAGTGAATGTTAGATAAGCAGATACATATGTTGGTCTTTGCTGCTATGTGGCAAACACAGTAGATGACCACATGTGATTTTTGGTGCCTTGCTGTCTTCACATGATACTTGGCCTATGAAGATGTGATTCTTTGGGTTGTTCAGATCTATATGGGAAGTCCTAAGAGTTATTTCTGAAATGGAGCTGGAGACTATTGGATTATGCCTGGCCATTTGGGGTTGAAAGGTACTCTGTTAGTTTTTCCCGGTCCCCACTTACAATTTGAGGGTGTTGATGGCCTTCTTCTTTTCTCCCTGAATGGATATGTCTGACTGGGGTCCTGCTTGAACCTGGGAAGATTGTATTTCCTTGGCCTTCTTCACCTTTTGAGGTTTGAGACCTCATCCATTTTGGAAAGTAAATGAGCTGTGAGGCCTAGTGTTCCTTCTCTGCAGAGAAACCTGCATTCCCTAGAGGTTATGGAATACTTGGGAAAGTATGTCCAAGAAGGTGGCAGAGTTCCTTGTGGGGCAATGGATTGAGTGTGTGGACTGAGCGTATGGTTAAATGATGGGTTAGGTAGGTTGTACCTTGGTCTGGGAAGAAGGAACAAAGGGTAAGCTTGGACTGGAGAGGGGAGCACAGGGAACAGGCAGGAACACTGAGCTAAGTTTAAATTAATTTGTTAGCAAAAGAAGATATGGCAAGAACTGGGGTGGGATGCACTTGAGGATGTTATCCTTATCTCTGTAGACTATTTTTATCTAATTTCTATATTTTTTAAAAAAAAACTCTTCAATATTTCAGAATAATCCACTGTCTTGCTTTATATTAGTATGAAAGAATACATCCAAAATATTATTGAAAATAAAGAAAACAATGGCTCTTCATTTAGCATACTTCTTTCTACTAGTTTCCCATTATGGTTCTTTTTAAATAAGAAATCTTTCTTTTAATAATAAGATAAGATAAAATCTTGAAGGACATTAATGGAATGCTCTACAGCCATATTGGTGCCTACTGGCTTTGATTGAGGGCCCTCAAGACATATGGGAAAGAAACTCTTACAATCTTCTAATTCATTGTGACAGTGCAATTGCACAGCAACTCTTAAACATTAGCTGAGAGTGTATGTTTCAGATATTTATCTTAATTCATATTACTAGCAGTTCCCTCAAATACATGTAACTTACAACAAATATCCTATGCTGCACCAATATTGTCCAGTAGCCTATTTCTTGCTTGGTGTTCCCCGGAAGCTTTAAAACATAATGTTTCTTTATAGGCACATCTCAGTTTTTGCAAAAATGGGGGCTACCGCCACAATTATGCTTCAATTGTTTCAAGCTGTCAGATTTTACCAAATCAAATTCTGAAAGATATGAGAATAGAAGAGAACACACCCTTATGTGATAGAAAATACAGGGGAGGCTAACTTGGGGTTTTTTATTTTTGTGGCTTTGGTTTGGTTAGACTTTATTGGAATAACAAGAACAGATATTATTTTATTCTTGGAAGTAAAGTATTGGTTTCCTGAGAGGTTTGATGAAAATTCCAGGTACAATGCAATAACCCTCTCCTCTTATTTTTGTGTGTGTGTATCTATCTATATCTATCAATCTATCTCTTGCATTATCTCATTGACAGTTCATTATTTCATTCCAAGAACACTAGAAACTGAATGGTACTCCTCCACTTGAGAAGGCACACCCATACTTATATTAGTCTCCTGAACTATACCTTGTATATCCAGATATGCATTCATGCTACAGCCAATGGTACAGTAGCAACATTCAACAAATAAACTGCTTTTGTAAAGTAATTGTAACATAATAGCAGACTGGCATAATACTATAGCAAATGCACGAATTGAAATCCTCATTCACTCCAGCATAGTACACTCATTCAGCCATTCACCAAATAAAAACAAAATTGCACATTCACGCAAACTACCTATCCCAGATGCTTGAGGAGACAAGCAGGAGAGAATGTATTGAACTGCAAGACCCAAGATTCAAGAGAGTGGTGGAAGAAAGAAAATTGTTTGGGTTCCCCTCAACTCCATCCTTGCTGGCAAAAATGTTTTGAGACCAAAAAGAAGTTGGGCATTAAAGCCTGATACATCATTCAATTTCCTGGAAAAAGGGAATTGGTATATGTGTCAGCCTCTGTTTCGCTATTCACTTTCGGCTTGGTGTAGAATTGGTGAGGAAATTTTATTATTAGAGGAAGAGACTACCCAAGAAAAAAAATGTAAGTTAAATTAAGATTGAAGACAGAAGACTGTAGGCGGCGAGATTGATCTGCATTGAATTTAGGGTGTTATCCTGTTTCTAATATTTTTTTCACGGAAGGAACTTTTGCAGGGGCTCCCTATTTTTTAAACTGAATGGATTAATTCTTTCTTCTTCTTTTTTCACTTTTGCTTACACCTATGGATTAAAATTCTCCTTCTTTTTTTATATATATATAATGCTTGATTGGATTGTTTTTAATCTCCATTTAAGGGTTTTTTTCTTTCTTAAGCTTGGAATATAAAGAATATAATAAGAAGGATTATAAAGAGGGTTGTAACAACAGGAGGAAAAGCAGTTACACTGCCACTTAGAGGCTGGAGGCTGGATACATTGTTTTTTCTTCTTTCTCTTTGATCACTTGAAATTCAAGGTTCTTTCAGTTTGTTTACTGAGAGTGATAGTAGGAAGAGCACAAGTTGTTTATACAGGTGCCTTTTGGAAGTTCTATCACTAACTATTGGAGGGAAGACAACATTTTGATTTGAAAGAGAATAAATGAACCTCTTTGAAGTTTATTAAAATAGCCTTGAACTCTTTAGTGGCAATGTCTGCAAAATTGAAAGAATGGATCAGCAAGAAAAAGAAACTGTAACATTGCAAATGATTATGTTTGAAATTCAAAATCGATTAGTTGTGACAGAGAGAATTGAAAAGAGATTGGAGAATATGGAATACAAAACAGAAAAATCTGATGGAGAAACTGAGGATGTTTACCAAATGAAGAAAGTGGAGGACAGAGTTCAAAAGAGGAAGAAAAAAATGAGCAAAGAGATAAGAAAACTGTGGATAGTGACAGCAAAGTGAGCGTGGTTGGTAATGGCAAGAGCAGAATATAGAAAGGGGAGATAGATGGATTGGAACTCTACCCCAGACTTCAAAGCACAGAAGAAGAAAACAGAGAAAAATTGATGGAGATAAGGAGAGAAATTTCGACAGAAGCACTAGCGATAACCAAAGATAAGCTGATGGAAAGAACAGATGTTGGGTTTCAAGCTTTTATGAGATACGAAAGGAACAACATGTTGCCAAGAGAAGTTTATACAAGATTTATTAGAAAGTAACTAGAACATTAATGCTACAAGTGGCAAGAGATATAAGGACGTACTATTACTGGAAAGATACAGGTTGATGCAATGAAAATGTATAATAAAACTAAGCTAAATTTAGTTTACTAGTAGTATGCATAAAATGAAGCGACAATAGCTATAGTTAAATAATGATTAATAATGATAACAATACATATAGATATATTAGTTTGATAATATGAAATTTTATATAAACAACACATGGAGATTATGAGAGGAGGTTTAAAAGCTTTATCTAGAATATGTTATAAACATGTATTGTGATTGGATGATTTTAGGATGATTTAATAGAATGTTATCATATAATCCTTTTCTAGATTTTGAATATTATATATAAAAGGATGTAAAAACAATTATAGTCAAATTAAGGTTGAGATATAATAATTGTGATATACATGAATATAGGTGAATTTAAAATATGCAATTTGATATGAAAAGCAGGTGGTGACCATGGAAGAGATGCATGGAAATACTGTAACCAACTGACACACTTTCTACAATTTGTAATGGAAGATGGGTTTTTTAAAATGTTTGTTTGTCCTTGTTCAAAAACAAATAAAAATTGTTGTTGTTGTTTAAAAAAAAGAGAAACCACAAATGTTGTCCATCTCCGAGTGGAGTGATCAACTTCGCCAATTTTGGCCCATGACCCGCAGGGCGTTGGAGGCTGCTCATCAGGCGCACAAGAAACAGGCTGATAAAAAGAGGATGAAACCGAAAGAGTACAAAGTGGGGGATCAAGTGTTTTTGTCCACCAAGTTTCTGCAAACCACCCAAAAATCGAAAAAACTGGGACCAAAGTATGTCGGTCCATTCCCTATTGTGAAAATCATAAATCCTGTTTCTGTATGATTGGAGTTGCCAAAGAATCTTAGGCGGATTTATCCTGTGTTTCATGTGAACCTGTTGAAACCAGAGCACACTTCCTCCTTTCGTCCACCTCAAAACTGCACCCCCAGCTCCTCTTCTTATTGAGGGAGAGCAGCATTTTGAAGTTAAAGAAATCTTGGACTCCAGGAAACATAAGAGTCGAATTCAGTATCTGGTTTCCTGGAAACATTTTTCTCCCTCCCATACTGAATGGGTGGATAAATCTCATGTTAGGTCTCCTAGACTTTTACAGAAGTTCTACGCCAAGTACCCCGATAAGCCTTGATATTATTTGAAATGTACATATTTATGTTGTCTTTTCTATTGTTTTTTATTTTTCTTGCAGGGATGATTTCTCTTCCTGAAGGAGGGCCGGATGTCAGCCTCTGTTTCGCTATTCGCTTTCAGCTGCCATTGAAACGGGGAGGGGGGCCTGGTATTTGGGAGGGGAAGGTTTGGTACAGGAGAGATTGTTAAGAGGAAGTTTTTTTCTCACCATCTATTGCGCATGCTGATGGCTGGTGTTTAGAGTTGGCCAAGGCCAACCGTCCTGCATACCAACCTGATGATGCTTCTTGGAGATGCAACCCACATGACACCTGAGGGATTTGCAGATTGGACAATGGGATGGGGGTTACCGGGGGGAGGGGGTTGGACAAATATTGATATGCATGATTTCGTGCACTTTTACCTCAGATCTTGCTTTACTTAGCTGCTATCTTTTCATAATCAGTAAAAGTACTCTTAATTCTGCAAAATGGAGTTAAGTGGTTTCTTTCTTGGTTGCTGAAGGAGACCAGCTTGACAATATGTATATATGTATTTGGTATATGTATTTCCCCAGGAAATTGAATGATAGTATCAGGAAGTACTATGTAACAAATAGTCAGAAGTTTTGCCAAGGCAGGAAGAAGTTGTAGCCTAAGGGCCAAGGTCCCTTTTATCACCGACCTGTGATATGCCCCTCTGTCAACCAATCTCTACAAGTATTGTGAACTGCACTTAAATGAAATGGTTTCAGCAATTCCAAAACATGCATTGGTTCTATTAATTCCTTATGGCCACAGTAAAATAATTCTGAAAGTATAAAAACATTTTTCTACCATACCTATTTTCTACCAACAAATTTACAAATAAAATATTTGTACAAATCAAGAGCAAAATCTTTATAAAAAATAATATTACCTTTATATCCTTGCTCAGTCTCCCTGAGATCAATTTTAGTTATTGGCTTGAAATCAATATCCCACAGTCGAATGCAGCCATCTCTTCCACCAGTTGCAAAACCTTCTTCACATACATACATACTAAAAATTCCAGCCTGCACAATAAAATAATGAAGTTTAAAATTTGTTTCATATGACAATGCTGTTTGCAAAGTGTTAAAATGTCATGCTTGTCAAACAGAATTACATCATAATGTTTTTTCGTATGAGATTCCAAACATTTATATAATCAGATGATTTAGTCATTCCATCATACACAAACAAGCAAAACAAAACCAGCCTAGTGAAAATATGTTTTTTTCTTGCCAAGAGATATTAGGCAGCAAAACCAGATTAGGCATACAGTCATTTGTGCGCTACTGAATCATATTAAAAGAATAATATTGTGTGACAATTCTATAATTTGAGTTCATGTCTACCACTCTAGCACTCTTTTCTTGATCATCCTATTTTTATGATGGATATACTTCATATTTTTATTTGTTGTTTTTAAAATCTAAGTCAGTTGCAACAGTTTTCATGATGGATAAGGAAATTTGGTCCTAATAGCAGCTGCTATTTTGTCACACAGAGATTCTCTTGTGATACCTGTGGTTCTTACAAAAGCAGTTTGTAACAAGATGTATAATCTATGCTTTTCCCATTTAAAATATAAAATTGTGGCTCTGTGTATGTACACATACTACATATACCTATATAGCCTAACTTTTTGTAAAGATAAAACAGACCTTGCCTTAGATATTTAGATACGATTAACATAAAGATACAAGCATAATATAGAATTTATCAATAGTGTAATACGTTGAACAAATTGAATGGATAAGCTCACAAGAATGATTAAAGCACTTATGGTGCTCCTTGCATAAATGACTGACTGAACCAATTTCGCACTAAACACAGTAAACTAATTGAAGAAACAAAGTAATTGCCAAAGTAATCAAGGCAATATTTAATTCATTTCATCAGCATAGATGAAAAAGCAAAAAGATTCATCTTTGGAATAAGCCATAAATATTTGTTAATCATGAAGTTCTATATTGAACATTTTCTATTACAAATGTTAGAATGCCGAATACGTATTCCTTACTAAGAAATGCTCATTGCCCTCTATGGGTAGTCCGCGTTCAACACCACAGATTTAATGATCGTTCAAAGTTACAATAGTGCAAAATGATGGGACTCACAATTATTTCTTGTACTTATACCCTTCACAGTGACTCTGTAGTCATGTGATCACAATTCAGGGACTTGGAAAGTGACTTACAATTACAACAGTCCCAGCATCCTGCAGTCAGTTGATCACCATTTATGATCTTCACTGTCGGCTCCAACAAGCAAAATCAATGGGGAAGCCAGACGAGATTGCAAATGGAGATCATGTGACCATAGGAGGCTGCAGCCACGTGGGATTCACTTAACAACAGCACTGGAGCTGCTGCAACTATTGTTGTAAAGACACAGGATTTTGTGCTTTATAACTGCATCACTTGGCAACAGAATTGCAGGTCCCAATTACTATAGTTACCGGTAGGTGAGTTAAATGATTAGTTACATTCATGGCATTTGCACCTTAAATAATGTAACTATGAAATTAGTTGATTCAAGTATTGTTGCAGAGACAAAGCTTATATGATAGGCAGATTGGTGATAATGTGAGTATTGAGTTCCATACTTATTCATGTTACCTGAAATATTCCTCATATTAAATTATGTTTTAATGAAAGTCACAAGTTCAACTTCCCCCAAACAATAAAATTAACTAAATCACATATTCTGCTTCACTAGAATTTAAGATTACAGTACAGAACTATTTTTCTATTCACAAAATTGTTATGGTAGAACATAGGTCTTGAATCAAATGAATTAAAATTTGATGAGTTGTTTTTCCCCTGAATAATATTTTTGTTGCTGCCAAGATGAGAACAGCAAAATCAATAACAAAAAACAATTGCTTCTGCTAGTATGGCACAGTTTATTTAGTTATTATTTATATATCAAACAAATTTGTATAGCTGCCCAAGTCACCCTTTAGGTGAGTCCAGTAATCAATCAGCATAAAAATCAATTGAGAATTGGTTGAGTGTCCAAAAGCAAAATAGGAAACATACATGTTTTAAGAATCTAGTTTTCGTATAGTAGCATATAAGTGGTAACTTACACTATGAGCTCCTTGGATTGTGCGGACTAAGGTGAGCCCTTTCCAGACATAGACGTCTCCATTTAAAGCACCAGAGAACGTAACATCATCTTTCGCACAAGACAAACAGAGGATAGTTTGTAAGTCTCCTGTTTTGCCAAATATTCCTCTTTTGGCTGTCAAGGCATTTCCGCACAGTGTCCAAAACTACAAAATGACAAACAGAGTGTCTTCAGCATTTGCAATATGTGTCTGAATCATACCGTTAAGATGTATGAAAAACCCCTAGCAGTTTACATATGTTAGGTCCCTGTTTATGTTGTTTATGGTATTTACATCTAATTACTTAAATGAATTATCAGGATAGTTTACATTATTGAAAGATTCAAAAGCATTAAAAATTGCGTAGAACAAGTACTCAGAATATATGATAACATAAAATCATATGGTAAAAGTATTAAATTAAAAGTTTTTATTGCTTTAAAAATAACAAAGAAAAGGAAATAAATCAAAATAATTAAGTAGTAATAATTAAAATTTGTTTTTACAAGTAACAGTGAATTTACACAAGACCTTAGGCTATGAGTAATCATTTATTCCGTCCTTTAGGAGAGATAAATGTTTTTTAATGAAGGCTTCAGCCTCCTGCACTGTATTAATTCTAATCCTATTTCCCTCCCAAAAGATCAACATTCCCTCTGGCAATAACCATCTAAACCAAACTCCTTTATTGTATAATTTCATTGATAAGGAGGAATACTTCCTCCTTCTTTCTCTTATCTTTTTCGGAATCTGTTTAAGAATGGTGATTTCTTCATCTTTATATTTTAGTGGTCCCTCCCTTTGAGCCCCAAGCACCTCATCCCTTGTGGTCCTCCTGAGAAATTTAGCATGTACCTCCCTTGGAACATTATGACTTCTAGCCTATGCCCAGTGTGAGAAACATTGCATTTATGTCTATTAATCCTGGTAGCCAATAAGATAAGAAGATGCAATAATTGATTTTCCAACAATATCTTTCAAATACCTGGAGATTTCTTATAAAATGTTCTTTTGTTAGCTTTGCTCTTCATAATTTCATTATTAAACAAAACCAGGTCTTTTAAAATGTGTTAAACTTCATCTCAGTGAATGTTAGTCTTCTGCTTTTTGGTGACTTTACTCTGTAAAAGACTGATTTGCTAATTTTTGTTGTATTTTTCTGATTCAAATACTTTGCAAACGTGGAGTCCTTGGTGCTCTCTGAACTTGACTGCTTTCTCGTCTACTATTTTTGCAAATCTTCCAATGAAAGCCACCTTGAGCATCATTTCATTATTAATTTCATTTATTCAAAATATTTGGCCATGTATTAAGAGTAGCTTAATTAAAAGAAATAGTAAAATTTATTTCCCAATCTAATGAGCAAAGCCTTTCCCAACAGAAAATAGGCATTTTTTTTTCAATGTAGAAAAAGACTTGGAAATTCTTATGACACCTACTAAGCACACACACAAACATATAAAGTGTTAAGACATTGGCAAGTTTATTGAACTTTTTAAAAATTATGTCATATATCTAGAGCTAAATATCTTCAGAACGAAAAAAGAGCTGTTGAGTGAAGAGCCAATTGACAGATTTATTTATATATTTTAATATATTACACATTTTGGATTTTTTTTAACTAAATAAAAAGAATACCAAAACTAAACAGCAGTTTTTAATTTAAATTTTCTTTAATTTAAAAATAATTTAATTTAAAAAGGAAAGTATACAAAGAACAAAATCAAATGGAAAAAGACATTTGGATGTATATAAATGGGATGGGCTTTATAAATTGTCTTCTTACGATCTTGTCATGTATTTATACCTATTTAAGATCGTATATCTCTTTATCAGTCTACATCAGTGGTTCTCAACCTTCCTAATGCCGTGACCCTTTAATACAGTTCCTCGTGTTGTGGTGACCCCCAACCATAAAATTGGTGTCTCTGTTCCTAAGACCATCGAAAATACATGTTTTCCGATGGACTTAGGCGATCCCTGTGAAAGGGTTGTTCGACCCGCAAAGGGCTCCCGACCCACAGGTTGAGAACCACTGGTCTACATGAATATGTATGTGCATTTTATTTCTAATATGCATATTAAAAATTTATTAGCAAAATAGCATTTATTTTATGGCAGTTATTACAGAACTGATTATTTCATCAAGGCAATTTTCCTCATTTCAAAATGTCATTAATTCAGAAAAAGATATAAAGTTTTGGGTATTCAAAATTTTGCAGTAACCATTTAGCAACTAGCAATAACTGAATTTTATACTACATCAATAATATGCTTTCAAATTTATTAAAAATATTTAAATGATTAAGAGTGAACAGAAAAAACTATGAAAATGTCTTTAAATACCCATTAACCACATGAATGATGAGATTTTTAAAAAGATGCTCATCTTTTTTTTCTGTAATCAGGTGAGTACAGAATAATTCAATAAATTAGGATCAAATTTAATTCTGAGTTAAAATGCAGCAAAAACTTGCAGTTAATGACTTGATTCTACCATTTATTTCAATCATAATTTGTTAACAAGTTACAATTTGATTAACAAAAAAATCATAGTGATTAGAATAGTAGCATAATTCACAAATGCTGAAATTACATTACAGTCAGAAATGAAATCCGTCTGAGATTCACAAACTGTCAGGGAAAAACAACCATGTCCATATGCAAAGGGTTCAAAAGTACCGATTTACTGCTCAAGCCTATGTAAAAGAATCTTTGGGGACTAACACCTGGGTAAAACTAGCACCTGGGTAAAATTAGAGAAGGTTCAAAGGCATTGGGGGGGGTGTACTTCATCCTCTTGTGACTATGTATCAATTCCTCACTTGACTCCTCCAGTTTAGTCTAATTAGAATTGAATATAGGGACATTACGCTAGTGTGATCAAACTAAACCACAAGGATTTTTTCCACTAAATAAGCATACAAAGAATTACACTATTTAAATGAATGGAAGCATTGGAAACACTTTAAAATGGTAGAGAGGACCAAAAAAATATATTAGTTTTAAAATCTTTCTTAAAAAATAAGTAATTATTTAAAGTAAAAATTTTCATGTAGCATCAGAATAAATTATTAATTACCTTCTACAGTGTTTAATTATGAAAAATTAATATTTGGCACACATTTGTTATAACTTGGAATTCACTAAAATGACATATGTGTCCAAACTATAGATGAAGGCCTGTCAGAAAGATGATGTATCATGAAAGAAAATGGAATTTATTTCTAATGTGGACATAAGGCAAAATAAAAGTAGACATATCTGGACATAAAAATATAATCCAGTTATAACATAATGCTCACAGACTATTACTAATTGAAATATTACGATCATGAAGTGCAGGCTGAAAGAACTAAACAATAATTCTAATAAAATATGGAACTTTTTGTTTTTAATCCATAATGTATATATTACATTTAAAAGTCTAATTTAGGAAAACTTTATTTTAAATAAGGCATTTGTATCTTGACACCACATTATAATTCCCAATAGCATAGTTAGCATGTGCTGTACTTCAGCAACTTTTACTTGTTTTCCTGTTTCTAAATAAAACTATTTTGATTAAAAACATGGGGAGACCTATACATATTTGAAACTCACATCACATGTCCCTTCTACTTATTCTGATAACCGATTTCTTTCTGCAGCAACCATGTGTTTTAGGAATTTACCTACTATCTTGCATTGGCTATGTAATATTTATATCTTAAAAGAAGTTAGCAAGAGAAAATGTGTCAGGTAAATATAACATTTTTCTCCACTGATAATGCAAAGCATCAAAACCAATTTACCTTGATATGTTATGTTACCTTGATATGTTTCACTCCGCAGCTAGCCACTCGGTTAGGTTGATATGGGTCCCAGGAAATATCAAAAATCTGTCAAAACATATTCAAAACTGCTACACTAAATAAAAAACCAAATGCATTAAATCCTAGAAATGTCTATTTCTCTCACATAATTTCAACAAAGTTCTATGGTTCTCTTAGCAAGATTGTTAATAGTTACATCATAGCTCATAACTTTTTTTACAGAAGACAAGTGAATTTGAAAAGCAGTCAGCAAAACAAACACCCTACAAGGTTCATTATACATGTTTGTCTTTAATTTACAGTATATTAGTATATATAATAGGAATGTTAACAATTATAGGAAAAATTAAAATATTAATAAATACCACATTGTAAAGACTTAAAGAAAATAGATGAGATTTAAAATAAACAGTATTGTTATAAAAATTGTCTGTATTTATTAGACCTCGCTATATAAATATCACTCTTGAAAAAACTGATTTTACATTATTTTTCTTACAAACCTATTACTATTTAATTAAAAAACATAGAAATATTTGTGTTCTGCATAATTTAAATTGATAGTAGTATCATTCAATACGGATTGCAACTTTAGCCTGTAACACTTTCAAACAGTTGCTGGGGACTGCTTCAAAATTCAATTTTAATTTCCTAAAATAATCAGCACAGAAAACCAAAGAGCCAATGATATAATGGGAGTCTCATGAAATGAACTTTTGCAAAGAGCTCCTTCAACATTATATACAAGAAAAAAACAAGAGTGTTGGACAAGTTGACTTTCAGAGAAATTATCAATTAGTATATCTTTTCAAACAGACATGCCCCTTTTTGTAATAGCACAAATGCAATTACAAAAACAGGTTAAATCTCTCAAGTGGTCCAAAACTGGTAAGGTTTTTGCAATCTCACCCTCATAAACCTCACACTTTAATGCATGAAATTGTGTGTGATATTAAATACTTAACCCTCACAATGTGTTTATTTCCATTCAATCGTGTCTAATTCTCACTGGCTACCCAAGTTTTTCAGAAGTGATTGGGCTGAGAGAAAAAGACTGGTCCAAGGTTACCCAGCTGATTTTGTATCCAAGGTGGGAATAGAATTCAGTCTCCTGGTTTCTAGTCTGTTGCTTTCCCAACTACGCCAAACTGGCTCTCAAGTTTTCTCTTTCTGTTTTAAGTGACACTTTATGTGAAGGAAGCCTGGTATGTTGGATATTCAAGATACACCCATGAAAATGTACATTTTTAATCACAATTTATGGAATAGATATACTCCATGGGTAATTTACTCCATACTTTCACAGCTATTTCATTAATGTTGTGATCACCCTCCGGTTCAAAGGAGAGGTGCTCCGAGGGGAAAGTTTAACTTTCCCTATTCTATTTACTTGACCACAACATTCCAAATTTCTTTAAATCCATGGAGCAAAAAAAAGAAGATGGAATCCATATATTCATATCATAGATTATATTTTTCTTCAATAGGCTGATAATAACTTGGAAATAAAATGTATGAAACCAAAAAGTGAATCAAACTAAGATAGGATGGGACATTAACCTTTTACAATCAAAAAAGTAGCCAAGCAACTGTTTTCAGTAAAATAACAGAAGCAGCAGCAACAAAACACTCCCAAATTATATTTGGTTCTCAGTGACATAATCCAGGCAAAAATCCTAGTTGTTAAATTACCCCTCCATTATATGAAATAACACCATTTCCCATAAAGAATTTTACAAGCTAATTTGTATCCTTGATACAAACAAAAGACACACTCATGCAACAGTACAAGAGAAATATATGGCAAATTCATTAGCTGATTACCCTATCTGAGTGGCCAGTAGCTGATGCCAGTAGTTTTCCTTTCTTCCAATCCCAAATGCAGACTGTATTTTTGGCATCCAACCCCACTGAAGATAAACGCTTAGGAAAAATAACACACAACAGTTTTTAAATGAAGATCAGGAGTAACTTACTACAATACATCAATGCATCAATGGGTTGAAAAGGGATGCTGAAAGGGTTGTATAATATTCAAATGCAGTATAGGTTTCACTATTCAGCATAGTCAAATATTCCTTCCTCCCAAATAAGCTTGTAAATTGAATTTAATGTGTTTCAGAACAATCTACAGCAGCTTCCTTGTTAATTTCATATTTTAGAAACACATGGCAACAGACATAATACATCTTGCTTTGCTAATATAAAAAGTAAATGCCTTAAAATAAGTCATCCACCTAAACGAACAGAATCTGGATATGCAATCTTTAATACAACTTTGTAAACCAAAAATAACAAAAACTGAGAGACAACTAGTTGTCTCATGCAGGAGGGTAATTTCTTTTTCACAAAATGATTCCTTCCTCCCAAATACGTCACCTACCTCTTGGGAATATTTTTATTTCTGGTAGAAGATTCTTTAGCTGAATCAAACCACTGGTCTAACTAGCTCAGTAATATTAGAATCAGGGCTTCAAAGAGCAGTCTCTCTCTCTCTCTCTCTCTCTTACACAGCTCACTTTCAGCTGTGAGACAGAGGCCCTTAAAATGAACCTTACTGCAGGAACTATTTGCAATGCTCTGGATTTAGATTGCTACTCTTTCCCTGCTATCACTGTCAGGCTGAATTTTCACCAAGTATTCAATGCTGATACTTTTAAAACTGTTGAAAATGTCACCAACCACTAATGATGCAAAATTAAAACAGGTGAAATTTTAAAATGTTTTACTGGTATAATATTTCACTGTTGGGCATTGTTGAGCTTCAGGGTTTAGTGACCATAGGCCAGACAGCAAAGTTCCTGAAATTTCACCAGCACCTTCACCAGCTTATTTAAAGATAAAGTAACAATTAAGGAAGGACAGTTTGTTTTTATTAGTCTTTAGATGAACTGATTTCCTATTAGTCTAGGTTGGTGAGGGCTGATCTCTGATTGGTTCTTTCTTTATGCCTGATCCTGACTGATATTTTGGTGGGATTGGAACCTGATTGCATTATTTCTGAAATGTGTTTTATTTCTGAAATGTGACATCAAGTAAATCACATGATTATACCCTTTGGCACTAGGCTTTACACTAATCTCATTCTAATAGTATATTGGAAAAAATAAATTCTTCGTATTTTACATCTAATCTGTAGTACAAGCTTCTTTTTATGATCTTAACCCCTCTTATCAGAAAAAGAAATTTAAATGTAGATTACTCTGGGTTATCTTGTTGTTACTGCATAAGTTTAAGTAAGCTGTAACACAAAAATTTTATAAATATTACTCTTCCCAAAGGATTATCAGAAAATTGTAACACTCTCGTTTTATAAGAGCAGAATGCTTCAAAAACAGGGAAATGGATATTTTGGCTCCACTCTACTAGAGCATTAAGTACAACAGAAATATAAATTCAATAAATACACACCTGGCCATCTGAATCAAAAGCCAAGCAGGCAACTCCATGGGTATGTGCATCTTTTAGGACAGACACAGCCTGTACATTGTAAGAATCCCAGATGCAGATATAAGGGTCCTTGCCAACTTGTCCTGTAGCCACAAGGGTTTTATCAGGATGCAAAGCAAGGCTGGAATAGAGTCCAAAAATTAGAGTTTGTTACCACATTTTTTGTTATTACATAGAGCACATATTAATGAACAGATGTTCAGTGATGTTTTTACAATTATTCTGCTACTATATAAACTCATTTTCTGTTCATATGCATGCAAAATGTTGCAATTTTTTGTCTTCTTGTGAATGTGTTCTAACTGACATTTTATTGGAAAAGATTAGTGTAACTTGGGCTTTCTAAATGCAAACTAGATTCTGGTCTGGTTTGCACTCTACCTCTACTTATTTATAATAAATAGAATATATGTCTCCACATGACTTATATGATTGAGGTATTTAATATGATCTTGTAAAGTTCTATTCAAGCTTCTATTTTCCATCATTTAATAATCTTTGACAGCTTCATACACATTTTTCAAATGGTGTTTAATGACACATATCTACCCTATATGGTTTTCATACAATGACATTTCTGAACTGGCATACTGTAGAAAAGAAAGTAATATTCAGGTACACTTCCTTATATTTTTATTCTCACAATAAATTACAAAATTAAAAATGGATGTAAATTTAAGTTTATTATGCATAGAAATTCTTCAAAATGTCAAAGCTTATTGAATAATGCTACTCAATGTCATAGGTTTTGAAAATTATGCTTGTAGTGTTATATTGTGAAATTTATGGAAAGTGAAATTTATGGAAATTTTAAACAATATCTTATAGAGTAGATGTAGTTGACAGCAGGAAAAAATAATTCAAAAGCATCTTTTATGAATAGAAATTTTGAGTGTAATAATTTTCTAATTCCTTATGTTACTTACAAAGAGCTATATGTGAAAACACAATTCATATTTCATTGAGAAAAGTAGTGCTCTTTTCTTAAAAATAGCATTGATCTTTTGTTTATTTTCAAATGAAAAAACAACAGTAATCAATTTATCATGAATAATTTATCATTTAAAACGTCCTTCCTCAACATATATTGAGGAAGGTATAATCACACTTATTATTATATTAATCTGAACAACATTGAGTTATCACCTATTAAAATAATTATTTCTTGAGAATACGTGAGAATCTAAGTATTAAAAATAAATCAATTAAAAATTTTCCCCTCAAGAATCCAGGCTAGTTTTATGAGGGCAGCAAGAATGCAAAATTATTTTGAAATTTGATCATTAACTATTCTATATTGCAATATTATATAGCAAAACATGCTGCTGCAATACAGGTCAATTCTATTCATGAAATTTCATGTCATTTCCATACTAGAGGTTCCTAGCATCTTCAGCCATTGTTTAAGTGATATAAAATAATGGTTGAGTGACTCTAGGTGGTGATATAATTTGCTAGTGAAAAAAATATGACTGAAACCTCATATATCCATACATCATACACTGAGCTTATGCAATGTTCAGAAAAATGAAGATCTTTTTTTCTTTATGTCTATGAAGAAATTAAGGTGATAGAAATGAGATTGAAATTTACTATTTAATTAATAAATTAAAAATTAATGTTGGCTGAAAGGTAGAGGGGTTAATCAACTAAACTGTTATCTATATCATTAATAAAAGGAGAGAAAATAGCTTTTTAGCAGTCCAAATTAAAAAAAACAAAGACAAGGAATGATACATTAAATTAATGTACACTGATGTGGATTGTTGGGGGAAATGCATTCATTCTGGAATTCTGTGAATTGTATAAGACTGAAAGAAAATAAAAACAAGGTCACTATGTGGTTAACGCAGTGACATGCAGTCAGGTGAGGCAAGTGAGGCACAGCCTCACCTCTTATCATGAAAAGAAAAAAAAATGTAAAAGGAAAAAATAAATTAAATGCTTGTATTTATCTACTGATCTGTACCATAAAGTTATTTTCCATTTAACTTCACCAGTTTTACATTATTTGGTATTAAAATTGCAGAATTTTCACATTTACCATTCAACTAGTCAGGCGAGAGCTTGCGGTGAGGCTGCAGCAAGCTCAGCCTCTCAGGCAAGAGTTGAGGTGAGGCTGAGCTAGCTGCTGCCTCACCATGGATGACTCTGCTTAACTGTTTTACATGATCTGTAATGAGACCGAATTGCTCTGTATGTTGCTTTTAATAGTTTAGCTGATGTATATAATATAAAATAGAGTGTTTTTTGTCAACAACTATGTGTGGAACGTGTTTCTTGTGCTGAGCAATCATAAAACGCCTAAAAAGTCAGACTAGGTGAGGCACGCAGTTCTCCTGCCTCATAGTAGAGGGTGCTCGTTCTTCCTGTGACTCAGCGGCAGCAGAGTAAATGACAGCCACAGAGCATGAGAGGAGGAGGAGCTTCCGAGGCAGATGGCGGCTGCCGTGTGAGCTCCGCAAAATTGCGGAGGGGTTTTCCATCTGGGAGAGGTGCTGCCGACCCCTAATGCTACTCTGAGGGTCGTGCTTTGTCGACGACCACCCCCCGATTCTGCCCTGGCCAGGAGGGGCCGGGCAGGGCGTTTGGGGCGGTCAGCTGGCTAGCGAGAAGCTGAAACACCGAAGGACGCCGAGGACGCCGAACGCGCCAGCGCTTAGGCGGAGAATGGAATGGAGAATGGAATGGAGTGGAGAAGGAGAACGGAATGGAGTGGAGAAGGAGTTATGGAATGGTTTGCTGGCTGTGGCTGTGGCTTCCCATCTGGCTAGTGAGAGCACCAGATGGGGAGCGTGGAGCGCGGAGCTGATCGTGGAGCGTGGAGCGCGGAGCTGAGTGTGGAGTGTGGAGTGTGGAGCTGAGCTGAGTGTCAGGCGGCTAGAGAGGAACGGAGGAACGGAGAAGAACGGAGATACGAAGTGGGTCTCGTTTGGCTGTGGTTGCCCGTCTAGCTGGTGAGAGCGCCAGACGTGGAGCATGGAACGGATCATCTGGCACCAAACAGAGAACGGAGTGTGGGAGGCGTGAGGGAGAAGCGCGGAGAGGCTGGAGAGACAGGAAGATGATGAGAAAGATTGCAAGTATGTCGGTCTGTTGGTGTGCTGGCGTGTTGGCGTGTGGGCGTGCTAGCCGGGGCGTTGGCCAGAAACCTGGAGGACTGCCTCGTTGTGTGAGAGGCGAGAAGGGAGATGGAGGAAGATCTGAACGAAGCAGCTATAGGAGGGGTGAGCCGGTTAAAGTCTCTCAGAGCAGAGCAGACACAATTAAAGGGCAAACCTAGAACCTAGGTTTGAATCCTTGATACTATTCTGATTGTGACCTTGGCGTTTGCTTTTAACATCTTTTTAAACATCTTTTAAATATCTGCTTTTTAACATCGTTTTAACATCTGCTTTGCCGGTTCCTACACCATCTTGAAACTCTCCTGAATGAAACCCGGGGAGGCGACTAGCCCATCAACTCACCCTTTTCATCTTGGGTCAGGAAAACCTTCTCGACAAACAAATGATTTTACATCTATTTCTTCAGCACCAGTTACCAACTAACTGTACCCCATGATTCCATTTCTATGTACACGAAGCCGGAATTACTGCGGCTGCGGGAATCCCCTTTCTCGCAGGTCTGGCCTTCAGCCCTTTCGAGGGCCCACCTTGAGGATGGGTTTATTAACCCTGAGAGGTGGAGGAAGCGCAAATTAAGGGGTTTTTTAGTAAAATATTTTTTAAGAATTTGTAGGGATCCTGGGGTTGGGGGGTGGGAGGAGGGGGGGGAACAGGTCAGGAGGGATGGTAGAGCCAGGCATCTAGGTGTGGTCGAAGGAGGAGGGAGCGGAGTGGGGGAGGAGAAGGAAGATAGCATGCCTGTGCAGGGCACTTTAATACCAACGGTCGTAGGGAGGGGCAGGTGCGAGGACAGTTTAAGAGCACGTAGTCGGTTGGGAGACCGGGGTTTTTGGTCATTCCCGGTCGTTTGTACCAACCCCTGCATACTAGGTGGTCAGGATCTACAGACCCAAGGCCTGAGACTGCTGTTATGCAATGCGAGGTCCGTTGTCAATAAGGCCCCCCTCATCCACGATCTAATTTTGGAGGGGGACCCGGACCTCGCCGGAATAACCGAGACCTGGTTGGGCCACGAGGGAGGTCTACCCCTTGTGGAAATGTGCCCTCCAGGTTATCGAGCATTTCACCAGCCTCGGGCCCAGGGAAGGGGCGGTGGGGTAGCAGTGATTATCCGGGAAGACTTAGAGCCGAGAGAGTTCACTGTGCCGCAGACATCCGGGTGTGAGTCCCTCGTCGTGAGATGGGGCCCAGGGAGGCAGTTGGGTCTGCTGATAGTATACCTGGCTCCTCGCTATACTTCAGCGGCCCTGCCCGAACTCCTTGAGCTGATCTCATCGGTGGCGGTTGAGACCCCCAAACTTTTAGTGATGGGGGATTTTAATCTGCCGTCGATGGGAGAAGCGTCTGAGGGGGTTCGGGAGTTCATGGCTTCCATGACAGCCATGGACCTGACCCAGTTAATTCAGGGCCCTACTCACGAGGGAGGCCACACCCTGGACCTTGTTTTTGTCTCTGGCCAGTGGACGAGTGATCTGGGAATAGGGGATCTAGACACTATTCCCCTGTCATGGTCGGATCACTCACTTCTCCGGCTGGACTTCCCTGGTGCCACCCCCCGCCGCGAGGAGGCGGAACTGGAAGGTATTAGATGGTTCCGCCCCAAGCGCCTGATGGAACCGGATAGGTTCCAGACGGAACTTGGGCCACCTACTGTGGACCTGACCCGCCCCCGAGTGGAGGACCTGGTAGACGCATGGAATAGTGCGACTACCGGGGCCCTAGACCGGGTGGCGCCTTTGCGGCCTCTCTTGCGGCGACGAACCACCCTGGCACCTTGGTTTACCGAGGAGCTAAGGGTGATGAAACGCCACAAGAGACGCCTAGAGAGTCGTTGGAGATCCTCCCGTTCCGAATTTGACCGAGCACAGGTACGAGCATATTTGAAGACGTACCTTGTGGCATTAAGAGCGGCCAAACGTCAACATTGTGCCGCTCTTATTGCGTCTGCAGATAACCGCCCTGCTGCCCTGTTTCGGGTGACCCGTTCCCTCTTGTTTGAGAGACCACGGGAAGCCCCATTACAGGGCAGAGCAGAGGAGTTTGGGAATTATCTACAGGATAAAGTCGCTCAAATCCGGATGGGATGGACCCCTTTCAGTGATTCAGTAGAGACGCCCGTTGCGAGTCTTGAGGGACCGCTTTGGGAGGAGTTCGACTCGGTTGCCATCGAGGATTTGGACAGGTTGCGTGGACGTCTGCGACCTACCACATGTTTATTGGACCCGTGTCCCTCCTGGCTTGTACTGGCATCCTGGGAGGTTACGCGCGACTGGCTCCTGGGCCTGGTGAACGCCTCGCTGGGTGAGGGTTCTCTACCGGCCGCCTTGAAAGAGGCGGTGGTGAGGCCCCTGCTCAAGAAGCCTTCCCTGGACCCAACGGACCTAGTCAATTATCGTCCAGTCTCCAACCTTCCTTTTTTAGCGAAGGTTGTAGAGAGTGTGGTAGCACAGCAGTTCCCACGTCACCTGGAGGAAAATGATTATCTAGACCCGCGCCAGTCCGGCTTCCGACCCGGGCACAGCACAGAGACGGCCTTGGTCGCATTGGTTGATGATCTCTGGAGGGCCAGAGATAGGGGTTGTTCCTCTATCCTGGTCCTATTAGATCTCTCGGCGGCGTTCGATACCATCGACCATGGTATCCTGTTGCACCGGCTAGAGGGGCTGGGAGTCAGGGGCACCGTCTTACGGTGGTTTGGCTCCTACCTCTCTGATCGGACGCAACGTGTGTTGACAGGGGAGCAGAGTTCGACCCGGAGGCCACTCACATGTGGAGTGCCACAGGGATCGGTACTCTCGCCTCTCCTGTTCAACACATATATGAAACCGCTGGGCGAGATCATCCGTGGTTTTGGGGTGGGATATCATCTGTATGCTGATGATACTCAGCTATACATTTCCACCCCGAACCACCCCAATGAGGCCGTCGAAATGATGTCCCGGTGTCTGGAGGCCGTACGGGTCTGGATGGATGGCAACCGACTAAAACTCAACCCTTCCAAGACGGAGTGGCTGTGGCTTCCGGCCTCCCGGTTCAACCAGGTGTTTCCATCTCTGGCCATCGGGGGCGTCCAACTAGCCCCCATGGAACAGGTGCGCAATTTGGGCGTCCTCCTGGATGCCCGGCTGTCCATGGATAACCATGTAACAGCCGTGGCAAGGGGGGTGTTCCATCAGGTCCGCCTGATGCGCCAATTGCGCCCCTTATTGGACCGGGATGCCCTACGCACAGTCACCCATGCGCTAGTGACGTCTCGCCTGGATTACTGCAATGCTCTCTACATGGGGCTTCCCTTGAGATGCACTCGGAGACTACAGTTGGTCCAGAACGCGGCCGCGCGGGTGATTATGGGGAGGACTAGGTACTCCCCTGTAACACCTCTCCTGCGCGAGCTGCACTGGCTTCCTGTGGTCTACCGAGTGCGTTTCAAGGTTTTGATTATGATCTTTAAAGCGCTTCATGGCACAGGGCCTAGTTATATGCAGGATCGCATCCTGCCCCACACATCCCTACGACCAATTCGCTCACACAGAGAGGGACTTCTCCGGGTGCCGTCCGCCAAACAGTGCCGGGGGGCGACACCCAGGAGCAGAGCCTTCTCTGTGGTGGGCCCAGCCCTGTGGAATGACCTCCCCCGTGACATCAGGATTACTTCCGATCTCCGCTCCTTCCGTGTACAGCTGAAGACCCACCTCTTTCAATTATCTGGCCTGGCTCAATCGTAATTATTCTTATTCCTCCTAACTGTTTTTAAATTGTATTTTAAACGTTAAATCTTAATTTTATATCGGGTTTTTACAATTGGGGTATTTTAATGCGGGTCTTTTAACTGTCTATATGATGTAAGTTGTTTACCTCCTCCGAGTCCGTGTTTGTGTATCTGTATGTATGTTCTGTATGTACGCCTATGTGTTTTATATATTTTCTGTGTTTTATATGCCCCATTGTACGCCGCCCCGAGTCCTACTTGGAAAGGGAGCGGCTAATAAATTCAAACTTATTATTATTATTATTATGACGATATCAAAGACGACTTTCTTTCTTGGCCCTGATCGCCATCGAGTCAGAGAGACTTTTAAAACTAAAAGAAGACAATGAAAAATTCTACCAACAAGTTATACTTTTGTTCAGAAGGAGCAGCGGATGAACTTTATTTATAAGTAAAGGTAAGACCCATAATAGCTTCAATTTTTTTCAATTAAATGTGTATTTTTGTGTGCTACAGTATGTTTAAAGAATGCTGATATGAGACTTTAAACATAATCAGTTAATTGCAGCCAATCAAATATTGGATAAGATAATTTGTATGATTTTAATATTTGTAAATCTGATTGTGATGATGTCAATGCCTCACCAGCCATAAACCCCACCGCACGTAACTGGGTTTACGAACTATGCAAGTGCCACTTTTGAGTACTGTCCCATGACAAATTTGATGAAGAACATCCCTGCCTATCATGTTTACTTCTTTAGAATAGTTGCATATATTGATAATAATATAATTAATATAATGTAACATTTAAAAGCAGTATATGAGACAAAAGTTTAAGTAAATGTAAAGTCAATAATAATAAGCCAATAGCATGTTTATTTCTTTATTTTTTCATTTGGGCTTCTAAGCTACCAGACTTTGAATGGGTTAATATTCCTTTTCAATCAATTAAGCTGCAAGCCTAAATCATAACAATTGTGAAATCCCCGTTTTCAGATTGATAAACCTAGCAGCTGTTTCTCAAACAACCAAGAGGGACAGTTTGTCCTCTTTCTGTATGGCTGGGGGTGGACTTCCCATGTTCATACATTTAACAACTCAACTCCGACATTCTGCATTGCCTAATAAACACTTAGGTTTATTTATGGTAGAATGATTTGTAAACATAATTTGCTGCTAGACAATTTTTTAAATTTGACTAAGGACACTATAAATCTATGTTTGATTAGGGCCACTTTAAATCATATTTTGATCTCTGACTTAGAGATTGTTCTCCAGATCCTTATATTCTCAGCATTACAAACAAAACCACATATTCTTACTAACATGGAAAAATATCCTTATCAGAACTTTCTCCATATTTTGGTGGCAACCCAAAATGTTAAAACAATTTAATTTGATCAGTTTTTGAAAAAGGTCAACCTCCTGAACAGTATTCTTCTTACCTTCTTTTGCAACTTATAGACTTTCAGAAATTTGTAACTTCCCAATCTCTATCAGCTATGAGGGGATAAACTATGTCTTATTGCATAATTTAGCTAACATGGTTTTACCTCCACAACAGACATTAAATGCACCTTTCTTCTTCTGGGTAGTGCCCTTAAATGCTTTGGGAGTCTTCCCTTGGTCTCATTCATCATCCTGCAAATCCTATTTTTATAAACTGCTAATTTTGTTTTAGAATTACCAGCCAACCTTACTTTGGATATGGAAAAGACAGACAATTGGTCCTTTTTCATCACACACTGGAGCTATCTAATACATTTTAGCCATTATAACATCTTTAGCTGCCAGCTAACGGATTTGCTATCTCTTAATTTGTTTAATTACAGTCAATGGCCAACATGTGAGGACAATCTGCCTGTGACATCTGTCACCTGTAATTATACGTATGTGGGAATGACCTTGGGAAAGGAGAAGGGAAAAGATGCTGTCTAGAGAATGATCACATAAAGAAGAACCTGCGGCTGAATAAAAGGGAGAGAAAGAAACTTAAAAAGTATCTGGCTTAACTAATCAGGCAGTAAAAAGAGACAATAGGAGATTTGTACTTTTGGACTTGCAAGATTCTGATAATATAACCCTACAATAAAGTAGAACTAGCTCATTTTGTTGTGTTTCCACATAGTTCTAAAAAGTATGTCTTTGGGGATTTGGTTAAAACATCCACTCCAGTCTAATGCAAATCTTCCATTCTCCTTTTAAAAATATTTCAGGAGTTAGACTCCTGGGGCGTAGAAAAAAGGTGGGTATAAGGAGACTTGGCAGAGATATGTAAAACAACATGGAAAATATGAACTTTATTTTCTTCCTTTACACAATGTTAGGTGGGCTGCTAGGCATAGCTGCTAATTGGTAGGTGGGCAGGAACTAGGCATAGACTAGTGCTCTTCCCCATGTGTGATTCTTGGGTCCAGCCAAGCCCAGCATCTTAACTACTCAGCCATTGCACAGTTATAGAAAATGTTGCTTAAATCATCCTTTTTCTTACAAGTTTTCTTACACTTTTTTTAGCCAGCTCAAACAAAGTGTATCTCTTCAATAAAGATAGACACTTTGTTAGCATTAATCCAGCATATGCTTTCAAAGTGATACAAATAAAACATTTTGGTTATTGCATGACTAGAAGATTCCCCCTATGAAATAACTACATAAATGAACTCATAATACTAGGTTCCTGTTATATACTTATAACACATAAGGTATGTGTTTCCAACATGCCCTAAAAAGTTGGCTTTTCCAGCAAGGCGGTCTGGCCTGTTAATTTTATCTAATTTTTAAAATGTTAGTGTTATATTAATTGGGTTTGTTTTTTGGATTGTTTCTAATTTCCTTTTAACTTTTGTAATATGTGTTTTTTAATGCTGTATGCCGCCCTGAGTCCTTTGGGAGAAGGGTGGCATATAAATCCAATAAAACAAACAAACAAACAAACAAACATTAAAAATGTTGGATGCTTAGGTACCATCTTAAGAAGGGCAGGATATATAAATGTACATTTCAATGTTGCATTTTTCAGAATTGGAAAATACTAATAAATTGAATTGGAGACTTTAATTTTTTAGATGTGAAACATGTGTAATGGAAAACAGGTTGAAAAACATTCTTTATAATTTTAGACCATGCATTTTCTATTTTTCTATGAGTCCAGAAATATTCCTTTGGTTTATTTATTTGCAAAAAAAACTTTTTAGTTTGCAGAGGTATAGGAAAGGAAGGAAGAGATTATTTATATCAGATATAGTTCAGAATTAATTCAGTTAGAAATAGAATTGGTCAAAAGAGTAATTAATGATCTGCCAGCAATTTAAATCCATTCATTAGTCTTCAACCTTAAAAGCTGAAGACAAGCATTTCCTTTCCCTGGTTTCCTTCACTAGATTATGAAAGGTTTAAAAGTCTTCAAAGAAAAACACAAGGATGATATGATATTATCAGGTGGAAGCAACTTATGGAGCTTTGTGAAGAAAAGAGAAAGGATGCAATGGAGCATTATGGTGATTAATCTTCCCTTGCTAAGTAGGCAGCATTAGTTCATTGACAAAAACCTATCTATAACCATGTGCGGCTGTGTTTGGTAAAATTCTCTCAGGAAAATACATGTGCAATTATTTAACTTTCTATTATTGAGAAAGCTTTTCATTGCAATCCATTTTACATAACAAGATTCTATAGAACAAAAGAACAGTCCGATGTGTAGAAACAGTATGTCCTTTTGTAAAAGCAGATGTTCTCTTTAAACCCTTTATTATTATCCAGAGCACAATATCACTCAATGAGTGAACAGATTCTAGTAGTAATTGAAAAGTTATTTTATCACCATGAAGGAATGCAAAATGAATGTAACATTATTCTAGGGAAAGGCAGCTGATGGGATATCTCTAAGGCCATTGAGGAGGTTTTTAAAACACATTTGGCCTACTTAGGCCAAGTATCTTTTAGCAATATGAAGCCACTTTTCATTACCTTCTTTCTTTCTTCACATATTAAGATGGGAGCACCTACAACTGAAAGTGCTGAGGAGAATTTCTGTGAGAAAAATAAATAACTTTTCTTAAATAATATCTTTATTTCAGACAATACCAGCTGTACACAACCAATGCACTATTTAAACAGTAGCAAAAGGATATATCTAAAATGGTGTGGCATGAAAAAACATGAATTAAATACAATGAAAGGTATTACAAGATGTAAAGGAAAGAGAAGGAGTGGGTCTACTTGATATGAAATTGATAATGTGTGTGTTGAAAAAAAATTGCATGTTTCCAATAAATCGATCAGGTAATAATAGCACTGGAATTGTTGGCAGAAAGAAATATATCTGCACAATGTTTTTAGACAGGACAGCATATATCTAGAAAACAATCTATATTGCACTTGCACTGTTGCAAGAATATTGTGAGAAACACTTTAAAAAAGATAAAAAGCATAATTCACAGATTTAAAGTCTGAACAAATTCACCATCTTTTCAAACTATGTTACACCATATCTTAAAGCTATGTTTCTTCTTCAGTAATAAATTATATCTGACACAGTAACATTTGTCATGATGTCATATGCATTCAGGAATGTCACTAGAATTCAGTTTTTATTTAATGAATGAAATAAAGCAGAAAAGACTGGAAAGTTGTAATCAATGGGGGGCAGGTCACATTAAAGCCTACATATTAATGGAGCACAGAAGAGTCCAATGTGAGGAAGTTCACATGTATCATGCTTTTAAAATATCATATCTCATGATGGGAATATCAGAATATTATGAAAATCATCTAAATAGTACAAACAAAGTTGGAATGCAGGGCTGCATATATAATATTTCTACCGTAGGTATATATCTTTCTAGCAGAATATTATGCACCTTTTTGTATTTGAGAGAAGGCAAATATCACTGCATGTGGAATAATGGAAAAAGGGGACTATGGCATACACAAAATGGGATTTTTCTGAGGTCAGGAGGATAGATTTGGGGAGGAAAACTAAAGTATGTTAAGCCTATTTTAAGGATTGTATTACATCTTTATTATTTTTTTACATTCCATCATTATTGTTTTTACAAATAAGTCAAGATGACACATCCAACACATCTTTCTCCTCCTATTTTCCCCAAAGTTTCAGGTGCTCACCCACCATAGACCAGTACTGGAAAACCACTTGATGGCATATAACAGGGGTGTCCAAACTTGGGAATTTTAAGACTTGTGGACTTCAACTCCCAGAATTCCAGAGCCAGCCATGCTGGCTGGGGAATTCTGGGAGTTGAAGTCCACAAGTCTTAAAGTTCTCAAGTTTGGACACCCCTGGCATATAAATACCCAAATTCATCTTTCTTCATAGGAATTACTGTAGTATCTAGTCCTAATACAGTCTTTGTCAATAATTTTCCCAGGGGTTTTGTCTGGAAAATGCCAAAGATAACATGCAACTTTCCTCAGTGCTATTAGTCCTATCATTAAATTTATGAGAATTTTAGTCCACCCCATCTGGAAAACTGCAGGCTAAAGAAAGCTGATGATAACCAGCTAGAGTAGTAATGGCTAACCTTTTTGTCATTGCGTGCCAAAATATGTGTGACAGCGTACGTACCTGCACCCATAATGCAATGCGTGTGTGCCCCCGTGTGCCCCATCCCCCCGCACATGTGTGTACAACCCCCCACACTCCCCTCGCACATGCACATGCAATCCCTGCATCCCATTTTGGGCCTAGTAGGCTTTCCTGCAGCCTCCCAGGACAAAAAAACGGGCCACGGAGGGAGTGCGCTGCACCCTCTGCACCCTGTTCTAGGCCTAATAGGCCTCCCTGCACTTATAACCCATAAAGCAATGTGCACACAACCCCACGTGTGCCGCGCCCATCCATGCACATGCGGGTGACCCCCTGCACTCCCCCCACCCCGTGCATTCATGCACATCTCCCGCATGTGCCCCGTCCCCCACGCATGCACAGCATCCCCAAAAATCAACTGGCTGGTGGAAGCTGAGCTGGGGTGATGCTTTGCGTGCCTGCAGAGAGGGCTCTGCATCTCACCTGTGGCACATGTGCCGTAGGTTTGCCATCACAGAGCTAGAGTAAATTGCATATGGAACAATGGGCTCATTTAAATGTCTGAGCTTTGATATCCTCGACACCCAAAGCAGTTCAAAGTGGTAAAGGAGGAAGTAAAGAAAAACTTTTGCAATCTATGTTGTTCCTCATTTTGCCCAGCAACCTTCAATCTATTTAGGTATATTACATCTGAGTTCATTTAGCTCACTGGTTCCCAAACTTTTTTTGGCCATGCCCCACCTAAGCATCTCTAAAATCCTGATGCCTCACCCCTGTGAAATATAATTCTTATTTTACTCAAAAAGTGTACTCACATGAAGGAAGCCTAAAAGGCCATTAACTTGGTGTAAACAAGGTTCAAGTTGTCTCCATTAAAAATCAAATTGCTCCCCTGTGGGGCGTGGGCCCCACGTTGGGAACCACTGATTTAGCTCATTACTGCTATTACTACAAAAGATGCTTTGCTCTTGTATGAGTGGGTTGTTTCTGATTGGTATTAATTTCTTTATAAAAGTCTATTCCCCTTTCCAACAAGCCCTTCAAGGAGTCAAAAATAGTATTCTACCTGATAAGAATAAATTTTAATCTTTACTTTTCAAGAAGAATGGTGTATGGTCATAATTACTAGCAAACCCCTCAATAAGTGGATATTATCAACATTTCCAAGGACACTGGTCGCCAAATTTGTCAATTTGTTTTTATTTATTCTCTCCCCCCCCCCCAAATTTAAAACATTATACAACAAATGATTTCTCAACATAGAGCAGCATATCTAACTCCAGGTGTAATTCAAGGGTGGGTTTCGGCTGCTGCTACTCAGCGGTCAGGGATTCGCTTCGTGCGCAGACTTGATGCGTGCTATGCACGCATGCGCAGTACTTAAAAATTGTTTCTGTGCATGTGCAGAAGCAAAAAACAAGAGAGAACCGGTTTAAGGGGTGTGGCAGGCCGAGTTACTACCTACTCGGACAAACTGGTCCAAACTGGTTGGAACCTACCTCTGGTGTAAATGGGTTTCTCTTTGTTACTGAAACAGCTATCAGAATCAGTTCCAATTGGAAGCTAATGTGCATGCATTAAGAATGGATGTAGAAACAGGATATTCTTTTCTCCAGTCAATTCCAAACTTTCTAAAACTTTTCCTGTACAATTACATCTATGAACCCATGAAACTATGACATTGCTCTAAGCATTAACTTCTCCTCTCACAAGAGGAAAAAGAACAAACTGGAGACATCATACAATATGGTTCTTGCCTACTGAGATAATCAGTATAACAGCTTAAATTGTTCCTGCAGCTATGAAACCTAAATGCTTACCATTCCTATAGATGTATATAGTATATATATATCCAAAATGAATAACTCAACATAAAACAGGGCAATGTCCAAATCAGATATTATAAAAAAGCAAATTATATGACACACTATCCTAGTTTTGCATGTTTTTATAGTTTTAAATTGTTTTCAGCATTTTTATAATTTTACTTTTTGTATCTTTATTTTGTATCTGTTGTAAGTCGAGTACTACCTGTATACTGTTGTAGGAAAAATGGCCACTCAAAATCAGGAACCAAAGAGACTGTAGATAAATGCAACGAACTATATAGAATTGTGTTAACTATAGGATCATTTGGCTTCTTGCCAAACAATTGCAGAAGAGCCTTGAACAAAGCAAAGTTTCAGATTATATATATTTGGTTTGTTGTGCTGCACAAGAAAGATAAAGAAAATGTTGTAGATCAATGTCCCTTACTCTAAAACAGTGTTTGTGAACCTTTTCGGTACCGAGTGCTGAAATGGGAGCGTCTGTGCTTGCGTGCCAGAAAGCAGAAGAGCAGCTGCCTGGTGCACATGCACGTGCCGGGAAGATGATCTTCTGGTTTCCAGCACATGCATGTGCTGGAAACCGCCACTGGGGCTCCGGATGGACATTGGTCCCCTGGCGGAGGGAGAGCTGATCCGGGGGAATCCGCCACCGGGGGGAAACCGACAGGCTGACGAGGTCTGCGAACCACGATCTCCGAGGCCAATGAGGGGCCATGAGGATTACTTCTGCCCCCTCTGCGATGATCTTGTTGCGATCAACAGCTGCGGCAGGAGGACCACTGGAACTTGCCTCGCATGCATCACCTTGTGGGTCATGGACACCAGCCCCTCTAACCTGTCTTGGGAGAGGAACACCCTGCACAATGAGGTATCTATCACCGCCCCCAGGTGATTGAGTCTGGTGGTGGGAGTGAGGTGGCTTTTCTCCAAATTCAATGAGAACCCGTGGCTCCTGAAGGTCCTCATGGTCACACGGAGGTCCCGCAAGGCCTGCCACCTGGACGAAGACTGGATGAGGATAGCGTCCAGGTAGCATTGTAGCCTTATGGGCCTGCGCCTGAGCTGGGCCGCTACAACCGCCAGGTCCTGGGTGCTGACGACAGGCCAAAGGAAAGGGCCCTGTATTGGAAGTGTGAGCCGGCATAGAAGAAGCGCAGGAACCTCCTGTGCTGAGGATGGATGGGGATGTGGAGGTAAGCCTCCTTTAGATCGACAGAGGTGAGGAGGTCCCCCTGATGGATCCCCGTCAGGATTGACTGGAAGGACTGCATCTTGAACCTCCGATAGGCAATATGCCTGTTGAGGCTCTTGAGGTCCAACATGCCCCCCCCCCCTGAGTTCTTGGGTACCAGGAAAAGGATGGAGTAGAACCCCCTCCCTTCCTGGTCGGGGGGCACCTGCTCTATCGCATTTATCTCCAGGAGATGAAGGATCTCCTGGGTCATATGCTTCCTCTTCAGGGGACAGGAGGGAATGGGACACTGGATGAAATTCCGAGGAGGAGGGGCCAAGAATTCCAGGGAGAGGCCCTCCCTGACAATCTGGAGGATCCAGGCGTCCTCCGTGGTCTGGGACCAAAGGGAGGCAAACAACTGAAGCCGACCCCCTATGGGTGATGTGTCCGGGCATTCACTTGGACTTGCGGAATGGCCTGCTGGAGGCCACACCGCGGTTGTACTTGCAGAACCCGAACTGTGGTCTCTAAATACAGGTCTGTCCTGAGTTCTGTCTCCCGATTGGCTGGATGGTCTAATGGAGGGAGTGAAGGATGAAAAAGTGGAGGGCTCTGAGGAACGAAAGGACTGTCTTCTGGAATAAGGGACAGCCTTGCGGTCCTGCTTCTTGGTCACCGAGGGTAGGACCTTCCTCTTATCCTTTGACTCAATGAGGAAAGGATCCAGAACCTCCCCAAACAATTTGGACCCCTTGAAGGGGGCAGAAGCCAACTTCCATTTATTTTTCTGGTCCGCCTGCCAATGGCGGAGCCAAATCAAACGGCGAGAAGTGACGGTGGACGCCAGGGCCCTTGATGCAAATTTGGTGGCATTAAGGGACGCATCAGCATTGTACGGGGAGGCCGCAATGATCTTAAGATATATCCTGGCGGAGGCGCGCATACCCTGCCGGGAGCTTGGTTAGCAGCTCACGCAGCCAAATGATGGAGGCCCTGTTGAAAAATGATGCAGACGAAGAAGGCTTAATGGCCCAGGCAGCCGCAAGATGAGTCTTGTGACATACCTTCTCCGCCTTTTTATCCTCCGCTTTCAGGCCCTCCAACAGATCTGCGGGGAGGGAAGTATTGGAGGTGAGAGCAGCTATGGGCGGATCCATGGCCGGTAGGACCAGGAGGTCCTCCAGAGCGGGTTCCATGGTATATAGTTTTTTGTCCGCTCTGCTGGGAGAAGACAGTGTGGCCGGTTGAGTCCACTGACGTTGGATGACATCTAAGAATAACCCAGGGACAGGTACCAGCTCCTGCTGCGGAGTGGGTATGTCGAACATGGCCACATTAGGGTTGACAGGAGCCGACTCAGTTGGAGTCTGGACTGGTTTGGGTTTGATCCCTAACCTGGTAGCAGCCTTAGCCTTATGTAGGATTGACTTAAAGAGGCTAGGCTTAAAGAGCCCTGCGAAGGCAGGGGCATCAGGTGGAAAGTCCTCGTCCTCCGATAGTTCCTGTGTCAGGCCGGTAGTCATATTCTTTTTAGGATCTTTGGCCTGCCACACTTTCTTATAATTTTCTATGCTATTTCATTAGTGTAGTAGTTGGGAGGGGGGAATAGAAAGGAGTAGGATTGTAGAATGTATTGTTGTCATTCTTTTATAGAAGCCAAGGTCATCTTTTGTCTCTGCACCTCGACACCTGACCGGAAGCAGAGGGGTGTAGATGCCAGCGTGGAAGATGATGATTGGAACATGTGATGGATTTGTGGGTGTGGGGATAGATCATGAACTTTCAACTGGGTGGAATTTCAGGATGTAAATCAGTGTTGGAATTTTCCATAGACTTGCTAACTTGCCTGTAGAATAAATTGGACCTTTAAGGATGATTTTGCCTTGGACAATGATTTAATTCTGCATGATATTTAGAACGCTAACATTATTCCAACTCTCACCTTTAAAATGATTCGCTAGCACCCTCCCCCTGGCACAGTCAAGACAACACAGGAGTGGCCCAGCCAGAGCCCTGACGTGAATCCTTTTGTACATCTCTGGAAGGATCTGAAAATGGCTGTCCATTGACAGTTGCCATCTAACCTGACTGAGCTTGAGAGGATTTGCAAGGAAGAATGGCAGAAAACCCCCCAATCCAGGTGTGCAAAGCTTGTTGCATTATATCCAAAAAGACTGAAGACTATTATTGCTGCCAAAGTTGCTTCAAGAGGGTGAAGGGTCTGAATATTTATGCCAATGTGATATCTCAGGGTTTTTTCTTTTTAATAAATTTATAGAAATTTCTAAAATTCTGTTTTCACTTTGTCGTTTTGGGGTATTGAGTGTAGATTAATGAGAAAAAATGAATTTCAACAACTGTAGAATCAGACTGCAGCATAAAAAAATGACAAAAATGAAGGAGGTCTGAATACTTCCTGAATGCACCTGTACATGATAGAAAGCTAGCTAAACATCTATAGACTATACTTTCCTTCTGCATAATTTATTGATATTGGTCTTAGCACCTGAACAGGGAGCAGACAAAAGCACATTTAAATCTTTACTTTTGAAAAGCCACTACTGGTAGTCTTCAACCTATTCTGTAATTGAGCCTGCAATTACAGTCATTAACAATGAAGTCATCACATGACTGTCTGATTTTATGACTTTTGTGATGGTAGTTAAGCAAACGCAGCCATCATTAAGTGAACCCATCGTTCATGAAGAGTGATTTTTGCCGGAAACTGTAAGTAAAGTGTCGTAAATCCAGCAAAAATGTCATAAATCATGGTCAAAGGATGTTGCAAATCTCTGTAAATGTTGACTGGTTACCAAGTGCCCAAAATGCAATCATCTGATTATGGGGGGAGGAGGGGAAGCAATCACCTGACCATTAAACATAAATATAATTATGCACTGTGTCAGAAAGAAGAGTTAAAATTTACCAGTATTTTGATTTAGCCAACATGAAAACCATGATGTATTATTACAGAAGTAGTAGCAGTAACTTCAGGTTTGTACACTACCCATTCCCTTTTGGTAAGGCACAAATGGCTATGTAATAATAAACTAATTTAGACTAATTGCAATTAAACATTAGATTCCATTTTTTGGCTGAAAAGAAATCAAACCTGATCTGGGTTAACAGTGTGTGTGTGTGTGTATGTGTGTATAAATACATACATACACTTATACATATATCCTACATCCAAGTAAATATCCTGATCATTGAATTACAAATAATAAACATGACATATAAAAGTAGGAGGAACTGTTTTTAAACAACAAAAAAATATTACCCCACGGTTAGAACAAATGTACACAAAGTATAATGTTCCCCAATAAGATTTCCAGCATTTGAAGTTATATTTCACCAAATTTAGGTAAGCTATATTTAGGAAAAAAATTGTGTTGCAAATAAAATCATGTCATACACGTTTTTATAAATTAAATATTATATGTTAGATTTGCAGAGGGCGGTAGCATACAGATATTGAAGACAGGATATTAATTTTAATCAAAAATTGAAGTAAAATTAGCACTATTTTTGGTGGACAGGAATCAATATAAAACTTAGTCAGAAAGGCACAACTGAACAATTTTCCTAAATAAAAAGTAGAAATCAGATTCCAAATTAATTATGTCAATCAACCTTAGTATTCATAATTTTGGCTGCATAGAACACAACCTAGCACAGGTGAATTAAAAAGAATACAGGATGATCCAAAAGACAGATCCAAATTATAATAGTATTTTCTTGGGCGAGACGCATAGAAAAGGTTTATTGGATAGAACAAACACCTAACATATAATATTTAAACATCATAAACTAGCAAATTGAGAAAGGATAATCCTGTTTTTGATATTACTTTTATAAAACACAGCAGCCAGTTTCAGAATAATTTCTATTTCAACATAAATGAAAAGAATCATAAAGATTTCTGTTTCAAATAGAAAACAGGTAATCTGGAAAGTTCACATTTGTATATAGTTCATATTTTAACAAACAAACAAACAAACAAACAAACAAACAAACAAACAAAAAGGTATGTTATGTTCCTGCTGTCTAATATTGTGGCTATGATACTGTAGCCACTTTTCTGGAAGTAAATTCCACTGAACCCAATAGTATTTACTTCTCAGTCAATATGTTTAGCATCACATTATAAGTTCCTCTTCCATTCAAAATGCAACTGATACCAGAATCATGAACATGGCTGAAAACAAGTGGCACTTTGTAGTAAAGATAATCAGTATGGAAACATAAACACTATACCCATACTGAAATTATAGGATCAGAGTAAAAACTGCTTTGACTGGAATACCAGATGTTACAGCTACTGTATATCATATGTAACCTACATCTTCCATACATATACCCTATTTAGGTTTTAGCTAATACAATTGGGACGATAATGAAGATAATAATGAGCTATCTGAAAAACTGCCTTAGTTTTTCAAAGAATGAGCTCCAGACTTGAGATTTAAGATACAATTTCTTTCAAAATCTTGGGTCATAAATACACAAAAATAAAAAATTAAGGAGCACCCAAGCACATTCAACACTCCTATATACATATTTTGACATACTCATTTTTTAAAAATGCAAGAGGTATGCTAAGTCATGTGAAGCTGGGGAGAGCTGTTTAAGCAAACATTCCCTCCACACTGCACCCATTTCTTACCTGATAATGTCATCATTGTGCCCCAGGAAAAATTTCTGTGTATGCTCTCTGGTGTTATAAACCACGCCGACTCCAGCTACAAAGTAAACCACTTCTTTGCCTGCTGTGTAGTACAGGTTGTTGCGGCACTGATGACCCCTATACCCATATACCCACTCCAGATGGAGCTGGCATCTAGGAGCAGTCCGATCTGCCATGACAACCCCCCCCCCTAGAAGCACAGAAAAAAAACTGGAGCTATTGCCCCCAGCCCCACGTTCTTGCTTTTCCTGCTTCCTTGTTATAAATGATCTCAATTTTTGCTCAGCTGCCAAATCATTCAGCTGCCCTTCCTGATGCTGAGGATTTTTAGTGAAAATGCATCCTGAGTCTTGCTCTGCTGCTGCTGGATTCCTAGTGCTGAGCCGACACCATAATCTTCTACTGCCAAAGATGAGCAGCCGTTGCTGCTTTCCCAGTTTTGCAAGCCAGATAACTTGGAGGGGGGAGCACACGCATTGAGGCAAATTCCGAGTCAAATACAGGCATGAGTCTCTCTGCATCAAGTGCAGAACACTGGTGCTGTGGATATCATTATGCCTTTTAAGTTTCTTGAAAAGAGTAGCTCACTGCCTTTCAAACATGGTTATAGTTCTTAACTGTGGAAAAAGTGCAGCTGACATGAAAAATAGCTTTAAAAAAAAATCTCCACACATTCTGTGGCTGGGTAATGAAGAAAGTAGTCTTCTACAGATTTGCAACTAAGTGTAAAGGCAAGATATTTCTGTAAGGAAAAAGAAAGATGTTTTTATGTATATATGATATCTACATACTTTTGCATTATAGTTTACTATTTAAAAAATACTGTAGTCTGAAAGGTAACAGCTAACTTGGTGTAGTGGCTGAAATGCTGGATTAGAAACTGGAAATGGTGAGTTTTATTCTTCCCTTAGGCATTAAATTGGAGATTTACCTATTGGTCGCTAAGAGTTGAAAATAACTTGATGGCACATAATCAATCAATCATAGGCATGAAAGCTGAGACTTTGAGTTTCTCTCAGACCAATGCACCTTACAGGATTGTTGTTATGGAGAAAATAGGAGGCAGAAATATTGCCTTGAATTGTACAAAATAAATGCACTCCATCAAAGTACATAAATATAGTAATAGGAAGTATTAAAGAACAATTTAAAAGCAATGAAATGGTTACTTTTCAAATAAGGAGGTATATTAACCTTCGCAAGGTTATGCATTATAAATCAAACAGTATATTGTTTTGCTTTTCCCATACTCTTCACAACAGGAGGTGATTTTTTTCTCTGTCTTCATTTGACTGTGGTTTCCATATATCCACTCTAGAAATAAAATTATAACTTACAAACTCATTATTTGTATGAAAGGACAAAAGGAGAGGGATATTGGGGGATGGGGGAATCCAGGACAGCATACACAATTCTGCATGGGCAGCTCTGTAAGATGCTCCGCCTATTACAAATTTTCACCAACTGCGTCATTGCTGCCCCCTGTGCTTCTGATTCTCTATTCCAGTGTGAAGGTTAATAATAATAATAATAATAATAATAATAATAATAATAATAATAATAATAATAATAATAATAAACAGTCCCTTAACAGTTCCTAGGTCCTTGGTTAGGACTCGAGCTGTTGAGCTATCAACCAGCCCCAAAGGCTGTGAATCTTACAAAAGATTAACCACATAATAATAATAATAATAATAATAATAATAATAATAATAATAATAATAATAATAATAATAATAATATGGTAGTAATAATAATAACAACAACAATAATAACAATAATGTGCAGCTCAGTGTGTTTCTCACTTCAAATAAGAAATGTCTTTGTTCACTTTAATACATAACTTTTAAGTAATGGTCTGTAATGAATATCAAACATTTTTAACAGAGGTTAGCTATAAATTCTACACATAAGAAGCAACCAATTAAACTGCCATAGAGAAGAAACTTGAGTCCCCAAATCTGAGAAACACAGTATCACTTATTTAACATAGGGCAGATATACCAGAGTAAATAGGCAGTTGGACAAGAACCCTCTCTTAAATATTTTTTTAACCACAGGGGGAAAAAAGAGCTTAATAATTTCCTGCTTTTAGAGGCAAGTCAAGGTAATTTGATTGAATTTCACAGTGAAACAAACAATCCCTTTGGGAGTTTCTGAGGAATAGTAGTGATGTTATACTCTGGCAACATATCAAAAACAGGTTGCCTCAATGCCAAGACTCTATTTTGTAGTAGTAACATGAATTATGCCTGTAACAGACATCAGTCCCAGAGTGAAAGTTATGAGTTTCTCACAGATTTCAGTCTAAAAACTCCTTTTGGTTGTTTTATATATTTTAATGCAATTATATAAGTGCCATACTTTATACAAAGAATGAAAATTAGGATACTTTTTGACTCTGGTTGCAACTTATAAATGTTGGGTAAGTTCTTGTGAATTCAACAAGGCTTCATTTTCAGTAAATGTGTACAAATGCTGCTAGATTTATTTACACGCTGAATATACATTTCAGAGAACTGTCATATAGTTCAATGATATATTTTACGTTCTGGATAATTGCAAAATAGACTACAACAATGCATAATTAAACTCAGATATTTGGTCTCCTGTAGCCCCACAAGATAAAATATAGCTTAGGATTCCTCTTTAGATTGTAATTAATTGTTATAGGAGGGAGATAAACTCAACTCTTCAATACTGCAATTCAAATTTTTATTGCTTAAAGTGCTTTGGCAGTCTTTTCTTTTACTGCTTGAAATCTTTCCATGTAGAAAAGTGAGACAAATTGCAACAAGAAAATACATTGATAATGAGCAGATAGTCTGCATATGTCAGAGGCGTTTGTCTTTATTATTCATAATCAACACAATCCTATACTAAATAAATCAATTTGGATTAATGGGTTTTGTTTTATGAATAGGATGAAGGTCCAAGTGCCATGGTTTCCAATAAAATTATTTGCAAAACAAAGTGTTCCATTCAAATATAATTTTAATCATGAAATTATCCAACGGCCTTAGGAGAGCAATGCTCCTTCACAACTTCCTTTACATCAATCTAGTATGCAGGAATAACAGTACTGAATATCTTTTCAAGACTGATGAAATAAATTTGATAAACTAATGCATGTGAAATAATTTTAAAAGTCTTTGAATGATAATGCATTATTGCCGTAGTCTGAGGATTGAACTCTAATACTGTAATTGAAGCTTGAGAGGAATCAATAAATATTGGTTGAATTTAATGTGAAATTGTTTAGTCTGATTATATTCTAACATTACCCTGTCTAGAGGGCAAGGCTCCTGATTTGGGGGGGGGGGGGTGTCACGCTTAGATTTTGAGCAGAAATTCAATTTGTAAAAAAGAGCTGGGTTTTTTTCTCAATCTTTTGTCAATTGCTGAATCAACTGCTTGCCCACTAAAATTGAATAAATGGCAAAATCTAGGCATCCATGAAACTGGAATACCCACAAAGATTATTCCATACTTATTCTAGTCAAATCCTTGCTCAAAATCCTTTTTTTCCCCTTTGTGTGAAATCTAACAAAACCCCACAGGCAGCATCTCCTCTCAGCTTTGCACAGGAGGGAGGCTACTGGTTTCATGCTCTCCAGGAAGCCTAGAAGCAGAGCAGGAAAACAAATAGCTCTTCCCAGCTGCAGCTCTCTAGTATCTGGTCTGATTTTTTTTTAAAAAAATCTTCATTATGGAAAAGAGTAATCTTCTCTGAAAGCTGTCTGAGCTAGTGATCATAATCATTTTTTTCCAGTTTCACAAACTAAATGCAGTGCGAAGGGGGATTTTCTCTAGTCTTGTTGTTTAGAGTTGGTCTACGCCAGATATTATGAAAAGGAGAAAAAATGTCTGTCAAATTCCCCATTCCATACCAAGTTTTTGTATATGTACGCTCCGTCTTCTTCCCCGTTATATATTTGCTTGGGAGTAAGATTCACTAAACTGAGAGGGACTTGGGAGTAACCCTTTTGCAACAGCATGCAGAATAGCAAAGCAAATAATACCGTTCCCCCCATCACTGTCCACATCACCCTTGGCTGTCAAGGCGCTAGCATCTCTCCACTTCCCTAGCAATGAAAATAGTGATAATAAATTCATATTCCCGATGGTTTGCTAGCACCCACCTACCCCCACTTCTGACTCACCAAATTAGCTCCCCTGGTATGGCCACTTCTCTCCCTGCACAACGGTTTAGTTCTGAATAATCTAGAATTGCTTTTAAAATCATAGAGCCTTTCCACAGAAGTAGGGAAAAGGACTTCGAGCAATTTTGTACGACTGCTGCGCAAAGCAACCTTTGCTTTGCCGACAATAACATGGCAGATTAATGATCCCTGCCACTATTATTAACATTATCAACCCGAGGCGGGTTCCCCCGAGCAACCACCCCACAGACCGTGATTTGACAGTCACCTGTCAAGAGCAGGAGCAACGGCTATGAACCAGGAATCCTGACAAGGAGGAGGGAGAGAGGCAGGCAGGCAGGCAGGCAAGCGGGCAGGCAGGCAGGCAAGCAAGCGACTGCACCACAAGGCGAGTGAGCCGTACTCCCATCTCCTCCTCCTCCTCCTCAACTTCTCCCCAACCCGTTGCTGTTCATCCCCGCCCTGCTCGCAGCGGCACGTCTCCTAGGCAGCCTTGGCATGAAACCGCCTCATCATTCGACGGGATGGGCAAAGAAAGCAAAGCTGCGTCATCGCTCCACCAGCATCTGGTAAATTCCCTTGGAAACCCCGCGACTTGAAGGTCCCGCCTCCTTCAAATCGATTAGGGTAGAGGCTCATGGGAACGGTAGTTTAATTCCTTTGTATTACGGAGCCTCAGAGGAATTTATAGTCCCCGGGGTGTTATGCGCGCCCAGCCGGCTTTTACCCGCCTTCTTTCCGCTGTTGCTTCGGAGACGCTCTATGAAGGTGGCTTCAGGCGCTTCTCATGAGAATGACTTGGTAATCAGCGAGAGATTCAAAAGCTCAGAGATTCAAAGGCCGAGCGGATACGAGCGCACAAATCTGGACAACTATTAAATTGCAGCACGACCCGTTTCGATATCGTTTTGCTGCCATCTAATGTTTGACCTGGATTTTGCAACCGGGTTTTATTTAGCCTTTAATAAAATTATAACCAGGTATTATATAAGATGCAAGCAAGACCACAGAACATAAGAGTAACAGGGTTGAAAGGGACTTTGGAAGTCTTCTAGTCTAATTCCCTGGTTGAGCAGGAGACCTTATACTATTCTAGACTATCTCTTCTTGAACCTTGCAGTGTTGGAGGACTCGCAACTTTTGGAGGCAAGTGTCTACTCAGGTGACCTGACACGCAGATAAACCGCCAGGTCGCCTTAACTTGCTAAAAAATGCAAATCACCAGCTGTCTGCAAGGAGTATAACTCAGGGGTGAAATCCAGCAGGTTCTGACCGGTTCTGGAGAACCAGTAGGGGAAATTTTGAGTAGTACGGGCAACTGGCAAATACCACCTCTGGCTGGCCCCAGAGTGGGGTGGGAATGGAGATTTTGTAGTATCCTTCCCCTACCATGCCCACAGACCTGGTAGTAAAAAAAATTGAATTTCACCACTGGTATAAATCCTTCCATTCCTGTCTAAGCTGAAGAAGTTTCTTGGATGAGAAGTTAAATGTCTTCAAAGAAAAACCAGAAAGTCCAATTGTCTCTTGAAAAAGAACTTTTGGGACATTCTGAAGGCAAGCTATTCCTCTGATTGTTCTCACTGTAAGGAAATTTCTCCTTAGTTATAAATTGGCTCTTTTTTAATGATCTTCCACCCATTACTTTTTGTCTTGCCTTCAGGTATTTGGAGAATAGGTCCACCGCCCTCTTCTCTGTGATAGCCCCTCAAATACTGGAAGACTGCTATCATGTCACCCTTAGTTCTCCTCTTCATTACATTAGATGTATCTAGTTCCCTCAATGGTTCATCTTTGCTTTGGGGGGAAATCTGCCATCAAACTTTGCTTACATTTGTCATTATTATTTATTGTATTATTAATTGAATCCTTACAAAACCAATATGCATTTCCTCTGCATTCTCCCAGTTTGATAACTATAGGCAGGGATTTTCAACAAAGCAAAAATCAAAACCACTGTCTCTCCTATTTCTTTCGTAAGCAAGTATATTCTTCTGTTTTACATCATCTTCCTATATATGCCACAACTAGAAATGTTTGAGTTTCCTTTACAATTTATCCTTATAGATATCCTTGTTTAGAAACCTGTTTTGCAGTTCTTGTGTAAATAAAGAATACAAATAAATTAAATAAATTAAAAAATGTAAATAAATCCTCAAAACTTTAACTACAATGGACCTCACCCAATTCCGAAGAAGTCTGTAAGGGGCGTGCATAAGCGCACTATCGTGCTTACCATCCCTCCTACTGTCCCCATTTATTTGTACCCATTTCATTCATACTCATGCTTATTCTTATACCTATTATCTTGTACACGATTAACAAATCAAATAAATAAATGTATTTAAGGGTTCTACAGTGTTTTGTATTTAGTACTGTTTGCATTACCGGTGTTCAATGGAACTTACTCCAGTAAATAATCTTCAGATTGCAGGAGATTTATGATGCAATCCTACACCTTTCAAATTAACAGGCATTTAATCTCAGTTTAGTGTATACAAGACTGCAATCTTAATTCCTGTCACTTTATGAATGCTTTGAGCTTGTGCTTTGAGTGTTACTAAAAGTAACATTTTTAGAATAGATAAACAAAAACACAGTTCTTTATGTGCCCAGTGACTGATGTTTGTGCTATGTATCAGACGTAAATATATTCAAATTTGAGTAAAGAATGCTGTTTCCACATATGGTACCAGATATACAAAGTGTGATTTTTTTTAATCCAAGAAAGATAACATATTACAAGTGATTTGATTCTTGGGACCAAAAATTGCCAAGAACTCTGAACATAAACCATAATAACTGCAGAAGCATGGATACATGCTTGGGCATGTTCAGTTAATTAACTACAGATTCTTCAGGGGCAATGAAGTTACAATTTGCATGGATCTTGTTTTTGAGTAAACAAATATTTGGGGTGCAATAAGTGTTTACACATTGTATTTCCAAGTCAAATTTCCAGTTTCAAAATCATTGTCAGTGCATTCAAAAGAAATTTAGTTGGGTTAATGAATTAACTTCAGCAGAATTCTATACCTTTGTATTCAGATGCATGCAGTTTTATATGCTTGTTAGATGAGACAATTTTATTACTATAATGATTTGTGGTGATCTGATTTCATAAGACTTTAGGCATGGATATAAGAGGTTTGGAAATTAAATATACAGTACTGATGAATTTCCACATTAGCCTTCTAAATTAGGAGGTTAATCTGCCAGATTTCTGTAATATGAGAATTAAAGGCCTGATCACTCACCCTTTTCCCAATATTAAGGTCCCTATATCTATGGGATGTGATGGCTCAGTGACTAAGATGCTGAGCTTGTCAATCAGAAAGGTCAGCAGTTCGGCGGTTTGAATCCCTAGCACCACATAATGGAGTGAGCTCCTGTTACTTGCCCCAGCTTCTGCCAACCAACAGTTCAATAGCATGTAAAAATGCAAGTAGAAAAATAGGGACCACCTTTGGTGGGAAGGTAACAGCGTTCCATGTGACTTCAGTGTTTTAGTCATGCTGGCCATATGACCATGGAGACGGCTTCAGACAGTGCTGGCTCTTCGGCTTTGAAATGGAGATGAGCACTGCCTCCTAGAGTCAGGAACGACTAGCACTAAAGTGCGAGGGGAACCTTTACCTTTATCTGTGCTGCAAAAATCCAAATAATGACTAGATTGCTATTCCGAGTTGCTGTATCTTAGCTACATTTAGTGGTGATCAGGAGTTTTGCAATCCAGGTATGGGAACCCTGTTCCATACAGATCTTATGGTAAAACCTTTTGAGATTGTTCTTGGTTGTTGCTAAGGTTACATTTTCTATAAACAGCAACAGACCTTTTGAAGCAATGTTGCTTTGTCTTTACAATTTTTTTTCTGTTTTGGTAATGCTCCAGAATAACAGTGGAAGATGCAGAATACAAAAGGTGTTGCTATTTATTCAGTGTTTTTTCTTAGTCAATGATTATGGGTAGGAATGTGAAACAGTTACCGGTACATCTTTTTCTGTGAAAGCGACCAGTAATCTGACAAAGGTTGTTTATATAATACTAGTTTATCTGTAGAAATCAAGTAGTTATTTTATCAGAGAATGAAGTCTTTAGTCTCTGTGAGGAGTATCAAGTTTGGGTTCAAAAAATATTTTTATGGTTCCATGAGCACTTCTACGGGGGCTTTAGGGTTTAATATTGTCATGTGCTAACAAATCTGGCAGAAACTCAAGTTCTGCACCAGTATAATTTTGCTGAGGAGAAGGGGTGAAAATAGCTGCCAAAATCTGTGGCCAAAATTAATCTGAGTACCAGATTTTCTGTCACATCTCTGCTTCTGCACTACTGTAACTTTAAAGTCTAAATATGAAAAAGGCTCTTCTAATAAATCTAATCAGCCAACACTTCTCCATACCCAGCCCATACTGCAGTGCAGAGTAAATTCCATCACTGCAACTAACTAATATAGAAATCTCTGGGAAGAAATCACCAATAAGGCATGCAGGAAAAATCTTTCCCCAATGTCAGAGAAATATGGTATGTTAATGTTCAGGATTTAAAATGACTTTCTAGCTAACCAAAGATAACTGCAACAGGGAAGATAATGAACTACATCAGAATCATATTGAATGTGGAAGAATGTTTTATTTTTATTTTCCTGTTTTTGGGTTCAGACAAATTTTATGTCCCCACTTCCCTACTTGGAATCTGTCTCAGAAAGGAATTGTTATTGCCTGCAGTAGAACATCTGTTCCTTAGACCCCCTAAGGTCAATATGATGTTGAGAAAAATAGTGGGGCATTTTACTCAAAAAGGGAGCATGATATCTAAATACTGTCCTCTGAAGGAAAAGCAGATTGTGTCTCCTCAGGACCTTTATAGATACCTTGCCTCAAGACTCCAGCCACAAGTGGCCAACAAGGGTAGTTGCAGCTGGAGATAAAATTAGTGTGAAACATTCCATAGTCACTGTTGTTGGGTGGACACACACATTTCCAAACATGCTGCTGCAAATATTTGATCTTCCTCCACTCTACTATCAGAAATGAAAGTGTGAGTATGTATACTCTTCAACGTATTGTTTCTTTAACCACAAGTTACTAAGTTTCAGTTGCCTTTGTTTACCAGAGGCACCAAACTCCATTAATCTACAAACTACAGTGGCTGAATTCACAGTGTTACATACACTGTATACTGATTTGTTTATACCTTATTTATAGCTCAGTGTATTGCATGACCTGAGTAGGGTCAGATAACTTTAGGAATATAGCAGAACTGTAGTCTAGATTGTGACGCTGGGAGAAAAAAAGTCTTGAAGAAAGCAATGGCAAGCCACTCACTTATGTGGTTATCATGTGTTGAGGTTGATTTAAAAGTCTTCCCTTTATGTTGTGAAAATTATCTTGGCTGAACTTTTATTGATAAAAAGTTTTGATTCCTTAGCAACAGAAAGTTATTAATTTTACTAATAATAATAGTGTAAATTTAATCTCCCACATTAAAGTGAGGCTTCTCCAGTACAGAGTGACAGCCTTAAGCAAGTATATACTCTTGTTAGTGCAGCAGCCCCAAACCTTTTGAGCATCAGGGACCGGTTCCGTGGAGAAAGGTTTTTCTATGGACGGGAAGGGCTGTGGTTTTGTGTACTATTGCATCCTGTGGATGGGGTTTTGCTTGTTTGTGCAGCCCAGTTGCTAGCATTTCACAGACTTGTGCCTGTCCATTGACCGGGGGTTGGAGTGTTAGTGAACACCTGTCATCCTGATATGGCCAGTAATCTTCCTGGCAATACAGGAATTCCACTGTACCCCTTACAAGGAGAAGAGCGTTTTCCAATCTTTACAGTGAAATATCAACCTGGTAGATCTCAATGCAGTAAATTCCATAGACAACAGACTACCCTTCTATAACATTTTACATAATTTGTGTAATGATATAAATGATTTGTCATTTGTATAATTTTTGTGTCAGTTCCATTTGTATAATGTATAATGACATTTGTATAATGATATCACACAAATGAAACAAATTGAGCAATAACAGTGTTTGTCTTATGGAAATCTGTGCATACCATACCCATTTCCCCCAAATAGTCAATTAAAACAAGCTTTCACTATACATTATCTCACCTAATTTGAGATGCAAATCCAAAATTTAGTTTGCAGGAAAAGATGCATAGGTAGCAGCACTTATTCATAATACCTGAGTATCTATAATCAGAAACTAGTTTGCTGGTGATCATTGCTTATGAGTGAGTGTTTCTCCAAAACATGCAGTAGAAAGATGCTTTGGAGGTGAAATATACTTTCAAATGTTACTGTACTTGCACAGCATAGCCTCCAATAGCACAGCAACAAGGAAGATCCTCTTTTCAGTTGTCACCTGTAGAACACAAGGGAACTTTGCAGCATGCCAGCAGCAGCTGTGTCCAAAGTGACTAAGGCTTTGAATCAGACATAATATGCAGTTACACACATCATGGGAAGGGCATATGTTGGTTAGCAACTCAGTTATAATTAGAGGAACTTTTGTGCAGTTTTCAAGGACATATACGGAAGCCAGTTGCTATTGCTATCAATCTTCTATTATTTTTACTGCTCTTCAATAAAACAATTACTTATTTACTGTTGTTGTGTCCTAGTTGATAAGGTTTATCAGTTAGGGATCCCTTCTTAGCCTTGTAGCTGACCTCAAGATTAGACTTTCCCCTGTTGGGAAAGGAAATTAGGAACCCCAATGATAGCATGATCTATGCAACTTTTTGAGAAGTTGGCAACTCAAGCTGTTGGAAAGCCTGATTAAATAAAATAAAATAAAATAAAAACAGAGTCGGGTGACTTCCGGCAGCCGAAGGCGACAGACGCGTGCGTCTGCCTTCTCGCTGCCTTGGTGGGCTCCCCTGCATTCTAGGGGAGCATAGGGTGCCTTGGAGTGGCGCCCTGCCATAGAGGCGGCTTGCTGGGATCCCCTGGAACGGCGGCGGCCACGGGAGGGTCTCCAGCCTTGCTCCAGGAGCCGTGGAGCGCAGGGAGCGCGCGGAATACCAACGCGTGCTTCGCCGAGCGCAGCCAGGAAGGAAATGACTAATTTCAATGCAGCAGCTGAAGCGCGGTGAGATGGGGGCTTCCCCCGGGTCTTATACAGTTTAAAAACCTTATTGACTGTTTTGCAGGTTTTTTTTCCTGGACTTTGTTTCAATTAGAGAAAGAGTTAAAAGTGGAGGGGGGAGGGAATTTCCACCCCCCTCGAGAAAGTGGCACTTCGAAAATCTCTCCCTTGCGAGGGAGAAAGTTCAAAAAAGTTTGAAATACTTTCACTTCCCTTGATTGATGGGGGGGAAAGGAAAAGAAACCCCTTTTTTCCCTCTTGATTACAACTGTGAGAGAAAGGATGGTGAACTGATTCTTCTCTAAGCTATCTATGGGAATTATGATTTTGCTGTTTCCTAACCACCGGTGCTGGCCGAGCCAAGATGGCTCACTTCCCCTTTCTTCTTTGTCTGTAAGCATGAGACTCCTCCCTTGAAAGACCTTGTTTGCCTTGATCTAATTTCCACCCCAGAGAACTCCAGGAGCCTCTTCAAACAAACTTTTTCCCTGGATTTGGAATGTTTTGATCCACCCATCTGCTTTGGTCTTGAATTAAACAACTTATTCTCCTTTGGACTTGCCTGTTTGGTGGCCTCTACCGGCTGTGCTTTCCTACAGACACCATTCCCTATACAGAACAATAACTATCTCCGAGCTTCATGATGGGTCCAAAAAAACTACCACCTGGAAAGGCTTCATCGGCCCCAACATCTTCTACGTCCAGTCCCATTGCCCACCAGTCACAGTTGGGGTCTTTTCTACAACCTAAAGCCCCTGAAGAGAGTTCAAAGGATTTCTCTACTCAGCAGCTGCTTCAGGCTCTCTTAAAGGGACAGGATGAAATGAAAAAACAGCTGCAGGACTTAAATGATCAGCTCAGAGAGACACAACAAAAAACTACACAGAACGAACAGCGGATAGGTGTACTGGAGGGGGATGCGGTTGGGATGAGGAGTGGCCTGGAGGCAATCCAAAGGGGGAATATAGAATTGGAGAATTATATGATAAAAACGGAATTTGAAAGGATGTCTTTTTTTCTTAGGTTTCAAAATTTACCAGAAGTTGAAAATGAAGATCTTAAAGAGATTATGACCACAATGTTAGCAGAATATATTAACAGAGATAAACAACAGCTTGGGTGGGATATTGACTTGATCTATAGGATTAATTTAGCCTATGCAAGAACACATAATGTCCCAAGGGAAGTTCATGTTAAATTTCTTAGAAAAACCACAAGAGATGAGGTTCTAGGAGCTCAAAGGGGAGGACCATTAAAATATAAGGATAAAGAAATAGCCATTCTTAAGCATATCCCAAAGAAAGTAAGAGATAAGAGAAGGAAATATAACTTCTTAGCAAAAAAATTATATAATAACGGGATCTGGTTCAGGTGGCTGTTACCAGAAGGCATGTTGATTTTTTGGGAGGGCAATAGAATTAGAATTAATACAGTTGCGGAAGCAGAGGCTTTCACGAAAAAACAGACTGCTCTATTAGGTGATGTGGGGGATCCTACACAAGATACAAAGCAGGGAGGGGCTGAGGCTCTGCCAGTGGACGGGGGGGGGGGGGGGAAGAGGAGACAATGAGAAAACTCAGATCACAAAAGTGAATTGAAACACTATTCCAAATGTTGTTACAATGTATTTTTAAGGAAGTGACAAAAGTAAAATGATTGAAACATACTGATGATTTGGTGTTAAACTTAAAACTGCTAATATCTATGTAAATGTTTATAGTTTTTTTATTTTTCCTTTTTGAAAAAGTTGCGAGACCCAGGGGGGCTTCTTCCCCCCTGCACGATGTAGCTGTCAAAATGTTCCATAACCTTTTACCCTTTTCCTATGTAAAATTTTTAAAAAACCAATAAAAATTTTAAGAACAAAAAAAAAAAAAATAGAAAGATACCAGGCATTCAGGAAAGCGGACAAGTGATTCACAAGACAGAGTAAGTCAACAGCCGCTCAGGACCCTTGCAAAAGGACTATTGCAAACAGATATCAAAAAGTTACTTCTTCATTCTGAAGATGGTATTTTTGATAGTACAATTTATTTTTCAAATAACAAGAAAAAAACCAGCATATATCTGTTAGTTTTAAAAGCATTTAATGACATAGCATATATTTAACAGATAGGGTAAAAGTCTAGAGGTACAGTTCCATATAACCGAAAGCCAGTTCCAGTACTATCCTGTCTACAGGCCCAGTCATTGAGAATTCATTCCTATTAAATGTAATTTTTTTCGATTGTGCAGTAAGATGAAAATTGTTCATTACAATAGTTACAGGTGACAGAGAAATGCACGCTATGTATCAAAGAGCAAAGGTAATGGAGCAAAATTATAACACAGTGCAGCAGCTGACAAGCAAGTTAACCATTGGAATAACATTACTTTTTCCAGTAAATGTTTTAATTCCACTTTTACACTTAGTCAATGATTTTAAAAGGTTTTTTTTAATTATACATCTAGTCTTATACTTTTACTAGAATTATCTGAAACGTACAATATAATGTATTTCAGCAAAAAAAAAATTACAGATTATTTAAAACCATTATCAGTATGCGAAGTCCTTCTGGTTCAACATTCTTAACTGTCATTGCCAGATGCGGGTGGGGAGAGGGGGGCAAGGAAGCGTCACAATCGTGTTAATAATAGCCATATGCCTGTATACAAATGGTATTGACTGGTAAGTTAATGCCAAGCTGCACTCTATTAGGGTAAAGAGAATACACTACCATTAGATTCACAGTGGGAAGAATCAAGGAGTGAAGACTCAGCGCAACCGTCTCAGATGGAAGTGAAAACTAAAACCAGCAAATTGTCTCCAAGGGGCAAGTAAACTTTATTAGCTCTGCTGCTTTGCATACCAATAACACAAAGTAGGGGTATTTTTTTTTTTTGAAGACAGCCTCAAAAAATTGAGGAACGGTTTCAATACTAAAGCCTAATCTATATTAACTTCACTTTAAAAAAAAAGGGAAATGTAGTTCTCTTTTACTCAACAGTTGCCCAATGCACCTCAGGTATTTATAACTTTAGAATTTTTTGAGTATGTTTTTTTTTTTAAAAATGCTGTATAAATAAAAAAAATTAAATCATATTGAGGAACATTAGGCACGGAGAGTAATGTATTGGTTCTGAGCTTGCATGCTGGAATTCCACTGGAACGATCAGAGAAGTGCAGCGTGGACAAATAAGCAAGGAGTTCACTTCTTTTTTCCAAAAAGGCTGAACCTCTTCTCTTTGTCTTTCTCCCGTTTGCCAGGACTAGACTCACTGGTTACTGTCACGCTGGCTGGCAAGGTCTGGGCACGGTTTGAAGCTGGGGTGCTCTGTGTGCTTGTGGACAACTCAATTTTGTCTGAGGAGATGGCAGATGTGATGGCCTGGATCCATGTGTTCATTTCCTCCTTAAAATAAATGTTAATGTTAACAGGGTTTCTAGGAATCTTAACTCAGCTTGCAGAGCAGTAGCCTTAACTCAGGGGTGTCCAAACTTGGGAACTTTAAGACTTGTGGACTTCAACTCCCAGAATTCCCCAGCCGGCCAGCCGGCTGGGGAATTCTGGGAGTTGAAGTCCACAAGTCTTAAAGTTCCCAAGTTTGGACACCCCTGCCTTAACTGCTTCCCAGCCCCCCATAAGATCCTTGGCCTTTTTTTTTTTTTTGTACAACCAGAAATAGCAAACACATCTTTCCTGGTAGCTCTATTGCAGAATTACATCACTGACGTTACAATGATGCATCCACCTTCTAAATGGTTTTCCTTTTTTGCATCCTGAATCACTGCTTCCTTTCCCCACCGCCTTTTATTCCCAGGCCAGCCTGATGACTTCCCTTTGCGCTGCTGGCAGGGCAAACTGAAAAGCTAATTCTGCTGAGCAAAGCTCAGGCTCAGGAAGAATTCCCCATCTCAGGATCTGAGCTGCAGCCAAGACAGCTTGGTTTGGAGTTCTCCTCTGCCAAGTCAAAGGGAGCCTGGCAGACAACTGACTTCCCCTCTCAGCTGCTACATCTAACTGGCTGTAGTTTAGTCTCCTAATTCCCACACTGGATTTACTGTATATGCCTCCATTGTTGGTGGAGAGGGAACCAAAGTTAACACCACTCTGAGGTAGTCTCCAGCTTGAGTACAGAACCTCTCATAATTTCAAAGCTGCTAGCATAGCTGGGAGCTTGTTCAATGGAGAAACTGCAATTAATCATGGGCTTTGCCTAGGGATAATCCCCAACAGGCTGCCTTCTGCAGCCATGTGGTGCAGTTTTTCACACATGCTCCTTTTTCTAGCTTCTGAACATGTCATGTCAAACAGATAGCTATAGCTATATTTGCAACTGGGATGAACCAAAAGCCCAGAGGCAACTGCTCAAGATGGCAGAGCAGTTATCTCTTGAGGCTTGTACTTTCTTTAATTTAAGACAGGATAGCTTTTGCATGTAGGGACAGCTTTGGGATGATCTGATGTATGACTTGCTTACCTTCCTGGACAAGAGCAATTCATGGCTGCTCAGTTCTGTAAAAGGCCCTGGCTCTAACCTGATGAGCACTGTCCACTTCCAGGCTTCCTCTGTTCCCAGATTTATCCAGGCAGAGTAGGACTTATTTCTGGCAATAATTTGGGTTTTCATGTAGTATTGCAAATTTTAAAATGCCTGCATAAGCTGAGAGGTTAGCCAATGACCCCAGACTGCTTGAAACTGATTTGTCTGGGCAGATCAGGACTACATTTTCACCAAATGCAGATTTCTCTGGGCTTTCCCATAACAAACTTTGTGTCTTCCTAGTCACAACACCCAGGGGAAATGAACTTCACCTGCATAGAGAAACAAAATATTGGCTACAACTTTATTTTTTAAAAAAGGAATGAATGAAAGGAAAATACTTACTTCATCTTTGGCTTGGAAAAGGTATTCATTGCCATCAGTTAACCTGTAGTTCAGAATAAATTCACATTTGAATAGAGCAAATGTTTCTGTTACCAAAACAAGAGTTATATGAGATCTGGACCTTGTTCTTGTATCAATAGGCTAGACTCATGATGGTGAACCTATGGCACACGTGCAACAGGTGGCACGTGGAGCCATTTGTCAGGGCACGCAAGGCGTTGCCTTGTTAGCTGACTTTGGCCTTCTTTTGAGGCCGTTTTCTGCCTGAAGCCTCTAAAACACAAAAAACCAGCCCTACCAGTAAACCGGAAGTTCGGGAATGGACTTCCGGTTTGCTCATAGCATCGTTTTTTGCCCTCCAGAGCCTACAGGGAAGGGGCCTGAAGGCTCTGGAGGGCGAAAAACGGCCCTACAGACAAACTGAAAATCACTATTCCCAAACTTCTGGGTTCCCTGTAGATCCGTTTTTCAACCTCCAGGGGCTTCAGGGAAGCTCCTGTGGCCTCCGGAGGGCAGGAGAGGCTGTTTTCGCCCTCCCCAGGCCCCTAGAAAGCCTCTGGAGCCTGGGGAGGGCGAAAAAACCATGCCAAAAGCGGGGAGGGGGGGGAGAGTTTGTTACACATCATACGCATACTCGTGCTGGGGGGTCACAAGCATAGCATTATGGGTGTGGCATGCCAGCGCACAACCCCCTGTGCTTCCCCCGCTTTTGGCACGGCAGCCAAAAAAGGTTTGCCATCACTAGGCTAGACTCCCTGATGTATGTACCATCTGCAGTCTTCACAAACATATACAATATATTTTTGCTATTGTGTGATGGAGGAACCTCCAGCACCCCGATCTGAGATATGCACACAATGAATATCATAACGTTCAGTTTAACCAAGTGCATTAAACTTTGGAAGATAAAAGATTTTTAGACTGAATGTATGAATGTAGGCTGGAAGTTATTGCTCCGCTTAATCTTTTGTCATAGAAATAAAGATTTTTACCTTAACTTGAATACGTGCTTCTTCTTCTTGTACTCCACTGCCACTTCACATACTGCTTCTTTCAGGCTCACAGGGACCTCACTGTGGTATGGAATGCCTGAGGACGCTGCTTTTGCATCTTTGTAGAAACCCATTTCTTGGTTGTTAATAACACAGTAAACATTATGCCATGATCTTGAGACACAAAAGAAAAAGCAAAGCAAGCGTTAAAATCATTGTCACAAACAAGCCCAATTTTCCTCTGTCTTCCTACAATTAAAGGCTTTGGGTTATAGGTTTTAGCAGAGAAAAAAGCAATTTCATATCTAGGAACAATGGTCAGCATAATTTGGACAAATAGTAATTCTACTATAGAATATAGTAGAAATTATATTATAGTAGAAATATTTTGGCACTCTTTGGAAAGGGATGCTTTTGGAATGCAAATTGTCATGCATCTCAGAATTTAAAATTTTGAAACATGTTTTATTTGAAACACTGAATCTTGGGATTTGGTCACCCAAGTAAATGCAGTTAAAAAAATATATCCTATTGAACATTTCAGATTTTCAGTTCAAATATCATTACTAATCACTGCTATAAGTGATTAAAAGAGAAAGCATATCAGTTAAAACTCACTTATTGTAAGACAGTACACCAGCTGGTTGGCTACCAATTTTGAATAAATAAAATGCCTTCATTAGCGTAATGGCAAACAGAAAGAGTGGCAGCATATAGGATTGTTTTGGGCATATGAGCATCTGCATAAGTGTGAGTGAAACAATGCAATATGAATGATATTACACAATAATGAAGGGCTGCAAATAACTAATTGTATGATACGCACACGCCATTATTTTGATGTCACTGTGGTTTGTCTCAGATAGTGCTGCTTGGACAATGAAAAGATCCTTCTCCAATATAATGACTTAAGAGTTCCTAAACCAAATTAATATTCAGAATGTAGATGTCTACTAGCAAGATTTGGGGAACCTTTCTATTCTTTCAGTAAAGTCTATGGGATCTGAAAGATGACATATAGTCGCTAGGTTAAATCAGCTCTGTACAATGTATGATCAATGTTGTGATTTAAGGCCAGCATATGGCCTATTTGGTGATCAGGACAGGAGAGGCAAAAGGACACGAGTAGCAATCCTTTTAATAAGCTCTGCATAACTTGCAGAAAATTGATGTTATTGAAAATGATAATACATTTTTGTTTTGATTGCCTGTTCCAGCAATCTCTATTATAGTTAGCCTATTTCTTATTCTGACCTAAACTTCAATCGAAGGCTCTATTTGTTATCAGAACCAAGAAAACATGATGCAACCAAGGTTTTTCTGCTGAAAGGAGGGAATTGTTGGCACAGAATCATAAATGATATTGCTATATCCCTGAGCAGATAAGTGAAAAGCTTGGTAAACATCTGAAACTGACAAGCTTATTGCCATCAGGAAAATGTATTTTCTCTTCCTCCTGTCCGGCATGTAATCAGGAGATCTAAACAAATTATAACCCAGAATTGCATATCTTCCTCTTTTATTAACATTCAACCACTTTCTGAGGAAGTCATAGCAATGTCAGAAATCAACCTGCAACATGCTATCATAAGCCATATTGGCACTAAATAAGGACCCCACTTGGAGGTCAATGTGGCTCCTTTGACACACACATTCCCGTTTGTGCTGCTTACCAAAAGAAATAATCACATTGCTGTCTTTTCTTGCCTCATTCTGATACCTTCTCTGCATGACACATATTGTGCATGTATGTGTGTTATGCTATTTAATAATTTTGCTCACCAAAGTCTTATTATTTTAGAAGAAATATCACCTGAGATCTGAAGAATATCTCTATACGCGTGCACATGTATCTTAAAAATAGTTAAACAACTAAATGAACTCTAATAATAATTGCCTTTAATTATTATTTTTCTCTGTTTTAATCTTTTTATGTTGCCTTTTACAGTGCAGTCCCAAATGGGTCATTTGAAGTTACAGGCCTCAGTCCAACAAAAACTGGGCATCAATTATGCTGGATTTTACATTGTGTTAGCAATTTTGACTCGCAATAATAGTTTAGTTCAAATTTGTTACACATTTTTAAATGCTGAAGTCTCGAAGCTGGCACCTGGATATGAAAGGCAAGTGCTCAATGCTACCATCTTTGAAGTAATTGCACCTGTTGATTCTTTCACATGCTTAACTAGTCAGTTATCAACTTTGCGTTAGGGAAATGCTGTTGTTTCCGTGAAGCTCATGGCAGTTTGACAAACAGTGATCTTGAACAAGACTGCTGGAAGGAAGACTACAAATACTTCCCTGCTATTAGAAGTAGAAAGGGAAAGGGAAGCCTTTACAGAAAGTAATGAATACATCTATGTCGCATGTGCATCAGTGATGGTTTCCTCTTATCTTCGCTACCGGTTTGGAACTAGGAGCGTGTGTGTGCACTTGCTTCGCTTCTGCGCAGAGCGTCCATGTTGATGTCTGGGTGGTGGGCGGAGCCTCCCACCATTACCGGTTCACCCAAACTGGGGCGAACCGGCAGAATACCACTTCTGGTGTGCATATGTCTGAGTGTGTTGTGCCCACCTCTGCACCACACAAGATTACAGGGCCAAATAATCTACCTACACATATACTCCCATATGGAGAGCACCTGATTTGAGATGCTTGGTCAAAATAAAATCCAAAATGTTTAAAATTTCTCTCTTAATTGCAATACAATACCTGTTTGAGGCTTTCTTGCTGTGTGATTCCCATTCATGCTTACGATTTAAGAAGCCCTCCATCTGGGCGGAAGGTATTTCTTGCGTTTTGGCTGGAAGGGTGGCAGCGGTTTGAGCCTGGAGGCTGCTCTTGGCTTTGCGATCAGCTGTCGGTGAAGGAACTGGACTTGTCTCTTTGGAACTTGTCCTCTGGTCTGCTGCACCATTGACCATTTCATTGGTTTCTCTTCCTTCTCCCATCTAAGAAACAAGAGGGAGACTATAAATGACGCTCAAAAAGAAGATATCACAAAACTGTTTCTTTTTTTAAAAAAAAAAGCCTTAAATGTTCAGTTGCAAAACTTGCACGCTTGGTGTCTCAAAGCCTAGATTGCTCAATAAAACTGTTCTCACATTCAGCTGGAGCAACAAGAGGCCAAAGGAATTAGAAGGTATCAATAGATTAGTACCCAATTGGTAGAAGTGAAGCAATGAAGAATGAGAGGGGGAGAACCCATCTGTGAGAGTTTTACTGCACTTAGCACTTCTGATCAGATCCTTTAGTTCGATCCAGCAAATGCAAACTGTAATCCAACAAGGATTTTTTCACTACTGACTACAGAGAATGTTCTTTGCCATCCCACAACTGGTAATGAGCGATAACTGGTAAATGTGTCATTCCCTGAATTGTTGCCACTTCGTTTAGCATTTTTACTTCTTTGAAACAGTAAGAATCTCACTTTTTTTTAAAGTTGGGAGAGAGCAGAAGAAACAGAAGCTCAAACTGATTTGCATCAGCTGTCTTTCAGGCATTAATAAAAGTTCTGTAGCTGAATCAGTGCAGTAACTCTTATATTAAACCAGTGAAGTAACATAGTCAACAACATTGATAAAAATACTTTGATTTAGCATTTAACTCTCTTTTAGTTTCTGCATATAAGCCACCCGCTGTCTCCTACTATTTCCGTCTTCCCCAAGACAGTATCTGCTATATACAGTATATTGGGGTTCCAACTCCCATAGGCCCCAACTATTATTTCTAATAACGTTTAGGAAATCTGGAGACCATCAGTTTAAGGAATGCTGTCCTACCGCATCCCCAAATTGCCGACATAATCAGAAAGCAACATGCAGAAATTGGGAAGAGGATAGCATGCAATTTCATTATGTCCACCATTCTAAGGAACTTAGATTTTCAAAGATAGACAAGCTTAAAGGAAAGAAGGTGGAATGCAATCAGTCAAAAGTTACAATGTTAATTTTTTTCAAAGTCACAATGGCTGGACTTTGGAATTGGGTGGATTGGGTGCTAAAGGAGCCAGAAAAAAACACTACAATCACTCAACATCACACTTCTATTTACCCCCAAACAAAGACAGAACCAAGGCTGTGGCCATCACTCGCTTTGTCGGTCATGTTGCCCGTTGTGTTGCAATTGAGTTGCCTAGGAGGGGCCAGCTCTGACTGGTCACTTCTTGAGGTCTTCATCAGCCATTTCATTCCCCTAAATCATTTATATCGGAATCCTGAAAGCTTTAATCTTTCACAGTGGTGGTTTGGTTCCAGTTGGGATAAATAACATTTATTGAGGTTTAGGGATTTTCAGTTCTGTGCCACAAAAAAGCCATTGGTAGCAGCCCAAAAAGGATTACAATACTGCAATGTAGGGATAATTATTAGCAAGTTAAAGCCTAGCACTGCTCAATGCTCTAGTAGTAGATTATGAACACTGTGTCATTTGTATATTGGAAACAAGCAAAGAATCATAAAGGGCATAATTACTACAAACATGTTTGCTGCTTTAGCCAGGCCTGGGATAATACAGAAGCAGCAGAATCATTAGGCAGCAAGCTATACATTTGCCAGTTTAGCTACAATTGTTTGATTAGATTTTTGTAAAAGATGGCTATCAACTTTCCTGTAACTTCCATCATGGTTTATTTTCTAGTTACAAAGATTACCAGTCTTTTACCTTACACAAGAATTGAATACCCTCAATTCGTTCCTCCTAGCTTTTATATTTACAGTAAAATTATGCGCTATGTAAGGGTGTCTTAGTCTATCTCATCCTCCTACTAGTGGTTTAAGCAAATTAGTTGCTTTTAAAACCCTGTATTAGTACAGGTACTCCTCAACCTATGATCCAAACTGAACCCAAAATTACGTTAAGTGAAAAATTTGTTAAGTGAATTTTGACCCATTATACGGCTTTTTTGCCACATTTGTTAAGTGAATCACAGTAGCTGTTAAATTAATAACATGGTTTTAAGTAAATTTGGTTTCCCCATTGACTTTGTATGTCAGAAGGTTGCAAAAGGAGATCCATGTCTCTGGGACATTGCAACCATCATAAATGTGATTAATTGTCAGGCATCTGAATGTAAATAATGACCGTGGGGATGCTAGAATGGGCATCCGTCACTTTTTTTTTAGTGTTGTTGTAACTTCCAACGGTCACTAAATGAACTATTGTAAGTCAAGGACTACCTGTATTTCTATACTTTTGAGCCATTTGGAGGATCCTGCTTGGAATATTAATATTTATTTAAATATTGTATCTCTTTTCGTCCCAATACCAACACCTACTGTTTTCATTCAGAAAACATATTGATTCCAATACAGTTTGCAAATTATACTGGGTTGTATTACTTTAGTTTAAGAACTTGGCAACATATGTGTTCTTTTCAAAAGTCTTGAAACTTTTGAGGTTAAATACAAACACAAATGGTCTAATTTGAAAAGGCCAACTAGGCTCCCGTCTGGTTTATCTGTTCTATCTTAGTTGTAAATTCTCTCTCCATATTTGTACATCTCACATTCCACTAGAAATAATGGATCCTTGTTTGGAGTACACATAGAATAATATAAAGGTGTCACATTTCCAAGATTACAATCACACCCTGTTGGGATAAATGCTACTGAACGGCAAGCTTGTTCAGGATTGCATTATAAATCTAGCTCTTTTTATATCTAGCTTTTATCAAAGATCTTTTCCCAAAAGCTTCCAAATTCATAAATAGAGCAACTTACTAGTTTTAAACAGAACTCTAATTTCTGAAACTCAGCCGGGCTCCAATATTGAATTTTATCTCTAAAATTTTAAATCTTCCCTTAAAAGAGCTTATTACTTGTAGTCTAAAATCAATCTATTGAACTAAACAAAAATATGGATAAATATAAATGCTTTTTAATATACGGTTACGCCCCCATATTTATGTCTATTTCTCTGAATATGAGAAAGAGGCTTTTTTTTGTTTTTTGAAGAATTAGGAAAACTTACTATGAATTTTCCTAGCATTAAGGAATGGAACAAATGCTCAGTTGAGAATATGTGACTATTTAATTTACTTGCTTGCAGATTTTGAATAAAATTAAGTGTCAATTAAGTCAGAGTAGGCAATAAAAGCAAAGAAAATTATAGCAACTGTCCCAATTAGATTCCATAAAGTGGGAAGAGTTAAAATGTTTGTAAAAGAAAAGAAAAGAAAATACTTCTTTCGTTTATCATAGTACTGTTAGCCTCTTAACCTTGCATCTACATCACAGGCAGTGAAACTGGGAGTGTTGCATGCCTATTAAATCAACAGCTGCCCCCCAGCTTGTGACAGTTCTGCCATTTAAATGATCATCACTATAGATCTTACTCTTGAACTATAGTTACTGGCAAAGTAGCTTAATTGTCTGGGCAGTCATACCCCAAGGCAGTGAAGAAATTTTCTTGGGGTAGATGAGGCTACTGCAGGAACACCTTGAAATCTTGAGGCATTGAAAAAGCTTTCTAACTGCTTTTTAGTGACAAATATTTTTATGGTCTATTTTTTTTTATTAAAAGCTTTGAGCCATAAACAGAATAAAAACCCCTCCCCAAACAAATAAACATGTAGGCAAACTATGCATAACGACAAAAAGGTGGAGGGTAAAGAATGGGGCTAAATAAACTTTTAATTGAAACATGCTCTGAGCATGCAAAGACAATACCATGGGTGCTAAGGGTTAACAACAACAATGAAACAGATGGGACATAGGCATGTTATGAAAACACATGTTCATCACTGGAAGGTTAATCTCAAGTCAATTCAGGTCAGCTTCTTCTTCGGGTTTGCAAATTCTGACTATAAGATGCAGTGGGAGGGGGAGAGTGATATCCCTTCCTTGCTTTCAAAGTGCATGAATAAATATAGCATTGTCTTTTTCCTCCTGAGCCTCTGTCTCATTAGATGATGAATAATGAAGAGATTTGTGGTAATGAAAGGCAACCCATACATTCTTACAATCAACATAATTTTGAATGTAATTTTTTAAAAACCAAATTATAACCCATGATTATTGGAGAGAACTGCAGCATCTCTCTCTGAGATTAAGATCAGATATACTTTGTATTAGTTTTCTATTGATTATATAGCCAATTATTTTGAAGCTAAACGCTTCTTAGACACTTGTGACTGGAATGCACTTCTAGTTACTGCATTCTTTAATGCACTTTGAGGGGCAGAGACCAAACAGTAAGTACAACAGAAGACCAAAATATTAAAAAAAAACATTGAATTACATAAAAAATTAAGAAGCTTTATGCCGATATCCTGATAAGAGAAAAGAAGAGATGTGCATGATAATAAAAACAAAAGTGTATTAAAGTATACATCCAAGCTTTCTTGCTTTTCACAAATTCCACCAGATATTATTTTAATCCTTCCGTATGACAAACAAAAACCAGATTTACTAACTGTAGTTTGTTAAAGATAATTGTTGGAAACTACTCTATAGTTGTAAAGTTCACAAATAAAATGCTTCCTGAAATAAAGGCGACTGAAAGGGAATACATTATGACAATCTTTCTTAATGTTCCAACTATCATCTATTATAGAAACCACTAGTCTACTATGTCATAATCTGGTTTACAAAATGAAATATTTTAATACGTTAATTGCACATTATTAATAAGTCTTAACTATCTTTAGCTAATTTTGTGAACTGTTTTCCGCCTTTTCATTAAGGATAGTGAAACAAATACCTCTAAGAAAAGATTTAGAAGTCATCAAAAGATAGAAAATTGAAAACCATTCATATTATTATTTTATTTCAATACAGTGGATGGAGAATAGAGTAATTTTTTTCAGCCTCGCATGCCAAAATAATGTGGTTGGGTTTGGCTACTATATACTTTGAATTGAGAAGGAAGTTGCTCTATCATGGGCAGTAAAATATTTATGACTGGCTTTCAGTAAAATCAGCTGTGTTCACTAAGAAAATGAAACACAGTTTAAACAAAATAAATAGATGAATAAAACAAATAGAATTACTTTGCATTTTCAGCATGTGTATGTAGTTTTCTGATGTTAAGTTAAAGCAATAATTGGATTCCAGTGGGACCTTCTACTGCAGGCTTCACAAAGAAGTAGATGGGACCACTATGGATAAATCCAAGTTTCTGAAGTAGCAATATAATACTCATACTTGTACACATACAATATTCCTTCTTTTAAAGAATATGCTTCTTTTAAAAATAATTTAGGGACACTTGGAGAGGTTAGCTAAACTTTTTGGTTGCTGTCTAAGAACACTGCCTTACTCTCTCTAATGCTGGAGCCAGCTCCAAATTATTTTTTTCTTCCCCAATTTCACCCTGGGAGTCTCACATAAGTTCAACAATATAAAATTTCATTCTCTACACATCTTACGTCTTCCCTCTATTCTTCATAATAGTCTTCTTATATGTCATACTTTGTGACATATAAGAGGAATATGGATTAAGTGTTAAAGTGTCAACCTTATTCTAGTCTCTTATCCCTTCCATAAGAATATGACCATGCATATAGCTAAGGCCTCCTTCAACTAAAAATAAGTTGGGCATCAAGGATTACTATTTCATATGAACATATGAAAAGAAATGTCATGTTCCTTCCCTGGGCCTAACGTACGTGGAACAAGCAGAAATATAAAGATATATGCAGCTAAACATTGAAAAAAGGATAATTTTAAATGTTTTTTTAAATAGTTGCACAAAGCATCAATCTTGAAAGACCAATCACTATACTTGTTTTCTCTTTCACTGCTCATGATTATTTCAACTTGAAAGACCTCTTGATCTGAGTGATAAGGCATAAGCAGCTCTGATTTTTCTGGTAGTAGTCACAGCTCTCTCGAGTTAAAACTTTTGTTTTAATCACTTCTGATATACACTAGTGTAACATGATCACCTACATTTTGAGAATGCATAAAAGTTAAGCTATAAACAAAAATAGGTTTAATCACATCCAATCCTGAGATGGTAAGAGAACGCAAACAAGATTTGTAAACCAGCTTTTCATCAGGGATTTCTAGCCAACACGTCCTAGCTGATGATGTTGTCTAGTTTGGTATAAAACATGTACAAGAAAACCACCAAGCCCAGGGAACACCAAAAATCCTAACCTGTACACATGCATGTAAGTATGATCTCAGGTTTAGATGTCATAAAACCTTTCCTTCCTGGTCTCTATATGCAGTAGGTCATTCATACGATGGTTCATTAAGCTGGATGTTTGGTCTGAAAATAAAATGTGAAAGTAGCTCCTGGCTGTTACCCTGTAATCTGCAGGCCCATTTTTCCATAAATATGAATATGAATGTGTGTGTGTGTGTGTGTGTGTGTAATGAGAGAGAAATCTTTTGTGTAACGTTACTGACTGTAATAGGACCTAGATGCTAATAGAATTTAGGATCAAGTCTGACATTTCTATACCTCAAAGCTTAATTCCATTTCTATATAAAGTGAACTGAAGCATTCAGATCTCAAAGAATCCTTGTAGAGGTAAATCAGAATCAATCCAGTTATTAGATAAGTAGTTACTGCTAATTTCAGAACAATCTGTTGTTTAGCTTGTATTGTTGATTCATGATATCATTTGCTTGGAATGTCAATTGATATTAACCTCTAGATCATGGGTGTCAAACTCGTGGCATCATGTTGTTCATCACATGATGTTTTGCAATGTTTTTCACCTTCGCAGAGCTGGGGTGGGTGTGGCCTACATGTGATGCCAATTTGACACTCTTGCTCTAGATAGTATACCCATAGCCAGGTGGTTTTACCTTTTTTAATCCCCCCTCTTGTCTCCTCTGCAGTATGTACACTCATACTGTTTGGAGACAATGCTGTTGTTTTGCTAGCATTTTGCTCTCAAACCTGTTAGTATAGCTAGAAGCATCATACCTGTCAGATTTTACTTCTTGTCTTCCATTTTGATGAGATTTCATTACATTTCAATTACTCACATAAAGAAGTGGCTTGAACTGCAAAAATTCTCAAGGCTATTAACAAAGTGAAAATCTCACAATAAGAGATAATGAAATAAAAACAATGAAGCAATGCAAACAAACATCTGACAGCATCTAAAATATTAAATTCAAGGAATGAATGAATATATATATATATATATATATATATATATATATATATATATATATATATATATATATATATATATATATATATATATATATATATATATATATATATATATATATATATATATATATATATATATATATATATATATATATATATATATATATATGTATATATCCAGTATATGTGGTGGCTATTGATTAAATAAAGCTTGGTAGCTTGAAGATGTGGCAGAGAGAGGCAGTGAAAGGAACTTGAAAGTAAATAAAACAAGGAGAAACAGAAGAAAAAGCAGCCAACGGTCTTTCCCAAACTGCTTTCCACCTCAGAGTCCAGATTGTGGTTGGTCACTAGTTGTCCATCTACTATTAAAGTTTTTGTACTTTTGGTAGGTTTGGGAACGGTAACTAACCCGGGGAGATTCCTGGTCTGGTGGCAAACCATTCTGGGCAACCTGTTCTCCTTTTGTGCCATCCCTGTAGAAAAGATAAAGAAAGCAAGAGTGAAAGGTAATACAAACGACGTTACTTTTAATTAAACAAGATATCTGATTAAATCTGTCAAGAGCTCAAAATGTAATGTAACGCACTTGGATTATCACTTTATTAAATCTTTGAAAAGTGAACTTTTACTTTGAATTGTCTTTCATCTTGATCTTCCAAACAGATTTTATTTTATTCCTTTTTTAACTTTTCTTTTTCATATACTGATTTGTGCAGTAGATGGAAAGCAGAATATAATTTTTTCAGAGAAGAACTTCCCTTCCCGAGAACAACCATTGTGAAGACCTGAATTGTCTTTTCCTGAATGGCTGAATGGCATCACATGCAAACTTTCAATTTCAATGTCTTTCATACACATAGCTAGTCCTAGCAAGTCTGAATTTCTAGCACCAAACACAGATACATCCAAAAGTTTTAACTTTCAATAGATGGATATTATTTCTATGCTAATGCAAGGTAATAGCTATTTACTGTCCCAATGACCTTCAAAACAGACTGAGAATGAACTACATCTATACTTAAATTTACCTTTTTTAAAAAATCTTTTTTTTCCTTGTGGGTTTGTATGGCCTACACTGAAATTAAGCCAGCATGCAAACACAAAAGAGCGTGTGCTTGCTATATCACATGTGGCTTTTAATTCTTTTCGTAGCATTCAAAAAGAATGCACTCGTTAACCATAATTACTGATAACTAATATAAGTTTATTTTATTCTGATATGAGAAGTATATGAAAATTGTAGCGTAAATACTAAATTAGGTCTTCACTGTAGAAAATAACCCAAAGAGAGTTCCCTACTTAGATGTATGATATTGAACCATCAACTTTGTTGCCTAAGGTCTCCTGATTAGTATGCCTTTTGGTCACCTAAAGGTTGCTTAACTCTGCATTGAAATATTTTCCTAGTGATGAAACTGCATATAGCTCTGATCAATTAATATATATTTATTAAAAATATTCACCTACGGCTGGCTATCAGAAAAAACCTTAAGTGAGCTTTTATATGAGGTTTTAGGTTCGCCTTTGTGTTACATCATATCATTTTCCAGGCACTCACCACTGAGACTCCTCCCCAGTTCTGGGGCTTGGCTCTGGAGAAGGAGGCTGTCTCTTCCGCTCCTCTTCCTCTTGCAGTCTACGTACTTCCAACAATTCCAACTGGACAGGAGGTAAGGGAATGAGATTGCAGGAGCAGAGAAGATTCAAGAAAGCAATAAATTAGGGTTCTTTCATTCACAAATTTAATTTCTTATCCTATTAAGCCCAGGTAGTGCGAGCCTCCTCATCTCCCATATCAGACATAATAGCTAGGCTGTAGTAGGCTATTCCCAGTTGCAATTCATTGTATTCCAACTGAATAATCCAATTTCCCCTAGATCAAGGCTGTCAAACTCCCGGCCTTTGGCTGGATGTGCCATGCGTTGGCCATGCTCACACCGGGTTTAGCGAATGGGGAAAAAAGTCCCGATATGTCATGTGATGCCGCTGTGACACCCCTGCCCTAGATACTTCAAGTATGGGGAAACAACACTTCCCACAAACCATTAGACTGTATTTCCTGACATTTAAAGTGCCCCAGCTCCTTTTTCCCCCTCTTTTCTCCTCAGGAAAAAGTCACTGGAAGAAATGGAATGGGATGGAAGAAGTATCAAGCATTCTGCATAGGAAGGACAGCCACTGCTGTTGCTTTCACACCTCCAGCTGAGGTTTTAATCTGAGCTAGAAGTAGAGTTTTAGAAACCTAACTGCTCTTCTTTTTTGGCAGTGTGAGAAGAGGCAAAGATTATGAGCCACCTAAGCTTATTTACCCAATCTTTGCAATGCTGTTTGGTCCTGACAGCGCTATCATTCCAACATCAGGTTCAAGCTTAAAATGACTTAGCAAGACATTTTAAAGTTTCAAAGCTGGTTAAAATCTTAATCATTTTTTTAAAAGAAATATGCAATTGATTTGAATTAATGATGAAGTTTCACTGTTTATAGTACTGTATTAATAATGTTCATAACTCTTTTCATAACTCTTATATACCCTAGGATCAATTAGGATGAAGGCTATTTATTGCAGTATAAAAGATATTTTAAAAATTTACCCACAGGTGCTAATTTAAAATCAATGCAATTTCAGTGTCTTAATTAACATTTATAAACTTTTAAAAAAACTGTTATTAGCACAAATATTTTAAACAAGGTATTACTAATTTTTTTTCAAACAAGAAGGAATGCTTATTTTAATATACAGGTGGTTCTTGACTTACAATAGTTCATTTAGTGACCGTTCAATTACAGCGGTATTGAAAAAAATGACTTATGACTGTTTTTCACTTACAACCATTGTAGCATCCCCCATGGTCATGTGATCAAAATTCAGATGTGTGGCAACTGATTCATACTTACAATAGTTGCCGTGTCTCGGGGTCATGTGATCCCCTTTTGTAATCTTCTGACAAAGTCAAGCCAGATTCACTTAACAACCGTGTTACTAACTTAACTGCAGTGATTCACCTAACAACTGTAGCAAGAAAAGTCATAAAATGGGGCAAAGTTCACTTAACAACTGTCTCACTTAATGACAGACATTTTGGGCTTAATTGTGGTCTTAAATTGAGCACTACGTGTAGTCCTCAACTATAGTACTGGCAAAAATCTTAAGAGATTGCCAAATGCCAGGATCTCTTTGGTAAAACTATTATGAGCTTGCCTGCAATAACACTGCAATAATTACACAGCCATTTTGCAAGATTCCAGCCATTTTAACTTGAATTTATATAAAGATTAGGATTCTGTGGGTGCCATTTGGGGGCGATGTGATTTCAGCTGCTCCTTCTAATGCAATGTAAATATTTGATACTTCAAAGCGCTAACTATACTCACTTCAGACATATTGTTTTTATTCTTTGATTAATGTAATTATGTTCAATAAATATTGCTGATTCTTGATTAATGATTCATGTGATTATTTAGAGAATTTAATCAGGTCAGGTAATAATCATGAAAAACATCTGATTTGGGTCTTGTGACCTACCGTGGTAAGTCTTTCAAGTGCTGAAAATCTTTCATCCCAAGTTGCGGCTGATTTTTCAAAGGCTTCGTGCCTCTTGATGAGCTTCTCCACTTCATCCACGCTTTGCCCTATTTCACGACTTGATAAATACGGCTCCTGTCCCAACAGCCAGGCCTCGGCAACACTGGCATCCCTTGAAAACTGGTGTACTTCCAGAACTATGTTAAAGTCAGAAACATACCATGTTCAGAGCTAGTACATGTTTTAACATTTATAGTGTACCACAGGGATGGGGAAAGCTGTCATCCTCCACATAGTGCTGAATTATAACCCCCAGCAGTTCCGGATAACACAGCCAATCCCAAGAGTAGATTTTTTAAAACTCTTGCTGTGCTCTGACATGTGCATCTCTCTTTTATCTTTCAGGACCTTTGGTCCGACTGCCACAAAAATCAGAGTAAATATGAAAATATTTGGAAAATCTTTCCTTTTTCCTATATTAATGGTTTTTATTCTTGTTTTAATATACATATTTACTTACTTATACTATGAATGTTTTTTTAATCATAAACTTTCCAACATTAATAAATATTTTTACGGCACGGAGAGAGGGAGGGAGGGAGGGAGGAAGGAAGGAAGGAGAGAATGGAACAATCACTTGTAACAGTGCAATCTGAAATACAATTCAAGGAAACTAAAATTCTTCAAAAAAAAAAAAAAGATCATGCCATTATAAAAAGGCAGACATGGGATTCTTACTCAATCTCAGCCATTCCCATCTGTCTTCCCACTTGTCAATCATTTCTTTTCTTTTTTCTGTCAATTGCAGTAACTTCTCTTTTATCTAAAAGAAATGTTTACAATGGAAATCAGCATCATGTACAGGCTTTGTAACTACTTATAACACAGTTGCTAACCAACATAATAAATTAGCCAGCATTACTGCCACAGCACTCTCTTTTTTATTTTTTATTTTCAAAACAAACACAACACATAAAATCTTCTTTTTTTCCATACTGTAGAAAGTGTATCAGTTGGTTACAAAAGGCTTTCATGCATCTCTTCCACAGTCATCAAACATAATTCATATTAACTCAAATATTTTAACTCAAATACTTATACATATTTCCATCATCATGCATCCATTTACATTTGACTATAATTGTTTAAACATCCTTCATAAAATATACAAGATTTAATACGTAACCACATACTAGCATTTCATTTACTATTTCTAAGATCCTCCAATAACACTGAATCTTTATGTCCTATTCTAGTTAAACATTCATAATATTCAATAGCAAAATTTTCTAATCCTTCTTTCCAAATCATTATTTGCAATTTACATCCAATTTCCTTATGTTGTACCCATGCCTGTACATACTTTATTATCATTATCCCTCCTTTATTTAACTATATCCTGTATCATAACATTTTCCCCCTAATATTAATATTTATTTAAAATCCAAGAGGGTTTCTAATCTTCCTTTCATGGGTACCATTCAATATTCATATCCCATTATTGCTTATCATGACACTATACATTGTATACATTATTATCATTATCAATTATTTGTTTAACTATATCTATTATCACTAAATTTCACTAAGTTTATCTAATTTTAAGTTATACTCTTCCATCTATCAACCTGTATCTTTCCAGTAACAAAACAGTCTCATATCTTCTGCTGTTTGTGGTATCAGTCCTCTTATCTTCTCTTTAATCAACTTTATATGGACTCCTCTGAGCAACTCTTTGCTTATAAAATCTCTCATATAATTTCGATGCCCTTCTTCTGTTTCCTTAATCCGCTTATATTTAATTGTCAGTGGTGTAATCAAAACTATTGCTAATAAAATTTCTCTCTTTAGATTCATAAATTCTTTTATTTTTTCTTCTTCTGTATCTTGCCATCTGAAGTAAGTTTCCCCTCCATTTAATTCCTCTTTCAATATTCCACTCTTTCCATTTTCAGAGACAAACTAATCACCATAAATATTAAGAGTTTTAGTTTCTTTATATTCATTTTCCTCTTCGGTTTTTTGAATTTTAACTGCCACTTTATCCATTTGATAAGCCTCTTTAACTTCTCCATCATATTTTGCTGTTAATTGTACAAAATCATCCAACTTTTTCTCAATCCTCTCACGTGTATTTGATAATTTCTGTATTTCTGAGAATATCTTTTGCAGACTTAAAGCCTCTTTCTCCTGTTGAAATTGCGCCATTGTTTTCAACTAATAAACACTGCTATTTTAGCTTAGATGTTTTTAGTAAAGGTTAGACTTCAATTCACAATAATCATTTCATCTTCACCTCTCTCTGGTTAAAAGTACCACAAAGGAACATCTGTGTGCTTTTCTTCTTATCACTCTCTGTAAACAAGCAGTAAGACCTTGAAGTGCCGAGCCGAGATAATCAGTGTGAGAAAGTAAAGTGTTTCGTTTCCAATACACAAAGTTTCTAGCTTTTAAAGTAGCAGTGCTGTTTTTCCAATGTTGCAAAGTTTTTTTTAATGTCTCTTTTGTATTTCAAATTGAAAAGAAAGTCCAATTCTTAAATGAGTTAGAAAAACACCCACAGTAATGAAAGAGGAGGGTTTTGAACCATAGGTTACAGAGAGTAATGAAAAAAAAGAAAAATAGAAGAAGAAGGCTTAGTCCATTCGTTTCAAAGGTCTTACATAAATTCTGTCCGTGAAGATAACACTCAAAAGAAAAAAGATAACCCCCTGTCAAAAACCATTCCAAATTTAATTCCGCCACTTATTTCTTCTGTTCTTCAATTTGAATTTATTTTAAGCTTTTTATAGGCAGTCACTCTTAAAACAGTAAAATTTCCTCACCAGCTGGAAATACTTTCTCTTTCCATATTCTTCCGTTTTGGAGTCGCACTGACTTTGTCAGCCTCTGGCTGGATTTTTTGTCACCGGCTTGAAGACTTTCTCTTGGATCAATCAAGGACTTTGCAATGTCCCTGAGATCAGCAAGATCTTCTTCCTGTTCACTGTCTCTGCAGGACAGTTTAGGTCCATTTGGACCATCCAGTGGCAAAAGTGTCGACTATGATCTCAGAGCATTGAGATTGCACGTCGTATCGTCACGACTTCAACTCCTCCCCTCACTGCCACAGCACTCTTATGATAATATTTAGAACCCAGATCCAAGACATTTAATAAATGAATAAATAAAATAATGAATCAATTTTTCTTTTAACAGTGGCAAGTGGGAAAATGGCATTCAACATTCATTAGTACATTTTCGAAAAACCCTTCCATATGGAACTTCACTTACACCTTCTAGCAATAAAGCTTAAAATGTATTATTTCACCAGGTACATTAACTTTTTAGATTGGATTATGTTTAAATTATATTTAAATTCTTACAACAGCAACAAGGATTGAAATTTTTGTTGCTAATTAGTGCAGTCATAAATTGTGACATTAACTGTTGCTGTTAACTGAATCCCATGACCGTCAGGTGAGACAATTTCTTGCTGGCTTCCAACAACCAAAGTCAGTGGGGAAGCTAGCAGGAAATGACAAGTCCTAGACTGGCAGGCAGGTATGTGGCTTTTGCTGGGTGGGAGAGGAAGCAAAGGGGTGCATGGGGTGAGAGGGTCAAGGAGGTTGTACAAGGATGTGAGGGAAGGTGATGAACAGTGTATGAAGTTGCAGAATGTGAGCAGGTACATGAGAGTATGGAATGAGTTAAGAAGGGTGAGAGACCTGGAAGCCATCTTTTACATTGGGCCTTCAGGCCTGTCTCATTTTCCCACAGTAGAAAATGTGGCAGGCCTGAAGGTGCAATGTAAAAGATGGCTTCCAGGTCTGACAGTGTGTCTCATACCCTTTTTAACACGTCAGAGGGAAGTGTACAGAGGTGGGAGGGTCAGGTAGAGGTTTGGAATGGGGAAAGTGCAAGGATCAAAGTGTGTGCACAGGGAGGGTACATGAGAGGTGTAGCATGGGTTGGGGAGCATGCACCAGTGGCTGGTGCAGCACAAACTCGGTGCACAGGTGAGGGAGACTTGATTTTGTGGGAAAACTGGGAGGAAAGGTTGCAATGGCAATAATAGGATCACAGGACACTGCAACTGGTTGTAAGTATGATGTGACCCAACTGGCAAACACTCAGATCATGATCACATGCCTGCAGAGGATGCTGGGATGAGCAGAACTCTGAGGACCAACCATAACTACCATTCATTTGACATGGTCATAGTTTTGAATGGTCACTATAACAGGCTGAGGACTACCTGTATTCTAAAGATATAAGGACATACTGTATTTTACTTGTACCTCAGCACTAGTTTCTAATTAAGCGTGAGCTTAATTCAAACCACAGGTAATTCTTGCTTAGCGAATGCCCAGTTAATGTTACAGCAGTGCTGAAAAAGTAACTTTATAAATGGTTCTCCCACTTACAACAGTTGCAGCATCTCTGCAGTCTGTGACTGAGATTTGGATCTTTGCAACCAGCAGGCGTTTGTGAGTTGCAGCATCCCAGTCACATGAGCGCCATTTGCATTCTTCACAGCCAGCTTCTGATAATCAGAGTCAATAAAGAAGCTGGCAGTAAAATCGCAACACAGTCATGAGATATCTCCCTTAAGGACTACATCCTTTAGTGACAGAGTTGCCAGTCCCAGTTGTGGTTGTTAAGGGCTACTGGTACTTATATCTGCAAATGGGAATTTAAAAATTCACCTATTCCTAGATAGATAGATGGATGGATGATAGATATGGACAGATGGACGGACGGACGGATGGATGATAATGTCTTAGCAAGCAAAAAATATTTTACTTTGGTAAAATCTGGTTTGTGCTGCTGCTGTTGCTGGATTGTTATGTTATTACCGGCTTTGCTATTTTAGATAGCTTTTACTGTTGAATTTCCATTATTAGCTGAAAATATTTTCATTGATGGTTGGGATGGAAGCTTTTTTCCACAATTTAGTTATTATTTTAATTTTTTATTCTTTGTAAACAAATTTGATAAACTCTGGGAATATGAGATATACATTCATAGTTAGATGAATTGAGGGACAATTCAGTACAAGCCTACATAATGTCAAAGGTGAAGGTGAATGATATAAGTAATTGGAGTTTCAATGAGCAAAGGTAGTTCTTGGGTTTGACATAGCAGTTTTTATGTACTCTTGGCAAAGTTGTCTCTCCGTAGTCAGAAAAAACACAGTACCTCTTCTGAAGCATAGTGTTTTCTTGCCAGCAATGATTTACCAAGCTCAATGCAGGTTGTAAAGCTATCATTTCGGGCGTCTATTTCTGCTTTGATTCCTTGGTGATTATTCATCAGCAATTCTACAGAAGAAACATCCCTAAAATAAAATATTGGTAATTTTAAATCCAAATACCAAATGTCTTTAAAAACCTATAAAAAACACTGAAGCTAATCCACATTGGAGGCCTCATTCTTTCTTTCAGATAACAGCAATCCATTTTCTGAGTTATGCCTGCTTGGCTCTACTTAATCCTATTTTGCTTTAACAGCCATATATGTTAAAAGCTAACTACCTCATCTTAAATGTGGAACTCACTGTTGAACAATTCTGCGCCCTCCCTCCACTTTAGACAACATCCACCCAGAACTGGCACAACAATCCGTAATGATGGCAACAGGGACTGCAGGGATTGCTGGTGCTAAGCAACACAATCATTGACATTGTGCTTTATGACTGCATTGCTTAGTGATGGATGGGAAATTCCAGTCCCAATTGCTGTCGTTGAGTGAGGATTAACTCCAGTCCTAACTCTGATTCTGTATCCTGCAGTTAAGTTGGAAAAACTATGAAAGAACCAAATCTATTCCAGTCAAATAGAAAAAGTGCAATTATTGTTGAAACAATAGGCAAAATTGCGAACCTAGAAATCTTGTTGACCTCTTATAGCTGTAAAAGAAATTGTTTGTCCATGTGAAAAAAATTGTACAATCTTTGATTGTATGGCTCGCTGTTATCAGAGAGACCAACTTCATTCTGAGTGGTATATTTTTTGTCTCAATTGTCACTTTACAAATAGAAATCTAATGCTGTGAGCCACGTTTCAGTATCTGACTCTGATCTTGATTTCTACAATGTTGCTCCAGTTAATCTTGTGGATTGTCAGTTTCAGGACTGCCACCCTCAGGAATCATTAAGCCAGAATTCATTTCAGGCTGATCAGCTACAGCTGGAGCAATCAATGACAAGCATGACCTCTAAGTCCCAGGTCTAGCAAGGAGCAAACAACACTCCTCAATAAAGGTCGTTGCTCAAAGGGTGAGACATGAGTATTTGTAGTTAGTTGTCTACAAATAGATTTAGATAGTTTCTTTGCTTTCAAGTCTTTGTTTGTGATTCTTGTTCCTGCTTCTTGCTTATCACTCTATGACTCTTTGATTGGCTTACTAACTAATTTCGCATTTTGTGACTCTTACTTCTTAGACTGTAATTGGCACTTTTTACCCAAGTGTGCTCTGTGGGGACTTGAATTACAATCCTGATTACTAAACTGTAATAAATACTTCAGTTCTTTAGAACTATGTCAACATGTGGACACCTGCAACCTTGAAACAGAACTCTTAGATCAATAAGTGCCCCATGATGTTCTTCATTAAATTTGGATTTGAATTCATCTAATTAAACCTGAATACTAACGATTTCAGAATGCAAGATAGATGTCATCTATACTGCTATGAAACACCTATAGCCTCTGCATGTTAGTCCTGCTTACCTTGGCTTTTCTTGGGCTTCAATTTGACGAATTACATCTTCCATCCAAAGCATGAGGTCACGGACCATACTGAAGAAACGGAATTTGTCACCGGTATCCACTAGCCTGACCCTGCGTCCTTCGCAGGCATCTAGCAAAGTTTTCCATGCCTCCAAAACCTCATTTTCCCGCTTCTGGATATCATCTGCTTTGTCCCCAGCATAGGCAGACTGAAGGCGGGCAGCATCCTCTTGGAGTTGTCTCACCTGATGTGAAAAAATGGAAATAAATCAGCCAAAACAATTATGTAGGCAAATACTTAGGATTATTTATACTTCTTTTATCAACATGCTTTGTTGCAATAGATTCATAACTGGGGCTTTATTTATGCTGCAACTACTGAGGACACAGGAAAGCTAGAGAATCTGATAATTAATACCTCCTTTTATTTTAAAAAAAAACAAGACTTGAATCTGAACAACAAGTTTAGTTTATATTTTGAAATTACGCAGCCACACAGGCAATATATAAATTAAAACTTGGATGATATACTGAACTGATGATTTCTAATGACTGAGTGCAAAGTCACGATGTCCCCATTCAGTGAAAATAGGTAAATGTGTTAGAGTTAAACAATTCATGAAATTATATGAGTTGAGTCCCTCTGAGCAGTACAGTAATTCAATTTCCTTGACATTGTGCTTTGGGGTTTAAAGGAATGTTTCCACTGTACTGTTTAATTACATACAAATAAATACATTCTGGCCCCATTTAGAAATTGTACTGACAGAGGCAGAACTAAAAGTCTCCCTCTATAAGTTCTGAAATACCATCACCAATACTACCAAACCTTGGTCCCCCATGCCAAACATGCACACATGAATGGATGTGTGTATGTGTGTGACTAATTTTTAACTTCTTAGGATATTTTAGGAAAATGTTTGAAGGTAGATATTGGAGTCCTCCCCTCTTCCTATCTATAGTTATTGTCTCATTTTAAAAATTAAAATCCTCAACCAAAAAGCAGTTTAAAATCATACAGGGCTCTTTTATAATTTTTGATAGTCATAAGAGTATGTTAAAGGGGAAAAAAGGTTTTTAAAAAAATCAAAAAAAGTTCTAGAGAATGCTCGGCCACTTTATGAAAGTTACAACTGACAATCCTCATTGAAGAATTTCATAGAATTTATTTTCTATAGAAGAGCTTTTTTCACCACCCATCAACAAATCAAATCCCTATTCTAGTATGAACATTTCCCATGTGCCAAAAAAGACAACAAATAGGTAGATTATGGAGTTTGCTCCATCAAAATAGGCCTAGTCAAATGCATGAATTATGGTTCTATCAGTGGCTGCTAGTTTTAATAGCTTTTACCTGCCAAAATGTAAGTAGGATACCTTACATATTAATTGCTGGGAAGCAATGGTAGAAGTGGCCTAATAATCTTATGTTTGTGAGCTTCCCAAATGCATCCATAGACCACTGAGTGATACAAAATACTTGATAATGTGGGTTTTTGCTCTAATTCAGCAGGGATCCTCTTATGTACTTTAAGCCTCCCAGAATCACTTTGGATAGAGAGATGGAAGGCATAGAAGATAAATAAATAAAGATAAATAAATAAATAAATCTGTAATATAGTAGAAACTAATGCTTCCCCAGTGTGTTTCTTTATTAATGTTTTTATTAATTTATTAATTAATTCTTATTGTTTCTAATTGCTTGCAAATTTCCCAGAGTCCTTGAAGAGTGGGTAGACTTAGGAATCAACCAAATAATATACATACATAATAAAACTGAGTCTACCCAAAAGGCCATCAATTCCAGGCATTTATAAAGACTGGTTAAATGAATTCCTTCATGCTGCCACAGAGTTTGAAAACAATGGCTATTTCTAACTATTCCTCTTTAGCAGCTGGTATTTATTTGAATTTTTTAAATGGACCAATTTAAATACTAGGCTGATCAACCTGTCTGTTCTCTATTACTGATCTCTTGATAATCACTGTTACATCTTTTGGCAGTAAGTTCTCTGATAATAATTATACAAAGAAACGAAGATTCCTTATTATTATAAGGCTTTGAACTGCAGAAAAACACATGGAGGATATAACAATCAAGAAGAGAAAATAATGAAGAGAACTTTAACAAATTTGAAAAACCTGAACTCTTCTTTCCTGAATCCAAAGCCATGCAAGCTACAGACACTTCAATTTTAAAGGAATACAATAATGTGTGTATTTAACATGCATACCTGCGTTCCTAAGGCCTGAATGTCATGTTCAAATGTTGTATGCATCCTTTGCAAGGTCTCTACTGTGTTCTGATCCCGCCCAAGTTCCTCAGGAAGCTTCTTATGTTTATCCTGTATTCGTCCAAAGATCTCCTTGGCATCATGGTAAAATTTGTGTAGTTCATAAGAGGCTGCAAGGATCTGTGTTCTTGTGTCAATGAGTTCCAAGAGGTCAGCCCAGGCCTCATTGAGACCATCTTTCCACTCAGCAATAGTAGCAGCATCAGAATGTCCAGAATTAATGAGTTCATCAGCCATGCGATTGACGGTATCAACACGTTCCTGTCCAATATTCCCCGTGTCTCGAGCAAATTCACGAAATCTCTCTTGCAACATCTGGGAGAAAAAGGATGTGTGTATAAATAAGCCTTGGATCAAAATGATAAATTGGAGGAAGATACAGCACGAAGACACATAGCTTACTGCTCAACTAATAACATACTGGATAAAGTTATATTCAAAGGGAAATGGACATCAATAAAGCAAAACTGCTGGCAACGCTGAAACGTCAAAATGGCTCAGGTCAGTTGGAACCCTGACAACTGTATCATATGCAATATATATTCTGACTCCTAAATTAATTTCTGCAACGTACCCAGCATGTTTTTCTGCTTTTCATTACATATGATATTCAAAGCAATTAACAGAAGAAGATATTCTTCTTGTGGAAAGCAAAAATAGTCTTAGATAGGCTTTGGACATTAGTGCTGGAAAACTGTTTCAATTTCTCAGAGTGCTTTTAATCTTTTTACATTAGCATTTTTATTGCATTTATGTTTTGATTACAATTTTGTATATATCAACTATATTTTCCAATCTTGCACATTACCATAAAGGTGAATTAAAAAAAGGAACCTAAGAATCCAGGTTACTTACTGTCACATGCTCATAATCTTGTCCCAGTTCGTGAGATCCAGCCACCACTTCCCTTTCTGCTATCCACTGCTCCAAGTCATCCACCTCACGGTTCAGCTGGAATAGCCGGTGTCTCTCATCCAACTTGCCCCTCCTCTCCTCAGAAAGGTCTTTCAGGCCTGCATACAGCTTATCCACTTTCGATTGCCTCATGCTGATACGTTCACTGTGGAGACAAAAGATAAAAAACAAACTCCATCTAGACCTAGTTTAAATAAGTCCATATAAATATAGTCAATTATATAGTAACAACCCTCAAACTCTGCTAGATCAGAATTAATCTAATCAATCTAATAATAATCGTATAGCCCAAAGCACATATTCCAGTAGAGAGAAGTTCTCTAAAGATGGGCTCCAGCATGAGTCCAAAAGCTCGGAAGAGTAAATCTCTGGTCCCAGTGACCAACCCAGATTCGATCTTACAAGACCAATCTAACTTAATACTCTGCTGCCATAGTGACCAACCAAAAGCATTTTTTTAAAATTTAAGAAGATATTTACTTAGCAAAAGCAAAACATCAAAGCCTCTCTAAAAGAGATATATGTTTTGCACTGAGAGATGGGCAACATACATGTTTAATTTATTAGTGTTCTTGTTGTTGTTGTTGTTGTTGTTGTTGTTGTTATTGTACTTGGTTGCAGTCAGCCAGACATTTAGACTGGACTTGACATTTTTATCCACCTAGACAGTCCTTCCTAAGAACCTGGGATAGAGAGATATTGTTCAAACATGTTAAAGGCATTGCTGCAGCAGGTATTATTATTATTATATACCAAACAATGAGCAATCACAGCTGCCAGCTCTTCAACTGTTGTTGTTATTTTTGTTATTATTATTTCTTCCATTGCTTTTTCTTAGGAAATTGAGCCAGTTTTATCTTTTATTATTTTTGTTAAAAATCAGCACCTAAGCATTAATAGCATTTTAAAATGTTTCTGGCAATTCAGGCTGTATCTTTATAAAAAATATATATATAATAACAATTGGTATGCATGTATGTATGTATGTATTATGTACTTAATGGAATTTCTGGGCTGCTCCACTTTACCCCTACACCATAGCTCTCATTATTCCATCTGGGAGCGCCCAGTTCCAATCTGCCCTGGGAGCCAAATCAGAACTGTGCACAATTAATTAACTTATCTCATTAGCTCCAGCAGAATGGGGTGACTATACTTTTAAGTTAACTTGTAATACAGCTGCTAGCTGTGGAAAAATAGTTACAAACACCCCCTCCCCCCCAGTCTCATAGCTTCATGTTCTGTTTTGTTAAAAGACAAGTATGAGAGAACGTTAAGATACATTCCAGATCTAACAATCTAATCCTATGACTTTTCACATGACCTAGAGGAAGGATATGAACTTGGCTTAGGTTGCTTGGATTTCGGCCAGTGCTGAATGCTATTGATAAACAAATGGTCCATATTAATAAAAGGCACCTCCCAGCTTGTGACTTTAAACTTTCCAGAGGAAATTAATCAGATTCTATTAGATGGATAATTTCTTTCCCAACCAATGAACAATTAGAAGCATATACAAAAGGGGAATGTGCCAGAATTCAGACAGTATGAAGAATTGCAGAGGAAATTAAAACTGTTCTATTTCTCTGCTAGATTTCTCAATTTTTCTCTGACCCACTTGTCCTATGTGAATACTGATATGTTCTGTTAAATATGTGTACTCCTGAATTATACAGTACACAGTTTCTTTTGTTTTATTTGATTTTTCTATTATATATTTGGCATTTGATTTTCCAATTCCAATTGCCTGTTTCAGAGAAGTAATTTTTGAAGGCTGAATAATTCTGCAGTTTGAAATTCTGATTTTAAAAAATTGCAGGTTTGGAAGAAGAAACCAGTATTTCCATCCTACTCTGCTTGGAAAACTTTAAACATCTACCTGACAGGCCAGTATATAATGTCAAGAAGTAATTACTTATTTTATACATACACACATCTCCAAAAGGAGTTTAGTTGTGGTGCCATTCAATCATAAAATGAAAGTACAATTCTAATAGCATGTGGAAAAGGACCGTAAGTATTGAGCAATTTTTTTTGAGCAGACGTTCCATCACATCAAGAGAAATGAAGAAAGTCCATTACATTGGTTCTTCTTTCTCTGAGAGTAAGCAATAATTTTTAATTACATCACAGTATGATATCTATATTACAGTTAGAGAAACTGTAGGTTAAGAATCCATGCCTGATTTTTTTTTGTCTTGCTTTCTTTTCTTTCCCCATTCCACCTCCCATTTAAGTCACTTTTCTTTAGAACAAGATTTTTATTTCTTTTTTAATTGGTGTCTATTCCTGGCAACCTGTCCTACTGAAGATCATGATCGTTACTTGAGTGAAGGAATGAATAATTTTGCCAAAAGGATTCAGTGAATGATGAACTGGTAGTCCCTAACTTATTACTATAATTGAGCCTGGAATTATGGTCACAAGTCTTATCCATTAAGCGGGTTATCACGTGACCGTGACCGATTTTATGCTTGCGGCAGTCAAGTGGAGCACCATGGTTGGTTGTTAAGCAAATGTAATATTAAATTAATACTGGTTTCTGGGAAAAGTCATAAATCACAATCACATAACTGTGGAACACTGCAAACAGCTGTAAAGGTGGGATGGTTGCTGAGCACCCAAAATGAGATCACATGATTGGGAAGGGATGGCCACTAGCACTTCGAACCTGTTTATAAGTAGCCCTGTGGAGGTCTTTTGTAATTTGAATGGACATAAGTTGAGGACTACATTTTGTAACCTATGCTAATTTGTTCATAGATAGGAGTAAACAATGAGGAAAATGCAATGCAATGAAGAAACAAACAGAGTTTCCTGGATTGTTCCAAAACTGCAGCTCAAAAATCCTTGAATACAGTTATCACGGAAAACCATGGTTTATTTAAAACTGAAAGCACAAGCTTTCTCCCTCTGAATCCAAAAGGGTGAGGAAGTACCTAAGTGGAATACTTGAGCAGAATAGGAAATCTGCAGCTTGTTAGATCTAAATCGGCTAATTTTGCTGTTTGTTTTTTTTAACCCAGAATAATTGTAAATTTAGAAGATCTTAGAAACAGAAAGGATGCTAATCTTAATGAACCACTCATCAGATCCAGCAGAGCAGTTCTTACAAGGCTTAAGAACAAAAGCAAATTATAAAGGCAGAACAGTAGGAGCCACCTCTCTGGATGATTATCTGCTACCAAAGTTCTGCTGGTCTTCGAAAGTTGGTGGACTGTCTCAGCATAGTCTTCTACAGCTTGCTCCAAAATCTGGTGTTTCTTCAACATAGAAACTGCACTTTGTTCATCCTAAAGTTTCAAGAGAGAACAAATCATGTTTATTAAATGGCAAATTATCCTAATTTGCAAATTTAGCAAAGCCCTTTCCTGGCCATTTGGTAAGAGGGTTGTCCATTATTTGTGTTATTTGCAATGATGTAATTCATGACTTGTCATTTGTGTGGTTGTGTCATTATTCCATTTAAGCAAATTATATAATTTGTTGCAATTTTGACATGCATTTTATAATGTGTATAACTTGCATAATAACTTTATTACTTAAATTACATGTGTCATTATGAATTATATAAAATAAATGTAATTGGCTTGCCCACATTACTTGCACTAAACTTGCCTATTATATGAGGATGATGTCAGGACATCTAAAAATATGCTTGTAAAGTATGCTAAATAGGAAATTGTTAACTCAAGATTTACAGTTTCCAATGCTGCTACTGTTACCTATGGAAAGTCAACCTACATTAAAAGTGCTGGATTAAAGAGGACAGAGAATACATTCCTCAATCCTGCTCAAATGTCACATCATTCAATGTTATTTAGCTATAAGAAAACTGACTAGTTATCTGTTTTGTAAATGATCAGAATGACTTAAAATACAGCTGTAGTACACCACAGCATTTCTAATGAAAGTAAGTTAACTGAATGATATAGCAATAATGATGGCCACAAGATGGCATAGGTATGATGGGGCATAAACTACAATCCCAGTGACATGCCACAATAGGATGTATGTTAGGCCTGTTACTATTTTACCTTGTGCTGCTTTTTTATTTCTAGTTCAATAATTTTAAAATATTTTTATTGCTTTAAATGTGGGTTATTCAAATCCAAATACAAGAATCCTATCCTGAGTTTATGAAATCTGAAACAGAATAGGTCACCTTTTCTAGAAACGTATATGCGTCCTTCATCAAAAAAGAAATAAACACAGCGAACTGAACTCAAGTCAAAAGATAGCAAGGCCAGGACTTCTACCTACCTATCTTTAATTCTATATTTAATATCCATACAGTCTTTAGGAACAAAAGTAAAGTATTTATACATTATATGCATGATAGTTTTAATATGCTGATTGGAGAATTCTGGGAGTTGAAGTCCACACATCTTAAAGTTGCTGAGGTGGAAACTATATAGCAGGAAGCTGCCTTACCTTGGCCTTCTCTTCTGACATCATGTAGAGCTCCTGTTCACTCATCCAGGCTTCAGCTTCGGCAGCATCAAAATAATATTGTTGGGCTTTGTGGGATTCCTCAAGGCGCTTGTGGCGTTTCTCTGTCTCCTCAATCAGGAGGTTCCACAGCTGCTGCAAATCTGTGAGCCGCTGCTGGATTGCTTCGGCATTAAGGCTGCTGTCTGTAAGGATGTTTTGACTCCTTTCAAAAATGTCATCGATACGAGGCTGGTGTCCATTGATTTCTTTCTGAAGTGTCTAAAGGGGGTAGGGGGAATTTAACACTCATACTAAGTATAGTTTAACAAATGCTTAAAAGGAAAGATAATGAGAGGTCTGTTTCTAGACCAGCATTCTAACCATTACACAAAACTACTCTCATCTTGAGAACAAGAGATTGGGTAAAGATTAATTCATTGGATAAGTCAACACATATTTATGATTTAAACAAGCAATGCCCAAAGCACCTACATCTGATATTCATGTCAGAAGATTTTGCTACAGAGAATCATGATGTGTGCAAAATGGGAGACTCAATCAGACATAAGAAATAAACCAGCTCACTGTGGTAAGTGGAGTAGATTCAAACAACTGTGCCATTTATTATCTTTGTAGTGGTCATAAAATAGTGTTGCTTTCTGTCACAGAAACTAAGATAGATTAGTTTCTATCAGTTGCACATAAAATATAGGAGCTATCTTATACAGATGATTAAAATACCTTTGTGTGAATGATGCTTTTCATTCACTAAAAAGTTAATATAAAAAATATGCCAGTGCAAAAGAAAAGGGGAAAAAAACCCAAGAGCATTCACCCACAAACTTCACCCAAGATATTCGTTAAGAAAAGAATCTACATTTTGAATATTTTGCCTATCTGAAAGTTGCTAATAGGCTCTAGCCTCTTACCTGATTTTTCTTAATTAACAACTGAACAGTCTGAAGGTTGTGCCCATGATCTGTGGATGTGGCAACAGGCATCCTCTCTCCAACCCACAACTAGAGAGATAAAATATACAGATGAATATGGAATACAGACATGGGAAGGAAGTGTAACAAGAATTAAGAGAGTGGATAATAGCATTGTGTGCTATCCAAACTGCAACTGATAATAACGTTTAAACTCACAATTTCATCCTCAACATCCCGGTTGAACTGATGGATCTCCTTAGAGGCCAGTAGGTGAGTCTTCCTTTCATTCAAGGGCTCCAGCAGTTCCGTGAATTTCTTCTCCACTGTGTAGCGTTTACCATCAACTTCATCAGTACTCTTGCCTTCCTGACTCAGTGCCTGGGCTTGACTTTGCAGCTCCTCAACCTCTTTCTTACGGACATCCATTTGATTTTCAAGCATCTACAATGCAAATGAAAATGTAGATATTAATCCATTACTAAAGTGGTATTACTGTCTAAGGATCATTAGCAAGACAAAGAAACAAAAAGGTTCAGCCACTAATTGCTACCTATTTTTGTACTATCCAGCGAGATTACAGCTCACTTATATACAAACTTGTATTATTGGAAGGGTTTCCCTTTCCCAATGTTGTGTTACATTGGTTCTTTCTGCTGTCAGCCCCTTCTTAATAAATTGTGGTGCTTTTCATTTATGTTCTTTGGGGTCCTGCCCAATACAAATATTTGTAGTTTAAATTTCTTTTCAAAATTTTCTGGATGTTCTGTGTCGTTCTTTCCAGTACTTTTTGCAAAGGTTCTGACATAGTTTTCTGTGATTTATAGAAATGTATGAGAGGAGAAATTTCCCAATAGCTTGGATGTTGATTTTGTCAAGCCCTTTTAGTCAAACTATTCAAAACACAATTTTGCAAACAAAAAGAAAAGGATGCACAAGTTTATCAAGGTTAAATATGTACCAGTGCCTATTTCAACTCTTGTTGTGAAAATCAACCCCAATTAACACCTTACATATTTGTCAGACAAATCTCTAGAATATGGAGGAAACCTATAGCAATGAATCAGCCAAGGACGACAGTGGTATTTCTGCCCTCATCAAATGGACATAGTGTGAAAAAGATATTTTATAGACTTTTAGAGATTGTCACGAACTGTTGAAAATGAGCCCTCGGATATATTTTTCTCCTTGCTTTAGAAGGCAGGTAAGAGATTTGTATTCAGATTACATCTGGGAAACAAAGATAGCTAAATGGTATGGCTATGTAGGCTACAGAGTTGCAAGCATAAATAATAGTTGGAACAGGTATGGGTATGTATGTAGCATCTGGCTACAACTGTAGAGGGCAGCCCAACAAACTCTGGGGAAAACACAGCTGCTTTAAATTGCCAGATACATTCGTTCCTTGAACATTATGAAACATTTCTGAATTCAAAGCATTGCACTGCACCACTAAATACCATTCAGCTTAGTAATATTTGATATATTTCATGTGATACATTTGCTTTTCTTAACAGAAGTATCCCAAATACCTAGAAATGATATAATAATGGAACACCGTAGTCAGCTTGAATACTATCCAACTGGAAAGGCATTCAGATAAATGTTTATCATAAAAATAAACTCATATATATTTCACCATTTTGCCCCTTTCTGTCCATTACCAAAGTGGCAAAGTTTACTACTCCAATGGCTTTACCTGTTGTTTTTTCAGCAAGATGTTGACACTTGTGAGATCTTTGCCATAATCATCTGATTGTATCTGGCTCTCCAGGCCATTCAGCCATTTATCTAAGTCAGCACAGCTCTGGGTGAACAGCTCAGCCTTATTGGCATCAAAAAGCCGCTGAGCTTTTGTTTGGGTGGTGCTTTCCAGTTCTTGCCACATTTGGTGCAGGCTTGTCAACTTCTCTTTCACAATTGCTTCTGTTTCAGGCTTTTCGGCAATCAGCTGCATCCCTTCCTAAAATTAAACAAAATGATCAACCAAGAAGAGTTAACTCAAGTTTGCCATAACCTGGTAATTCCACACGCGTAGGACTAATTCACATGATTCTATGCTAGCATGTTCCTGAAGGGACATGACAAGCCCAAATGCCTTTCCCAGAGCACCCTTCCTGTGCCCCATACCTTTTGGATTTTGTCAAGCCACTCTTTGTTGGAGCCAAGCTCAGCCATGAAGGCTTGGTGTTTCAGCCACTTGCTATGAAGGTTCCGTGCTTCATCATAAGACATATCTTGTGCTGTAAGCATCTTCTCGTTAATCCAGAGAGACAGCTGAAAAATGATGGAAATGTTTAACTTTAAATAGGGTGTATCCACAGCCATTAAAAACTTTCTGACAATTTCTATCAGCTGACTTAAGTCCAGATGTTGGCACTCGCATAATGGAAAAAGTGGTTTTCTAATCTAGGCTCCAGGATTACAGGACATTATTCTGAGAAAAGCTTATATGTCTCATTTTATTATAAACAGATAAAACTCCTTCTACTCTGAAATGTCTCTAAGAGTTGACTGAATCCCATCATGCTTCTCTCACCTATTTTAATAGTTTTGTAATGATTATATTTCAGGATTTTTTAAATACTGATCTTAATAAAAACTGTAAACTATTTTGAAAATTGAAATTATATTATATGCTTTGCAAAAGAAATGATTCTGTAAAATCCCTTAAATCATAGAATTGTTAATTCTACTGGACTGGAGGGTAAGGAAGAAAGCAAAAGACATTGGCTTTGACAATGTCCAAAGTGAGGATATTTAAAGTAGCAGTTCAGCATTAATTTACAGAGATCTATATTTTCAAACACCAATGTGGTCTTGGTTTCAACAGGAAAGCAGAATTGCTGTTTCCCCTGCCAAAATTTCTCCCTTAGGCCATTTCACTTATGTATACCTTTAGTTCATAACTCATGAAAAATAGTAAGGGAAAGGCTTCCAAAAGACAAGATGGAAATGAAAGTGAATTTAGGTCTCTTCCCATCTGTTACTTCTCAGCATGAAGTTACCCTCAGCTACTTTGCAGCTGGCTGGACCACCCCATACCCAAAGCTGTGCTGGTGCCACAATGTCTATCTTAGCCATTTATAAGATTGAAACACAGTCACACATGGATTAAAAAAAGTCACAGACAGCTTAACCCAGTGTCAGCAACAGAAAAATCCTTGAAGGCTCTATGCAAATTATTCAGAAATAATTCTGGTGGAACTAAATTCCTGATATACAGTGTGTGTGTGTGTGTGTGTGTGTGTGTGTGTGTGTGTGTGTGTGTGCCATAAGGCCTTTAAAAGACCTTATGTCAACCTGATTAGAAAACAAAACTTTTGCAGAAATCTTTGCTATGCAGAATTGTGGGAAGGACTATAATGAGAATGGGACTCTTGTTTATTCAATGTTGGTCAAAAAAGAGTTTGACATAAAAGCCCTTCCTACTGAAATTCCCACCATTAATAACCTGCTTTTCATATGGACACCTTTGTCAGAAGAGACAATATTGGATGGTGTACAGTGGTCTGTGCACATTCAATTGTCAACACAGTGCCCTTATGCTAGCTGGACTTTAGAATGTTAACAGTGGCACAGCTTTTTTCTCTGCCTCGGGCTATAATCAAAGGCTTCATCTAACACTATGGGAGTGGAATTCTGTAAATTCCATATAACCGGAAGTTGCTTTGCCTTCTTTTCTGAATTCTCTAAATCTCTGGAAAAAAAATTGGGAGTATACGTAAAGTAGACCTATCACTTCTCTTCTACAGGCAAACAAAGAGGATTGGTTACCAGTTCAACCTCTTGTTATTAATAAGAGACTTCTCCCAAGTAACCACTTCCAAATCTTGCTAACTCTTTTTCTGTAAGGTTAAGAAAACGTAGTACATTTTGAAGCGGTACATTCTGCATTTTTTTCAGCTAACCACCCCCAAGAGGAAAGTATGTCAACAGATCTGATTCATAGCCTGCAACAAATCTCTCCCACATATAAAGTCTTATCCAAGCAAAGGGAGTGGAGCAGAATGGGACAGCTAGGCCAGCCACCCTCTATTTTTGGTTGACAAAGACCATTTTTCATTCATTCATGAACATTTCCAAAGGTCACTTCATAAAAGGCTCGTTAAAGATGGAAATAAAAGGAAAATCTGCAATTGCGGGAATTTAGAAGAATCTGCCTTTCAGAGGGAGATAACAAAGAGGCTGTTCATGGCTTTGGGGAGGGTTCTTTTTGAGCCTTCAACTGGACAATAGCTGGTCTGCTCCCAAAGCAGCACCAAGTTCACTTTGAAGCTATATTATCCTGACTTACAGAAAGATATGTTCTCAGGGTCCAGGAGTTGCAAAACATAGGTTGGGATGTGGGTGTCGATTCTATTTATGAGCAAAACTTTTGTAACAAAAGGGCCAGGAAGGTAGACAGAATAGTTCTTGCTATAAGCTACTCATATTATGAGAAGCTAGGCTTTGCTGTGCTTGGTGCCAGCGTTGTTTGCTTCAACCTCACACAGTCAATCAAAACACAGAGATGTGAGGTACTTCTTTTATGTCCATCCCTTGTGACTCTTAAGTTCCATTTTTATCAATAGTTCTTGATCATGAATAATATTCTTGAGCTTTGATTACCATGCTCTCTGCCTCAGATCCTTGGTTCTCCGAAGCTGAAATCTAAGATTTCATTTAACTCGTTTATATCTCTCACATCTAAATTGAATGAGAGTGCACAAAATTCCCTTATATCTTATCAAGCCACAAGTCCAATAGTCTAGAACTATTTATCTTGACTTGTAGCAGCTCTCCAATGTCCCAAGAAAATGAGAGTTTTTCTCATAAGAGATTAATGTGTGGACAGAATGGGTTCTCTTTTGGAGGGCTGCCTTCTTTTAATTTTCATTATTATTTCTCTGTAGGAAAAATATGGTGGTTGCATCTGACTGCAAAATGTATGTAATTGTTAAGCAATGGAGACAAGAATAATCTAGGAACTTATGATTTTGCATTTTAGTTGTATGTACGTACATACCAGTGGTGGGTTGCACTCATGCATGGAAAGACCGTGATCAACGTACTGGTAGCGAAGGTAAGAGCAACCCACCACTGGTACATACTCACTCACTCACTCACTCACTCACTCCATCATCCATCCATCCATCCATCCATCCATCCATCCATCCATCCATCCATCCATCCATCCATCTTTTTAACCACCCATTTCCCTTCACAGAGGGGCTCTATAGGAAGGAAAACAATTAGAAGAGATCTTTCTAGAAGGCTTTTGGTTTTTTAAATAAAATGGTACTCTGTTGCTGGTTTAGCAAAACAAAAACAGGAATAATGAAAGCTATTAAGGACTGTCTGCCATTAGAGGTTAATCAATTGGTCTTAGAGGTGATAGCTATCATCTGTTATTAATTAACGTATTGGACCTAAAAGACAGACTGAGACACACACACACAAATAGAAGTACCTTCTGTTGAAGGGAAACAGAGGAATCATTTTCTCAATGGGTTAAGTAAACATACCTCTTGGCAATCTTGAAGAAACTTTTGAAGATCTCTGTTGTCTTTTAATCTCATCAGAAGTTCACTGGCTACTTCACGATTCTTTTTATGTCTGTATAAAAACAAAGAAGACATTTTCAGTGCTGGAACTTTGAGCAAATTGAACACAGTCAGAATAGAAGCTGCACTTTTTGTTATTTTGTAACATTTAGATGCGAAACTTTTTCTAAACACTCACAAAACCCTTGAAATATAGGACACAGTGACAAGTCTTAAAATTTCCCTACACATCAGAGGTGGATTGCTTCCAGTTTGGCCAAACTGGTAGTAGAAATCAGGTCTGGGTTGCGGAACCGGCAGCGACCCAGACTTGCCACGCCCCCAAACTGGTTCCCTTGTCACTGCCGGGTCGCCGCCATTTTGGTTTTTAGTGACTGCGCGTGCGTGAAGAACAATTAACATTGAATATTAAACACACACGTGAAGCGAGCACGTGTGTTGCGAACCGGTAGTAAAACCGGCAGCAACCCACCCTTGCTGAAGGTGGGGTGTTTCAAGAGTAACATGAAACATCTTCAAAATCATTTGTATTGTCATGATGGTGCTGGGGATTTAAACAGAGAATGCTGCTCATTTAAAGAAAATGGCAATTGAATTATATAAAAATATATTATGTAGTTTCATTTCAAGCATATAGCTATGTACATTTTGTTTGAGAGTAAACTCACTTTTAGCAACTAAAGAGAAGAAAATTAGGAAACAGGAATAACTTATTAATATTTATGAATAATAAATGGCATATCTGAAATGAGTGGCTTAAGAAATCTAAACAAACAAACAAATAAATGTATGAATTAATTCAGGTATATTGTTGGATTGCAGTTCCCATTATGGGGCTAATCTCACCCAATGGGCCAGTGCCACAGCAGAAAAGGTTTGCCTCTTGGTTCTGTCAGATGGAACTCCTTAGCTGATGGGACCTATAACATCTCCCCCGTGACATCAGGATTACTTCCGATCTCCGCTCCTTCCGTGTACAGCTGAAGACCCACCTCTTTCAATTATCTGGCCTGGCTCAACCGTAATTTTTCTCACTCCTCCTGACTGTCTTTTTAAATTTTAAATTTTAATTGTACATTGGGTTTTTTATAATTGGGGTATTTTAATGGTGATTTTTAACTGTCTAAATGTTGTAATTTGTTACCTCCTCCGTGCATGTGTGTCTTTGTATATATGTATGTTTGTGTGTTTGTACACATGTTTTATGTTTTATATGCCCATTGTACGCCGCCCCGAGTCCTGCCTGGAAAGGGAGCGGCTAATAAATTCAAATTATTATTATTATTATTATTATTATTATTATTATTATTATTATTATTATTATTATTATTATTATTATTATTATTATTATTATTATTATTATTATTATTATTATTATGCCTCTACCGCTGGACTTGATGGGATCAGAGGTAGGTAGCTGTCAGTTCGGCCCAGATCAGCCGAACCGGTAGTAGTGGTGGTGGGAGGCTCCACCCAACCACCCAGTAGTGCGCCCAAACCAGTAGTGAAAAAAATAGCAACCCACCTCTGGATGGGATGGAGAGAGATGGTCTTTCAGATAATCTGACCTCATGCCATATTAGGGCTTTAAAGGTAAAATCCAGCATCTTGAATTGGATCCAGAATTAAAATGGTAACTGTGCAACATATGGAGCAGAGTGTAACCTGTCTCCTTCTAAGGGCACACACTATTATCCATGCCGCTACATTTTGCACCAGGTGAAGCTACCAGACACCTGTCAAGGACAGGCTATGTGGAACATGTTACAGTAGCACATTTGAGCTGACCAGAAGAGGTGGACAGTTCAAGAAACCCTGGTGAGCTACATGTGAATTAGTTTGAAAAATTAATTTTGTATTACATAATCTCTAAAGAATGACGGTTTACAGAAATTTTATAAAAGTTAAAAAATTTTCCAGTCTTCACTGGCTTCATAATATTTATTTCATAACAAATTAATATTATGAATATTAATTATAAGTTAGATCTTCCTCCTCCCTCCCCCCCCATACATATCAAACAGGCAAGGGGAGGGCGGCTCACTTAAAATCATCTTTTGAATTCAAAATTATGGGGGGGGGGTGGATCTGAACTGGGCACATTATATGTTTTAGTTGATTACTGTAGCAAGTGTATAACATCAGCATATAACATCAGCTAGGAAAGGGAAAAAAATCTTGCCAAAGACTCTTAATGAGAAAGAACCAACTGAAAAGCTATTCAATCTGGATGGCAAAATTCCATTAGGGGGCAGCAAACAAAGAAAACTACTGCTTTCTAGTGATTATCCAGATTTTTGCAGTGCAAATAATGGTATGGTTAGTTTTATGCTGTTCACTAAATTACCATAGTAGCCTCTGTTCTTTAAAAATAAAATATTTTTGTGGTGTTAGCTCTTAATAGTTTTTTCATCAAAACTCATACATAATGTCAATTTAAAATGATACTGGTTACAAATAATAGCATTTTTATTTCCTGTAAAAATTAATAACAGAAACTGGACCATTTTTTTTCACTCAGCAATGAGAATTTCTTTGTCACTAGGGCAAAAGTTGTCCACTTTCCCCCCCAAAACTGCATGAAAATTAAAATGCTTTGTCAAAATGTTCTGTTAATAATTCAATTGCATATTACAAATTTTTCTCACGCAATGCATAGTTCCTCAAAAGCTCTTTAATAAGCCTTGGCTATGAGTCAATATTCTATAAACCAACCCTCTTACCAAGTCAAGCGCTCTGGTGGTTTTCATAATCCTTAAATAAAGTAACAGGCTTAAAATAACTTTGCAAGTGATTGTACCTATGTATTCTAGAAAAAGGAAGTTGTGGTATGTACTTTTAAGGGTTCCCTAATTGCAAGCAACTTTTGTTTTTGAAAGAGAAGATTGCAGAATTAAACAAGAACAATTCAGATTGCTAAACTTTAAAACAAATAACGAAGCTATCAAATATCAGTTATTCTTTAAGTCTATACTGGATTTAGACTTAAAAGAAAATGAGAAACATCAACTCAGTTTTTAAAGGTTTGATTATTATATCTTGGTTCAATAAATTGAAATATGAACAAACTTTTAAAGCTATAAACACAATCTCTTCACGGTGAAGAAGAAAATAAACCAGAACATCTTCACTATGTTTTCTCTATCATGCAAAGTGGGAAACTACTACTAAGTTAACTGTCCTACAAAAAACAATGTCTTTTGTATGTCACCCTTTGCTTGTCTGGATTTAGTCATTAGGTTCTATTATTATTATGTGCAAATTATAGAAACTATAACTATGTAACAACCCAAGATTAAAAAAAGAGTGGATCCAGGCTACAGTTAATACCTTTAAAACATTTAAGATTAAATGGGTTTCTAATTGGAGATACAACTGAATCAGGGACTGTCTATATTTAAACTACATACTCTGCTATTGTATTGTATTGTATTAAGTCATATTGTGCAATTGGCAAGCACACAGCTCTCCCAAATATTATTAATGAGTGTACCTGTCATCAATGGAGTCCACTTTCTCTTGGATTTTGTCTGAGTTGATATTGCCATCACTAACCAGTCTTCTTCCCGTCTCTACAACTGCGTTGATCTTCTCCTCATTAGCATCCATTGTGGTCATGAAATCCTCCTGTTTTTTGATAGCAGCTTCTGCTCCTTCCAAAGTGGTGGGCATTTCAGTATGTGCCAAAACATATTCCTGTAATTAAAAAAGAGATAGAGTAAGATATAACTTATTCTACAACTTATGGCTGTTTAGTCTACGATTGACATTATCTAGGTTAACATAATACATTCAACCAGAGTAGTAGACTGATTTGCATATCTCTAGTGCCAAATGGCTTCTGTTGACCCAAACATACTCCCTGTGAATTTTTAACTATGTTTCCATATCTAAACAAACTGATTTCTAGATACTTGCTAATCTTGTTGAGCCAAAAGCGAATCTTCACAAAGGTAAATCTGTTGGACTATTTGCAAGACCATGCCACATATTTATAGTCACCTTCAATAGATATAGATAAATATAGATCCCAACATGATGATTTGGAGGACTGTGAATGAATGGCAAGCTCAACCAGATGACTTCCTTTTTTCTCTTCAACTGTGGCTTGAAAAATTCTTCCAATACAGGATTATAAAGGTTGGGAAAACTAGGAAGCCTTTTATTCAGATACCCAATAAATGACAAGGGGAAAAAAAACAGGGCAAGATATGCAAGGATGAACATGAGCTTGTCACTCCTTCTTGAGCCATCAGGTATGAGTTACCTGACTATAGTCGATTTATCAGCTTGGGTAGCTTATCATAGCTTTGTTATATAAAAACTTTTTCAAAACACTTTTTGTCCGTTCAGAAAATGGTTTCTTGAGAATAAGGATCACTACCCCATAGGCAAACATCTCAAATTTATTTTCTAGCAATTCAAAAATGTGCTTATTTTTTCATGTGGCTGGCTAAAATTTAGTCAGTTTAGCAGAAGTGAAAAAATGCTACCAATGTGTCTCAGAGGTCATCCTTCCAAAAGACAGTCAGTTTAATATCAATATTTTGGCATTTTAAAGCAAGAATGGGCATTGAGTGATCCCCCCCCCCCGATATTGTTGAACTTCAGTTCAACAGAGGGGAGAATGCTACTCATAACATTTGGAGAATCACAAGTTGCTCGAACCTACTTTCTGACAATTAAAATATCCTCGTCATGATAACTGCTCACCTGGTTGTTAAGAAATGCCTCCGCTTGCTTTGTGTCTCTAAGGAACAACTGGTAGGCATGGGACTGGGAAAGAAGATTCTGCCGGTTTTCCCACATTTTGTGAAGCTCATTCCATCCAGTGTCCAAGGCCTGCAGACGCTGGTGTAAGAACATGTACTGAGCATCAGTCTGACCTTGGGTCACCATCTCACCAATATCTCTCATTTTCTGATAGTCTTCCTCATAATTATTGATTTCATTCTTAATGTTTTCATGCTGTGTAAGCAGCTTTTCTGCTTCCATCAATGTATTGGGCATGTCTTCTGAGGCAATGGCTGTTTGGGTCCGGGAAAGCCAGGACTGGAAATCATCTAAGTCACGCAAAAACTGCTGCAGTTTGCTTGCCTCTCCCAAGGACTCTTCACGGTTCTTCAGAGTTGTTTTCATTTCTTCCCAAACATCATTGATTTCAGCAAGCCTAGATAGAATGGCTCGAGCCTGGTCAGGATGCTCTGATTCTAACTTTTCAGCCTCTTTCTGGAGATCAGTGAGCTTGGCTTCAATAGCTACCAAGTCACGTTCCATTCCAGTTAGCTTTCTCTGAAGAGCTATAACACCAGCCAAGTCATTGCCAAGCTCTTGGGTGGATTCAATAACTTTAGTCTTCTCCCTGATCCAAGATTTGGTTTCATTACATTCAAGATGATAGTTCTGGATACTGAGAGCTGAGATAAGAGCATCTTTCTTTATGTCCACCAGTTCCCTGAATTGGCTCCATCTAAAACAAAGATGTAGAGAGGAGAAAAAAAACAGTGAACTTCATATTTTATCATTGCTTCTCTATTCCACGTTTCAAAATGTAATATGCTTTTTGCCTCTTTATTTGTAGTTCTCAATATAATACTTTAAAATTTAACAACTATATTACTCATTCACATTCTAAAATACATTGGAATCTATAAGAAGCGGGTACAAATAACATCATTTGTTTAATTAATGTTGGCAAATAATTAGAAACCATGAATAAAGAAAGTAGGCAAGCCTAACTAAGGTAGGGAGGGCAGTTTGGCTGACAAAAGTAAATGCCAATTGATTATTATTATTTTTCAGGAGCAAATGCATCTATTCTATTTTGAATGAACAACATGGACTATAAATAATAAATGATACAATATCTGTCTGCCCCTAGATAAAAGATGCCTTTAAAGCTTAAAAAATTAGACAAAATGAGACCAGAAGCAAATACATTACCTTGTATTGAGCTTATCTTGCTGTGCCTTGATCTCTTTTTCATTTGGATGGCCATTGTGTATCAGCTGCCTTGCTATCTGATTGACCACAGCAACACGTGATGCTTGGCTATTCATTTCTGGTTCTAAACTTTCAAATCTAGAAAAGGGGAAAAGAAAAGAAAGACCCAGCAAGCATTAATGATTAAGCTCACAGCTCAGTGAATGTGGGATTGAAAAAAGCTACAAGACCTCTTACCTGTGCTGTATCACTTCCAGATCTTCCAGTTTCTCAGGTATCTCCATGTTATTCAGCCATTGTTCCTTCTCATCAATCCAAAGTTCACAAGCATCTGCTTCACTGAACATCTTATACAAAGCCAAAGTGTCTTGCAATGCCTGCTTACGAAGTCGGGTGAGTTCTGCAACCTCTTTGTACCGTTCCTCTATGCCAGACAATCTGCTCTGTACATCTATGGACTCTGCATACTCCTCTGGTAAGGCTTTAGCTTGTTCGTGCAGAGAATCAATTATTGACCTGTAGCTCGCAATCTCTTCAGCCACATCTTTGTGTTTCTTAACCAAGGATTGAGTTGAATATTCATCATGGCCAACATCACTGCTTGAGACAATTTTGAGGATATCCAGCATCCAGGTGTCAATGTCATCAGCATCAGCCTGGAACTGGTGAAGTAGGGAAGCTTCTTCCAGTCGTTTCTTCCGTATGGAAGAGAGCTGCTCCAAATTAGCCCACTGGTTCTGGATATCTGAAATCCTCTCTCTGATCTTCTCAGACCCAAAGTGATTCTCAGCTATCATATCTTCCCCTTCTTTGACTGCTTGTTGGTAGTGACCACTCCGACCACTCATCTCATCTTCAAATGCCTTGTGTTTGCTAAGAAGTCGCACAATGCTGGTTAAGTCTTTTCCATAATCATCTGATGACAAGATCTGTTCCTTCTCTCTTATCCATCCCTCCTCTTCAGCCATTTCCCAGAAGAATTTCCAAAGACGGCGTGATTCTTCCAAGCGAGCACGACGTAGTGCTGACAGCTGACATAGCTCTTGGTAACAGAATTCCATGTGAGCCACACGGTCTCGAATAACTTGTGGATCGCAGGGTTTGTAACCTTTCCACAGGCAGAAAGAGTACATAGAAAATTAGTTGTAAGAGAATATTACATTACTTACACCAACAGACATAGAGAATGCTAGTTCCTTAAAATCTGGTCATAAATTTTTCAATCTAAATGATTTCAATTTAATACAAACTTCAGAGACATCTCCAAGCACAAGTTAAAGCAACTCTCTGGTGGAACTTCAGTCATCACTCTTCATTCCTCCACCAGTTATCAAGATGCAAATAGACAGTCCAAGTTCTATGCATCCAAAATATTTTCAAAACAGGGAGCAAAATAATCTATTCTGCTAAAGGGTCCTTTAAAATTTCCTTCTGTGATGTGATGAAATAAATCAGCAAACTGTAGGAAATTCTGAAGAAACCCATGTAGGGTACTTAATTATCCACAACAGTTTTTTCTTATATAAACCCATCACATCACGTGGCCAGATTTGGCTGGCTTTTTGTTTTTATTACATCTGGAATAACGGCTACATTAAGCCAGAAAGAAGAAATGGAAAGGAAAATTTGTGAAAAATACTGGAACTGGGGCTGGGTCACCATAATTATTAAATCTGTTTTAACACATATTTTACTGGCCAAGAAATTAAATGCTGCTCTGTAACCAGTGGTGCCAACTTTGATCAAATACATATGGTTTCATGACTGTACACATCTCATCTACATGTGTTGTTTCTGCAAATGAACATCTTATTTAAATATTGTGCTTGCAGCACAGTTATAAGATGGAATAGGCATGTCCAGAAAATCTGGGTGTATATGTTCCCTTTCACTTGACAATTAACTTTTATGTACTCACTGATCTAATTTATGTGGCTGCCCAACTCACAAAAGGTGACTTTGGGTGGTTACAATAATCTAATAATTGGTATCTTCTATCTGTTTGAACACCTAACGTACATCTACCAATAGGTCAAGTGCACATATAAGAGTGAACCCAAGTATCTTACCTTCCCCATCTGTAGCAAATTTCTGAGCAGATGCATTGACCCCTCTCACTCGCTCAGCCTGTATGGCAATGTCAGCTTCCACAAGAGCATGTTTCTGCAACAGGTCTTCTACCCCCAAGAGATGTTTGCCATAATCTTGAGACACCAGCAACACCTGGTTGTAAATAATCAATTAGGGAAAGAATAAATTCCTAATTGTTTATTTTTTAAAAAATTGAATATTTTTCTGATTACTGTTTCATAAATATCCCTTCTTAGATCTTTTGCACTTGCCCAGCATGTTCCATAAAATACAAATACTTTTGCAAATTTAGAACTCAGCACTCGACCAGGTTGTAAAATTGGGCATGAATCACTTAACAATTTCACTGCTTAGCAATAAGAGTTCCAATTCCAACTGAGTTCATAAATCAAGGATTAGCTTTAGGCCCAAAGATTTAATCCAAATGTACTCTACATTTTCAGAATATATTTTAGTCTCCTTGTTAACTCAGAGTTGAAATAAGTAATAATGGGAACAGTTATAACCATAGAATCTGCATATCCTTTGTGGCTAACTTTATCTCATTGGAAAATGTGAGCACTGCCTAATAAATGTATAATGAAAGCTTGCTTATTTTTCTGAATACAGTTGGCATACAGTTCTGCCATTTACCTTCATCTCATCCATCCAATCCATAATATAGAGCATTTCTTGGAAGATCTTTTGCAGACCAAGGTTCATCTCTAGTCGTTGCCTGCGTGCCCTTAGTAACTCCAGGAGATATTCCCATAGGCGAATCACATTATCCTTCCTTGCAGTGATGCGTTTAATATCATGATAGTTCTCTGCTTCAAGTTCCCTGGCAACAGCAACCACTGCCTGGACTCTTTCTTCATAGGCTGCAATATCTGTCTCAATAGCTTCATGTTTCTTTGTTGCAGCCTCTACAGCTGGAAGATCAAATCCAAAGTTGTCCTACAAGAGGAAGCATTAAGTAGATTAGCACAATAGTATTGAGATAGTTTACCATAAAGCCTCTTATTACACTTCTGCAATTGTCATAGGTCTACCACTGGCTTAGGATCAAGTGGACTTGGGAGGTAGAACTTACCAGCAACTTGCTTAAAAGATTTGGTTGACCTGTGATGTTTCCCCTATCTTGCTCCTCCAATTCTCCAATTGTGGCTTATTCAATCAGGCCTTGGTGATCAAACATGGCATAGCCATAGTATGAACCCAGTCAGTGCTGTGCCTGTTATTTTTGATAGGCCAATTGACTAATCAATGATGTTAAACCACAATCTTATACCATATTTGGCATTTGAAAAATGCAAACTCACATCCTGATCGTGTTCCATGATTGCGGCGGACTTGCACTCATTTTTATTAGTAAACTTTAGTCCAGTTTCTTACTTAGTCATAATTCCCTGCCCTTTACAACAAGGCTATTAACATTTCTGACATGATGATGCCACTGTAGAGTTGTCTCTCTAAATGGTCTACGATGAAGAGTTAGAATTCAGTAAGGATTGCCATTTCTGGTAGAATCTTGCATTAACATCATTTTAGATTTAATTTTCTGTAGACAAACTGCATTCTCTGATTAATAGACACTAGTGCAAGGAAGTCGTTCATAAGTAATTCAGTGTAGGTTTGTTCACAATCCTGAAGGAAATGCAGAGAAACATATCCATACCCCTAATGCAAGTGAGAATTATCATCGGGAGGTTAGAGAGTGCGGCTTTATTTGCTTAAATTCTTTAAAAGTGTCACCTGAGAAACCAGCCGTTGGTTTTCACTTAGCCAAGTCTCCCGCATAGCTGCCTTACGGTCGAATCTGCGAGCAAGTTGTTCCAGTTTCTCCTGTCGGATGAGCTCATTACGCAATGCCAGTTCTCTTTCATGTTCAGCTTTTTCCAGTCTTTCCCAGGCCTGAGTAAATAATTAAAAAATGTGCAGTTTACACAAAGGAAAAAAATTGGGAAATGTAAATGTTTATTTCAGCACTGAATCAATATTACATAATAATGTAATAAGACAGTTTTGGATTGCTGGTATTATTTAGGAAACCTAAGAGGCCAAGCCCTTAATGCTGATGAAAGCATTAGAAGTATCAGTTGTAGCATTTACGCTCCTATAAAATAGAATAAAATCTTATTGTTTTACCTGGGAGTTTTCCTCTCTGTGGTTCATTTGAAGGGTCCTAGATTCTGCATAGCAATAGTCAGATGCTGAATGAAAAAACCTTATGGCTGACTCAGAAAAAGATGGGTTTCACTTTATAAAAGGAAACCTTTCAAGGACTCATGGCTACAGTGAAAAATCTGAAAAACTGCTAATGGAGAAAAAATTGGATAGGACTTCCTTTAGTCAGGATGCTATTCTTATCTTAGCAACATATGTACTTTCCCAAGAAATGAAGAAATGCATCCTGAAAACTTTGCAAACACAATTACAGCAGCAAAAGCCATCATAGCAATATTGCAATAAAGCAAATTGATCCAGCAGAGGAAAAACAGGACATCACATCCCAACTTCCCTATGCAGTTAATTCTCAGCACCCTTTAATCCAAAATGCTTGATCAAATGTTTTAACAGAATGCAAACAAGAGAGTCAGTCCGTTTATCAGATCTTCCTTATACAAATGAAATAAAACAATTCTCAGTTCCTAATCAGCCATCTTGGGTTCAATCTTCAGATGTCCTGCTGTTTGGAACCTAAGGATATTTAAGAACGTACAAGCAATTTCACACATGAGAAATTTACTGCTGCAATTACGCATGAAAGCAACAGCTGCCCTGAGAATTCCAGCCAGGATGAAAAGGAAATTATAAAGTGTTATCTTTCTAAAAGTACATTATCTCTACTAGATCTTGTCAAACTAGTTGCTGTTCATCTGGTTGAACCAGTAAAGCAATTAATTGTCTTCTTTTCTACCATCTTTGTTGCAGGGCAATAAGTTTCAGTAGTTTCATTATGCACTTTTCTCCCTTTGAACATCCTCTCTCTTGTTCCTACTTGAATGGGGAGTTTGCCTGGGCAAGAGAAGTCATGTAGGAGCATATTCTTCCTATTCTTCCCAACACTCTTTTTCCATAACAGCCTTCCTGAAAACTATTCTCCGCAGCAGGCGATAAGTGCAGCCCTATTTTCATTTTTAGATTATAAATGGCTTCATTTTGATAAAGCTAAACATGCATAGACTCAAGGAAACCAAATGATAATGATAATTTTAAAATAATGCATATTCAGTGTCCTGTATTTATAGCAATAGCACTTAGGCTTATCTACCGCTTTACAGTGCTTTATAGCCCTCTCTAAGCGGTTTACAGAGTCAGCATATTGCCCCCAACAATCTAGCTCCTCATGTTACCCAATTTAACTTTGTGGAAGACACCTAGAGTACACGATAATATCCAGAAGCAAGGCCAGGAAAGTCACATAAACACTTCTATAGTTCACAAAAAATGACTTTCATTTTGTGGTTAAGTTCTTGCATTCTCCATAAAAATCTAAGTCAGACATTTACTCCCTAGTGGCCTGTGTACGACAGACATCATCTAAGGCAGCGTTTTGCAACCTCAGCTGCTTTAAGATGGGTAGACTTCAACTCCTAGAATTCCCCAGATAGCATGGGGAATTCTGGGAGTTGGAAGTCCACATATCTTAAAGCTGCTGAGATTGAAAAATGCTGTTCTAGGATTACCTCCTTTCTTCCATATTAAGTAAGAGTACTGGGAAACTCAGTGGGGAGGGATGTGTGAAGAAGCAAAGATGAATCAGGACAGCTAATCCCAATAGTGATTGCTAGAAAAGTCACTTTGAAAAGAAGACTGCAAGGTTGAGCTATCGCCTTATATTGATCTCCCCCCAAAAATGTGGATCGAGAAACAAGAGTTTCATTATACGACTCCTCTATTTTTGGTTTTGTTCGCCTACCACTATGTCTGGCTCCATTTTGTCTCAGAAAAAAAAAATCATTTTGGCATGCACTTAACTTGGTTTTGCATTATTGAAAGAAAAAAAAAGACTGCCCTGGCAATTGGATACTTTGTTTCTTATTCCTCTTCTAGCTACCAGGATATACCATATTTTTCGTTCCATAAGATCCACTCCCTCCCCCAAAGTGGATGGAAATGTCTGTGTGTCTTTGGTGAATAGCCGCCGTGCTGTGGTAATGGGGTCCTTTTACAGTGCTGAATCCTGCCTCTTCTGCCTTTGTCATTGCCCGCCTCTTCTGTCTCTTTTCTGCAGTACAGGAGTCAATAGGCAGAGCTGGCATATGAGAGGACACCTATCTGTGGTCCTCTCAGGCTCCACCTGATATTTTTTTCCTTGTTTTCCTCCTCTAAACCTAGGTGTGCTTTATGGTCATGTGCGTCTTATGGAGTGAAAAATACGGTATATGTCAACCTGGTACACCGCGGATGTGGTGAACTAATTCCTACCATGTTTTTTTTTTTTAATTTAGATTTAAAAAATGATTTGTTTATTCATATTCCGCCTTCATTATTTTTCTAAATAATTCAAGACAGCAAACATGCTAATACTCCTATTATCCTCAAAACAACCACCACCATGGAAGATGAGTTGTGCTGAGAGCGTGACTGACCCTCAGTCACCCACAGCTGGTTTTCATTCAAAGGTAAGACTAGAACTCAGAACTTCACTGTTTCCAGCCTGGTGCTCAAAACCAAACTGGATTAATTAATTAATTAATAGAGAAGAATTAAATAGCCTGTGCTATCTAAGGGTTTTTGATAGTTTTAAGTCCAAACCATTTGGAAGTCACAGTGTTGTTGCGTTATATACTAGACGTCCTATCCAGGATTACTGTTAGTCTTCAAAGTCCTGATCATCCCACAGTTCAGTTAGTAGCACTGGGAGAACAAATTGATTAAAAATTTATATAAGTATTTACCTTGTTGATATCTGAGATGAGTTTTCCTTCTCTGGGCATATACACTTTTTGATTGTTAGCCCTCATTTTACTCTGGATGGTGAAAAGCAATACTTCCAGATTTCCTTTTTCTGTGAATCTGAAAAGAAAGCAGTGTGGGTAAAATCCAGAGGCATATATTAACTCTGCAAAGAAACAATAGGGTATTTCCATCTATATATATGGATGCTTCAGATGAACAGTTATTGTAACCATATTAATCTATTCTGGCAAAATAAATAAATAAGGAATCTGGCAACAAGGCACATGATGCATAAAACTACTAACAACTAGTTCAAATGACACTTCACATATTTATCTACCTGCTCTTGAAAGAAGAAAACCAAATTCTTTTTATATTTTCTTGCAACACTCCAATTTTTAATATTTTTCTCTTGGTCTGTACTTTGTATTAATAGTTAGCAAATTTGCAACCTAAATACCTTCTTACTATGTTAATAATAATAATAATAATAATAATAATAATAATAATAATAATAATAATAATAATAATAATAATAATAATAATAATAATAATAATAATAATAATAATAATAATAATAATAATAATAATACTTTAATTTATAAACCGCACCCTTTCCTAAACAGGACTCGGGGCGGTGCACAGTCATATTAAAACAGTATAAATACAAAATATGGGTATACTTAAATATACAAATAGGTAAAAGGAGGAGGTAGGATGTGGACTGTACAATATTTAAATTAAAATACAAATAAACATTAAAATACATTAAAATACCCTTAAAAACTACCCAATAAGATGTTTGCCAGGAGGTTAAAATGGGACTATAAATCAGTTAAGCCAGCTAATTGGAATAGGTGGGTCTTAAGCTTTTGTCGGAAGGAGCGGAGGTCGGTGGTAGTTCTAATATCGGGAGGGGGGGGGGTTAATGGTGAAGTCCCCAGTTAGCAGAATCAGGTACTTTAAGCATTTCAAAAGTGCATAATAGATGGTTGATGACAACAGAGTTTATAAACTATTATTTTCCACAGAAAATAATAGAAAGTGAAATATATTGCCAAGATGATTTATTGCTACTATATGAATTATTTTGGATTAGACATAGTGATACGTTTTTATATTCCTTCCTGCAATTGGCAGTCACTTTTGGTTGTACATCTGCTTGTAGTCTGTGTTGCTTATACGTTACAATAGAGGCAAACACCCTTATTTCTAAGATAAAATCATGCATGCTCATGGCTCAGGTCACTTATAGCCCTGGGGTCTTATCTGCAGTCATACCAAGTGGATGGAGAAGGACTTTTACACTAAACTAACCATGAAATGAGCAAAATACTTAGTTTAATGTAATTCTTCCCAAAAGAAAACAAAAAAGACAGTGGTACAGTGGTTAAGGCATTGGATTAGAAAGAGAGAGACTTAGTTCTCCCTTAGCTATGGAAGCTCACTGGGTGACTTTGGCCCAAGTCACTCTCTCTCAGCCCAATCCCACTCATGGGATTGCTGCTGTGGGAAAAATAGGAGGGAGCACCTTGAGTTCCTGAATGAACAGTATAAATCTAGTATTTCACCAGGAAAACATCACTAGATTCTAATTGTCTAAGATTAACACATGCAAATTGCCAGATGATTCCTGTTGTTTATTATACTGGGATTAATTAATTCTTCTCTCCCAACACAAAAGATAATGATATGGTGAATAAATCGTACTTGGATGGTTTTTCCACTGTGCGGTAGGTATTGAATGCTTGCAGCTGTTGCTGCACACCAATTAGTGAGTTAGCAAACTTGCGATTGTTCAGAATGATAATGGTTTGTTCAATCCACTCAAGGAGATCAGAGGCAAGAGACTCATATTTCTCAATCATCTTCTCGGTTTCAATTGCATTGTCAAGCACCTGTAACAAGCAGTTCAAGGCAGAGAGATACGTCAGACTTCTTCAGATAAAAGCTGTGGCAATATGAAGATGGTGTTCATGTCTGCGAGTTTGTATGTTCATGCAATGTATTTCACAGCAACCCAAAACAAGTGGGCAAATGAAATTTTAAAAATTGGGACTGCAGAGATAATGGATAACAAAAATGCACCGGCCCAAATAAAACGTTATCATTCTTAAGAGTATTTAAAAGGGAATAACTAAATTGTGGCATTAAAATTTGCATATAATGAAACTAAGTAAGCCTGCAAGAAAAACAGATAAGCATGCTACATTCCATATTTAAACCCTTAAGCTGGGTACCTTTCCAATTCGCTTTCCTTCAACAGCTAAGGCTTTCATCTTAGAAAAATAGTGGTAATATGTTACCACGTAGGTGATAATGGACTTTTCATCTGGATGGTCAACACTAATATCTGAAAAGCAAACAAGAATCGTTTTAATGCAGAGCTGGATAACCATAGGATCGTGTTGAAGATTCACTGAAGCAAGGATCAGGAATTCAATCAGACTAGGCACTGGGAATAAGTCAATACAGAGTTTCATAGAACCCATTTTCATACTGCAATGTCACAATATTCAGAATTTAGCATACACTGATATTCCAGCCTTTGCTCCCATGATTTTTCCCCTCATATTTTATATTTACAAGCATGTAAGGTTGGTGAGACAGAAGAAGTGAGAAGATTAATGACTTGGAATACAAATACCACACTTCCCAATACAGACTCCAATACTTAAGCACCATTAAGTGTGTTTTCTGGCCTTCTCCAGAGTATTAATAGCAGAAGATAAAAGTAGGGAAACACAAATCACAGTCTTATCATAAAACAAAATGTATTTTTACAGATATGATGGTCTGAGCTAAACTTAAACTGCTGACTTTGGCAGGTGTAATGTTTGGTATAATGTTCTGTTTTAGCTTTCATTAAGAGTGCTGGAGTTGAAAATTTAAAATTAAATCCTGACTGATTCCCTGGTTTGATATTTACTTGGACTCTATAATTTGCCCGAAAGAGCAGTTGATCATCTTACACACAGATAACAGAATAAAAGGCAGAGACTTCCATCAGGATATAGGTCCGTGATGGTGAACCTATGGCACGCATGCCCAAAGTGGCATGTGAAGCCATGTCGCCCAGCACGCACGGCCTTGCCTGCTTGTCTTCCAGGTTTCCTAATGCCCATGCATGCGCGATGATCAGCTGTCCTTCATGAGTGCAGCAGTGCTGAAAACCAGTGTGCACATGCACACTGGCCAAGTGATTGTTGGATGCGCATGCGCGCCAGAACCCAGGAGTTTGGCTTTTCTGGAGCACGATCCCTTTGCATGCGCAGCAATGCCGAAAACCAGCCTGTGCATGTGCGCTGGCCAGCTGATTGTCAGGTGCACATGTGTGCTAGAACCAGGAAGTTTGGCTCTTCTGGAGCACGGCCCTGACGAGCGCAAATGTGATATTTCTGCGCAACCTTTTTGGCACTCGGTGCAGAAAAGGTTCGCCATCACTGATATAGGTAATCCTCGACTTACAAACTTTCGGTTAACAGTCAAAATTATAACACCTTGGAAAAAATGATTCATGATCTGTACTCACTCTATCACACCATCTCTGATGTTACATGATCTCAATACAGGTGCCTGGCAACCAATTTGTATTTAGGACTGGTTGCAATGTCCTATGGTTCCGGGATCATTATTTGCTATCTTTTTTGCTGCTTTCCAGCAAAAAATATGACACTAGGGAAGCTGGATTTGCTTAATAATCACATGATTAGTTTAATGACTATGATGATTCACTTAACAACTAGTATAAAACTTTCATATAAACAGATTCGATTCAACCTATGATCGCAATGATTTATAGTGGAAATTCTGGTCTTAACTCTGGTTATAAGTTGAGGATTACTAGTAAGGCAATCTGTGTAACTCAGTGAATATAACAGTAAAATGGATTTGTTATCTGCATCTAAAAATATATATTACCTTCCAATGAGCCCTCCCTCTGAGTTTTGCCACATTTTGTTTAACACATTTGGTTTAGAGATTAAAGAAATTGGAAATGAGGTTTTGGCTGGCTACAAATGAGGCAGTGGATATAGGAAAACTAACATAACAAGAGAATTTTGGTTACTGTGAAGAGTTCTTACCTTCAGGATCCAGGAGTTTAGTAAGGCCAAGGTGTTGCTCTGCCAGGTTAAAAGCATTCTGCAGATTGTAGTGTGCATTTGATTTCTTCAGCTTATCAAAATCAATTAAATCAGGCCTAAGAATGTAAAATATATTTACCTAAATTTGTCCTGTATTATGCAGGAATATTAGCAAAGGAATCAGACAGATAAAGAATCAAAGTCAGTAAGAAATGAGACACGGAATACACTTTTAAACAGAGGCAGACTCATCTATATCACCTCTGTGGCAGAGAAAAGTACCCCAATACATACCAATCACGGAGAATAATTCCACAAATGGAGAGGGTGGGGGATATGATACTGTGATATTAGAGAAAAATGACTCATGAAAGATAAAATGCATGCATGTACGGGCTGGAGCATGCAACTGATGCCAATGAGCAAGGATGAAGTCTAAAATCAATCATTTACCTCTGAACTGTCTTGGGAGCAGGCAGCAAAAGGGTTTTATATATGCAATTTCTCAGCCAAATTACTGATTGCTGTCTTTTAACGTTCTTTCAATCGTATTGTTTTTGTTTTTATTTTTAAATAATTACCTTATTATACAGGCCAAAACTGAACACAGCAAAAAAGATACGATGATGTACGGACTACTATTTACATGAGAATCAAAAGCACCAAAAAGGTACCCCTCCAACATACGATAGCTCCTTGAGATAGGCTCTGACTCTTTTATGCTTGCATAAACATGCAATTATAAGGTATATATATTGATATATACTGAGACCTCATCTATCAAACAGGGTCTGGGTGTAAAAAGGGTAGCTCTGCCTGTTTTGGTGTAGCAGACTGCTAGTAACTGGTGTATCACTTGCTTTCCAGGACAGAATGGCAGCTATTACACAATTGCTTGTATTTGGAAAAAGGATTCACACTACCACAACCCATATTGTTTTTACTGATAAACTCTGGTAAGAGAAACCAATTTTAAAAATTTATAGCCATCTCCTGGTAAAGCACATGCCTATGGGAATTTTTCCTTCTCCTCTTTTGAGAGAGAGAAATCAACCTCACAATTAGATAAATAAAATCTAATTTCATTCTTTTAAAAAGAGAAAAATATATTTAAAAATTAGCTTTATGTAGTAATAAGCTAAACTTTCAATGATAAAGATTAAAAAATGCAATGATTTAAATCTCAAACAGCATCTTAAAAGGCAATCTCCTATAGAAAAAAGTGAAGGAAAATATAAGCCTCTGGAGTAAATGCTGGTCTGCTAGTAATTTGAAGGTAACTTTGCTCTAATCAAGTTGCAGAAAACAAACAATTCCTGGGCATTTATAGAGAAAATAAATACCAGGACAGAATATTCAACTTTAAGCATACTAGACAAAAAGAAAATAAAAATTAATTTTATGAATTATTTTTAGCTAACAGGTTTTTATCTAAGTTTTCAAAGATGGCAATTTTCCTGAAAAAGATTTTCCTCTATTTCAATTAGTCCTGAAGTTCTTTTTCAACTCCTTGAGAGTCCACAACTAAGTCTGATGCTGTTGGGGAGATATAATGAACCTTGTTTCTCTTCTCAGCCCGTTTCCAATTTCTGCCTTTCTTTTTTTTTAAAAACAGACTGTTTTTCTCTCCAGCAGAAAGGTGTGTGTGTGTGTGTGTGTGAATTGCTCTGTATATGTGATCTCTAGCCCTGTCTCATTCGGATTTCAGTATGCTTAAAGCAGCGGTGGTTTGCTCTTACCGTCGTTACCGGTACACTAGTCATGGTCTGTTCGTGCACACACTGGATGTGTGCTGTTCACGTGCCTAACGTGTGGTGCGCACCCATCCACCGCCCCTGCAACAACCACCTGCTTGTTGGGGCTCCCGCAAGTACCGCACGCTGTGCGCACTTTGCCGTTTCCCATAGAAACAGCTATAGAGCGCAGGTGGGCCAAACGAGCCACCATACCAGTACACTCTCAGCTGCTCCTGGCCACTACCAGTACTGCCATACCGGGCCATACTCACAGCAACCCACCTCTGGCTTAAAGGAATATCAATTCTCAAGGAGTGCTGGCTATCAAAGAACGTGAGGTGGATACTTGCTTGCCCATACAATGTATACTGATTTCATATATTTTACAGAGTAGCTTGATCAAAAACACACAGTGCATGTTCAAATAAGACCAAGGGAAAAGGACAGAAGTGCCAAATTGCAGCAGATAGGATACATCTCTGCAATACAATCCTAAGCACCTGAAAGTAAACCTCACTAAACGTAGGTTTATTTCAATGTTTTCATGCACAAGATGGGGCTATTAGCATTTGTTCCAGGGTAAGGAAACTTACAGAATTAAGTTAAAGGTTTCACAGAAGTGGTCTGGAATGAGTCTGAAGAGGCAGACAGAGATGGAGAAATGCAGATGTCTCAGAAAGGAGATCTAGAACTTTCGGTTTACATAAAATAGAATTCTGCATCATTGGTTCAGTGCTTAAAACTCTCGCAAACATTTCATCAAATGCCCACCTGTGTTTATGGATTAGTGCGTTGAAAGCCATGCCGTCCCTCCAGCTGGTGGTGAAGTTGTGAATGTTGACGTTGGGATAGCTGACACAACAAAGGACCAAAGTAAAAACAAAAGAAAACTCAATCAATATAGGTTTAATGCTTGGAGATATGAAAAATGATAATAACCAGCTGCTTAAGGTACCAGATGTACTGCTCAAGCACCCCCAAAGTATCTGCAGTTATTTTCAAATCAAGTCCTAAAAATCAAAACAGTATTTGTCCTCCCGGATAATGTCCAAGCCATCCTGTTTAAATATATCAATTAAAAGACAGGGAGGATTCTGTTGCTGAATTTATTTTGACCACAAAGAAAATTGAATTATCATGAATCAGGAAATCCTCTGAAGCACTGGTATCATTATATATGAAAAAAGGATGAGCAGAGGATTATTGAAGTTTGCAGGAGCATGAGGAGCCAGGTGAGAAAGGAGATCCCACAGAGAGGGATGCAAACAAATGCCAGGACCAACACCATAAGTGTTTAGTGAGCTGCCAACTTGTGCAGCCTAGACAAGATGACTGATTCATGTCAAACTAGAAACAAGAGGCTGGAACAAGGTTCTAGAACAAAACACCAAGAGAAGTAAGTGCAGTAACTTTTCCTAAAACTGCCCATGTAGTGATCACCTGAAAATGAAGGTCACCTCCTGCCCCGTGGTTAACATTCTTTAAGCATTGTTCTAGTTGGTCCCAATTGCCTTTAATACTGGCCATATTAAAAGCAATTGGAACTACAGAAGACAGGTCTCACCCCAATCAGAGTACCAAGTGCCTCATAAGAAACCTGTACTTCCAAAATTGCAAAATATGGCAGGCTGAAGGAGATATAATCTGCAACTATCTAAATTATGTACCTCATAATTGTTGCTTGAGCAATAGCGGTAGCATTAACCACAGTACCTACAAAATATCGTGGGTCAGTTCACATTGCTGGCAAAACATCACAAGATATGACATTCCATTGGATCATAATATATTATTATAAAAATATTAGCACATTTTTTACTTTTAAGTGGAATCCTTTCCTTAATTGGGTCACTCTTTTCCAGAAAAGATATATGCACATAACTGAACACGTGCAAACTCATTCACTCACACACACCTCCATTGCTACAGAATGCTGTATGGAAAATCTAGATCAGTGTTTCTCAAACTTGGCGACTTTAAGTCCTGTGGACTTCAACTCCCAGAATCCCCCAGCCAGCATAGCTGGCTGGGGAATTCTGGGAGTTGAAGTCCACAGGACTTAAAGTCGCCAAGTTTGAGAAACACTGATCTAGATGATCATTCAGTTCAAACTCACCCAGCCGTCTTCATCTGGCACCACAGGAGTAGAGCATCTTTAGCAGATTTCTTTTCTTTGTTATCTTCTGTTTCAACACTGATGTCCTGAATCTGTAAAGTCACAGGACAGTTACGACAGTGATGAAAAAGTAATTTTGCAATAACCAATCTCCACAGGTCTTTAAAGAAAAGTAAAGCTGAATTATGACCATAAGCACAGTTGCAGTTTCATTTAATGACCATATCACTTAACAAGAAGTTGCCTGTCCCAACTATGGTAAATAAATAAGGACTATCTCTATGGGGCAACAAGACAGATTTTGTTGCAAACAGGATCTATTAAATATTAAACGCCATGTGTTTATGTTGTTTGGAGTGACATGACAAACTGAGATTTGTCAAAAACTGAAACAAAGGTTTCTGAATTCTTCCTCACAGTTGCTGAAGGGAAGGAATGTAACATAAGGAAGGTACATGATATTAGCTCATTTTCATCACAACTGAAGCAATATTTTATCCAAAGACTTTTGTGAGACTTTTGACTGAGAATGATTCAGTTACCATGGAAATACCATTGATTTCCATGTGGTCTCATTTGATATTAGATGCTAAATTTTGTTTGGGTGATACCCATGCATTTCCAACAGGTTTAAACCCTTGACCTGATTTACATAACTCTGAAATAAAATGGCAAAAATAAACATGCTTGCTCTTAATCCAAAAGGAGATGAGAAACATGTTCAAAATAGAAAGGTAAATAATTAAATATAAACACTGTACATTGCAAAAAGTGATACATTAGAGGTTTGTATGTGAAGAAGTAGCCGGAAAACAACACAGCTAGAAATATAAGCCAAATGCCATTACTGTATAGATGATTCTGCATTTACCTGGAATCTCAGTATAATTGTCCAAATAAGTCCAAGGGTTAGCCTGTGATTTCCATCCACAATATCATGAGATCCCATGTTTTCAAGATGCACTCGCTGTTCTTTCAGAAACTGGAGAGCTTTGTCAACGTTTTCCAAGCAATGGATTCGCATCCTTCCCTTTGTTGGTTTGGGCTACATGGGACATTTTTAAAAACGAGGAAAAGAAACAATAATGAAAAGGTAGTAAAGGCTTCGTTATTTTAAGGAGATGTTATTATCAACTCTATCTCCCAGTGATTTTCAGACTTGGCAATTTTAAGATGAATGGACTTCAATTCCCAGAATTCCTCAACCAGCACGCTATGATGTAGCAGGCTTCCCTATTCACTATTACAGATAGAACCATTTAATTGCTGGCCATCAGAACAAGGGCCTTTTCAGTATTGGCATCCCAGCTGGGAACACCCTTCCTGAAGAGGCTAACCTGGAATATAATTTTCAGCAGGTAAAAAGTATTGTTCATTCTCCCAGTTAATGTATGGTGTTCAAAAATTGTTCTGAAACAATTACAAAGAAACACTAAGAATTTCAGTGTTATTATTGCTAACTTTGTTCAACTATTTAGCTGGCTGTGCAGGACAGAGAATAAAATATTAATTCATTCAAGGGGTCATGTTTTGTTATATTAAATTTTATTAAATGACTAAACCATAATGTTGAATAGATAAAACTTCAGCCCCCCAAAAGATAAATAATACCAAATCAAACTTTTTGTTCTGTGGGCTCACCAAACACTGAATGTGCACATGATGCTGGGTACGTTTAAGGGAAACATCCTGTTTTTATGTTTCTGTACTCACATTCCTTGCAGTGGTGAGAAAGTGCTAAACAAGCAAATAGAGCTTTGCATGCATGCGGTAATGAGAACTGGTAAGAGTCCAAGGAACACTGTCTGCCAAAATGTAAACTCTTTTTAAAAAGGTCAATCAGAGCTGCCGCCATGACTGATTGAGGAGACCTCAGGATTAAGAAACTTTACAACTTCTTTTGGAGTCTTTATAAAAATAAGACAGATGTTAGGAAGAAGAAATTAGTTCCAGCTCACTTCCATAAAGGAACACAAAGGAGCAAGCAATGCTCCAGGAAGATAGTTAAGAGAAAATGTAAATTGTACACAACCACCTTAAGAGCATATGTCAAGTTGTTGCATTAAGAGGCTCTTATGTAGCTCATAAAAAGAAAAGGGGGATGATTCACTTACATGCAGTAAAACTACAATTCACAACACTGCAGCTAATTAAAATGAGGACTATCAAGAGTTTATCTAGAACAGGGATGTCAAACTTGTGGCCTGTGGGCCGGATTCCATGCTCATACCCAGTTTAGCAAAGGGGAAAAATGTTGTGATGTGTCACGTGATGAAGCCATAACAACGCGAGTTTGACACCCCTGATCTAAAACAATTCTTCAAATGAGGCAGGATTATTTCTAGCTATTCCTTTCCTTATACAGACAGATAGGCCAACAGTTCTCAATTCTTCTGCTAGATGCGAGCATAGAAAGGTGAATGAAAACCAAAAGCTTCTCAACTGTTCTAGCAGATTATTTGGATCAATTTCAAGCTAACTTAAAACTGATGGAGCCAAGATTAGCTTGGTTGGCCTAATAAATCAATCCTCTGTGTAGACAGACAGAAAGAGTGTTGGTTTTTGACAGCTCAGTTGCTTTCAATATCTTCAAACATAGTGTCTTCTGCAGCCATGGTATCCTTTTGAGAGATATGGGAATACAGTGGTACCTCAGTATTCGTTAATTGGTTCCAGGAGGCACAATGAGTAATAAAAATGGGATAAAATGATAAAAAGATGAAACAGAATCCCAACAAGACAAGAGATGCTCATTGTAAAGGTGTATAATTCCATAATGGCAATAAATTTTCCTATTCTAAATGAGCTAACACTCTTCCAGAAAAAAGCAAATATACAGTTTGGAGATGTTTCTAAAATCCAAATGTTTCTCTTGTTTCTCAAATAATGCAATAGCCAAGAATATATATGCCAATTGTTCCCGTTTCTGGACAATAACACCTTTAAGATTATGGTGCACATACACTGACAACTTACATGCTTAACCATAAAAATGTACTCTACTTGGAGGCACCTTTGTGTCTAATCCAGAACTTTTAACTGGTTTAAACCTCAGCAGCCCGTTTAGTTTTATAAAGAATAAATAGAAATTGTATTACAACTCTACTTACAGTACTGTGCTAGCTACACATTTCCAAGCAAAATAGAAAGTGCTGGTCATTACCACTGAAGCTATTGGTGAGAATAGCTCAGTAACAAAACTCTAACTGAAGAGGTTTGCACAGAGTTGCCACAAGTTCATTTAAGTTGCCATCACAGCTTTATGGAACATACTTTGGACAGAGATGACATCTTTATTAGCTTTTATAAAGACCCTTAAAAACATAACCTTTTGCTCAGGCTTTTACACAACTTTTCTAAGTTTTAAGTTTAGTTATATGTGCAAAATGTTTTCTTTATTTAACTTATATTCCAATTGTTCTTTGTGTTTTTATTTTACATTTGTTTTTAGTGTAAACTGTTGAGAGACTAATTGTGATTTATTAATTTATAGATCCCTATCTGCTCAGTCCTACTTACTTTGAGGGCTAAAAAGGGGCTGAGGAGGGCTGCTAAATGCCTGCCATTCTTTTTAAGAGAACATCTTTGTTCACGTGAAATGACAACCTGTTCCGATTAGCTGGCCTGGCACAATCATAACTGTTACCTCCTGGCAGACATATTTTTCAACTGGTATTTTAGGGGAATTGCTTTTAAACTTAATCTATGGGTTATTTTTTAGGGGTTTTTAAAACTATATTTATATACTTTACTCAGCTGTACAGTTCTTTTTAACCTTCTTTTTAACCTCCTCCATATCTATCTACCTATTTAATAATTTTAACAGTTCAACTATTTAATTATTTATATGATGTATTTCTTGTATGGACTGTACACCGCCCCGAGTCCCTTTTGGGAGAGGGGGCGGTTTATAAGCACAAATAAAAGTAAAGTAAAGTAAAACATTACCAAGTAAGATTAGCCAGCATTTAGTATAAAAGAATCGTATCCAAAATGCAGAGCTACTGAGCAAAAACCCTGATATAGACAATTAAAATAAGCTATTGACCTAGGCACATCCAATAATTCTTCAAGGCGCAGAGAATTAGTGTAGGGTGAATGAATAAAAGCAAGGAGATAGAGAAAGGCTTTGGTACTCAGTGTTGTCCACTACTCACTTAATAAACTAGTGGATTAAAAAAACAGGTCTGATACTTGTGGGGCTATTTATGTAAGAACAAATGAAATGTCTTTGTATTTATAATATCTGATCCAACACTTTTGTCTTTAGCAATAAAATGAAATATTCTTGGTAGCAGTTTGATTGTGGGTATATTATGTATTCATGCAGAATGGAGTGAAGCTCTTAGTCTGGGAGAAAGACAGTATGATGACCCTGGACTTGGAAAAGTAACATTCAATTCCTAGTCCAGAAAAATAGTCAGACAAGTAATAATAAATAAATTCCAATGCCTGAAGTCAGATTATGAAACCAGTAACCTGGAATAAGGAAGCTGGATGGCAAGGAATGCAAACCTCCTCCTTGATCCACTGTTCTTATGTTTGTTTAAGATTTTCAGTTAGGAACTGGGCACACATAAACAAGGCAACTAAATGCTTTTTAATCTCCACCCCACACACACATCACACACATACTCTCCATGCTGTAAAGGGCAAAATTCATCAGAGATTCTGTTTGTGTGAGCTGACCTTTGGGCTCACACAAATTATAAAGCAATTATTGTTAAACGTTCAGTCATTTTTATGCAACAGCTCATTGTGTGTTGGTGTATGTGGTTGGAAAGGGAAATGCTGTAGTCATTTTACATTCACAGAGTATTTTTACATTTTATATCCAAAAGGCAAATTTTTCAGATTTGCCTTTTGATCTAATGACTTTATGAGCTAGATTTCTAATTTAAAATGTGCTTATTTCTCCAATCCATCCCACCCACCCACCCCGCCTCCCAGGCTGCACTGAGATAATGATATTGGCTTGGCTGTGTAGAAATTCTTGAAAGTATAATCCTAACTTATCTGAATAACACTAGTTTGGGAAAGGCTGGCCCAATGTCTTTATTAGGTATTTAATTAAGTGAAAATAATCTCTCTCATTTTTCTCTGCTCTCTTAAAATACTCTGGATTGAGTGTACAAGTAAAGGTATGCAGAATAACAGAGTTGGGAAGGGACCTTGGAAGTCTTCTAAAATGATCACATAATAAAAAATAAAAAATCTCCACAACAAAAAAGTAATATCACTGGAGTTGTTCAACAACATGACATAAAAATGATGGGCCCACTGAGTAGGTACAACTTGCTGAGCACCAGGCAACAAATAACTAGATTTTGAACCAACTTCGATTTTTGGCTGGTCTTCAAAATCAGCTCCACGTAGAAGCATTGCATAGTCTAACTGTGTGATGAGTAGAATGTGAGTCTCTCTATTAAGGCCTCCTGTGCCCCGGGTAGGTCCACAAGTGGTGTTCAGTTGCAGGCATGCAAAGGACCTTCTGGATATGGTCTCCACTTATGACCCGAGGACTAGTCTTGAGACTAGGAGAGCGCCAAGTCATGGACCTACTTCCTCAGGGAATGTGCTTTGCCTTCAAGATCGCATACTGGAACCAATACAGGGTGGCAACCTGAAGATCCAAAGAAAAAGATGACCACCAATGTATGATCTTTAAGGCAAAACACAATCTCTGTGATGGATAAAAAATTCCATCTGGCTAGGATTCAATTTTAGTCTGCTTTGTTCCATCCAAATCCCTGTGACTTTCAGAATTTACCCTCAAAATGGATGAGTTATATTTGCATTCATTTAGTCCAGTATTCTGAAGCCTTGAGACATATTTCCAATAAAGCAAGGAAGGAGATGCAATATTGGAAATAGTTCTTAGTGATAGCTTTTCTAAATTCTAGATTGCAAAATGGAGAATCCCTTAGTTCCAAACATGCTTATATTGTACAGTATGTGTTATTTCCTGGTATATGCAATACAAAATAAATATTAGAATAAGGAAAAAAATAAGCAAAAAAATTTCAAAAATTGAGTTTTGAAACAGAGAAATGTTAGCAAACTGCCTTATTTTGATGTTTATTTGTAGTTGAAGGTATGTTATATTTTTAAAGAATGGATTACTTAAAGGAATTGTGCTGAAAAAGACTTGCTGTATAAATTGTTAATTCTAAAGAGATTTGCTCTTTTCATCCTTGAATGAAAACATGCTCACATTTTATCAGAGGGTTGTCATTTAAATGTACTTCTGTGCTACTTGGTATTTATGTTTGTTTAGTTAACTCTAGACTGTTAAAATGTTTATCATGAATGTTTTAGGATGAAGTGCTTTATAAACTACTTAGAAAGAACGTTGGTCTTACCTGAACGTTTTTTTCGGGAGAGTGGAGGGAGGGGTCACTGAAGGGTTATTACAGCCTGATTGGTCCATTTGACTGAGAGAAAACTTCTTAGCCTTCGGCTTCTCCCGTTGGCTCCCAGTTTCCGCGATGTCAGGTCAGCGTCTGCATGATGTAATAAGACAAGGGAAAGCCGCCCCGGGCCACCCGATCCTACCCCTCCCAGACCCTGTCTATCTAACTAGGGAGGGAGAGTGACCCCTCCCTCCACTCTCCCGAAAAAAACGTTCAGGTAAGACCAACGTTCTTTTTCCAGTAGAGTGGAGGGAGGGGTCACTGAAGGGACATACCCACGCTACGTCCCAGGGAGGGGAGACTGGGTCTCAGGGGGAGGATCGGCCACCACCCGCTGGAGAACCCTCCGCCCAAAGGATGCCTCAGCCGAGGCATAAGCGTCCAGGCGGTAGTGTCTTATGAAAGGAGTAGGGGAGGCCCAGGTGGCTGCGCGACAGATGTCCTCGAAGGGCGCCCTTGTGGCCCAGGCCGCTGAGGAGGCCGCACTACGAGTAGAGTGAGCCGTAATCCCCGACGGGGGAGATTTACCTGAGGCTCCATAGGCCTCAACGATGGCCAACCTGATCCACCTCCCAATAGTTGAAGACGAGACCTTTTTGCCTAGGGAACCTGGGTGAAACGAGACAAACAACGCCTCGGTCTTACGAATGCCCTCCGTCCGCTTCAGATAAATACGGAGGGCCCTGCGTACATCCAACCGATGCCACGCCTGTTCTCTCTCCCTTGTTGGATTGGGGCAAAAATTTGGTAGGACAATTTCCTGGGCCCTATGAAACAGAGTATTGACCTTCGGTATGAACGAAGGATCTAAACGCAATACCACCCTGTCCTGGTGAATCATGCAAAGGTCGCTTCTAACAGAAAGGGCCCCCAGCTCAGAGATACGCCTGGCCGATGTAATGGCCACTAAAAATACTACCTTCAGTGATAGGAGACGCATGTGGACCGACCTGAGCGGTTCAAAGGGAGACCCCGTCAGTGCCTTCAGGACGATGGTAAGGTCCCATGTAGGGAACCTATGGACCGGAGGCGGACGGATGTTGGCCGCCCCTTTAAGGAACCTCTTCACCAACAGAGAGCGAGAGAGGGTAGAGGGACCCTCCCCTCCCAATATAGTGGCTAGGGCCGCTACCTGTCGCCTGAGGGTATTATGGGACAACCCATCCTCTAATCCTTTTTGAAGAAATTCTAGAACGTCTGGAACCGTGGCCTTGGCTGGATCCACCCCCCTGGGGCTACACCACTTCGCGAAGGCCGACCAGGTGGCGTTATAGATCCTCACTGTGGACGGTTTCCTAGCTGCCTCTAAGGTGGCTATGACCCCCGATGACAGCTTCCTCCGTTTCAGCAATCCCCTCTCAAGACCCACGCGGTCAGATGCAGCCACTGCGGCTCTGGGTGAACTAAGACCCCCTGATACAAGACTACCTCTTCCGGAGGGATTCTCCAGGGATCTACGACCGAGAGCTGGACCAGGTCCGCAAACCATGGTCTCCTCGGCCAATATGGGGCTAACAGAATGACGGAAGCCCTCTCTGTGACTACCTTCCGAATGGTTCTGGGAATGAGGGGAAGGGGAGGGAAGGCGTAGAGGAGACCCGGAGGCCACCGGGTCCTGAGAGCATCCGCTCCTTCTGCAGCTGGGGTCTTGAATCTGGTGAAAAATCTCGGCAGCTGCGTGTTGCTGGGGGAGGCAAACAGGTCCACAAGGGGGGTGCCAAACCTGAGGCAGATCTTTCGAAACAACTCTGGATCTAGCTGCCACTCGCCGTTGTCCAGAGTCGCCCGGCTCAACCAGTCTGCCTGGTGATTGGACGTCCCCGCAATATGTTCTGCCGCAATGGAGGCCAAGTGTCTCTCCGCCCATAGGCCTAATGTCTGTGCCTCCCGCCAGAGGGCTCGGGAATGAGTCCCGCCTTGCCGGTTTACATGAGCTTTCGTCGCTACATTGTTCGTAAGTAGTAGGACATGTCGCCCCTGTAGCTGGCGGTTGAAAGTCCGGAGGGCCAGTCTCGCGGCCTTGAGTTCGAGCCAATTTATATTGTGTCTGAGGTCCGAGGCAGTCCAACGTCCCTGGGCCATGTCGGACCCCATCACGGCCCCCCCAGCCGTAAAGGCTCGCGTCCGTCGTGACTTGTACTCTCTCCGGCTCCCAAATAGAGGCCCCCTGTCGCAATGCTGGGGACATCCACCACTTGAGCGAGCGTCTCACTTCCGACGTTAAGCGAAGCGGTCGTAGAGAGTTGCTCAACATTCTCCTTTGGGCTGGTATTAAGGCCCACTGAAGGGGACGCAGATGCAGGCGGGCCCAGGGAACTATCCCTATGCAGGATACCATCTTCCCCAGGAGTCGTGATAATGTCAGGGTGGAAACGGACCTTTTTGTCCTGATTGACCTGATCAACTGCGTCAGACTGTCTAAGCGGTCTGGGGACAGGCGGACCCACCCCGACTGGGAATCTATCACTGTCCCTAGATGCAGAATCTGTCTGGATGGGGATAGATGGCTCTTGGGGAAATTCACTGAGAAGCCTAGTGTCTGGAGCCATTGGATGGTCAGCTGGAGGTCTGCCTTGGCCCTGGGAAGAGACCCTGCTTGCACTAAGACGTCGTCCAGGTAACACTGGAGCCTGACTGGGATGGATCTCAGGTAAGCGGCCAGTGCCGCCAGGACTTTGGTGAACGTCCGAGGGGCCGAGGCCAGGCCGAATGGCAGGGCCCGGTACTGATAGTGTCTGCCTTTGTGGGAAAATCTCAGAAATTGACGGTGAGACCGAAGGATGGGGATGTGTAGGTAGGCCTCCGTCAGGTCTACTGAGGCCATGTAATCCCCCTTTCGAATGCCCTGCAAGATTGATTTTAGGGAGGCCATCTTGAAGCGCCTGTAAACTAGATACTGATTCAGGCGCTTCAGGTCGAGAATCGCCCTCCAACCCCCCGAGGCCTTCGGGACTACAAATAGATTTGAATAGTAGCCCCGCCCCCTCTCCGTTTCCGGAACGACCTCCACCGCTCTGATTTCCAGAAGGTGTGAAACGGCGAGGTCCATGAGATGACGGCGTTCCGGATCCCGGGATGGGGAGAAAACTTTGAAGCGCCTCGGGGGATAGGAGAGGAACTCTAACCTTAGGCCGTGGCGAATGGTCGCCCGGACCCAACCGTCTGTTGTAATCTGGTCCCACTTGTCCGCGTATAACGCCAGGCGGCCGCCTATGGGATGACTCGGATTTGAGTCATTTCCCTCTGCAGAAGGGGCGGCCGCCCCCCCCGCGAAAGGGCCGCTTGGACTGAAACTGGTATCTGGAGCGGTCTTGGAAGCCTTGTCTATTGGATGGCCTATCCTGCCTGTACTGTTGGAAACGGGACTCCTGGTCCCTGTCATAGTTTCTGAAAGGAGGCCTGCGATATGGGTGACTGTGGGGAGTTGCGGTTTGAGCCGCCTCAGATCTCGCTGCCATCGCCCCACTCACGTGCTCTGATGATTATAGAAGAAGAAGCAGTCGCAGCTAGAAGCCTCTTGCTGGGAGAAACTCTCAACTTGAGCTTTGAATAATGGCGGAGGCTCGATAGAGGGTGGAAGGGCTAGGCCCAACACGTGTCCAAAATGGCCGCCGCTGAGGCTTGCTGGTCTTCTTCTCGAGCGGCCGTTTAAAATGGCGCCCGACTCTGCCGCTTGCCTCCCCCGCACCTTGTAGGGCTCGCCGTTTAAAAGGACAAGTAATCTGGGCCCTTGAGCTACTTCCGCCGGTCTTCACGCCTGGCAAGAGCCGCTGGCGCTCCGGTCTCGTTCACGCGCCGCCGCCGAGGGCACCGCCGACTCGGTAGAGACGGCGCGGTCTCGTTTAATGGCTGCCGGTCTTCACGCGCGGCAAAGGGCCGCCGGCGCTGCGGCTTCAAGGCAAGCAGATCGTCTCGGGGGAGGATATATGAGCTGCAAGCCCCCCGGCACGCCCGAGTCACCAGGAATCAGTCGGGGGGGAAAAGAGCCCGCAGGGAGTAAGGTGGGAAGAGCTTTGCTCCGCGCTGCTTTCCCTGCCTATGTAGGACTGCAATAGCTTGTCCTATTGGGCCAGCTCTGAAGTAATTTGTTTGATTTAAAGTGTCCAATTGAACCAATTAATTTTTTTTTTTTTTTAATTTAGTACTCACAATCACTCTGGGAACCAAATTTGAGTCTTTGGACCTTGTTGACTGAGAGGAAACTGGGAGCCAACGGGAGAAGCCGAAGGCTAAGAAGTTTTCTCTCAGTCAAATGGACCAATCAGGCTGTAATAACCCTTCAGTGACCCCTCCCTCCACTCTACTGGAAAATCTGTTGACTATAATATAACTAACACATGATTAAATCAATAATAAATAAGCTAAACTAAATGAATATGTATTTATTTGATTCATACCTCACCAAAATGGTTATCAATAAATAAAAAACGATGCAAAAATAAGAAATATAGTGAAAATTAGTAATACAAATTATTAAAAGCTGTTAAATGCATTCCATATCCTGGGAACAATGCAGAAGTTGTCTTATGAGCCCAGGAAAAAGGTATCTAAGAACAGAGGTATCTTCCTATTTTATTTTATTGCAATTTGGCTATTTTTTAAAAGTTCAATATGGTAAATCTTCTGATGAAAGGTAGCTTATAAATATTTACATAGCTAAGTATGTAAGTTACTCAGCATAGTAAAAGCCAAATCTAAGCAAATAACTGACAATACTAAGTACAAACAAAATCATCACTATAAAATAAAATTGTTGCAAGTTGAGAAAACAATGTGCCTCATCCACAAATTAAAGATTCTTGGTTCACATCACAAAAAATATTGTTGTTTTATTATATCCAATTTTTGGAGACTATCTAGATAAGTCTCTGCAATTTTTTAAAAGTGGTTTGTCATTCTTAGGGGTGAGAGAAAGTGAGTGGCCCAAGGTGGCTTTATGCCTAAAGCAGGACTAGAATTCAGTCTCCCAGTTTCTAGCATGATGCCTTAAGCGTTACATCAAACTGGTTTTCAAGAAAAGAGTTAATCTGGAATAAAAGAATGTTTAGTTGGTTTTTTGCCTTGAATATGGGGTAGCTCCAAGGCAAAAACAGATTTCTCACTATCTGGCTACTGTTTTATTCCATGTTGCAAAATGGCTGTTACTGAGTTTTTGTGGCTGTGAGTTCGGCCACCTCTGTTGTGAGCCATGTCCTTACTGATTGATTAAGGCATATGGTTGGGTTCAAGTGACAGTTAATGCCTCTTTGCATGAAAGGGTGGTACACACTTCTAAGAGGGCAGCCTTGAATCTAACCAAGTTATAAAACTTTTGTTCACTCTCTTCTTTTGGAGGAAGGTTATTAAGGTGGAGGTTTGCATTCAGAGGACCCTGGATGAAGTAGATTATTTAGATCCTTTTTAGCGCTTAGCACTTAGTGCTTTACAGCCCTCTCTAAGCGGATCACAGAGTCAGCATACTGCCCCCAACAATTTGGGTCTTCATTTTCCTCGGAAGGATGGAAGGCTGAGTCAACCTTGAGCCTGGTGAGATTTGAACTGCCAGATTGCAGTCAGCCAGCACAGTCAGACTGCAGTACTGCACTCTAACCACTGCATCACTGTGGCTCAGTGGTTAGACTCAGGGGCTTTTAGTCTAGGTTCAAGTCACAGTACTGAGATGTGCATGATAATGACCTTTGAACAGTTTGGTATGTGATGCTACAAATATCCTGGGTCTCTTAATGGCTTTCAATACTATCACCCACTGTATCCTTCTGGACTAATTTAGAGAGTTGGTACTGAGAGGTACAGTTTTGGAGAGGTTGTCCTCCTTTTTCCATTGCTGTTTCCAATCAATATTGGGAGTGACCACAGAAGTCAGTGCAGGGAAAAGGGAAAGAGGTAAAAGAAGCTTACATATATAACGTTCCTCTTTTTCTTCACAATAGCCACCTGTGAAGCAGTTTGGGCTGGAAAATAATGTCTGGCCCCAGGGGCTAAGGGTGGGCTAGTTCTTGGCTCTCCCCACTTCTCGTCCAACACTTTAACCACTACCCTACTGCACATGCATTAGGACACGTTTAGGAGTTGATTTTTGCCTAAAACAAATCTATCATTTTATTTCTTGCTGTAGATATTTTTCTCAGATGCTGATGATAAAGGATAGGAAAGAATGCACTTTCTTTTGGCAAATATATAAAATAGTTTGGCAGCTTTTAAGATTTTCAACAGACCTGTTGTTATGCCACTTTTTATTATACATAGCAAGACGCTCCCTCTAAACATATTTTATTAGGATTTTTAAAATGGGAAATGCATTTACTACACCATGAAGAAGGTAGGTTAGGAGAAATTACACAAGATTCGAAGAACTTTCTTGCATAATTTCATAACCTCTTATTTCTAGTGTGGGACCTATGTTATGAAACACTCTATTGCGATGAAACTAGTCTCCCTAAGAACAGTTTGAAAGGGGATCAAGGATATTTATTCATCCAGCTATTTTAACATTCAAATGTTTTAATGTTTAAAGTTTCAGGTTTTTATTCTTATTTCAATTGTAGTTTTATGCTTATGACTGATGGGATTTACATAGGTCGTCCAGTAGTCAGTGGCGTAGCGTGGGTTGTCAGCACCCGGGGCAAGGCAAGTAATTTGCGCCCCCTAAAGCGAGGGTGGCCCGACTGCAGCTGCCCCTGGGTCGGCATCAGTCAAGTGAGGCTCTCCATGCTGGCCTCCTGCCTTCCTCCCGAGGAGGAGCTCGAAGGGCAGCGGGAAAAGGCTCGACTGAAGGGAAGCAGGTGCCGCGGGGGTGGGAGGCGCACCGGGGGCTTCGGGAAGGCGCCGGCTTCCCGGGGCGCTCCAGGCGGAGCGGGAGGACGCGGTGGCGTTGCAGCGGCGGGCAGACGGAGCGCAGCGCAGCGCCACTCTCCTTCGGCTCCGCCTGGAGCGCCCCGGGAAGCCGGCGCCTTCCCGAAGCCCCCGGTGCGCCTCCCACCCCCGCGGCACCTGCTTCCCTTCAGTCGAGCCTTTTCCCGCTGCCCTTCGAGCTCCTCCTCGGGAGGAAAGAGACGGCCACAGTCCGGCAAAGGGCGGCGCAGGGCGAGTCAGGGCGCCCCCCCAGATGTTGCGCCCGGTGCGGCCGGCCCCCCCTGCACCCCCCACGCTACGCCACTGCCAGTAGTTAACTCTTTTTTCTAAAGAAATCTATAAATAAATAGAGGCTCCTTTAAAAACCTCTTAGACCACTGAACCAGGCACAGAAAATATGAAAATATTGTCAAATATTTCAACGAGTTATAAGTAGTGTAATAAAAACTTTTAAAAGGAGTGGTCTACAGATCTAAATTAGCCCATAAAATATATTTAGTAAATATTTCAATTTTGTACTTTGGTTTATAAAAGGAAATTGCAAAAGGCTTAAGAGAACCAAGAGTTGGCATTGTAATATCTAGAACAGAAACTTACAAGTCTCTCGCCTGAAAGAACTTCCAACAGTTTGATAAGCATTCGTCCATCACGAAGATCCATGTACAAGTCTGTAATTCTACAGGATACACGTGCCAAGTGAGAGTTAACCCACTTAGTGAATGTCTTTTTCTGTACTGCCTCTCGCTCATCTAGTGAAGAAGAAAATATACAGTAAGGCTTAGTCATAAGACACTATATTTAAAACACAAACAGTATCTGGACAAAACACATGTCTGATCATATTTCATAGCCTATACCGAGTTATGCTACTCATTCAGGTAGCTCAGTACCTTCAATTCCAACTGGAAACAATTATCCAAGAGTGCTTCCAGGTTCTGATTCCTAAATTTTGATTTAGTTAAAGATATAATGATTTGACCCTTGATAATCTATATGCATGTGTTGCCACTTATTCGTTACCCTATAATTCTTAAACAAATTTCCAGGCTCCAGAGGCAAAGATTTATCACAGATCCTGATAAAAGCACCAAGATGAGTACAGTACGTGGTTCATCTCCCTCCTACAACCCAAAATTAACCTCATGTATTGTTAAAACCTTCTCCAATTTGCTGACCTCAAGATGTGCTGGGTAAGGATTGGGAAGGTGGTAAGCTTTGATCTAATTACTTTCTCTCAGTCCAAGTCATATGGGCAAATATGTGGCTGAGTGAGATTTGTTCAGAATAAGTTTGTTTGGCTACTTCAATCACTTACAACACATCCAATATACAATGTTGTTGGCTCTGCACAAGCAGCAGCAAAGAGCAAAACTTTTTCAGTAATACTGCAGGGTACTTAACAGTGGTGTGATGATATAAAACTTCAGATTACTGTCACAACATAATATATGAAAGACACATCCATCAGTCCCACAATCCATTATCCGACTGCTTGCTCACTATATTTTTCAGTTGTATATACAATAAGTGGCCATGTTTCAGTAAACAGATGGAGGGCTTTTTTTATACTAGGAGCAATCCTGGGTCAATGCAAGTAGTCCTCAATTTACAACCATTTATTTAGTGATCAAAGTTATGACATTGTTGGGAAAAATGATTTAAAACCAACCGTCTGTGGTCGCATGATTGTGATCTGAGTGCTTGGTAGTCCCTGTGCATTTATGACAGTCATATGATGACATATGTGACTTTCCCAGCTAACATTTGACTAGCAAAGTCAATGGAAAAGCCATCAGGGAAGATTGCAAGTCATAGCCATGCGATGTCTTGCTTAACAACTGTGGCAAAAAGGTCATAAAATTGAATGCATCAAGTAATGCCACACTATAATAACTGAACTACTTAGTAATAAATTTTATGTTCCCTATTGTGGTTATAAGCAAAGCAGTACCTATAAAGATCCTATTGTCAACCCTATAATTTATACCAGACTAAGAAACAAATTCCATGTGTGCACTGCAGACAATAATTTTAATTAGTACTGCTATAGTAAGAGAATCTTGCAGATCTGAATATATCTCCCTCTTCCATCACTTTGCGTGAATTAGTGAGGCATGTGTCTGAGGCATTTTCTTAAGGTTGTTAGTGGGCTATGATTGTTGCTTTAGTCATTGATTTTCCCACTATCCGTCAAGGCCATTCTCTATGCCCTCTACACCATTTTTTCAATCTCAGCAATTTCAAGATATGTGGACTTCATATCTCAGAATTCCCTAGCCAGCCAGCATACTAATTCTTACCCTTCAACTCCTAGTCCCCCACAAATATAATTCAGGATGAGTCAAGAATCCCTTTCAGACACTTCTTCTCAGGCCTTCCAGTCCATGCATGAAAATGAGACTGGTTGAGTAGAATTTGATGAGCAACTCATAATGCAGGAGAAAATGCTATAACAACCGGTCCCTTGACCTGACTCCACTCCCAATTCCCAGCCCTTTCCAACTGCATCACAGGTTTCTGTTTTAATAGCTTTTCACTTGAGAAGTGACGTAACTTGTCTGCCAGAGAGCTCACTGACATTGGTTACCTGCAAATTATTAGTGAATAGTTTCTGGGTTGTTTATTTTAACCTATTTTATAATTTGCTACTTCTTATATATGTTTATATGATTTTACATTTCCCTACATGCTACTTTGAATTATAAACTGTATGAATAAACAGGAGAACATCAAAAGCCAGTACTGATGGTGCCTTTCATCTTCTATGGATTGTTTGTAACTCTTACGTTGACCCAAACACAGTTCAGGTTATTATCTTAACAGATATTCTATTTGAATTCAGATTGATTCTAAAGTAGGCTTGCTTTTCAAAAGAAAGCTGGCAAGCAATTTTACCCCATAGTCAGTCCAGTTAAACAAAAACAACAAAAAATGCCAGTAAATCGGTATAAGATAACTACCGTACCAATAACACTTGAAAGAATTTCGTCCTTTGTAGATTTAGCTCATGTAACTAAAAGCTAAAAGGGGTAAAAGAAAACTAAGCAAGAGGTGTGAATTGTTTTCAAAACTGTACCAGGCTTGAAATTAATCAAATTGAACAGAAAGCCAAAAGCAAGCAGAATCCACTTAATTTTCAGGAATGTTTTCATGACTGTTTGTTCAGTCAACTTATCAATTATAATTGAGCTCCAACACCAGACAGGTCCATCATCTGACCATTTAATGTCTTTTATTTTACACACACAATGGCATACATTGTAAATGGTGATAAAAACATTTTGAAGTAGCTTCTAGGAAGGATTTGAAATTATGTTCCCTGTGAGCCCTTTTCAGATATATTTAATACCCTTTCAGAGCTTTTTATTACACTGTCATTATATCTGGAGGGAACGGTTTTGAAGGCACAGTTACCTTGTGGCAACAGGCAGAGTGATTAAATTTCTAATCTCTTTGTTCTTTCCAGTTTAAATATTTAATTGCTCTCCTCTAATGTAGATTGCTGCAACATCATGGGCAGGTAACAGTCTAGGTCAAAGAAATGTAACCTGTGGCACTCCAAGTATTACAAAATTACAATACTCCCAAAGAGCATTCTGATGGGAGAATGATACTCAGAATTTTACTTCAGCAATATTTGGAGGGCCACAGGGCAGTGTGTCCTTCTAATCAACATAATGCCTCCAGGTAAATCAGGGCAGCAATTCCTGACACAACTATAAGCCTCAGGGAAAGGATCATTACTAACTTTTTTTTTAACCTTCTCCATAACTTTTACAGTGGAAGCCAATTCTATATGTTTCCTTCCATATGTAGATATTTCTCTCTTGTTTCCCAATGTTTTAAAATCTTGGAGACCAGACCAGGATAAATGTTCCTCTTTTTCCACACCATAAGGTAAGGTTGCTGAAGCTGATATAATTCACAGGCTGAAGAAGGAAGTACTTCATTACCAAGTGGAAACCACATTGCTAGCACTACAAATGAACTGATTCATGAAAATTGAGCTGCTCTTCACTAAATTAATACCATGTTTTGACCCCCGAAATAAGCGCTTGGCCTTATTTTCGGGGAAGTCTTACTATTTTTGAGGTGCAGGAGGTGGTGAATGTATTGCAATATTTTCGAGGAGGGCTTATTATCCAGAGAGGTCTTATTTTCAGGGAAACAGGGAAGATATTTTCCTATGCATAGTGACTTAATAATTATATTATAATTCTATATGCATAGTGATTTAATAATTATAACTCTGTTCGGTGGTGGGTAACAAATCAACATCAACAAATCAATAGATAGTTTATAAATATGGTATGCTAATTATTATGTTATATTGTGAGCTGCCCCTAATTGTTTGGAGTCAGGAAGGACCTAAATTGAATAAATAAATACATCAGAAACATTATTTTTAACTGCTCAGAAATAAAAGTTATTCTACCATATTGCAGAAATCTAAAAAATATTGCATATGAAAGTCTACATTGTTTAATATCTTTATATCCCACCTGGATACCTCTAAGTTAAAGTACATCTAAACCTGTTTAGCTTCAGCAAAATGGTTACATCAGACACTGGAATACAGTACAAGCAATCATGATGTCACTACACAAATGATGCAAATTATGTAACTTGCATCATTTGAATAAAGATATCATGACATATTATTTATTTCCCCTTGTTTTCCTTGCATATCTCCATAATGTTAGAGCATGTTCTGACATCAACAGAACTTCCAATATCCATAGAGAGGAGCCTTTCACAATCTGGCACCCTTTATCAATTGGGATTCTCCCAGTTTAAGAACACCATGAATGGACAAGATATCTGTAAAGTCTTTGGTCAAAGAAAAGCTATATGTATGTAAGTTTTCTTTTGTGACAGGTGATTTTGAGATCTCTCTGCAATCAGTGTGAACTGATGCAATTGTACTGGAAATAGGAAGTTATCTGATCATCTCATAACCATGGAAGCTGATTGAAAGTGAACAAGGACAGTATGATGAATTATTCTAAGAGGCAGTGATTGGAGAGGCAAATTGAATTGTTCAATGACTAAATTTCCTAATTTTTTCTCATTCCTCCTCATTTTTCTGTGTTCAATGTCTCTTTTAAGTTGGGCAAGAATAGATTTGTTTTAATTATGTAAGCCATTCTGGAAGTATGCTAGCCATTCAAGATAACCGATGTGAGATCATTGCACAAATGGACAAAAATATCATACAGAATAGGCGTGGCAGAAGAATATAAATGAAAATTTCTGAAGATTTCTAATTAAAGCCACAGGATATGGGTGGTGCAGCAAATATCTAGTACTTTGCAATAACATTTATCTCCCTGAATGCGCACAGGGAAAGAAAAGGGAAGGAGACAATATGTGCATCATGCAAAGTGCACACAGCAGGAAAAGGGAAGTAGCTCTCAAAAGTTTACACTGATAACACAAACTTATCTCCAAGCAACACTAAGAACAGACATTTCCGTTGGACAGAAACCCCAAAGGACACAATGTTGTCCAAATAAAGGATTGGAACTTGAGATTTCTGGTCAAGGTTTGAAGAATGGAGGGAGAGGTCTCTCTAATAACAAGTATTCCATATCTAAACCAATTAAGATCCAATACAGTGTATACCAGTGGTATCCAGGCTAGCTGAGGGAATTCTGGGAGTAGAACTCCAGTCTTAAAGTCACTTACGCTGGACACCCCTAATCCAGTTTATAAACTAGTAGAAGGTTTTTGACTGCTAATACCTTTGTGCACGTAAAACTGAAAATAGGAAAGCAAACAAAAAAAATCTCAAAGCTTTAGTATTTGTCATCTGTAAAAGATGGCTGTACCCAAAAAGATATTTGACATGTTCTACTGAAAATTTTAAGACAGACTTCTCATAGTACACTAAAATATGGCTTGCTAATTAGCTAAATTAGGACATACTTAGAATTTTGAGATTTTTTGTGTGCTCTCACAAAACTGTTTCTGTTTGGGTTGCCCATTCACAACATAATTGCTAAGCAGGACCTAACCTCTAATTCCTCTCCCCCTTTCCTCATTTCAGGACACTTTCTATTGCCCGAGTTTATTTTGTATTTCTTTATATTTTCTAGGTAGGTAGTATACTTGGGGAGGATATTGTTTACACAGATTAAAGAGTGCCACTTTGAAGCCACATGGTCTTCTCAATGGTAGCACCTGCTCTATGAAATTATCTTCCATGTAGAATATGTCATGCTCTACTGCTGCTGTGTTCAGACATATTTTAAAAGTCCAGGTTCTATTATCAGTTGCCCCTGGATGTTAACTACACCTAATATGTTTTAATGGGTTATTTTTATTCTGGCTTCCAATTTAAAATATTATTTCATAATAAAATAAATTACAGGATTGTTTATACTGTTGAATGATACCAAAATATTAAGTGCTATTGGTTTTGAAGAATATACCTCTGTGGTGGGATGAGTATGCCTCCCACATTGGCTGCAGAAAAAGAATACTTCAGAGGGATCTTTGTCTCTTCCTTGGGAGCAGTTGACCAATGTGAGAAATAGAAAGCAGGACTAAGACAAGCCCTGGACTAAACTAGCAGACTGTTCTGAATATGCGTTTTGTGTTGGGATGTAAAAAGTGAGCCAAATTTTAAATGAGTTGTGGACAATTAAATGCTTGCAGCTGTTGATGGACTTTAGTCCCATTTTATTTGTGTATTGTAATTCCCACCTGTTATCAAGAAAGGGTTTATACTTTAGCCTGCTTTGAAACATCTTCTAAAATAATTGAATTGGCACAGAAAATACAATTATTGTAGAGTAATGATGACTCTAGCCAACACATTTCCCAACTATTCAATTATCAGTTACCTGGCATTTTTATTGAGTTTTATAACTCCTTCTCTTATGTTCCCATAACCACAATAGGGTGAAGGTCACACTTTTATTCTGGAGGTAATGAATGATGCCAGCACTGACTTGCTCAGAGCTGAGGGAGAAGTTGAGCTGAAGTCCTAATCTGCTTCTCTGGTGAAATTTATGTGCTCATATTACAGATTAATACACACGCAAGTCCTTGCATATACAATTTCTTCTCAATACATCATGGTTAGCCCAGAGATAATTGAATGAAACCATATTTTGAAGCTGAGTTATAACCCTGAATTGTTCAGAAACTTACAATTATAATTTCCTGTTTTAAACTTTAAAAAGACACCAATTGATTGATAGCATACAGAATATTTTGGCAGAATTGAGAGAAAGATCTATATATATTCAACTGATGTGTTTTATGGGGTTCTATTTCTTAAGATAGTCCTTGCTAGCCAAGTCCAAAAGCAGGTTTCTGAAATCTTACTTTGTGGGAAAGGTTTGAATTAAATCAGTTTATGTTTGCATAAACCAAACCTTTATCCTGGCCATCAAAGAGAGCAGGATTACATCAATGAATACTGTAGCCACTGACTCACTCTGGCCACCTGATAAAAAGTAAGGTCAGCATTGTAGGAGAAGGAACATAGGGCAAGCAACTAATTAGTTTTGAAGAAGCAGAATATTCCTTGGAGGTGCCGTTTTCTCTCAAGAAGTGGAAGTATGCCTTCCATAAATTCCAGCAATTCCTGAAGATTTTCTTTACAAGAAGGCTGCCCTGCAAGGGTCAACAGCTTCTGTTTTCAAGTGGCTATGAAACGACTGTACCATATAAAGTTTTTATATGAAAACCAGTGTAAGTGCTGGCTGAGCAATATTTAGCTAGCAAATAGTCCAGGGGGGAAATTCAGCAGGTTCTGACAGGTTCTAGAGAACCAGTAGCGGAAATTTTGAGTAGTTCAGAGAACCTGCAAATACCACCTGGCTGGCCCCCGAGTGGGTTGCGAATGGAGATTTTGCAATAACCTTCCCTCAGGAGTGGGGAGGGAATGGGGATTTTGCAGTATCCTTCCCCTGCCATGCCCACCAAGCCACACCCAAGGAACTGGTAGTAAAAAAAAATTCAATATCACCACTGAAATAGTCCCACTATTTATAAAACCCAAAGTATAGCCAGTTATAGTATTTTTTTATTAGGAAAGTCCAGCTTTAAAAATAAAGGGAGCTCTCTGAACAGCAATGGTTCAAGCATCATTATACGTAGCCACAGTGTGGTTTGTTATAGTTTGGTAAGCACAATAGTGAATCAGACTTTGTGGTTTAAAATGAACATAGTTTATGCTTAACAAATTTTGTGAAATTGGGTCAGAATGAATTATTCAATAAATTATGGTTAAGTAATTACTATAATTACCAAATTTGATTATTGATATCTCAAAATGTGGCATTACACATATCAGTAGCAGACAACTTTTCTATAACTAGTTGCTTGTTGTTATGTACAATATTATTATTTTGCATTGAGGGCTATAGACATCATTATGATATGAAGAAGGCAGTATCATAGCAGTGCAGGAATTTTCTATTTATTTTGCTCTTTTGCATATAACCTTTCCCTATAACACATTGCTTCATTTGATTCTGATCTACACTGTGGCAAATTGCCATCAATTTTAATGGAAAACCATCAAATGTGGTGGAATCATTAGAAGATCTGTGAGCTTGCAGAAACAGTCTGGAGTCCATATATGATCAAGGCAATGTGGACTGACCATTTTTGGTCAGATTCTGAGGTATAAGAAGTTAACTTTTCCATCCTACCTTCCCAATTCCAAATCCCAAATCCCAAGTTTTATATCATATAAGGTATTTTACCCTTGACTTCCAGTTTTCCTAAAAGTTCCTAGGTTATTTTTTTTCCTACCGTGTTTCCCCAAAAAATAAGACAGGGTCTTGTTTTCTTTTGATCCTTTAAATAACTACTTGGCCTTATTTTCAGGGAGGTCTTATTATTTTTGAGGTGCAGGAGGCCCCTTAACTGCCGCCTGCAGATCAGCTGATCCAGAAAGAGCCGGAAGTTCTGTCTGTTTCTGGCACACTCTTGTCAGCCCTAGCGTTGCTGGACCTGCTGCTCTTTTTGTGGCTGCCACTAAGAGAAGGGGCGCAGTAGCTAGGGTTTGTGGGAGTGGCCTCCACGAAGCCATTCTGCGTGGATGGCAGGTGCATGTGGTGCCATGGGACATGTTTCCCCCTTCCCCCCAGAAAATGGCGGGGACCTGCTGCGCATCGGTTAAATATTGGGGGGGGGGCTTATTTTGGGGGGGGTAGAGCTTATTTTAGCACATGCGCTCAAAAGCCCGATTGGGCTTATTATCCGGGGAGTTCTTATTTTCAGAGAAACAACGTACATTAAAAGGTTCAGGATTGCAATACAAACTGATTTGATTCAAGGAAGTCTTTACCAGCTAATTCTGCTGATACTACGAAATAGCTCATGGTTACTGCTCATCAATTGAAAAACAAAACACAGCTGAAAGCAAAATTGAGAACTAAAAATTCACCTAAACCAAACCTCCCAACATAATGAGCTTCTTTCAAAGGCTACTATTCTCACAATCCCCATCTAGTTTCCCCAAGGCTGATTGAGGATTATTGTAGTTAAATTCAATGCATTTCCAAACTGTTTGGAAGATTGTTTGGTCTGATCTAGACATCAGAGTATTTATAGTAACAAGCCATGTACCACCCTTCCTGAATGCTTTCTCCACAAAGGATACATGGATTAATGCCACCCATATTGCATGGCCAGGAGAGGGGAAGTTTGCCAACTTTGTTTATTCAAAAAATACAACACAAATTCAAACTTTAGTCTGGGAGCAGCATCACAAGAAAACAACACACAATGTTTTGCCATGAGCTACAATCTGGGGAATGCTAAATTACAGGGTAGATTTTCAAAGGGAAGCAGCATATTTATGGATACCCATATGTTAAAAAACAGCTATAAAACAGAGCCTTTTAATAACTGGTAATATATGTGATTTAAAACCATAGTTTATATTGCCCCTGTTCTCCACAGGGATAGCCAGACCCAAGTTCTGTGCCTATGACAAATGAACTGAAATAATTACAGAACACTTTTGTAAAATGTTTTGGAAATGACTGAATATTCAAATATTCAATAACATTTTTAAAATCACTGTGATTGATTGATTCATGTACAGAACTGGGGCCTGACATGAGCAGAATTATAAGAATGCCCCAGAGCTACTTCCTTGAACATTACAGCTTCTAAAATCATGATTGCAGAATAACAGGACGCACATTTGTATTACAATTCATTTTTTAAATTTGTGAATGTGGAGAAATAATGGGAGAGGGGGAATGTTTCCTCCAGATTAATTTATTGAGACAGAGGAGTTCACATAGACCTTTTGGTCCTTACCAAACTGGCCCTTAAAGAGAAATTTTAAAATTTAATCAGTGCCCAAAACAACTGGGTTATAGGTAGTATTCAAATAATGACTGGAATTGGGACTGGAATTTCCATTATAAGTCACTGCGGTCATGAATAAACTACCTATATTTTTGTTCTGATTCATCTAAAGCAGGGGTGGCGAACACGCGGCTCGCGAGCCGCATGCGGCTCGCGGCCAAAATAAATGAGGCTCTTTGCCTCTTACCATTATTTAGTATGCTGTGGCTCAGATCGCGCGCTAAACCCGGAAGTACGGTCGACAAATAATGGTAAGAGGCAAAGAGCCTCATTTATTTTGGCCGCGAGCCGCGTGTTAAGTTAAGATGAAGTCTTAAGTTAAGATGAAGTGGAAGATGGGTAATAATTAGGGGAATGGAGACTTCGGGTTGTGGAGTCCACTTTTTAAAAAAAATACAAAAAAACCAGCCCTTAGAACTTGAACTTTGCTAATCAGAATAAAATGCTAAGACTAAGTAGTCAGAGGAAGGTTGTAGCAGTACTGTCAGTCACCTATTGCAACTCATCATGAATCAAGTATTTTATATTTTAAAAAATACAAACTTATATCTTAGTTACTAGAGATCAAAGTGTCCAAGGAAATAGATTAATTCAAATGCAATGAATTAATCATTATACTGAAGTTAAAAGACAAGCAATTATCAGAATGGTGGCTATGGCAGAGATCTTTCTAAATTTTTAACATTTCATTTAACTTAAAATACTGGAAGTTGGAAAAGATTGGTGATCTGCCAATCATTTGTAGATATACCAAACCCATAGAATCACAGGGTTGGAAGGGACCACAGAGGTGATTGTTCAATTTTATCTTTAAATAAGATTAAGACAATTTGCTTTGTAATCCAGTCTAAGATTAAGAAATGCTGCTCCTCTATATCTTTCTTTTGAGTCTTGTATGATTTTGAATCTTGCTCTCCCACCCCACCACCCAGCTTCCAGTTGGTGCCATTTGGAATAAAACATTTATCTTAGATAATATCTAAGTTTCAAGGAATTGTTCATTTCATTCAATAATTTGTTATAATTGTTTTCAAATGTATTATTATTATATCCTATTAAATAAGAGTTCTAGATATTTCACTATATTTTTCTCATATCCCAATCCCCCTTTTCATGTTTTTTTTTCATTGGAAATTGAATGCCTTATTATCTTACTTTTCATTTAATTTTTTATCTCTAAAAGGTAGCCAAAAATCTTTGGATTCTGCCATTAGTATCTTATGGAGCTTTGTGTTTGCATAATCGTTACTACTATATCATTTGCATAGCATTTCATCTTGTATCTCTTTCTACCTGAATCTTTAGCTGAAATATTTGTTTAGCTTTTCAGTTCTGGCCCGCCAGGACCTCCTAACCCAGGGGTGTCCAAACTTGGGAACTTTAAGACTTGTGGACTTCAACTCCCAGAATTCCCCAGCCAAGTTTGGACACCCCTGTCCTAACCAATAATAAATAATAAAAGAGAAAATGCCCATCCTTGCCTTTGACTTTCCATATTAAAAGATTGTAGAGATTATTCCATTTACTGTGAATTTTAACTTGTCAAAAGCTTTGTGTCTAAAAATATTTCCGTTGCCTTCCGTTGCAGCTCTAATGGGTTTATAAAAATTTATAACAAAAAACACCTGACTGAGCATGTTATATTATGTGTTTAATATATTATTGTTAAAATTATATGCTTTTGTGTGAGTGTTTGTCTGTTTTGGCAGGTCACTGCGTGGTGTGGCTCTCTGACTCTCACAGTTTAAAATTTTGGCTCTTTTTGTCGAACTTGTTCGCCACCCCTGATCTAAAGCTTTATAGCAATGTTAAAAACATTAGTAGTTGCTCATACTTTTTTTCTTTTAGAAAAGAATGACTTTTTTCTCCCTAGGGCTACTTGATGCCATAATACAGGAGATTGGGCATGAGAAAACCACTCATCTGGGAAAGACACTGAGGCTCTCACATATCAGTACACAAAACAAAAAAGTCATATGTCCTAACATAAGAGATAAAAATATTGCAGCATTTTAATTTTTTTTAAAGAACGGGGGATACTTCAGATTTCTAGGCAGCGGAACACCAAAATTTATTTTTAAGAGTCTCTTTGTACTTTTAAATTGTTCAATAAGATCACTAAAAGTTTAATTGTGTTACAGAGGAAAGCAATGCTGCATAAGAGGTTATTCATCCCATGTTAGCAAGCATAGGAAATAGTGAAAATTAATTATGCAGGGTGTAAATTATTCTTCTCAATGGTAAGAGCAGTTTGATAGCAGAACCAACTCCTTGGGGAAGTGGTTGTTTCATGATTGTTTGATGTGTTCAAATAGAGGCAAGATATGTATTTACCAGCAATAAATTTTGATTCCTATAAAAAAACAAGGAAGTGGAGCTCAATCTTATGCATGTTATTTATAAGTAATTCAATAGAACTGCAATCTTTGATAAGGCTACAATCTAGTGTGTTTGCTTTCCTGGGAGTATTAGTGTACTTTGCCAAATTTATTTCTCTGGAATGATGCCAGGATTTCATTACAATATTAGCCAATTATCTTAATTACAATTGAAATAACTGAAAATGTTGCTTGATTCTACTTTCATTATTTTCAGTAGGAATGGTTCTATGTGATGAGATACGTTAAGTATGCCCCCACAAATTGACCTGGGATAGACTGTACCACTTTCTCACTTGAACTTTAGTACTACTACCTTGGAAGAAATACATTATTTTCCATGTTTCATTTTCTCCATACAACAAATTAAACCAATATTTGGTCCTATCTATTTTTATATCTTTTATCTTCACATGTTCTTTATAAGCTGGGGTTAATGCCACAATCAAGAGGAATAAATAGAAAACATCACTGCAACTGCCACAAACTGCAAAAAATATCTGCTTTCTGCCAAAAAGATAGATCATAAGGCTGCCTACTTGCGCTTCAGACTACTACTCCTCTTAAGCAGATTGCAGGAACTGAGGTTTTTGCAATTGGCTAATATGTTGGGTGGTTGGGAGTTGAGGGTTTGCAACCAAGCTCACAGCCATAACTGCAGCCTATTACAAGGACACAAAGTTCAGCCAAATCATTAATCATTTTTGCATATAATTAAATTAAAGCTAAAGAAAGATTTTCTAAGCAGCAGAATAAAATTCCATCCGGTGAGTTGCAATTCTTTTTGGATTACAGATAGTTCTCAATTTACACCCATTTGTTATAATAGCACTGAAAAAAGTGACTTATGATCATTTTTCACACTTATGACTATTGTGGCATCCCCATGGTCATGCGATCGAAATTCAGATGCTTGGCAAATGGCATGTATTTATGACAAGTGTAGTATCCTGAGGTCATGTGATCCTTTACAAACTTCTGATAAGTCAATGAGGAAGCCAGATTCACCTAACAACAGTGTTACTAACTTAACTAATGCAGTGATTCACTTAATAACTGTGGCAAGAAACTTATTTCTTGCTTAGTAAAAGACATTTTGGCCTCAATGTGTTTGTAAATGACCATTGTCTTACCTGAAGGGTGGTTTTCAGGGCGCTGCAAAGGAGAGTCCAAGCAAGAGTCCAGCCAATCTGGCCAGAACTGAATTGAAACTTTAAACCACGCCTCCTGTGCTGCTTATCTTCAGATTTTTTCAATGAAGATGTGGAACTGTTGCGCGCTGAGAAGTCCAACAATGTAAACAAGTCAATAATAAAACCAAATCAACTGGAGCCGTAACGTTCGAACTATCACCAGCGGAGCCAGATCCCAGGGTGGGGTGGACTCTCCTTCGCAGCACCCTGAAAACAACCCTTCAGGTAAGACAATGGTCATTTTCCAGGGCGCTGCTCTGGAGAGTCCAAGCAAGGGACATGCCCAAGCTAATTGTCACTAGGGCGGGAAGCCACAGCATTCAGTGTCTCTCCGCTGGTGTGAATGCCTTGAAGAACACGCCTCCCGAACGCCTCCTCCGCTGATGCAAAGGTGTCCAATTTATAATTTTGGACGAATGGAGACAACGAAGTCCAGGTAGCCGCCTTGCAAATTTCCTCAATCAGTGCCTGGGTCGCCCAGGCTGCCGTGGTGGCGGCGCTCCTAGTCGAATGTGCTGTAATGTTGTGAGGCACAGGTTTGGATTGCAGGATATGAGCAAGGGCGATGCAGGCCCTCAGCCACCCACCGATCATAGAGGAAGACACTTTCCTGCCCTGGGAAGCCGGCTGGAATGATATGAAGAGTAATTCAGACCGTCAAAACCCCGCCGTGCGCTTGATGTACCTGCGAAGCGTCCTGCGCACATCCAGCAAGTGCCAGCATTTCTCCCTCGGGTGTCTAGGATGCAGACAGAAGTCTGGTAGCACCACCTCCTGGGCTCGGTAGAACCAGGAGTTGATTTTGGGAATGAACGACGGGTCCAGCCTGAGAATTACCCTGTCCTGTTGAATCAAGCATAAGTCCTCTCTGACGGACAGGGCAGCTAACTCCAAAATACAATGAGCTGAGGTGATGGCAACCAAAAATGCTGTCTTAAATGTCAGATGTTTGAGACTGGCAGTCCTAAGTGGTTCAAATGGTGGGCCGATAAGAGCTCGTAGCACTACGTTAAGGTCCCAGGATGGATATCTGTGAACCACTGGGGGTCTCAGGTTAGTTGCTCCCCTGAGAAAACCGCGAATGGTAGGATGTCGTCCAAGCGAGGAATGTCCATCGGGAGCCAGAATGGTGGAAATAGCTGCCACCTGACGCCGTAGAGAGTTAGGCACCAGGCCCTTGTCGAAACCATCTTGCAGGAAGTCCAGGATGACAGGGACCAAGGCTGAGGAGGCTGAAGATCCATGAGCAGAGCACCAGCTGGCGAAGGCTCTCCAGGTAGCGTCATAGATCCGGGTCGTGGACGGACGCCTGGACGCCTGGATGGTGCAGATCACTTTGGCCAAGAGACTGCCTCTGCTCAGGAGATCCCTCTCAACTGCCAGACAGCTAGTTGCAGCCACTGGGGCTCTGGATGTTGGAGAGCCCCCTGGCTGAGGGAGATCTCCTGCGGGGGATCCGCCACGGTGGTTCGACGGAGAGACTCACCAGGTCTGCAAACCATGTTCTCCTGGGCCAAAACAGTGCCACCAGCAGAACCTCCGCCGCCTCCGACAGGATCTTCCAGATGACTCTGGGAAGTAGAGGCAACGGAGGGAAGACGTACAGTAGTCCCCGCGGCCAAGGAGAGTGCAAGGCATTGACTCCTTCAGCACGTGGGTCATAGAACCTCGTGAAAAACCTTGGGAGGTGTGTGTTGGAGACGGTGGTGAACAGGTCTACCTGCGGACGGGCGAACCTCTGGGACAACTGCTGGAACAGGTGCGGATGCAGGCGCCACTCCAAGTGGTTGACCGTGGCCCTGCTCAGCCAGTCCGCCTGGTTGTTGGTCATGCCCGAGATGTGTTCCGCCTAAAGGGACAGGAGGTGCTTCTCCGCCCACCGTCCTAGGAGATCGGCCTCTGCCATCAAGGATCTGGAGTGGGTGCCCCCTTGGTGGTTGATGTGTGCCTTTGTTGCAACATTGTCCGTCAGTATCCTCACGTGGCGCCCTTGTATGCTCGACTGGAACTGGTGGAGGGCCAACCTGACTGCCCTCAGCTCCAGCCAGTTGATGCTGTGAGCAGCCTCGGAAGGAGACCACCTGCCCTGCGCTAGTCGACTGTGACAATGAACTCCCCAGCCGTAAAGGCTGGTGTCCGTCGTGATGGTGAGATGGAGGGGTTCTTTGAAGGGGGACCCCTTTGTCAGGGCAGGGGACAACCACCACCTGAGGGAACGCCGTACCTCTGAGGAGACCGGGATTAGCCTCGTCAAGCTGCTTTCATTGGCTCTTTGGTAAGGGAGCAGGAGCCACTGGAGCGGATGGGAGTGGAGTCTTGCCCAAGGCACGATGGACAGGCACGAGATCACTTTGCCTAGGAGCTGAGAAAGCTGAACCACCTTGGCTAGGGGCGACCGCTGCACTTGTGTGAGGCTGAGGCTGGTCACCCTCTCCCGAGATAGGAAGACACAGAAGGAGATGGTGTCGATGATGGCCTCTAGATGTTGTAGCCTGGTTGTTGGAAGAAGATGACTTTTCTCCAGGTTTATGGAGAACCCGTGGTCTTGAAGTACCTGGATGGTGTACTCCAGATCTCTGGTTGCCTGTTGGTGGGATGACGACTGGATGAGGACATTGTCCAGGTAGCAGTGCAGTCTTATTGGATGGGATCTTGGGAAGGCCGCCACTGCCGCGAGGAGCTTTGTAAATGTCCTGGGGGCCGATGATAGGCCAAACGGCAAGGCTCGATACTGGTAATGGCGGCCTACGTAAGTGAATCTCAGGTACCGGCGGTGGGCTTTGCGGATGGGTACGTGGAGGTAGGCCTCTTTGAGGTCTATGGATGTCAATATATCCCCCAGCCTGATGCATCCCAGGATGGATTGGAGGGATTGCATTTTGAACCTTCGATAGGTTACATGATAGTTTAATCTTTTTAGGTCCAATATTCCCCTCCATCCCCCGGAATTTTTGGGAACCAGGAACAGGATTGAGTAAAACCCTGTCCCCTCCTGACCCGCCGGAACAGCCTCTATGGCCCTGATATTCCTGAGATGCCTGATCTCCTGTTCCATGAGGGATCGTTTGACTGGGCATGAAGGGACGAGACACCTGATGAAGTGGCGGGGGAGGAGGGAAAGGAACTCCAAGGTGAGGCCCATGCGGATCGTTTGTAGGACCCACTGGTCCGACGTGATCTGCTCCCACTTGGCATGAAATAACTGGAGACGCCCTCCTATGGGAGCTGATTGTTGATGGTCATTTGTATCTCCTGAAGGGGCGTGAACCAGACCCCTCCCGAAAGGGGCATTTGAAGTAGTGTTGCTGGCGACCTCTGTCGCGAAAGGACTGACTGTCCTGGGACCGATCAGTTTGCTGGGGATACGCCCGATGAGGCGGAGCTAGTGAAAGGTTCTGTGTTCCAAAAGGGTTGCCTCCTGTAGGAGTTGGAACCCTTCCAATCGGACTTCTTAGAGACCGATGGCATCACCTTCTTCTTGTCCTTGTTTTCCACTAGGACAGGATCCAGAACCTCTCCGAAGAGCTTGTCCCCTTTAAAGGGGGCTGTGACAAGCTTCCACTTGGAACGTATATCCACGTTCCAGTGTCTCAGCCACAAAAGACGTCTGGTGGTGACATTGGACGCTAGGGCTCAGGAGGCAAACTTGGCAGAGCTTAGGGTGGCATTGGCAGTGTACTCTGTGGCCGCCATGATCTTGTTGACATCCTGCCTCAACTTGGTGTCCTTGGCCGGAACTTTCCTCAGCAACTGCCTCAACCAAAGCAGGACTGCCCTGGAAAGGAAGGGGGCTGAGGCGGACGACTTAATTGGCCATGCTGCTGCCTGGTGAGTTTTGTGGCAAGCAGTCTCACTCCTTTTGTCCTCTGCCTTGAGCCCAACAAGTCAGGGGGAAGAACGGACGTAGAAGTGAGTGCCGCCACAGGAGGATCAATTGGAGGTAATTTAAGCAAATCCTCCAGGCTGGCATCTACTGTATAAAGCTTCTTATCATTATTGCTGTGGGTAGCCATGGTAGCAGGCTGCGCCTATTGCTTTTGGACCATGTTGAGGAATAGTTTGGGAACTGGGACTATCTCCTGGGCCGACCCTGGTTCTTCAAACAGGTCCCTAGATAGATCGCCTGGGTCCTGGGCCGTCGGAGCTGAGGGGGTAGACCCCATGCGGGCCGCTACCTTAGCTTTCCAGGATGGTTTTGAAGTTGGTCAATTTAAATAGGCCCGAAAAGGTAGGCTTTTCGGAAGAACCACCTTCATCCCCCGAGAACTCGGGCTCCTGCCTAGGTAATAAGTCCTCCTCCTCTTCCCAGGCTGAATCCTCCGAGGCTAGAGAGGAATGGGGGACTGAGGAGGCTGGGAAAAGGAATACTGGGAGCTGCCTGGGGCTCCAGATGGTGGGTCTTGTGAGTGCGTTTGCCTCTGTTGCATGCCCGCTTCAATGCCCTGACAAATAGCTCTGTTGATGACCTCTTGCATTTCCGCTGAAAGGTTGGGCCCCTGGTCCTCGACTGGGTGAAGCCTGGGTCACATTTATTTTCTGTTGCTTGCTGCTGTACACCTCTGAGCTTCTTTAAAATCTGCCACCTCTTTTTTCAACTCATTTTGTCTCTTCATAAGAGCCTGGAACATTTGGATAGCAGATAAATCTTTTGAATTCTCTCCAGTCCCTTCTTGCTGTAAAAATGATGGAATTTTTGTCTGTTGAGTCTGTGGACTGGATGTAGAGGAGATAGATGCCGAGGCTGCCTTGCCTGAAGGTGGTTTTCTGGGCCACATTTGTTTGAGTTCAGAGATGACTGTAAGTCTTTTGCAAAAAAAATGGCGTCTGTGGAGCGTGCAGCTGGGTGAGTCCGAGAAGACAGGCAAGTCCAAAAGTGAAAGTTAATCCTCAATCACAGTTCCAACTAAAAAAAAATCAAATAATCCAAATCCAGAAAGACCACATAACAGGAGGAGCTCCAGGAGTCCTTCAGGGGGTAGTAATAATATAAAGCCAGGAATTTCTTCAAAGGTAGCTTCAGAAGGCAAATTTCATTTATAAGTGCGAAGAGGAAGACGGAAGTAGGCCATCTTGGCTCCCCCTTTCACAGGGAAACCGGGAGCATAACATCAAAAGTTTCCATAAAGTTTTTAAAACAAATCAGCAATCACCTCTTGCAGTTGTGATATGAATCTTTCTAACATAGTTAGTGCAAGTGACTAATTCAACTTTTGCTCTCTCTCTCCATTCCAAGATTGATAGTCCAAATGCCGCTTTACCAGATGGGGCTGAAAGAACCCACCTCCAATCTTCCAACTTCAAATAGATTGAATCCACAACTCACAAAAGGCTGCTGCTCATCGATTAAAGAGTGTTAATGAGATTGGAGCGAACTTCTCACCTCCAGCACTTCAGCCGCTACTTCTGATTAATTGCTTCCTTCCGGAGTCCATTCAGCGAAGGTGCAGGCAGCCGACTGCTGCACTATGCACCCCCTTCGCTCCCTGCCTTCTGAGGCGAGGTTGGAAACCTTCCACGGCTGCTGCCGATTCCGGGGGTTCCAGCAAGCTGCCCTATGGCAGGTGGTCCCTCCGAGACCACCTGTGCTCCTAAAAGGAGCCCACCGGGGAAGTGAACAGCAGACGCCCAGCGTCCGTCGCCTTCGGAAACCCACAAATTAACGAGTTCTTATGGGAATGTTTTTTATTTACTAATAAAAAAGAGTGTAGACGATTGATAGATTTTATAAAACAAAAGAAAAGTATACCAGAACTTGATTTCTTTTCATTTTTTCTTTGTGTCCTCTCAGGAACTGCTTCAATAATTTAACACAGGTTTTAACACAGCTAGTGTGTTATCTGTTCCTCTTCTGTATTTAATCCATTTTTATAGTGGAAGTCAATCTTGAATGCAATTTCTGAGTGCTTAGTTTAATTTCTTGTATAATCAAATGATATAGCTCCATTATATTAACAGATCTCTTCTCCTTTAATTTTAATCCTTAGTTATTTTCGGGTTACCTCTAGTCAATCTTCAAAGTCCTCTCTTATCATATGTTTATTTTCCAACCAGCAAAACTTTCCCATGGGAGGATTTCTTAGTTAGTTTCAAAATAGTCACATATTCTTTTATAACTTTTTAAATAATCACAGAAAATATTCTTTCAAGTCCACTTGTTACCTTAATTTTCCAAAATCTACTTTCTGGTTTTCCGTTTGCTGTTTTCCAAAAATTAAAAGTTTGCTTTTTAATCCTTAAACTTACATGAAATTTCTTTCATCCAGGGTAGAAGGAAACTCTCGCTGTGTGATGAAACTTGCTCTTCAAAAAGTTCTTAACATCCAAAAATCAGTAACAAGCAATTTCTTCTGTTCCCCCCCCCAAAAAAACCCCCCATAACTTCTATAGTTCTGATGAGTTTGGCAGATTTACTAGGATGTACATTAATTTCCATGGAACTAGGACTTTGAGAGAATCAAACAATATAGCGATTTAGGCCTGTCTAGAAATTGAGATATTGAGTTTTAGTATTGCTTTAGTAAAGTCAGTAACTTTCTCTCAGCCCTAAGAAGGAGGCAATGGCAAATCAAGACAACTCAAGAGACCTGTGCAGACAGTCTCCAAGAATCAGACACAATTAAACAGGGGGGGGGGAGATTTTGATAGTGGGAAGTTATATCCCCAATGAGGACAAGTATGCTTTACAAATGACTTGTGGAAAATTTAATATTATTTTTAAGGAAAATTGGAGATGGAGATGGAGAGATTCCCCACACCTGGATAAACTTCAGGGTGAAAAAATTAGAATAATTCAAGGTAAATTTCCAAGAATTGAAGGTTTTTTGTTTGGATGGACAAAATAGGGCTAGTTGAAATATGAAGACAGAAAATTTATAATTAGAAATTATACTGTTTTTAAAAAAAAGATAGATCTTTTTCAAGAATACGTATGATTTGGATTTCAAAGAATTTGGCCACTAATGTTTCTAAAGTAGAAATATTTCCAAAGACTTTTTTAGATCATAATCCTGTGAGTTTGATTTATAAAAGAAATATAATTGTTTCAGATGGAGACTGAATGAAATACTGCTACAGAAAGAAGCCATAGTCGAGGATTGTAAAAAGATATTAAAGAATGTTTTAAATATAAGCACTGATTCAAGAATGGTTTGGGATGCAAATAAAGCTTTTATTAGAAATCATTTTATACACTAATAGTGAACTTATAAAGAGTTAAGAGAAAACCTAAATTATAAGGAAGAGAAATGTTTCTCAACAAGTTGAATTTATCTAGTAGAAATTATCAATGCTAACAGTAAGAAAAATGGAAATTAAAGATAAGTTATGAAAACCAAAAAAGAGTTTGCAAATAAACCAAGGAAGTGGCTAGCATACAAAATGCAAAAAAAAAAAGATAATTATATTGAAATTACAAAAGGAAGATAATTATTAATAGGCAGTAAGGCAATACAAAAAGCATTCAATTAATATTATTGCTATCTATATCTATCCACACAAAGTGACATCTCATTAAAGAAAATAATGAATATATAAAGAAACAACTTATTGAGTATTAACGAGGAGCAAAGACAGATTATGAATGGATCTATAACAATAAGGGAGGTTTCCAAAAACTATAAAAATATTAAACTAGGAAAGATGAATCATCAGGTTCTTTATTATAAATGCTATAAGGATTAACTTTTGCAATCTGTACAAAATACCATGAATTGTCTCTTACAGGAAAATGCCAGAGAGTAGGAAAGAGGCCAGTATAGCATAAATGCCTAAAAATTTGACTTTAACAGGAAATGTATAAGCCAATTTCATAAATAATGATTACAAGTTGTTTACAACTATTTTAGCAGACAGACTGAAAAAAAAATTTAAGGAGTTATTCAAATGGAACTTTGTGGTTTTTACTTAAAAGACAGTTAAACGATAATGTTAGAAATGTGTTGGAAATTTTGGAATATTTGGAGCAACATAATGAAAAACAAGCTGCATCAATCTAAATTTGCAGAAGAAGGTATTTGATTGTTTGAACTGGGCTTTTTCCGGAGGAATTTTGCAGGATTAGCCAGAATTGGGTATTGTGATGTCCAATTGGCCTCGAGACAGAGTTAATTTGAAGCCACAGGGTAGGCCTCTGTGCTCCTTGCTTCTGGTTCCCAGTTTCAACTCTGTCTGGCCGAAGAAAGACAGGTTGCTTTTGGTTCCTGATTCTTCCAAAAAGAATCCAGTGCCATCCTGCAAATTCCTTCTCACTGCCTTCTTCCACTTGCCTCCATCTGATGCCTGGAAGCCTCCCCTTGCCGCCGGTAAGGGGTCTAAAAGTTGCTTCTTGGGGTTTTAGAGGCAGGACGCCATTACCGTGGCCATTTTGAGGCTTCAATTCCTGCGGGCCACATGAGCTGGGGCAGAGGCTACTACGAAGCCTCGTTTTCGTCCCTGCCTTCCTGGGTGGCCATCCTTTCTGCAGCGGCAGCAGCAGCAGCAGCAAGGCCCTGCAGGCCCAGATCGACGCCAGGAGGCCCGGAGCAGCGCGGGACAGTGAGGACCGCGTGATGTGCCTCGTGGTGCTGCCGGCACCTGCGCAGCTTGCAAAAGGGGCAGGAAAGGTCTACCAGAGGCTGATTTCGTCACGTGGAGGCCATGAGTGATGGGGGAAGCTGTTTTTTGGTCGCTGCTGTTTCTGGTGGGCCGAGCCTGGTGGAGCCCTGATCTGACGTCATGGCAGATGCAGAGGAGAGGCTGGATTCCCCCCATTGTCCCCTGGGGAAGGGAACTCCAATGGTGCGCGAGTGAGGCCCACAGCCTCTGTGAGACTGTGAAAAACTGCAGCAGCTGGAAAATCCTTCAAGGCTTTGCAGAAGGATGAGGAAAGGAGACACAGGGCCCTGGAAAAGCAGGTGTCCAGGGCTGAACAGAGGGGTAGGCCTAGTTCTCCCTTGAGGTCTAGATCGCCCATTAGGTCCAGATCTACGTCTCCTCACAGGGGGGATTCCCCAGTGTATCTCAGGGACATTTCAACTCCCCCTCCACTCTCCATGGTGGAACAGGGCCCCTATATAAGGGATCCTTTTCAGTGCAGGGGGGTCAGGGAGGATAGTCTCATCAGGCCATCATTGGCTCCACAGTCTGAAGACTGTGCACAAGAGGAGGAGGAGGATTCCTTTATTAGAGACATGGAGCAGCTTCCAGCAAGCATTCAGAGGTTTATCTCCTCTGCAATTTCACATGGAATTTCTGCTGGATTACAGAAGGGGTCTGTGCGACCTGCAATGGTGGCAAACGTCCCTGTGGGGGGTGCCACTGCTCAGGCCAGGCCGAGGCCTTCCCCCTTGGAGGTGCGCCAGCCTGTTTCTCCTTCTCTGGCTAGCGAAGGTTCCATAGCGGGGGATCAGGTTCAGAGAGAGGTAGACATGTCTGATTATGAGGATCCCTCAAAACCTGAGGCACCAGCAGTCTCTGGTCTGTTTCCTCCAGATTTGTTCAAGTCACTGTTGCGCAAGGCCAGGGCCACAGCTCAACTGGGTGAGACTGAGGGCGCCAAGTCGGGTGGTCTGGAGAAAAAGCCGGAGGATCGAGTTTACTCAGACCCTCCTCCAGCGAAGGAAGACATCCCTGCCCCTAAGTTGTTCTTAGAGGTAGTTAAAAAGCCGTGGGAAAAGCCAGGAACATTTCCCAACCCCAGCAGCAGTGATAGGAGGTTCTTTAACATGGAATGTAATTTCTCTGAGGCGTTGCAGGTGCCCACAGTGGACCCTCCAGTGGTGGCATTGGGTTCCACATCAACGGTGGTGTCCGGTGATGTGGCTGATTACTTGAAGGCCGAGGACAAGGCGGCAGAGCTGACTCTTCGTAAAACATTCCAGTCTTCCGCGTGGGCCATCCAGGCAGCTGCCTCTTCATCATTCTTCAGCCGCACGGCTATCCTTTGGCTACAACAGATGCAGGAAAGGATTCCGCCTGAGGAGGTGCGTACTCATCAAGATCTCAACAAGCTGGTTGCTGTTGCACAATTCTCAGCGGACGCCACTCTGCATTCCATGATGTATGCCTCACGGACAATGGAAGCCTCTGTGATCTCCCGACGTCTCCTGTGGCTGAGGGGGTGGCAAGCGGAGAACAAGGCAAAGTGGCACATGGCATCATCGCCTTATTCCGGGGGATTCCTTTTCGGTACCCCATTGGACCCAATAATAAGGTCACACCGCAGAACGCTCAGGTGGATCGGTTGTTGTCTTGGTTCCCGGCTCGGGGGATGGAGGGAGTTGATGCGCTGCGACTGGATCCGACCTTTGTTCCCAAAGTTAACTCCCTTTTCCACAGGCCGCAGGTGGTGGTATTATACCAGATTTTTGTCCAGACCCAAAGGGAGCGCCTTTGGCACCGGCTGGATGTCAGGCATGCCTTGCGCATTTACCTGAGGCGCACAGAGGGCCTCAGGAAGTCTGAGGTGCTCTTCGTTTCCTTTTATCCATCTTCCCTGGGGAAGAGGGTGTCCTCCTCGGCTATAGGGAGGTGGATCAAACTGGCCATCGCATTGGCCTATGAGGTTCATCACCTTCCAGTGTCCCAGGGCATCACAGTACACTCCACCAGGAGTGCGGCTACCTCGGCGGCCTGGGCCACACAGGCGCCTATCGTGGAGATTTGCACAGCGGCTATGTGGGCGTCCCCGTCTCCCTTTATCAGGCACTACAAGTTAGACACATTTACATCAGCTGACGTGGCATTTGCTCGTAGGGTGCTACAACAGGTGGTAGCGCATGAGGGGCCCAGGACCAATAGTGCCCCCCTGAGGAACGTTAACTTGGATATGTCCCAATCCTGGCTAATCCTGCAAAATTCCTCCGGAAAATGACAGTTGGTCTTACCTGAACTGTTGTTTTAGGAGGTTTTGCAGGATTAGCCAAGTTCCGGCCCTAGTGTTGGTCCAGGGGTTGGGGGAGTTCAGGGGGTAGGGTGTGTTCTCTTATGACTTGTTTTCAGGTGTTTTGCAGTGGGCTTGGCTCGTTGAAACTGGGAACCAGAAGCAAGGAGCACAGAGGTGTGGCTTCAAATTAACTGTTTCGAGGCCAATTGGACATCACAATACCAAATCCTGGCTAATCCTGCAAAACCTCCTAAAACAACAGTTCAGGTAAGACCAACTGTCATTTCTTGTTTAAGTTTCTGGAAGATATAAATTTGATAGAATTCAATAAAATATAGATGATATTTTTTTGGCATTTCACAGAAAGCACCAATAATTGTTAATGGGAATATAACAAAACCCTGTGATATAAAGCTTTGGGAGTTAGAAGGGGATGACCTGGATACTGTACAATGGTATCACAACAGTCATGCTATGTCTGAAATACCAGAGAAAGTGGACCATTTTAAGTCCCAGCAATGACTGAAAAGAGGTAACTGAATACCTTCCTGCTGAAATAGACCTCTCCTACTATTTTTTTTACCAGTTTCCTCCTTATATAAAGATTGCTTTCAGACTGGAATTGATAATACGTTTGTGCAAAACACAGCTGGATAATTTGACATACAGTGTGCTATACAAATCCAGTACTGTACACTTATAGGTCTTTGTGCACACAACCCTAAAAACAACAGGGGTAATTGCTTAAACCATGAATTAGCATACTGGGAGGATAATGCTTAGTTTTACAGGACTAAATATAATCTGGAGTGATTTTGGAATCTTAGAATAGGAGAAACCAAGAGGAAGGCTAAGAAGAAGTCAGAATCAAAACATAATAATAGTTGCATATTTGTTATTCAAGAAAGATTCACTGTACTACTTCATGACCACAAGAAGGATCCAATGATGACCTTGATTCCAAGTCAGGACAAACTTGGAAGAAATTCAAGAAGGGAGAAGTTGTCACTTGCAGTTCATCACATGGACAGTTACAGTTCCAGCAATTTATGATACAGTTATTGGTTCAAGCAGATTAAGAAATGGTTTAACTAGGATAGAGATGAGAAGGCGTCTAGAAAAAGCAATTCAACTTTTTCACCCCATTTTTCATGAGGGAATCAGTACAACTTGCTTCCTTGATTATTTATATTAAATTTATGTGCAACTCCTATCACCAATAAGATGACTCTGGGCAGCTGTTACGTTGTTGTTACATGTGGCCACACTCTATATTCAATGCTACATTAACAGACATAAGACTTTATTATGGTCTTACAATAGTACCAATAGAACAATAAAAACAATGAACCTATTTCCTCCAAGTTGGAGTTAAATGGTGCTAAAAATGCCATCCCTGTACGTCCAACCATGAGCTAAAACACAAATAATAGAAAACATCCAGAAATGGATAATATGTAACAGTAAAAAGGGAATGAGGCTAAAATTAATATAGTAACATAAGAAAGAAGTAAGCATCAAATGAATACATTTAAGTAGTGTTACGTTCAGGATATGCCTGCTGAATTTTGCAAGCAGTTATGCAGAATCCTGCAACCCCAGAAATGATCAACCTCTAATACAAATTGAGCCCAGGCTGAGTCTGGTATATGAAGGTATCTCTAATCAGGGAAAAAATAAGTTTAGACCTTATAGAACAGACAATTTAGGATGACATTCCTGAGTTTCTATTTCTCCCATGTCATGAGAATAAAACCTTTCAGGCATTGGGTCCTTTTTATACTTGCCCTCCAGTACAACAGAGGGTAGTACTTGACAACTTTCCAGGGTAAAAGCATTTCTTGGTGGCTTGGTGTTTCTGTGAGAGGAATCCTGCAGGAGCCACTAAGAATTTGACCCTAACAAACCTAGTACCTTCCCGTATCTTTCTGATGTTCTATAACAATGTTTTGTCGTTTAATGGCTAGCCCTTTTGTGGTCCACCACTAGGAAAAGGCCAGGAGACTTAATTGACCAAATAAAGGACATCATTCATGTATGTACACCAACAAAAGTACCATAGTTGTTGATGAATAAAAGCTCAATTTCATTCTAATCGCATCATTTCAAAGTTTTGTTGTAATGTTATTTTTGCAGTAAAGCTAGTATTGCAAGACCTCTCACATGCCATGTTCTCTATATGCTTATTGTAAAGGACCTTGAAGTCTTTTAATTCAGCATTATCTTTTTAAAAAATCTCTTTTTAAGAGTGAGGGAGAACAGTAGTGTATTCAGAGTATCCGTAGAGACAGACTGTTTAGTATTAGTTTAGCTACAGTAATTTTCTTTCACAAAGAATGCTCTCAATGTGGGACTGTCCTTATGTTGGGGACTGGACAAGGCCCTTTGTACTAGCATATATTTTATCAACTATTATGACTTTAGTTTGCACTTCAAAAATCAGATGCATGACCAATAATCATCCATACAGGAGCAAACAAGAAGGGGGGGGGGGAGAGCATTTTGCATTGTCTTTTTTGGCAGAAGTGATAAGGCTTTTGAGATGTAAGAAAAGCCATTTCTAAAATACCGTATTTTTCACCCTATAAGACGCTCCGGAATATAAGACGCACCCAATTTTAAAGGAGGAAAATCTAGAAAAAAAAGATTCTGAACCAAATACTATAGTAAAATATTTTATATCAACTGTATAAAGTTAACAGCAGTTTAAGAACAATTTTATGTCAACCATGTAACACAGGGGTGTCCAAACTTTTTTCAAAGAGGGCCAGATTGGATGAAGTGAACATGCTGGAGGGCCGAACATTTTTCCGAACATTCTTTGAACAATAACAATTAAATGCAAATGAATTATTTTATGCCAAGTTAATTGCAAATGGCATACTTTTCATTTCATAACATTAAGATCAACTGACAGCTGAGTTTTCACAATGTATCCATCTTTTCCCTGAAGACTCGTGTTTAGTACATTCAGATGCTTTCTTTCCTCTTTCCCTCTTACTTGTCTATCCTTCCTTCCACCCTCCCTTCCTCCTTCCCTTCCTTCCTGCCTCCCTTCCAGTTCCCTCCTTCCTCTTTCCTTCTGCCTGCCTGCCTTCTTTCCCTCCTGCTTATCTATGCTTCCTTCCTTCCTTGCACCTCCCTCCCTTCTGCCTGCCTGCCTTCTTTCCTCTTTCCCTATCCTCCTATCCTTCCTTTCTCCCTCCCTCCTTCCCTGCCTCCCTTCCAGTTCCATCCTTCCCTCCTTCCTTCTGCCTCCTTCCTGCCTGCTTGCCTTCTTTCCTCTTTCCCTCCAGCGTGTCTGCTTTTCTTTCCTTCCTTCCACCTCCCTTCTGCCCTCCTGCTTTCTTTCCTCTTTCCCTCTTACTTGTCTATCCTCACTCCCTCCTTCCCTCCTTCCCTGCCTGAGCGGGCTTCTTGCATGGCCCCAGCCCTCCAGCCGGTGGCTCATCTAAAACTTTTAACTTCCCAATCTAGCATTCTCCACCCACCCACCCCCAATCCGCCTGGATCTGTCATGCAGCAAAGAGATACAGTAGCTGGGCGCAATAGCAGCAATAGCAATAAGCAGATCCGGAGAGATTTGGGGTTGGGGTGGAGAACGCTAGATGGGACACAATCAAACTTGATTCAAAGGCTTTCGCTCCTGAGATCGGTGCGCTGCCATCCAAAATCGCTGCAGCGCCCGCTTTACCTGCCGCTTCTCGGGTGGTTCCAGGCGGCAGAGATCATAGTAATAGCATTTTGGATGGCAGCGCACCGATCTCAGGAGCGAAAGCTGGGGGTGGAGAACGCTAGATGGGACACAATCAAACTTGATTCAAAGGCTTTGGCTCCTGAGATCGGTGCGCTGCCATCCAAAATGCTATTACTACGATCTCTGCCGCCTGGAACTGCCCGAGAAGCGGCAGGTAAAGCGGGCGCTGCAGCGATTTTGGATGGCAGCACACCGATCTCAGGAGCGAAAGCCCTTGAATCAAGTTTGATTGTGTCCCATCTAGCGTTCTCCACCCCCAACCCCAAATCTCTCCGGATCCAGAGAGATTTGGGGTTGGGGGTGGAGAACGCTAGATGGGACACAATCAAACTTGATTCAAAGGCTTTGGCTCCTGAGATCGGTGCGCTGCCATCCAAAATGCTATTACTACGATCTCTGCCGCCTGGAACTGCCCGAGAAACCTGAACTAGCACAATATGAAAAAAAAAAAATCAAAGTGGAAGAGAAAAGACTCAGCTACTACTCAAAAGTCTGTTTCTTATTCTGCTCACTAATCGCTAAACATCAACCTTAATTTAATATGTATGCATGAACAGGAAGATATTTTTTCTCCTTTTGAGATCCACATTATCTTTTGGAGTTAATAAAGCAGTTTATTGTGATGTTTTACTATAGATTTTTAGGCTTCCCTGGCGCATTGTTCAATGTTGCTTCTTGAGTTAAACACACCTTCTTTGAATTTCTCTTCCTGGTTGCACTTCACTTCCGTGTCTTCGCTACCTGGAATTATCCCCATCTCCACTTTACACTTAACCAATACAGAATCTTTGTTTTCACCTGGCACAAACTGCTTACAGTTGCATTATCAGAGTTGTATCCAGACCTACTGTAAGAGTAGGAATTCTTGAATTCAAGGATATGATTCTTGAGTTTAATTAAGACTAAGAGCAAAATGTTACAGGGGAGGGAGGGACAAGTGGGAGCTTAACAATATAGCATTGCATGTTCCTATTCTACTTTGTAGCTACAATTTTCAACTGGGAATAAATTACAAATTGAATCTCTTCTCTATCCTACTTTTCATTTGGCTGTATTTATTTCACACTGCTGATCTTTCTGCATCTCCAAAATCATCAGATCACATTTGCTCTCAACATTTTGGCTTGACTGTATGTAAGTATTGTGCTAAAGCATGTTGCTAAATCTGTTTCATCCGACTCCTTCCACCAAAGCCAGGAACAAACTAAACCATAGAAGCTCCTTCTATGTTTTGATTTATATCATGCCCATCTAGGGTTTATATCCCCCAAACAAATCAGCATGAGAGAAATTAATACAGGCTTTGGGCTCATTAAGAAAACTAGACAGCTCCTTATTTGGAGATCAGGATTAAAAACAAACCAGTAAGCAAACCAAAGAAAGAGTTCCTTGATTTGTTTATATGTTCTTGTAGGAAAAGAGTTTGTTTGATGAGAAGATTTGTTTGATAAGAACAGAGAGAAAGTTTGGTGTAGTGGTTAAAGCATCATGCTAAAGGAGATTCTGGTTTCTAGTTCCACCTTAGGTATTAAGGCTGCTGGGTGACTTGAGCCAGTCATTTTCTTTCAGCTCTGGAAAGGAGGCAAACCACTTCTGAAAAAACCTTGCCAAGAAAAATTGCAGGGAATTATTCAAGAATCATACATGATTGAACAGGAAAAAAAGAAGCACCAACAAACAGAATTTGTGAAGGGCACATCCTATTACTCATTCATGATCCTAAACGTACACATTTTGATTTAATACTATATAAATTTCTCTGCTATTTTTGCCCTTATTCGTTACAGAGAGGTTTATTAATAGAAGTTTATGCTCAATAGAATAACAACAGTGTAAGCCTCAGTCCCTGAACTTGCCCTCTGGAACCGCATCTTGAGAACTGCACGGCTCCACCCTTGCCTGCATCCAACAAAGTGTTGAGGACTTGGCTTGAGTTGGCAAGTGTAGAATTAAAAAGCAATTATTTAATTTACAAGAAAGTAAGCAAGCTTTTATGATGCTGTCAATTATTGTTGTTGTTACCGTTTTCCCTTTTCAAATTCAACCTGCCAGTACATTTCCCAAGAAATCTTAGTATCTCAAACTCCTATTGTAATGAAAGGGCTTCAGGTAAATAGTTAAGCTTTAAAAACCCACTAATCAATATGAGTATTTTTGTACTAGGAAGAAAATGGGATTTGTCCTTTAGTTCAAAATTATTTGCTTTGAACCTGTCAAAATATCTTGATCTTTGTCTCAATGCATAGGTACTCTGCAACCAGTTTACTTTTATAATCAATTCTTAACCAAGGTTGTCAGTGGACTATTTAAAAAATTCTGGTTCTGCTCCAAGGAACATACTATCAGTTTTAAAATCATAATTTACAGTTTCTTGAAGCCTCTTCTTAAAAAAATGGAGCAACTGTATGGAAAAAAGGAAGACTATGGTGGAGGATGTGACAATTTTTAACTCTGCTATGTCATGATAACCATGATAAAAATTTAAAGGGTTAGATTATTTTCTCCTTTCTATTCCAATTTTAATTCACCAATGTATCATTTCCTTTTCTCCTTGAAGTAGTTCCAATAAAAATGATGCTAATACACCAGTGCCTAATCTTTTTCATCAAATTTAATACCATTTTCTCATCATTGTATAGCATTTTATGTTATATGTGATTTTTACATTAGTATCCTTTATTTCAGTTTGATTTCATCTTTAATTTCTAACATGTTACAATTGTATTTCCTTTGCTTCTGTAACAAAGAAGCTTGGAGTTACAGATGTGGGGTGCAAAAGTCCAGACATGCAAGGCGGCAGAAGAGAGATCAGTAAACCCAAACATGCTGATATGACGAGATACAAAGCATGAGATACAGCAAATATTATTTTGCAATACTGGAAAACTCATTTACAGTTGAACTATATATATATTAAAGCCCAAAACCCAGCCTGAAGATGGCAAGTGAGACCTCGCCATCTTGCCAAGACAATCTTAATCTTACATGGGAAATGCCCGAATACAACAAGACCGGCATACCTACACCCATGAAAATCTTTGAAAACATATATAGTTGGGGGAGGTGATATCCTCATTTTTTAAATATTTCTGCCTTTTTCTGTTTATTAACTAACTGCTTGCTCCCAACTAGGGGCTATCTGGATTTTTACAGCTGAAATCATACAGCCCTCTGCAACTTTTGGGAGAAGCTTCTTCTATTAACTTCAAGAGAAAGCTGGCTTTTTTGTCTTTGCTTCTCCCTTACCCCATTTTATTTCCTTTCTTTGTTTCTTATTTGTTCAGTTGAAAGAAAGTGGACATTTCTAGGGCACATCACTCTTCTTCACCAATGGCACTAGAAATTAGAAATTATGGCACTTGTGGCAGGATTCCCTAAATAATAGCAAACTTTGTAGCTTTTGAGCTGAGAGTAGCATTGAGAAGACACATCCTGACTGGCACAAGCCCTAGGTGGCCATTACCACTACTTCTTCCCTCCCTCCCTTTCTGTGCTGGGAGGGAGGGAAGAAAGGTCTGGAAATAACTGAAATGGTGGCAGAATGATCAAAAGCAGCTTTCCTTCTCTTCTTCATGGTTGACACCATGACAGCCAATTGTTAATAATTGAATCTATGAAAAATGGGGTAATGGCCTTAGGAGGAAGTCAGAAAATATCATTGGGAATATGGCAAGAGCAGTGATGGATGCCACCAAAGATCAGCCACAAGAAAAAGAGGATTGCAACCATTGCAAACACTTCAGTTAAGATAAAAGGATAAGTGCATAGTATTTATCTATGATACTACTTGTAGTAGTGAGGATATAAGAGGAAAATTGTATTTGGTCAGAACTCTGGGATTCTACAGTGAATGTCCAGGATTTAAGACCAGAGTGTTTCCCAACTCTTCTAGGAGATACTAAACCTCAAATCTTTTGCACAAAACACTCTCCTGCCAAGCTACACCCCTCTTTCTGTTGTATCATAAACATCAAAATTCTGAAATAATTATGTTGATGTTTTCATATAAAGGAAAAGCTAGCTGAAATGAATTTACTCTAGTAAATGGCTTTAATTTCCCCTTTCTTTATTCAGCACAGTGGGATTTTCTGATACAGTCTAGTTACATTAGGAGCCAAAACATTATTTTAACTGTTTTGTATGTTTAAGCAGGGAAGGGTTAGAGATAGGCAGAGAAGCTCCTATTCTTTTAAAGCCAACTTTTTAGAGCAATATTAGATGACTGAGCTCTTTTATTTTGCTAGAAGTGTGTTAACATCCTATGCTGAAACTGAATAACAGACATTTAATCCTTTCCAATTCAATTTTAAATGGGAACCAAAGGGTGATGGAGATGGAAACAAAAGGCTTTTGAAGGAAGTACAGTAATTAAATACCTATGCCAGAATCTTGTTCAGATTTGGCTGAGGGCAACAGCAGGACAAAGGTATACCATGAATACATTTGCAGATTCAGGCCACAGTATCTGGGCAAAGGAATACATGAGTAAATCTAATAAACTGGCCAATGTCAAGAAAGCAAGCTAGATACGAAAGGAAGAAGTTTCTGTAAATCCATAATTTTTTTCTGCAACATTACAGTTTTCTGCTTCATAACACCTCTTCAGTATTTTCAAGTAGGATATCTTTTAAAGGTGATCAGGATATAAATCCCAGGCTTAAACAATGGTTAATAATCAAAAAATATTATTATATAAAATTATTAATAAAAAAATAGGGACGCGGTGGCTCAGTGGCTAAGACGCTGAGCTTGTCGATCAGAAAGGTTGGCAGTTCGGCAGTCAATCCCTAGTGCCGCCTAATGGAGTGAGCTCCTGTTACTTGTCCCAGCTTTTGCCAACCTAGCAGTTCAAAAGCATGTAAAAATGCAAGTAGAAAAATAGGGACCTCCTTTGGTGGGAAAGTAACAGCGTTCCGTGTGCCTTCGGTGTTTAGTCATGTTGGCTACATGACCATGGAGACGTCTTCGGACAGTGCTGGCTCTTCGGCTTTGAAACGGAGATAAGCATTGCCTCCAAGGGTCAGGAAAGACTAGCACATATGTGTGAGGGGAACCTTTACCTTTACCTCAATAATAAAAATGATATATAAACATACAAGGTTTATAAGATAAACCTTTCAACATCATTTGCGCAAGCTACTGAAAGGTTTGGAATGCTATTAAAAAAAATCAGGTTGACTGAAAGATGCACATAGCTTTAAAGGTTATAGATACTACTTGCACTTTTTTGGAATACTTTCAAAATATTCTACACCAGGTGTAGACCAATCCTGTGTGTACTGTACTTTAGAAGTGATGAAGTATAACTTCCATTATTCATAGACAGCATGGGAATTATGCCGGAATACATTTGTAAGGATAATACTGTAAAACGTGGTGGAGAATAATAGCCAGCTTTCCACCAGTTTTGGAAGAGCAAATTATCAATAAATGGAGGCTATATGGAAATGATTCATATATTTGGACTGCTAAGAAGTTACATATGTGCTGTTTCCTCATTTACAACAAGACTGATCTCCTTCTAACTTAGGGAAGATCGGCATAGAACTCCGTATCTTGAAATATGTTAAATGAACAACCTATAACCATGATGGTAAACCTGTGGCACGCGTGCCAGAGGTGGCACGTACAGCCCTCTCTGTGGGCATGCAGACCATCACCAGCTACTATTTGGGTTTCTGGCATGCCACCTGGTTTTCGCGCACCCTGGAGCACCGGAAACCAGAAGACTAGCTGGCATGCATGCATGTGCTCGAAACACAAAGATCAGGTAGCTGATGTGCACTGGCCATCTGATCTTCCGGTTTCTGGGGCTTCGGGATGCGCTCACATTTTTCGGTTTTGCACTCAGTGCCAAAAAGGTTCACTATCACTGACCTATAATGTGCCACAAGCATTTGTAAAATAATTATTGTATGTTTCATCTCAGTCCACCAAAATCCATTACTGTACGTGTCAGACTGTGCGAATCTTTTTCAAAATATTTATCGGGGTGAATATGTTCTGCTACTTCATTGCAAACATAATTTCTTAATTATTTATTTATAGTTGTATACTCCCAAGTCTTTATGTTCCCATCCTCCCATCCTTTATGTTCCCATCCTCCCATTATAAAAAAAGTCGGTTAAAAGTTCTAGGAAATCTATGGCCGCTTCTGAAGTAACGAAGTAGAACAATGATTTTTGGAATTTGGAAAAGGAACAGGCAAGAGGCCAAAATAAACCATGAACTTGTGAGGAAACTGGCTGACGAACAAATGCTGGTGTGAGAAAACCGATTAAAAATGGAGTAGAGAAATGGGAGGGAATGCTTGGAATATTGAACTGGAAAAGGTCCTGTTGCTGGTCCCATTTCTTTATTACAGTCTGTTTTCTTTTTGCCAAGAAACATTTAAGCAACTTCACAACACAGTACCATTATACATAATAATAGTATCAAAGGTAGTTAACATGACATAAAAACATGAAAAAAATTAAGATGAAGCAACAAACCAATAATTCAGAGAATTTCGAGAGACAATTACTGTGCTTTGTGGAATTGTGTTTCTTTCAGAAAATAAACAAAACTTCACTGTTTTTCTGAAACTTCCAAGTAGCTACTTCTTGCTGAAAATTTAACCTTAAAAGCCCCAGTACATTCTGGAAGAACCAACCAGATTAGGGGCATTCTAATGTACCCAAGGGGTGAACTGGAAGAATTCAAATCCCAAAGTACTCTAGTCAGAATGTAAGATATAAGACACCATTTCTATTAAATATTTTAGGCTCCTAAGGCAGTTCAGGATAAGGATGTTGCTGCGAAGTCAATAAGAGGCAATATGATGCTCAGCTAGAGACAGTATTTGCCTTTTCTCACTCATTTGAAATAAAGGGAAAACAATGAGTTCCCCTTTCAAAATTAAATGTAATTATGAGCTCTGTTGCTCTTACAATATAGGTGGTCTTCGACTTACAACAGTTCATTTAGTGACTGTTCAAAGTTACAACACACTGAAAAAAGTGACTGATGACCATTTTGCGCACTTACCACCTTTGCAGCAGCCCCATGATCATGTAATCAAAATTCAGATGCTTGACAACTAGTCCATATTTATGACCATTGCTGTCTCTGGAGGTCATGTGATCACCTTTTGTAACCTTTTAACAAGCAAAAATCCAGATTCATTTAACAACCATGTTACAAACTTATCAACTGCAGTGATTCACTTAACAAATGTTGGAAGCAAAATCATAAAATGATAGGCAAACATAACAAATGCCTCACTTAACAACAGAAATTTACTCTGAATTAAATCTTCAAATTAGATTCCTGCAGCAAATGTCTTTCTTTCAAACGTGTCTTCTTTAAATGAGATGCTGCGTTGATATTGTAAAGCACCATTTTATATATTTTCAGTATTTTTCAACCTTTCGATCTTCTAGGACAGACATGTTCAAGGTAAAGTATGCCATACTGAAATGTGTCAACACTCATCTGTTTTGTCTTGTAACCAGATATTATCTACCTACAGCTTTCCATATATATGACACTTTACAGAGAATCATAAGGTAAAGATGATGTGGTTGACTAATTATTATACAGATAAAAGGTAACAGGACAAAACCAGTTTTTAAATGTTCCATGTATTCTACACTGCCAACCATGAATAACTAGCATGTAATCAAGTTAACGTTCAGAATACACTCTGCTTGACCCTTAAACTCTGGAAGGTAGGTGATCCAGTAATACCTGAGATGCCAATCATATAAAATGTATAGGAAAAGGCTTCTTCAGATATATAGCGGGTAAGAGATAAGTGGAATTCGAGGAAAAAATAGCAAATGAAAATTTCTGAGTGATAAAATCCAAAATGATAAAAAAAAAAATTGTGGATTTACTCAGTAATACATTTCATAAATATGATATTTAGTGAAGCATGATAGTTTCCCCAATTATGCTACCTATCAATTTTTGTTTATTTACCTGATGAAAATAAATTGAAATTTATTTATTTACAAGTCCCACAATGTAATGGCTTTATCTTGGAGTCAGATGCTTTTTTCCAAAGAGGAAACAGAAAGGCACACCTACTCATTGGTTTCACAAAGCCAAACATAAGAATCCTGATCATTCAATTTATGAGAATAGCCAATTTCATTCCCAGTGTACAATTCAACATATCTGAATTATTAAATTATCCACTCCACTATCAAACAAAGAAAGGAATTTTCTTCAAAAAACATTTTAGCATTATCTTAGCATCTCATAATACCAATACCAATGTTGTCAGCATCTTCTCAAGCAGCCCTCCTGAACCTTTTAAAGATGGTCCTTTCCATATTTATAGAACTAAAAAGCCAAAAATGGAAAGGGACCCTAAAGCTGTAACTCAAATCCTAATTTGGTGTTCACCAATTTATTTTCATTAATACATTATTATTTTTTTCTTAAATGTACTACTGAATGTAATACATTTATGTAAATGTATTACTGAAAAAACACTTATCAAGAGTAACTCGTGGATGTTGACTTTTCATAGAATATACCACATTTCCAAAAAAACCTCCCAACCTCTACTCTTCTTCAACCAAACCAAGATCATGGCAAATGGATTTTCAAATAAATGTCAAATGGTCTCCTCCAAGAAAGCCCCAGAGAATAATATTTTTTATAGGGGAGGAAAGAGACAGAAATGAAAACTGAAATCTTTGCAACTAGGAAAAGAAAGTACTATATAGAACGCCAGTGAAAAAATAATGGTGAGAAGAAAACAACTTGACCATATGGAATATTTTTTTAAAAAAGAAACTGCGTTTCAAAGCAATTTTAACAAATCATGTGCTTCATGAGTACACAGTATGCATGTATCTCAACTGAAGAATATCATGAGATTACATACTGCCTTCACATTGCTAGGAAAATTCTTCTTGATTGCACGTGATATTGCAAAACATTGCTATTGAGAAACAAATAGTATACTTTAAGCTGTATTATACATATGCTCTCAAAACAGTTTCAAATTCAATGCTTTCCACAAAATATTATCAAATATGATGTAGACATCAACATTTATAGGTTGCTTCTAATGTTAAGGGTTTAGTATGTGGAGTCAGTTATTTCATGTTTTGTTAGGTTCTTTTATGCAATTCATTTTAAAAAACTTTCTTAAGGGCGGCAAAATCAAGATGAAGGGATTTTATGAATAAAAGTCAGATACAAACTCAAGTGTTTGTAATTCAAACAGTTTGTTATTTTATCTTCACTTCACAATAAAGGCTAGTGAGTGTTTGGTAGGGAGTTAATTGGAGTTTTCTGCTAAGAGCTGGAGTTGCTAAGGAAACAACTAGCAGCTAAGACATGTCTTATAATTACTTGATAGAGGTTGCATTTTTTTAGGGCCATCAAACCTTAAAATTAGCAGAATGTATTTAACTCAATGGACTCACTTAAGAAAACAACAGCCTTCAGATCCTGAGAGATTTGGAGTGCAAGTTGGGATGCGTTTTCAAAACATCTTTTTGAAATTATGCACAAAATTAAGTTGATGGAGGGAGGGAGGGCTTCAACTCTTCCTTCAGATAGATACAGTTCATATGGAGGGTGTTGGGGCAGTCATTCCCTCAACATAACATATTCATAGGAAATACAGTTGAAATCCCCCCCACTGCCACTTACAACATAGGCTTTCTTACAAAGATTAGTACAAATGTTTTGTAAAGTACAGAAATCATTTCCCCACCTACATTAGTCTATTAGCTAGGAACAAGGGGAAAATCTGGAAATATTCAAATTAATAGCAGTTTAGCCTTCATGCTGCTCCAGAGCATTAACATACAGGCGGCTTTCCACCAGGTGGGGCTGGGAGTTTTTTTTTTTTAAAAAAAGCATCTTCCCACTTCCTGAGATCTAAAAGTTCAGGATAAGAATTTAAATGAGGGGTCCCGGACCCACATGGATAAGCACCCGTCCACGGCATGCCAGAAACTGGGCCGTGCAAACAAGGAAAGCCCCATCTGTGGGATGCAGGCAGCACATGAAATCATGCCCGCTCTGGTCCACAGAAAAACTCTCTCCACAAAACCCAAAAGGTTGGGGGGCTGCTGGTTTAAACTAAAGAAGGTTCTTTTCCTCAGAATTCATTAAATTGTGAAAGGGAGACATCTCCTAATTCTCTCCAACTTATCCAAATTAATGGAACAAATTGTTCTTCAGTTGTTTGGAAGCAAAGCAATACTCTTTTCCAAATTCTTTGTATATCCAAGGACAAAAAAGAATATATCATTGCTTTTCACTTTACTTATAATCAGATATCACAGAGTCAACAGCAGAAATATAATTAGTCCTGGATTGACTGGCTCTACTCTAAGAACAGTCCTATTCAGCCATGAAGTTCAGTGACATTGCTGAGAAAATAATTTTATTATTGTCCTAACTTACAGGACAGTTGTTACAATAACAGGGAACGGAAACAATCTGAAGAAAAATAAATGTGAGGGCTATAAATAAAATAAATTTGTTCAAGCAATGTTATATACGATTATCGGAACATAAATTGAAGCTTAAAAGTATAATCCAGTACTGTAAATTAAATTTGTAATCAGAAACTAGGATCTTAATGCAGTATCAATTTGTTCATAGATGAAGAACCATAGAGTTTAGCTGTAGGACTAGTTTTCCATTTTTGAGTTGAAGGATATAAGTTTTCTGTTTTTATACAAAATAAATGACTGGAGGAAGTGTTCTCCTTTCTGAACAATTTATCCAATTAAACAAGCTCGAAACAATGTACTGTTGGCTTTGGAAAGTTTGGTAGTTGTCAGCAATGACTTTGCAAAAGTATACTATAATTTATTCTAACCTTTGGTATGATGTGCATTCTTCAAAGATTTCCTGTATTTAAATCCTACTCCAAACATAATCTTTCAGCACCATTCCCCCCACATTCCAAAATCCTCCACTGAAGTATGAAGAAACAATGATTTAACCCTTTTTTTCCCTACCACATTGTATTGGATTTGCAGATGAAATAACCTTCAATACTTTTCACAAAGAAAAGAATCATAGAGAATTTCAGTTTACTGTAATTTTGTTAGATAAACTGATACTTAGGAGTATAATTTAAATACACGTGTAATCAACTCCTTATTAAAAACACAAATCACATTCTTGAACCACAACATAATTGAAAATAGATAAGTCTGATTTTAGGAACACTTAGGAAGTGATTTCCTGACCACTTTTTAAACCAGATTTTTCACAGTGTCTGTTGATCCCAATTAGCCAAATCTCTATCACTTTTAGCCAGCAAAGCTAATCAAATATTAAGGAACTGAAATCCAAAATTCTTGGAGAGCAGTAATTGGGGAAGACTGCCTAATGTCAAAATGTCAGTACTCCTTTCAGTATCAGGTTCAAAGCCACAGTAGAAGTCAGTGAGAAATTAGAACAAGTTCCATGTGGTTAAAAGTTGTGGATGTGGTTCATTTTCTAAACAGTCTTTCCCCCTCCCCTCCCCCTACTACAGCCTCAATATAACAAGGGCAGCCCAGTTTTCTAATTGGATGAACTTTCAAAAATTGAGTTGTGTCCTGGAATGGAAGCCATTTCCTATAAAGCATGGGGAAGGGGAGTAAAAGGGGAGGGATGACCTTGAGATTGCCACAAATCGTAATAAGCAGTTATTTCAACTCTTGTCATTTCTTGGTATTTCAATTTTTCAAGCGGAAGCATGGATTCTAAATACAAGAAACTGAAAATCTGCTTCACTTCACTGATTATGGGACTCTCCTATTTCTTCACCCAACACACTAATGATTGGAGAGTTTACGCATCACACTAAATGATATTTCTGAATTAAGATGTTCTGGTTCCATTCAAATGCACTGAATTGTTGATTCTGCAATGAATCTAGTACTGTAGAATAGGTTTATGTAAAACATTAAGTCACAAAAAACTACCCTAGATTACAATTGACCATCCTTAGCATGTTGCAGAAATGCAGCCCATAGGAATGTGATGGTGAACACAGGCCTGAAGTGGCACATGGAGCCACGTCGCCTGGCATGCGCGGCGTGACCCATTCCTCTTCCATGTTTCTGGTACGCATGCGCACCTGACAATCAGCTGGCCTTTATGCGTGCGGCAGTGCCGGAACTGGAAGAGCTGGTCTTCTGTTTTCCGGCATGATCATGTGCACCGGCCAGCTGATTGGCATGCGCAGCAGTAACTGAAAGCCTTGCTGGCCAGTGCGCTGGAAACCAGAAATTCCTCTTCCTTGTCGCGGCCCAGACAAACTATCCATCATTAAAATATGGAAAGCCACTCTCGTTTTTACAGGGTCAGGGAGCTTTTTTAAAAAAACTCCCAAAGACTGCTTATGTTGGTAGTTAGACAGCAACATTTTGAAGTTACTGAAGAGAAGGAAGGTACATTTTCTCCACTTGATTTTGTTGAGGAAGGAGGCTACATTTAAAGGTCTATAGAGATTGCTTACTGTATCAGCTTCATTTCTCAAAATTGTGGAAAAGCATGCCACCATCTAATATTTTGCAACAAATTTCAGGAGCTTTGCAGATGACATGGGAAATGCTATACACATATGTACAGTACAAGCTGCACCCTCATTGCTATATAATAACAATCCACCCCAGATAGGGATCCCTTGGCAGCCAAAAGGCACCATCGTTGCACATTTTCAAAATAACCTGAGTATGGGGTGAAAGAAGACTCAAATATAAAAATCTTATGTTCCATGATCATAGAATACAGCACTGACTGATTAGCAGAGAGAAAATAAAAAATGAGGGGCCGGAAAGAATTGAAGTGATATATCTCAGGACAACGCAATATTTTGTTGCAGATATACTTGTATTTATCAAATTCCTATCTTTTTTACATTTATCTCAATTTCCACTTCCTTTATATTTAACATTGGAACAATTTTATCAATTTGCATCTGGCATTGCAGTTATTTTCACAAACCTTTGCACAAGGATGAACTCAATACAGCGAATAAGAACACTAAAACAAACACCAATATAGAATCATAACAACATAATTCTGTAACAAACCCAGAGTTGGGTTTTTTTTCCCTTTCCATTTCTGAAGGAAACCGCAGTTCTCTGTCTGTGGGATGGCAGAGATTAAAAATAAGAAATATATTCTGTATGGTTTGAACTTTTGACTTCCTTGGATAGATTTGTGATTCCAGAAACAATGAGTGTATCTGTGCAGGAGCTACTGTCATTTGGAGCTAAGTCAGATAATACATTAAGTTGAGATTCCATCAAGGGCTGGTTTCATTGGTAATTAGAATTCTCCTCCGCTCCCCAGCTTCCAATATACTAAGGATTCAACTGTAAAATGGTCAAAAACTCTAATCAATCATGTAGAATTTCATTCCAGAACAGCAAATTTTCTTCCTGTCACTGTTTCACTTTGAATGGGGAAAAAATTAATGAGCAGTGGGAAAGATTCTTCCCTTCTCTGGCTCCAAGATATTAGCTTTAATCCAAACAGATGTGTTGTTGACTGCAACTCCCAGTACTCCTAATCATGATGGGTCAGTTTTAGGAGCTGCCCTGGAGCTGGAGGGCACTCGATTGAGGAAGATTGCCACAATCAATGGAATGCTAAGAATGGGATTACCCAAGTAGGCGGAAGATGTCTTGGAACACTGCATAAATGGACCCCAATGGTGTTTTGAGGGCTTGGAAGGATAGGTAGATAGGCTTACATATTGTCTAAGCAGAATCAGAGATGAATCTTCTGATTAGTACCTGAAGGCTGTAAATCTCCAGAAGGGATTCAGACAAAAAGACCACTCCCTCTTCCCCATTTCCCTTGTCCTATTGTTCTAGATGGCAAGGTCCGAGTTAGCCCTTATCATGTTTCGAAGGTTGAACCAAGAGAAGCTTACAATACCAGAAGACAGGAAAACAAGGAAATCAGCTTCAATTTAAAGAAATACAACCCAGTATCTATTATTTTGCAACCGATGCTTCTTCCTTCTTATCAGCCTTCATACTAAGGAGCATCAAAAATCACCTCATCGTGTTATTGAGCTACATTTCATAGCAACGCCCCTTAGGAGAGAGAGAGAGAGAGAGATGGCGCTTACCTTGTAACTGCTTGAATCTTCCTTCTAATTGATTATAATTATATGGCACTGAAGTAGTGTAACCAGGGGACATGGATCCGGGCATGCTAGCTGGGTTCTGTAATTCCATTTAGAAGGGTCGTGGTAGGATATTAAAATTCCAGCATACAAATAAATAATCTTTAGTGTTTGGTTAAAAATCGGGTAGCAACCCTCACTGGGTACTTTTAACACAAAATCTAAGCAGATCCCAGATTTTTTTAAAAAAAAATGTTTTATTTGTCCAGCTTGAATATCACATTCAAATTAAAAGCAATCCACGAGCAGATGGTTTATCAACGCATGCAGTTTGAAATGAGCCCGATGTTTGGATTGCAGTCTCGCCACCCGCAATCTTAAGGCTTCAAATTGACTTCGGTTGCCAACCTTAATGAAATTAACCAACTAAGAAAAAGCCAAACAAAAAATTCCAAGTCTCCCCTTCCTAGTTTCCAAATCGGAATCAAAGCCAACGCAGAGGTAGCATGGAGCCATCGGCGGCCCTTCTTCCCTCCTGCTTGCCTGCCTGCCTGCCTAACGCTTCCAGTAGCTCACACACACCTCAGACCTTCCTGCTCGTTTGTAATTTCTAGTAGCCACTCACTGTGTATTTAGTGATGATGTCACATATTAGCATAAAGCATTGTAGAGAGGAAAGGAAACCAAGACTGTACCAAAGACTGAAGGCGGTGGGTGGAGAACTGGGCGGGGTTATTAAGGAGGCACAAAGTTCCTGGAAACCAAAACCTCACTGCAAAAGGGACACGTTCCCACGTCCAACCCGGAGGCTAGGAATTTTGGAATGAGCACGCCCTTCCTGGCCAATCTAAAGACTTTGGGGGGGGGGATGAATCACCTATGAAAGTGCACACGGTAAAGAGGCAATGGTACCTCCCCACACAACGCTGGTGGAATTACATCTTTTGTTAACAGCTTATTGTAACGGAAAAGTCTCAGATTACTATCGTTTCGAAAAGAGGACGCTGTTCCTCCCCTGCACTAGAAGGAAAGGGAAATTGAACACAAAATAGCAAACTCTTCGTAATGTTGTTCAGTATTTAGCATCATGCACGAGAAGAACTACTAGAAATGTAGACGTTGCAACTTGCAAGACTTGCAAATGGCATTTGGGGGGGAGAGAAGAAAAAGGGTCCTCTTCACCTTGAAGTGTAGCTTTGATTTAATTGAGGATGCTGTATGTTTTGACATTTGGAAACAGGAGATGTAGCTTTCTGTGCAATTGCATGCATGCGTTTTCATTAGAAAAACAAAGCTTTGACAAAATGCATTTGGATTATAGTAAGTGTTTGTTCTGGTGTATTTATCAGGAAGAGTTAAGATGGCAACTTCCAAGATTCCAGGCTGCCAAAGAAAATCCTGATACATTCAGAGGGGAGGGGGGAGGCGGAGAGAGGGGAAGGATGCAACATTATCAATACAGAGCAGGAGTTTCTTGTCAGAGTTCTTATTTCTTTTTAAATGCACGTTCTAATTAGCAGAATTGATTTTATTAATTTGGAATAGGGTTGCAATGCTGTTCCTATATTTATGTATTTTGATCCTGCATTTTCAGCATTTAAGTTAACTTGCAGTATTGGACTGTAAATATTTCAAATTATCTTGTAACTGTTGCATTGTGTGTGTGGTTAATAAAGTACTGCCATTGGGAAAAATGTATTCCTGGGCTGAGCAGCACAATATAGCAGCAGTTTATAAGTTTCTCACCAGCAGAGATGGGGAGGTGGAATAATAATACATCTGGATATTGTAAAAAAATTGGGAGAAACCTTTCTTCCCTGGAATCTATGCCAATATGGCAAAATGTTTTGTGTTCCAATATTGGAGAGAGACAGAGCCAAATATGGACGAGTTAGAACCAAACCTTTCACAGTAATAGAATTCTAGTTACATTATGGGGTGGGGTAAGGACCAAAACAAGTGGGCTTTGAAATGTACAATGGCCTTTCAGTATCTTCTGAAGTCCATGTAAAATAAAGTCAAGGACTGCATCAGAACTTCGGGCCCCAGATTTTCCAAGATTTATGTATCTTGGAAATGAGAAATAATTTTGAAACATTGTCTTGTATGGTTACTATACATTACTAGGTTAAATGTTTCCTTACACTGGGTTAAGCTATTTGTTTGTCTAGTTCATTTCTCTATTGTGATCGATAAGTGTTTCCAGATGACTTTCATCATTCTATTGTCTATTTGTTGAAAATAAAAGAAATTAAATCTGGAATGTCTATTATAATGTGCATATGTTCCACCAGTAAACTTTTATTTAATGTTATTTCAGTACATTTATGCCAAACGTTTCTACACAGTATAACATTATCACAGTTGTAAATGAGAATTCAATCAATAATGAACTGTTGGGTTATCTAAACTGGGATAATTTATTCCCAATTTTGGACCCTAGAACTAAAGACAATAATTATTTTATCTTAGATTACTTCCTGCTACACAAATTTCCAGTCTTAAATTTGCCTCTTATCACAAAATTTGCATGTACTGTTTTCACCAGCATACATTTTTGCAAATCCAAATTGCTTTTGTTTTAATCAAGACACTTGCCTTGACTCAGCCTCTTTCCTATGCATGCAAAATGTCTTTGCTGCAATGCTACCATTTTTAAATAATACATTAAATGTGCAACTGCTTTGACAGATTGGCATGCAACATTAGGCACTTGGAATCAGGAGTACTTAATTGGCTTAAAAATGGAGAAAGCCCATCAGAAGCATTTTTTTCTGAGAAAATAGGTTCATACGTTGTGTCAAGCCATAAACTGATGCATTTTTGGATTAGCATGTTACGATTTATACAACATGTTATATAGCTCAAAATGTTGTGCCAAGCTAACCAATTGTAATTGGGTACATTATCCAATGGTCATGGGCATGTGTTAGGAATGAGTGCTGGGTGAGGGGGGAGAATGTAAATTGCATGCCTCTTTGTCAGGAGAGGGGTAATTTTCTTGCCAGATTCCTCAATGCTTTCAACAATGGCAGAGCTTCCAATGTACTTCCTGCACTGGAAAAGTTCTTAAAAATCCAGGAAGATATTCAAAAATATACCTGTCTTGAAACAGCCCATGTTGAACTGTATAGTGCATTTAAACATAAGGAGTTGTATTATGTCACAAAATGCTTTAATGTGATAAAATGTTTTATAAAATTCTCCAAATTTCAATTCCATTGAAGTCATGGATTTTGGATTTTAAATGCATTCCGTAAGGTAGTCCATTTTAGGTACCTTGGCTGAAAACCCAAAGGTGCTTTTTCAAAAGGTAACTAGCCTTTTAGAAAAGTGCCTTTGGAACAACCATGACCCTGGATGATTGAGAAGCTCCAAAGACATTTGGTTGAAAAAGTGTTGCCCTATAATATAAAGTTTCATTCAGTTGAAGGTTGCAGACATTAGACTTTTAGTAGTATATAGGTGATAGTTTGATCTGGGGGAGGGGTAATCCAGGTCTTTGATATGAGTCATTGGAGGGGCTTGTATAAAAAGCTGAAAAATATTGCTTCAAGCTATAGTTTAATATCATAAGAATGAGCCACAGCAAACATCCAGGTAGCACCTACCCGTTGCCTTTTTGATTCTCCAATGAAGCTGCAAGGAGGAATTTCAATAGGCTGAGCTTGGAGCTTTTTCTAAACCCTAAATGTAGTTAATGTTAACATGATGTGTATGATACAAGCTAGTTTCATAAACCAGGGCATGAAAATGTTTGTCTGATGAAAGAAATCATGAATCTAAACAGAGAGCAAAAATCTCTCTCCTATGGCCAAAGTGGAAAATGCCTGTCGTGTGGTTGCTGTTTCAGTGCTCAGAAGAGCCTTTCATTTTATCAAAGCTAACGGCCATGACCAGAGCTCTCATCCAGTTTTAAAGCCGTTGTCACATCTTGAGGCAGTGAATTTCAGAGGTGGCTTCTGCAACACCACATTCCTTGGTGTTCTGGATTTACAACCCATTTTATTCTTCTATGGTAAGAGAATAGAGCTTAGGTTTCTCCTGTACAATTTCTCTCTTGTCCTCCTTATCTAGATACATTTTTTTGCATTGTGGTTTAAGCAGAATGTCAGGAAAATCTAGCTAGCACATGCAATGATACTTTTGCCAGAGTTGAAATTGTAATGAAAATGATTGGTTCTTTTGATCATCTCTGTATATCTGTATTACCACGCTGTTCAGTTGTAATGGCTGCAACTTTTTTTTAATACTACAATCAGTCAAGAATTCTACAGGACCCAGCAGCCCATAACACCTGCAGGTATATTCATTGAAATGTCACTGCCCCACCCTTCACAAACAGGTGTTGCTATGCACCTTTGAACCGCAAAACACTAAGTGCCAGTGAATATGCAGAGAGATGAATTAGGCTTAGACTTCTAGCAGGACTCAAATTGCAGTTCTTTAATAGGTAGTTATGCCCTTGGCTAGATGCATAAAATAAATATCTGAAAGATGTGCTTATAAAGAAGTTGGGTAAAAGTTTAAAATAAGGAAAACAGGTTGAAAAGTGGTTGAGTTCCAGGTTATCTTCATATATTGTTATAACAAGGCAGGAAAAGGCCTCCAACACTTGAAAAGTTCTGTTAACAAAACTGCCAGAGATGGGCAGATGCTCAGCTTCAGATGACAACTTGATATGAGAGCAAGAAAAGAGTTCTAGAATGTTTGATAGACCCAACTACACTGCTATCTTGGTAAAAGTGCAGTAGTGAATTGCCATTATCTTCTTCCAGAATTTCTTTCCAATCTGGAGATGGCCAATGAAATAATAAGTATATACTGTCTTTGGCATTTTCAAGATCAATCGGGGATGTTTAGGTACTGTCACCTCTGTTGTCATGTAAGAGGCAGTCTGCATGCTGTATCTATGCCACATAAATGAGCTACTGCATGGCAACCAGACAGAACTATGTAGAAGGAGAGCATGAAACCATGATATGAACTTAATTCACAACTGAAACCTTTACCAACTTACATTCAGAGGAAGGATCCAAAGGGCAGATGGGGAAACATATTCCAACAAAGTTCATTCAGTTCAAAATTTCTGAAATGCACAATTGTCCATACACACACAAACATATGCATTCTTTTTCAGCAATGCCTTGAAATAATCATGAGATGCTCATGTGGCCTATGTTTTTCTTTTTCTTGGACTTGTCTGAAAAATGTGCATTTGGCTACAATTAGGTTAATTGATAACGTATATTTCTTCAATTAAAAAAACTCTTAGCATAATACTAGACCTTGAGGGTTCTAGATGGTTCCCCCTACTCCCATTTTATTATACCTTCACAAGAAAGCTGTTAGGTAACTAAACTGAGAGACTGGGAGAGATCTACTAAGTCATCTACTAAATTCAGTGCTGGATGAATTGGGATTTGAAACTGGAACTCTACTAGGCTACCCATCGGTATCACATACAGGCTCACTCAGAATGGAAGAGTTGACAGGGACTTTATAGATCACCTGGTTCACTTCCCAACCAAGCCCATAATGCCATGTCAACTATTCTCTAAAAATAACCAGTATTAATTCATAGTGTAGGTGAAAGCACCTGTGGCATTATAATCTATCTTACTAAAGTTGGGAGAATCTATTTTTCCAAAGTCAAGTACATAAACATTCAAAAGGAGACTACTGATTTCACATGGACACATCATGAAAATAGAAAAAAAAAAGAGGTGGTGATTAATAAAAGCAGTTGATAATATGCAAATCAGCCAGATATTTATATTTCTGGTGGTATAACAGTGCAACAATATTGTGATTTCAGATTGCTTTCCAATAATATTTTCAGTTCTCAAAACAAATTGCAGGTAGGCCTTGACTTATGACCACAATTGAGCCCCATATTTTTATTGTTAAGTGAGAAAATTGCTAAGCGAATTTTGCCCGATTTTCCACAGTCGTTAATGGAATAACTGCAATTGTTATTGCATAAAATAATAAATTGCAAAGTGTCTGAATTTTGATCACATGACTGAGATGATGCAATGGTTGTAAGTGTGGAAAATGGTCATAAGTCAGTGCCGTTGTAACTTTGAATGGTCACTAAATAACTGTTGAAGTGGAGGACTTCTTGTATTTGTTAATATATTTTCAACAACAATTTATCACTGAGATATTATAACACAGATACTTTCTGAGAATGTTATTAAAAAGTTCATCAACAGAGCATTCCACTAAGAGTCCCAAGAAAACCAATAGAACCCAGCCTTCTGTTGGAATTCAAAACTGCTAAGATTGGAAATTATACCATAAATCAGCAACAACATGGCACTTAATGCTTGTAAAATGTTGGAGTAAAGAGATCAGTTAAAAGAATAATCTGATGTAATTCAACATTTATAATCCCAAATGTAATACATTCCTTTCCGAAACAAATAAAACATGTATTTCCTAAATATTCCAATCCGGCCACAAAATTTCATATTATTTGCATTTGGGGTATTGTCTGTAATGTAAGTATAATGCTGACATATTTGATGAAATATGGCACATACACTGTACAAATTGAAGAGCTGGAAAAATCCTAGGTAAACTGTTAACTAGAGATAGAAATATTTCAGCAGCTCCCCCCCCCCCCCGAATTTCTTTATATTTTTTGCATAGGAGAATATGATTTCAGCTTTTAAAAAGGCAGAATATTGCCCAGTACTGAGACATCAAATTATTATTTTTATAGCAGTACTGGTGTAAAAAATGAAGTCACTTTAAGGAATGTATAACTGAATGATACACAATTTGAAGACCTTGTTTTATACATCCAACAAATGAAGTTCAGATAGGCAGCCTTCTGAAGGGAGAATACATTTCTATTTTGAAGTAATATTCTTTTTCCAACCATATTAAGGATTGTTGGAAGAGAAACAACTAAGGATTGTGAGTGGATTGACAAAGATATCGCCTACTGTAGTACTCAATGGTAGGATTAAACCCTTGCTTCACAGCTTTATTTTCCTCACCATTACCACATCAGTTAATCTCTTGTAAAAAAGCAGGTTTGGAAGTAAGAAAAAGGAAGCACTTTTCTAATTTGAGTTTGGAACAAGCTCAGTTACCAATTACACTCTTTTGATAACAGTATCCAAGCAACAGGCAAGAGGCTGAGAGGAAATGGAATTCAAATAACAACTCTTTGCTCAATAAAAACAAAAGGTAAAACACACAGACAAAAGTTGTAGGCCAATCTCTTTTGGAAATAAATCCATTGCATATTTCACTAATGTAAAAATGTCTGATAAAGCTGCCCGCTGGCAATAACATAAAATATTAATTTGGCCTTTAAATAAAGCCTGGCAAGGAAAATCAACTTTTTAAAATGATAAAGTGAAAGGGTATTTTTCTCCAAAATATTTAGCACTGGCTAGCTACTACATAATCGTGATCTGTGATTCTTTCACACATTCACATTTAGTGACAAGACTTTATTTCTGAAAGTGGGTAAGTCCAAATTAAGTGTGTCAAATTGTGAATAGCCATGTAGGTATCCTGAAGTAATGGAGAATCAGTTAGAAAAAGTTACATTTTACACTTCTCTGTTGTAAGGTCCATTTGTGAACTTGCGTTTTCCCTAAGAAAGCGATTCTTGAATTTTTGTTCTATAGATAGATCCTCTCATCCTTGTTTGCTTTTCATTGGCATCCAACCTGTCACTTTAGGAGTGCTAGATCAGATGGGGCAATGATCTGCTCCAGCAGGCTCTATCTATATGAGTGTGCAATAACCTATTAACTGTTTCAAGAAAGTAAGTAATAAAAAGCCTCCTTAAACTACTTACTCCTCCGCTGTAAAAGTGCCCAGTGAAGTATTTGCTAAACTAAATGTCATTTTTCACATTTTTCATTATCTATTGAAGAACACACCAATATCAAAACAGTAGTTTAGCTTATTGTACTCACTGGTACCCACGTCTTCCAATCATATAGCTGAGGTGACTATAGTGAACCTCAAAATCAAAATAATGCATACGTACTCCCGCTTAGATAAGCAAATTGAGAAGCTCAAGATCCCCCTTTGCCTTCTCTGAATGAAAACCCTTTCTCCAGCCTTCAGATCTCCATAGATGCTAATAACCCATTACAAAGATAAGTATGCCTGCTCTTATACCACCACTATAATAAGTGCTTTTCCTCTCTCCTGATCAGCAGAGCTGGACTAAGGTTAATGGTCTCCTTTTGAAGCAGACACTGCTTTTCTCCTGTTCAGTTGGTGTTCAAGCAGATATAAAATGCCCCATCCACTCAGTTTGGCAAATATCAACCAGCCTATTACTACCATACACTACTCTCTTCAAATGCCAAGGAACGCACAGATGTACACTTAAATAATATGCATCAGACTGATGGCTCTTGTAGCACTGGCTTTTCTCTTTCCCTTGATAAAAAGCTTCACTAATGCAAAAAAGGTGTGTGTGTGTATGGGGGGGGGGGGGATTCTAGTTGTTTGCAATTGCATCAGCTTTTGTGATTTCAAAATAGGCACGTGGATAAAATTAATAGTGATGTTTTGAGCTCCTTCCTCCCCTATTCAAAATTTAGTTCCATCTTGAGGTAATTTGATTTCCTATTTTCATAGTTTTGCCAATTTATGATATGAGATTAAAAACATTAGAATAAAACTTCAGTTGTACTAGAGATGCGAAATGATACAGCCTGGGACTGCTCATATGTATTTTGTCAGTATAACTGTTCTATGTCTGGCCAAAAATATGGCCTCTAATTTGCTTTTTTTTAATGTCTTTACATGGCTAACTGGGGTTGTAAGATTATAAGTGCTTAAGGTATTATTCTAACCACATAAAATCCCTTCCCCAAATACCAAAGGTGTCTTCCAAAGGACAACTGGAAATATTGAAATACCCACATTGGAGAATTGGTTGGTGAAGATAACAAAACTATCAGAAATGAACTTGAGGAGCCGAAGTGGCACAGTGGTTAGAGTGCAGTACTGCAGGCTACTTCAGCTGACTGCTAGCTGCAGTTTGGCAATTCAAATCTCACCAGCTCAAGGTTGACTCAGCCTTCCATCCTTCCGAGGTGGGTAAAATGAGGACCCAGATTGTTGGGGGCAATATGCTGACTCTGTAAACCGCTTAGAGAGGGCTGTAAAAGCACTATGAAGCGGTATACAACTTTACATTTATTAGTGACTGAAAACCCTTATGGAATTTTGCTGAAAAAAAGAGAAAAATTAATTTGTAATTTATGGGTTTGAAGATTAGAAAGGATAGTTTATGGAAAGAAGGAAATAATGATGTAAACTTAGAGGTATAGAGTAAAATGTAAGCGTATTTGTCAAGATCAGAACCTGCTTCTTTAGTATCTTTTTATTTTCTTCTATTTCTTTTTATATATTTCTTTTTCATTATTTGTCTTTATTCTTTCTTAATTAAAAATGTGTACTGTGTTTAACTTCAATAAAAATATTTTATCTGTTCTCCACACAAGTCATAAAATTAGACAAAGAGAATCCACTAACACAAATGAGTTAAAACATTACACTTTGTGTATTTATTGAAAATGCTCCAAAGTCAATTCCCCCAGGATCATTTCCTTCCTCCTTTCCTTTCTTAACTTTCTAGCTCTCTTCATCCTATTTATTTCTTTCAGACACTTTTTTAAAAGTTTTGGCTGCAGTACTCATTTCTATATCTGTTTTCTTCAATCAAATCTATTCTTTTACCATGATATCATCTGTAACAGTCCTGAGATAAATGTAAAATGTATCCCCAAACTCCTCTTGCCTTTGTTAGATTCATGCTAAATGCTCAAGCACTAAGGTAAATGTTATTTACTAAGGTTACATCCCATTTTATCAGAGCCCCAGTTCATTTTCTAATCTAGTGAGGGTTTTCTAATCTACTGAGGGTATCTTTTCTTTAGAAGGAATTGTTCCAATTGGATAATGAACCTATTTTCCTCTATTAAATCTTGGAAATATGGATTGTAATGTGTGATGTAATGCTGGCAAGTGACTGGGAGTAAAAAAAAAACATTGAACAGGCCATTTTTCAAATTCCTCTTAGCCAACTGGCGGAATTTCCACAAAACTCAGAAATTTAGGCCAGTTTCAGAAAGCTCTAGAGCAAAATGGAATTTCTTGACTAATAAAAAGCAACAATGATTATATGCAGTCAAACATTGTAATTCATTTGGATACATATTAAGACTTGTCAAACAAAATCCCAGAACCACAATAAAGATGAATATTCACATGTAGTGTTATTTATTTTCTTTATTTTCACCTGGATTTTACCATGAACTCAAAACTACTCTAGATTATCTGGAGAGATTGTTTTGTGTCTTCTGATCAAAATGGCTCTATAGTTCCACCTTGAGACTGAAGAGGCCAGCTGTCCCTAAGATACCAGCCCTCGATTAAACAAGAGAAAATCTCAATCAGGCACTTTTCATTTTATGTTTCCATCTGCTACTAAGCAATTCCTTCAAATGCCCTTTGCATAACTTGACCTTTGGTTGTCTCTACTGCCTCTGCAGTCTTCTAAACTTTTATAGTACAAATATTACCGGTATTTAATTTAGTCTTGCAGATGTTTCACAACATTTATATAAGAAAGTGCAGGAAATGACATGTCCCAGAACAACATGCTATAAAATGGGAAGGAAATTATAGTATAGTAAAAGACTAAGGTATTGCTCGTAGGCTCAAATTTCAAATTCAACTCTTAAACCAAAAGATTACTTCATATATATTATTTACTGTTCAACCAGAGTGTGAAGTAAACAATTAAAACCATTCAAGATATTTAGGTGATGGAATGTCTGTGAGCTTCCAGTGTTACTAACCTGATGCTGTCCAACTGCAGTTCTAAAATATTTGGAGAACATTACTCTGAGGAAAGATTAACATGTCCTATTTGACCTAGGCTTTGTATAGACCTAATCCATGCTGGACATGGGCTGGGTTACACTTTGTGGCAAGCTATGATGTGTTTTGGTTTATTTGCCACCATATTTTGAGAAGCTTAGTCAGTGTCTTATAAATCATGATGTATAGCTTAGCATGTAATACCAATTTACCCAATTTGTTTCATTCAATAAATTAGGGATGAAGAACACATGGTTGTTCATATGTGAATTAAGTATTATATGTGAATTAAGTAACTGCTTTGATTAGCTAACTCAGGTCCTGGACCCAATTTTTTTAGGGCTTGGGTAGCAGCCTGCTCCTTAGCCATTCCATAGAATAATTTCCTCTCATTCCCAAAGAGCTCTTTAATTTGCTTCACCAATGTCTGTCTGTCTGTCTCTATCTCTGTCTCTCTTTCAGAGGGAGAGGGAGAAAAAAATAACTTGGAGATTATGGCTGGCCATTTTGTGTTGCAAGCATGCAAGAAAAAATTTCAGCATCTTCCCAACTGGCATAGCCCCACCTTGCAGTATGTCTCATGCTGCTGAGGCATTTTGTTCAGAGGTCAGGAATGTTGGCAAGCTACCATGGGATTTAGGAAATCATTTACAGAGTGTGTTGAAATGACTATGCAGGGCATTGCCCCAAAAAGTCAGAGGAGCCTTACGTCACAATGACCCAGTACTCCTCACGTATTCCAATCTGTACTCCAACTATACAAAAACTCTTGGATCATGTGAGGACTCTCCCACATCGGATGAATTTAATATATCAAGGGCAGCAATTTGTTTGGAAGTGACAACCAGCTTAGAGCACTGCAAGCTTCTTGACTTTTAGAAAGTAACAATGAAAGGTTGAGATTTTAATTTCTATTTTCTTTCTTTGAGAGCTGAGTAACAATCACCAAAAGATTAGTATAGAGAGGACATTATACTGCCCATTAGCTTTAGTAGGATTCACAACGACTATTATTGGCACTGTAGTTAGATACTTATATCAAAATGATACAAAATGACTGGACTGTTGTAGACATTGGTTATAGCCTGTGATAGTTCCAAGCTGATTTATGCATCTGAAGAAGTGTTCTAAATATGCATCTATATACAAGCCAAAACAGTACTTTAAACTCAAGCCAGTGTGTTTACCAACCCACTGAGTTTTTCAGTTGTCACAAAATGTCCATAAGTGTTGATCCTTTTAGAAGTGTTGAACCAAATTAGAATTCTTTCCTTTATGGTTTAAGAGAGTTGCTAAACCATTTGGCTTCCAACTTAGATTGATTTGAAACATGATCTCTTCTGATGCATTAAGCAATGTAACGTAAAAATAACGGGATAATGATTTTTTTCTTATCTTCCACTTTTTTTTATGAATATGGTTTTCTGCAACCCTTATGGTACATTACATTTAAGACAAATCCATTTTTGCCTGCTGAAACTGAGAATGTCTCCTGTTCTTTTGAACAGCTATATGTTTCAAAGAGTTAGGCAACTCTTTTTCAGTTTTATACAAATATTTGCAATAGCTTCACTCTTCTCTTTTGACAAGCAAGAATAAACCAGATTATCTATTCAATTATCTATGATAATTGCCCAGCCTACATTTCTTTTAAACTGAAACCATATAACTGCAAAGTGTAGCTGTAAATAGCTAAAAGATAATCCAGCCCATCTTCTTCTTTGTTCTGATTCTATGCTTGATCATAGTTGTTCAATACCTGAAAAGCATTTGCTGAAATCAACAGGTTGGATACAGGCAATGAAAACCATGTATAGTAATGTTCATGTCAGAGACTTTATAATAATAAGAGTTTTACTGTGAGAAGCAGGATTAACTATATCATTTATTAGGTGAAAGAAATAGCAGCTTTAAGCACTGTAATGGAATAGAATATAAATCGGAGCCAAACCAATGAAAGAGCCTCTGTGGTGGGGTGATTTAAGTATTGGGTTAGAACAGTGATGATGAACCAACAGTGATGGGAAACCTGATCGTGTGCGCGCTCATCAGGGCTGCAAACCCGGAAGAAGAGCTGCCCAGGAGACATGTGCGCATTGGAAAATGAACTTCCGGTTTCGCTGCGTGCATGTGTGCCAGCCATCTAGTCTTCTGGTTACCGGCATGCATGTGCGCATGACGATCAGGTGGCCAGCACACATGCTCAAGCTGGAAAATGGAAGACCAGCTCTTCCAGTTTCTAGCACTGCTGCATCCTCAAAGGTCAGCTGATTGTCAAACGTGCATGAGTGCCAGAAACCTAGAAGAGGAATGGGCAATGCCGCACATTCCACGCATGGTTCCACGTACCACAAGTTCGCCATCATGGGGTTAGAACCAGGTTCATGTCCAGCCTTAAACATGAAAATTCACTAAGAGACTTGAGTTAGCCACTGACTCTCAATTCAATTCAATTCACTAAAGTTACTTCTTGTGAGGACAACATAACGGGAGCCTCATATTGCACCTTTCAAGAAAAGATGGGATCTAAATCTAACAATCATTTGTCTCCCCCCACAACCCCCGCCTTCTTTCATTCACGTGTCCATTTCTCAGAGACTACCTGAGAAATCCCTGCAATTTTCTTGGCAAGGTTTTTCAAAAGCGGTTTGCCATTGCTTCTTTCCTAGGACTGAGAGAGATTAGTCTAAGATCACCCAACTAGCTTTGTGCTTAAGGCAGGACTAGAATTCATGATCTCCCAGTTTCTAGCTTGATGCCTTAACCGCTACATCATACTGGCTCATATAACATATAATATTCATATAATCACTCACTATCCATGCCATTTGCTGCCAGCATTATAATGTCTTTGAGTTATTCTCAGTGATGTTTATAGAGTGACCAGCAATGTAATTGGCTATTGAGTGAGTGAGGTTGTGATTTTGCCTCTAAGGAGGAGATCCATATAAAGATCAGCTAAGGGAAAGGCAGCTGAAACACTGTATCTTTCTCTCATCTCAGTCAGCAGTTTATTAAGCTACGGGGGGGGGACTTTAATGTCCATTTAATTATTTGAAAATGGGCGTTGGTTCTTACCTGATACGCTCATTTTCTGGTAAAGACAGCAGCCAGACTGGGTATGCTCCGTCCATTAACCAATCAGACTGAGTCTACACTTATTATGCCATCAGGCCCTCGTGGCTCCTCCCCAGTTTCAGATGAAGGAAAACTGTAGATTCAAGTGAGAATTGTGAGCAAAAAGTGAAAGTCCAGTCACTGTATCTCTCTCCTCCGCACAAGGAATTCCCTCGTGTCACCCATACCAGGGCGGGGCTGGCTACTGTCTCTACTCTATGAGAAAATGAGCATATCAGGTAAGAACCAATGCCCATTATCCTGTTATCGTAGAGACAGCAGCCAGACTGGGACATACCAAAGACTGGCTTGTCCACTAGGGTGGGAAATTGTAAAAACAGTCCGTTAGGGCACAAGTACTTGTTGTAGCACCCTGTGCCCAAAAGCCGCGTCACCCGACGCATACTTGTCCAACTTGTAATGACGTATGAAGACTGTGGGAGACGCCCAGGTGGCCACCCGGCAGACTTCTTCCAAGGTGGCTTGAGTGAACCAAGCCACAGATGTTGCAGCGCTGCATGTAGAGTGAGCTGTAAAGTTTGCAGGGACCTGTATGGATTGAAGTTCATAAGACAGTTTAATACAGGCTCTTATGCAGCTCCCCAGACTAGACGATGAAGCCTGGCGAAAGGAGATGAAGAGAGCTTCCGAGTAGCAGAACAAGGCGGTGCAGTCGATGTAGATCTTGAGGGCACGACGTACGCATGACAGTGTTTTAAAGGACAACAGTTTCAAAGAAGTAGATCTCATAGGTTCAAAGGGTGCGGAAGTCAAAGCCTCTAGGACACGAGGCAAGTCCCAAGTTGGATATCTATGTATGGCAGGGGGACGCAGGTTGGATGCTCCACAGAGAAATCTCTGGATCAAGGGGTGAGAAGGCAGGTGTTCGGATGCCAGGCCGTCCAGAACAGAGGCCAGAGCGGCCACCTGTCAGCGTAGCATGTTAGGGGTAAGTCCCTGATCAAGCCCCCTCTGCAGGAAGTCCAATATCTGCAGAATGGATGCCCTAAGTGGCTCAACAGTCTGGTTGGAACACCACAGAGCAAAAGTCTGCCACGTTGCATAATAAATGCGTTTAGTAGAGCTTCTGCGTGATGCCTGAATAGTAGCAATGACGTCGAGGGAGATGTTATTGGCTCCTTCTGCCATGGAATCCATGAACCTCAAGTAATACCTGAGTACCTGGTTGTTGTCTGCTGTCACAAACAGGTCTAGGACTGGGAGGCTGAACCGTAGTGTCAGTTGATGGAAGAGGCTCAGATGGATGCTCCACTCCGCCGGATCTATCATTGTCCGGCTCAGCCAGTCTGCTTGGACGTTGGAGACCCCTGAGATGTGTTCTGCCCTGTGAGATGACAGGTGAGATTCCGCCCACTGGCACAATAGGTTGGATTCATCCATCAGGAACCAGGAACGAGTTCCTCCCTGTCTGTTTATGTGTGCCTTGGTCATGGTATTGTCCATGAGGACTAATATGTGATGAGCCTGAACTCTGTGGTATAAGTGTATGAGGGCGAGGTGAATTGCCCGCAATTCTAGCCAATTTATGCTGTTTTGGCTCTCTTCGAGGGACCACTGACCCCAAGCCACTAGGTCCTGCATATGTGCCCCCCATCCTGTCAGACTTGCGTCTGTTGTAAGTGTGAGACAGCACAGCTCTCTGAACAAGGTCCCTTGCAAAATCGCCAGGGGCTGCCACCATTTGAGAGAGTGTAATACCTGTCTGGGAAGGGGGACCCGGAGAGGAGAGCTGCACCTGTCGGGCTTTTGATATGGAAGCATGAACCATTGAAGGCTCCTGTTGTGAAACTGGCCCACGGGACAATCCCAAAGCAGGATACCATCTTGCCCAAGACTTGGGAGAGAAGAAGAAGGGATGCCTTGCATAGATGTAGCACCTTCCTGACAAATTTCCTCAGACTGAGAATGTGATCGTTGGCTAGGAACACCTTCTCCGCCATGGTGTCTATCAAGACCCCGAGGAGGAGAAGGCGAGTGCTGGAAACGAGGTGACTCTTTTTGAGATTCACCCCGAACCCGTGATTCTGCAAGGTGTGAATGGTGAGGGCGAGATCTCTTTCTGCCTGAACCAGAGACGTGGACAACAAGAGGATGTTGTCCAGGTAACAGAGAATCCAAACTGGGGATGACCTGATGTGGGCGGCCAGTGCTGCCAGTACTTTTGTGAATACCCTGGAGGCAGAGGATATACCGAGCGGAAGAGCTCGGTACTGGAAATGCCTCTCCCCATAGGAGAAGCGGAGATATTTTCGGTGGTCTATGAAGATGGGATATGAAAGTAAGCTTCGGTCAAGTCTACCGACGTGAGGAAGCCGCCTTTCCTGACCGCCTGGAGGATGGTGTGCAGAGAATGCATTTTGAACCGCCAATAGACAATGTGGCGGTTCAGTGTTTTTAGATCTAAAATTGCTCTCCATCCCCCAGAATTCTTCGGTACCACAAACAGGCGGGAATAAAAACCCTGCCCTTCCTGATGGGGAGGAACCGGTTGGATGGCCTGGATCTCCAACAGGTGCTGAATGGCCTGTTCCATCAGTGCCCTCTTGCGAGGACACCGAGAGATCGGGCATGGCATAAAGTGTTCCTGGGGGAGGGAGAGGAATTCTAGCATGAGACCAAATTTGATAGTTTTGAGTACCCAATCATCTGTTGTGGTCTCCTCCCAGTGGTGGGCAAAGGACGCCAGGCGCCCTCTGATCGGAAGAGAGTCCCAGATAGTCATTTCCTATGTGAAAAATGACAGTTGCCTCCTCCACGGTAAGATTTCTTGGAGGGGATACGCTGTGTTTCTACTGGACCTGTCCTGGTGAGATCCCTGTCTGGGAGTGTAGGATTGGCGTTGTAGATGGGGGAAGGAAGGTCCCCCTTCCGCCGGTCGAAAGGGCGACCTCTTGTAGAAGGGAGTGGGCCAGCTGTCCTGTTTCTTATAGATGGATGAAAAGACCTTGCACTTGTCGTTAGATTCCGTGAGGTACGGGTCTAAGGGATTACCAAATAATTGGGTGCCACTGAATGGGGAGGCTGCTAGACGGCACTTGGTACAGACATCCACCTGCCATGGCTTGAGCCAAAGCAGACGCCTGGCCGTGACCGAAGAGGCCATGGCTTTAGCAGCAAACCTAGCAGCATTAAGGGAAGAATCAGCTGCAAATTCAGCCGCTGCCCTGATCTTGTTGAGATCCCTATGTGATCTAGTGTCAGTAGGAGTGATGCGCTCCTGAAGCTGTTCAATCCAAACCAAGGCCGCTCTGGAGAAAAAGGAAGTGGCCGTAGAGACCCTAACAGCCCAGGCCCCAGCCTGATAGTTTTTGACTAAGGTTTGATCTGACTTTTTCTCCTCAGGTATGAGAACCACCTCAGGGGCTCCAGAGAGCACAGTAGGTGAAGACAGGGTTGCAAACGGTGCGTCCACTGGGGGAGTCTCGAAGAACTTAGTGAGGTCTGGTGCAATGTTGTAGAGACGTTTGTCAAGGTTGGTCGGATGTGGGCTCATGCCTGGAGACTCCCACTGCTTCTGGATGACGTTCAGGAATATCTTGGGAACAGGGATCACCTCTTTTTCCACCGTGGGTTCAGTGAATGGGGTACTGGGACCCTCAGTTGAAGCCGGTTCTGCCGGTTTATCCTGTGAAGTAGAAGCTGAAGCAGAAGATGGTAAGTTAGCAGCTTTAATGGCCTTAAGAAGAAGGGACTTGAAATGATCAGTTTTGAATAATCCGGTAAAGGCAGGGGTATCTGGGGTGACCACCTCGTCATCAGACAGGTCTGAGTCCCGCAGGTTATCTTGCTCCCCGCCAATTGAGGCCTAAGAAGTAGAGGCAGAGGGATCAGGTTGCTGAGCCACAGCAGAAGATTTATGCTTATGGGCATGTGATGGAGCAGGTTGGGGTTGCTGTTGTAGGCCAGCAGCCATGACCTGTTTAATGGTTTCAGCAATGATAGTTGCCATATCAGCAGGAGAGGTGTACATGGTATGGGGCCCCCCAGAGCCATGTGTAACCGGGAGGGAAGCCTGTTCAAAGGTGCGCTCCCTATTGAGAGGGACATCAAAGAAATTGCCTCTGTTGTCAGGTTTCATCGAAGACGAGAACTCCGAAGAAGACAATTTCCCTTCTGAATAGGCCAGGGGGGGGGAGGTCAGGGCCCATGGGAGGCAAGACAGGTGGAGCTGGGGACACCACTTGTTGATCCTCGGAGGGAGGGAGGGAGGGCTGGGCAGTTAGAATATGTTGTTGTTTTGGGGCTCTCTGAAATTCTTTCTCAGCCTGCGCTCTTCTGCCCTGGGAGTCATTTTAGAGACGTTGGGGTTTACTCCTGAGGAAGGGGCCTCTTTGGCTTGCCTCTTCCTGCTATCCATAGCTGGATCAGCCATTTCCCCAAACATAAATCAACACCCCAATGAGATAGGCAACGGTCTCACCCGTTTGCTGGCCAGGTGCTCCTGATCCCGTCCACCTGGGGTGATCCTGCGTTGCTAGGCACTCCAAACGGCTGCTGTAGAGTTCGTGCCTTTTTTAAAGCGTCCAAAATGGCTGACATTTTTTCTCTGAGGCTTTTCCGAGCCTCAAAATGGCCACCACTATCTTCGCAGGCTTTCCCGACCCGCAAAATGGCCACCGATACTAAGTGTGGCCAGGCGATCTGCAGAATGGCCACCGGACTCGCCTGGAACCGCTGGGCGTGAAACGGCTGGCCGCGAGTCCCTCTGAGTGCCCAGAATCTAGGAGCACCGTGGGGAAACAGCCGTGGAACCGTAGCTCGTGAGCTGGCCAATCTGATTGCAAGGCAGGCTTCCTGAGTGAACTCGTGGCCGCAGGCAATCAGACAGCTGAGGAGAGGCATCCAGAGATCAGTTTCGAATTTCCCTCCAATTTGTAGAATAAAGGATTATTTAAGGAACCAATTTAAAGGAACAAGAATTTTTTTGGGAAAAATTCACCAATTAAAGATATAATTAAATAATTTGGAGAAGATCAATTCTCACAGCCAGTCCAGGATGGACTGAGTCTGAAACTGGGGAAGAGCCACAAGAACCCGATGGCATCATAAGTGTAGACTCAGTTCGATTGGTTAATGGACGGAGCATACCCAGTCTGACTGCTGTCTCTACGATAACAGGAAAATAGATTACATCTCCTAAAAAGTTCAAGGTCATCTCTTCTGTGTTCAAATTGAACTTTATCTTCTTTGTTGAAGCATGGCAGCAGTGAGGTTAGCTGGTATTAGAATATAATTGCTGCTGATATCAGAATTATGTCCATTTATTCTTTTGTACAGTTTCTCCAGTGCAAATTGCCATAAGAGACAGCAGACACAAATTTGCATTACATGGGCAGGTATATATATCCCTGATGTGGAGGTTATTGTTCCCATTAAAGTCACCCACAGCATCAGAAATTAATATTTCTAAATTTTTTGCCACATGATGACTCTTTCCCCTTACTGTTACAAATGCCTGAATGTGCAAAGTGAGAATAATACTTTACCTTGAAACTTATTTCTTCTGCTGAAACTCAGCATCCCTCAAATATTCAAGTAATTAAAGATAGGAATTTGCCTTATCCAAGTCATACCATTAGTTCTCTTAGTTTACTAATGTCAGCATTGATTGATAATAATTTTCTAGATCAGTGGCCTCCAATCTTTTGAGCACCAGAGACCAGTTCCATGGAGACGTTTTTTCACAGACCGGAGGGGACATGGTTTTGCATACTGCCTGCATCCGTGGATGGGGCTTCACTTGTTTGCGTGGCCTAGTTTCTGGCCTGCCACAGACCAGGGCTGGTCCATGGACTGGGGGTCGGGGACCTCTGCTCTAGATTTCAAGCAAGCTTGTATTCTAGGACTGAATTTAAGACTTTCTATATGTAAAGTTGATGCTTTATCACAGATACAAGATAAATTCTCTGAAATCAGCATTTCATTATTCTTTCTGGATTGAAATGTGTAAGGAATGTATTGCAGTACAAATACTTACACTGTGTTTTCCTATTATTTATAAATTGCACAGCACACTAAATTATATCCTGCTACATACATACATTATAATTATTTAATTAAATTTTCTCCAGCATCATTTAAATTCATTAAAGTAGCTTAAAATTAAGTATCTCTGATTGCATTATTTTTTTTCCATTTGGTTTTAACACCGAATCACATTGCAGGTGATAAGGCATCAGGCTTTCAGGTCATGATTTGGGCCCTTAAACAAAACCAGTTCATTAAACCAGGATGTTTAAACCAAGGTTTAAGTCATAAGGGACAGATTCAAATATTACCCCAAGCCAAGTGCAAACAAGGAGGCCACTTGGTGTTTATTTCATAAACTAAGACCATGTAAACCTAAAAATGAAGTCTTTTTAAAAGATGATTCTTGATCAAGGGTATTTGATCCATTTCCAGAAAGTTGTCTTTTGGTTTGAAATGTGCAATAATCAAACATTATCTATTTATAATCAACCTTAGGCTGCACAGTTAACCCATTGCAGCAATAGCAATCAAAGCAAAATTCCTACCTGCTAAGGCTTTAATGCGAGACCTCTCAAACAGCCGAGCAGAACTATTCTCATTGTCCCACTCATCCACATCCCAGCGGTTATTAACATCGCTATATTGCTGTTGGATTTCAATGTTGTCAAAGTCTGTTGCTACTGTTGTTGTCATCTTGAATCTTCTCAAGCTGGTCTCAGCATCAGCTACTCCTTATGAAATCTGCAATAAAGAAACAGGGGATTGAGGGTAAATAATTATTGGCATCATTTGAAAGCCTTTAAAAAGAGATAAATGTTTCATAAATAACATCAGCACTATCACTGTAAAGTAAAAGATCAGAATCCTCAGCACTTTCATGGCTGTGCACTTCCAAAGCAGCCTTTGGCTGGGGCAGATCACTGCTGTGTTCCCAAAGAGAGTGTGCAACATGGAGCTTTGACTTCTAGTGGTAATTCTCCAGCTGCAAGTTTGGAGGCAAGCAGCTGGTTTTCACATCCTTAGAATTAAAGATGAGCTGATACTGGTTTTCTCTTCTCCCTTTACAGTATCAATGCCAGATAATAGTTATAAAGAATTCAGTAACATTAAGGACTGATATCTGAGTTTATTTCCTTTCTGCCTTCCTATCCCTAAGGAAGCATAAAGAAGAGCAGCAAAGCAACTAAGGTTGTTGACTGAACAGGGAAATTCTAAAATTCTTTATTAATTGCACATAGCTTGATGAGACTTAGTCATTGCAGGCAGTGTCCATAAAAATAGGGGTTTGAGCCTGTGCAAGTGAGAAGATGAGACACAAGTGATAAGGAGGAAAAAGCAACCTAATGTGTCCTGAGTAGAACACCTATAAATGCTGCTTGCACAGCAAATAAAAGTGGTAAAGTAGAATGGTAGCAAGAATGGATGGGTGAGTGCATTCCAAGTTCTCCCCAATCCCACAAAAACCATACAAATCCCTGAAGAACTCTAAGAGTTCTATCCAACCCAGTTTGAAAAACCCCAGTATAGATTCTTAGGATCACTGTGGTTTTGGCGGGCAAAATCAGTCACTCCTATCTCAGCTTGCACTTACTATGCTTATACAATAGGCTCCGTTTTTATCATCCATTTTTAAATTGATCTTTCAAAATGCTAAGAACTCTTAAGAGTTTTCTGCATCTTTTATTTTTAGTGATCATCCAGATTTTTGCAGTCCTAATTTTCATCTTCATACTGTAGGTGCTTGCATTCTCTGTATTACGTTTATAGCCATATTAGCAGAGGGAGTAATTTAGGATCGCCTATCATTCTTAGCCACTTCTTTTTGACTGAGAAATGTCCCCACAGCATTAGTAATTTGGTCAAAAATTCATTCCTATAATTCTACTTTCACTCTGAAGGCCTAAAAGCTTATGTAGCCAACATTTTCCCCACAGCAGGGACGTGCGGTCAGGGGAGGCAGAGCCTCACCGCTCTCATCATGAAAATAAAAAAAGGGGAAAGAGAAAAAGTGCTGAGGAGCCTTCTGCACACGTGGTCCGGGAATGGGACCACATGTGCAGGAGGGTCCTCTAGCCTCAGCCTCCCTCCTGCACACGTGGTCCCATTCCCTGCCTTCCTGAGTCAACATGAAGGGGACCATGGCTCGTGCTGATGACGTCATCAGCCTCACCAGCCATAAACCTCACCGCACGTCACTGCCCCACAGCCAACATTTCTCATGAGATGTTGCATCTGTTCTCATGTAGAAGTTCTCTGCATGAAAAATATCAGCAAATGTAGAAAAAACACCAAAGGTTGCAGTTGTACAAACATCACCATGTTCTGTATCTACAGAATAACAACTAGTATGCAGATTAACACAAAACTAGATGAAGGAATGAAGTTCCTTGCATAAGGGCATGGCTCATGACTGGCAGTTCAAAGCATTGAACAGAAACTTTCTATGATGCAAGTCTTTAATGCAAGTATCATGTTTTTCATACTAAGACTGTTATATAATTTGAGGAGCATTCAATTGTCTGACGGTACTTTAAAAGTACATTACAATAAAGTGTTCTTGCAGCAAACAGAAAAGAAAGACTTTAGATTTCTTCTTGTTCACTAATTAAATATTTTCCTTTAGGGAAAAGACCCAAATCAAAATGCAGTCAACTGCAAAACAAGAATATTTCAAGATATTTTAAAGAAGCAAGTCTACTCAAGAAATGTACATTAGGAATATGTTAGGTTTAGGGTTTTGTTTTGTTTTGTTTTGGCAAGGTGAGATGGGAATTTTCCTGATAATTTCAGATTGGGATTTCATTTTCAAATGCATATCTTGTGTAAGAGGGGGGGAAATCCAACAATCTAGAGGAATAGACAAAACTCAGCTCTCCGTTAGTAGTGGAGAGAATATATTTTCCCCTAATGCAAGAACTTTCTACTTATAAATAGAATATACGTACATAAATATAATAAAATAAATATAATTTTATTTCTGCATAAGGGAGCACTATTAAAATGTTATCTGGACTTAGTCTAAAGTTCTGCAATACTTCCAATTTAATTGGGAAGAACAACTTCAGAACACAAATTTAGAATGCAAAAACTATACCTGCTGCAATTTGTTAATGCAATCATATGATTTTTCAAGATTGTAGAGATGCTATGAGACTGAATCCTGAAAACAGATGCAGCTACTTTAATGAGTTCCAGGCAATACTGAGTTTATACTCTCCTGATCTTCAAATCATTTCCCCCCAAATCTGAGGAATTGCACTGCTCATTGTCCTTTCTAGCACCTTATTTTGTCCCACTTATAGAACCAGCCTGGGTATTTGGCTATTTCTCCTTTCTGTTTCCTAAAATGGTCAACATGAATCAGGAAGATTAGGAAAACCTTCATTGTCTGGAGTGCAATAGTGAAATATTGACCATAAAAACTACAAAACCAAACTGTTGTTGAGTGATCCAGTTGTGAAATATAAACATCATTCTGAATTACCAAATGTCCTTTCTTTTCCTGACACAATCAGAAATCTTAGTTTAGTTTCCTGACTAAAAAGCTCTCTCTCTTTTTAAATGAGCAGATAGTCTTCAGGCTTTATGACCTTGAGGAGAGAGAAAAAATTCTAAATATAAGGTACTCCTGTCTCTTACCCTTTGCTGCAGAGAGCATTTCTCTTTCTAAATTAAAGCAGTGCTTGACAGTTCACTCATTTTAGTTTTATCAAGTTACTCCAACTCAGTGCTGCATCTTGATTAAATCCCCCATTAAATCATCCTAGACATTGTCCCAAAGGTGCTTTTTCAAAAGCAACTGGACTTTCTTTGTTTTTCTTGAAGATATTTCGCTTCTCAACCAAGAAGCTCCTTCTTCTTCTCCTTCACCTCCCCCTTCCCCCGTCCTCCAGAACTAAAGAAGCTTTTGTGGATGAGAAGCAAAATGTCTTCAAGCAAAACAAAGAAGTCCCACTTGCCTTTTGGAAAAGCACCTTTGGGACAGCCATGACCTGGATGACTGAGAAATTCCCTAGACATTACTAGTGATATGTTCAGTGGCAGGTCCCCTTCCGACTATGGTACTGTGTCTCTAGAATTCTGTTCCCAACAGTGATGTCCTTTTGGCACAAACTAAATATGTTTTTGATTTTTAACGACCCTTGTATGACCTTGTGCCGTAATATTCCCAAGCAACAACTATGCTAGTAGGGGATTCTGGGACATTCAGCTCCAACATTCCAGCAGTCTACCAGGTTCAGGAAGGTTAGAGCATTCTGTTCTGTTCTGCTCTGATTTGTTTGATTTGATTTTATTGTTTCATCTGACCGATACTCCAGAGAGCTTTGGCAGCAAAAAAGCAATTCAAGCAAAACCATGTCAATAGGAATCTTTTTATTCAGAACATTCAAGATTTGTCATGAGTGCTGCAATGTGCAAGCTGGCAAATCTAAACACTTTCTTTTTTTGCTCTAGCTAACTGATGCCACCTACTGACAACTGGATTATGTCACACCAAAGAGCAGGTACAATTTGCCTAGGGAAAAAATCCTTATGGAAGGTCAAGTGAGGTGAAGGAGCCATTGGATCAAGAAATATTCCTAGATTTTACTGGTTTGTTTTAATGCAGAAGAAAATTTTTAATTGCTACTATATCTTATTTTTTACTTTCTGCTGTTGCTATTTTATATCTCAGGTAATAAGAAGGAAAAGATCGGTTCATTTGCTTGCCAGATATTTTTGTTTTTGCTTGCATTCATTTATGATGCAAACTCTTACCTAGCATAACATTCTTCAGGAGATAGTAATATCTACCTAACCAAGAGCCAACATGGAAAGCTGGATCTGGTATAGTTACCATTTGGATTGAATGGAATACATGTCCAGAGTTGTAGGTTAGACTGGGAAGTTGGGAAAAAAAGAGTTTCTGTTGTTACCAAGAAAATTTCATGGACACATTTGCGTATTCATTAGGAACTGAATTTGATAATCTGGAAAGTAAAAACGCTTAAAATTCCTTGTACTGTATTCCAGTTTTATCTGATCTGGAAATTTCTAATGAAGCACCTTGTTCTTTCCTCTGAAATGCATATTTGCTTTAAACTGCAATTTTACACGACAGGATTGAAATTTCCCACAGAAAATACTTCACTGTCAGCATCTTCAGCCTGTAGGTTGTTCTTTGGCTGGGAAAGAGAAGGCAACAATGGGAGAGGATTATGTAACTGCGATTAAGCCACCTGATAAGAAGGTTGCTGAGCAACCCTGGCGATTCAACTGTTTGCCTAGGGCCTTATGGAAAGCCGATTGCATCAGTGGTGCTTCCTTAGGCTGCACTGAATCTCCAGCAAGGAATTTCATGCATTAAAAACACAACTCAAAGTGACTGTCTTCAACTTGTTACTCAATGTTACTTGTATAATAGGAATAAAAGCCATATCTTCATTTAACTCAAATGAACAGTTAGCTGCATCAATTTAACACATTCTGATCAAACTGCACAACCCACAGTGTTCACTATGGTGTTCTCAAGACCAATCCTTACCTCACAATATTAAGTATTCAGTTTTTACCCTGGCCTTCCCGCTCATACCACGCTCAAAAAGGAGAGAATGGCACATTTGCCAACATTCCACGCTGGCATCGTTTGAATTACACATTGCCTAGTAACCAGCTCGTCTTACCGTTAGATGGCATGAGACAGTTGTCTCAAGCAGCTGTGACTGGGAACTAACTGGCAGGGAGCAGCTAATTCCCCTATGCAAACTTGCTACTCTCCAGTAGGGTGGAAAAAGCTGTTTCATCCCCAAACCAAAATTCAACTGTTAGCCTGATTTCAAAGCATGCTAGGTCTTCTTGGCACTCTTTCAGATGGGTAGGGAATACAGCTCTCAGGAATGTAAACCAAAAGCTCCTTGTGTTGGCTGAGAGTATGGTCTCAGGACATCTAGAGGGCTGCAGGAGGTCATTTTAAGTACATTCTACATAAAGTTTGGACCAGTTTAACCTAGGGCCACCATATTGTGGCCTTTATTCCTTTATTTCTCCATTTTTGGATGAAAGAGTCATATTTACTGTGATTGATGCATAATTCCAGATGCTGTATGATTGAAAATAAAACAATTTGCTATGCAACAATTTACCAGTTTTTCATTAAAAAAAAAGGCAGTGTGGGAGGGATATGCCTGCATGTCAGGCATATCTAGTTTGTTCTCCGGAATGAGATAAACCCAAGGAGCCTTATAGAAGTATTTCTCCCCCAAGTCAGCCATAATTTTATTTCTCTTGCAGTTTTTATAGCTCAGAAGACTATATGCTATAATAAATTACATTTGGTTGGGGGAGAGACATTGAAAGAAGGGAAAAACAGTGCCCTTTAAAAAAAAAGTAAACCAATCATTTTGGAATATTTTGTTCAGCTAAATATATATATATATATATACATATACATACATACATACATACATACATACATACATACATACATATATATATATATATATATCTTGAGGAATGTTTTCACAGCAGACATAGGGGAAAACCCATTTCAGCACTGTAGCCTAACAATATAGACTTACATCACTTACATAGGTGTTTCTGCCCCCAAAAGAATCCATGCACAGAGAATAGCAAATAGCAAAGAGGAAATGGTTTGTCCAGCCTGCTATCTGAAATGCTGAATTCTCCATCTGCTATCAAGAAAGTTAGTGCATTTTAAATAAATAGCAGCACTAAATGTGTTAATTACAATTTGGAATCCTGAAGCACCACCAAATAGTAAACCTATTCTTTTGGAGGCAGACTGATTAGGTACTGTAGGTAAGTACATGTACAGTAGGTGAGGTTATGTTTTTCCTACTCTACCAGGTTCCTCACCATAAATAATTGCCTTCTTCAGAACAGATTCCATAGCACTGTGTGTATGTGTGTAAGTATGTTTTAATATCTGTAGTTTCTGTAATAAGTACTATATATTTCAAGGATAGAGAGGCAGTGATTTAAAGTTGCTTGCTTTAAAAACATCTTTTGTCTGACATTTATTTTCTGTTGGATGAATTTTATTCTCATTCAGTGGGTGCTGTGTTTGCACATAACAACAGGAATTTGGCAGACCCTAGAATGCTACATAAAGGCATGGGATTGTGCATGCAGTTCATTTGGGCTTGCTTTACTCTTTCCTTCACAGTAGAAAAACAAAACAAAGAAGCAGGATCATAAACCAGAAATATACCAGGGATTATCATTGACTTATTTATTGTTTGGATACATAGCCAAACTAAATGAATTTGTCCTAAATAGTGAGGTGGGCATTATATAAATTTAATAAATACATAAATAATAAATAATTTTGCAATCTTGTGTCTACTTAATATTTATTCAATGCCCTACATTTAATTCATTATTTGGACTCATATTATTTACAGACAGAGAGCTGTTTGGGGAATCCTACTGATTCTGAATTAGAAATGAAACTATTTTCACTTTTTTTTAATAAAACCATATTGTTTTTACCAGTATCATAGTAGTACTGGTTAGATAAATTTTCTATACTTCTTTTGCAAGCTAATTAAATTCTCTATTCTTGGGAGACTCATCCATTTCTTCCATTCAGACAAATTTCAGAGATGGGAATGTTATGTTTTAAATGCATATAGTTATGCTAAAGGGAATTAACCTTTAGATGATCCTGACTGTTAGATTGTACTAAAGTGAAACTAACCTTTACATGATTCCAACTGTTGGAAGGAAGTTCAGAACAATTATATGGGGAGCAGGTTTTTTCTAGTTTATGATTGGTTAAGGCCCTGTGAGCCTAGAGCAGTAATGGCGAACCATTTTCTTATGGCTGCCAAAATTGTGTGCATGTGCTATCGCATGCACAAGCATACCCATACCAATTCAATCCTCCCTGCCCACCTGAACACGCGCTGTGTAATACGTGGTGGCTCAGTGGCTAAGAAGCTGAGCTTGTCGATCAGAAAGATCGGCAGTTCGGCGGTTTGAATCCCTAGTGCCGCATAACGGAGTGAGCTCCAGTTACTTGTCCCAGCTTCTGCCAACCTAGCAGTTCGAAGGCATGTAAAAATGCAAGTAGAAAAATAGGAACCACCTTGGTAACAGAGTTCCGTGGACCTTTGGCATTTAGTCATGCCAGCCACATGACCCCGGATATGTCTTCGGACAGCGCTGGCTCTTCAGTTTGAAATTGAGATGAGCACTGCCCCCTAGAGTCGGGAACAACTAGCACATATGTGCGAGGGGAACTTTTACCTTTACCTTTTAGGTCAGGAGACAGACACCATAAGGATTACAGTTAAGCTATTTTATGATTGTGGGGTATAACAACAGAATTTTGGATTACCCATCCATTCCTTTATCAAGGTAGTAAGCCCCTAAATTTGAATTACAGAGACTGAATTAAATATTTAATATCGCCAACTCATTAGTGTGCTTTTACAAAAACAAGGGCATACATATAAAGATTTCCCTTGATATGAACGCAGACAGGGAGTATGGGCATATGGAAGCAATTGATCATTGGCACCAAGTCTATGTCTTAGTTGTTTATTTAGTTGTTCAGTGCCCAACCTGCTGATTTCAGCAAGTGCTTTGTAGTAACTGGTCAGCTCTGATCAAACACATCAGAATAAAGCAGGAGGCAGACTGAATTACCCCTCATCTGCCTAGAGATGCACTTTCCAGATATATTAAGAGGACCTATTTCTGAAAAAAAAGGCTTTAACTGAACTATGTGGTAAACATTTTTTCCTGCATTTCTACCAGGTTATATACAGTAAATATGGAAACCATTATTTCCTTGTTTAGCTTCCTTTCTATGTGTTCGTAATTATCCCCGTTTTACAGTGAGAGGATGGAGTGAAGCACAGAGACTCAATCATATACCTGAGGTACCTAGTAAACCCACTGGCAGAAGCCTACAGCTTCAGAGGCATTTATTTTTAGCCTGATTAGCCTGAGAGGATTTAAAATCCCACCTAACTGTCAAGTAGATATTACAGTTGTAATGGGCCTGTCACCAAAAGCAGCATCTTTATGTCAAGCAAGCTCCATAAGAGGCTCTGTAGCTGCAAGCTTTTACTGTGTGATCAATTTTCTTCTGTTGTAAGCCTGTGAGACCATGATAGCAGCCATGGGACAAGAATTCTGGAGAAAGATCATGTCAGTTAATATTGACAGCTGCGGTATTCAAGCTAATTTTTTTCAATGATGACACAACACTGTGGATCACTTTGTCCTAAATCTGTTCTAGGTCTCCTCATGTATAAAGTTTAGATGCCTCCTGAAGTCTTACATTAGTTCAGTGATTATACTGCATTAATTTACTGTGTCCAGATTATTATTTATTTCTTCAGTTTTAATCTGCTGCCATTTTATGCTTAAAATTATTTCTAGTGTTTCCTCTGATATGTCATCGTCTTCTTTTTTTTTTTAAGGCTTACAGGTCTTTTATCAACAATACTCTCTTCCTTAGTCTCTTGAGTCCAGTGTTTACTGATTTAAGAGAGGTAACTGAGTGAACAGGAAACATTTGCTTTACAGACACCTTCCTGATTTGTATTTTTTTTAAAAAAATATACACATGATTATCACAAATGCTGATTCAGTTTTCGGATCTGAAAATAGTAATTTCCTATCTTCCGGAAGAGTAATGGAATAGGGATGTCTGCAGGTGTGGTTAAAAAAAATCAATTTGGTGGCCATGACGGTGATGAAAGTTCCAGCCATAATTGTGAGTTACACATAAAAATGTGTGGAGCTTTGATTGCACAATTACAGTTGCCATCTTGATTCTGTAGATACACCTGAATTGGATGGTGTGCAGATGCCTGAAATCGAGCCTAGTAGCTTTGAATAAATAGCGGTCATCATAATTAATATGCAATTCACTTCCTATTCTCAGGCTCAGCTGGTCTTGTCTGTCCAATGCTAGACTTGTAAGTACAGTATTAACTGTGATGATATGGAAAGAAGCTACAGAATGGGAATCCCATAGCATTATATTCACCAGAGGTGTTTGACAAAAGCACATTCACATGCTGAGATTCTCACTGAACTGTAATTTTTAAAGTGACAGAGGATAAATTTCTGAAATACGTGAGGGCAATTATCAGTTTACTAATATTAATAAGAATTAAGTAATTTTGTTTTATTTTTGTCCAGGTTCTGCTAACTTTTGTGTGGCTTTCATGCCATTCAAAGGCAGACTCTGGTCCTTATCTTGAAAACAATGGTGTACAATGACCTGAAGGATTTCCACATGGGTGTCTATTCAGGCATGGGTCAAGCTGTAGTTAAACAATAGTAATGATCTATTACAAAATAATAAATAAAACAAATCAGTAATGAAATTGTTCCATTTCTTTGCTTCTGCCATAATCAGCATTAGCTAAATGCTGCACTTTGAGATACCTTGTAACACAAGAAGAGAAAGTTCATAAGAAAGACATTTCTAAACCCATATACTTCGAAGTCTGTGTCAAATAATGAAACGGTCTCCATTCTCTTGGCATCTCCTCAAAACAAAATGAGAGAGAGAGAATAAATAAATTATAAGAAGTGATTGAGAGCAATGTTTTTTTCACACAGCTTTCAAAGGCTATTCCCAAAGGGTGGGACGTGTATTTACTTTCACAAATAAGCCAAACTTTAGTGAATTTTATCTGATAAGAAAATAAGCAATTTAATATAAATCATCTGAGAATACGTTGAAGAAAAACACACAAATGTATATTTAAAACTTTCACTGAATAACTTTGGTGAATCAAGCAGCTGGTGTTTCAAAAGGAAAAGGTTATAGTTGCTGTAATTCAGTCTCAACCACATCTGGATTTATTTCACAATGCTCTCCTTCAATTTTGAAGGAGACAATTTGGGCAGCCAAGTAGCTGCTGAGTATCAAAACTAAAAGACTTCAGTTCTATGTAAATTATCTGTTTCTTAATGAATCTACCACTTAGCCAATTGCACTTTCTTGAGTTGTGGAATAGATAACATACAGACATCAGAGGACAAAGGAGCTTCCATCTAACTACAAACAGCTAAAGTTAAAAAAGGGCAAAGGATAGCTGAGTTCTAAACTAAAGACATAAGAGTGTAATATAATCCACTGTCCAGTGTTATCCACTGGAATTAATTGGTATTGCCCCAGGCCACAACCAAAAGCAATAGCTTTCCACCCAAGATAGCAGGATCAGCAAAATATTAGGTAGATATCATGACCGCACAAGCTGTCAGCTAGTGAAGCAGGCTGCACATGAAGAGGTGACTTTTTCTTTCACTGGAAATATTCATGGTTTACTTAGAGATGACATGGATCTTTTCCTGGGCTGAAGGAAGTTGAACTAGATCACTTCTATCATCTCTGTGATTCTATGACCTCCGAAGTAGTCTTATCTTCTAAGTATTATGTAAATTTATGTGGACCTACCTTACTTACTAGGAAAATGTTGTCAACCTACAACTTGTTATTATGCAAACAAATGTTCACCAATTAATTGATTCAATATTTCCTGAAATGTATTCTACAAATATGTTGAGTTTTAAATTCCTAGGAATTCCTTTGATGATGCTCATCTGCGATCTAATTCCAATTAGGAAAGTTGAAGTCTGAATAAATCTGGAGGGGACTATGCTAGGTTTGCGAATGATTGGTTAGAGAAACTGATTTTTTATAAATAAAGAAAAAATAAATATGTGCTGGAGTATAAGGAACTTGCTAAATTTCATTCTGCTGAGATTCCTCAAGTCTCTGAAACTCCCTCCTGAAGAACTGGAGGGAACTTCAGAAATTGAGAAGGAAATGGAACTGGAAGATTCAGAGGGAGAAGAAAATTGCCTATGTGTCGCTAGGAGTCAACACCAGATAGCATATAATCATTAAATTTTGAGGTAGCAACAAAAACATAAAAAGGTAATAGATAATACAATAGTATTAATTATTTAAGAAGTAGAGAGAAAGAAATTAAAAGAAGATAAGCCTCATTGACAATAATAATAGCAATTAAAAATGTCCTAGGATGAAATTAGTTGATCTTAAGAATTTCTGATCTGCTAAATATTACCTCCTTCCTGTAGTGACACTGCCAAATAAACAGGCCAAGAATGTGTATACTTCTAATGAATCTGGCTCCCACTCTTAAATTCTCACTCTTTTTCCAGCCTAACCTTGTTAGGAGGTTTTCTTCCAAATTCTTCTTTAATGGTTAGTAATAATGGGAAGCAGCTGTGTTCCTTAAGTTGTGATGAGAAATGGAAATACAGAAAGATGCCATCTATATAAAAAGCAGATTTGCTACAAATTGAGAATTATGTTAGTCTGCAATATTACAGTAAGTAATCTGGGAAATAGTAATATAAAGTTTTCTTGAAATAATGTTAATACTGCTTTAGGGAAATAAAATAGACTTCCCAAGCTATTGCTCCCAGTCCCTGATCATCTTTAATGCCCTTCTCTAAATATGTTCCAATTTCCTTTAATCTGTTTTAAGTGAGCCAAGAGCTAGACCTGGTGTTCTAGGTAAGATCTGACGAAAGCAGAATGGATTGGAACAATTACGTCTGATGATTTGGAAGTATATTCCTGTTGGTGCCTAAAGTGGTATTGGCTTTTTCTTTTTTTGCAGCCCCATCACAGTGCTGGCTCATACTCAGTTTGTAATTAAAATTATTCCAAGAAGTATTTCTTTATGGAAATGAGCCATTTTATTATATGTTATAACTTTATATTACATTTTATTTCCAAAATAAATATTATTACCAATTCATCTATGGATTGGTCCTGTGCTTCTACATCTGATTTGTGTTGCCTTAGATCTTCATCTTTCTTAAATTTCTTTTGGTTACTTATAGCTCATTTTCCAGCTTATCAAGATCATTTTGTCTTCTACAACATTAATTATTGCACAAGTTTATATCATCTGCAAATCTGAAAAGCATTACAGTCTCAGATTGGTCTGCAATTTGTTAGATTTTCTTTCCCCCCATTTTTGAATAGATGTAATTTTGTCATCTTCTAGTCATCTGGCATTTCACCAGTTTTGCAGGATTTTTTAAAAGATACTATGTAATGGTTCAGCGAGCCCATCATCTAGTTCCATTGGAACCCTAAATAATCTGATCTTGGAAATCTAATCTTATTCAAAGTAATACGGCAACAATCTCAATTTTGCTCCTTCATTCTGCTCTTCACAATTCCCTATTATGTGTAGAAAATATATAGTAGGAAATACCATGCACATGCATTTCCTCTTCCCTGCCCCCACCTGCATGCCTCACATTTCTTTCCAGCCAGCTCCTATCACAATTATTATCTCTCCAACTTCTACTTTCCCTTGGAGACAAAGATATTGCAGGCTATACCAGTTAAAGAAATACCATTCACAAACTTCACATTCTATAATGCCACCACCTTTCTTACTTTCTTACTCATCACAGCCTAGCCTTTTTGTTTCTCATAGTGGCCACCCAGATGCTCTGGGGCTGTTTACAAGCAGGAAAGAGAGAGAGAGAAAGGCCATTCTTCTGTCACTGTTGCATTGCAACCAAATTTGGAGATTTGCTGGCCTTAATCGAGAGGTTCAAGATTAATAACCCTTGATAGATCTGTCCTCCATGAACACACCTGTTTCCCATTTAGAGATCATGTAATGAATACCACAGCTTAACTGTTCACCGTCTTAAATACATATCTATAGAAAATCTCGATCATCCAGGTCATGGTTGTCCCAAAGATGCTTTTTCCAAAAGGCAATTGAACATTCTCAATGTTTTCTTTGAAAACATTTCACTTCTCATCCAAAAATATTCTTCAATTCTTCAAGAAAATCCAGAAGCCTTTTGGAAACAGCACCTTGGGATATCTTAAATACAGTACTTGCTTTTGCTTGTTCTAAATCATCCAATCAGCTTCACTGGATGGCAAAGACCTATTTTTTTTAAAATTGAGAAATGGAAGAAAACGATTTCCTGTCCACTTTTTCTATGTCATGCAGAATTTTATGTCCCTTGATCTTATCCTTCTTCAGTGGCCTTTATACCAGGTCATCGACACCCTAACTTTTTGAGGTAAGAAATGCATTATTTTCTCTCTAAAAATTCCGGATGTACCACCCTGCACATGATTGACCTTATACCCTGTTTTCCCCAAAATAAGCCCTCCCCAGATAATAAGCCCAATCGGGCTTTTGAGCACATGCGCTAAAATAAGCCCTCCCCGAAAATATTGCAACACAGCAGCAGCCATGAGGTGATCTCGCTCGCCGCCTCCTGCACCTCAAAAATAATAAGACCTCCCTGAAAATAAGGCCAAGTATTTATTTCGGGGGTCAAAAGAAAATAAGACCCTGTCTTATTTTGGGAGAAACACGGTACTAGTTACCACTCTGCCCGTGATGTTAAATTTGAACCTATACTTCTGATAGTGAGATTTATTGTTAACATAATGATTGAAAATTTAATGAAAGTGAAGTTCCTGAGATACTGGTAAACTTCATCTGGATCACACTTCACTAGAGTTGGAAGTTCTCAGCAGGTTGCAATGCCTGATCTATTTTGTTGATGCCTAAAAGGCAAATAAAGTTAGTCCTGCTTAATGCTTGGATGAAAGATTAGCACGGTATATTAGGGCCATAGCTAGACAGAGAAATCAGCAAAGATCCTGGAAGAAAAAAAGGGTAAACCACTTCCATATTGTTGGAAGTACAGTCATCTGAAGCTAATTAAAGTTTGAAGCAGACATTTACTTTACGACTGAAAGAAAAAATTAACCAATCCAAGTGTCTATTCCAATTTACTCAGTTTTCAACTTCTACACATATCTAGGAACTGGAATGAATTTTTATGAAAATATCTGCACTTTGCGGAATATTGTGGTACAATTTGCAACTTGAAGAATGGGCACAAAAATGTATTGTTTATGTCTCAAGGCACAAACAATACACTTAGTGTGAACTGAAATGAACAGATGCATTTCTGAGATGCAAAATATCTGCTTATTTCTGATTTAAAGAATGGATATTTGGAGGGGTGAGCAATGATATCTTTTATTGGAAGGTATCCAATTCAACAGCTGCATTACTTTGTGTCTTCTACAAACATGCTTGGAGTTAGCCAAAATGTCTATTTATGCTGGCTGACATCCAAGGTTTTATTATTATGTACTCTTAGTTCATAGTGAGAAATGTGAGCCAAGAAGAAAAATACACCCACTGAAGTTTCATAATTGGGGACATATGTTGTGGTTTCTGTAGCTTTATCCAACAGCCAGGTTATCACATATCACTTCAATCACCTGTTTGCATTTCAAGGGCTTTTTTTTCTTTAATAACTGAGCTATGTCAGCTATGCTCTGCAAACATTCTAGACTGTCTCATTCAATAGATAATGCAACAACTTATTTTC